>NC_074667.1:73621337-74998003 GCF_029448725.1 Salvelinus fontinalis
TATAGAAACATATAGCTGCAAAGTAAATATTGTAGGGGCCTGTGATTGACTACCCCTTTGGTTAAATGATCTGTGCTGTCTGGGTTCCTTGGGACGTCCATACCCCAATGAAGTTGACCTTTTAAATGGTTATGGTAAGGGTTAGGTCTGGGTTATGGTTTTTAACTAGGCAAATCAGTTAAGAACAAATTCTTATTTTCAATGACAGCCTACCAGGGAACAGTGTGTTAACTGCCTTGTTCAGGGGTAGAACAGCAGATTTTTACCTTGTTAGTTCAAGGATTCGATCTTGCAACCTTTCGGTTACTAGCACAGCATCTGGGTTAAGGTTAGTGTTTAGGGTACAGACGTCCCAAGGATCCGGTATAGAGGTGACTCTTATTCAATTTGCCTCTAATTAAAATGGCTGTATACTGTGTAATGGCTGTATAGAATCTCTCAAATGTCTGATTTGCGCCCCCTGGTGGTGGTGGTGGTGCTGGCTCCTGCAACGCATGTGGTATACTGACATTCAGCAGCATCTGGTGGTAGAAAGTGGAAACTACAACTATGCATCATATGACTAGCAATATGCCAAAACACCATTCTCCACCATTGGTAAACACACACAGGTTTACATTCATATACTAGGATGAATGTTGAATCTTTTTTTTCTTATTGTGGCCAGGTCAGAGCACACGTTGGATAGAAGTTGACACTCCAAACTTATCAGAACTCACTATTTCTTATAAAAAGGATTGAAAAGTCCCCAGATGGTGCAGAGATGATTAGTGTAAGCTGTAATGGGGGGAGAGGGTAGGGTGGCGGGTCAGTATGTCTTGTCCTGGTGGGGTGGGTGGTAGTGGCGGAGACCTGTTGCCTGCTAGAAATCTGATTAACAGGTAGTAGCCCAGTTGAGGGGACCAGATCCTTTGTGGGAAATCCTCTTGGTGAAGTGGTCCTATGACCAGCCAACATGGCCAGGATCAGTATGGACCCCTGTGGGCAGTCATCGTGGAGGGCTGTGTGTGGGGAGACCACCTGACCACAACCTAGAGTACATCCAATGATCAGCACCCACTTAGAGCCAGTCAAAGGTATATATATGTAATCCAAGATGGTGTAGCAGTCAGGCGTCTTTGTCTTAATCTTGTCGTGTATATATATTTTTTCTTCGCAGTTTCTTTAAAAAAAATTTTTTTAACCTCAACTCCTGCAACCCGCCTCACCCAATGTGGTATGGATCTGCTATTTTCTTTACTATAGAACCGGAACCCCCAACAGAAGCTAGCAAGCTAACTAGCTACCAGCTAGTAGTCAGCTAGCCACTGCTAGCGGTCATCAGCTAACCTTTAGCCAGGACAGCTCCTGCCAGTCTGCACAGTGCGATTCAACCCAGAGCATACCGGACTCTTTTTCCCCACATCTCCGGATTCCCACCGCAAACTCTGAACCTTTTCACCTGGATCATCATAGCTAGCTAGCAGCTACCCGAGTGGCTACTCCTGGCTAACGTCTCTGTCCCGAAGCAAGCACCAATTAGCCTGGAGCTAGCCTATGCTAGGCCCATCTCCCGGCTAGCTGAAGAGGTCCATCAGCCACTCCCTTGGGCTACATTACCTATTTTGCCAATTGGACTGGACCCCTTTTAATGCCGATACGGAGCCCCGCCGATCCTTCACAACTGGTCTACCGACATAATCCACCCGAGTGGGTTTTCACAGGCTCCTCCGTTGCGAAGTCTCCTGAATGCCCATTTGCTAGCCTGCTAGCCGTGGCCCGCTAGCTGTCTAGAGCATATCGGAATGTTAGCTGAAGAGGTCCATCAGCCAATTTTCTTGGGCTAAAATACCTATTTTGCCAATTGGCCTGGACCCTGTAACTACACGGAGCCCTGCCGATCCATCACGACTAGTCTGCCGACGTAAACGCCCGAGGGGGCTACAACTGACTCTTCCGTCGCGATGTCCCCCTAAGGCCCTTCTGCTAGCCTGCTAGCCCCGGCCCGCTAGCTGTCTGAATCGCTGTGTCTCCAGCCCGCCTAGCTACTCACTAGACCCCATGATCACTCGGCTACGCATAATTCTCCCTAATGTCAAAATGCCTTGTCCATTGCTGTTTTGGTTAGTGATTATTGTCTTATTTCACTGTAGAGCCTCCAGCCTTGCTCAATATGCCCTTTTGATCCACCTCCCACACATGCAGTGACCTCACCTGGTTTAAATGGTGTCTCTAGAAACAATACCTCTCTCAAGGTCACTCAATGCCTTGGTTTACCTCCACTATATTCAAATCCACCATACCCTTGTCTGTACATTATGCTTTGAATCTATTCTTCCATGGCCAGAAACCTGCTCATTTTACTCTCTATTCTGAATGCACTAGACGACCAGTTCTTATAGCCTTTGGCCTGTTGATGTAGAGGTTAATCCAGGCCCTGCAGTGCCTAGCTCCACTCCCATTCCCCAGGTGCTCTCATTTGTTGACTTCTGTAACCATAAAAGCCTTAGTTTCATGCATGTTAACATTAGAAGCCTCCTCCCTAAGTTTGTTTTAGTCACTGCTTTAGCACACTCTGCCGGATGTCCTAGCCGTGTCAGAATCCTGGTTTAGGAAGACCACCAAAAACCCTGAAATTTACATCCCTAACTATAACATTTTCCGACAAGGCAGAACTGCCAAAGGATGCGGAGTTGCAATCTACTGCAGAGATAGCCTGCAGAGTTCTGTCATACTATCCAGGTCTGTGCAAAATCATTTTGAGTTTCTACTTCTAAAAATCCAGCTTTCCAGAAACAAGTCTCCCACTGTTGCTGCTTGCTAAAGACCACCTTCTTCCCCCAGCTGTGCCCTGGACATCATATGTGAATTCATTGACCCCATCTATCGTCAGAGCTCGTACTGCTAGGTGACCTCAACTGGGACATGCTTAACACCCCGGCCGTCCTACAATCTAAACTAGATGCCCTCAATCTCACACAAATTATCAATGAACCTACCAGGTACAACCCCAAAACAGTAAACATGGGCACCTTCATAGATATCATCCTAACCAACCTGCCCTCCAAACACACCTCTGCTGTCTTCAACCAGGATCTCAGCGATCACTGCCTCATTGCCTGCGTCTGTAATGGGTCTGCGGTCAAACGACCACCCCTCATCACTGTCAAACACTCCCTAAAACACTTCAGCGAGCAGGCCTTTCTAATCAACCTTGCCCGGGTATCCTGGAAGGATATTGACCTCATTCCGTCAGTTATCGGATGCCTGGTTATTCTTTAAAAGTGCTTTCCTTACCATCTTAAATAATCATGCCCCATTCAAAAAATGAAGAACCAGGAACAGATATAGCCCTTGGTTCACTCCAGACCTGACTGCCCTTGACCAGCACAAAAACATCCTGTGGCGTACAGCATTAGCATCGAACAGCCCCCGCAACTTTTCAGGGAACTTAGGAACCAATATACACAGGCAGTTAGGAAAGCAAAGGCTAGCTGTTTCGAACAAAAATTTGCATCCTGTAGCACAAACTCCCAAAAGTTCTGGGACACTGTAAAGTCCATGGAGAATAAGAGCACCTCCTCTCAGTTACCCACTGCACTGCAGCTAGGAAACACTGTCACCACGATAAATCCACGATAATTGAGAATTTCAATACACATTTTTCTACGGCTGGCCATGCTTTCCACCTGGCTACCCCTACCCTGGTCAACAGCCCTGCACCCCCCACAGCAACTTGCCCAAGCCTCCCCCATTTCCCCTTCACCCAAATCCAGATAGCCGATGTTCTGAAAGAGCTGCAAAATCTGGACCCCTACAAATCAGCCGGGCTAGACAATCTGGACCCTATCTTTCTAAAATTATCAGCTGCAATTGTTGCAACCACTATTAATAGCCTGTTCAAACTCTCTTCCGTATCGCCTGAGATCCCCAAAGATTGGAAAGCTGCCGCGGTCATCCCCCTCTTCAAAGGGGGAGACATTCTAGACCCAAACTGTTAGAGACTTATATCTATCCTCCCCTGCCTTTCTAAGGTCTTCGAAAGCCAAGTTAACAAACAGATCACGACCATTTCGAATCCCACCGTACGTTCTTCGCTGTGCAATCTGTTTTCAGAGCTGGTCATGGGGGCACCTCAGCCACGCTCAAGTTCCTAAATGAAATCATAACCGCAATCGATAAGAGACAATACTGTGCAGCTGTATTCATCGACCTGGCCAAGGCTTTCGACTCTGTCAATCACCACATTCTTATCAGCAGACTCAACAGCCTTGGTTTCTCAAATGACTGCCTCGCCTGGTTCACCAACTACGTCTCAGACAGAGTTCAGTGTGTCAAATCGGAGGGCCTGTTGTCCGGACCTCTGGCAGTCTCTATAGGGGTACCACAGGGTTCGATTCTCGGGCCGACTCTTTTCTCTGTATACATCAATGATGTTGCTCTTGCTGCTGGTGATTCTCTGATTCACCTCTATGCAGACGACACCATTCTGTATACTTCTGGCCCTTCTTTGGACACTGTGTTAACTAACCTCCAGACGAGCTTCAATGCCATACAACTCTCCTTCCGTGGCCTCCAACTGCTCGTGAATGCAAGTAAAACTAAATGCATGCTCTTCAACCGATCGCTGCCTGTACCTGTCCGCCCGTCCAGCATCACTACTCTGGACGGTTCTGACTTAGAATATGTGGAAAACTACAAATACCTAAGTGTCTGGTTATATTGTGAACTCTTTTTCCAGACTCACCTTAAGCATCTACAATCCAAAATTAAATCTAGAATATTTCGCAACAAAGCATTCCTCACTCATGCTGCCAAACATACCCTCGTAAAACTGACTATCCTACCGATCCTTGACTTTGGCGATGTCATTTATAAAATAGCCTCTTACACTCTTCTCAGCAAATTGGATGCAGTCTATCCCAGTGCCATCCGTTTTGTCACCAAAGCCCCATATACTACCCACCACTGCGTGCTCTCGTTGGCTGGCCCTCGCTTCATATTCGTCGCCAAACCCACTGGCTCCAGGTCATCTATAAGTCTTTGCTAGGTAAAGCCCCGCCTTATCTCAGCTCACTGGTCACCATAGCAGCACCCACCCGCAGCACGTGCTCCAGCAGGTATATTTCACTGGTCACCCCCAAAACCAAATCCTGTTTTGGCCGCCTTTCCTTCATGTTCTCTGCTACCAATGACTGGAACGAATTGCAAAATCGCTGAAGCTGCAGACTCATATCTCCCTCTCTAAATTTAAGCACCAGCTGTCAGAGCAGCTCACAGATCACTGTACCTGTACATAGTCCATCTGTAAATAGTCCATCAAACTACCACATCCCCATACCGTTATTTTTTTTTTGCTCCTTCGCACCCCAGTATCTCTACTTGCACATTCATCTTCTGCACATCTATCACTCCAGTGTTTAATTGTAATTATTTCACCACTATTCCCTATTTATTGCCTTACCTCCCTTATCTTACATCATTTGCACACACATATAGACTTTTCTATTGTGATATTGACTGTATGTTTGTTTATTCTATTTGTAACTGTGTTGTTGTTTGTGTCGCATTGCTTTGCTTTATCTTCGCCAGGGCGCAGTTGTAAATGAGAACTTGTTCTCAATTAACATTCCTGGTTAAATAAAGGTGAAATAAAATTAAAAAAATAACGAAATTACATTTAAAAAAAATTGAAGTTGGAATTTACATTCACCTTAGGCAAATACATTTAAACACAGTTTTTCACAATTCCTGACATTTAATCAGAGTACAAATTTCTTGTCTTAGGTCAGTTAGGAGCACCACTTTATTTTAAGAATGCGAAATGTCAGGATAATAGTAGAGAGAATGATTTATTTCAGCTTTTATTTCTTTCATCACATTCCCAGTGGGTCAGAAGTTTACATACACACAATTAGTATTTGGTAGCATTGCCTTTAAATTGTTTAACTTGGGTCAAACGTTTTGGGTAGCCTTCCACAAGCTTCCCACAATAAGTTGGGTGAGTTTTGGCCCATTCCTCCTGACAGAGCTGGTGTCACTGAGTCAGGTTTGTAGGCCTCCTTGCTCGCACACACTTTTTCAGTTCTGCCCACAAATGTTCAATAGGATTGAGGTCAAAGCTTTGTGATGGCCAAATCCAATACCTTGACTTTGTTGTCCTTAAGCCATTTTGCGACAACTTTGGAAGTATGCTTGGGGTCATTGTCTGTTTGGAAGACCCATTTGCGACCAAGCTTTAACTTCCTGACTGATGTCCTGAGATGTTGCTTCAATATATCCACATAATTTTACATGATGCCATGTATTTTGTGAAGTGCACCAGTTCCTCCTGCAGCAAAGCAACCCACAACATGATGTAGCCACCCCTGTGCTTCACAGTTGGGATGGTGTTCTTCGGCTTGCAAGCCTCCCCCTTTTTCCTCCAAACATGGCGATGGTCATTACGGCCAAACAGTTCTATTTTTGTTTCATCAGACCAGAGGACATTTCTCCAAAAAGTACGATCTTTGTCCCCATGTGCAGTTGCAAACCGTAGTCTGGCTTTTTTTTGGCGGTTTTGGAGCAGTGGCTTCTTCCTTGCTGAGTGGCCTTTCAGGTTATGTCGATATAAGACTTGTTTTACTGTGGAAATATATACTTTTGTACCTGTTTCCTCCAGCATCTTCACAAGGTCCTTTTTGCTGTTGTTCTGGGATTGATTTGCACTTTTCGCACCATAGTACGTTCATTTCTAGGAGACAGAACGCATCTCCTTCCTGAGCGGTATGACGGCTGCATTGTCCCATGGTGTTAATACTTGCGTACTATTGTTTGTACAGATGAACGTCGTACCTTCAGGCATTTGGAAATGGCTCCCACGGATGAACCAGACTTTTGGAGGTCTACAATTTTTTTCTGAAGTCTTGGCTGATTTCTTTTGATTTTCCCATGATGTCAAGCAAAGAGGCACTGAGTTTGAAGGTAGGCCTTGAAATACATCAACAGGTACACCTCCAATTGACTCATATTTTGTCAATTCGCCTATCATAAGCTTCTAAAGCCATGACATAATTTTCTGGAATTTTCCAAGCTGTTTTAAAGCACAGTCAACTTAGTGTATGTAGACTTCTGACCCACTGGAATTGCGGTACAGTGAATTATAACTGAAACAATCAGTCTGTAAACAATTGATGGAAAAATTACTTTGTGTCATGCACAAAGTAGATGTCCTAACCGACTTTCCAAAACTACAGTTTGTTAACAAAAAATTTGTGGAGTGTTTGAAAAACCTAAGTGTATGTAAACTTCTGACTTCAACTGTATTGATTTATATATATATATATATATATATATATATATATATATATATATATTTATACAGTACCAGTCAAAAGTTGGGACACTGTCACACCCTGATCTGTTTCACCTGTCTTGTGCTTGTCTCCACCCCCCCACCAGGTGTCTCTGATTTGTTTAATTATTCCCTATGTATTTATTCTTGTGTTTTCTGTTTGTCTGTGGCCAGTTCGTCTTGTCTTGTTAAGCCTGCCAGTGTGTTTTTCCGTCCTCCTGTTTTTCTAGTCCCTGTTTTGTAGTCCTCCTGGTTCCAACCTTTTCTGCCTGCCCTGACCCTGAGCCCGCCTGCCATACCATTCTGTCTGCCCTGACCTTGAGCCTGCACCTATCTGACTCTAACCTGGTTTACGAACTTCTGCCTTTCCTCGAACTGCCTCTTGCCTGCCCCTTGTCTATTAATAAATATCAGAGACTCAAATCATCTGCCACCTGTGTCTGCATTTGGGTCTCATCCTGTGTCGTTATAGTATGAACTGGCCATGACTGACCCAGCAGACTCGGACCAGCTCCGCAACACTGTCTCCCTGCATGGAGCCACAATTGGAAGAAATGAGGAGCTACTCCAGAACCTTTTGGAAGGACTCCATACTTTGGCAGAACGCCATGACCAGGATTTCAACTCATTACTAGAGCAATTCTGTGCACTATCTATCAGGCAGCATGCCACAACTGCAGACCTCCCGGACGCTCACCACTACCAGTGGTGATTTTGTCCAGCCTACCCCGGCTTCCCGAGAACCCCGCTTACCTCCTCCGGAGTGCTATGCTGGGGATCCTGGAACCTGCCGGGCGTTTCTTTCCCAGTGCTCCCTCATCTTTGAGCTGCAGCCCTCTCTGTTTCCTTCAGATCGTTCGAAGATATCATATCTCATAACGCTGATATCTAGATGGGCGCTCACCTGGGCTACGGCGGTTTGGGAGCAACAATCTGCCATTTGCCTTTGTCTCGAGGATTTAGTGATGGAGGTGAGGAAGGTGTTCGCTTCTCCGGTGTCCGGGAGAGAGGCGGCCCGAAAGCCACTTCTACCATGTCAAGACTCACATACTGTGGCAGACTACATGGTAGACTTTCGCATATTGGCCGCCAAGAGTGTCTGGAATCTGGAGTCCCTGTTCGACACCTTCCTTCATGGATTATTAGGATTATGGATTATTTAAGACGAGCTCACGGCTCGGGAGTTACCCTTGGACCTCGGCTCCCTCATAGCCTTAACCATAAGGATCGATGGGCTCCTACGGATACGCAGGAGGGAGAGGTCAGTTCTCGGCCACACTCGCTTGTCCACGGCTGCTTTTTCCCCTTGGAAGAACCCCGGAAGTCCCCGACGACGGCATTCCCAAGAGGATCCGAAGTTACGCGAGACCCATCGGGAATCATCGGAGACTCGTTTACTCCAGAGCCTATGCAACTGGGCAGAGCTAGATTGTTGCCTAAGGATTGATTACGCAGGCAGAGCTCCAACAGTTTCCTGTATTGTGGTATTACAGGACATCATATATTAACCTGTCCAGTAAAAGACCAGGCTCATCTGTAGGTATGTGTATGCTGGTGGGCCATACAGGGAGTCTCCAAATTCCTATTACTCATACTCCTCCCCATGTTATCCTGCTGTGGGCTGACCGGTCTAAATCTCTCCGGGTGCTCATTGACTCTGGGGCTGACTAAAGCTTTGTGGACGCTACTCTAGTATATGAGCTGGGTATCTGCACACAACTCCTCTCCGTTCCCATGGACGCTAGAGCACTGGACGGACGCTCCAATGGCAGGGTCACTCACAATAAATCAAATCAAATTTATTTATAAAGCCCTTCTTACATCAGCTGATATCTCAAAGTGCTGTACAGAAACCCAGCCTAAAACCCCAAACAGCAAGCAATGCAGGTGTAGAAGCAATACGGTTCCCATTAACCTGTGAGTGTCGGGAAATCACGGTCCATACAGCTTCTACTTATTGAATCACCCCATGTTCCTGTATTGGGATTTTCATGGCTCCAGAGGCGCAACCCCCTGATTGACTGGACCACTGGATCTATCCTGGGTTGGAGCCCGTTCTGCTACTCACATTGCCTTAAGGCGACACAGCCTGCGCCGGGATGTCCTCCTGTGGGCTTTGGAAAAGCCTTGGATTTCTCCACCGTTCCTGCAGAGTACCAGGACCGCCTGGAGGTGTTCAGCAAGGTTCGCGCAACCTCCCTTCCTCCGCATTGTCCCTTCGGTTGTGCCATTGATCTCCTCCCAGGCACCACACCGCCGCATGTGCGGCTATATTCCCTGTCTGGCCCTGAGACCAAGACCACGGAGGAGTACATTGAGTACTCTCTGGCTGCTGGGAGCATTCGTCCTTCTGCCTCTACTGCCGGCGCAGGTTTCTTCTTTGTAGAAAAGAAGGACAAGACCCTGCGTCCATTTATCGACTGACGGGGTCTCAATGACATCACTGTAAAGAATTGTTACCCTCTACCAGTCCTCTCCTCGGTATTTGAACCTCTCCTGGGGGCAACCATATTTTCTAAGTTGGACCTTAGGAACGCCTACCACCCAGTTCGGATACAGGAAGGAGACGAGTGGAAGACAGCCTTCAAAACGGCTAACGGACACTACGAGTACCTGGTCATGCCGTTTGGACTCAACAATGCTCCCACAGTGTTCCAGGCCCTGGTCAACGATGTGCTCCACGACATGATGAGTCGGTTTGTGTTTGTCTACCTCGATGACATCCTTGTTTTTTCCCGTTCTGCTCAAAAGCATGTCCTCCATGTCCAACAAGTCCTCCGGAGCCTCCTGGAGAACCAATTGTTTGAGAAAGCAGAGAAGTGTGAATTCCATCGCTTCACTATCTCTTTTCTGGGATACGTCATCGCTGGAGGGAACGTTCAGATGGATCCTGACAAGGTGAGAGTGGTGGTGGATTTGCCCCAACGCACCTCTAGAGTGTAGCTGAATCGTATTCTGGAATTTGCACATTTCTACCGCCGCTTAATTCGGTGTTACAGCACCCTGGCTTCTCCCCACTCTGCACTCACTTCTTCTAATGTGCCTTTCACATGGTCCCCAGCTGCCGATAGGGTGTTTTTGGATCTCAAGCATCGATTTGCAAATGTATAAAAAATAGAAAAGCGGAAATATCACATTTACATAAGTTTTCAGACCCTTCACTCAGTACTTTGTTGAAGCATCTTTGGCAGCGATTACAGCATCGAGTCTTCTTGGGTATGACTCTACAAGCTTGGCACAACTGTATTTGGGGAGTTGATCCCATTCTTCTCTGCAGATCCTCTAAAGCTCTGTCAGCTTGGATGGGAAGCATTGCTGCACAGAATTTTTCAGGTCTCTCCAGAGATGTTTGATCGGGTTCAAGTCCAGGCTCAGGCTGGGCCACTCAAGGACTTTCAGATACTCCTGCGTTGTCTTGGCTGTGTGCTTAGGATCATTGTCCTGTTCGAAGGTGAATCTTCGCCCCAGTCTGAGGTCCTGAGGACTCTGGAGCAGGTTTTCATCAAGAATATCTCTGTACTTTGCTCTGCTCATCTTTCCGTTGATCCTGACTAGTCCCCCAGTCCCTGCCGCTGAAAAACCTCCCCACAGCATGATGCTGCCACCACCATGCTTCACCGTAGGGATGGTGCCAGGTTTCTTCCAGACATGTCGCTTGGTATTCAGGCCAAATCTTGGTTTCATCAGACCAGAGAATCTTGTTTGTCATGGTCCGAGAGTCTTTCGGTGCCATTTGGCAAATTCCAAGTGGGCTGTCATGTGCACTTTGCTGAGGAGTGGCTTCTGTCTGGCCACTCTACCATAAAGGCCTGATTGGTGGAGTGCTCCAGAGATGTTTGTCCTTCTGGAAGGTTCAGAGTGACCATTGTGTTCTTGGTCACCTCCCTGACCAAGACCCTTCTCCCCCTATTGCTCAGTTTGGCCAGACGGCCAGCTCTAGGATGAGTCTTGGTTGTTCCAAACTTCTTCCATTTAAGAACGATGGAGGCCACTGTGTTCTTGAGGATCTTCAATGATGCAGAAATGTTTTGGTAACCTTTCCTAGATCTGTGCCTCGACACAATCCTGCCTTCCCAAATCATGTCCAATCAATTGAATTTACCTCAGGTGGACTCCAATGAAGTTGTAGAAACATCTCAATGATGATCAATGGAAACAGGATGCATCTGAGCTCAATTTTCGAGTCTCATAGCAAAGGGTCTGAATACTTATGTAAATAATGTGGCAGACTAGGGGGTTTGGTCAAAACGTTTACACAGACCAGACACGGACAGAGTAGGATTACCTCAGTTTCAAGGGTGTTTATTTGAATAACAAACCAGAATAAAAGAATAGGTGTCCCCGATGAGACCCTCACAGGATTCAGGTCTTGCTGTATCCTGTGGGGAACAAAAACTGAACTCCCTCCTTTTACCTCTGGAACCATCCCCAACTATACGGTAGTAACCTTTCTTCCCCCAGTCCCTTCTCCCTTGTGCTGCCCTTCTGGCAGCTTTATGGGACCCGTCCAGAAGGTGAGCAATCAGCCCTTGATTACTTACCAACCACAATCAGCCCCAATTAGTCCTGGCTGGAGAGCCCGTCGAGACCTGGCACGTCCAGCAGAGGAAGTCATCGCCTCGTGATGAATACTCCGTCTGTCACCAGGCCTCGACGAGTCTCCCCCTGGTGGCTGACCTGCTGTACGTTACAATAAGGTATTTCTGTTTTTTATTTTTAATACTCAAAAAATTCAAGAAACCTGTTTTCGCTCTGTCATTATGGGATATTGTGTGTAGATTGATGAGGATTTTTTATATTTTATTTACTCCGTTTTAGAACAAGGCTGTAACGTAACAAAATGCAGAAAAAGTAAAGGGATCTGAATACTCTCTGAATGCACTACATATATTAGGACGAGCAATGTCGAAGTGACATTGACTAAAATAGAGTAGAAAAGAATACAGCATATACATTTGAAATGAGTACAGCTAAATGTAAACATTATTAAAGTGACTAGTGTTCCATTATTCAAGTGGCCAGTGATTCCATGTCTATGTATATAGGGCATCAGCCCTTAAGGTGCAGGGTTGAGTAACCGGGTGGTAGCCGGCTAGTGATGGCTATTTAACAGTCTGATGGCCTTGAGATAGAAGCTGTTTTTCAGTCTCTCTGTCCTGGCTTTGATGCACCTGTTCTGACCTCGCCTTCTGGATGAAAGTGGGGTGAACAGGCCGTGGCTCAGGTGGTTGATGTCCTTGATGATCTTTTTGGCCTTCCTGTGACACCAGGTGCTGTACGTGTCCTGGAGGGCAGGCAGTGTGCCCCTGGTGATGCAGACCAATAATAATAATGGCACAAACCAACCTCTGCTGGGATGTGTTCTGGAGAGTGCAATTCTATAGATATACATTTTGTAGAACAGACATCACACTCTATCATGAAGAATAATGAATACTGTCAGCTCAATTCAACACAATGTCATTTCTGTCGTGCCATAACGAGTGTCTGAGTAAAATAACTATTAAAAAGTGTCATGCTATTTCATAATGTATTCCACTGGTCTCAAGATGAGTCCACTCCACAGAAGGGGAAAGTCCACCATAACAAAAACCACATCTAGGTAGCTGGGCGTGTCTTTTTTGTCCATAGTTAAGACACTAGCTGTTCATCTACATGTCTATTTGCGCCACTTTTTTTGGTCATGTGAGAATAAATTGTTGTGTCCGAGACAAAGTTGGTTGGTTATGAGTCACATCGACCATTACATCCAGGAGGGGGGTGTCAAGATGTATATAGTGGACCTGTGCTTGTCCTCTGTGTACTCGTAACACACTCCTCACCCCTAGTCCCACGCCATGTTGGTTCATCCTGTTGACGTGTCTCTGTCTCTGAAGAACAGATGGCTTTACACGCAAATCCTATTAGCAACTTTCTGCTGATGATGAACCATTCAGTTCAAGGCTCCTCACTCTCTTAATTAACCTCCATTGTGTTGAATTGCCTCATTTTGTCTTTCTTTTTACTAAGAACGTTTTCGGTAAAGAGGAGTTTGTAGTTTATTAGAGCCGAAGTCACTGGCCACACCATGTCTGCAGAGAAGGTAACGTTATAGAAATTGTGTTTTGAAGAGCTTTTGTTGTTGAAAGGATGTGAGAGAGGGAATAATGGTGATGAACTTAGAGCATTTCTTTATGTAGCATTTTGATTCAGATATACTGTCATGGTGTTTAGATGAATACAGATGAATGACTTAAAGTTATTTCCTCTAGATCGTTAGACAATTCACTGGATAGAAGACCAGTTGCAGTTGTACAGTTGTAGTTGATTTCCCCCAGCCTGGCCTGTTGTCCATAGTAGTGCTGGTTATGTAGAATTAGCCACTGAGTTGTGTGGAGGTTCTGGGATAAATGTGCTGTAGTGTGGGAAAGACTTGGGAGGGGGTTCTATGTTGTCTGTCATTCATGAAACAACCAATCATGTCTCTCCTCCTATTTTATGGACATACTACCCAGATTTATTTCAGAAAGACTGTTGTTAATGGACTGTGGTTGTCATTGGCTATCACGTCATGGTGAAAAACCCACAGGTGGTAAGATGAGAGTGGATCATTTGCCTCTTCCTTCTCTGCCCCACTGTCAGATGCCTCATGTCCATTACAACTGAGGGGGAAGTATTTACCTATCTGAAGGATACAAAAATATTAAAACTATTGTTTCCTTAAACATATTGATGCAATGATTTTGAATTCGGTCATCGGTTTCCCCCCTCACAATTGCCTGACGGCTTTGCCTGTATGCTGGGCCTGTAGGCTGCCATTACTCAAGTGACAGCTTGTCTAAGGTGAGGACAGAAATAGAGCCACATCTTAATCGGATTACCGTGGACATCCATCGCTGCACCCCGTCAGTCAGTGTTCAAATGACCAGCAGGATCACAGTGGCTGACATCCTTATCCTCGGTGTCTTGGGATGCTGGGTTGTGGTGTGTTGTGTTGAAAGGGATTTCTGGGAGGTTGGTTGACATAATACCAGATCAAGGCTCATATAGTGGACAACTGTCTGGTTACTGTGGGACATGGGACTAATTGGGAGAGACGCTGTATGTGCTTGTGTTTGAATAGAGTTGGGTTGTCCTGTGCACTTCCAACTGCACACGAGTGTTTTTAAGGATGCAAGTAAAACATCTGCCCAATTTCAGTTACATTTGCATTGATTTAAAAGACCAGAGCCATTACTTTCTATACTTGTTTTCCGGAGCAGCCTTGTGCAGTTGATATGTAAATCTCTAAAACACTATTACTACAACTAATATACAACTACATAACCTCTGTAACACTGTATGTGACGCAACATGCTCACGTGACTGAGGCAGCTGACTGGGATTTTCTCAGTCCTGACCAGTTTGTTAGGTCACTGTGTCATTAGGACAGGTTACATAAAATAGATTAACTAGAATATTCTAATGATTATTATCTGTTCCAAATGAAGATATTAATGGATTGATTACTATTTCCTTTTCGAAAGCAAATCAGTTATAGGAAAATGTCTTGAAACTCTGTACTAAGAAAATATGCATTTTTGGATAATCAAGTGTACTGTATTTATAGTAGTGTGATTTGAAATGTACAGTGTTTGACTTGTTTCTTTCTCCATACCTTTCTGCTTGCACATTCCACTGTCTTTTGAATGGTAAGTCACTAAAATCCTCATGCTCCTAAGCACACATTTCCAGTGGTGGGAAAAGTACATGCATATGCAATAAGTAAAAACACATTATCTAACTGGGGACAGCTAGCTAACATAATGTCAGAAAGCATGATGCGCTTGCCAGTTAACTTTCATCATATTTCTGAGTTAGTCAGATATTAGTTTAGAAAGACTTGAAATTGGCATGGGACTAACTAGCTAGCAAGCCACCAGATAGATGTTTATTAAAGGTAGATAGCTTGTTGGTTAATTTTACAAAAGAAATCGACCAATATACAGTACCAGTCAAAAGTTTGGACACACCTACCCATTCCAGTTAAAAAAAAAAAGTTGACTATTTTCTACAAAACTATGAAATAACACACATGAAATCATGTAGTAACCAAAATATATATGTATATTTTAGTTTCTTCAAAGTAGCCACCCTTTGCCTTGATGACAGCTTTGCACACTCTTGACATTCTCTCAACCAGCTTCACCTGGAATGCTTTTCCAACAGTTTTGAAGTAGTTCCCACACATGCTGAGCACTTGTTGATTGCTTTTCCTTCACTCTGCGGTCCAACTCATCCCAAACCATCTCAATTGGGTTGAAGTCGGGTGACTGTGGAGGCCAGGTCTTCTGATGCAGCACTCCATCACTCTCCTTCTTGGTCAAATAGCCCCTACATAGCCTGGAGGTGTGTTGGGTGATTATCCTGTTGAAAAACAAATAATAGTCCCACTAAGAGCAAACCAGATGGGATGGCGTATTGCTGCAGAATGCTGTGGTAGCCATGCTGGTTAAGTGTGCCTTGAATTCGAAATAAATCACGGACACCATTTTATTTTTTATTTTAAAGATAGCCAGGGGCACACTCCAACAGTCAGACATAATTTACAAACAAAGCATGTGTGTTTAGTGAGTCTGACAGATCAGAGGTAGTAGGGATGACCAGGGATGCCCTCTTGAATTGGACCATTTTCCTGTCCTGCTCAGCATTCAAAATGTACCAATAACTTTTGGATGTCAGGGAAAATGTATGGAGTAAAAAGTAGATTATTTTCTTGAGGAATGTAGTGAAGTAAAATTACAGATAAAGTACAGATACCCCCAAAACTACTTAAGCAGTACTTTAAAGTATTTTTTACATAAGTACTTTACACCAGTGCACATTGACATACATGCATGCTTCATGCAAAAGGTAGAGTTACAGAGTTTAATGGTTGTGATGGGATGATTAAAAATATTGTAGTTATTCCACAATACTAACCTAATTGACAGAGTGATAAGAAGGAAGCCTGTACAGAATACAAATATTCCAAAACATGCATCCTGTTTGTAACAAGGCACTAATGTAATACTGCAAAAAATGTGACAAAGCATTTCACTTTTTGTCCTGAATACAATACGTTATGTTGGAAGCAAATCCAATACAGCACATTACTGAGTACCACTCTCCATATTTTCAAGCATAGTGGTAGCTGCATCATGTTATGGGTATGCTTGTAATCGTGAAGGACTGGGGAGTTTTTCAGAATAAAAAAGAACCCGGAATGGAGCTAAGCACAGGCAAAATCCTAGAGGAAAACCTGTTCAGTCTGCTTTCCACTAGACACTGGGAGATGAATTCACCGTTTAGTTGGACAATAATCTAAAACACATGGCCAAATCTATACTGGAGTTGCTTACCAAGAAGGCGGGGAATGTTCCTGAGTGGCCGAGTTACAGATTTGACTTAAATCAACTTGAAAATCTATGGCAAGACCTGAAAATGGTTGTTTAGCAGTGATCAATAACCAATTTGACAGAGCTTGAAGAATTTTGATAATTATCATGTGCAAATGTTGGAAAATCAAGGGACTAACCCAGAAAGACTCAAATCTGTAATCGCTGCCAAATGTTCTTCTACAAAGTATTGACTCATGGGTGTGAATATTTATGTAAATGAGATATTACTGTTTTTCCTTTTCAATAAATGTGCTTCATTTTCTAAAAACATGTTTTCACTATTTCATTATGGGGTATTGTGTATAGATGGTTGTGAAAAAACGTATATTTAATCAATTTTGAATTCAGTCTGTAACACAACAAAATGTGGAATAAGTCAAGGGGTAAGTCAACACTTTCTGAAGTGATCTGTGTCATCTGTCTCTGGTGTCTGACCCTCTCTCCTCTCCTCATCTCATACCTGACTCTTCTTCCTATAGATAATGCTTTCTAGAAGCCAAAGAAGAAGAAGGCAGAGACAGCGAGCTCAGCCACCAATGGTGCCGACGCAAAGCCCAAAAAGACCAAGAGCAAGAAGAGCGATGACCTGTCTGGAGAGGAGAGTCCTGCAGTTCAAAGTACGGACAGTTCCGATGAGATATCTTCCAAAGAGATATATGGAAATTATTGTGTGAAAGATCACCATTTTGCCAGCAAACAGACTGTCTGAGAACCCAGGCGAAGTCAACTTGCTGCCAAAATGTTGATTCTTAAAAATATATTTTTTATCTGAGATAGAGTGAGCGGCTTAAAAATGTAATGAATAAATTTATCAAAACATTACATTTCTTTGGAGGTCATCCCTCAATCTTCTTAACGATGTTGTTTCTCTTCATTACGTTTGTCAAATAGATGGAAAAAAGGTAAAGAAAAAGAAAGCAGATGAAGAAAAAACTATAACAGAAAAGGTGAAAGAGAAGGGGAAAGGGATAGAAAAAGAGAAAGAGGAGCCAAAGAAGAAAACAAAAAGTGTGCCAAAGAAAAAGAAAGGTGAGCAGTCAGAAACATAACTGGTATTATGCTCAAGGTGAACTGCATGTTATAGCATCAAAACTTCTGTAAAACCCAATAAAATGTACTCTTCTTTTCTACCCAAGGTTCAGATACAGAAGATGACGACGACGATGATGAGGAAGAGACTCCACAAAAGAAGACAAAGAAAAAGACCACAAAGGAAGGTTCTGAAAAAGATGGCAAAGAGAAGAAATCCAACGCTAAAGGTGGGCAGATGTATAGGAAAGCAATTTTCTTAAAGGAGTTTGTAGACAACAAGAATAAGACCTGTTTTAAGAGGATTAGGTAGGAGATTGAATTGTAATGTTGAGTGAAAGGAAACACTAGTCCTGCACACGAGGCGGAAGGCCACAGCCTTATGCTGTCATCACCTAACAAGCTGTTGCAGATTACACAACAAGACAGTGTGCAAAACATATAAACGAAATAGCATCACTGATAGAAGTATTTTCGTCTCACGTCTTTTTTCAGATGACAAAGAGTCTGACAAAAAATCTAAGAAAGACACCAAGAAAAAGGAACCAGCTTCTCTCTTCTCTGTAAATGGAGATAAGGATAAGTCAGACTCCAAGAGCAAGAAGAAAGGTACAGTAAGCCTTAACACTACAGCTTTAAGTACTCATTTTAAACTGCTGCAACTTTAGGGATAATGATTGACTTTGTGGTTGAGAATCAATAACCCATCGTCATGTAAGATTTGTGTCTAAACATCTCCAACATCGGAAGTCTCACACCCCTTCTGCAAGAGCACATACTGCAGTGTCACAGTACCATTGGTAAAGCACTGTAGGTACACTGTGATACGATCATAACCTGAAGTGTATTCTCTTAAACCAGCAGCCGAATCAGATAGTGAAGACAGCGAACCAGAAACCAAGTCCAGCAAGTCAAAATCAAAGAAGAAGGAGAACGCCAACCCAGCATCCATGTTCTCAGCAGGGGGGGACAAGGACAAAGACAAGGACAAAGACAAGGACAAGAAGAAGAAGAAGAAAGGCAAGTGTTTTCTGTTATAATTAAATCAGCTCCGGTGTTTGACCATATTCTTGCTGGTCAGTAAAATAAAGTTGTCTGATATTTCCCTAACGTTCTATTTCCTACCAGCCAAAGCATCAGACAGTGATGATTCTGACTCCGAGGCAGAAAAAGGAAAAAAGAAAAAGGGAAAAGGGAAGAAGAAAAAGGTTTGTGTCAGTTTAGTTAGCTAGGTCATAGTCTGTTTAGTTAGCTAGGTCATAGTCTGTTTAGTTAGCTAGGTCATAGTCTGTTTAGTTAGCTAGGTCATACTCTGTTTAGTTAGCTAGGTCATAGTCTGTTTAGTTAGCTAGGTCATAGTCTGTTTAGTTAGCTAGGTCATAGTCTGTTTAGTTAGCTAGGTCATAGTCTGTTTAGTTAGCTAGGTCATAGTCTGTTTAGTTAGCTAGGTCATAGTCTGTTTAGTTAGCTAGGTCATAGTCTGTTTAGTTAGCTAGGTCATAGTCTGTTTAGTTAGCTAGGTCATAGTCTGTTTAGTTAGCTAGGTCATAGTATGTTTAGTTAGCTGGGTCATAGACTGTTTAGTTAGCTAGGTCATAGTCTGTTTAGTTAGCTAGGTCATAGTCTGTTTAGTTAGCTAGGTCATAGACTGTTTAGTTAGCTAGGTCATAGTCTGTTTAGTTAGCTAGGTCATAGTCTGTTTAGTTAGCTAGGTCATAGTCTATTTAGTTAGCTAGGTCATAGACTGTTTAGTTAGCTAGGTCATAGTCTATTTAGTTAGCTAGGTCATAGTCTGTTTAGTTAGCTAGGTCACAGTCTGTTTAGTTAGCTAGGTCACAGTCTTGCCACAGTGATGGCGGGTGGGGTATACAATTCTGCAATCCTTTGATAAAGTATTACGTATAAATTAACCTAAAAGGTCCCCAAACGAACATTGGTTAAAGATGCTGATAAGCTTATAACCATATTTTTCCTGTCCCACATCCAGGAGGAGAGGCCTCCGTCCCCGGACATTGAGTTTGACAGCCTGGAGGAGTTTGTTCTGCAGCCAGCCCAGCAGGGGGTGACTGTCAAATGCAAGGTGACCCGGGACCAGAGGGGCTTGGACAAAGGCCTATACCCCACATACTATCTCCACCTGGACAATGAAAAGAAGGTGAGGCACTCTCAGAGGACAGGTTTAGGGGGTTTACTGTCACACACAGCTTTAGAGATTTGAGATTCATTTTGAAACCAATCCGAGATGGAGCCAACGAGCATAAAACCACGTTGTGGACTTGTGATACAGTATGATATGCATTTGAGGAATCATTGTCCAGGGGATTAATTCTGTGTTTTTACAGGTCTTTCTACTGGCTGGGAGAAAACGAAAGAAAAGCACAACCTCCAATTACCTCATCTCCATAGACCCCACAGACTTGTCTCGGGGTGGAGAAAATTTCATTGGAAAGTTGAGGTATGCTGTAACCTACATTTATAGATCAAACTGTAACATTTCCATAAAACATATTTTATTGCAACTGTAATCAGGCATTTCATAAACTTGTATAATTCATGGAGTGATTCTTTAAACTTGTGTAATTCACGGAGTGATTCTTTACACACCATAGGTCCAACTACTTGGGCACGAAGTTCACAGTGTTTGATAATGCACTGCACCCAGACAGAGCTCTACCAGACATGTCCAACGCTCGCCAAGAATTAGCAGCCATTATTTACGTAAGGCTTTGAAATGTACATTAATGAACCATTTATAAAGGTTTTTCCAAAGGGTTCATAATTATTTTATAAACTGCTAATTATTATGGTATAGTAAATGGGGTTATAAAGGGTTTGTAAAGGGGCTATAAGTATACTGAACAAAAATATAAATGCAATATGCAACAATTTCAAAGATTTTACTGAGTTACAGTTCATATTAGGAAATCAGTCGATTGAATTCAATTCATGAGGCCCTAATCTATGGATTTCACATGACTGGGAATATAGATACGCATCTGTTGGTCACAGATACCTTAAAAAAAGGTAGGGGCCTGGATCAGAAAACCAGTGTGACCCCCATTTGCCTCATGCAGCGTGACACATCTCCTTCACATAGAGTTGATCAGGCTGTTTATTGTGGCCTGTGGAATGTTGTCCCACTCCTCTTTAATGGCTGTGAGAAGTTGCTGGATATTGGCGTGAACTGAAACACGCCGTTGTACACATTGATCCAGAGCATCCCAAAAATGCTCAGTTGGTGACATGTCTGGTGAGTATGCAGGCCATGGAAGACATGGGACATTTTCAGCTTCCAGGAATTGTGTACAGATCCTTGCGAAGTGGACCGTGCATTATCATGCTGAAACATCAGCTGATGGCGGCAGATGAATGGCACAACAATGGGCCTCTGGATTTCGTCACGGTATCTCTGTGCCATCGATAAAATGCAATTGTGTTTGTTGTCTGTAGCTTATGCCTGCCCATACCATAACCCCACCGACCACCATGGGGCACACTGTTCACAACGTTGATGTCAGCAAACCATTCGCCCACACAACGCCGTACACGTGGTCGGCGGTTGGACATACTCCCAAATTTTCTAAAACGATGTTGGAGGCAGCTTATGGTAGAGGAATTAACATTAAATTATCTGGCAACACCTCTGGTGAATATTCCATGAGCCAGCATGCCAATTGCACGCTCCCTCAAAACTGTGTTGTGTGACAAACCTGCACATTTTAGAGTGACCATATATTGTCCCCATCACAAGGTGCACCTGTGAAATGATCATGCTGTTTAATCAGCTTCTTGGAATGGCACACCTGTCAGGTGGATGGATTATCTTGGTAAATGAAAAATTCTCACTAACAGGGATGTAAACAAATTTGTTCACAAAATCTGAGAGAAATAAGCTTTTTGTGTGTATGAAAAATTTCTGGTATCTTTTATTTCAGCTCATGAAACATGGGACCAACACTTTACATGTTGCATTTATATTTTTGTTCAATGTAGTTCATAGACTGTTAATTATTAGATTGTTATTACAAAATCTTAGTTTAAATTGATCTATGATGGAATCCAACTTCCCTAAAAATGTTATTCCTAATTCCGCTTCTTATCTCTCTGACCTTTGGGTATAGGAAACAAATGTCTTGGGAATGAAGGGTCCCAGAAGGTTGACCGTCATCATCCCAGGGATGGGCAAGGACAGTGAACGAGTACCCATCCGACCTCGCAGTGTAAGCAAACCGTTGTTGTACAGATGTCATTCTGTCAGAGTTATGGATGAGGACGGAACAGCGGTGCTGTTCATCATGATTTCCTCTTTGTAGGACGTTACATGCTGTGTAAGCTACATACAGTATGGTACAGTATATCTGATGATTTTATCACATTATTCCTCATTATCCATATTGTTATTGTGGCCAGCTGGGTCATTCTACCAATTTGGTGCCTTTAGAGATGTGTAACTTGGTAAAACAATTACTTGATGTCACCTTATTTTAAGAGTCTGTCATAAAGACCACATGTACAACTTCATAAAATACATATTTTCCTATTTCAAGATGTTAAATAAAAATGTGACTATAGTAAGTGCTTAGTAATAAGTGCTAAATAAAGTAAAAGGGTTGACCGAAACACGGTTGACCGTAACAGTGTTGACCGTAACCTGGTTGTCTGTATCAGGGTTGACCGTAACAGGGTTGATTATATCATCTTAAATCATCCTTAAATCCCCTTGTGCCATGCAGAATGAAAGCTTTTTGTGTACAAAAGGAAGTGGTAATTGAATGTAAGCTTCACAATTCTGATTTATTTTTACATTCTAGCCTGTCTATCTATGGGTAACAGTGTTGACGTGTTATGCTCGACCCACTCAGTTTTCCACCAGAAAATGCCCAAAAACAGTACAACCAGCTCACCTGCTTTTACTCTATGATTTCACTATTAGATGTTAAATGTTTCTTTAAAAATGTTTTTTTTCAAAAGGAAGTTTCACCATATTAAAATGGGAGCTCAGTTCACGTAACAGGGTTGACCTTAAAATGAGGGACAGACGTAAATAAATCACTAATCACATGAAATAAATAATCTTCAGAAATGACTGTGTCAAAGCAACAAAATAACTCGGGCTTTAATTTTTTTTTTGTGGTCTATATTAAAGGACATTTAATTGAATATAATAGGCTTTTAAAATTCTATATTTGTGCAAAATTTCTACTTAAAATATAAATGGGAGGCAAAAGGCACTAATTTCATGGAACGACCTAGCTAATGTTGCTGCGTATCTTCCACCCCCATTTCTTCAGGACAACGATGGTTTACTGATGAAGTTCCAGAATAGAAAGTTGGACAATATAATCGAACTCCACAACAAGACTCCCACGTGGAATGAGGAGACGGCGTCCCATGTGCTGAACTTCAACGGCAGGGTCACACAAGCCTCCATCAAGAACTTTCAAATCGTCCACAGCAAGGATTGTGAGAAAAGACTCAAACCACAAATTCTCATCCGCAATCATTACATTATTTACATATTGTTTATTTCTAGTACATATCATAAATAATACAGGTGAACAAAAGTCTAAGAATAAAACAAGTTGAATAAGGTTGAATAAAGTCACAAAACTCCCAAATACAGTATATTTTCTGGGAGTTTTTAGCTAAAATGTAATTTGCCATTTTCTTGTTAAGAATAAATGTTTTTTTTGTGTGTTTAAAATATTTTATTTATTTTCTTATTCTAGTGGACTATATTGTGATGCAGTTTGGACGAGTAGCAGACGATGCCTTCACTCTGGACTATAGCTACCCCATGTGTGCAGTGCAGGCCTTTGCCATCGCTCTATCAAGCTTCGATGGCAAAATAACCTGTGAATAAGAGGGAACCATTTAGGCTCTGGTGCCTCCTCAAGCTGCTGCAACTCGTTATTGGCATACAGATGCCAACTACCAGAAAGAAGAATCTCCTTCACCATTTCTCAACATCAGTGCAAGGTACATAGAAGGACGGAAGTCCTAGATGAGATGGGGGTCCAAGTGCATTTCATATCACATGGACTGCCTCGGGATTGTTTTGTATGTTTGTGTCTCATTGCAATGATAATCATGAGCTTTTCTGGGAACCAGATTATTTTTACCAATTGGAGATCCTTGAGTGCAGTGACGGACGAGAGGGGATGCTGATGCACCATGCGAGTCTGAGCACTGGAGCTTTGGTGCTTTGGAATTGGCATTACACCATTTCAGTGTAGGGGGATGTGGACCAATTGGGGGATGAAAGTGACATCGGAAGAGTGAAAGCCTATTTTCCACCTACGTCAATGCTTTTATAGCATAGTACATGTCCAATATTCATTCATTCTGTTGCGTTTAATTTGGAATACAAATCCAGTAATGTGTCGGTAAAAAATGTATCTATTGGTAAAAAAATGTATATATTGGTAAAACAAAACTGTGTCTACGTGGACTTATAGAAAATGAATTTCAAAATATGTCAAAGTATATTTATTTAGGCCTACTTGTTCTTATTATTTTTAGGGTTATGTATGTTTCCATGCATTATTTGTGGTATTTCCAGATTATGAAATTGACTTAATTTGACAAATTAGAGGTTTCATTGTGAACAGTTATGAGGCAAAGGTATAAGGTACTATGCTTGTACCCACAGTCACAAGTGTTTCTCTAATCATCTCATTTGCTGTTCTCATTCCACTCAAGTGACAATTTTGTTGTTGTTCTGATACCTGCCTTTTTAAGTTATATGTTCTCTCTTAGGCTAGATTCTGTCTTTGTATGTATCATGTGGACAAGAGCCTTATATTGACAGATATTGACAAATATAAGGCACTGATGTGGACCATTGTTGTTTTGATAAGGATAGTTAATATATGTTCCAAAGGTAAACAATGCATTTCAGTCTCTTGTGAACTTCTCTTGATAGAAAGTCAAAGTGCAGGCTTGAAGATAACATGCTCAATAATGAATTAATCTACAAATAAAGTATGACATGTTTAAAATGAATTCTTACAGGATAAATGTATTTTGCATACAGGAAACACTCAACATTATGCTGTATAGTTTATTGTGCATTTGACACAGTATTATATTAGTGTTAACTTGATAGATAATTGGCAACTCAATGCTCCCTGGGAACCTACATTGATTCGACCTCTTGCTTTTGAATGTCACTTCTTTATGACACAATGTCAGCAGTTATGATGAGAACATTGGTTTCAAAATAATCAGTTGTTTGTTTTCTAGTTTTCTGAGACAGTCGTACTGTTCTGCAGAAGTTGTTGCCATACAAAATGTGGGGTGAGAGAAGAAACTTGAATTTAGGAGGAAAAACCTGTTTGGGCTGACAGCTGAGGATCCTGAGAGCAAGTGGAAGGTGTGCTCTCTGCCCGAACCTGCTCCGGCAGTTGTCCAAACTCGCAGAGGCAATGAAGCTAATCACATACAAGGTTTTTTGGACAGATGCAGTGCAATTATGTGTACACTTCCTCAGAGTTGACTTCACATAAAGTTGTCTTCTTGAAGTGTCCATGTTTAGTTAACAGAGCGAGTTATGACTGACGCTGTTATTTTACCCACACGTTTTCTTTGTCGTCTTTATTTCTCTAGAGGAACGCAACTTTTTTAAAACATATTTTTAGCAGCAACCAATCCTATTAGCCCCGTAGGCCTACTTCCAATACCAACAATCGAAATAATTATTTTTACCAACAGAGGGAGCTATTCTATTGTCAGATGTGAATAGGGCTACATGTTCAAATGAAAGCTTCTAAAACATTTAATGAATTCGAACCTGAAAGGGTTACATCATGGAGTTTGACACTCTTGACATGCATAATGACATTTTCGACCTATATTCGACCTTACTTCAGTGGAATGTGTAAATTCCTCGGCAGGAAACATACAGTAATATAATAATAATAATAATAAGGATAGAGTTTAATGTTTGTGTAGACTAAAAGTTAACAATGATATTATTTTATGTTGTTGTGTTATTATTAATATTGTTGTTGTAATTATTATTACTTTATTAATTGTGGCCTACAGGTCTCATATAACACAATTCATTTTGTATGCATTATCTATTCCACCGGCTTTGTAGCAAAGTCGTCTAATAATAGACATAGAAAGTTTCACACTGAGCAAAACAAGTCATGTGATATTTACTGATACTATAAACATGTTACTGCATAGCTCATGTTGTAATTTTATGTGGCACGGCCAGAGAACAAAAGGCAACTTCAAAGAATAATTATATATTGATAGAGATTTCTCTGGAATATCCTGCAGTAAAAGTCATGGGGGCGGAGATTTGAGTGGAGACACTGCCCCCAAGTATTTTGATTGACGCTACCCAATGGCTCCTCCTTGGAAGTTTTTTTCTTCGTTTTCCAGTGTAGTGCGTTCATTGATTTCATACCAAAGTCATACTTAACATTCCACTTACACTGTCAAACAAGGAGAAATATTACTGAAAACTATAAGGCGCCAAAAAAATATATAGTATAAAAATAAGTAAGTTATCTTCGCTTTTGTCAGGAGGGGTGACTTCTAAAAAAAAAGGTGAGTAAGCATGAATTTGTTCCCTTTGTTTAAGAGCTTTCGGGTGAAGTTTTCATGCTCTCATGGTGAAGTTTTTAGATCATTGTCATTTTTTGCATTTTTCCATGGAACTCCTTGCCTTTGGGAGGGAGGAAAATGACGGATTGATCGGCTATATAAATTGTGTGTGACTTTTTTTGTGTGCAGGACATCTTTGCTAAGATGTAACTTTATTGACTCTACTCATTGACAATCATAAGACGTTAGTAGGCTATTGCTTTCTTTGTCATAACTATGGGACAACAAGCATGTTTCCTTTCTTTTTCATACAGCTGCTTGGATCCTGATCACTTTCCTCCTAACTTGTTCTCCAGAAGAATCAAGTCTTTACATACCCGAGGATTGACAGACAGAAAAAGGCAAATTGGAGGAATACATAACTCGATATTTTACGCGCTGTTTTACTGCACCCCATAGGTAAGTGAATCACCCAATTTGGTAACATTGTGTCGAAGAGAAGAGGCCATATACGAGCCCCCCAACCAATGCATATTGCTAGCTGCTGTTGCATCTTTAGAAGTTGACATTTCAGTAATCAAAAACATATTGTGTCAATTAACCAAAAACATATACGCGCTACAAGGCCTAGGTCAAGAATACACATTTATTTCATCGTATTCTTCATCTTATTACAGTAATTTATTATGTTATGTTTTCAATACAGGTTTACATTTTTTTTTTCTTCAGAAAATGGAAACACTGACAAAACGAATCTCAGTTTCACGCAACACTTATATACTGCTGGTCTTGCTACATTTTGACATGGTTATTTATGCATGTTAATAATATCTGTAAATATACAACAGAGACTAAATATAGCAATCATATCATAACGTATCATAACTTTAGGACACACACCAGAACACCCTCTACACACACTGTTGTCTACAAACTTTCAGATTTACTTAGGACACATTGAAAGTATTTCCTATTCTTGTGCAAAACACATTAAATGTCTGGTTTTATTTTTATTTAGTATTCATTTGTATTTGGATGTGCCTTAATGAATGATGTATTATTAATTTATGTGTATCCCTTACTGACTTTGATGAGAAGGATTCTAGTATGTTACATGTTGTTTCAAGACACTGCTCCACAGTCTAAACAGTCTGACAAATAGACAGTAGTATTTTTATTAATACTTGTGAAATGATATCATCCAATAGTTTAGAGTCTCAGGTAACAACCCTATTACAGCTGTGTCAATGTTCAATACATGTATGCTACATGACAATTAGATGCAGCATCATCTCACTTGTAAAAACAGTTTGGGCAGCCAAATTAGTGCAGATTTCTAATCAAAACATTTCGCGGTAGCCTACTGACGGAATTTGAAGAAAACCAGATTCTTTCCAACAGTTTCTTTCAACCATCCTTTCTGTTGTATGAGTAAATAATGTTTAAGTAAGGGGGTTGTATTTTAGAGTTGTGGATCTTTCTTGATCTCTTCCACAGGGACCAGTGATGTTTCACTGGAAATCCTTATATTAGTATTTTCAATGCATGGAAATTGTTTATAATTCTAATTCTAATTGTATGACTGTATAAATACCTCTTCAAGCATCACACGTTCATGGTGTACTATTGGTTAAGATTGGGTAGACAGACTTTTCCTTTTTCGCTTATTAGAAATACAAAAATCTGTGCGATGCTTTACTTAGGATTTATTATTGTTGTTCTTTCTTAACAATCGTGTAAACAGGTGTACACGACAATGATACAGTACAATCAGTGTCATTCAACAGGTTTGGCCCAAAAATACAATGTTGTCTTTCAGGTTTCTCGCTCCGTAATTTTAATAGCTTGTTTACATTTACGGTTGACATTATAGGCACGTTCTGTGTCTTTGTTATATCTCAGACTGTCAAACTTTCCTTTGTTACATTCAAATGGTAAATAAGCCATTCACTCTGAAACGAGAACAGACTATTACAAAATATTTGACACAACTGAAAGATGCAGCCAGTCAGTCGTCATTTGGTCAAACGATACGAAGCAATCACGGGGCGGCTGGGTAGCCTAGTGGTTAGAGCGTTGGGCTAGTAACCGAAAGGTTCCCCGAGCTGACAAGGTACAAATCTGTCGTTCAAGGCAGTTAACCCAGTTAACCCACTGTTCCTAGGCCGTCATGGAAAATAAGAATTTGTTCTTAACTGACTTGCCTAGTTAAATAAAGGTAAAATAAAAATAAATAAAAAATCACACCAAATCACAATTTAGGGCTTGTTTATAATTGACATACGAACACAGTTGACATAATGGATCCATACAAAGTTACAAACACTAGTCCCAGGTCATCTGCATCCTGTATGCCCAACTGTAAATCTTTAGCTAGCTAAGTTGCTGAAGCACTGCAGGCACTCCCAGTCACAGTTGCACGTTCTCTGACTCTCGAGGAGATAGACCAGTGTGTGCCTATACCGTCTCCAGTACAGATTGAAGTTGACATACAGTATTTGGTTGAGATTGTGATAAAAGTGTTGCCTAATAGAACTAGTACTCCAGCTACAATATAGTAAGTGTAGTGTGTGATGTCTGTTGGAGCGTTGTGGCAATATGAGTTTCAGTATTGGGAAACGGTATTTATTCTGACAGAGGGACATAGAGTCAACAGGTTGAAGGGACATTTTTGGAATTGTTAAGATATATGAATATTTAACTAGGCAAGTCAGTTAATGACAGCCTACACCGGCAAAACCCAGACGACGCTGGGCCAATTGTGCGCCGACCTATGGGACTCTCAATCACAGCCAGTTGAGATTCAGCCTGGATTCGAACCAGGGTGTCTGTAGTGACACCTCTAGCACTGAGATGCAGTGCCTTAGACCGCTGTGCCACTCTGGAGTTTATACCCTAAAACAGGGAAGTATGTTTTCTTCTGGTGAATCACACTGAACAAAAATATAAATGCAACATGTAAAGTGTTGGTCTCATGTTTCATGAGCTGAAATAAAAGATACCAGATATTTTACATACGCACAAAAAACTTATTTCTCTCAAATTTTGTGCACAAATTTGTTTATGTCTCTGTTAGAGAGCATTTCTCCTTTGCCAAGATAATCTATCCAACTGAGAGGTGTGGGATATCAAGAAGCTGATTAAACAGCATAATTACACAGGTGCACCTTGTGCCGGGGACAATAAAAAGCCACACTAAAATGTGTAGTTTTGTCACACAACACAATGCCACAGATGTCTCAAGTTTTGATGGAGCGTGCAATTGGCATGCTGACTGCAGGAATGTCTACCAGAGCTGTTGCCAAATAATTAAATGTTAATTTCTCTACCATACGCTGCCTCCCAACGTCGTTTTAGAGAATGAGGCAGTACGTTCAACCGGCCTCACAACAACAACACGTGAATGGCGTCGTGTGGATGAGTCGTTTGCTGATGTCAATGTTGTGAACAGAGTGCTCCGTGGCAATGGCGGGGTTATGGTATGGGCAGGCATAAGCTATGGACAAAGAACACAATCGATGACAATTTGAATGCACAGAGATACTGTGACGCGATCCTGAGGTCCATTGTCGTGCCATTTATCCACTGCCATCACCTCATGTTTCAGCATTATAATGCACGGCCCTATGTCGCAAGGATCTGTACACAATTCCTGGATGCTGAAAATGTCCCAGTTCTTCCATGGCCTGCATTCTCGCCAGACATGTCACCCATTGAGCATGGGGATTGGGATGCTCTGGATCGACGTGTACGACAGCGTGTTCCAGTTCTCGCCAATATCCAGCAACTTCTCACAGCCATTAAAGAGGAGTGGGACAACATTCCACAGGCCACAATAAACAGCCTGATCAACTCTATGCGAAGGAGATGTGTCGCTTTGCACGAGGCAAATGGTGGTCACACCAGATACTGACTGGTTTTCTGATCCACACCCCTACTTTTTTTTACGGTATCTGTGACTAACAGATGCATATCTGTATTTCCTTATTTAAACTGTTGGATGTTGTGTTCATACTTTTGTTCAGTATACTTCCATATATTACAGGTGATGCCTTACATGCTGACTACACCGCTCGCGTCGCGTGTCCGAGCGATACAGACATTTACACATACATGTTATTCAGTCATTGCATCCACACTGCTCGCGCACGTCAACGAGCATCTGCGTAGCCAGTCGCTAAAATAGAACTTGGTTTGATTTGTGAGGCTTGACACGCTGCGAATCACGCCTCTGCCATCTCCTCATTGGTTTTTAGGAGCATATACCCACATTGGTGATTGAAAGATGAACTGAGGTCCAGACTCCACTCCAGTTGGTAGTGGTAATGCACCTTAAAGTTGGTATCCATATAAAGTCCAAAGAAGAAGAAGAAGAAGCCTGAAGGAGGAGAGATGACGAGAAACTAACTCTGTTTACCCTTTTATCTGTGGATTAATTGTCAGAGTAGAGGACCTTGTGCATTTCAGGTGAAATAAAAACCCAATGTTTATATCCCAGGACAAATTAGTGAGCAACAGCAAGTTAGCTAGCTAATATAGTTGGCATTTCAACCTGGTTGTCCTGATCGCGTCTGGTGTTCGTGGATAAAATCAACATGTGCTGGATGGCAGACGCCAGGGCGCGAGCTGTCTGGCCCACATATTATAGTGCAGCCTGCTTTGTATCATAGTAGTGCAACCAATAGTGCAATCAAACAAAAAAACTAACAGGCATATTTTACCCTACACTCTTAGAAAAAAAGGTGCTATCTAGAACCTAAAAGGGTTATTCGCAGTCCCCATAGGAGAACCCTTTGAAGAACCCTTTTGAGTTCCAGTAGAACCCTTTTGGTTCCATGTACAACCCTTTCAATATAGTGTTCTATATGGAACCCAAAAGGGTTATACCTAGAACCAAAAAGGGTTACCCTATGGGGACAGCCGAATAACCCTTTTGGAACCCTTTTTTTCTAAGAGAGTAGATAGTATTTGGGATTTTTTGAGGCTTGACAGTGAAGAAATTGGAGCTACATGCACAAACAAGTAAAATACAGTTTTGTGGCCGTTATTAATAATTTATACACTTTACTGGCAAAACATGGTGAAATGAAACCAGGGGAATAAAGTATTGTCTTTACCTATTTTGGGTGGTCCGTTATAAAACAGAACCCATCAGACCATAATTTGAAGTTACATGTTGTTGATTTCAGTTTCCTGTGTTAGAATTGTTTACTGCACTGTTGGAACTAGGAACACAAGCACTTCGCTACACCCGCAATAACATCTGCTAAATATGTGTATGTGACCAATACAATTTGATTTGAAGTGTAATCCAACGTGAACACTTGGATGAAAGTTGAGATTGATCACACTTAATACCCTTTAATATCTACAAAGCTGGACCAAAATACTTTCTCTCTGAACATGTGGAAATAGAAGAAAGTAATGGAAGCATCCTTTGTGAATGAAGGTGTGATATTTTAGATGGGGATGGAGAAGAGGAGGGTAAATCTGCTGCTCTAACAGATCCTCTGTTCTCAGTGTGTTTATGCAACATGCATGTAGTGGGCTAGTGCTCTTGCTCTGCTCTCAGTCCCAATCAGCTCTTCTCAAACAAACTGCAACATGGCAACTCACTCTGAATCTAGTCCATGGGCTAACTATATATTTTTTTTTTACATCTTGCAGCTTTTAAGGCTAAAGGCCATAGCTGCCTGCTTTAAGGCTCCTGGTCAATTATTTGATTATTTGAACAATATCCTGTTAAAGTGTCTAATTTCTTTGTTGGTCTTCCTTGCTGTAGTTCCTCAGGCCATCGATTGAAGCAATAATTTCATTAACCTGTTCCATCCCAGGTTAGTGAACAAGCACTGAGCAGGGGCTTTTGTTTCAGAACAGAATGGTGGTAAGACTGTTAAGTGCAGATATTAAAAATATAGTTAGATCTCGAAGATATTATTTTTGACGAGATATCGTATCGTTTTGTCAATATCGCAATATTATTTTTGCTCGAGTCGGCTGTACCTGCATCATACTGCAGTATTATTCCTTCGTAGCTTGCTCTCCATGTTATTTTTTAAATAGGGAGCCAATTTGTCTTTAGCATTTTTATTTCCATGACTGATCAAAACTTGTTTTCTCATGCTTCCCTCTTGGCCTTCTGCAGCAGACATATTTGGAACATCGAATCGCAATAAAACCACAGTATCGAATTGCAATACATACATATCATATTGGCACATAAGTATCGTCATAATATCGTATCGTGATGTCCGTGATAATTCCCAGCCCTACTTACAACATGTCATTTTCTAATGCAAAAGCTGATAATATACAGTACCAGTCAAAAGGTTGCACACACCTACTCATTTAAGGGTTTTTCTTTATTTTTACTATTTTCTACATTGTAGAATAATAGTCAAGAGATCAAAACTATGAAATAACACATGGAATCATGTACTAACCAAAAAAGTGTTAAACAAATCAAAATATGTTTTATATTTGAGATTCTTCAAAGTAGCCACCCTTTGCCTTGATGACAGCTTTGCACACTCTTGGCATTCTCTAAACCAGCTTCACCTGGAATGCTTTTCCAACAGTCTTGAAGGAGGTCCCACTTATGCTGAGCACTTGTTGGCTGCTTTTCATTCACTCTGCGGTCCAACTCATCCCAAACCATCTCAATTGGGTTGAGGTCGGGTGATTGTAGAGGCCAGGTCATCTGATGCAGCACTCCATCACTCTCCTTCTTGGTCAAATAGCCCTTTGGGGGGTGATGATGTGGCTATTTCATATTAAATTAGAACACAGCTACTGTCCAGGCATTCACTCAGATCTTCATGCATTTTGCATTGGCATGGGTATGTTTTGTGTCACTCTCTTGGGTAATTTAACAATGTAATCAGGGAAATCCTTTTTATGTTAATGGTCATGAATAAAATGGGATATTTTCTGTACTGCAATATAAACAGAGTCTATAATATTTGTGTTTTTTAAATAAACTTGCTCAGACAGCATACCATTTGAACATTTTGTATTTTGTGTACTACTATTCATCAACTATTTTGAAATGTACCTTCCTTGAAAATACAGTAGGTAGTTGTTTGTTACAGAGATTCTGGGCTGTTTCTAGGTCTATCTTTGCTGGCTATTCACTGTAGGGCTGACCCCATTTAGTCGACTGGTCGATTGTTTGGTCAATAGGCTGTTGGTCGACCAAGATTTTTTTGTCGAGCAGTCACAAATATCTATATTTTTTTATGGCACCAGAGACACCTGTCTGATTCATGCCTGTCAGAGGGGACTAATCCATTGTGGAGGCCATGGAGATGGCCCACCAGTATCACTAGTAGTACATTTACCATTAATTACCATCATTTATCATCTACAATGTTTGATTGGTTAAGGTAATTTATGTTAATGCTTTCAATATATTACTATTACAGTCTTTTACCGTTCTCATTATCGGAGTGGACAAGTTATTTGCGGACTGCACAACCTAGGCTACACTTGTGAGGAACACGTTTTGGTTTATTTCATTCCATTTACGAGTTGTCAATTTAGTCATTGTCTTTTGTTTGTAGTGTTACTGTCAATGTTGAGTAAGGACGCGCACCTGAATTATACATAGAAGTAGGCCTAGGCTACCTGGCAAATGTAGGCCTATAAATCTGCACGTTTGTCAGTGGTGGAAAAAGTACCCAATTGTCATTCATGAGTAAAAGTAAAGAAACCTTAATAGAAAATAAAAGTAAAAGTGAATGTCACCCAGTAAAATAGATACCCCAAAAACGACTTAAGTAGTACTTTAAAGTATTTTTACTTAAGTACTTTACACCACTGCCATTTGAGGATCTGATAGTATTTCTGATTGTCTTAACTCACCACTACTGTGGAGCTTCTTTTCTTCACCCCAAACAGCAAGTAAACAAAGTCTGTTTTTACATACATTGAGAATGACAATAGTTCCTCAAGTTCCTTGCAGACAGGCCATGCATAGCCAATGTGATTTATAGTCTATTTATTTTTATCAGGATATTTTCTACTTACAGGCAGCAATGTTTTTATTTGTTAGCTTTATGTAGGCTATTTTTACATAGTTGGTAATGGCAATATAAGTTACTTTTAGAATTTTGATTAACCACATGATAAGGATTTTGAGATATAAAGACTTTATTTTAAATTAAATGAAGCTGTTCCACGAAAATTTGCATACTGTTGCAAAATCATAACTGGCACGCAGATCGGTAGAAATGGCAAGATAAATTGGCCTATTATCTACCGGCAACTTCAGGAGCGTAACAGCAGAATCTGCGAAGGCCAGCAGCAGCGGGAGGAGGAGGGTCGGGAACTGTTTTTATCTTCTTTCTGGTTAGGCTATCTTGATTTCTGGTTCCATCTTGAGTCATTTGTGTGTCTTAATTATTTAATCACTGTATGCTTAAAGCATCAGACAAGCTCAGTAGCATACATATAGTTGATTTCATTAAAACACAGGGTGTGTCGAAAGAACAGATGACTCTAGGTCGACCAAGTTTTTTTGGGGGGGACAATCCTACTTCACTGGTTTGTGTTGAAGCCACAGAAGAATGACTAATGAGCTCTGCCCATTTGTGCAGACGTTGGTTGCCTTTTAGCACCATCCCCAGAAGTGGTCTTCCAAATGGTGGCACTTACCTTTCTGTCAACAGAGGTCTGAACAAATACCACTTGTGACTGTTGCAAACACACAGAGAGAGCCTCAGAGCGAACTGGCCTTTACAACATAGTATAACATCTCACTCAGGCCTCAAGAGTGCATATTAGTTGTATCATTAAGAATATTAATTTGGGAAACTTAATTTAACCTTTTACTGCAATTGGCTAAATCAGGATCACACAGTGTGTCTTGGTAGTCTTAAACAAATCTACTTTGAAACAAAAGTATACACCTCACACACATGGTTATGGGCTTAAAAGAAGACACCTGTACCATGTCAGGTATAGAGTTGAAATGTATTCAATTCTAAGTTTGCATCCCAATATTACAACGTATATACAGTTGAAGTCGGAAGATTACATACACTTAGATTGGAGTCATTAAAACTTGTTTTTCAACCACTCCACAAATTTCTTGTTAACAAACTATAGTTTTGGCAAGTCGGTTAGGCCATCTACTTTGTGCATGACACAAGTCATTTTTCCAACAATTGTTTACAGACAGATTATTTCACTTAGAATTAATTCACTGTATCACAATTCCAGTGGGTCAGAAGTTTACATACACTAAGTTGACTGTGCCTTTAAACAGCGTGGAAAATTCCAGAAAATTATGCCATGGCTTTAGAAGCTTCTGATAGGCTAATTGACATCATTTGGGTCAATTGGAGGTGTACCTGTGGATGTATTTCAAGGACTACCTTCAAACTCAGTGCTTCTTTGCTTGATATTATGGGAAAATCAAATGCAATCAGCCAAGACCGCAGAAAAAAATTGTAGACCCCCACAAGTCTGGTTCATCCTTGGGAGCAATTTCCAAACGCCTGAAAGTACCATGTTCATCTGTACAAACAATAGTGCGCATGTATAAACACCATGGGACCACGCAGCCGTCATACCGCTCAGGAAGGAGACGCGTTCTGTCTCCTAGAGATGAACGTACTTTGGTGCGAAAAGTGCAAATCAATCCCAGAACATCAGCAAAGACTTTGTGAAGATGCTGGAACAAACCGGTACAAAAGTATCTATATCCACAGTAAAACGAGTCCTATATTGACAAATCCTGAAAGGCCGCTCATCAAGGAAGAAACCACTGCTCCAAAACCGCCATAAAAAAGCCAGACTACTGTTTGCAACTGCACATGGGGACAAAGATCATACTTATAGGAGAAATGTCCTCTGGTCTGATGAAACAAAAATAGAACTGTTTCGCCATAATGACCATTGTTATGTTTGGAGGAAAAAGGGGGAGGCTTGCAAGCCAAAGAACACCATCCCAACCGTGAAGCACGGGGGTGGCAGCATCATGTGGGGGTGCTTTGCTGCAGGAGGGACTGGTGCACTTCACAAAATAGATGGCATCATGAGGCTGGAAAATGATGTGGATGTATTGAAGCAACATCTCAAGACATCAATCAGGAAGTTAAACTTGGTCGCAAATGGGTCTTCCAAATGGACAATGACCCCAAGCATACTTTCAAAGTTGTGGCAAAATGGTTTAAGGACAAAAAAGTCAAGGTATTGGAGTGGCCATCACAAAGCCCTGACCTCAATCCTATAGAAAAATGTGTCGGCAGAACTGAAAAAGCGTGTGCATCCAAGGAGGCCAACAAACCTGACTCAGTTACACCAGCTCTATCAGGAGGAATTTGGCCAAAATTCACCCAACTTATTGTGGGAAGCTTGTGGAAGGTTACCCGAAACGTTTGACCCAAGTTGAACAATTTAAAGACAATGCTACCAAATACTAATTGGGTGTATGTAAACTTCTGACCCAATGGGTGTCACGATCGTTATAATGAGTGGACCAAGATGCCACGTGGTATGGTTCCATCCTCTTTAATTAGGTAGTGAAACTCAAAGAAAACAATAAAGCGCAAAACGAAACGTGAAGCTCATCTAGTGTTTGCAGGCAACTATACCTAGACAAGATCCCACAAAGCACAATGGGGAAATGGCTGCCTAAATATGATCCACAATCAGAGACAACGATAAACAGCTGCCTCTCATTGGGAACCATACCAGGCCAACATAGATATATATATTCACCTAGATAACCCAACCTAGTCACACCCCGACCTAACCAACATAGAGCATAAATAGCTCTCTATGGTCAGGGCGTGACAATGGGAATGTGATGAAAGAAATAAAAGCTGAAATTAATCATTCTCTCTACTATTATTCTGACATTTCACATTCTTAAAATAAAGTGGTGATCCTAACTGACCTAAAATAGGGAATATTTACTAGGATTAAATGTCAGGAATTGTGAAAAACTGAGTTTAAATTTATTTGGCTAAGGTGTATGTAAACTTCTGACTTCAACTGTATACTATATATGCAAAAGTATGTGGACACCCCTTCAAATTAGTTGATTTAACGTCATTTTGTACACCTGTCAGCAACAGGTATGGCTAAAATAGATGAATCCATACATTTGAAGGGGTGTCCACATACTTTTGTATAAATAGTGTATAACAAAACTGTTTGACATAGAAACACAGGATTTTCGTCGGGTTGAATAAAAAAAAAAATGTAATTATGAAAAATATGAATAACATTCCACCCATGAGGCCACGAGGTCATTTGCCTGCAGGAATGGGCTACAGCCCAGTTCAATCCTCTATGATTCGGTTATAAACATACCGTATATGATGCTATCCTTTTTTCCAGGGTCCAATTCAATATACCCCTCAGCAATTACTGTGTCTTAGTAGCCTAATTAAAATACCATTAATCAACATTTGGTTAAAATGAAGGCATTGAGTGCATGTGCTTGTTTACATATTCTCCAAATTCAGCAAGGTCCTATCTAACAGATAAAACTTCTGGCCTCCCCGACTACTCAATGGAGGCGCTTGGGAGTGACCTAGAACAGGAAAGTCTTTGTGTCCGTTTGTCCCAAATGGCTAAAAATGTCAGTTGCTCTTGTTGCGACCAGCTCCAAATCTCTAATGTACATATCCAGAAAATGACAACAGAACTCTGTGGGCCCAATGACCCATGCTTCATACAGCAGTAAACAGGAGAGTATGCATCTGTTTGTTAGTTTGGGTTTCTAGCTGGTGTTCATTATAAATGACGGGAGCAACAAACTGGGCCTGGCTATCTGGGATCTAGTCCTATGCCTGATGTGTGTGGCCATTGTGTTGGAGTGGTTCTCCATTGACTTTAAGGGGCACTCACTCATACGAAGCCTTGCTCTTAATCCCTACCTTCAGAGTGGGGATTTGGAGGACGACCCCTTTAAAACCAAACCACACACTTACTGAACAATTTAGACCATACTAAGCATCATACTTGTCCAGAAGTGTTGTTTAAAGGATCAACATGATTTGTCTGTTAAAAGAGTTCTAGGCTACACAAAGGCTGTGAAGTCATTTTAAAATGATGATCACCTCTGGGTTTGAAAGTTTGTTCATTTATTTATAAAAAAACCCTCTCTCTTCTCAACCTCCTTATTGTTCTTACGATGCAAATACCACATCTTAGCTATGTAGCCGGACTCCATAATTGATATGGGTAGATGAGTGGCTTTATTAGCGTGTATACTTGTGCATAAATTACACATGTAGTAAAAGTTTCACAGATTAGGGCACCAAACCGCTGGTCTCACCACAGAATGACCAACTCAGGCTAGGAGGAGAGGATGAGTGCTCTGCAACGCTCCCTGGAAAATGTCAGATTAAACTGCTGAATCAGGCTGTAAAAGAAGCAGTCTGGCGCTCTCTCTGCTTTGTCAGTCTTTCCTCTGTTTGTGGGCCAGATTAAGGCTTTACTCCATGGGGCCCGTAGGTAGCCTAGCGGTTAAGAGGGGGCAGTAACCGAAAGGTCGCTGGTTTGAACTCCCGTGCAGACTAGGTGAAAAATCTGTAAATGTGCCCTTGAGCAAGGCACTTAACCCTAATTGCACTTTTAAGTTGCTCTGGATATGTGTGTCTGCTAAATGACTAAAATAAAAAGAAACTGAGGTAGACCCTAGTCTGTGTTGTACTAGGAAAGGGGTATACCTAGTCTGTGTTGTACTAGGAAAGGGGTATACCTAGTCTGTGTTGTACTAGGAAAGGGGTATACCTAGTCAGTTACACATCTGAATACATTCAACCAACCTCTGAATCAGAGAGGTGCCTTAATTTTTATACCTTGCTGGCTTGGGGATTCAAACCAGCGACTTTTCGCTCTCAATGCTCTTAACCGCTAGACTACCCGCTGCTATTAGTCAATTACTGCCCCATTCAGGCCCTGTGTGGATGTTTTGTACTTCAAGGAATACTTTTTTTATGTGTCAAGGCAGATTGTGAAAGATAGAAATGTTATATCTCCTTCTGTCAGACTTGGAAATATGTTGTTTGATTTCAGACTTTCCCAACTCAAACATGCCTTTTTGGGGGAATTCGAACTGGTATCAAACTGTGAACAGCCTTACTGACTGTAAATATAAGCCTCTCTCTCTCTCTCTCTCTCTCTCTCTCTCTCTCTCTCTCTCTCTCTCTCTCTCTCTCTCTCTCTCTCTCTCTCTCTCTCTCTCTCTCTCTCTCTCTCTCTCTCTCTCTCTCTCTGCCTCTCTCTCTGCCTCTCTCTCTGCCTCTTGCCGTGTGAGCTGTTGGTCGTCCATCCCTCCTCTCACCCTCAGCTCTGATTGTTTCCTGAGAGCAGTGCCAAAGAGGAAGTAGGAGGAAGTTATTGGAGGAGCTGGAGAGAATTTATTAGGGCCAAACACAGACAGGGGAGGGAAGAGGAGGGGGAGGGGGAGCTCCTCTAGTGCTCTGAGATGGGGCTCTCATACTCTTGGGAGTCTAGGAGGGGAGGGAGTTAGGGAGGGAGGGTTGGCAGTGTCTTGGCCCTCTCTCCGTCTCTTTCCTCTCAGAGGCAAGACTCGACTAGGCTACTCAATAGGCAGCTCACTTTCCTTTTTCGACTGTTGAAATGGAACATTTTTAAATGGATTTAAACCTGTGTGTGTACTGTAACCTAGTGGTAAAATAAACTGCCTTTGAGTAGAGAGGAAGAGCAAGAGTGTGTCTGTGTCTGTGTGTGTCTGTGTGTGTGGGCTGGTCAAGGGTAAGGCAGTGTCTCCAGCCCTGTCAAGAGAGTCAAAAATGTTTACTGTAACTGTAATCTGACCTAAGAGAGCAGCTGCTCCTTCAATCGCCAAGTCCTGTTGTTCTCTTCGTCAAGTGTGTGTTTGTGAGGCCCGGGGTGTGTGGGTGTCTCCGAGAAAGAGAGAGAATGCGCATCTGTGTGTAATTGTGTTTGAGAATATGCCCTTCAGCCATGAGAATGGGATTTGTTTTCTGAGATTGTGTGCAGAAAGAGAGAAAAATCTGGTCTGTCTGTCTGTCTGTCTGTCTGTCTGTCTGTCTGTCTGTGTGTGTGTCTGTGTGTGTGTGTGTGTGTGTGTGTGTGTGTGTGTGTGTGTGTGTGTGTGTGTGTGTGTGTGTGTGTGTGTGTGTGTGTGTGTGTGTGTGTGTGTGTGTGTGTGTGTGTGTGTGTCTAGTATTGGTGAAAGATGGGTGTGTGCAGCTCTTGGGGTCTGACCTCAGGGGTCATCTCTCCCTCACCAGCAAGTGTCCCAGCTGCAACAGCAGTCCTAACAAAGCCTGCATTCTGACAGACAGGAACAATCTGACTAAAAGCATTATGAATAAATGGGAGGGAAGACCATGCAGTCCACCAACATGTACCATTTTTAAGTTGTTTAGTAGACACTCTTATCCAGAGCAACTAGGGTTAAGTGCCTTGGGGCACAGCCACATATTGTCCACTTTGTCAGCTCCAGATTCAAACCAGCAACCATACAGTTACTGGCCCAACACTCTAAACCACTAGACTACCTGCCGCCCTTTTTCCCTGCAAACAATAATGTGTCGTTAGGACGTCCCCGGGACATCACGAAATGGTCACCTAAAGCCATCAGGATGTGTCAGGGTCCCCTGGAGGTTTTAGTCCAGTTCCCGGTTTGTCCCATAGACATCACCAGATGGTCACAAAGACCCCCCCCCCCCCAAAAAAAAATGTTTTACCCAGTGCATGCGCACCCTAGTTTCATTACACATCACACCATGCGAAGCTTGTCATCCAAGATGGCGAAGCAGTTCAGACGTCTTCGTCTTGTCATGTCCCGTGTATATATGTTTTTTTCCCCTTCGTATATATTTCGTATAATTTTTTTTATAATTTTAACCTCAGTTTCAACATACTCTCCTGCAACCCGCCTCACCCAATGTGGTATGGATCTGCTATTTTCTATACTTTAGAACCGGAACCCCCAACAGAAGCTAGCCAGCTAACTAGCTACCAGCTAATAGTTAGTTAGCCACTGCTAGCGGTCATTAGCTAACCTTAGCCCGGTCAACTCCTGCCAGTCTGCACAGCGTGATTCAATCCAGAGCATACCAGACTGCTTTTTCTCCACATCTCCGGATTCCTACCACAAGCACTGAACCTTTTCACCTGGATCATTGTAGCTAGCTAGCTGCTATCCAAGTGGCTACCTCCTGGCTAAAGTCTCTGTCCCGTGCTAGGCCCATCTTCCGGCTAGCTGAAGAGGTCCAAAATGAATAAATGAAATCAATGAGTGAATAGTCAGATTAACTGATATCTAAAATTGCTTTTTCCAAACACCCCGGTATACGGTATTTGCGGTATACCGCCCAAACCTAGCAGGTTGCACTCTTTCGCTAAATGCAGAGAGGTATTATAGGCAATGAATGTGTATGGCACATTCCCAGGTGGGGTCATATTGAGAAGTTAGTACTAAGTGATCATTTCAAATATTGTCATTGATTAAAGATTTGTACACTATTTTAGCTGAACAGTGTACCACTTACTTTAAAAACCCACACCATTTCATTACTTTACTTATAATAGTTTCGGACACTTGGCACCATCACGTGACAAAAACCTCCAGGGAACCATGACACAACGTCCCAAGAATGTTCAAGGGACCTTCAGGGGACCATGACACAACGTCCCAAGAACGTCCACAGGACAAACCAGGAACTATAAAAAGGTCCACCATCACACGACGTCCTAAGGACTAGTAAAATTAAAGTCCTGAGTACGTCTTGATATGGTCCTCAGTGACGTCCTAGTAACTTACAGGGAACTTCACAAAGGTCCCCTGAGAATGTTCCCCTGGGACCATCACGAAACCTTTAGTGGGCCTATTGCGAACGTCGTAAAATGTCCTCAGGACGTTCCCTGTTAGCTGCGTTGTTACTGTGTTTTAAATGTCACTGTTGACTACATGAGCTACAATTTCATGGTCTTTGTATCTATCTCTAAAACTACAATTTTTTTATTGTTTATGGGCATGACGTTGAGCAATTGCATATCACTTCAGTATTATTATCTTATTCAACTTCAATTTGTAGTGTCACAGTTGAGCGTTGTGTGTTTGTCGAGAGCATTTTACACATTAACTTGAAGAGACTTCAGGGTAAGATGACTTCATTTGATTGACAGCGTTGGTTGGCTGTCCAGTCCTTATCTACCTTGTGAGGATGGTGTCTGTCTGACGCTGGTTTCCTCGTCAGTTACACTATTGTCCCAGCTCAAAAGGCAGACTTCTACCTCTCAGGGTATGTTTTGTCTCTGTAAAACTATGATTTATTTCTGAAATAAATCATGTTTGTTTCAAAGTGCAGCGTATGAATGAAATGTGACTTTTCCGCCACTTTTGGAATGGAGCAAGGACAGTCCCCATGTCATAATGTTACAGCCACCTACTGTCTCCTTAGAGTCGGGGTTGTCTGTTCCTTTTCATCCCCCTTTCTCCCAACAAAAAACCCCAACAACAAACGGATCATATTTTGAATGTATCAGCATGATCTCATCTACATGCACTGTGTGAGTGAATAAATCACTGGTTATCCATTTACAATCCTCCACCCACAGCCAAAACACACACAACCTCTATTTGTTTTACTGTCTGTGGCTGACTGTGGGGGTTTTCCCACGTTGACTGTGGACAGTAATACACATGTTATAACACACATACTCTCAGGACTCTCATGGAATCACTTCCTGTGTTTATACCTTCAACTTTCCATAGAAGAAAGACATATCAATAACATATCAAGCATTACATGGGATGTATGAGTGGAATTATGCAGTTTAGGAAGAAAATGATACCAAACTTGCAGAGGCTTTGTAGAAGAGGCCTGTGCAAAGATATACCAGATTGCTGAGGCTTTGTAGAAGAGGCCTGTGCAAAGATATACCAGATTGCTGAAGCTTTGTAGAAGAGGCCTGTGCAAAGATATACCAGATTGCTGAAGCTTTGTAGAAGAGGCCTGTGCAAAGATATACCAGATTGCTGAAGCTTTGTAGAAGAGGCCTGTGCAAAGATATACCAGATTGCTGAAGCTTTGTAGAAGAGGCCTGTGCAAAGATATACCAGATTGCTGAAGCTTTGTAGAAGAGGCCTGTGCAAAGATATACCAGATTGCTGAAAACGAAGTGCAACGTGATAGTTCTATGAAGCCTGGGAAAACAGGATTTCTGGGCTGTGAATGGTGGAGTTTGAATGAATGTGCGAGGTGCATAGCTTTCCACTGGTATTTACATTCCTGCTGCACATTGGAATTCTGTAGCATGATGGTCTCAGTCAGGTCTGTGGCTGGACACACTCCCAGAGAGTGTAGGAGGGGAAGTGTGTGCGTGCATGCTTGTGTGTGTCTCATCTGACTTTGTGCTCAATCTGAGCGTACCATGTCATTCAATCAAGACGCCTAATATCCCATCTGGCAACAGGCGAAAGACTCCATTCATGGAAAGTATTCTAGAAGAGTTTGTGTGTGATGTTTGTAAGTGTGTGCTCATATTTCTGTCCGCATCAGTGTGCCTCCCATCACAGGAGTGTTGTGTGTCACCCATAAGGAGTCAAAGGGCCTTTCATCTGTGTGAGGAACAGTCGATTTGATATACAGCCTGTGTCTTCTAAAGGGTTTTGAGGGTTTTACATTTTCAAAGGCCCACATGGTCATGGAGTGCCGAGGCACTGGTTTACAGTGTTCTCCCAATACTGTTGCTATGTTGGCATTCCAGGTCAAAGTCATATTGTAGTCTCCTTCTGCCTAATGTAACCTTATGTTACTCAACTACTTATAATCCCTATGAATGATTGGGTGTTTTAATAACGGTAACCCTGTCTAATAACGTTAACACTGTCTAATAACGTTAACACTGTCTAATAATGTTAACACTGTCTAATACCGTTAACACGGTCTAATAACGGTAACACTGTCTAATAATGTTAACACTGTCTAATAATGTTAACACTGTCTAATAATGTTAACACTGTCTAATACCGTTAACACGGTCTAATAACGTTAACACTGTCTAATAATGTTAACACTGTCTAATACCGTTAACACTGTCTAATACCGTTAACACTGTCTAATAATGTTAACACTGTCTAATAACGTTAACACTGTCTAATAACGGTAACACTGTCTAATAACGTTAACACTGTCTAATAACGTTAACACTGTCTAATAATGTTAACACTGTCTAATACCGTTAACACGGTCTAATAACATTAACACTGTCTAATAATGTCACTGTCTAATAATGTTTACACTGTCTAGTAATGTTAACACTGTCTAATAATGTTAACACTGTCTAATACCGTTAACACGGTCTAATAACATTAACACTGTCTAATAATGTCACTGTCTAATAATGTTAACACTGTCTAATAATGTTAACACTGTCTAATACCGTTAACACGGTCTAATAACATTAACACTGTCTAATAATGTCACTGTCTAATAATGTTTACACTGTCTAGTAATGTTAACACTGTCTAATAATGTTAACACTGTCTCATAATGTTAAGACTGTCTAATAACGTTAACACTGTCTAATAATGTTAACACTATCTAATAATGTTAACACTGTCTAATAACGTTAAAACTGTCTAATGATGTTAACACTGTCTAATAACGTTAACACTGTCTAATACCGTTAACATTGTCTAATAACGTTAACACTGTCTAATAATGTTAACACTGTCTAATAACGTTAACATTGTCTAATAACTTTAACACTGTCTAATAATGTTAACACTGTCTAATAATGTTAACACTGTCTAATAATGTTAACACTGTCTAATAATGTTAACACTGTCTAATAACGTTAACACTGTCTAATAATGTTAACATTGTCTAATAACTTTAACACTGTCTAATAATGTTAACACTGTCTAATAATGTTAACACTGTCTAATAACGTTAACACTGTCTCATAATGTCACTGTCTAATAATGTTACCACTGTCTAGTAATGTTAACACTGTCTAATAATGTTAACACTGTCTAATAATGTTAACACTGTCTAGTAATGTTAACACTGTCTAATAATGTTAACACGGTCTAGTAATGTTAACACTGTCTAATAATGTTAACACTGTCTAATAATGTTAACACTGTCTAATAATGTTAACACTGTCTAATACCGTTAACACGGTCTAATACCATTAACACGGTCTAATACCATTAACACTGTCTAATAATGTCACTGTCTAATAATGTTTACACTGTTTAGTAATGTTAATACTGTCTAATAATGTTAACACTGTCTCATAATGTTAAGACTGTCTAATAATGTTAACACTATCTAATAATGTTTACACTGTCTAATAACGTTAAAACTGTCTAATGATGTTAACACTGTCTAATAACGTTAACACTGTCTAATAATGTTAACACTGTCTAATAACGTTAACATTGTCTAATAACGTTAACACTGTCTCATAATGTCACTGTCTAATAATGTTAACACTGTCTAATAATGTTAACACTGTCTAATACCGTTAACACTGTCTAATACTGTCACTGTCTAATAATGTTAACACTGTCTAGTAATGTTAACACTGTCTAATACGTTAACACAATCAAACAGTTAAATGCAGCTCTCTCGGTTTCCTTTGTTGTGTCTATTCTTCACTGTTCTACTGCATCAAATTGAATTACCCAGTAATATAGTAAAACCGTCTATATGGGCATAGCGTTGACAATGCCTTCTCTCTCTCTGCTAGTTAACGTCAGGCAGCGTCACGGAGAGGCTGTGAGTGTGGTTGTCTCTCTCTCTGCTAGTTAACGTCAGGCAGCGTCACGGAGAGGCTGTGAGTGTGGTTGTCTCTCTCTCTGCTAGTTAACGTCAGGCAGCGTCACGGAGAGGCTGTGAGTGTGGTTGTCTCTCTCTCTGCTAGTTAACGTCAGGCAGCGTCACGGAGAGGCTGTGAGTGTGGTTGTCTCTCTCTGCTAGTTAACGTCAGGCAGCGTCACGGAGAGGCTGTGAGTGTGGTTCTCTCTCTCTCTGCTAGTTAACGTCAGGCAGCGTCACGGAGAGGCTGTGAGTGTGGTTGTCTCTCTCTCTGCTAGTTAACGTCAGGCAGCGTCACGGAGAGGCTGTGAGTGTGGTTGTCTCTCTCTGTTAGTTAACGTCAGGCAGCGTCACGGAGAGGCTGTGAGTGTGGTTGTCTCTCTCTCTGCTAGTTAACGTCAGGCAGCGTCACGGAGAGGCTGTGAGTGTGGTTGTCTCTCTCTGCTAGTTAACGTCAGGCAGCGTCACGGAGAGGCTGTGAGTGTGGTTGTCTCTCTCTCTGCTAGTTAACGTCAGGCAGCGTCACGGAGAGGCTGTGAGTGTGGTTGTCTCTCTCTGTTAGTTAACGTCAGGCAGCGTCACGGAGAGGCTGTGAGTGTGGTTGTCTCTCTCTGCTAGTTAACGTCAGGCAGCGTCACGGAGAGGCTGTGAGTGTGGTTGTCTCTCTCTCTGCTAGTTAACGTCAGGCAGCGTCACGGAGAGGCTGTGAGTGTGGTTGTCTCTCTCTGTTAGTTAACGTCAGGCAGCGTCACGGAGAGGCTGTGAGTGTGGTTGTCTCTCTCTCTGCTAGTTAACGTCAGGCAGCGTCACGGAGAGGCTGTGAGTGTGGTTGTCTCTCTCTCTGCTAGTTAACGTCAGGCAGCGTCACGGAGAGGCTGTGAGTGTGGTTGTCTCTCTCTCTGCTAGTTAACGTCAGGCAGCGTCACGGAGAGGCTGTGAGTGTGGTTGTCTCTCTCTGCTAGTTAACGTCAGGCAGCGTCACAGAGAGGCTGTGAGTGTGGTTGTCTCTCTCTCTGCTAGTTAACGTCAGGCAGCGTCACGGAGAGGCTGTGAGTGTGGTTGTCTCTCTCTGCTAGTTAACGTCAGGCAGCGTCACGGAGAGGCTGTGAGTGTGGTTGTCTCTCTCTGCTAGTTAACGTCAGGCAGCGTCACGGAGAGGCTGTGAGTGTGGTTGTCTCTCTCTCTGCTAGTTAACGTCAGGCAGCGTCACGGAGAGGCTGTGAGTGTGGTTGTCTCTCTCTCTGCTAGTTAACGTCAGGCAGCGTCACGGAGAGGCTGTGAGTGTGGTTGTCTCTCTCTCTGCTAGTTAACGTCAGGCAGCGTCACGGAGAGGCTGTGAGTGTGGTTGTCTCTCTCTGCTAGTTAACGTCAGGCAGCGTCACGGAGAGGCTGTGAGTGTGGTTGTCTCTCTCTCTGCTAGTTAACGTCAGGCAGCGTCACGGAGAGGCTGTGAGTGTGGTTGTCTCTCTCTCTGCTAGTTAACGTCAGGCAGCGTCACGGAGAGGCTGTGAGTGTGGTTGTCTCTCTCTGTTAGTTAACGTCAGGCAGCGTCACGGAGAGCCTGTGAGTGTGGTTGTGTCTCTCTGCTAGTTAACGTCAGGCAGCGTCACGGAGAGGCTGTGAGTGTGGTTGTGTCTCTCTGCTAGTTAACGTCAGGCAGCGTCACGGAGAGGCTGTGAGTGTGGTTGTGTCTCTCTCTGCTAGTTAACGTCAGGCAGCGTCACGGAGAGGCTGTGAGTGTGGTTGTCTCTCTCTCTGCTAGTTAACGTCAGGCAGCGTCACGGAGAGCCTGTGAGTGTGGTTGTCTCTCTCTCTGCTAGTTAACGTCAGGCAGCGTCACGGAGAGGCTGTGAGTGTGGTTGTCTCTCTCTGTTAGTTAACGTCAGGCAGCGTCACGGAGAGGCTGTGAGTGTGGTTGTCTCTCTCTCTGCTAGTTAACGTCAGGCAGCGTCACAGAGAGGCTGTGAGTGTGGTTGTCTCTCTCTGCTAGTTAACGTCAGGCAGCGTCACGGAGAGGCTGTGAGTGTGGTTGTCTCTCTCTGCTAGTTAACGTCAGGCAGCGTCACGGAGAGGCTGTGAGTGTGGTTGTCTCTCTCTCTGCTAGTTAACGTCAGGCAGCGTCACGGAGAGCCTGTGAGTGTGGTTGTGTCTCTCTCTGCTAGTTAACGTCAGGCAGCGTCACGGAGAGGCTGTGAGTGTGGTTGTCTCTCTCTCTGCTAGTTAACGTCAGGCAGCGTCACGGAGAGGCTGTGAGTGTGGTTGTCTCTCTCTCTGTTAGTTAACGTCAGGCAGCGTCACGGAGAGGCTGTGAGTGTGGTTGTCTCTCTCTCTGCTAGTTAACGTCAGGCAGCGTCACGGAGAGGCTGTGAGTGTGGTTGTCTCTCTCTCTGCTAGTTAACGTCAGGCAGCGTCACGGAGAGGCTGTGAGTGTGGTTGTCTCTCTCTCTGCTAGTTAACGTCAGGCAGCGTCACGGAGAGGCTGTGAGTGTGGTTGTCTCTCTCTCTGCTAGTTAACGTCAGGCAGCGTCACGGAGAGGCTGTGAGTGTGGTTGTCTCTCTCTCTGCTAGTTAACGTCAGGCAGCGTCACGGAGAGGCTGTGAGTGTGGTTGTCTCTCTCTCTGCTAGTTAACGTCAGGCAGCGTCACAGAGAGGCTGTGAGTGTGGTTGTCTCTCTCTGCTAGTTAACGTCAGGCAGCGTCACGGAGAGGCTGTGAGTGTGGTTGTCTCTCTCTCTGCTAGTTAACGTCAGGCAGCGTCACGGAGAGGCTGTGAGTGTGGTTGTCTCTCTCTGTTAGTTAACGTCAGGCAGCGTCACGGAGAGGCTGTGAGTGTGGTTCTCTCTCTCTCTGCTAGTTAACGTCAGGCAGCGTCACGGAGAGGCTGTGAGTGTGGTTGTCTCTCTCTCTGCTAGTTAACGTCAGGCAGCGTCACGGAGAGGCTGTGAGTGTGGTTGTCTCTCTCTCTGTTAGTTAACGTCAGGCAGCGTCACGGAGAGGCTGTGAGTGTGGTTGTCTCTCTCTCTGCTAGTTAACGTCAGGCAGCGTCACGGAGAGGCTGTGAGTGTGGTTGTCTCTCTCTCTGCTAGTTAACGTCAGGCAGCGTCACGGAGAGGCTGTGAGTGTGGTTGTCTCTCTCTCTGCTAGTTAACGTCAGGCAGCGTCACGGAGAGGCTGTGAGTGTGGTTGTCTCTCTCTCTGCTAGTTAACGTCAGGCAGCGTCACGGAGAGGCTGTGAGTGTGGTTGTCTCTCTCTCTGCTAGTTAACGTCAGGCAGCGTCACGGAGAGGCTGTGAGTGTGGTTGTCTCTCTCTCTGCTAGTTAACGTCAGGCAGCGTCACGGAGAGGCTGTGAGTGTGGTTGTGTCTCTCTCTGCTAGTTAACGTCAGGCAGCGTCACGGAGAGGCTGTGAGTGTGGTTGTCTCTCTCTCTGTTAGTTAACGTCAGGCAGCGTCACGGAGAGGCTGTGAGTGTGGTTGTCTCTCTCTGCTAGTTAACGTCAGGCAGCGTCACGGAGAGGCTGTGAGTGTGGTTGTCTCTCTCTCTGTTAGTTAACGTCAGGCAGCGTCACGGAGAGGCTGTGAGTGTGGTTGTCTCTCTCTCTGTTAGTTAACGTCAGGCAGCGTCACGGAGAGGCTGTGAGTGTGGTTGTCTCTCTCTGCTAGTTAACGTCAGGCAGCGTCACGGAGAGGCTGTGAGTGTGGTTGTCTCTCTCTCTGCTAGTTAACGTCAGGCAGCGTCACGGAGAGGCTGTGAGTGTGGTTGTCTCTCTCTCTGCTAGTTAACGTCAGGCAGCGTCACAGAGAGGCTGTGAGTGTGGTTGTCTCTCTCTGCTAGTTAACGTCAGGCAGCGTCACGGAGAGGCTGTGAGTGTGGTTGTCTCTCTCTCTGTTAGTTAACGTCAGGCAGCGTCACGGAGAGGCTGTGAGTGTGGTTGTCTCTCTCTCTGCTAGTTAACGTCAGGCAGCGTCACGGAGAGGCTGTGAGTGTGGTTGTCTCTCTCTCTGCTAGTTAACGTCAGGCAGCGTCACGGAGAGGCTGTGAGTGTGGTTGTCTCTCTCTCTGCTAGTTAACGTCAGGCAGCGTCACGGAGAGGCTGTGAGTGTGGTTGTCTCTCTCTCTGCTAGTTAACGTCAGGCAGCGTCACGGAGAGGCTGTGAGTGTGGTTGTCTCTCTCTCTGCTAGTTAACGTCAGGCAGCGTCACGGAGAGGCTGTGAGTGTGGTTGTCTCTCTCTCTGCTAGTTAACGTCAGGCAGCGTCACGGAGAGGCTGTGAGTGTGGTTGTCTCTCTCTCTGTTAGTTAACGTCAGGCAGCGTCACGGAGAGGCTGTGAGTGTGGTTGTCTCTCTCTCTGCTAGTTAACGTCAGGCAGCGTCACGGAGAGGCTGTGAGTGTGGTTGTGTCTCTCTCTGCTAGTTAACGTCAGGCAGCGTCACGGAGAGGCTGTGAGTGTGGTTGTCTCTCTCTGCTAGTTAACGTCAGGCAGCGTCACGGAGAGGCTGTGAGTGTGGTTGTCTCTCTCTCTGTTAGTTAACGTCAGGCAGCGTCACGGAGAGGCTGTGAGTGTGGTTGTCTCTCTCTGTTAGTTAACGTCAGGCAGCGTCACGGAGAGGCTGTGAGTGTGGTTGTCTCTCTCTCTGCTAGTTAACGTCAGGCAGCGTCACGGAGAGGCTGTGAGTGTGGTTGTCTCTCTCTCTGTTAGTTAACGTCAGGCAGCGTCACGGAGAGGCTGTGAGTGTGGTTGTCTCTCTCTCTGCTAGTTAACGTCAGGCAGCGTCACGGAGAGGCTGTGAGTGTGGTTGTCTCTCTCTGCTAGTTAACGTCAGGCAGCGTCACGGAGAGGCTGTGAGTGTGGTTGTCTCTCTCTCTGCTAGTTAACGTCAGGCAGCGTCACGGAGAGGCTGTGAGTGTGGTTGTCTCTCTCTCTGCTAGTTAACGTCAGGCAGCGTCACGGAGAGGCTGTGAGTGTGGTTGTCTCTCTCTCTGCTAGTTAACGTCAGGCAGCGTCACAGAGAGGCTGTGAGTGTGGTTGTGTCTCTCTGCTGATGTTGCATTCCAGCAGAAACAATCCTACTGTTTTCCAGACCCCGAAGTGGACGCCTAAATTGGACAATCCGCCCCCTCCCCTCTTTCCCTTCCTCTCCCTCCCCCTTACATGTATCCCCTGGTCTCCCGTCCTTATTTGGGCAGAGACGTTCTGAGCGCTGGGCGGAGGGGTGGAGTGGGGGAGGGGATGGAGGGCGTCGGGTTGACACAAGGGAGGCAGAAGGAGAAACAGTGAACGCTCACAGCCCTTTCTTAATAAGGACATGTCTGGAATTTAAGCCTCGCTCTCCATGAGAGCTCTTTCACACACAGCACAGCAACACCCCACTAAACTCATGTACTACTATAGCCCACTACCCAGGGATTCTGATCAGTATTGTCAAATCCCCATGACAAATCCCTCTCACTATTCCACAAGTTAGTCCCTGTTAGCTAGGAGACTCTTACTCCATACCTATACGTCTATGATCCTACACCTCACGCGTATCGGAGAGAAACAGCTTAGTTAATATCTTAATATCTAATATCTTTACACATTCTAAATGTGTCTTAACACATAGTGGTCTTGCTGACCACCCGGACAGTGTTAAAGAAGGGTGGGTTTGTGTGTCTTCGCTACCAGGATAAACACTGGGGTTGCCTCCAAAAAAGAACACATCAATTGGACACATTTGACACAACATTTCTGGTCTTAATAGACCCTACATGCAATGGATTCTTCTAGACCAGTGCATGTGCATTATGCTATATGCACCCACACTTTTCTACCACAGTGGATGTTTACAGTAGTGATTGTGGATGTTTCTGGTAATTGGATCTGCTCATCTTGAGTTGTGTTGGGGTAGATGTATAGCTGCAGCCTGATCTCTGTGGACTTTTAGCTTGGAATACTTGAGCTGCTGACCTACCTGCTGACTGCTGTGCGAGAGCCTCTCGAATTTTGCCGTGATCTCCACATTCAGTCATCGGGTTTAAGACCAACATTGGTGCTGGGGGGCCCAAAGCTCTCAGCTTTACCTCAAAATCTCATACTGTCCCTCAACCAGACTTTCCCTCAACCAGACTTAGGCACTAGACTTAGTGGTGGTGCTCGGTTTGTGTCTAGCCTACTGCGTTACATTCAGGCCTAGTCAGACTGGAGGGTTTTCCTTCAGGAGGTAGAGCTGGTTTTCCTGCCTTTGATCTGATGTAATTTGAAGTGCTAGACTGTCATATACACTGAGTGTACAAAACATTAGCAACGTTCCATGACATAGACTGACCAGGTGAATCCAGGTGAAACCTAGGATCCCTTATTGATGTCACTTGTTAAATCCACTTCACTCAGTGTAGATAAAGTGGAGGAGACAGGTTAAAGAAGGATTTCTAAACCTTGAGATAATTGAGATGTAGATTGTGTGTGTCATTCAGAGGATGAATGGGGGAAATAAAATATTTAAGTGCCTTTGAACGAGGTATGGTAGTAGGTGCCGGGTGCACCGGTTTGTGTCAAGAACTGAAATGCTCCTGGATTTTTCACACCAACAGTTTCCCGTGTGTATCAAGAATGGTCCACTACCCAAATGGTCCACAACCCAAAGGACATCCAGCCAACTTGACACAGCTGAAGCATTGGAGTCAACATGGGCCAGAATCCCTGTAGAACGCTTTCGACACCTAGTAGTGTCCATGCCCAGATGAAAAAGCATAGAAATATGTCTGGATTGGATTAGAGCTTTGATTACTGAAATACTGAAACAAGCTCCAGTGGGCTAATCTTTTTGAGTGTAGACTGTATTACTGTACTGTATTGTATTAGCATATACTGTATTATATGGACTGGAATTACACACCACGTTCAAACCATGAAGCTGGTAGACAACATACAATGCTGGTGCAGGACATGCAGCCTACAACGTTACAATTATAGGCTAGTGAATTTGATTATAATTTTGAAATGTAATAGTGCCTATTTAAAATGTTCATAATTAGTAGGCTGACAGATGAATAACTTTCATAATATTTCCCCTAATGTTGTGTGACGGATGTATTAGCCTACCTCTTTCTCTCTCTATTGTTGCTTCATTCCTTCCTTGCTTTCAACAGTTAAATTAAATACGTGTTGTTATTTTCAACATTGTAATGACATGCCTGAATAATAGAAAAATAAGATACAGCAGGCTTTCACTTCTCTTCAGGAGACTGAATGGTTATGGGTCTGTATAAATAACTGCTATAGCCTAATGCCATCTGAATGGTTATGGGTCTGAATAAATAACTGCTATAGCCTAATGCCATCTGAATGGTTATGGGTCTGTATAAATAACTGCTATAGCCTAATGCCATCTGAATGGTTATGGGTCTGTATAAATAACTGCTATAGCCTACCTCCATCTGAATGGTTATGGGTCTGAATAAATAACTGCTATAGCCTACCGCCATCTGAATGGTTATGGGTCTGTATAAATAACTGCTATTGCCTACCGCCATCTGAATGGTTAATGTTATGCCTACCGCCTGCTAAATGACGTTAATGTTATGGGTCTGTATAAATAACTGCTATAGCCTAGCGCCATCTGAATGGTTATGGGTCTGTATAAATAACTGCTATAGCCTAGCGCCATCTGAATGGTTATGGGTCTGTATAAATAACTGCTATAGCCTAGCGCCATCTGAATGGTTATGTGTCTTAATAAATACCTGCTATAGCCTAATGCTGTCACACCCTGGCCTCTGTTATATTGATTTTCTTTATTAGTTTAGTTAGGTCAGGGTGTGACATGGGATGTTTGTGTGTTTTGTCTAGTTTAGGGTGTGTGAATTGTTTAGGGGGGTTTGTATAGTGTATGGGGTTGTGTTCAGTAGAGAGGTTTGGGGAAGTCTATGGTTGCCTGGTTTGGTTATCAATCAGAGACAGCTGTTTATTGTTGTCTCTGATTGGGAGCCATATTTAAGGCAGCCATAGGCTTTAGGTGATTGTGGGTAATTGTCTATGTCTAACGTTAGTAGCTGTGTGTGCACTTTCGTTTGTAGCTTCACGTTCGTGGTTTATTGTTTTTGTATTAGTTTGTATAGTGTTCGCTTCGTCTTCGTCTCTAATAAAAGAAGATCTATTCATATCACTCTGCGTTTTGGTCCGATCCATGCTCCTCCTCAGATGAGGAGGAGAACGAACGTGACAAATGCCATCTGAATGGTTATGTGTCTGAATAAATACCTGCTCTGAAACTGAGGAGTATTTCTGTCTGTAATAAAGCCCTTTTGTGGGGAAAAAGGATTTCCCAGGCCCACCCATGGCTGAGCCCCTGCCCAGACATGTGAAATCCATAGATTAGGGTGTAATTAATTTCCTTATATGAACTGTAACTCAGTAAAATCATTGAAATTATTGCATGAATGCATTTATATTTTTGTTCAGTAATATATACTGCATATTAATTGAACAGGATAAGGCCTATCTATTTTGGATGCAATTTTAATGGAATTGATGGAGAGAGAAATACTGTGAGAGAGTGCTTGAGTGCACACTGATTCAAAGCAACGATATCCGAGTGATAGGGTGTTTAAAACTCTGCAAATTCAAAAAAATCTTTACAATAAAATAAAAAAAACAGATGGAGATGTGTTAATTAGACGTGCATTCAGTCCTTATATTACTGTAGCATAGGCTAGAATAGGCTATAGTCTTAACTTTCACAAGAAAAAAGTTACCATAATGAGGTGATACATGCATTGAGAACTGTGCTCAATACTGAGATGTGCTGTCTGTCCCCACCCTGGGCGTTGATGATTGATCATGCAGATAAAAAAAATTCTAAAATCAAATTCAACCTTTATTTGCAACATGCGCCGAATACAACAAGTGTAGACTTTACCGTGAAATGCTTACTTACAAGCCCTTAACCAACAGTGCAGTTCAAGAAGAAAATATTTACCAAGTAGGCTAAAATAAAAAGTAATAATAAAAAGTAACACAATAAGAATAACATTAATGAGGCTATATACAGGGGGCACCGGTACCGAGTCAGTGTGCAGGGGTACAGGCTAGTTGAGGTAATCTGTACATGTAGGTGGGGGGGGTGAAGTGACTATGCATAGATAACAAACAAACAGTGAGTAGCAGCAGTGTACAAAAGGAGATTTTTATGAATTGTTTAGCTGTCTAATCGCTTGGGTGTAGAAGCTGTTAAGGAGCCTTTTGGTCCTAGACTTGGCGCTCCGGTACCGCTTGCCGTGCGGTAGCAGAGAAAACAGTCTATAACTTGGGTGCCTGGAGTCTCTGACAATTTTATGGGCTTTCCTCTGACACCGCCTATTATATAGGTCCTGGATGGCAGGAAGCTTGGCCCCAAGCTTCCTGCCATCTGTACTACCCTCTGTAGCGCCTTACGGTCAGATGCAGAGCAGTTGCCATACTAGGCGGTGATGGAACCGGTAAGGATGCTCTCGATGATGCAGCTGTAATAACTTTTGAGGATCTGGGGACCCATGCCAAATCTTTTCAGTCTCCTGAGGGGGAAAAGGTTTCGTCGTGCCCGCTTCATGACTGTCTTGGTAGGTTTGGACCATAATAGTTCGTTGGTGATGTGGACACCAAGGAACTTGAAACTCTTGACCCGCTCCACTATAGCCCCGTCGATGTTAATGGGGGCCTGTTCGGCCCTCCTTTTCATATAGTCCATGATCAGCTCCTTTGTCTTACTCACATTGAGGGAGAGGTTGTTGTCCTGGAACCACACTGCCAGTTCTCTGACCTCCTCCCTATAGGCCGTCTCATCGATGTCGGTGATCAGGCCTTCCACTGTTGTGTCGTCAGCAAATGTAATGATGGTGTTGGAGTTGTTTTTGGCCACGCAGTTGAGGGTGAACAGGGAATACAGGAGGGGACTAAGTACACACCCCTGAGGGGCCCCAGTGTTGGCCCATCAGGAAGTCCAGGATCCAGTTGCAGAGGGAGGTGTTTAGTCCCAGAGTCCTTAGCTTAGTGATGAGCTTCGTGGGCACTATGGTGTTGAATGCTGAGCTGTAGTCAATGAATAGCATTCTCACATAGGTGTTCCTTTTGTCCAGGTGAGAAGGGGCAGTGTGGAGTGTGATTGAGATTGCGTCATCTGTGGATCTGTTGGGGGGTTATGCAAATTAGAGTGGGTCTAGGGTGTCCGGGAGGATGCAGTTGATGTGAACCATGACCAGCCTTTCAACGCACTTCATGGCTACCGACGTGAGTGCCACAGGGCGGTAATCATTTAGGCAGATTACCTTCACATCCTTGGGCACAGGGACTATGGTGGTCTGCTTGAAACATGTAGGTATTACAGACTCGGTCAGTGAGAGGTTGAAAATGGCATTGAAGACACATGACAGTTTGTCCACGCATGCTTTGAGTACACATCCTTGTAATCTGTCTGGCCCAGTGGCTTTGTGAATGTTGACCTGCTTAAAGGTTTTGTTCACATCGGCTGCCGAGAGCATTATCACACTGTCATCTAGAACAGCTGGTGCTCTCATGCATGCTTCAGTGTTGCTTGCCTCGAAGCGAGCATAAAAGGCATTTAGCTCGTCTGGTAGACTCGCGTCACTGGGCAGCTCGCATCTGGGTTTCCATTGGATGAATCCCGGAACATATTCTAGTCTGTGCTAGCAAAACAGTCCTGTAGTGTAGCATCTGCGTCATCTGACCACTTCCTTATTGAGTGAGTCACTGGTACTTCCTGCTTTAGTTTTTGCTTGTAAGCAGGAATCAGGAGAATTTAATTATGGTCAGATTTGCCAAATGGTGGGCGTGGGGAGATTTGCATGCATCTCTGTGTGTAGATTGAAGGTGGTCTAGGATTTTTTCCCCCCCTGGTTGCACATGTGACATGGTGGTAAAAATTTGGTAAAACTAATTTAAGTTTGCCTGCATTAAAGTCCCCGGCCACTAGTAGCGTCGCTTCTGGGTGAGCATTTCTTCTTTGCTTATGGCCTTATAGAGTTGGTTGAGAGCGGTCTTAATGCCAGCCTTGTTTTGTGGTGGCAAATAGACGGCTACGAATAATACAGATGAGAACTCTCTTGGTTGATAATATGGTCTGCAGCTTATCATAAGGTACTCTACCTCAGGCGAGCAATACCTCGAGACTTCTTTAATATTAGACATCGCGCACCAGCTGTTATTGACAAAAAGACACACACCCCCACCCCTCGTCTTACGAGAGGTAGCCTCTCTGTTCTGCCGGTGCATGGAAAATCCCGCCAGCTCTATATTATCCGTATCTTCATTCAGCCACGTCTCGGTGAAACATAAGATGTTACAGTTTTTAATGTCCCTTTGGTAGGATAATCTTAATAGTAGGTCATCAATTTTATTTTCCCATGATTGCACGTTAGCAAGAAGAATGGAAGGCATTGGGAGTTTACTCGCTCGCCTCTGGATTCTCAGAAGGATCCCTGATCTTCGTCCCCTTTTCCGGCGTCTTTTCTTCACGCAAAAGGCGTGGATCTGGGCCTGTTCCAGTGAAAGCAGGATATCCTTCTCGTCGGACACGTTAAAGGAAAAAGCTACTTCCTGTCCGCGGTGAGTAATTGCTTTTCGGATGTCCAGAAGTTATTTTCTGTAACGGTATTCCTCCTCCTCTTCAACCGAAGAGGAGGAGTAGTGATTGAACCAAGGCGCAGCGGGATGTGATGATATATTTATTTACATAACAGACGAAAACACGAACTTGACTATAAACTAACAAAACAACAAAAGGGGGTAGACAAACCTGGACATGCGAACTTAAAATAAAACGCAGAACTCACGAACAGGAAAATGACTACACAAAAGACCGAACTTACAAACAAACCGAACAGTCCCGTATGGTGCGACAAACACTGACACAGGAGACAACCACCCACAACGAACACTGTGAAACAACCTACCTAAATATGACTCTCAATTAGAGGAACGCCAAACACCTGCCTCTAATTGAGAGCCATACCAGGCAACCCTAAACCAACATAGAAACAGACAACATAGAATGCCCACCCAAACTCACATCCTGACCAACTAACACATACAACAAACTAACAGAAATAGGTCAGGAACGTGACATAACCCCCCCCCCCCCCCCCTAAGGTGCGAACTCCGGGCGCACCAGCACAAAGTATAGGGGAGGGTCTGGGTGGGCATCTGACCACGGTGGTGGCTCAGGCTCTGGGCGAGTTCCCCACCCCACCATAGTCAATCCCAGCTTACGTCTTCCCCATATAATGACCACCCTCCTATTACACCCGCTTAATATACATCGTACCATCAAGATAAGGGGCAGCACCAGGATAAGGTAGCGCAGGACAGAGAGATAGCTCAAGACAGAGAGGTAGGTCAAAATAGAGAGGTAGCTCAGGATAGAGGGGCAACTCCGGACTGAAGGGCAGCTCCGGACAGAGAGACAGCTCTGGACTGAGGGGCAGTTCAGGATTAATGGCCGCTCTGGGCTGAGAAGCAGCTCATGGCTGGCTGACGGCTCTGGACGCTCATGGCTGGCTGACGGCTCTGGACGCTCATGGCTGGCTGACGGCTCTGGACGCTCATGGCTGGCTGACGGCTCTGGACGCTCATGGCTGGCTGACGGCTCTGGACGCTCATGGCTGGCTGACGGCTCTGGACGCTCATGGCTGGCTGACGGCTCTGGACGCTCATGGCTGGCTGACGGCTCTGGACGCTCATGGCTGGCTGACCGCTCTGGACGCTCATGGCTCGCTGGCGGCTCTAGCAGATCCTGTCTGGTTGGCGGCTCTGGCAGATCCTGTCTGGTTGGCGGCTCTGGCAGATCCTGTCTGGTTGACGGCTCTGGCAGATCCTGTCTGGTTGGCGGCTCTGGCAGATCCTGTCTGGTTGGCGGCTCTGGCAGATCCTGTCTGGTTGGCGGCTCTGGCAGATCCTGACTGACGAATGGCTCTAGCGGATCCTGACTGACTAACGGCTCTGACGGCTCGGGACAGACGGGCAGCTCTAATGGCTCGGGACAGACGGATGGCTCAGACGGCGTTGGGGAGACGGATGGCTCAGACGGCGCTGAGGAGACGGATGGCTCAGACGGCGCTGGGGAGACGGATGGCTCAGATGGCGCTGCTGGGACGGACAGTTCAGGCGCCGTTGGGCAGACGGCAGACTCTGGCCGGCTGAGACGCACTGTAGGCCTGGTGCGTGGTGCCGGAACTGGAGGCACCGGACTGGAGACACGCACTTCAAGCCTAGTGCGGGGAGCAGGGACAGGGCACACTGGACTCTCAAAGCGTACTATTTGTCTGGTGCGTGGTACCGGCACTGGTGGCACCGGGCTGAGTGCACGCACATCAGGACGAGTACGGGGAGAAGGAACAGTGTGTACAGGGCTCTGGAGACGCACAGGTAGCTCAGTGCGTGGTGCCGGAACTGGAGGCACTGGGCTGGAGACACGCACAATAGAGAGAGTGCGTGGAGGAGAAACAGAGCTCTGAAAACGCACTGGAAGCCTGGTGCGTGGTGTAGGCACTGGTGGTACTGGGCTGGGGCGGGGAGGTAGTGCCGGAAATACCGGACCGTGCAAGCGTACTGGCTCCCTTGAGCACTGAGCTTGCCCAACCTTACCTGGTTGAATGCTCCCCGTCGCCCGCCCAGTGCAGAGAGGTGGAATAACCCGCACCGGGCTATGTAGGCGAACCGGGGACACCATGCGTAAAGCTGGTGCCATGTAAGCCGGCCCAAGGAGACGTACTGGTGGCCAGATATGTAGAGGCGGCTTCATGGCACTTGGCTCAATGCTCAATCTAGCCCTACCAGTGCGGGGAGGTGGAATAACCCGCACTGGGCTATGCACACGTACAGGAGACACCGTGCGCTCTACTGCGTAACACGGTGTCTGCCCGTACTCCCGCTCTCCACGGTTAGCCTGGGAAGTGGGCGCAGGTCTCCTACCTGCCCTTGGCCCACTACCTCTTAGCCCCCCCCCCCCCCAAGAAATTTTTGGGTAGTACTCACAGGCTTTTCGGGCTTCCGTGCTAGACTCGTCCCCTCATAACGCCGGTTCCCTTCTCCGGTTGCCTCTGCTCTCCTCAGTGCCTCCAGCTGTTCCCATGGGAGGCGATCCCTTCCAGCCAGGATCTCCTCCCATGTGTAGCAACCTTTACCGTCTAAAACATCCTCCCAAGTCCATTCCCCCTTCTTGCGCTGTCCCTTCCTCCGATTACACCGCTGCTTGGTTCTGGTTATTTGGTGGGTGGTTCTGTAACGATTGTCGTCTTCCTCCTCTTCGTCGGACGAGGAGAGGAGAGAAGGATCGGTGGACCAATACGCAGCGAGGTATGTTGACATAATGAATTTATTGAAAAGACGAAGACTGACACGAACTATACTTGACTTATACAAAATAACAAACAAACAACGTAGACAGACCTGATCACGCGAACTTACATAAAACGCAGAACTCACGAACAGGAAAATGACTACACAAAAGACCGAACTTACAAACAAACCGAACAGTCCCGTATGGTGCGACAAACACTGACACAGGAGACAACCACCCACAACGAACACTGTGAAACAACCTACCTAAATATGACTCTCAATTAGAGGAACGCCAAACACCTGCCTCTAATTGAGAGCCATACCAGGCAACCCTAAACCAACATAGAAACAGACAACATAGAATGCCCACCCAAACTCACGTCCTGACCAACTAACACATACAACAAACTAACAGAAATAGTACAGGAACGTGACAATTTTCGGTAATCAGAGACGGTAGCAGCAACATTATGTACACAATAAGTAAAAAAATAAGTTACATAAAACACTTTTTTTGTTGACAAAATAGCACAATTGGTTTGGAGAATGTCAAACGTCAGCCATATTCTTCGGCGCCATCTTCAAACAGAGATAGCTGAATCGCCTTAGGAATGTAGACATTGCATATCATTTAACAGTTACATTTCACATCATGCTGTTCATATAAATAATGTATTTTTCGCAGTTATTTATCCCTGGAAAAGGGAGAGGGTTTGGGAAGGAAATCTTGCTAAATCTCGGTAACCCGGTTCCCTCTATTTAACACTTGTTTTAGGTAAGAGACATGTTCATGTGGTAGTTGTGATTTTTAGTAAACAATTCAATAGCTTTACTTTTCACAGCTCTTTTAATCCTCCACTTCATATTTTTTAAGTTGCATTATGGAAGTTTTCAACACGGCAACTTTAAAATGTTCCAATGATGCCCTCATGAATAGGTTTTTCAGCGCAACCTGAACATGTTCTGTGACGTGAGGAGTTGAGTTAACCCATAGGACCATCCCAAATGGCCTTCCCCATATTTGTCCAATATGTGTATTTTTTTCAACATCGGCCATATTTCAAATATAAAAACACAAGCATCATGGGATGATGGATACTTAGGGGACTCTACAATACAATGAAGAAGAGGCAGCTTGAAAAATACTTAAGATCTCGGCCTGCTCTCAGCCATAAAGCGACCACATTGGGAAGCATTCCCCTAACAACAATAATTCTTTGAGGTCACTGCTGATTAGTTTGCCATTAAAACAAGGTTTTATAGAATAGCTTGAAATTATTTGGCAGTTTTAGACACATAAAAATGTGTCAATGATAACAATAATCAAGGGCTGTATTGTTTGTTCATACATATTTAAAGATTTCAAAACGGACAACCAAAGGAGCCTTCTTTATACGACTGCATTTTAAATGTACTCGCCTGCTAATGGTGACAATGATGATGAAGTTGTTGACAGCAGTTACAACGATGATGATGATGATAATGACTGTGTATTCTTCTCTTTCTCTCTCTCTCTCTCCCCCAGATCCTCTGACTGTGGGGCTCGTCGTCGGGCCCAGGGGGAGCCGCCACCATTGCTTCCAACGAGTGGAGTGCCAACGGTAGCCCGGAGGATGGGCTGGAAGAGGGGAACGATGAGCTGGACAAGGCCATGGACGGGGACGCCGAGGGGGTGTGGAGCCCAGACATAGAACAGAGCTTCCAGGAGGCCCTGGCCATCTACCCTCCCTGTGGACGGAGGAAGATCATCCTCTCAGACGAAGGCAAGATGTATGGTGAGTAAGACACAAGCAAGCAATCCCACACTCACACACAATCATTTTTTATGGTACTGTTTTTCATCATGGGCCATTTATGGTCTTAAAAACATCAAGTATAGTTTTTGAAATTACTTGATGTGTCAGGCAGTCAATGTAATGATGCCAAAACAGGGTGCTATGGTTTGATTGCCACATCATTGATGTTTCACCTTGAAAGACACGTTCTTTGTCATCAACCAACCCAGTCTAGACAGTAGTTTATTTGTGTAGTTTTGCTAACAAACTTTTTCTAATTCTTATTTAACTAGATATAGAACTGGTACGCACAAACACACACACACACACACACACACACACACACACACACACACACACACACACACACACACACACACACACACACACACACACACACACACACACACACACACAAAAATCCAACTGTATCACTTTCTAGCTCATGTATTGAAACACTTAATGTGTTTGGATCCCATTCCCTTCTGTAGTGAGGAAGGAAAATAAAATCTCTGCAGTTTGTAGTCTATTGGTTATTATCAATAAATGTCACAATAAGGTGCATCTCCAGCTCTGTTTAAACCTGAACTGTGTGTGATTTTCAAATAAATGTTACAATTATTTGGTTGTAATATGAGCATATCAGAACTACTAATTTCCAATTATTCCATGCAAAACAATTGTACACATTAAGCTCTAGGTCAGGGGTAGGCAACACCCTGGTCCTATGTTTTTGATTTAACCGACCTGGAAGACCAGGTGTGTTCAATTCAACTGATCAGTTGGTCAGGTGTGGTGTTGAGTTGAAACAAAATAGTTTAGTACCTGTGGCACTCCAGGGACAGGGTTGCTTAGCCCTTGCTAGGTTTTATATCATAGTTATAAAGCAAGAAACTGCATGCTTTTTATGATCAGTAAACATTCGGGGTGTAACGGTACACATATTCATACCGTTCGGTATGGGGACCTCGGTTCGGTATGGGGACCTCGGTTCGGTATGGGGACCTCGGTTCGGTATGGGGACCTCGGTTCGGTATGGGGACCTCGGTTCGGTATGGGGACCTCGGTTCGGTATGGGGACCTCGGTTCGGTATGGGGACCTCGGTTCGGTCCACACTGTGAATGAATACACAAAAAAATGATAAAATAAAAACACTAGGCCTATAGCAGTGTATGCCAACCATGGTCCTGGGGACCCCAAGGGCTGCACATTTAGTTTTTGCCTTAGCACTATACAACTGATTCAAATGATACAATCTTGATAATGAGTTCATCATTTGAATAAGCTGTGTAGTGCTAGGGCAAAAACCAAAACGTTCACCCCTTGGGATCCCCAGAACCGAGTTTGGGAAACGCTGGCCTATAGGCTATGCCTACTCTGCGTTGTAGGCCTATGCCTCTTGAGTAAATCTGAGCTGAAAAAACATTTCATGCTATTCCGTTAAAACAACTAGAGTCTATGCATACGTTGTAATCAAAATTCAAATCTTAATTGCCGCATTTCAAACAGTCCTTGTGTGAGGCGCAGCTAGGAACTACTTCTGTACGATTGTGGTGAGTGGTGGGGTCGATAAACCAGAATTGGAGGATCCTCCAGTTTGGGAACATTTTGGCTTTCCCGTAGATTAAAATGGTGATGGACAGAGAGTTGTGGATAAAACGATAACAGTATGTCGCCACACTCAATGAGAATAGTTTATGCAGCTGCCAAAACCTCAAATATGTTGACACATTTACACCGACATCACCCCAGTAGCCTATACCGGAGCAAGATGGAAACGCAAAGAGACAACAACACAACATCTTCTCCCCCCTGCATTCAAGCAGCCCTTGGCAGTATGCCTATTCTCGGTTGTTGAGAATATGATGTTTCAGACAGCACCTCGTGAAAATGCTAAGTTACGAACATCCCTCTTGCACCCATTTCAGAAAACAGGTATTACCCTTTCTTGCAAACTGATAGAGCTTGCAAGAAAGGCAGTCAGAGCTTGCAAGAAAGGCATTTCATTGTACTTGTGCATGTGCCATTAAAACTTGAAGCTTGAAACTCTTTAAGCAAGCCAAAGCTGAAGTTTTCAATGAATTGTTCAATGCACCCTGTGTTGTGCTTACATACCAGTGACAGCCCATCACATTACCCCAGAGTGGGAGATGTACCATACTACAGACACGCCCTGTGTATGAGTCACACGTGCGTATCTGGCAGTGAAGGAGGCAGTGTCATGGTGTGTTCGTAACTAAGATGGAAGTGGAAATTTACCCATAGAGATAGATAAAGGACTTATCTTTGTATCTCTGCCATTGTGGCGCCCGTGACAGCAGTGGCAGCGCCATTCAGGCAATCTTCATTTTGAAGTAGTGAGTTTTCTTCTTCACGATTGGCTGATCCCTCCTGATAACCCGGTTGGACATGACTCCAACAGGGTCACCAGGAGGGATCAGCCAATTAAGTTGTAAGTTCCATCCCACCGGACACACACTGGTTGATTCAATGTTGTTTACACATAATTTCAACGAAATTACTTTGAACCAATGTTGAATAGACGTTGAATTGACGTCTGTGCCTAGTGGGACCCAGTTTCCCATTTTAACATGGCATTTTGCCCACTAGAGGCCTCTATCATTCTCTATGGAGTTTACCACATATGACTGGGAAAACTCCACTTGAACATCCCTGCAACTGGTATTTACTTGTGCAAATCTCATTTATCATCTTGAGCGCCCACTTCTCCCACATGGTGACCTCTGACGTTACCTACTAAGGAAATGGCCTCTATAACACTATTTCCGTTAAATGCAACAACAAAACCTTATTTATAAAAAGCAACGTATAAATGTGTTTTTTTAGCTGTACTTTTAGTTTATGGTTGACGCAGCTTGTTGGCCATTAGCCAATCTGCATTTCTCAACTAGTTCAAATCACATGAATGCATCCAACTGTTATTTAGGACTTCACAACTGGTCAATTCCCACCTCCCACACGAGAGGAAACTTGAGAGGCCCAACATCACAACAGACAATGCCAGGAACATTGTGAATGCTCAACATTGTGGATAGCATATAGTACTTTCCTGCAATCAAATTAATATTTTTTCTAATTTCCTAATTAATAAACATAATAAAATAATATAAAACACTGAAAATCTGGTGTTACTAAGTCAAAGTGTTTGTTATATTTCAGTCTTGTGATAATATTGGGATGCTAACTCAAAATGTAATACATTTCAACTTTATATCTGACATGGTACAGGTGTCTTCCTTTTTTTAAGCCCATAACCATGTGTGTGAGGTGTATGCTTTTGTTAAGACGACCAATTGTTTAAGACTACCGATTGTTTAAGAGAGGCTACGTGAGGGTAGCATACCCATTCGGCATATAGCTAAGCTCGTGTCATTTAGCTTGCTTCATCAGAGAAGGCTTTTGTAAAGAGCTTAACATCGGCAAGCAGCCTATATTTTGAGTCTAAACTTGCCCTGGTAAAGTTGTCTGTCTTGACTACTGTCATTAGTACTATAGGCGATAGGTATAGCTGGTCCAATATCTTCATAAGTTGGTTTTCAGCAGCAATCGTGGTTAAACAGCCTTAAAATCAATGCTGAAAGAGGTATAATATTAGCTAGCTAAGGTAGGTTGGTTGGAGATAAAAAGTATAGAGCTTAACATAATGTTGAGGCGACTTTACAAAGTTGCTAGCTGGCAAACATTATTTCTAGCTAGCGTTACATGGGAATGTGCGCCCTTCTGCTGCTTTACAGGCAGAGGCCACTATGGACGGAAAATGTACCTAAACCACACATAATTGTCAGGTAAAGTACAGTTTAATATTATGTCACTCAAATTTCCAATTAAATGGGGGCCAATATATTGAGAGATGTAGGGTGTATTCCAGCTGTGTTCTGCTGTAATGCATTGGAGCGTGCTGCGGCTTGCCCCCTAGCTGGGAATGTTTCAATATGATGTTATTGATAACAACCTATAGAAAGAAACATCCTGTTTCTTTTATGTTTTATAATACTTTATATTATTTTCATCATTCTTATCACAACATCATGGTGAGGCTCTAGCTGTCCTTGCTCAATGCATATATGCTCTCCCATACGATGTGTCAGCAATTTTTTCTGATAGTACTCAGAAACCAAACAGGTCTGAGCCTGTCGTCCCCTGACCCAGGGGCTGGTTGTTCCAGTCTCACTAGAAACATAGCATCAGAGCTGGAGCTTAGTTACCCAGAAGACACCACAGGCAGCTCCCCTTAGCTTGGTTTTCACCTGGCTTTCTTTAGTGCCTCAAACCGGTTCTGTCAGTGTCCTCACCTGTCAGTGCTGTCTCCAGCTATTTGCCACCTGCCATTTATTGCTCTTCTCTTCCTCATCTGCAGTCCTTAGACGTACTGGGAATTAGGAAAGTGGCAAAACCAAGTGTCCTTTATAACTTCATGTCAGTCTAACACACTAAGGTGCTTCTTGCAATAACCAGTTATGCACTGTCTCTCACCTGGTCTCCAGAATAGCGTTTGCTGCTTCTTGAACCAGTTGGACCGACTTTGCAATTGGTATCTCAACGCCATAAATCAAACCATGGAGACAAAAACATTGCAACGAGTACTATAAAACCTTCACAAGGTCCTATAGGGATCTAAGCTATTTCCTCCACCAGCATGTTACTTGCTGAAATCCACTGCATCCAGATGGAGAAATTGGCAAGTTGCTGATTAGAATCATAAAACATTCAGGTGTTAGAAACTGGCTGCATTTGTCTGAAGTTACTCTTTATCCCTATGATGGGTGAGAAAACAGGGAATTGGCTGGCTGGGCTGCTGGTTTTGAATAAGACAGCCAAGTTGGAGAACATAAAACAGATTGAAATGTGAATATCAGGAAATGCATGGAGCATGGGTTGAGATGTGGGCTTATTCAGGGGGTTTGACTTCACAATGTCCTCACAAAACCTCTTGTTTTTGGGGAACCTCTTTTGGGGAACAATGTTATGTTAACCAGCATGATATAGGCTGAGTCTCCTCAAGTCCTGTTGTGTAACCATCAAGTCCTTTATTTATTGTTCATGTCTCATAAACTTAAATTGAAACCATTTTAAATCCAACATCAGCTTCTATCAGTTTTTCAAGACTATATATATTTAAGGGATTTTGTTTTGTTTTATTTTCATGGCTGTCTGCATTTTTGTTCTGTCCTTGCTGCTGTAAAATGGAATGTTTAGCATGCGTCTATCAGGAATGTCATTCTTTGGGTTCTGAGACAGATTTGATTGTTAGTGGACAGACATATGACTAAGCTGCTAGCTAACACAGCGGCCTCTGTGCTAGCTGTCGTTGTGCTAACTGCCGCTGTGCTAGCTGCCATTGTGTTAACTACCGCTGTGCTAGCTGCCTCTGTGCTAGCTGTCGTTGTGCTAACTGCCGCTGTGCTAGGTGCCATTGTGTTAACTGCCGCTGTGTTAGCTGTCGTTGCGCTAACTGCCGCTGTGCTAGCTGCCATTGTGTTAACTGCCGCTGTGCTAGGTGCCATTGTGTTAACTGCCTCTGTGCTAGCTGTCGTTGTGTTAACTGCCGCTGTGCTAGCTGCCTCTGTGCTAGCTGTCGTTGCGCTAACTGTCGCTGTGCTAGCTGCCATTGTGTTAACTGCCGCTGTGCTAGCTACCGCTGTGTTAGCTGCCGCTGTGCTAGCTGCGTTTCTGGCTAGGCTGGCTGCGGTCTAAACAAGGTTGGAACTCTGACTAGCTCTCCTCTCCTGGGGGATGTGGTGTTGAGACTGCCTCCGGATACAGTTACGCCATTTTAACTGTATCTGATCTGACTGGATGGCTAGCTAGCTAGCTAGAGCGTATTCATTGACATGGCTATATGTCAGAGGGACCTGTTGCTAAATGCTATTTCATAGTTGGTTTGCTGGGTGTTACAGGTAACCTACTATGAATGAGAATGGACCAGATTAACACCTTTCATTTGTCTGTGAATGTATTAATGTATTGCCAATTACGCGATAATGCATTAATAGCACTGCAGAAGTGCACAGTTTCCTCTGACAACATTGCCATGGTTTAACCTCTGTGTGTCTATTGATCTTCCCTCGAGTCTATTGAAGAAGAGACTTTAATGGAAAAGCAAGATGGTGGCTCCTCTCCTGGTTTAGCAGGACAGTGAAGTGTTCAGAACCTATATCTCAGTGTTGTTTCTCAGAAAAGGAGCACAACAGAAGTGGCAGGTGGAACGGCAGTGTGTTCCCTCCCTTCGCAGCACACTGTCGGGACCCCCAGTAGAGGTCAAGAAGAGCGACTGCTTTCTTTTTTCCAAACCAGTAAACACCCTATCCATTTACGTCATCTGAGGCCCTCCTGGCAGCAAGGCATGCCCCCAACCCAGAAGAAGCATTCTCACAAGGCGATGACCTCAGACATCTAAATTCTGCCCTGACGTGAGGCCGGGGGAATTTTAACGATTGCACTGTGTGTAATACTGTCTACTCCACAGTCTCTGACTGGGGAAGAGCTGCAAGTCCAATGCCGTGGCCTCCAAAACCAGGCAAGTCATCATCATCCCTCTTGTTGGGAATTCCATCTGGATTTTTCCACAAGGAATGTTCTTGTGGGAAATCGGGTGGTGTTCCCTGATGACTACTGACCACAGATATCATGTGGCACTCAGAATTGCCCAGGTTTCCCCTTATTGTCAGAATGTCAGATGACCTTAAGATGAAAAATATAATTTGGAATGATAAATCAATAAGTAGAACACCCCCAAAAATGGTTGGAACATGGAGGCCATGGTTCGTCTGTGTGTATTGGGCCACCACCCATCAGAGGTCAGGGGTCAGGAGGAAGAGAGGATGAAGGGAGGAGGGTGTGTCTTGTTTTGTGGTGGAGCACGGCTGAAATATTGTTCACCTGTGTTATCTTGCTGGAGGAAGGCATGCTGCCAAGCCCTGAGCAGACCTCCTCCTCCTGCAATGCACTCTGGGTAAGAAGGAAAAGACAGCAAAATAGGGCACTGGAGGGAAACACATGTCTCCTAGTGACCTTTGCACGCTGTGCTAGGAATGAGCGATGGGTTCATTGCATGCAGTAGAAGGACAGAGTAATATATGCAGCAGTTGGTAGATGAGTATGCTAGTTAGGCTGAACTTGAGTTTCATAGACAAGAGAGGAGTGGAAAGGAAAGTAGCGTGTGATGACTAAGAGGGCCTGGTGTTTCCCTGTCATTCTCTAGCTGAGATGTCAGGAATGTTGTCTGTCATGGCCAAACAGTATGTTAGCAATTTAGGATTACCTCAATGTGAAAGGTGGGAGAGAACGAGAGAGGGAGGGAGGGAGATAGACAGGGAGCGAGATAGAGGGAGAGAGATAGATAGATAGGCAGAGGGAGGGAGATAGATAGACAGAGAGAGAGAGAGTGAGGGAGATAGAAAGACGAGCGGGAGATAGATAGACAGAGGGAGAAAGGGAGGGAGAAAGAGAGGGAGGGAGAGAGATAGATAGACAGAGAGATAGATAAACAGAGGGAGAGAGATAGATAGATAGGCAGAGGGAGGGAGAGAGAGAGGGAGGGAGATAGATAGACAGGGATAGAGTGAGGGAGATAGAAAGACACGAGGGAGGGAGAGAAAGAGGGTGGGAGATAGACAGAGAGATAAAGGGAGGGAGAGAGAAAGAGGGGAGAGAGATAGATAGACAGAGGGAGAAAGGGAGGGAGGGAGGAGTAGATAGACATCGTTACAACACTGTATATATACATAATATGACATTTGTAATGTCTTTATTATTTTGGGACTTCTGTGAGTGTAATGTTTACTGTTCATTTTTATTGTTTATTTCACTTTTGTATATTATCTACCTCACTTGCTTTGGCAATGTTAACATATGTTTCCCATGCCAATAAAGCCACTTGAATTAAATTGAATTGAGAGAGAGAGCAAGCGAGACAGACAGACAGACAGACAGACAGACAGACAGACAGACGGACGGAGGGAGGGAGGGAGGGAGGGAGGGTGGCAGTGAGTTAACTCTGCTCCCCATCTCAGTGTGTAAGTGGAAAATTCCAGTGGACATGCAGTAAAAGAGGAGGATAGTCATGGCAGGGAAGAGGTTAATCATGGCAGAGTCACCCTGCGGGGCTCTGCAAACTGAGTGTTGAGCAATCTGAGGGAGGAAGGGAGGGGTGAGGGAGGGAGGGAGGGGGGAGGGAGGGAGGTGGAAACACGGTGAAGTAGAGTGATTGCCGATTGATTGAGATAGAGGTAAGATGGCAAGCGAGGGAGATGTACAGAAAGTTATTGTGTGAGCATACACTTGTGTATGTGTTAGCTGTCCTTGTTCGTAACTTGGACTGTGAGTGTGTGTGTGTGTGTGTGTGTGTGTGTGTGTGTGTGTGTGTGTGTGTGTGTGTGTGTGTGTGTGTGTGTGTGTGTGTGTGTGTGTGTGTGTGTGTGTGTGTGTGTGTGTGTGTGTGCGCCAACCTGTCCACCACCTGACTTGAGGCCTTGAAGGGAGACCCCGTCTCTTCCGCCTAGCTGAACCTTCTGTCTAGTCTGAACAGGCCTAGCCAGTCTGCCTCTCTAAATCAATCTTGTACTTTGCAAAAGTCTTGTGTAAAAGACTTGGTAATTCTATGGCTCACAACCCCAGTCAGTTACTTACAACCTTTAATGAAGACACACAGAACAGTTTTCTTAAAACTGCCTTTGTAAATTAATCTCATTTCCAGTTATTTTTATGTTGAAAATGTGTATTCGGTACAGAGGGAACAGATTCCAGAAGCCATTTGTTTGATAGTTAGTTCCACTGCTCCCTCAGTCCAGAAGATTGATAGTAGCAGTTGGGCTGAAGAGGGTAGGAGTCGGGGGCCAGGGGTGTAGAGGGGTTCTAATTGTTCTCTCCCACCTCCTGACTGCGACAGTCAGTGGCAGGTGTTACTGTCCGTTGGGTAAGGGGTCACACACAGGGGTTATTTTGGGAAGGGAGGGGTGTGTGTGTGTGTGGGGGGGCAGCCCTGATGCCAGGTGGCAGTTGTTGGTAAAGACAGTTATGGCTTTGTGTTTCCTCCAAGAGTTACAGCCTCAGCTGCCCACCTACCCCCCACCCCCAACTCCTCACCCTCCACCCCCTACCCCCAACTCCTCACCCTCCACCCCTCACCCCAACCCCCCCAGCTGCCCACCTACCCCCCACCCCCAACTCCTCACCCTCCACCCCAACCCCCCCCCCAGCTGCCCACCTACCACCAAATCCTCACCCTCCACCCCAACCCCCTCCAGCTGCCCACCTACCCCCCACCCCCAACTCCTCACCTCCACCCCAACCTCTCACCCTCCCCCCAAACCCTCACCCTCCACTCCCAATCCCTCCCCCAACCCCCCCCCCCCCACCCCTCCCCCCAACAACTCACCCCCAACCCCTCACCTCCAACCCCTCAACCTCCACCCCTCACCCTTCCCCCCACCCTACCCCTCACCCCCCTTCCTCAACCCCGGACCCTTCAACCCCTCACCCTCCACCCCTACCCCTCATTCCCTATCCTCCCTCCTCAACCCCTGACCCCGTACCTCTCACCTCTCACCCCCAACCCCACCCTCCACCCCAACCCCTCACCCCACCCTCAACCTCCACCCCAGCCAGCTAACCCTTGCTTAGCGCTGTGTGCCTGTGTGTGTCCGCAGTCCGCACCGGCTGCGCTAGTAGGGAACTGGCCAATCAGACTGGCTAGCACAGATGTGACAGGCTGGGAGGAATGCTAGGAATGTGGAGGCGCTGGGGCGGGCGTGTCCCTCCTAATCCAGGGGGAGGGGCCGGCCGGCTGGCTGACTGACTGGCTGCTTCAGTTCAGTATTGGATGGCCAGGCAGCTCATCTCAGTAGAGAGAGAGAAAGAGACAGAGCGATAGGGGGGAGAGAGAGGGAGACCGAGAGATAGGGGAGAAAGAGAGAGAGAGAGAGATGGGGAGAGAGAGATAGACAGAGAGAGAGGGGAGAGAGATAGACAGGGGAAGAGAGAGAATAAATAAAGAGGGCACAGAGGGCTCAAGTCCTGCCAGCACTCCTCTCCTAACATGTAGTACCTTTATGTTAATTACACCAAGCAGAGCAGAGCCTAAAGCAGGCCAAGGACCAAGGAAAAAGGCATATTGTCAGCTTTTCTCCTGTCATTGTGTCTGAGGTGCTGTCTGAAGTTAGTTGGCTTGGCCTGTCACAGGGCTTTTTTCAACATGGGTTTGCAATAATGTAAAGCGTTGGCTATCCTTTGTTTGTAACTTGGACTGTGTGTGTGTGTGTGTGTGTGTGTGTGTGTGTGTGTGTGTGTGTGTGTGTGTGTGTGTGTGTGTGTGTGTGTGTGTGTGTGTGTGTGTGTGTGTGTGTGTGTGTGTTTTGTTTTACTATTCTTGTGGAGACCAGAAATCCAAAACAAGGAACATTGGGGCAAGTGTGGACATTTCGCTGGTCCCCACAAGGAAAAAGGCCATTTCAGGCTTAGGGGATAGGTTTAGGGTTAGGGTTACAATTAGGATTAGGAGTTAGGGGTTTAGGTTAGGGATACAATTATTTTGAATGGGAATAAATGTGACCTGTTGCAGGAAACTAGGCGTATGTGCGGGTCACTACTTCACACGAGAGCAGTTTGAAAGTAATATTTTTTATTTTGAGAAAAATGTGTTTTTTGGCAGAACATGTGAACTTTCATGTTCCATTCTGAGTGGCACAGCGGTTAAGGCACTGCATCACAGTGCAGGAGGTGTCACTTCTGACCCTGGTTCGATCCTGGGCTGTATCACATCTGGCTGTGATCAGGAGTCTCATCATGTGGTGCACAATTGGCCCAGTATTGTTCGGGTATGGCGAGGTTTTGGATGGGGTTGGCCGTCATTGTGAATAACAAACTTGTATGCCATCTGTAAATACGAATATAATTCTGTCTATTTGAGCTGGTCAGTATGTGTAGGTAATCCTGTCTAATGCTGCTTAAAAAAAATATATTGCTTAGTAGAACTGCATAAGTGTTGCTCTCCACTTTCTGGAGGACCGAGTTTTGAAATCAGTGGAATTAGAGTATGATAGCTAAGGAGATGGAGAAAACACCTGTCTCCGGATTACATCTTCAAACTATGGGCAACCATAGCATCCGTGACAGGGAGAAGCGTCCAACCATGAATACGGGTAAGATAATCTAGCTAGCTACATTTTTTAGGTATTATACATTTCTAATTTTGACAAAATGGTTTTCATTTCAAGTTAGTGTACTGTTAGCTAGCTAGCTAACATTAGCTGGCTGGCTCGCTAGCAAACGTTACATGTATGATCTTATTATTCGTATCTCAGAGCCATTTGCTTGTTATAGCCTATTGTTATCTAGCTAACATTGTACCTGGTTGGTTAGCTACCTGCAGATTCATGCAGAGTAATAACGTTGTGAGTTGGGATTATGGTTAACCTTTCTGGCGCAGGCGTTCCGCTAGCGACTCACCTCGACAACATCCGGTCAAATTGCACCACGCCAAATTCAAAATACAGAAATAGTCATAAGAAACATTCATAAAAATACAAGTGTTATACATCGGCCTAAAGATGAACTTCTTGTTAATCCAGCCGCTGTGTCAGATTTCAAAAAGCCTTTACGGTGAAAGCATACCGTGCGATTATCTGAGGACAGCGCCCCGCTTACAAAAGCATACAAACATTTTCCAACCAAGTAGAGTCACGAAAGTCAGAAATAGCGATAAAATGAATCACTTACCTTTGAAGATCTTCATCTGGTTGCAGTCACAAGAGTCCCAGCTACACAATAAATGTTTGTTTTGTTCGATAAAGTCCCTCTTTATATCCCAAAAACTATGTTTGTTGGCACGTTTTGTTCAGTAATGCAGTCAAAACATGCAGACGAATACATCCTAATAGTACCGGTAAAGTTCGTCGAAACATGTCAGACAATGTTTATAATTAATCCTCAGGTTGTCAATTGTCTAAATAATCAATAATATTTCAACCAGACAATAGCGTATTCAATAGAAAGGAAAAACAACGAAGGGCACGCACTTGGTCATGAGCGCAAACCAGCACTGCATGATTCTACAGTCCACTGACAGAAAGGTCTCATTCTTCTTAATTTTTCAGAAAACAAGCCTGAAACAATGTCTAAAGACTGTTGACATCTAGTGGAAGCCATAGGAACTGCAATCTGGGTCCTTACCCATAAGATAGGCATTAAATTGAAAATACCCACATCAAAAAAATCCCACTTCCTGGATGGATTTTCCTCAGGTTTACGCCTGCCATATCAGTTCTGTTATACTCACAGAAATTATTTTTAACAGTTTTGGAAACATTAGAGTGTTTTCTATCTAAATCTACCAATTATATGCATATCCTAGCTTCTGGGCCTTGGTAACAGGCAGTTTACTTTGGGCACGCTTCTCATCCAGACGTCGAAATAATACCCCCAAGCCATAAGAAGTTAATTGTTTAGCTAACAAAAGACTCCACTAGGCAAGTGTCCATTTTAATAGAATGTCACTGCGACAACTGTTAGCCAGATAGCTTGGGTGCTTGACTGCTGTTTTTAGGATAGAACGCTCGGATCAACCCTTAAAGAGGTTGGTGGAGCTAAAGCTTAAGAAGGTGTGAACTATGCTGAATGGGTATTGACAAAGAAAAGCTCTCCAGTAGGTCTACCAAATATTCAAAGGACATTTTCTCAAAAGTGAGGTTACAAGTTTATCAACTTTCAAAGCAGAATTACTTTCCTATTGTTCCATAAATACAGTGTATGATATACAATTTTGTAGCTCTGTGTCTCGGCTTTTATCAAAAGTAAAAAAATAAATAAATAAATAAAACAACGATTTCAAATGTTGCTAAATGAGACCGAATCAAGGCGATCAGTCAGATTGTTTGGTCCCCACAAGGATAGTAAAATAAACGAGTGTGTGTGTGTGTGTTTTAGAGAGAGTGCCATGAACGGATTGTTGGTTTGTGGGGGAGTTTAGGTCATTATTCATGATACTGTTGTCTCTCTTTCTCTCGTTCTTTTGCTCTCTTTTTCTCCCTCTATTTATATATCTCCTTCTTTCACATAAACATACTGATGCACATTCACACCGATCCTCTTGGGGAACTTCCTATCATTTCTCTTACTAGTCAGCAAATGTTCAAATGAGATGTTTTGAGATGCAGACCTCCCTACCTAGTACAAAGAAACACAAACTGTACCTGGAAAATCCAACAAACTTGACAACCCTGGAAAATACTAATCACTTTGAGCATTGATAGATTCCACTGTTCGGTTGCTCTCTCATTTGAAAAACATTCAGATAAGTTGCATTCAGAGCAAATTAACCCCTTTAAAGCCCCTGTCATCTGTCTGAGAGACACCCATTAAAGCCAAGAATAGAGGCCCTTCTCTGCCCAACCTGTTTGTGCAGAATGTCAAGTGTAGATGTTACATAATGTACAACATGTTCCTTCTATTTTTTTTAAAAGTACTGTGTCTGTAATTATGTGACGCATGAGCTAAAAGTCAGGAGGTGTCAGACGAGCTAATGAAATCAAAGCTCCTGAACTAGCCAGTTGTCGTTCTTTTATACGCCTGTTGAAAACATTTTATAAGTGGTTTCCCAGGGTCAGTGATATAAAGAAATGTTCACCTACTGACTGAGAGGTTGAATAATGTGTGTGTTCCTAAGAAGAACCTTTTGGGAGGTCGACGGTGTGCGGCACCTAGCATTCTGTTGAGATCCTGTAGCTATTTAGCAGCAGACCTTTAGCTCCACCTTGTGTGTGTTGTGAATAATCATGTTAATGTAGAAGTAGCCCACAGACACAGATCTAGGATCAGCCTTTTCTTTCCAAATATGAACAATCTTTTGGGTGAAAAATGCTTAACTGACCATAGTTCAGAGCCTACTCCTTTATCATCTGTGTAGCAGCTATAGAAAAGCTATATGGTTGTTAAATGTGTCAATGAGATTTGTCTTTGTTTCCAGGTTGTGTTCTTCATGGTGTTGTTCACCTCTCTGTTCCAGGTCGTAATGAGTTGATAGCTAGGTACATCAAGCTGAGGACAGGCAAAACCCGCACCAGAAAACAGGTAACAATACTTTTTTATTTTACAGCAATGGGTTGATAAAAAGTTTTTACCACTCAGACTTTATAAAGACTTGATTTTACATTACATTGAAGTCATTTAGCAGACACTCATATCCTGAACGATTTTTACCTACATTTATTATTAGTAGTCAAATGAAATAAAATGTTATTTGTCACATACACGTGTTTATCAGATGTTATTGCGGGTGTAGCCAAATGCTTGTGCTTCTTGTTCCGACAGTGCAGAAATATCTAACAAGTTATATCTACCAATTTCACAACAAATACCTAATACACACAAATCTAAGTAAAGGAATGGAATTAAGAATATATTAATATATTGACGGGCAATGTCAGAGCGGCATAGACTGAGATACTGTAGATAGTATAGAATACAGTATATACATATGAGATGAGTAATGCAAGATATGTAAACATTATTAAAGTGACATTATTTAAAGTGACTAGTGTTCCATTTATTAAAGTGGCAAATGATTTCAAGTCTGTGTATGTAGACTGCAGCCTCTCTGTGCTAGTGATGGCTATTTAACAGTCTGATGGCATTGAGATAGAAAAGTCTACAAGACGTATTAGATATCCTGTAGCTGTAACATTTGGAACATGGGAACTACAGTTGAAGTCGGAAGTTTACATACACTTAGGTTGGAGTCATTAAAACTTGTTTTTCAACCACTCCAAAAATGTACTGTTAACAAACTATAGTTTTGGCAAATCGGTTAGGACATCTACTTTGTGCAGGACACAAGTAATCTTTCCAACAATTGTTTACAGACAGATTATTTCACTTATAATTCACTGTATCACTATTCCAGTGGGTCAGAAGTTACACTAAGTTGACTGTGCCTTTAAACAGCTTGGAAAATTCCAGAAAATGATGTCATGGCTTTAGAAGCTTCTGATAGGCTAATTGACATCATTTGAGTCAATTGGAGGTGTACCTGTGGATGTATTTCAAGGACTACCTTCAAACTCAGTGCCTCTTTGCTTGACATCATGGGAAAATCAAAAAAAATTGACCTCAGATTGACCAAGACCAAAATTGACCAAGACCTCAGAAAAACATTGTAGACCTCCACAAGTCTGGTTCATCCATGGGAGCAATTTCCAAACGCCTGAAGGTACCACATTCATCTGTACAAACAATAGTACGCAAGTATAAACACCATGGGACCACGCTGCCGTCATACCGCTCAGGAAGGAAACGCGTTCTGTCTCCTGTAGATTAATGTACTTTGGTGCAAATAGTGCAAATCAATCCCAGAACAACAACAAAGGACCTTGTGAAGATGCTGGAGGAAACAGGTACAAAAGTATCTGTATCCACAGTAAAACAAGTCCTATATCGGCATAACCTGAAAGGCCACTCAGCTAGGAAGAAGCCACTGCTCCTAAACCGCTGTGAGGCCGTTGGTAAAATTGAGAAAATGCAGAGTCAGGCGCAGGACACAGTTCTGAGTAATAATCCAAGAATTACTCAATTAAAGGTAAAATTCCAACAAAGAACGTATACAATAAACAAAAGCACGAACAACGAGAACCCACATGACAAACAATAACGCACAAAACAGAGAGGGAAGCCAGAGGGTTAAATAAGGAACATAATTAGTAGAATAGAAATCAGGTGTGTATAATGAAGACAAAACCAAACAAAAATGAAACATGGATCGGTGGCGACTAGAAAGCCGGTGACGTCGACCGCCGAACGCCGCCCAAACAAGGAAGGGGACCAACTTCGGCGGAAGTCGTGACAACCGCCATAAAAAAGCCAGACTACTGTTTGCAACTGCACATGGGGACAAAGATGGTACTTTTTGCGAAATGTCCTCTGGTTTGATGAAAGAAAAATAGAACTGTTTGGCCATAATGACCGTCGTTATGTTTGGAGGAAAAACACCATTCCAACCGTGAAGCATGGCGGTGGCAGCATCATGTTGTGGGGGTGCTTTGCTGCAGGAGTGACTGGTGCACTTCACAACATAGATAGCATCATGAGAGAGGAAATTATGTGGATATATTGAAGCAACATCTCAAGACATCAGTCAGGGGGTTAAACCTTGGTCGCAAATGGGTCTTCCAAATGAACAATGACCCCAAGCATACTTCCAGAGTTGTGGCAAAATGGCTTAAGTACAACAAAATCCAGGTATTGGAGTGGCCATCACAAAGCCCTGACCTCAATCCTATAGAACATTTGTGGGCAGAACTGAAAAAAGCATGTGCGAGCAAGGAGGCAAACAAACCTGACTCAGTTACACCAGCTCTGTCAGGAGGAATGGGCCAAAATTCACCCAACTTATTGTGGGAAGCTTGTGGAAGTCTACCCGAAATGTTTGACCTAAGTTAAACAATTTAAAGGCAATGCTACCAAATACCTTTTGAGTGTATGTAAACTTCTGACCCACTGGGAATGTGATGAAAGAAATAAAAGCTGAAATAAATCATTCTCTCTACTATTATTCTGAAATTTCACATTCTTAAAATATAGAGGTGATCCTAACTGACTTAAGACAGGGGATTTTTACTAGGATTAAATTTCAGGAATTGTGAAAAACTGAGTTTAAATGTATTTGGCTAAGCTCTATGTAAACTTCTGACTTCAACTGTAGATGTATTGCAGTAACAGCTCAGTCAATTGTGTCAGTATTCTGTTAATTTGTAGAAATTACATTTGTCTGTCTTTTCTATTTGTACTGAAGACAAGTAACACCATCCAATTCAAACCAAAGACACAAGAAATACAAATAACGTAGCATTGTGTGAATCCCCTTCATTTAATGTTTGAGGAGCTGTATAATGTTGTATGTGTTTGTGTTTTATGTGTGTGCACGTGTGTGTGCTTGTATCCATGTGTATGTCCGTGTGTGTGTGTTTGTGTTTGGTATATTGTATGCTTGTATCCATGTGTATGTCCATGTGTGTGTTTGGTGTGTGTGTGTGTGTGTGTGTTTGTATCCATGTGTATGTCCATGTGTGTGTGTGTGTGTGTGTTTGTATCCATGTTCATGTCCATGTGTGTGTGCATACTCTATGATTTTTATAACTGTCTCGCACCCCTTTAGGTATCTAGTCACATACAGGTGTTAGCACGGAAGAAAGTTCGAGAATACCAAGCAGGTATCAAGGTAGGTGCTACTGAACAGGCCTCCTGCCAACTGTGACTGGGCTTCTCTTTCCTCCTTGGTTACGGCCTCTCTTGTCGTCTCTCTCTCGGTCTCCTTTTCTCTTCTTCTCTTGGCTCTTCTCCTCTTGGCTCTTCTTCTCTGCAGGTTTCTAGCCATTTGCAGGTTCTCGCCCGGAGAAAATCTCGCGAGATCCAGTCAAAGCTGAAGGTATGCGCTTCTCTGCGGGCTGGGCGGGGCTTGGCTTTGCGCTAACCAATTAGCACTTTAGTTCTTCTTACAGCCGTAGATGGATAGGTTCTCCGTGACTAGAAAATACCAACCCTAGTAAATAGTACTGCAGGAGACCCCCAGTCTGCATAGGGATGTATTGGCTTGAGGTCACTGTGTGACTCATCATGTAGGCTAACGTGTCTGGGAGAGACTAGAGCAACAAGTTATAGCTAGTAGCTACCATGCATGCACGGCACAGGGCGCAACGGGCTAAAAATATGGTCATCTGTTGACCACTGAAATACATCTCAATGCTTAGTACAGTACTGTACAAAGCTGTAAAGAAATGACATTATAGGAGCTGTCTTTATTATACTGCTTATCCTGTATACAGTAACTCAGCCTGTGGTGTAGCCTAGAGGAATGCTGTGAGCAGTATGATCTGTCTGTGGTGAACGGTGTTGCTGCATGATGGCCTTGTCGCTACAGCTGTACGCCTGTCCCTACTGTACCTATGCCAGCCATGCTTCTGCCTATAGGCTTTCCTCAAATCTTCCTCTGCCTTCAACCCTTCTCTCCGCTCTGACCCCAATCTCCATTGGATGTCTCTGAATGTTCTTCCTTATGAGAGTTAACTACTCCAATCGTATGCAAATACCTACATGTTAGAATTAAACCATCATACTCTATACACTGCTATAGCAGTATGCTTAGAACAAGTGTCCTACTGTACCTGTATACTTCTGCTATACTTCTACTATTTCTAGATAATATTGGGTATGCCCTATTCTTCATCATCCTCCTGCTTATATTCAGCAGAATATATATACATATACAGTGCATTCTGAAACTATTCAGACCCTTTGACCTTTTCCACATCACGCTACAGCCTTATTCTAAAATTGATTAAATTAGCATTTTCCGCATCAGTCTACATACAATACCCCATAATGACAAAGCTAAAACAGGTTAAACATTTTTTTTTTTAAACACATAAATACCTAAGTATTCAGACCCTTTGCTATGAGACTCGAAATTGAGAAGTTTGTACAACTTGATTGGAGTCCACCTGTGGTAAATACAATTCTTTGGACATTAATTATATAGATACAGCTGTCTATAAAAAGGCCCACAGTTGACAGTGCATGTCAGAGCAAAAACCAAGCCACGAGGTTGAAGGAATTGTCCATAGAGCTCCGAAACAGGATTGTGTCAAGGCAAAAAATGTCTGCAGCATTGAAGGTCCCCAAGAACACAGTGGCCTCCATCATTCTTAAATGGAAGAAGTTTGGAACCACCAAGACTATTCCTAAAGCTGGCCGCCAGGCCAAACTGAGCAATCAGGGGAGAAAGGCCTTGGTCAGGGAGGTGACCAAGAACCCGATGGTCACTCTGACAGACCTCCAGAGTTCCTCTGTGGAGATGGGAGAAACTTAAAGGACTGTCAGACAATGAGAAACAAGATCCTCTGGTCTGATGAGACCAAGATTGAACTCTTTGGCCTGAATGCCAAGTGTCACGTCTGGAGGAAACCTGCCACCATCCCTAGAGTGAAGCATGGGGGTGGCAGCATCATGCTGTGGGGATGTTTTTCCATGGCAGGGACTGGGAGTCTAGTCAGGATAGAGGAGAAAGATGAACAGAGCAAAGTGCAGAGAGATCCTTGATGAAAACTTGCTCCAGAGCGCTCAGGACCTCAGACTGGGGCGAAGGTTCTCCTTCCAACAGGACAATGACCCTAAGCACACAGCCAAGACAACATTTTCTAAAAACCTGTTTTTGCTTTGTCATTATAGGGTACTGTGTGTAGATTGATGAGGGAGAAAAACAATTTAATACATTTTAAATTAAGACTGTAACGTAACAAAATGTGGGGGAAAATCAAGGGGTCTGAATAATTTCCCGAATGCACTATATCATTGCTTAGGGTCATATATATATATATATAATGAATATATGCCACTTGTCTTCATTCCATCAGAGGACGGCAGGCAGAAGAGTGACAGTTACACTAATTCTCATCCAGTTTAGATCTTCATTAAATCCCTCAACCTCAAAACAATTACAAACACAAAGTGAATCAGTGTACAGTTAAAGTCTGCCTGTGTGCAGTTAAATTGTGTTCAAGTGTATATTACCGTCAGTTAGCATACTGTATAAATAATTTCCCCAAAATGTAGTTGGTAGTTCACCCTCTACCTTCATTGAAGTTTATTGGACCTTCTTTATTTAGACTTCTCTATGTATTTGCTAGTAGACTGTATCCAGTAGACTGATTATTGTAACCACCTCAATGTTTGGACATGTATTTGAATGAGAGGGAAATACTGTACCTGTCCCTACATTATTGTCCGTTGCGTTGTTCCTGTCCCAGATAAATTCAACTCCCATTTCCTTGCATCAGGACTCCTTATGGAGTATTAAGATATAACTACATAAGAGATGTTCTAGTTAGTTTAGCATTCTGCTCTTGCTTTAGTATTCATTTAGCTGATGTGAGATATATGCAGCCCACCTGTCATATGTTTAACACCCCTGGCTTAGAGCCAGCAGATATAATGCATTATCCTTAGAACGAGTTAATAATAAAACATTATATGTCCTGCCTTTGTATGTAACAGTTTTTCAACAGGCTCAAAAGGAGATGATACTAAGTCATTATAAAGTCTTGCAATACATTTATGAGTGCATCATAATGTATTATACCTTCTATCGCTATAATGAATTATACCTGTTATCTTTCAGTTAGTTACCTAACTCTATCTATATAATAAATTATACCTGTTGTCTTTCAGTTAGTTACCTCTCTATCTCTATAATGAATTATTCCTGTTGTCTTTCAGTTAGTTACCTAACTCTATCTCTGTAATTAATTATTCCTGTTGTCTTTCAGTTAGTTACCTAACTTTATCTCTGTAATTAATTATTCCTGTTGTCTTTCAGTTAGTGTTACCTAACTCTATCTCTGTAATGAATTATTCCTGTTGTCTTTCAGTTAGTTACCTAACTCTATCTCTGTAATTAATTATTCCTGTTGTCTTTCAGTTAGTGTTACCTAACTCTATCTCTGTAATGAATTATTCCTGTTGTCTTTCAGTTAGTTACCTAACTCTATCTCTGTAATTAATTATTCCTGTTGTCTTTCAGTTAGTTACCTAACTTTATCTCTGTAATTAATTATTCCTGTTGTCTTTCAGTTAGTGTTACCTAACTCTATCTCTGTAATGAATTATTCCTGTTGTCTTTCAGTTAGTTACCTAACTCTATCTCTGTAATTAATTATTCCTGTTGTCTTTCAGTTAGTGTTACCTAACTCTATCTCTGTAATGAATTATTCCTGTTGTCTTTCAGTTAGTTACCTAACTCTATCTCTGTAATTAATTATACCTGTTGTCTTTCAGTTAGTGTTAGCTAACTTTTCTTCAGGGATAAGAACATTCATTTTATGTCAACATCCTAATGGCCTACGGTACATCTAGAACTTGTTCATTATTGATGTTTTTAGTTTGTACTGACACAGCCTATTAGCAAACCCATAGTTTATCACAATATCCCTATAATTATATGCCTTTAGATGTGTATACTAATGGTTTCTCTTTCCTTTGATTTAGGCCATGAATTTGGTAAGTGGATTTGACTTTTACGATTTGCTTCCCACCTGCTTGGCGGTGCCAGTGCATCGTCCACTCTGCTAATGCCCTCTGCTGGCATGGCAACCCAACCTCACTGCTATCCTATAATGAAGCAGATCTTAGCCATAGGAAACGTGTGTGCTTGGAACCACATTGCTGTGCATCGTACCTGATCATGATGATAATTGATTATCATGTTTTTGCAGGGTGGTTCTGCTTCTCTGAGGACACACTTCTTTGTAACACTTGTTTAGTGTATGCTACGTACAAACATAAGTCTGCAACAGCATTAGCAAACATTCCATGTCAGTTCCAAATCAAATCAAAATGTATTGGTCATGCACACATATTTAGCAGATGTTATTGCGGGTGTAGCGAAATGCTTCCATGTCCATAGGCTATTATTGATACAAATTGTGATCCAAGAGGATGTTGAGGCACGGTGGAATTTGGATGCAAAACCAGACACTTTTTCTGATCAATACTTTGAAGGACCAATATCACGATCCAATTGAGCATCCGCAAAATAATATTGTAATTATTTTCACTGTGATATTTTGGTCCAATTATGAGGCAACGCATTAATGTTCATAGGTTCAGAGATCTTCTATACTGTTCGCAGTTCTATGACCCCATCCACTACCAATATGTACGGTACTACTTAACCTAGGGCTGCACTAACACTATTTAGTGCTAGAATCGTCACATTGTGATACTGTAGAGAAACATAAACATTGCCTGTGTTCCTCTACCTGGTCAGAGTCTATAGTCAGTTGTGGCTCAGTAAATCACTGCTACCAGTTTCACACAGCGCACTCGCTGTGTTTTGGTACTTTCAGTTGACTTTGTTTACGCTAAAGATTTGGCATTTGGAGATTCTTTAGGTCAGCTTTCTGCTGCTTCTACAGGTACATGTCTTTCCTATTTCAAGACGTGAAGTAATACTACCAACAAGGCAAATGTAGGATATGTTGTTTCCTTCTACGAAATGTCACATAGTTGCACAGTGATGAGAATACACCAAAAGGTGTTGGCCTTTAGAGATACTTCACTCTTCCCTGTTACTCTGCTTTGTACAATGACAATATGATTGCAATATATTGCTATGAGGGTTAAGATACTGGTTCAAGTGTGCTGAGGCACACACAAAGTGTTGTTTCTGATGGTTCAGGATGGTTTTTTTGTTGCTGGTAGACATACAGTAATGTTGAATGCTCTCGATTGTCCAGGTACAAACATGCCAAGCTTAACCATAACCATCTACGCTTTGCTTTTCTATCTCTGACCATTACAATCAGCAGAACGTTCCAGACAAATCACATTCATACCAATTGTTATCTGACCACATACAGTGCAGTGTACTGGCCAATGCGACCATTAGTCCTACAGTATATATTCATCAAGAGTCCTGTTTCTCTGTATTGAGAAGAGGAACTTTTTGTTCTATTTTACATGACTTTTTCCATAATAGGAGTGGTTGTGTCAACCACAGTTTCTCACAGACAGTCTGTCTTTCTGCAGGAGGCATTTCCTTCAAGGTCTCTACTAATTAGAATCATGTGACTCCTGGAATGTTCTCGTTGATTATGTGGCTTAAAATCTTTTTGATCTGCTTCGTTGAATTAATCATAAACATGTTCTCTTCACGTCTTCTTTTTCATTATTGTAGCCTACTAGTACTCCACACGTAGTTGAAGTTAAGACTCAGATGTTTTATTTATTTATTAGATCGGCTGTTTGTTTACTGAAGATCCTAATGGGAGTACAGAAGAAGATCAGAGAATGTTATATTTACAGTATAAATATAGTAGTGATAGCTAGTAGGAATTGTTGTAACTGTTGTTGTTTTTTAAACTACTGAACCAACTGTGTTCCTCTCGGGGCACTGTGAGTAGCCTAATAGTTACTTCAACCAGGTCAGTGTATATTAGATGTTAGACTGCTCTCTAGTGGTGCATCTCCCTCACTTCCCCCTCCTCGTCCACAGGACCAGGCATCTAAAGACAAGGCCCTCCAGAACATGGCAGCGTTGTCGTCTGCTCAGATTGTGTCTCCGAGCCTGATCAAGAGCCAGCTACCCCCACTGCCCCACTCTCCCTACCCCCCGCAAGCCAGGGTGAGCCCTTCTACACTGGGTTTGGGGTTGCAATGATTGCTTTTTCTCTGCATTGATAGTATTTACATTATTGTTGTACTAGTAGTTGATGTAGGCTATGGGAATACAGTACAGTCCCTGAGCTACTTCATGTAAAGCTTGACCAAATGAGCCTGTGAATATATAACTTGAGGACAGAGCTTTTGTGAAACTCTGTGAAACCGACTCTGTTATCTTTGCCTTCCAGTTTTGGCCAGGCCCTATCCCAGGACAACCCGGCCCCTCTCAGGAGTGAGTATGACTGTGTTTACTATCTGTTGAGTGACAGGTTCAGGTGTTTGGACTGTTCGTTTGATTGGTTGTTTGTTTGATTGACACTTGTGACTGGAATTGGAATGGCGGGTTCTCTTTGGCATGTTTAACGGATCGCATTTGTGCACATCAGGCTGATTCTAGAGCTCAACCAGGGAAGGACTCCTGGGTTTGGCCGCGCCAGCTATGCGTAAGTTTCCTCCTGGTCCAGCTGTAGCACAAGGCAGCACTAACTCTGCTTCAGTATGTGTCCTGCTCCTGCACTAACTTCACGACCAGGGCACAACCAGCTTCACGTCTGAGAGAGAGACCAAACATGCTGTGAAGTTGTTTGCAAAGTCGTTCCGTTCTGGCCATTTGGCATGTAAAGACGTTACACGATAGGGTGATTTCATGACAAACTGGGGGCATAATGTTACATTAGTCTATGACAGCACCTAACTTAACTTGAGATCCATGTTTGTCACTCCAATATTAAAGCAAATCTTCCATTGACATCTATGCATGACTTGCACAAAAAGCGTATCTGAAGTTAGGATTTGGCCCATTGTGAACGTTCACGTAGCACACTTAAGCATCGCTCTAAAATGATGTGCCACAATCACACACAGAGAAACATCAATCAAATAATCAATCCACCAACCAATCAGTGTATGTAAAAAGCATCACTAAATGTATGGTGTAGAGTGGTGACAGAGTGAAGCAGAGGTGGACTTACGCCTAGCTGGTGCAGCCACAGACACATGCCTATGTTGAGAAACGTGTCATAATACTGTGGATCCACGTCTGTCTGACATGCCAATGAAGCCCAAAGCCACATGCCACTAGCATAACCAGGTTTCACATGGAATTTCACTTTTGGAAATATGTGGAATAAACACAGCTGGATGAAAACTGAAAAGTTTGACTCCTCAACTGTGATGTGATAATCATTCTCTTTCAGTATCAAACCTTTTGCACCGTCTCCATACACAACTCTACCAGGCCCTCCCCCTCCCCCTATATCAAGTGAGTATGGAGTCAAAGTCAGTTTGCATTCATACAGTACATCCTCATTCATGATCCCTAAAAGAGGGAACTGTCCAATGATGACAGTAATGATACACGTGATATAACATACACATCAGCACTATATCTGGTGCTTAACATTAATACAGAAATTAAACATCAGCTTTGGAGACCTCAGCCTGAGTGCTTCTCTCTCTCTCTCTGTGTGTGTGTGTTCTGCTCTCTCTCTCTGTGTGTGTGTGTTTCTCTCTCTCTCTCTCTCTCTCTCTCTCTCTCTCTCTCTCTCTCTCTCTCTCTCTCTCTCTCTCTCTCTTCTCTCTTCTCTCTTCTCTCTCTCTCTCAGACTATGAGCCTTTGGCACCCCCCCTCCCCCCGGCTGCTACGGCGGTGCCCGTGTGGCAGGACCGGACCATCGCCTCCTCCAAGCTGCGGATGCTAGAGTACTCTGCCTTCATGGAGGTGCAGAGGGACCCTGACAACGTGAGTCACCAAACCAACTACACCACCAAACCACATTAACCAAATAAATTAACTAACCACACTAACCAAACAGTGCTAATGAAAGTTGACGATAAAGGCCTTTGTTTTACAGTCCACATAGTCACGCGAGACAGATTACATTTCTAGTGCTAACTCAGTATGGCCAAGCTAGACTTCTGTCATGGTGGCTGGTCTGATCATCTTCCTCTCTCTCCCCCCTGCAGTACAGCAAACACCTGTTTGTCCACATTGGCCAGACCAACCCGTCCTACAGCGACCCTCTGCTGGAGGCAGTGGACATCAGGCAGATCTACGACAAGTTCCCAGAGAAGAAGGGCGGACTCAAAGAGCTTTATGAGAAAGGCCCACAGAATGCCTTTTTCCTAGTCAAATTTTGGGTGGGTGACAAATCACCTTTATTATTGTGTAATCCTCACCTTTTTACTGGACAGTGTATGGATTTTAAACATGGTTGAAAGCAGAAAAATACATCTTTCACACATTTAAACCTACACTGTCACACAATCAGACTATCACACTGTCACACAGCGAGTTACACTCTCACACCGTCGCACAATCAGTCACACTGTCAGTCACACTGTCTCACAGTCACACAGTCAAATTGTCACACTGTCACAGAGTCAGTCAAACTCTCCCAGTCACACTGTCAAACAGGCAGTCACACAATCAGACACTCTTAACACTGTCACAGTCAATCACACTCTGACACAGTCAGACACTCTCACACTGTCACAGTCCATCACACTCTGACACAGTCACATAGTCAAACTGTCACAGAGTCAAACAAGCAGTCACACTCTCACACAGTCAGACACTCTCACACTGTCACAGTCAATCACACACTGTCACAGAGTCACACAGTCAAACTGTCACAATGCTACACAGTCAGTCACACTCACACAGTCAGTCACACTATCACACTCTCACATAGTCACACACTCACACACTGTCAGTCACACTGTCAGTTACACTCTCACACCGTCACATAGTCAAACTGTCACACTGCCACGCAGTCTGTCACGCAGTCAGTCACACTGTCACGCAGTCAGTCACACTGTCACACAATCAGTCACACTGTCACACAGTCACAATCTCACTCTGTCACACAGTTACGCTGTCACACAGTCAGTCACACTCACACTGAAAGTCACACTGTCACACAGTCAGTCACACTGCCACACTGTCAGTCACACTGTCACATAGTCAGACACACTGTCACACTCTCACACAGTCTGTCACACTGACACAGGCAGTCAGTGTCCCACAGTCAGTCACACTCTCCAACACTGTCACACTCTCACACAGTATGTCACACAGTCAGTCACACTCTCCCACACTGTCACACTCTCCCACACTGTCACACTCTCCCACACTGTCACACAGTCACACTCTCTTTAAAAAAAAGAAAATATCCTTAATTTCGTGGTATCCAATTGGTAGTCGTTACAGTCTTGTCTCATCGCTGCAACTCCCATACGGACTCGGGAGAGGAGAAGGTCGAGAGCCATGCGTCCTCCGAAACACAACCCAACCAAGCCACACTGCTTCTTGACACAATGCACATCTAACCAATGTGTCGGAGCAAACACCGTACACCTGGCGACCTGGTCACCGTGCACTGCGCCCGGCCTGCCACAGGAGTCGCTAGTGTGCGATGCAGTGCCTTAGACCACTGCGCCACCCAGGAGCCCACACTGTCACAGTCACACAGTCAGTCACACTCTCACACCGTCGCACTGTCACACAGTCAGTCACACTCTCACACAGTCACACTGTCACAGTCAATCATACTCTCACACTGTAACACAGTCAGTCACACTCTCACACAGTCATACTGTCACACAGTCAGTCACAGTCACACAGTCAGTCACACAGTCAGTCACACTCTCACACAGTCACACAGTCACGCAGTCAGTCACACTCTCACACTGTAACACAGTCAGTCACACTCTCACACAGTCACACTCTCACACAGTCAAACTGTCACACGGTCAGTCAAACTGTCACACAGTCAGTCACACTCTCACACTGTCACAGAGTCAGTCACACTGCCATACAGTCACACTGTCACACAGTCACACTGTCAGTCACACTGTCACACAGTCAGTCACACTATCAGTCAAACAGTCAGTCACACTGTCAGTCACACAGTCATACAGGCTGTCACACAGTCAGTCACACTGTCACATAGTCAGACACACGGTCACACTCTCCCACAGTCACACTCTCACACAGTCTGTCACACTGACACACAGGCAGTCACAGTGTCACACAGTCAGTCTCACAGAGTCAGTGACACTCTCACACTGTCACACAATCAGTGACACTCTCACACTGTCACTCTGGCAGAGAGTCAGTCACACTGTCATACAGGCTGTCATACAGTCAGTCACACAGTCACTTAGTCAGACACACAGTCACACTGTCACATAGTCAGACACACTGTCACACTCTCACACAGTCTGTCACAGAGTCACATAGTCACTCACACTGTCAAACTCTTTTTTATATTTTTTCCCCCTAATTCTGTGGTATCCAATTGGTAGTCGTAACAGTCTTGTCTCATCACTACAACTCCCATACGGACTCGGGAGAGGAGAAGGTCGAGAGCCATGCGTCCTCCGAAACACAACCCAACCAAGCCGCACTGCTTCTTGACACAATGCACATCTAACCAATGTGTCGGAGCAAACACCGTACACCTGGCGACCTGGTCACCGTGCACTGCGCCCGGCCTGCCACATGGGTCGCTAGTGTGCGATGCAGTGCCTTAGACCACTGCGCCACCCGGGAGCCCACACAGTCAGTCACACTCTCACACAGTCAAACTGTCACACAGTCAAACTGTCACACTGTCAAACTGTCACACAGTCATACAGTCACACAGTCAGTCACACTCTCACACCGTCGCACTGTCACACAGTCAGTCACACTCTCACACTGTAACACAGTCAGTCACACTCTCACACAGTCGCACTGTCACACAGTCAGTCACACTCTCACACAGTCACGCTGTCACACAGTCAGTCACACTCTCACATTGTAACAGTCAGTCACACTCTCACACAGTCACACTCTCACACAGTCAAACTGTCACACAGTCAGTCAAACTGTCACACAGTCAGTCACACTCTCACACAGTCACACTGGCACAGAGTCAGTCACACTGCCATACAGTCACACTGTCACACAGTCACACTGTCAGTCACACTGTCACACAGTCAGTCACACTATCAGTCAAACAGTCAGTCACCCTGTCACACTGTCAGTCACACAGTCATACAGGCTGCCACAGTGACAGTCACACTGTTACACTCTCACACAGTCACACAGTCAGTCACACTGTCACAGAGTCAGTCACACTCTCACAGTCACACTGTCATGGAGTCAGTCTTACTCTCACACTGTCATACAGGCTGTCACACAGTCAGTCACACTCTCCCACTGTCACATTCTCACAGTCACACTGTTACACTCTCACACAGTCAGTCACACTGTCACACAGTCACACTGTCACACTGTCACAGAGTCAGTCACACTGTCACAGAGTCAGTCACACAGTCAAACTATCACACAGTTACACTCTCACACAGTCAGTCACACTCTCACACAGTCAAACTGTCACACAGTCAGTCACACTCTCACACAGTCAAACTGTCACATAATCACACTCTCACACAGTCAGTCACACTCTCAAACAGTCAGTCACCCTCACACAGTCACACTGTCAGTCACACTCACACTGAAAGTCACAGTCTCACAGTCAGTCACACTGTCAGTCACACTATCACACAGTCACATAGTCAGTCACACAGTCAGTCACACTGTCACACAGTCAGTCACACTGTCAGTCACACTCACACTGTCAGACTGTCAGTCACACCGTCACACAGTCACACTGTTATACTCTCACGCAGTCACACTCTCACACAGTCAGTCACACTGTCACACTCTCTTTTTTTTTTTTTAATAATTTTTAGCCCATTTTCTCCCCAATTTTCGTGGTATCCAATCGCTAGTAATTACTACCTTGTCTCATCGCTACAACTCCCGTACGGGCTCGGGAGAGACGAAGGTCGAAAGCAATGCGTCCTCCGAAGCACAACCCAACCAGCCGTACTGCTTCTTAACACAGCGCGCCTCCAACCCGGAAGCCAGCCGCACCAATGTGTCGGAGGAAACACCGTGTACCTGGCCCCCTTGGTTGGCGCGCACTGCGCCCGGCCCGCCACAGGAGTCGCTGGAGCGCGATGAGACAAGGATATCCCTACCGGCCAAACGCTCCCTACCCCGGACGACGCTATGCCAATTGTGCGTCGCCCCACGGACCTCCCGGTCGCGGCCGGCTGCGACAGAGCCTGGGCGCGAACCCGGAGACTCTGGTGGCGCAGTTAGCACTGCGATGCAGTGCCCTAGACCACTGCGCCACCCGGGAGGCCCTACTGTCACACTCTCATACAGTCACACTGTCACACAGTCAGTCACACAGTCATGCTGTCAGTCACACAGACAGTCACACTCTGTCAGTCACACAATCACACTGTCACAGTCTCACACAGTCAGACACACAGTCAGTCACACTGTCACACTCTGACACAGTCAGTCACACAGTCAGTCACACTCTCACACTTTCACGGAATCACGCTCTCACACTGTCACACTCTCAATCAGTCACACAGTTCCACTGACACACAGTCAGCCATACTGTCACACAGTCAGTCACACAGTCGCACAGTCAGTCACACTCTCACATTGTCAGTCACTCAGTAAGTCACAATGTCACACAGTCAGTCACACTGTCACACAGTCACACAATCACGCAGTCACACTGTCACACAGTCAGTCACACTCTCACACAGTCACACTCTCACACAGTCACACTGTCACACAGTCCCTTTTGGTAGTTTGAGTATTCTCTCATTTAGAGTAGAATAAAAAGGGGTTAGGCTTTAATCTGACTTGTCCTGTGTGTGTCCTCTCTCTGCAGGCGGATCTCAACAGCAGTGGAATGCAGGATGGCCCAGGCTCCTTCTACGGAGTCAGCAGCCAATACAGCAGCTCTGAGAACATGACCATCACCGTCTCCACCAAAGTCTGCTCCTTCGGCAAACAGGTGGTCGAGAAAGTAGAGGTGAGCCCATTATCCACTGGGTCTGCTTTATAGTCACAAAACAGCTGACTTACCAGGTTAGATAAAGCTAAAATAAAATGTACTGTCAGACACCATAATTGCATTTCATGCAGTCACAATGTTTGCCTCAAGTCAGATGTTGTTTTGCTGTTTTGCTGAGTTAAAATCTCTCCTTTTGTGAATTTCAGACGGAGTACGCCCGGATGGAGGGAGGGAAGTGTGTCTACAGGATCCACCGCTCTCCCATGTGCGAGTACATGATCAACTTCATCCACAAGCTCAAACACCTGCCAGAAAAATACATGATGAACAGTGTTCTGGAAAACTTCACTATACTTCAGGTAACATTATGCTTTATTACAAGATAATAAGATAGTGTATTCCCAAATAGTAAATTAGTTACTATCACTGTATTTCAACCTAGAACAATAGATTATGTTTTTGACATCATTGTTTTGCTTCATTGTTCCTCCTTTTGTTGTGCTTTGTGAATTGATTGATATTTCACCTACTGTATAGGACTACAGTTGGATGATATGTATTTGACCTCGTGTTGACCTACTGTTCCTTCCTCAGGTGGTGACAGACCGTGACACTCAGGAGACCTTGCTGTGTATAGCGTTTGTGTTCGAGGTCTCAACGAGTGAACACGGGGCACAGTACCACGTCTACAGGCTCGTAAAAGACTGACCCACCGCTCTAACACGTCTACAGGCTCCTCGAAGACTGACCCACCGCTCTAACACGTCTACAGGCTCGTCGAAGACTGACCCACCGCTCTAACACGTCTACAGGCTCGTCGAAGACTGACCCACCGCTCTAACACGTCTACAGGCTCGTCGAAGACTGACCCACCGCTCTAACACGTCTACAGGCTCGTCGAAGACTGACCCACCGCTCTAACACGTCTACAGGCTCGTAAAAGACTGACCCACCGCTCTAACACGTCTACAGGCTCGTCAAAGACTGACCCACCGCTCTAACACGTCTACAGGCTCGTAAAAGACTGACCCACCGCTCTAACACGTCTACAGGCTCGTAAAAGACTGACCCACCGCTCTAACACGTCTACAGGCTCGTCGAAGACTGACCCACCCACCGTTCTGCAGGGAGGTTTGGGAATCAGCTGACGAAGCACTGCGTGACAATATGTACAGTACAGACTGCTCAACTGCCAAGTAACATTCAAATCGACGTTAGAATGAACTGACATGAAAACATTTTAAACTTCCACACATTTATGTGAAATAGGAAAAAGGAGGAAGTCTCAAAAGACAAGAAAGGAAATTAGGAGAATTCATTGTTTTGTTTTAAAGGCAACTTTTTAACCCATATAGTTAAATATGCTGAGACAAGTGGGTCAAATTGGTAATGACAGTAAATGTACAGTAGGTTGAGATTCACTGAGGGCATGAGAAAGTGAACAAGGTTAAGAGCGTTGTCTCCATGGGAACACACTCTAAGCAATATAAGAAGAAGTGGATAGATTGGAATGGTACAGGTACAACAACCATGGAAGAAGAGCAAACACAAAATAATCCGATCGTAGAAGGGTCCTCCCGAGGGGTGTTTATAAATTAGATAGGATGCCAACCAAGTGCCTTTCTCCAAAGACAAGTATTGATCAGTTGCCAGCCACTCTGGAATGCCTTATTTACTACCTCTTGTCTTTAAATAAACAGAAAGAAACCGGACAGATGTAAATGCATCATTGAATAGGAGAATAGGAAACTGAACATGACTGCAGTTCATCCTTTCTCATCTAGATCCTTGAAGCGCACTTCTGATCCAGGAATATTATGGTATGGATTAAACTATTATTCATTTTTCTCGTGATGTGTTATCATGAATGGTTACAAGTTTAGCTGAAGTCCACGTGTACAGCAAGGGCATAGCATGATCAGATCACTCAGTTTCCAATCCCTGGGCTTTTACGGGTCTCTAGACAACAACACATCATGGTGCTGTGGTGCACTTAAAAGATCAAGAAGGGGTGAAGCAACAAATATTTTTATTTTCAGCCTTTAGTTCTGTTATTGAAATGAACCGTTTCTGTACTGTGAGTCAGTGGATGCTACAGGAATATGTGTTACATAGGATTCTTTTGGGGACGTGTTTATATTTGTGATTAACATTAACACTGTTTTCTTAAAAATATGGCTTGAGAATCAAATCAAATTAATTTTTATTTATTTGTCACGTGCGCCGAATACATCAGGTGTAGACCTTACCGTGAAATGTTCACTAGATTAGAATTTGCCGAATTGGAACTGACCAAATTTTACAGTGAGTTTTAACTAATCCAATCCAATCCAATCTCCCCATTCATGGATCCCAATTGATGGATATCACTTTCAATCTGGAAAGGCGGCAGGTAGCCTAGTGGTTAAGGGCGTTGAACCAGTAACCAAACTTTTGTTGTTTTGAATTCCTGAGCCGGCACGGTGGAAAAATCTGCTGTTCTGCCAATGATGTTGCTTAAGGCAGCCCCCCCACACCTCTCTGATTCAGAGGGGTTGGGTTAAATGTGAAAGACACATTTCGGCTGAATGCATTCAGTTGTACAACTGACTACGTATGCCCTTTCCCTAACCCTACATGGTGTAAGATAAGTTTCTCTTTCCTAAATTGAATTAATAAAAACAAAAGCTATCTCTTATTTTATGAGTGAACCTTCAAGAAATTAATCTTAATTTGCCAATGCGATCAGCCAATGAAAAACAGATTTTATGTTTTGAAAGAGAGCTATCCTCTGTGCTGTGGTGTGTGACCATTGATTGTTATTTATATTGAAAAGAATGGTGGGAGGGCAGGGCTGGGCTGGGATATGGGCCATATGTGTTTATCCTTTGCCATTGAAATGGTGGTGTTACAAGTATTGCTGAGCTGAACTTTATACTAAAGACACAATAACTGTCATCCCCTAGCTATGTCATCCCCTAGCTATGGTCTCTGCCTTGGACGGTTCACTGGACTTCTGTCATAAGAATTCATACATCAGACTTTGTATGGTGGATTTAGTACACCAGGATTTGAATGTCACACTTCAAGAGCTAGACTTAAAACAACTGCTTAATCTTTACTAGTGGATTTCTCAATTTTATCTTTTTTTACAGGCCCGTGTTTTTTATTATCATTATCATAATTAATTGATTTCTGTTCGTTTTTGTGACTTTCAGCATCCGTTGAAAACGTTGTGTGTTTTTGTTGACATTGATGATGAGATACTGTATCTTATGTATCATAATCTGAATGGTATGGGCAAGTTTGTTTGGTTAAAAGGTGGTTTATTGTGGCCTTGGTTACCAATTGTGCATTGCATTTTAATATTTTCTGTTATCTTCAAACTAAGGGGGTTGTATTATATAATCAAATCAAAATGTATAATCGAACAATAAAAGACGCATGGTGCCTTTGGGGCCATTTCCCCCTGAAAACTCATTAAAACAGGTTTGTTCATTTGATTGGTCAATACAGTTTCCTTCACAGATGAAATACATTGTAAACTACTGTAGATGGCAGTGTTATACTGTTCAAACAGTATTGCATAAACAGCAGGCCTATGTTGCACTGTATACTTTCCTTGGTCCTTTGTTACATTTCTACTGATGACCAGAAGAGTAGGCCTAGTAGGCCCAAGCAGGCCTATGATATGAGTAGAAAAAAGGGTTCCATTAGGTTCTTCGGCTGTCCCCATAGGAGAACCCTTTTTAAAAAGGTTTCTTCATGGAACCCAAAAGGGTTCTTCAAAGGGTTATCCTATGGGGACAGCCGAATAACCCTTTAAGGTAGCACCTTTTTTAAGAGTTTTATTCAGGTATATTGTCAAGATACACTATATATATATTTTTTTATTAATGTCCCCAGATTCTCAGAGGCTCAAGCCCAGACATATACAGTGCCTTCGGAAAGTATTCAGACCCCTTGACTTGTTCCACATTTTGTTACGTTACAGTCTTATTATAAAATGGATGATTTTTTTCCCCCCCTCATCAATCTATACACAATACCCCATAATGACAAAGCAAAAACAGGTTTTCAGAAATGATTGCAAATGTATAAAATAAAAATGAAATATTACATTTACATACAATAACAGTCAAAAGTTTGGACACACCTACATAAAAACTATGAAATAACACATATGGAATCATGTAGTAACCAAAAAAATGTTAAACAAATCAAAATATATTTTAGATTCTTCAAAGTATCCACCCTTTGCCTTGATGACAGCTTTCCACACTCTTGGAATTTTCTCAACCAGCTTCACCTGGAGTGCTTTTCCAACAGTCTTGAAGGAGTTCCCACACATGCTGAGCACTTGTTGGCTGCTTTTCCTTCACTCTGCGGTCCAACTCATCCCAAACCATCTCAATTGGGTTGACGTCGGGTGATTTTGGAGGCAAGGTAATCTGATGCAGGACTCCATCACTCTCATTCTTGGTCAAATAGCCCTTACACAGCCTGTAGGTGTGTTTGGTCATTGTCCTGTTGAAAAACAAATGATAGTCACACTAAGCGCAAACCAGATGGGATGGCGTATTGTTGCAGAATGCTGTGGTAGCCATGCTGGTTAAGTGTGCCTTGAATTCTAAATAAATCACTGACAGTGTCACCAGCCTAGCACCATCACACCTCCTCCATGCTTCACGGTAGGAACCACACATGCGGAGATCATCCGTTCACCTACTCCGAGTCTCACAAAGACACGGCGGTTGGAAACAAAAATCAAAAATTTGGACTCATCAGACCAAAGGACAGATTTCGACCGGTCTAATGTCCACTGCTCGTGTTTCTTGGCCCAAGCAAGTCTCATCTTATTATTGATGTCCGTTGGTAGTGTTTTCTTTGCAGCAATTGTACCATGAAGGCCTGATTCACGCAGTCTCCTCTGAACAGTTGATGTTGAGATGTGTCTGATACTTGAACTCTGTGAAATATTTATTTGGGCTGCAATTTTTGAGGCTGGTAACTCAAATGAATTTATCCTCTGCAGCAGGTTAACTCTGGGTCTTCCTTTCCTGTGGTGGTCCTCATAAGAACCACTTTCATAATAACGCTTGATGGTTTTTGCGACTGCACTTGAAGAAACTTTCAAAGTTCTTGAAATTGACCATATTGACTGACCTTCATGTCTTAAAGTAATGATGGACTTTCGTTTCTCTTTGCTTATTTGAGCTGTTCTTGACATAATATGGACTTGGTCGTTTACCAAATAAGGCTATCTTCTGTATACCACCCCTACCTTGTCACAACACAACTGATTGGCTCAAATGCATAAAGAAGGAAAAAGATTCCACAAATGAACTTTTAACAAGGCACACCTGTTAATTGAAACGCATTCCAGGTGACTACCTCATGAAGCTGGTTGAGAGAATGCCAAGAGTGTGCGAAGCTGTCATCAAGGTAAAGGGTGGCTACTTTGAAGAATCTCAAATGTAAATATATTTAGATTTTTAACACTTTTTTGGTTACTACATGATTCCATATGTGTTATTTCATAGTTCTGATGTCTTCACTATTATTCTACAATGTAGAAAATTGTAAAAAATAATGAAAAAACCTTGAATTAGTTTTTCTTTTGACTGGTACTGTAAGTATTCAGACCCTTTACTCAGTACTTGGTTGAAGCACCTTTGGCAATGGTTACAGCCTCGAGTCTTCTTTAGTATGATGCTACAAGCTTGGCACACCTGTATTTGGGGAGTTTTTCCATCCTTCTCTGCAGATCCTCTCAAGCTCTGTCAGGTTGGAAGGGGAGCGTTGCTGCACAGCTATTTCCAGGTCTCTCCAGAGATGTACGATCGGGTTCGAGTCCGGGCTCTGGCTGGGCCACTCAAGGACATTCAGAGACTTGTCCAGAAGCCACTCCTGCATTGTCTTGGCTGTGTGCTTAGGGTCATTGTCCTGTTTGAAGGTTGACTTTTGCCCCAGTCTGAGGTCCTGAGCGCTCTGGAGCAGGTTTTCATCAAGGTTGTTTCTGTACTTTGCTCCATTCATCTTTCTCGATCCTGATGAGTCTCCCAGGCCCTGGGTGGCTCCCACCACCATGTTTCACCGTAGGGATGGTGCCTGATTTCCTCCAGACGTGACACTTGGCATTCAGACCAAAGAGTTCAATCTTGGTTTCATCAGACAAGAGAATCTTGTTTCTCATGTTCCGGCAGTCCTTTAGGTGCCTTTTGGCAAACTCTAAGCGGGTTGTCATGTGCCTTTTACTGAGGAGTGGCTTCCTTCTGGCCGCTCTACCATAAAGGCCTGATTGGTGGAGTGCTGCAAAGATGGTTGTCCTTCTGGAAGGTTCTCCCGTCTCCATATAGGAACTCTGGAGCTCTGTCATAGTGACCATCGGACGAACAGCTATAGGAACGGCCGGGCGAACAGCTATAGGAACGGTCTTGGTGGTTCCAAACTTCTTCCTGGGTTCTTGGGGACCTTCAATGCTGCAGACATTTTTTGGTACCCTTCCCCAGATCTGTGCCTCGACACAATCCTGTCTTGGAGCTCTATGGACATTTCCTTCAACCTGGTTTTTGCTCTGACATGCACTGTCAACTTTGGGACCTTATATAGACATGTGTGTGCCTTTCTAAATCATGTCCAATCAATTGAATCCACACACAGGTGGACTCCAATCAAGTTGTAGAAACATCTCAAAGTGATCAATTTCGAGTATCATCGCAAAGGGTCTAAATTCTTATGTAAATAAGATATTTCAGTTTTTTTATACATTTGCAAAAATGACTAAAAACCTGTTTTCACCTTGTCATTATGGGAAATTGTGTGTAGATTGATGATGAAATAGATAAATTTAATCAATTTTAGAATAAGGCTGTAACGTATTAAAATATGGAAAAAGGGAAGGGGTCTGAATACTTTCCGAAAGTACTGTATATATAGACAAGGTGTGTATGTCCAGTCAGTTGAATGTGAAGGCTGCTGAACAAATATAAATGATTTTTATTATTGACTTTACTGATTTTTGATATGTCTATGCATTTTTGTTTCAACACAAGCCTCAAATGCACACACGGCAAACAAATGTCCATTGAAACTTAAAGTCCCACAATGCAAAGCGAGCAAGGGTCCCTGGTGTCACCACCACAGATTATCCCTTAATTGGCCAAATACTCAAGTGGCAGGTCTAACAATGAAAATAAATGTCATAATTAAAAATGTCTTAGAAAATGGACGGCAGTCGGGAGGAGGCAAGATCAGATGGGACCATTCTAGCCAATGAGAGGGTAGATACGCATGTGAACCACAGCTATAAAATGAACAACAGGCACAACTCCGATATAAAGTGTTTTTTCTCAAAGTTGCCAGGATGTCACTTGTCCTACTTATATCTACGGAAGTCCAGAGAGAACATATGACTAAAAAAAGTAGAATTCCCTAGATATGTCAAGATCACAATTTATTTATCTCATGATCACTACATAACAAAAGTTGTTTTGTCGAGATCAGGAGATAAACAAAGTACCAGGTATCACGCATTAATTTGTTCAGCTGCATGATACCACCTAGGATGACCAACATGTACAATTCCCAAATGCGGGACAAAGAGATGATTTTGCTGGACATTCACAGTACAGTGGATTTTTTTCTTGTGGCAGCACCCCCCACAAAAAAAAACCTGGTGCACCGAAGTAACTAATTGAAGCGCGCATATAGGCTACTCCTTTGCGTTGCGCAAAATTTGGTCATGCAGAAACAAGACACGAAATGTGTGGCTGTTTAATGAAAATCTGGGAATTCTTGACCAATTAAAATGTTCTGGTTGGTCTCAAGGGATGTAAAATAGTTAGGAAGGGAGACTTTGAAAACCAGATTGAGTGAAGTAGAAGCAAATGATGTTGAATGAGCAACTAATGAGCATGGAGAGCCTCACAAGTTTAACGAAATCACCTTATATTTTTTCAGTCTAATCACCTTATATATTTTCAGTCTAATACGGTTATTTACTTACTTTTGTAGCTCTTCATCAGAAGCATGCTTTTTATAAGTAGTTAACGGTCCTCTCCAAATTTAGCTGGAATTTAGACCGAAAGGATTTGACAAATGTGATTGGTTGACGATATTTTACATCGCCTACCTCTCGCCTTGCGATGTACAGAATATCAGATTTCAACAAAGATTGGAGAAGTGTTTAACATCACCAGTACCACATCCTTATGATATTGTAGCGACCCGCACAGACAGCTGTGTGTTATGTGTTAGGCTAGTAGGTGGTTGTGTTGTATTTACCAGTACCCAGTGTTCGCGGGGTCCGACATGTCAGTCAACCTGCTATCTGCCAATCACGGGAATGCCTGGAATGTTCTGATGCCGGGCATCCTGGCGGTTGGCGGAGTGGCGTGGAGGGGGGTTGGGCAGGGGGATGGAGCATTGGAAGTTAAGACCAGGTTTAGCCTTTGTTCTCTCTCTTACGTCTGGGCTTCACAAGAGAAGGTCACGATTGGCTTGTGGGTTATCTTTCATTTATTTGGCGTGGGCTACGGCCAAACAGTAGCCTGTGTAAAGTTGGTTTAATAAACCGTCCATTCGTAAACTCAAATCTCTGTCTGGACAGTTGTTCTTTTATGATCTAGTCAGGTCATTACAATATATATCTTGTCAAAAGAGCAACGTGACTGCAAATAGACATCTGTATTATTACCTTGTAGGCTGTTTCAAGGACCGTGGTGCTGTCAGCCCAACACATCACCAGGGGCACACTGCCCGCAATCCAGGACATCTACAGAACATGGTGTCACAGGAAGGCCAGGAAGACCATCAAGGACCTCAGCCACCGAGCCAAGGCCTGTTCACCCCACTACCATCTAGAAGGCACAGAAGGTGGAGGTACATCAAAGCTGGGATCAAGAGATTGAAAAACAGCTTCTCCCGCCCATTAAACTGTTAGTCACCACTAACCGCCTCCACCCAGTACCGTGCCCTGAATTTAGCCACTGTTACAAGCCGGCTACCACCCAGTACTCTACTCTGCAGCTTACATAGTCATTGAACATTGGTCACTTTAAGGATGTTTATATATACTGTTTTACCCACTTCATATGTGTGTACTGTATTCTAGTCAAGGCGCATCCTATATAACTACTGCTGTACAGACCTTTTCTATTCATATACTGTCCATACTGTCTAAACACACATCATATACATATACACTACTGTTAAAAAATTTGGGGTCCCTTAGAACTGTCCTTTTTTGGGAATGAAAATAACATTTTTTGTCCATTAAAATAACATCAAATTGGTCAGAAATACAGTGTAGACATAGTTAATGTTGTTAATGACTATTGTAGCTGGTAACGGCAGATTTTTTATGGAATATCTACATAGGCATACATAGGCCAATTATCAGCAACCATCACTCCTGTGTTCCAATTGCACGTTGTGTTAGCTAATCCAAGTTTATCATTTTAAAAGGCTAATTGATCATTAGAAAACCCTTTTGCAATTATGTTAGCACAGCTGAAAACTGTTGTTCTGATTAATGAAGCAATAAAACGGGCCTTCTTTAGTCTAGTTGAGTATCTAGAGCATCAGCATTTGTGGGTTCGATTAGAGGCTCAAAATGGCCAGAAACAAAGACCTTTCTTCTTAAACTCGTCAGTCTATTCTTATTCTGAGAAATGAAGGCTAGATATGCGAGAAATGTCCCAGAAACTGAAGATCTCGTAGAACGCTGTGTACTACTCCCTTCACAGAACAGGGCAAACTGTCTCTATCCAGAATAGAAAGAGGAGTGGGAGGCCCCGGTGCACAACTAAGTAAGAGGACAAGTACATTCGAGTGTTTAGTTTGAGAAACAGATGCCTCACAAGTCCTCAACTGGCAGCTTCATTAAATAGTACCCGCAAAACACCCGTCTTAACGTCAACAGTAAAGAGGCGACTCTGGGACTTCTTGCTCAGTTGTGCACTGGTGACTCACACTTATGTTATGGTACACTGACATCGATGTATTCTGTAGTGGTCAATAGCCAGCTAAGGGGACTGTTAGCAAGCTTGTCTCAAGCCAGTCCTCCCTGAAGAATCTCACTCGAGCTTCCTGGTGCCTAGCTAAGAATTTTACTCCAGTGTTTGAACTCCAATTGTAAAACGTCTAGTTAAAATGTACTATTTTTAGCCATAGATATGGCTAACTGCCACCTAGGGAGGGCAAGCAGTTGGCTGTGTCTAACTTTAGGATCCTAAGCTTATGTTGCCAGCAAAGTCCTCTGTTTTGAATATGTAGTAGCTAACGTGCTTGCGTGAACAAGTTTACATACCAGATACCACACACACGCACACACCCCTTACAAAAAAAGATTTCCTTTTTGAAACTGCTGTAAATGTGCAGTAACTGCAGTCAAATGTGGTATTTTGGACGCAGTAATTGCTGCACACTGCAGTTATACTGCACACTAACTGTAGTTATACGGCACTCTGACTGCAATCTTTTTTTGTAAGGGACACACACACTTAACACTGAAACACACTTAACAAACATTACTGCATGGCAGTAGCTCTTTCATGTAATATTCATCTCAGTCTGTCAGTTTTAGCAACAAAAATAAAACATTTTCTAAATTCTCAATTCGCTTAGACCTATTATTCCATATTAACCCACAGGTCAAATGTGGGTTTCGACATGTATTAAACCATAGGTTAAATGTGGGTATCGACATGTATTAAACCATAGGTCAAATGTGGGTATCGACATGTATTAAACCATATGTCACGCCCTGACCTTAGTTCCTTGTTTATGTCTCTATTTTGGTTTGGTCAGGGCGTGAGTTGGGGTGGGCATTCTATGTTTTGTTCTATGTTTTGTATTTCTATGTTTTTGTCCAGGTATGGTTCCCAATCAGAGGCAGCTGTCAATCGTTGTCTCTGATTGAGAACCATACTTAGGTAGTCTGTTTTCCCACTGTTAGTTGTGGGTGGTTATTTTCTGTTTAGTGTTTTCATCTTGCAGGACTGTTTTCGGTTATTCCTTTTGTTATTTTTGTATTTAGTGTTCAGTGTCAATAAAAAACATGAACACGTACCACGCTGCGCTTTGGTCCTCACCTTCTTCCACCAACAGCCGTTACACCATAGGTCAAATGAGTGTATCGACATGTATTAAACCATAGGTTAAATCTGGGTATCGACATTTTTTAAACCATAGGTTAAATCTGGATATCGACATGGATTAAACCATAGATCAAATGTGGATATCGACATGTTATCGACATGTATTAAACCATAGGTGTCACGCTCTGGCCATAGAGAGGTTTTTATTCTCTATTTTGGTTAGGCCAGGGTGTGTCTAGGGTGGGGATTCTAGTTTCTTTATTTCTATGTTTTGTATTTCTTTGTTTTTGGCTGAGTGTGGTTCCCAATCAGAGGCAGCTGTCTATCTTTGTCTCTGATTGGTAATCATACTTAGGCAATCCTTTTCCTTCTTTCATTGGTGGGATCTTGTCTTTGTTTGAGTGCATGTAGTTTGCACGACCAAGCTTTTCGTTCATTGTATTGTTTATTGTTTTTTTCTTGGTGGAACATTTCAATAAAAGAATGTACGCTTACCACGCTGTACCTTGGTCTCCTTCCGACGACATTCGTGACAGAAGAACCCACCACAAAAGGACCAAGCAACGTGGCCAGGAGGAGAAGGGATCCTGGGCACGGGAGAGAAGGGAGTTTAGGACATTGTGGACATGGGAGGAGATCATGGCAGGTGACAAAAGCCTCTCACTGAGTTACGGCAGAGACAGGAGCACGAGAGGCAACCCAAAACATTTTTGGGGGGTGGCACACGGGTTGGCGAGCAGGACGAGCGGAGTTGGTCACGATTCCAGTGCCATGTTTTCCGGTTTTACGCACCGTGCCTTCAGTTCAAAGTCACAGCCTGGTGCCTGCAGTACATGCTCTCCGTACCTGCCGCGTAAAGAGGGGTATCCAGCCAGGAAGGGTGGTGCCGGCTCAGCGCTCCTGATCTCCAGTGCGCCTCCTCGGACCGGGATATTCTGCACCGGCTCTGCGCAAGGTGTCTCCAGTGCGCCTGCACAGCCCAGTACGTTCTGTGTCAGCGCCTCGAACGTGCCGGGCTAAAGTGGTGATTCAGCCAGGAGGGGTTGTGCTAGCTCTAAGCTCCAGACCTCCAGTGTGTTTTCACAGCCCAGTGCGTCCTGTGCTGGAGCCCCGCACATGCTGGATTGAAGTGGATATCCTGCCAGGACTGGTTGTGCCTGCTCCACGAACCAAGCCTCCAGTGTGTCTCTCCAGCCTGGTGAGTCCTGTGCCTGCTTCACGAACCAGGCCTCCAATGTGTCTCTCCAGCCCGGTGAGTCCTGCTCCTCCAGCGACGGTCCCCAGTCCGGAGCCTCCAGCGACGGTCCCCAGTCCGGAGCCTCCAGCAACGGTCCCCATTCCGGGGCCTCCAGCGACGGTCCCCAGTCCGGGGCCTCCAGCGACGGTCCCCAGTCCGGGGCCTGCAACGACGGTCCCCAGTCCGGAACCTCCGGCGGTGATCGGTGGTCCGAGTCCTCCGGCGATGATCTGCGGCCCGGTTCCTCCAGTGAAGGTCCATGCACCAGGGCCGCCACCAAAGTGGAGGGATCTACGGGCGGAGGGGGGTCTACGTCCCGCACCGGAGCCGCCGCCGTAAGGGATGCCCACGCGGACCCTCCCCTTTAGAGTCAGGTTTTGCGGCCTATGGGCGGTAGGAGGTGGGGGGGGGGGGGGGGTACTGTCACGCCCTAGCCATAGAGAGGTTTTTATTCTCTATTTTAGTTAGGCCAGGGTGTGACTAGGGTGGGCATTCTAGTCTCTTTATTTCTGTTTTCTATTTCTTTGTTTTTGGCCGAGTGTGGTTTCCAATCAGAGGCAGCTGTCTATCGTTGTGTCTGATTGGGAATCATACTTAGGCAGTCCTTATTCCTTCTTTCATTTGTGGGTTCTTATTTTTGCATTGGTAGTTATTTTGCCCTGCAGAACGTCACGTTCGTATTTTGCTTTGTTGTTGTCGGTGTTCCTTAAAGAAATATATAGAATGAACACGTACCACACTGTACTTTGGTCCACTTCTTCCCATGACGATTGTGACAATAGATCAAATGTGGGTATCGACATGTATTAAACCATAGGTCAAATGTGGGTATTGACAATGCCAGAACAGTTTTGGGTTTTCACCTGATGTTTGTATAGCCTACCTGTAAACTAAAGGCCTCTTTTAGGAATGTGTTTTGCTTTTGTTGACTAAGGCAGTAAGTATTGACACTGGGTAAAGCTTAGGCTCACCCTTTGTATTCAGTGGAAGAACCCTCATTCTGACTGTGACCCTCCTGGTCTTTCCACCGGCCCCCATTCCTCTGTCCTGTGTCAGTGTGTGTCCTATGTCAGCAGTGTGTTAGTAGGGTCAGTCTGCTATGGCCCACTGCAAGAGAGGAGATAGACAGTGTGGTGGCCCTCTGCATTGTTAGTCTGTGTGGATGCATGATTTATAATGCTGCCAGGTGACAGGCAGGTAGGTGCCTTCATTGCTGTTTTATTGAACCTCTGTATAATGTTCTCACTTCTATCTCACATAGGACTGAGCATAGACTGTGACCATAAAAGTTGCTTAGGCTGGCTATAGACAGTGGTGCGCATTCAGCCTCAAAGTTGACTCTCACTCAGTTGCTCTGTGAATGTCTAGTTGAGTTCCAGTCATAGTTTTCAGTTCTCACTGCTGATCCTAACCAGGGACGTGGCTCCATCCTCACACAGCAGGGACTATAACCTCCGCTGCCACAGAGGCTAGTCTAACCACACTGGGACTAGTCTAACCACACTGGATCTAGTCTAACCACACTGGGTCTAGTCTAACCACACTGGATCTAGTCTAACCACACTGGGTCTAGTCTAACCACACTGGGTCTAGTCTAACCACACTGGGTCTAGTCTAACCACACTGGGTCTAGTCTAACCACACTGGGTCTAGTCTAACCACACTGGGTCTAGTCTAACCACACTGGGTCTAGTCTAACCACACTGGGTCTAGTCTAACCACACTGGGTCTAGTCTAACCACACTGGGTCTAGTCTAACCACACTTTAACCACACTGGGTCTAGTCTAACCACACTGGGTCTAGACTAACCACACTGGGTCTAGTCTAACCACACTGGGTCTAGTCTAACCACACTGGGTCTAGTCTAACCACACTGGGTCTAGTCTAACCACACTGGGTCTAGTCTAACCACACTGGGTCTAGTCTAACCACACTTTAACCACACTGGGTCTAGTCTAACCACACTGGGTCTAGACTAACCACACTGGATCTAGTCTAACCACACTGGGTCTAGTCTAACCACACTGGGACTAGTCTAACCACACTGGGTCTAGTCTAACCACACTGGGTCTAGTCTAACCACACTGGATCTAGTCTAACTACACTGGGTCTAGTCTAACCACACTGGGTCTAGTCTAACCACACTGGGTCTAGTCTAACCACACTGGGTCTAGTCTAACCACACTTTAACCACACTGGGTCTAGTCTAACCACACTGGGTCTAGACTAACCACACTGGGTCTAGTCTAACCACACTGTGTCTAGTCTAACCACACTGGGACTAGTCTAACCACACTGGGTCTAGTCTAACCACACTGGGTCTAGTCTAACCACACGGGGTCTAGTCTAACCACACTGGGTCTAGTCTAACCACACTTTAACCACACTGGGTCTAGTCTAGCCACACTGGATCTAGACTAACCACACTGGGTCTAGTCTAACCACACTGGGTCTAGTCTAACCACACTGGGACTAGTCTAACCACACTGGGTCTAGTCTAACCACACTGGGTCTAGTCTAACCACACTGGGTCTAGTCTAACCACACTGGGTCAAGTCTAACCACACAGGCAGCTACTAACCTTCGGTAATGTCTGCCATCAGCTCATTCATTCAAATAAGCATGGCTGACAGCAACACCACCAGGCCTTTTTCCTCAACTGCTGGGGAGTGTTGTTTTGAGAGTATGCATCTCATGTTGCATGGCACACATAGGCTTTTAGGCTTAGAATGTTGTGATCTCTGTCCTTCCTCTTCACAGGGGTATTCGTTACCTCAGCAAGCACTGTTTGCAGCGCTACGCCATGACCGGAGAGCTGTTGAGCACACACACTGGTCTGTTGTATTCATATTTTGGTGAGGGAGGTCCAGTTTGTTACACCCCGTTCCACTAATCTCACAGCTGTCTACAATGTCTGGGCATTCTGCCAAAGCTGTAGAATCACCCGTACATTCATACCATGTACTGTATACATGTACATACATGTACCACATCCATACCGCAAATTCACCCCAGAGCAATCCCTTTCTATTGAGCAAGCTTTTCAGCACTTGATGTTTGTAATCATTATTAAGTTCCTGGATGCTCATCTTCTCGTTTTAAAACAAAAACTGTTTAACCTTTCGCGGATCCCAGCTTTAAGGCCTTATGTTAATCAGAACCCAGCATACACACAGTGATCTCTGCTCTGTTTTGTGCACTGCATTCTAATGTCAACCACGAGAAACATTACTATTAATTTGTGAGGTAATTAGTTTGTAATAGAATGACCTCAAAGCAGGAAGATTAGCTAGGTTATTTTTTTTAATACTTGTTTGACCTCTGTACTAAGGCACAAGATGGAGATTAGTTCAAAGGCCTTGCATTTCTAATCCACTCAGTAATTCTCTAAAAGAGTGGAGCAAATGTTAGTCAGCTGATTTGAGTCAGTTCGTTCTTACAGTTTATTCAGAAGTCACGTACACTTTGCAGCACATTGACTATATCTGGACTGGTGTAGTTTGCAGTCTTATTATCACTAGAGGTTTGCAGCTGTAAAACATGATAAGACAAATAGGACTAGCCTAAACTCTTTACTTGAACGATACCTACATTAGGACATTATGACTCATACCACATTCATAAGCAGTACATAGGTATATCGGCTATGAATGTGTTATAAAGTCCTTATAAAAAGTTATAAAGACGATCACAAAATATTTCTGTAGAAAAGCCAACGAACGATAAAGGCTTGCGCTCCTTTTTTAAAATTGTGTTGAGCTGTTACTGTTACATGCAATGTATTATTATTAGCAGCTCGTCTTGTGGATTTTAATATTAAGGAATATTTCACTTTCTTTGGTCATAGGAACAACATGAATTTGTGCATGAGGCAGATGCGGTCCCCTCTCTCTGGTCAGTCTCACCGGGGGAAAGGAAGGAGAGAGTAGGGACCGTTAGAGGCGGTTGGGAAAAATTGATTTGAACAGTCATCCAAGTCGGAAACTCGGGCTTCTTTCTAGAGCTCCGACTTTTTGACCTGAAGACCACTAACGTGGTGATTTGACCTCGTTGACCATCAGATGCAGGTACCATCAGTCCAGTAAAATAAAAAAGCTAAATATTTCAATTCATGCTCCACAGTGCCTCACAAGTGCCAAACCAACTGATCTATTTTGTTATCAAAGCTCGAGTTTTGAAATATAGTATGGTCTGGTTAACAATATTGGCAAGCCAATCATATAGCCAATATGCTGTGATAATGTATTAGGCCTACTGCCCAAACCTCATTCCTACAAAACTGTTTGTGTGAAGTTAATGTGAGCGTCACACCCACACCCGTCACACATCTGAGCGTCACACCCTGATCAGTTTCACCTGTCCTCGTTATTGTCTCCACCCCCTCCAGGTGTCGCTTGTTTCCGCCAGTGTTTTTATCCCTGTGTTTCCTGTCTCTGTGCCAGTCTATTTATCCCTGTGTTTCCTGTCTCTCTGTGACAGTCTATTTATCCCTGTGTTTCCTGTCTCTCTGTGACAGTCTATTTATCCATGTGTTTCCTGTCTCTGTGCCAGTCTATTTATCCCTGTGTTTCCTGTCTCTGTGCCAGTGTTTTTATCCCCGTGTTTCCTGTCTCTGTGCCAGTCTATTTATCCCTGTGTTTCCTGTCTCTGTGCCAGTGTTTTTATCCCTGAGTTTCCTGTCTCTGTGCCAGTGTTTTTATCCCTGTGTTTCCTGTCTCTGTGCCAGTGTTTTTATCCCTGTGTTTCCTGTCTCTGTGCCAGTCTATTTATCCCTGTGTTTTCTGTCTCTCTGTGCCAGTCTATTTATCCCTGTGTTTCCTGTCTCTGTGCCAGTGTATTTATCCCTGTGTTTTCTGTCTCTGTGCCAGTCTATTTATCCCTGTGTTTTCTGTCTCTGTGCCAGTGTATTTATCCCTGTGTTTCCTGTCTCTGTGCCAGTCTATTTATCCCTGTGTTTCCTGTCTCTCTGTGACAGTCTATTTATCCCTGTGTTTCCTGTCTCTCTGTGACAGTCTATTTATCCATGTGTTTCCTGTCTCTGTGCCAGTCTATTTATCCCTGTGTTTCCTGTCTCTGTGCCAGTGTTTTTATCCCTGTGTTTCCTGTCTCTGTGCCAGTTTTTTTATCCCTGTGTTTCCTGTCTCTGTGCCAGTGTTTTTATCCCCGTGTTTCCTGTCTCTGTGCCAGTGTTTTTATCCCTGTGTTTCCTGTCTCTGTGCCAGTGTTTTTATCCCTGAGTTTCCTGTCTCTGTGCCAGTGTATTTATCCCTGTGTTTCCTGTCTCTGTGCCAGTGTTTTTATCCCTGTGTTTCCTGTCTCTGTGCCAGTCTATTTATCCCTGTGTTTCCTGTCTCTGTGCCAGTCTATTTATCCCTGTGTTTCCTGTCTCTGTGCCAGTGTATTTATCCCTGTGTTTCCTGTCTCTGTGCCAGTCTATTTATCCCTGTGTTTTCTGTCTCTCTGTGCCAGTCTATTTATCCCTGTGTTTCCTGTCTCTGTGCCAGTGTATTTATCCCTGTGTTTTCTGTCTCTCTGTGCCAGTCTATTTATCCCTGTGTTTTCTGTCTCTGTGCCAGTGTATTTATCCCTGTGTTTCCTGTCTCTGTGCCAGTCTATTTATCCCTGTGTTTTCTGTCTCTCTGTACCAGTGTATTTATCCCTGTGTTTCCTGTCTCTGTGCCAGTGTATTTATCCCTGTGTTTTCTGTCTCTCTGTGCCAGTGTATTTATCCCTGTGTTTCCTGTCTCTGTGCCAGTCTATTTATCCCTGTGTTTTCTGTCTCTCTGTGCCAGTGTTTTTATCCCTGTGTTTCCTGTCTCTGTGCCAGTGTTTTTATCCATGTGTTTCCTGTCTCTGTGCCAGTGTTTTTATCCCTGTGTTTCCTGTCTCTGTGCCAGTGTATTTATCCCTGTGTTTCCTGTCTCTGTGCCAGTGTATTTATCCCTGTGTTTCCTGTCTCTGTGCCAGTGTATTTATCCCTGTGTTTTCTGTCTCTCTGTGCCAGTATATTTATCCCTGTGTTTCCTGTCTCTGTGCCAGTCTATTTATCCCTGTGTTTTCTGTCTCTTTGTGCCAGTGTATTTATCCCTGTGTTTCCGGACTCTCTGTGCCAGTTCTTCTTGTATGTTTCCAAGTCAACCAGCGGTTTTCCCATTCTCCTTTTCTAGTCCTCCCGGTTTTGACCCTTGCCTGTTTCTGGACTTTGTACCTGCCTGCCTTGACCACGAGCCTGTCTGCCACTCTGTACCTCCTGATCTGGTTTTTACCTTTTTGCCTGTCCACGACCATTCTCTTGCCTAACACTTTGGATTCATTTACATTGTAAGACTCCAACCATCTGCCTCCTATGTCTGCATTTGGGTCTCGCCTGGTGCCTTGATACTGAGCAGTAGATCTCAGCTTGCTTTTTGACTGCGAAAGTGATCTTGACTCAGAAAAGGTTGGTGACCACTGATCTAAACCACTGTGAAATATGTTTTCCATAACCAAGAATACTGTATTTTCAGATGTTTGAAGCTGGTGTACAAAACCCAAAATAAACGGAAAAACTAAACTTAAGAACGGGAAACATAGAAATAGCGCACATAGAACATATCTACCACTTCTTAGACTTGGGTTCAATGGGAATGATAGATTTATAACTCACATTTCTATGTGAATTTGGTCGTATCTCCCCCCAAATGTTACATATTGCAGCTTTAAAGTAAAGTGTGATTAAACACTCTACTATAGTGGCATGTGGTAGTGTACACATGTATCCCAATACACTATTCATTAAACAACTATCCATACATGGTAATTCATTTTTAGACATTTGTATATACAGTTTGATGGTTGGATCTTTGTTAGTTAGACATTCTCTTCAGTCCTGACTATGTCTCCTATCCTCTGTTTCAAGGTACACCGTGCCGAATGGTTTGGAGGCAAAGCTGTGGGGATAATAATGGTTAGGGTTAGGATTTTACTGATCCTAGATCTGTGGCTAAGGGCAGCCTCTACCTGGAGCCGACACATGTATATGAGATGTCTCTATCACTGATGTGGTGTCCTCTTCCTGTTTTGTCCAGCTGCATGCAGGGTACTGTAAATCAAATCACATTTTATTTGTCACACACATATTTAGCAGATGTTATTGCAGGTGTAGTGAAATGCTTGTGTTCCTAGCTCCAACAGTGCAGTAGTATCTAACAATTCACAACAATACACACATCTAAAAGTAAAAGAATGGAATTTAGAAATATATAAATATTAGGATGAGCAATGTTGGAGTGGCATTGACTAAAATACAGTCGAATACAGTATATAGATATGAAATGACTAAAGCAGTATGTAAACATTATTAAAGTGACCAGTGATTCCATGTCTATGTGTATAGGGCAGCAGCCTCTAAAATGTGTAGAATTGATTAACCGCAGGGAGGAGGACTCCTACCAACCTCATAGAGTGGTACAGGCCTGGGAGCTACAGCAGTTCATATTGTAAGAAGGCTTAATCTCAATGCACACTGCCTCTCTTGACATTTTCATTTCAATGTAATTTTAACAGATGTTTTTATTTATTGTGTTAGTCATACCTTCAGTATAGCAGACCTGGTGATTTTGTGCAATTTTTACCTTTATTTAACTAGGCAAGTCAATAAAGAACAAATTCTTATTTTCAGTGATGGCCTAAGAACAGGAGCAGAACGACAGATTTTTACCTTCTCAGCTCAGGGATTTGATCTTGCAACCTTTTGGTTGCAAGTCCACCGCTCTAACCACTAAGCTACCTGCCGCAAAGATCTGAACATGCTTCCCCAGGACCTTGGCAACCGGTTGCTATGGACATACAACGGCCTCTGGGACAGTTACACAGAGACTCCAAAGTTTGATGTATAATAATCACACTAATGTCCAGTGTCATTATGTTTTTATTTGAAATGTACAGTAACTGAAATGTCTTGTAGGAGAGGTGAATTGAGAATTATATTTGTATGAATTAGTTCAGCTCATTAAGCCAAACCTTATGCTGCATGCTTCTAATGCAGGGGTGCTCCCGAATGGTGCAGCGGTCTAAGGCACTGCATCTCATTGCAAGAGGTGTCGCTACAGTCCCTGGTTCAAATCCAGGCTGTGTCACATCCAGCCATGATTTGGAGTCCCGTAGGCCATCATTGTAAATAAGAATTTGTTCTTAACTGACTTGCCTATTTAAATAAACAATTGTGGACATGCTTCTAATACTCATTATAATGTTGTGTTAGGTGTTAATGATCCTTTCTCTGTAGGGCTGTGAGGATGGCATCACTCTTATAGCAGATAACCCTTTCATGAATCCCAAAGAGCTCTGTCCTTTTAAGAAAGGACATCCAAATAGACTACATCATCTACAAGGTGACAGAGCGGGACAGATAGTTGGATATGCAGCTTTTTTTTAAATGTGAACTTTCATATTTGACTAACAGCCTGCCAATGTGTACTGAACAATAAATGTGCCTACTTTTTACAAAATAAAATAGACATTGATCATTGTGTTGATGGTAAACTTATACACTAAAATGTGTGCTGTATCATCCCCAGGGGTCAAGTAGCATGTCTATCCAGTGTAAGTCTCTTTCCACCACCAAGGGTTCTGTCCCTGACCATCCCCTCGCTTCCTCTGACCACGAGGCACTGAGCTGCAGCTGCAGACCCTGACGCAGACGCTGCAGACTAGGGGGACGACACAGGGGAGAGCAGGAATTTGCTGCAGGTACTCATTGTAAATCCAGATGTGGTCCATAATGATTTGATATGGAACATATATATATTTTTTAATATTGTCGTTTTGATTCTAACAGCTTCAAGATAATCGATATTCGCCACACTACTTTTGAAAATTCTCTAAGGACAACACACCATTCCAGTGTGTGTTGCTCTTTGTCCTTCCCTCACATAAGCTGAGCTAGTGGACATGGTGACAGAGGCCCGTACTGAGGTGAAGGTGGGCCTGCACTGTGCTGAGAGAATGCGCTACTCGGCAACCCGTACTGGGATGATGGGTCTGGCCCTGCTGCTGTTGGAGCTGGCCATCGCTGCTGTTGGAGCTGGCCCTGCTGCTGTTGGAGCTGGCCCTGCTGCTGTTGGAGCTGGCCATCGCTGCTGTTGGAGCTGGCCATCGCTGTTGTTGGAGCTGGCCCTGCTGCTGTTGGAGCTGGCCATCGCTGCTGTTGGAGCTGGCCATCGCTGCTGTTGGAGCTGGCCCTGCTGCTGTTGGAGCTGGCCCTGCTGCTGTTGGAGCTGGCCCTGCTGCTGTTGGAGCTGGCCCTGCTGCTGTTGGAGCTGGCCCTGCTGCTGTTGGAGCTGGCCATCGCTGCTGTTGGAGCTGGCCATCGCTGCTGTTGGAGCTGGCCATCGCTGCTGTTGGAGCTGGCCCTGCTGCTGTTGGAGCTGGCCATCGCTGCTGTTGGAGCTGGCCCTGCTGCTGTTGGAGCTTGCCCTGCTGCTGTTGGAGCTGGCCCTGCTGCTGTTGGAGCTGGCCCTGCTGCTGTTGGAGCTGGCCATCGCTGCTGTTGGAGCTGGCCCTGCTGCTGTTGGAGCTGGCCATCGCTGCTGTTGGAGCTGGCCCTGCTGCTGTTGGAGCTGGCCATCGCTGCTGTTGGAGCTGGCCCTGCTGCTGTTGGAGCTTGCCCTGCTGCTGTTGGAGCTGGCCCTGCTGCTGTTGGAGCTGGCCCTGCTGCTGTTGGAGCTGGCCATCGCTGCTGTTGGAGCTGGCCCTGCTGCTGTTGGAGCTGGCCATCGCTGCTGTTGGAGCTGGCCATCGCTGCTGTTGGAGCTGGCCATCGCTGCTGTTGGAGCTGGCCATCGCTGCTGTTGGAGCTGGCCATCGCTGCTGTTGGAGCTGGCCCTGCTGCTGTTGGAGCTGGCCCTGCTGCTGTTGGAGCTGGCCCTGCTGCTGTTGGAGCTGGCCCTGCTGCTGTTGGAGCTGGCCATCGCTGCTGTTGGAGCTGGCCATCGCTGCTGTTGGAGCTGGCCATCGCTGCTGTTGGAGCTGGCCCTGCTGCTGTTGGAGCTGGCCATCGCTGCTGTTGGAGCTGGCCCTGCTGCTGTTGGAGCTGGCCCTGCTGCTGTTGGAGCTTGCCCTGCTGCTGTTGGAGCTGGCCCTGCTGCTGTTGGAGCTGGCCCTGCTGCTGTTGGAGCTGGCCATCGCTGCTGTTGGAGCTGGCCCTGCTGCTGTTGGAGCTGGCCATCGCTGCTGTTGGAGCTGGCCATCGCTGCTGTTGGAGCTGGCCATCGCTGTTGTTGGAGCTGGCCCTGCTGCTGTTGGAGCTGGCCATCGCTGCTGTTGGAGCTGGCCATCGCTGCTGTTGGAGCTGGCCCTGCTGCTGTTGGAGCTGGCCCTGCTGCTGTTGGAGCTGGCCCTGCTGCTGTTGGAGCTGGCCCTGCTGCTGTTGGAGCTGGCCCTGCTGCTGTTGGAGCTGGCCATCGCTGCTGTTGGAGCTGGCCATCGCTGCTGTTGGAGCTGGCCATCGCTGCTGTTGGAGCTGGCCCTGCTGCTGTTGGAGCTGGCCATCGCTGCTGTTGGAGCTGGCCCTGCTGCTGTTGGAGCTTGCCCTGCTGCTGTTGGAGCTGGCCCTGCTGCTGTTGGAGCTGGCCCTGCTGCTGTTGGAGCTGGCCATCGCTGCTGTTGGAGCTGGCCCTGCTGCTGTTGGAGCTGGCCATCGCTGCTGTTGGAGCTGGCCATCGCTGCTGTTGGAGCTGGCCATCGCTGCTGTTGGAGCTGGCCATCGCTGCTGTTGGAGCTGGCCATCGCTGCTGTTGGAGCTGGCCATCGCTGCTGTTGGAGCTGGCCCTGCTGCTGTTGGAGCTGGCCCTGCTGCTGTTGGAGCTGGCCATCGCTGCTGTTGGAGCTGGCCATCGCTGTTGTTGGAGCTGGCCCTGCTGCTGTTGGAGCTGGCCATCACTGCTGTTGGAGCTGGCCCTGCTGCTGTTGGAGCTGGCCCGGCTGCTGTTGGAGCTGGCCATCGCTGCTGTTGGAGCTGGCCCCGCTGCTGTCCACTGGCTGGTCCTGGGAGCCGACCAGCCCTTCTTCCAGGTGTCCTTCTACGAGCGGTGTAGTCAACATGCTGACCATGCCGCTCGCGTTGCAAAATAAATGTACACATGCATGTTATTCAATCATTGCACCCACACTGCTCGTGCACGCCAACGAGCCTCTGTCTTGCCAAGTGCTATAATAGAAGTCAATTCTATTTGTTGACGCTGAACGTGGTGCAAGTTCTGCCTCTCCATCTCCTCATTGGTTTATAGAAGCAGATACCCACGTGCCATCTCTGTATTGGTTATACCCACATGGATGATTGAAAGATGAACTGAGGTCGGTCAGTCGTCGTGGTAGTACCATGAAAGTTAGATGCCATTTGCCAAATAAAGTCCACAGAAGAAAAAGCCTGGAATGAGGAGAGATGACTAGAAACGATTCGGTTGACCGTTTTATGTGTGGATTAATTGTCGGAGTAGAGGACCTTGTGTATTTCAGGTAAAATAGCAACTCAGTGTTTATGTCCCAGGACAAATTAGCTAGCAACAGCAAGCTAGCTAAATAGGACAAATTAGCTAGCAAGTGCAAGCTAACTAGCTAAATTGCCATACATTTTTAATGCTTTTCGACCTGTCCCCAAATGAATGTAATTGGTTCAGGGTTTGTTTTGATATTTTAACCTGCGCGTCGTGATCGTGTTTGGTGTAGGGGGACAAAATAAATGTATGCACACGCGCATCCGGTCTGGGCATGCTGTAAGGGTGAGTAATTCAGCATCAGAGTGCCCTGCAGGACAAGAGATCCTGTGACATGGCCAGTTTCATATGGACAAAACAACTGGGGACAATGCACAGTTCCCCTCTTAACCTGTACAGAAGGCTTTCATTTCGTAAACGTGTCGGAGGAGACGATCAGATCGCTGACTGGTGCACTTGTCCCAAAGGAAGAGATTTGGATGCATTTGCTTGTTTTGTGCAGTGTTTAGAAACCATTGATTTATCAAGTCACTTGCTCTAATCATTATTTATGAAATTAACACATTTTATGGTAAACAATCAATGCACACTTATATAAAGATTCACAATATCTGATAAGATCAAGTTGTTTGGGTACTTGCACTTCATTAAGAAGATAACACTTTTAATGTATCTACCTTGTAATTAAATGTACTGTAAAATGAAGACCAGTGCAACCATTGCTGCATATGCAAATATAACATGCCATTTTAAAAAGAACAGAACTGGAACCCCGTCATGCTTTTGTCAGGGGTTCAGTGTAATGCAAATAATGATGGAAAAATACAGAATTATTTTTAAACAATTAGTATATTAGTATATATACAAAAAGTATATTACATTCCTAAATTAATGAGGAAAAAAGACTGAATATGTTTTTTTATATATATATTACACTCCTAAATTAATGATGTAAAAAGACTAAGTGATATATGTTTCATATATACAGTACCAGTCCAAAGTTTGAACACTGTGATGTCTGCTTCCAACTCACACTCTCAAACATGTAGATACCCTGAACGCAGCTCACTCTCCAGATCCTGATCCAGATTCTGATGAATGTCATTGTCACACACTTTTAGTTCAGTTCTTTGCACCGCATCATTGTGAGGTATTGGTTCTTTTGTGACACACTTCTATTTGGACCTCTCTTTTTACTGTAATTTTATCCTCCCGTGTGTGATAGTTTTTGCCTGCCTCACTAACGATGCATTTTGCCTATTCCCTGCCTGTAATTTAGTCTATCGGATTTCCTCTTATCAACCTATTGCCTGATCTCCCGGACAACGTTACTAGCTTTTTCCCTGCCTGTACTGTTGCCTTTTTGGACCCACCTTCTGCTGCCCCTGGACCCAGCTACCTGCCTCCTGTGGTCCATTACAAATAAACACCTGCTGCGCCCTGCTCTTGAAACAGCTCTCTGTCTCCCATCGTGTTCATCACAGACACACCTACTCATTCAAGGGTTTTCCTTTATTTTTACTATTTTCTACATTGTAGAATATTGAAGACAAAAAAACAATGAAATAGCACATATGGAATCGTGTAATAACCAAAAAAGTTAACAAATCCAAATATATTTTATATTTGAGATTCTTCAAAGTAGCCACCCTTTGCATCAATGACAGCTTTGCACACTTGGCATTCTCTCAACCAGCTTTATGGGATAGTCACCTGGATTGCAGGAGTGCCTTCATAAAAGTTAATTTGTGGAATTTCTTTCCTTCATAATGGGTTTGAGTCAATCAGTTTTGTTGTGACAAGGTAGGGGTGGTATACAGAAGATAGCCCTATTTGGTAAAAGACCAAACCCATATTATGGCAAGAACAGCTCAAATAGCGAAGAGAAACAACAGTCCATCTTTATTTTAAGACTTGAAGTTCAGTCAATACGGATAATGTCAAGAACTTTGAAAGTTTCTTCAAGTACAGTTACAAAAAACATCAAGCGCGTTGATGAAACTGGCTCTCATGAGAACTGCTAAAAGAAAGTAAGACCCAGCATTACCTCTGCTGCAGAGGAAACGTTCATTAGAGTTACCAGCCTCATAAATTTCAGCCCAAATAAATGCTTCACAGAGTTCAAGTAACAGACACATCTTAACATCAACTGTTCAGAGGAGACTGCTTGAATCAGGCCTTCATGGTCGAATTGCTGCAATGACACCAATAATAAGATGAGACTTGCTAGGGCCAAGAAACACGAGCAGTGGACATTAGACCGGTGGAAATCTGATAATGGGCATAATGCCAATCCAGAGATGGCTCTAGTGGGGCACCTATCTTGGATATATAAACAGGTGCGTTATGAGTGTCTGATTAAGATGTCGTGACTTGTAACATGTAATGCCTGAGTAAAGGATTATGCTTGAACTTTACCAAACTCTCCGATGTGAGTTATTCCCATACACATAAAAACATGGTGTCAGAGCTATGAACCCAAAGCCAAGCGCTACGGAAAAGAGGATAAGGTATGTGGATAATATAATCGCTGTCGGATAAACGCAAACAAGTGGAAAAGATGAGCAAGGACGAAAAGCCTGCAATGTCTCTCAGTCAAATTCCGGTGCCTAGCGCCATGGACATGAAAGGCAATTTGTATCAAAAGCTGTTGTTTTTCCGTCATCAGTGGGTGAATTATGAAATCGTTACAGGCTTAGATTAAAAAGATCTGCATGTGCGATTAGCAACACTGCTCAGTGTTATTGAAAGAGAGTGCCATATGATTCAGCCTCACCTAGAAAATCCTTGATGTTTTACAAAGACATTTTAAACCCACTTGTAATGTGATTTATGAAACACGTGAACAAACTCAAGCAGATACGTCTGGTCAATATGTTGTGAGGCTGTGTCAATTGTCTGATTCATGTGATTTCAGGTAAATGAGAGATGAAATGATCAGAGACAGACTTGTGATTGGCTGTAAAGATAACAGACTAAGAGCAAGTATGCTGTGCAAACCACAATTTATGCTAACTAAAGCCATAGATATATGCAGAGCAAGCAAACAGACGCAGGTCCAATTAAAAAAAGATGAACACGGTCCCTGAACAGGAAAATACTAAAAATGGGTGCAGAAAAATACTAAAGATGGGTGCATGTACTGTGGATCAACACACGCAAGAGTCAAATACCCAGCACATGGGGTTATATGCAAATTCTGCGGAAAGAATAACCATTTTGTTAGTGTTCAGACAAATACAAAGTAAGCCTGTCAATCATGCTGGAACAGGATACATGCAGTGATCATAATGATGATGAAGAAGCGGGCATGCTATACATGACAGAAATGGCAAAGATAAATGGTTTACAAACTTAAAGCGTGCCCCACTGACATGTGATAACTGTGATTATGATCCAAGCAGCACTATCAAACGCCAGCTAGACAGTGGCTCAACTGTTAATATACTTGGCTACAGAGACTTTATGCAAGTAATGCAGGATGGAGATGCAAAGCCACAACCAAAGCAAGGCAAGGCTAAGGCTGTACGATGGCTCGGTTAATACACCAGTAGGGGAGTGTGAACTACAAGCCAATCATGATGGGGAAACATGTGCTAAAGTTCCAAGTGGTGAAAACTTTGCAAAAGCCTCTCCTTTCAGCAGAAACGTGTCAAAAGCTTAAGTTGCTACGGCTCAACCACCAACATGTTGTTCATCATGTCAGCACTAAAGAAAAACCAAAGGTCCCATCAGACTTGAACACCTCCGAGGCAATACTGAAACAGTTTGAGGATGTTTTTGAAAGGATGGGTGCTCTGCTAGGTGAGCTCCACCTAGTGGTGGATGAGTCTGTCAGACCAGTTCAACAGCTTCCCTGCCAAATTCCCATTCCACTCAAGGAAAATATACTAAAGGCTGTTGATTCAATGGAGGAACAGGGTGTCATTACGAAGGTCACCAAACCTACTAAGTGGATAAGCAACATAGTTGTGGTGGAAAAGTCTGGAAAAATAAGAGTCTGCCTCGATCCAAGTGCCCTAAACAAAGCCTTATGTAGGGCACATTACCACATTCCTACCATTGAAGAGGTACTGCCAAGCTTGGAGAAAGTTAAAATATTTTCGGTTATGGATGCGAGAAATGGGTACTGGCAGGTACGTTTGGATGAAGAGAGTAGTTACCTCACCATATTTTGGACAACTAATGGTAGATACCGGTGGACAAGGTTACCTTTTGGAGTGAAACCAGCTGCAGAGGAATATCAGCTCAGGCAACATGATGCACTTCAGGGACTGCCAGGACTAAGTGTCCTAGCCAGGAATAAGTGTCCTAGCCAGGAATAAGCATCATAGCTGATGACTTCCTGGTATACGGTTGTGGTGCTACAATGGAAGAAGCAGTGCAGGACCATGACCACAACCTGACTCAGCTCTTACAAAGAGAAAGGGAGATGAATGTAAAGCTGAATGAAGACAAAGTTAAGCTCAGGCTCACAAGTATTACATACATGGGACATATTTTGACACCTGAAGCCAGACCCCAAGAAGATGGAGTCAGTACAGCAAATGCAGCCACCTACAGACGCAAAAGCAGTGCAGCGACTGCTTGGTTTTGTAAATTACGTAGCCAAATTCTTACCTCACCTGTCTGACGTATGTGAGTGTAGGGGGTAGGGTCTCAAAAACCCTCCCCATTAATGATTAAGGGAACCTTAAGATTCATATGTTTTGCTGCAGGCCTTAAAAATAGATACTCTGTGTCTAAAACTCTGCCACCATACGTTGCACAAGCCATCTATGTTAGTCTTTGTGGTTATGCTCTAGCTGTTGCAAGAACGTGCCTGCAGGCTAGGTGTGAGTCAGACCAGAACTAGGTAAAGAGCTGAGAAGTAAACACTGTCTGGTTTTGACATTTTGATCTTGTGTGACAGTGGACAATGCTAATGAATTCAGAGAAGCTACTGTACTAGGTTACCTCATAAGGTAACCTCAGCTTATTGCTGCACATATACACTGACGTAGATGATCTCACCATCAGGGAAGTGATCACAGGTATATAATCAGCTGCACCCTTTGGTTGGTTGCAGAACTTACTCTGAAACATACGTGCTGTGTTTCCGTTGTCAACTTCTGTCTGCAATTGCATTAATAAAGGTTTGATTGATTCACTTAAAGAAGATATTGTCTGATTGCTGATTTCACCAATAAGCCAATGATTGACCTGGAACAAGGAACCTACCCCGACATGAGCCATTGCGTCGGCTGACCAATAAAGATGTGCTGTGGGCATGGCTTCCTCAACATGATGATGCATTGGAGAAAATCAAGAAATTGGTAAACAACCAAACCAATACTGAGGAACTATGACCTCTCTGAGGAAGTGACCCTACAATGTGATGCAAGTGACAAAGGCCTAGGGGCAGTGTTCCTGCAGGAGGCGCAGCCCATTGCACTTGCTTCAAGGACATTGACACTCATGGATCAAGGATATGCCCAAATTGAAAAGGAGTGCCGAGCCATAGTGTTCGTCTGTGACCGTTTTGATCAATGCCTTCATGGTAGGGACTTTATCACAGCGCACACTGATCACAAGCCGCTTGAGGTTATCTTTAAAAAAAACTATTCTGTCTGCCCCGAAGCGACTTCAAGGATAATGCTAAAGCTTCAGCGTTATCAACTACAGGTAGTATACAAGAAAGGAATAGAGCTTCACATTGCAGATTTCTTGTCTACAGCAGCACTACCAACAACTAGTCAGCCGCAATATAGGTCAAATGAGACTGTATATCCTCTACAGGCTGAGGTTGAAGATATGAACCATGCTACTGATCAAAACATCTCCCCGCAGACACGGGATACTATTAAAGCTCATTCAGCAGAGGACAAGACTTCAGACATCAGTCTTTTTTCCTGAGAGGCTGGCCGGACACAAGAAAGAGTACGCCCATCCTGGTAAGGGATTACTGGACATACAGAGACGAACTCACAATGCAGGAAGAGGTCGTCTATAAAAGTTACAGGGTGGTAGTGCCAGAAACTCTTTGCCCGATGATTCTCTCTCGTATCCATGCAGGGCACTCGCCAAAGTCAGTCTCAGGAAAGCTAGTGACTCAGTATTCTGGCCCAACATGACCCAATAAATCAAACATTTTGTGGCTGTGTGCAACATATGTAATGCTACTCTACGAAAGCAGCAAAAGGAAACGCTGCACCCGCATGACGTACCAGCACGTCCTTGGTCTAAAGTGGGAATGGATCTGTTCACAGTCAAGAACGTTCCTTTTCTGATTGTAGTGGACTACTATTCAGATTTTTGGGAGGTGGAGAAAGTGATTGACACAACAGCCGATTGCATCATCGACTGTTGTACTCAGCAGTTTAGCAGATATGGCATACCTGACAGTGGTGTAGTTACGAATAATGGGCCCCATTTCACGAGTCAATACTTTGCTTTGTTTGCAAAAGCCTGGGAGTTCCATCATGTGACCTCCTCACCCTACCACAGTCAGAGTAATGGTAAGGCGAAGTCTGCAGTGAAAATAGCAAAGACTCTCATCACAGGCATGAAGGAAGGCACAGATGTGTGGCAAGCCATTTTGGCGTTGAGAAATTCTCTCACAGAGGGTTTCGGCAGCAGTCCTGTACAGCGCTTAATGTCTAGACACACCCACTCTCTGTTGCCAACACTCCCAACCTCCTCGCACTAAAGGTCATTAGGGATGTTCAGGTACACAAGCGTGCACGTCAGGACAAGTCAAAACATTATTATGACCAGCATGCAAAAAAATCTGCCTGTAATAAAACAAGGCCAAGCTGTCAGAGTGCTCCTGTCACCTCACGCCAGGGATGCTACATGGAGTCTTGGCACATGCATAGGGCACATCAGCGCAAGGTCATATGAAGTGGAAGTAAAGGGCAGAAAGTATTGAAGGAACCGGAAGGACATACGCCCAGTTCAGGAGAACATAGGGCACAGGAGGGCCACAAGGGGAGACTGTGAACATCCTCTGGATGGTGTGGACAGGACACAAAATGAGGAGATGAGGTAGACCCCACCAGGGCATGTTATCTCTGCAGACCGTGCCTCCACAATTTCAGGAGGCTGTGGAAGAGGAAGGAGAGGCCCTGAGGCTCCCAGAGGTGCCCAACATCCCAGAGGTGCCAGGAGAGGCCCTGAGGCTCCCAGAGGTTCCCAACAACACAGAGGTGCCAGGAGAGGCCCTGAGGTGCCCAGAGGTGCCAAACATCCCAGAGGTGCCAGGAGAGGCCCTGAGGTTCCCAAAAACCCAGAGGTGCCAGGAGAGGCCCTGAGGCTCCCAGAGGTTCCCAAAAACCCAGAGGTGCCAGGAGAGGCCCTGAGGCTCCCAGAGGTTCCCAAAAACCCAGAGGTGCCAGGAGAGGCCCTGAGGTTCCCAGAGGTTCCCAACATCCCAGAGGTGCCAAATATGCTACCAGTGCGACACACTAGGACAAGGGATAACATAAGACCATGTCCCTTAAGAGATGGACAATTCATTTTTTATCTTACAAAAAACATGTTGATAATGTAAATAAGAACTGTGGTATTAAAATGGCATGAAGTGCACAAACTAACTATATATGAAAAGGAAGATTATTAAGATAATGGGCATAATGCCAATCCAGAGATGGCGCTGGTGGGGCACCTATCTAGGATATATAAACAGGTGCATTATGAGTGTGAACGATTATGCTTGCATTTTACCAAACTCTCCGACGTGAGTTATTCACATACACATAATAACACTTTAGTCTGAGTCCAAATGTGAGATTTTTGGTTGCAACCGCCGTGTATTTGTGAGACGCAGAGTAGGTGAACGGATGATCTCTGCATGTGTAGTTCCCACCGTGAAACATGGAGGATGAGGTGTGATGCTGTGGGGGTGATTTGATGGGGACACTGTCTGTGATTTATTTAGAATTCAAAGCACACTTAACCAGCATGGCTACCACAGGATTCTGCAGGGATACGCCATCCCATCTGGTTTGCGCTTAGTAGGACTACCATTTTGTTTTTCAACAGGACAATGACCCAACACACCTCCAGGCTGTGTAAGGCCTATTGGACCAAGAAGGAGAGTGATGGAATGCTGCATCAGATGTCCTGGCCTCAACAATCACCCAACCTCAAGCCAATTGATATAGTTTGGGAGAAGTTGGACTGCAGAGTGAAGGAAAAGCAGCCAACAAGTGCTCAGCACATGTGGGAACTCCTTCAAGACTGTGACCTAAATGTAAATTCAGAGTCATGCATCTGCATTGCTTGCTGTTTGGGGTTTTAGGCTGGGTTTCCGTATTGCACTTATGTGACATCTGCTCCCTTTATGCAGTATGAAATCTCTCCATTTCTACATGTGCCTCTTGTTCACCACTAGAGAGCAATGTTGCACATGTACAGTAGCCAACAGATATTGACCATCTGTGGATTGCAATCACGTTCAAATCTAAACAAATTGGGAATGTAAGGATATCCATATTTCAAATATGAACCATGTGATGTATCCTATCTGTGGTGTAGTCTTTGGACGAAATGCACTTAAACAGGACATTTAAATGTCAAGTGAAATCTAGATTATGAAGTTTGTACATTCACTTCCATTATTTAAATAGTATTTGTTGTCTGCCCTTCTTTACATTGTCATTGGGTTTTGATTATAATGTAATTAATATGTATGTAATGTAGCCTAGGTCTACTGCTGACTTTTGGAAACTGCAAACTGTTAGTCTGTATCGAAAGCATGATGAATGACAGAAGTGCTGTGACTTCAATACAAAAGTAAAACTCTGCTCTAACGAATCTTTAAACATGCCTGAACATCAACACCTAATTGCATCCAAGGGTTCACCAAAGTGGGAAATGAATGCTTGGTGCAGATTGCCAAGAGTAGGTTGGACACCACCAAAAGCTGTAGTTTTGACTGTGTTGCCAAGCTATGCCAATACCCATGGGTGTGGTGCTTGTTCCTGTCTACACCAGTGCATTTTTACAATGATGATGAGTGGCCAATTTAATTAAACAGTCTTGGTATTTTCCCAGGGTATTCTTACAGCTATTGTTCATCAAAATGGAGTATGTTTAATCAACTGCCCTAAATAAATAAGAGTCATTAGACAAATGTAGTTATCTACAACTCTCGTAAATAGGTTCACCATATTCAATAATTGGCAGAGTGCTTTTTAAAACACTCAGTGAAGGCTAAAATGGGATGTTGTTCATTTGGATATGATTACTCCTGTCTGAACTCTTTCTCTCACGCAAGTTTTTCTCACTGTGATGATAGCAGTCTTGTTGTTGTCTGTCTCACTGTGATGACAGCAGTCATGTTGTTGTCTGTCTCACTGTGATGACAGCAGTCATGTTGTTGTCTGTCTCACTGTGATGACAGCAGTCATGTTGTTGTCTGTCTCACTGTGATGACAGCAGTCATGTTGTTGTCTGTCTCACTGTGATGACAGCAGTCATGTTGTTGTCTGTCTCACTGTGATGACAGCAGTCATGTTGTTGTCTGTCTCACTGTGATGACAGCAGTCATGTTGTTGTCTGTCTCACTGTGATGACAGCAGTCATGTTGTTGTCTGTCTCACTGTGATGATAGCAGTCATGTTGTTGTCTGTCTCACTGTGATGATAGCAGTCATGTTGTTGTCTGTCTCACTGTGATGACAGCAGTCATGTTGTTGTCTGTCTCACTGTGATGATAGCAGTCATGTTGTTGTCTGTCTCACTGTGATGATAGCAGTCATGTTGTTGTCTGTCTCACTGTGATGATAGCAGTCATGTTGTTGTCTGTCTCACTGTGATGATAGCAGTCATGTTGTTGTCTGTCTCACTGTGATGACAGCAGTCATGTTGTTGTCTGTCTCACTGTGATGATAGCAGTCATGTTGTTGTCTGTCTCACTGTGATGATAGCAGTCATGTTGTTGTCTGTCTCACTGTGATGATAGCAGTCATGTTGTTGTCTGTCTCACTGTGATGATAGCAGTCATGTTGTTGTCTGTCTCACTGTGATGATAGCAGTCATGTTGTTGTCTGTCTCACTGTGATGACAGCAGTCATGTTGTTGTCTGTCTCACTGTGATGACAGCAGTCATGTTGTTGTCTGTCTCACTGTGATGATAGCAGTCATGTTGTTGTCTGTCTCACTGTGATGATAGCAGTCATGTTGTTGTCTGTCTCACTGTGATGATAGCAGTCATGTTGTTGTCTGTCTCACTGTGATGACAGCAGTCATGTTGTTGTCTGTCTCACTGTGATGACAGCAGTCATGTTGTTGTCTGTCTCACTGTGATGACAGCAGTCATGTTGTTGTCTGTCTCACTGTGATGATAGCAGTCATGTTGTTGTCTGTCTCACTGTGATGACAGCAGTCATGTTGTTGTCTGTCTCACTGTGATGATAGCAGTCATGTTGTTATATAGAAATACAATCAGTGGGAATAGGGGCCAGGTGTGCACAATGAAAGTTCCAGAGGGATCCGTGACAGTTGTCTATCTCTCCTTTATAATAGCAGTCCAGGTGTTGTCTATCTCTCCTTTATAATAGCAGTCCAGTTGTTGTCTATCTCTCCTTTATAATAGCAGTCCAGTTGTTTCGCTGAGGCTTTGTTAGAAATGTGTCACAGGCTTGAGCGAGAGTGAATAATACAGTACAGAATGTTCACTTCATGAACATCTTGAGGGTCAAAAAGGTGAAGGGTTGTCACAGTACAAGCAGGTGTGTGAAAAGGCATAATTGTTTTTTATTATTTTTAACTAGGCAAGTAGGTTAAGAACAAATTGTTATTTACAATGGCGGCCTCCCGGGGAACAGTGGGGTTAACTGCCAGTGGGGTTAACTGCCTTATTTTGCCTTGGGGCAAAATTACAGATTTCTTTACCTTGTCAGCTCAGCGATTCAATCCAGCAACCTTTCAATTACTGGCCCAATGCTCTAACCACTTGGCTACCTGCCATGGTGACTCAACTGTCTAGCCTCTGGTCTGGTGTGGAAATCACAGTTTGTCATGGATGTTGGTATTATGATGAATGTAGTGATCACCATGGTGAATTCAGTAATTGTATTTATCAAATGTTATTATTGAGCATATTGTTATTATCTCAACAACAGATCCCAGAGCCTAGTCTGGCAGCCCCCTACACCTCAAAAACACTAAAATAATATCAACATGTATATGTCTGTGTATACAGTGCCTTCAGACAGTATTCATTCCCCTTGACTTATTCCACATTTTGCTGTGTTACAGCCTGAATTCAAAGTGGATTAAATAGATGTGTTTTCTCACCCATCTACACACAATACCTTATAATGACAAAGTGAAAACATTTTAGAAATATCTCATTTACATACGTATTCACAACCCTGGGTCAATACATATTAGAATTTGGCAGTGATTACATCTGTGAGTCTTTCTGGGTAAGACTCTAAGAGCTTTGCACACTTAAATTGTACAATATTTGCACATCATTATTTTTAGAATTCTTCAAGCTCTGTCAAGTTTGTTGTTGATCATTGCTAGACAGACATGTTCATGTCTTGCCATAGATTTTCAAGCTGGTTTAATTTAAAACTGTAACGAGACAACTCAAGAACATTCCATGTTGTATTGGTATGCAACTCCAGTGCATATTTGAACTTTAGGATATTGTCCTGCTGAAAGGGGAATTTGTCTCCTAGTGTCTGGTGGAAGGCAGACTGAACCAGGTTGTCCTCTAGGATTTTGCCTGTGCTTAGCTCTATTTCGTTTATTTTTATCCTAAAAAACTCCCTAGTCCATGCCGATGACAACCATACCCATAATATGATGCAGCCACCACCATGCTTGAAAATATGAATTGGGGTTTTCAGTAATGTTGTGTGTAGGATTTTCCCCAAACCTAACGCTTTGTACTCAGGACATAAAGTACATTTCTTTGCCACATTTTTTGCAGTTTTACTTCAGTGCCTTATTGCAAACAGGATGTATGTTTTGGAATATTTTTTATTCTGTACAAGCTTCCTTCTTTTCAATCATAATTTAGGTTAGTATTGTGGAGTAACTACAATGTGGTTGATCCGTCCTCAGTTTTCTCCTTTCACAGCCTTGAACTCTGTAACTGTTTTAAAGTCATCATTGGCCTCATGGTGAAATCCCTAAGCAGTTTCCTTCCTCTCCGACAACTGAGTTAGGAAGGATGACTGTATCTTTGAAGTGACTGGGTGTATTCATACACCATTAAAGTGTAATAAATAACTTCACCATGCTCAAAGGGATATTCAATGCCTTCTTTTTATTTGTACCCATCTACCAATAGGTGCCCTTCTTTGTGAGCCATTGGAAAACATCCCTGGTCTTTGTGGTTGAATCTGTGTTTGAAAATTGACTGCTTGACTGAGGGACCTTACAGATAATTGTATGTGTCGGGTACAGAGATGAGGTAGTCGTTCCAAAATCATAAACACTATTATTGCGCAAAGAGTGAGTCCATGCAACTTATCAGGTTACTTGTTAAGCACATTTTTACTCCTGAACTTATTTAGGCTTGTCATAACAAAAGGGTTGAATACTTATTGACTCGAGACATTTCAGCTTTAAATGTTTTATTAATTTGTAAACATTTCTAAAATCATAATTCCACGTTGACATTATGGGGTATTGTGTATAGGCCAGTGACACATAATCAAAATGTTATCCATTTTAAATTCAGGCTGCGACACAACAAAATGGGGAAAAAGTCAAGGGATGTGAATACTTTTGAAGGAACTGTATGTCTTTCGGAGGGGTTGGGTTAAAAGCGGAAGTTACACTTCAGTTGGACCTTGTATGCAATTCATCAATACAGTGATTTTAATATCAACATTTTATTATTGTATTGTTATAGGCCTACAACTGTAGGGTCATTCAAGCTCTCAGTTTATTTTTGTTCAACATTTGAAACAGTGCTGTAGGGTAAAATATAAAAATAATATTTGTACACAAGAAAATACAAAACAATAGGCCTATGATCTTCAGAGGTGAAAATTCTACTGCAGTGGGCTAAATCAAGTTCACACAGAGTGAGTCTTGGCAGTCTTAAACCAATCTATTTTGAATCAAAAATATACTCCTCACACACATGGTTATGGGCTTAAAAAATAAGACATCTGTACAATGTCAGATGTAGAGTTGAAATGTATTTTGAGTTTGCATCCCAATATTACACTTTATATACATCACAGAAGACTGAAATATTACAAAACCGTTTGACTCGCAGCTTTTTAGAAATGTTTATTAATTATGAAATTCTTAAAAATATGAATACAATTACACCCATGAGGCCACAGGGTCAAAAAGGGCTACAAAAAAAGAGCATGTGCCGGGGAGGATTCAGCAGCTCCCTCAGTGGTTACATGACATGAGCTCAGCTGGAATGTCTGAGGAGAAGTAGGCTACCTGTCAGAGCACGCTATGATGGGGTTGAGTCATTTATATTTTATAGTCTTCTACAGAATCACTGGACAGTAGCTGCACAGGAAGACCAATCATTACTAGTAATATGAACATTCATATCAGACACAGACAACTGTGTATAGTATTTATAATGGGCGTGGTTCATTGTTGAGGGCAGGGCAAAGTGCGCATTTCATATATTAGATTGCCTGTACAAACGCCACCTGTACGGAGCAAGGTACAGTAGGCTACGAACCATAACACTTTGGATTTACAACGGGAAACGGACCTTCATGATGACACTGGACCCGTTGAAATCGGCCATGTCCATTGGGAATGTGGAGGAGACATCTCTTGCTTTGCCGTCCGATAACAAACTTCGGTCCAAAGAGCAGCGTGTCTTGGATCAGGTGCAAACCATTAAGAGGGGCAAGTCGAAGTACAGTAAAAATGGATCTTTATCGTCGCCAACGAAATCGCCAACGAGTAAGCATCATTATTAGAATAAAAACGTATTACGTTATTTGTATGCTATTTTATTTGACCTAAAGCCTAATCAGATTATGGTTTAATATGTTTTGATTTACCCCCATTAGATTTGCATTGTTGTTAATGATTTATTCATGAGTAAATTAATAACCCCCATACATTAGATATCATTAACTCCACTGTTGTTAACTCTGTTAAGTAAACAAAGTGCAACATGTGGCATTTTAATATAGTAAACATAGGCTAAAGGACAGTCTTTAATCTCATAATTATATTTAGGCCTATTGATGCCCAACATATTAATTTGTTTGTCACCACTCAGTCCTGTTCTAAATGTTCAAAAGGAAATGTAATCAATTGCCATAACGAGATAATAATCATTAGACAAATAGGATTTATCAGTTGGTTATCCACAACTCTGGTAAAAAAAAATTTTGGTAATAAGAAGTTTACATTTGAAATCTTAGTCAATTGTATTTCTCATATGTATTAAGTAGCCTACATTGGAAATGAGAAATACAATTGAGTAAGATTTCCAATGTAGGCTACTTAATACATATGAGAAATACAATTGACTAAGATATGTATTAAGTAGCCTACATTGGAAATCTTACTCAATTGTATTTCTCATATGTAATAAGTGGCCTACATTGAATAAAAAAGTACTCACCAGAGCTCTCACAATAAAACAACATTAAAGAAAGCAGGTTCAGTACAAATATGTATAAACATAAAACAAATAACCAATTATATGACTGAACTATTATAGCTAAATAATTTAATATGACATTTTAGCCTTGTAGCAGACACTTATCGAGAGCGACAATACATATTTCGCTACAATGCATAGTTCCCTTTTCATTATCTAGAAGCTGCATAAAACACTGTGGATCGCATGACAATGACGTTAGGAGTACAATACCAATCAATTGATCTTGTCAAAACAGCAAATAGGTAGAATACTTAGTTGTCAGGCTCATATGGAACATATTCGACTATTTATTTTGCCCGTCCAAAGCAAAACATATTTGATGTTTAAAAATGAGTCTATTGACGCATCCGGGCATCAATCTAAGTAACATACAAAAAAATCCCCATAAAAATTGGTCAATTTAAACTAGAGATATCTGTTTTTTTTGCATTGTCTATGTCGGATTTCTGTCACATCCCGAAAATCGATGTTCTCGCGAAAATGTCTCGGCATGAGAACGGTTTGGCCTATGAAATATGATACTAGTGTAACGGGCTTTCTTATATCTCCTAGATATAGGACAGACACTTCAAAACCTTATTCCTTATGATGCATTATTTTGACTCTCTATTTTGCTAATTATTGATGTCCTATTTACTGCGTTTCTATGATATATAGAAGTAAAGGCCAAATTAAATATTTTATTTTAAAAAGTATACAGTACCAGTCAAAAGTTTAGACACACCTACTCATTCAAGGGATTTTCTTTATTTTACTATTTTCTACATTGTAGAATAATAGTGAAGACATCATCAAAACTATGAAATAACACACATGGAATCATGTAGTAACCAAAAAGTGTTAAACAAATCAAAATATATTTTAGATTTTAGATTCTTCAAAGTAACCACCCTTTGCCTTGATGACAGCAGCCTAAGGCACTGCATCTCACTGCACTGCATCTCACTGCACTCCTGGTTCGAATCCAGGGACTGGAACATCCCTTCCGGGCGTGATTGGAAGTCCCATAGGGCGGCACACAATTGGCCCGGTGTTGTCTGGGTTTGGCCGGGGTAGGCCGTCATTGTAAATAAGAATTTGTTCCTAACTGACTTGCCTAGTTAAATTAAGGTTATGTTAAAAAAAAATACAAATACTGTATATATACCTAAATGTGTCCTAAAATTCAAAATCAAATACCTAAATTATCCATGGTATGACCATCTTAAAACAATCCCATTTGTTAGCCTAGTAGAACCCGCCCCTGAACGGTGGGTTAACAGTTCACACAGACACTTTAAGATTTCACATGCATTACCATGAATCATTACGGCTTGGAGACTTGCTTCTTGGCGTCTATTCAATCACGTAAAAAATATAATTAATTTACAGTGTTGCACCCAATATTTTACAGTGATAACTTATATTTACACAGCTTTTAATAAGAGTCATTTACGATCTCTCATGTTTCTTTCCACAGGTCCTATGTACATCAGCGTATTCACTGACTCCATTAAGTCACCTACCAGTCCCAATGGAATTGTCTTCTCGAATGGTACAAATGGCTTCTCTAGAACGGTATGAAGCGTTTCGTTTTCATTTTCACATCACATACATACGAAGATAAAATATATTGCCTCATGTTTTTGATAACTGTGCTAGGTTTATCAGTTGTATTTAGCAGTATACCGTTTGGAGACTATAGTGAGCATCAGTGTTCATCTCATAAAATGATTTCCTAATGAGTGGTGGCTTTTAATATGAAAGCAATGCCATGGTGATGGGGTAGTCTGTCTGAGACTAATCTCGGGAACCCAGAACTATATCCACTGTGACCAGCTACTAGATTTATGTGAACATTCTGTCATGAGAGTAGTCAGGTAGAAGCAGGTGTTGCAGATGACTGACTAACCACAGGACTGGGAGTCAACATGTGAGTTTCTGCACAGTCACCAGAAGAATGGGGAATATTGCTCTTTCCAAGCAGCTCTCCCTTCAGCACAACTCCAGAGAGAGGCATCCTCTCATAGTGGCATCTGACTCATTGTTGTAACACACACCTCTGTCTTAATCATGTACTTTCACATAGATGAGGCATTATGAGTACTCTGAACTGAAATCTGGTCCGAGCCAAGTTTCCAACCAGCTTTGGAGTTTCTGTTTTCCCACTGCCCCTCTGCCAATTAGACAAAGCAATAGTTATCAATAACAATAGATTGACCTTGTGTATATTATGATTTTCGAATGAAGTTGTAAGTGCTACATTTACATTGTAGTCATTTAGCAGACACTCTTACTCATAGCAATTAGGGTTAAGTGCCTTGCTCAAGGGCACATCAATGGATGTTTTTATTTTTCACCTCATGGAGGTGGATTCAAACCAGTGACCTTTCGGTTACTGGTCCAACGCTCTTAACAGCTACGCTACTTGCTGCCAGGTGCTGGTGAAAGTGTTGCAATATTCCTGATTCCAAAGTGTCTGCTAGCATTTACTAAAATGACTTTATTCTGCAGCTCAGCCATGAGCAGAGCATCAAGCGAATGGTACTGTCCTCCAAGGGATCTACTGTTCAGAGAAACATGAGCAGCTCCAGCCAGTGGGAGAGACGATTACCTCTCAGTCCCCCTGTAGCCAGGGGTCAGCGCAACAGCAGCCGCAGTGTGCCTGATGTGGACCGCTTCCCCTTCCCCACCACTACACAGCGCCCTTCCCAGGCCCCGGCTTTAGCCCTGCAGCAGTTGCAGTCCTCGGTACCCGCCCGGCAGCTCCAATCTAACAGATCCAGCTTCTTCCTTACTGAGAGGGGCAACAGCCAGTTCATCTCCGACGGCAACGGCCCCTCTCAGGTCATTGTCAACGGCAACGATGTGCAGAAAAAGCACAGCCAGTTGATTGCCACCCGTCAGACGAAAAGCAGCGGCCAGATTACCACCAGCCAATCTCGTATTGAGAGGGCACCATCGAACCCCTCCATGGCCGAGCCCAAGATATCAGTGGGCAAGAGCAAGATTGAAGCAGGGTGAGTGCAATGAGTGAATGTGAGATATTGTGTAAATGCTGCTTTGGGGTTTGATGATGAGTTGATTTTCAAATGTTTCTGAACAGCTGTTGATACACTATAGAGTGCAATCAGAAAGTATTCAGACCCCTTGACTTTTTCCACATTTTGTTACGTTACAGCCTTATTCTAAAATGCATTAAATCATTTTTTCCCCCTTATCAATCTACAAACAAGACCCCATAATGACAAAGCAATAACAGGTTTTGTTGATGCACCTTTGGCAGCGATTACAACCTTGAGTCTTCTTGGGTATGACGCTACAAGCTTGGCACACCTGTATTTGGGGAGTATTTGGGGAGTTTCTCCCATTCTCTCTGCAGATCCTTTCAAGCTTTGTCCGGTTGGATGGGGAGCGTCGCTGCACAGATATTTTCAGGTCTCTCCAGTCATGTTCGATCGGGTTCAAGTCCAGGCTCTGGCTGGACCACTCAAGGATATTCAGAGACTTGTACCGAAGCCACTCATGCGTTGTCTTGGCTGTGTGCTTAGGGTCCTTGTCCTGTTGGAAGGTGAATCTTCGTCCCAGTCTGAGATCTTGAGTGCTCTGGAGCAGGTTTTCATCACAGATCTCTCTGTACTTTGCTCCATTGATCTTTCCCTCGATCCTGTCTAGTCTCTCAGTCCCTGAAAAACATCCCTTTGGCAAGCTCCAAGTGGGCTGTCATGTGCCTTTTACTGAGGAGTGGCTTCCGTCTGGCCAGTTTACCATAAATGCCTGATTGGTGGAATGCTGCAGAGATGGGAGAACCTTCCAGAAGGACAACCATCTCCACAGAGGAACTCTGGAGCTTTGTCAGACTGACCATCGGGTTCTTGGTTACCTCCCTGATCAAAACCCTTCTCCCCCGATTGCTCAGTTTGGACTGGCGTACAGCTTTAGGATGTGTCTTGGTGGTTGCAAACTTCTTCCATTTAAGAATGATGGAGGCCACTGTGTTCTTGGGGACCTTCAATGCTACAGAACTGTTTTGGTACCCTTCCCCAGGTGTGTGCCTCGACACAATCCTGTCTCGGAGCTCTATGTACAATTTCTTCAACCTCATGGCTTGTTTTTTGCTCTGACATGCACTGTCAGCTAAGGGACCTTATATAGACAGGTGTGTGCCTTTCCAAATCATGTCCAATCAATTGAATTTACCACAGGTGGAATCCAATCAAGTTGTAAAAAAATCTCAAGGATGATCAATGGAAACAGGATGCACCTGAGCTCAATTTCAAGTCTAAAAGCAAAGGGTACGAATAGTTATGTAAAATAAAATATATATATTTTTTTTTAATACATTTAAAAAAAATCTAAAAACCTCTTTTCGCTTTTTCATTATGGGGTATTCTGTGTAGATTGGTGAGGAAAACAATTTATTTAATACTTTTTAGGATACAGCTGTAACGTAACAAAATGTGGAAAAAGGGAAGTGGTCTAAATACTTTCTGAATGCACTGTATAGACAAAAGTATCTGGACACCCTTTCAAATTAGTGAATTTGGCTATTTCAGCCACACCCTTTGCTGACAGGTGTATAAAATAAAGCACACGGCCATGCAATCTCCATAGACAAACATTGGCAGTAGAATGAGCTCATTGACTTTCAACATTGCACCGTCATAGGATGTCCCCTTTCCAACAAGTCAGTTCATCAAATGTCTGCCCTGCTAGAGCTGCCCCATTCAACTGTAAGAGCTGTTACTTTGAAGTGGAAATGTCTAGGAGCAACTACGGCTCAGTCACGAAGTGATAGGCCACAGAAGTTCACAGAACAGGACCGCCGGTAGCTAAAGCGTGTAGCACGTAGAAATTGTCTGTCCTCAATTGCAAAACTGGCTACCAAGTTCCAAACTGCTTCTGGAAGCAACTTCAGCACAAGAACTGTCCGTCAGGAGCATCATGAAATGGGTTTCCATGGCCGAGCAGCCACACACAAACCTAAGATCCCATGTGCAATGCCAGGCTTTGGCCGGAGTAGTGTAAAGCTCACTGCCATTTGACTCTGGAGAAGTGGAAACGCATTCTGTGGAGGGGTGAATCACGCTTCACCAACTGGCAGTTCAACGGATGAATCTGGGTTTGGCGGATGCCAGAAGAATGCTACCTGCCCCAATGCATAGTGCCAACTGTAAAGTTTGGTGGAGGAGCAATCATGGTCTGGGGCTGTTTTTCATGGTTCGGGCTAGGCCTCTTAGTTCCAGTGAAGGGAAATCTTAACGCTGCAGCATACATTGACATTCTAGGCGATTATGTACTTCCAACTTCCAAATCCGTTCCTATTTAAGCATGACAATGCTCCAGTGCACAAAGCGAGGGTCATACAGAAATGGTTTGTCGAGATCGGTGTGGAATAACTTGACTGGTCTGCACAGAGCCCTGACCTCAATCCCATCTAACACCTTTGGGTTGAATTAGAAGGCTGACTGCGAGCCAGGCCTAATTGCCCAACGTCAGTGTCTGATCCTCATTAATGCAGGTTGCGTTCTCCTGGCATCCGCTAAACCCAGATTCGTCCATGGAATAGAAGCAAGTCCCCGCAGCAATGTTCTAACATCTGGTGGAAAGCCTTCCCAGAAGAGTGGAGGCTGTTATAGCAGCAAGGGGGGACCAACTCCATATTAATGCCCATGATTTTGGAATGAGATGTTCGACGAGTAGGTGTCCACATACTTATGGTCATGTAGTTTACCGATATGGGGTTTCCCAACAGGATGAATGATGATGGCCAGCTTGCTGATATTACCATGACGGAGGCGGTGCAGTACCTGTCCAGTGGAGATGGGAACTACCAGCACTATGGCGCCTCATTCATCCAACACTCTACCTACTCAGAGGACAAGGCCAAGCAGGAGGTAAGGACACAGCCGTTGGTGTCCAGGACCCGGACTAAACAACACTGTCCTGTTAGGACGTTTAACAGCTTTACTTGTCTCTCAGGTGTTGCGGCTCAAAGGGATCCCTCCTCTGGTGAACCTGCTGAAGAGTCCCAGTCCCCAGGTCCAACAGACAGCCTCGGCCGCCCTGCGGAACCTTGCCTTTAAAGATGCGGGCAACAAGGAGGAGGTCCAGCGCTGTGGGGGCATCACTGAGGCCCTAGCCCTGCTCCGAGACACAGACTCTACCGAGACACAGAAACAACTCACAGGTACAGACCACTGTTCTCTTTCTATACTCAACACTTCTCTGTCTAGTGACATCATAGACAGTTGACAGTTGGCAGACATGTGCACCAGTGTGTGAATGCAAGCGGTTATGAAACACGCTTGTGTGGCTTTCTGATGCCAAAATGTGCATATTTAAATTAAAGGGGCAATCTGCATTTTCTGCATCCATTTTTGGACATCTAAATTAATGATATACCTTTGATTCATGAAGAATATAACTTACAAATGCGTCATGAGCTTAGTTCAACTGTCGTACCCTATCATACCCAACAATGCATGCTTGTTTTACTCCAGTGTTTGTAAACAAAGTAAAACAAGCACCATATAGCCTCAAAACATGGTTAAAACAGTCCTTGTATCCATAGCTCTATTATGTCTATTATTTTGGTCATATTTTCCCAGCCCATCCCTCTGCTTTTTACCAAAACAGGGGCGGGGAAGGCGCTTTGTTATTGTTTCAACTGCTAATTTCTGCTTTAAGTACATTCATGCCACAAAGCACAGGGAAACACTCACTAAACCCTGTCACCTTAATCCTAATCAGTTCTTGCTGTCAGTCACAGAAATGATCTATGGTGTGCTGTTGTACCAGTGAAACTTGATATGTGAGATGTCTCACAATAGGCTGTTCTAGAGGATAGAGCATCCTGCTCTCACTATTGTTTTGTCTTCCTGAAGCCGTGCTCTATAAATTGGCTCTAATGCTATCAAATATTTACCCTGGTTCTTGACTAGCAACAGTACGTAGCTACAGTGTCTATGCTGTACAGTGACAATGACAGAGATGTAGTAGATTGAAGCACTGAAACACCTCATATTGCCTGTCAACCCTGGTCCTGGAGACTCACAGGGATTGCCTGTTTTTGTTCTCTCTCCTAGTTATGCATTGGAAAGTAGATGCCATGCCCTGTCATGACAGTTTGATCAATGTGCACTGTGTGGCTAACTAGTATTGCTTTTGTTGAATTTTTGTGTTTGATTTGACCTGGCAAAGATCCATGATCATGTCACAGTAGTAGCATTAGAGGTAATCAGTTATTTGAACAACTGCTGTTTCTTCTGCCACTGAACTCAGAGGTTCTGAACTTTGTCCTGTCTCTCCAGGTCTCCTTTGGAACCTGTCGTCTGCAGACAGTCTGAAGCCAGAGCTTGTGCGTAGCGCTCTGCCTGTTCTGACTGAGACTGTGGTAGTACCTTACACAGGAGGAGTAGATGAGACCAACAAGAACCTGGACCCAGAGGTCTTCTACCATGCTACAGCATGTCTACGGTGAGACACATCGATCAATACTGTAGACCAGGGGTGCACACTGCACAGATCTACTGTATACTAGCAGTTAGCCCAAAGGTTACAAAGACAAACTTATGAACTGGCAATGGGAGGAGGATCTACTATCTACTGCTGTTGCACCTTTGATCAAGGTACTTAACCAAAATTGCTCCAGGGGCACTGCACTGACTGAACCAGTAGCCTGCTCTAGACTGCTCCCAGCCGACAACTTGTCGGTGCTGTCTCAGAGGATTGGGTGAATGGCACAAATGGATGATAAAGTACGGATTTGTTCTAATCTGTCATGTCCTCCACTGTCAGACTACACAACGCTGACCTGCCTTTTTCTGATGCATGACAAGACTAGTTGAACTTTTCCAACAGAAATCTGAGCTGTGCGACGCAAAGCAACAGGCAGGCCATGCGTAACTGTCGAGGCCTCATCGACTCTCTGGGCAGTTACGTCCAGGATTGTGTAGCTGCAGAGAGGCCAGATGACAAGGTGGGCGTACAACATTAAATATCTTAAAATAACATTGAAATAAGTGATGATGCATTTATGGAATGCCATTCTTCAGAATTCCAAATAATATAAGTTCTACCTGCATGTGAAAATATCATGGGATACATTTCTCCATTGCTTACGTTTTCTTGATACCTACTTTTTAACTTGGCGTTTGAAGAATAATACTATGGACATGTGTATGGTAGGTACAGGTTAATGCAAACTAACCAAACCTGTTATTTTGCGTCTGTTCGTGCCAGTCTGTGGAGAACTGTGTCTGTGTCCTGCACAACCTGAGCTTCCAGCTGGAGAGTGAGGCCCCGGCCCTGTTCAGCCGGATCACTGCCCTGGCCGGGACCGTCAACCGGGCCAACGCCTCCGCTGAGACCGGCCCCATTGGCTGTTTCAGCCAACAGAGCAGCAAGATCCAGGAGCAGGAGGTGAGACAGGCATATATGTCTAATGACATCAAGGGAGAGAGGAGAGAGATGGGTGGAAACTGTACATAGATACACAATGACATCATCGTGTACTGCACAGTATTGAATGTTTTAAAACACACAAATGTTGTGTACATCAACTTCCAACATAGATCTGAACACCCCAAAAAATCAGATGATTGATAATAACTTTCACTCCTGTAGAGTCACTTTGACTACCCCGTGATGGAGGAGCAGCATCCTAAAGGAGCGGGCTGGCTCTTCCACTCCAAGACCATGCAGAGTTACCTGTCTCTGCTGAGGTCCAGCCAGAGAGAAGACACCCTGGAGGCCTGCTGTGGAGCCCTGCAGAACCTCACCGCTAACCAAGGCATTGTACGAAAGACACAGTATTTTTACTCTTTATTTCATTATTTATTTTCACACAAAAATTATTTTAAATGTACCAAATGTATAGAGAAAAACATGCACCAAATGTGTGTAGAAAAACAACGATTCAAATCATGGTCCTCCCAAATGTTTTTAGAATCCCTTCATAGACCCGTTGTAAGACCCTCATCTGTGTGTTCACAGGTTTCTAGAGTGATGAGCCAGAACATTGTCCAGAAGCTGAACGGCTTGCCTGAAATCTCTCGCCTGCTGCAATCTCCCAACCCCAGCCTACAGAAGACTGCTGTGGCTTTGGTGTCAAACCTAGCCAAGAACCAACGCCTTCAGAGCATCATGGGTGAGCATGGACACCAATCTTAACCATGTTCATAGTGAAATGGATGGAACCTAGAATGTTAGGCTATCTTATTTCAATAATGGTTTAGTTTGCATTGAGAGCAAACATCCAGCAGGGTCACGTTAGCTATACAATTTTGCCACTTTTATTTTCAGAGAGGATTAAACAAGAAAAGAAAACATTTCATTTATACCTGACCTGAGTTTGTGTTAGTTTTAACATTTTGTCCTTGTTGTCAAGTTAGCAACACTTCATAGAGTGTGTTTGCGGGAAGTGAATGACCTAATGGGATGTGTCTTGAAGCCCGACAGACGTTCCCAGACCTGGTTGGCATCCTCAGCTCAGGGACCAAGGAAGGGACAGAGTCTGACGACACCCTGGCCATGGCGTGCCAAACCAGCCACAGTCTTCTGATGAAGGAGCCTGAGCTGGGGAAGCGCCTGCTGAGCAACAACCTGGTCAACTCACTCAACGACCTGAGCAAGAACAGGTAAGGCCTGCTCAGTAGATTTTATAACAAAAAAGTACAACATCTGCTCTATGTAAAGAAAACATTTGCAAAATCTAACAATTGTGGACAGCCTCTTTGGGGACTTCCTAAAGAATTCAGATAACAGAGCTTTGACTTTGAGGGAAATGGTTCAGAGTACTCCAGCCTTACAGGGATGGTTCTTTCTCTCGGTAGGCTTTTCCCAAAGGCAAGCAAAGCTGCAGGTGTGCTCCTCTACAGCCTCTGGTCAGAGAAGGACATACAGAGTTTCCTAAAAAAGGTAAGCCAATATTTCAAACAAATTCTGTCATAGTAATATGGGATATCCCTGTTGCAGATATTTACCTTTTTTTTCAAGAGCTGTTGCATTTTATCTGTCAGTTTATGCTTCAATGCATTTGAAAAATGACAGCGAAGACAACGTTATTAGGTTGCAGAGTATTTGCAATGGAGGCAATAACTCTTGTATGAAAGGAGGATCTGAATAGGCTCAGTCAGGACAAAGACAGGTATCTTTATGATCCCTCTTCACCCCTTCCTTCCCCAGAGGAGGATGACTCAGTGTGGCTGGCTGATGTTGTCTCTACTTGCTGTTTCTATAGCTGTAGAGATCCCTGGTATCTGTCTGCATTAGGCGAGGTGTGCCATTTGTTTCCTCAGTAGTAAGAACCTAGTCCACACCCCGATCAGGCATTTGTTTACAACAGTGGAGAATGAATGGAGGGATTATGTTCTGTCTGGTGGGCGAATACAGTATATGGTACACCTGAACAATGGTATGTACACAGGAGCTGTAGAGCTGCTGCAATGGTACAGCCAAGGAATCTAAGGATACAGGTTCACACCACAGTGTTAGACTCTTATCTGTTCACGCAGGACACCTTATCCCTTGTATTTTAATGCTTACCTGATACTGAACATAGTTTTGCCTAGATCTCTTACCCAAGGTGCTTGACATTTCAGTTTCACTTAGTGAGAAACCTGCTGTGAGCCTAGAAACTGTTACCATGACATTATTTAGGAAAACAATCAGTATCAAGGGGGGGATTCTAATGTCTATTTAACAATGTGTCCTACAGCAAGGGATGAATAAGGGTTCCTTTGTGAATGACATCACCAGCGTGGCTCACAGGTCTGTGCAGGTCGTTGAGTAACAAGAAGACAGCTGACATGGATCTCACAGCACCTCCTCCCAATGTACTGATGGACTATACACCTACTACAGTACATGTCAGACTGGGTCCAGTTTATATGGTTACTAAATGTTTACTTTAGATATCAAAACACATTCAAGTTAGTCAGATTGTCCATCTGTTATGTTAATTGTGTTATCCATCTTACGTCCGTATAAAGGTTTTGTATTTCTGAGGGGTTTCTGGGCTTTTGTTTTTACTAGAAATCATTTGTTTTTCTTTTGCACTGTAAGCATGTTGATTTTGTTTTGGTAATGGCTAGTTACTGGGATTGATTGAATAGACCCCCTTAGCTTGCATGACAATTATTGCTGATTACCCAAAAGCTACTGAAAGCTAATGATCAGATGTTGTAACTCATTTCATTAGATTTATTATGCTAGAAGAGTCCACTAAGTAACAGTTGCTACAGCACACACAAAGCACATCACAAAACAAAAATATTGTGATTGTCACTAATGTTTAACCTACTATGTTCTTCTGTATAGTACAGCCATACTGTAAGCATTTTTGATACATGTATTCTTTTGTCCGTGCCTGTATGGTTTAGATCTCCCAATATATATTGTTATTTTTTTAATTTTTGTCCATAAAATACTGTACCATTTTTATTTTATTTTTATTTTGGAAATCTGTTCCAAAGTATTCCCATGAATAATAGAGAGACATACAGTATTTGATTGTATACAAACATAAGCAAGGTATGGAATTATTCAGTTTTTATCTGATCTGTTTCGGCTTCTTGCGGTCAATTTTCTGTCTACGGCTGAATTGAGTTTTTTTTGTTTTAGTCACCTCTGTGTATTTGAATTCAGATGCTGTATTGTATGTATCGTCAAAGATACTTGCTATTATTCTGTTTGTATAATCTCATTGAGTAATGGATAAAGAATATTTTCAAAACATTTGTTCATGAGAACTCTTTATGCTTGTTAGTTTTTCTGTGCTGTTTTCTAAGATGATACCAGTAAGAAGCCTTGCATGAGTCTTAGGAGCAGGAGCAGGAGCCTATGATCATAGGAGCCTATGATCTCCTATTTCGGTAGTGTAATGCAGCCTGATGTACAAGTACACCCCCTGGACATGCACTAGCATATCACAGGGACTTCTGATGTTACCAGTGCCAATGCCAGTACCGTGTGAATGCATGCTTTACTTAAAACAACTCTAACAACCATTGGCAGAGGTAGCAAATCAGTAAATGGGAAATGCAACTCTGTGAGGCCTAAAGACAAATGATGTTTGAAATATGAGGACGGTTAAGCTACACCTGAATAACAGCCAGTGGTGCAGCAGCAGACACACCCTGTGCCCTGGTCTACTCCCATTACCTCACTGGGATTTATTTTGCTTACACTGCCTGTCTTGTCTCATGTTGTGGTTGGTCTGGGCATAGGACGCAAACTGTTCTGTGGGCACAATACCAGCTTATGTCTTTCCCCCAGTTTTTACTCTACCTTACTGATTCATGGTTCTGGGATTAGCAAGAGGTATTAGTACAGTAACAACAAACAATGGTGTGCAATAAAAAATTGAAAAAGTCAGCCAAGCAAAAACCCGCTAAATATGAATTGAGAAGAATGCTATAATTGCTCAGTGGGAAATGAATATCCAACTGGTCAGCGACAACTGTTTGGAGTTTATGACAGCAACTATGTGAGCTAATTACAGTTTTATAGACACTATGTTCTGGGATTTCCTATGATCTTCAATGCAGAAGAACCCATTATCTTATAACGACTCTTATGTTGTTTGTGAGCGTCATAGAGATTACATCTGCGTGTTCGTGAGAGTCTCAGCTTTTCATAGATAGTTTGTTGGGCTAAGCATTCGGTCTCTACTGACGCTTTTGTCAAATGACCCGGCCCGGGCCCCTTCGGGATCCACCCATGTCTCACAAACACCGCTCTAGCTCAGCCACCATTAATCACACAGACTAATAATTGGTATCTATGGATGCAGAAGAAATTGAATAATCTGTAAACACACATGGTTTAAAAGGGTTTTGAAGCACTAAATCATGCCGGTGTGATTGTGGGACTCAAGTAATAACCACAGGAGGACTCCAGCCATGGAGCTGGGTTGGACGCTGTGCCTGGACTGGGCACCGGCGCAAAGAAGGACTCCGGCCATGGAGCTGGGTTGGACGCTGTGCCTGGACTGGGCACCGGCGCAAAGAAGGACTCCGGCCATGGAGCTGGGTTGGACGCTGTGCCTGGACTGGGCACCGGCGCAAAGAAGGACTCCGGCCATGGAGCTGGGTTGGACGCTGTGTCTGGACTGGGCACCGGCGCAAAGGAGGACTCCGGCCATGGAGCTGGGTTGGACGCTGTGCCTGGACTGGGCACCGGCGCAAAGAAGGACTCCGGCCATGGAGCTGGGTTGGACGCTGTGCCTGGACTGGGCAGCGGCGCAAAGGAGGACTCCGGCCATGGAGCTGGGTTGGACGCTGTGCCTGGACTGGGCACCGGCACAAAGGAGGACTCCGGCCATGGAGCTGGGTTGGACGCTGTGCCTGGACTGGGCACCGGCGCAAAGAAAGACTCCGGCCATGGAGCTGGGTTGGGCGCTGTGCCTGGACTGGGCAGCGGCGCAAAGGAGGACTCCGGCCATGGAGCTGGGTTGGACGCTGTGCCTGGACTGGGCACCGGCACAAAGGAGGACTCCGGCCATGGAGCTGGGTTGGACGCTGTGCCTGGACTGGGCACCGGCGCAAAGAAAGACTCCGGCCATGGAGCTGGGTTGGGCGCTGTGCCTGGACTAGCCACCGGCGCAAAGAAGGACTCCGGCCATGGAGCTGGTGTTGGACGCTGTGCCTGGACTTTGCAGCGGCGCAAAGGAGGACTCCGGCCATGGAGCTGGGTTGGACGCTGTGCCTGGACTGGGCACCGGCACAAAGGAGGACTCCGGCCATGGAGCTGGGTTGGACGCTGTGCCTGGACTGGGCACCGGCGCAAAGAAAGACTCCGGCCATGGAGCTGGGTTGGGCGCTGTGCCTGGACTAGCCACCGGCGCAGAAGAAGGCTCCTGCCCTGGAGCTGGACTGGATGCCTTGCCTGGAAGCTCTGGACCATTGATCGTCGCTGGAGGTTCCGGACCGTGGACCTTTGCTGGAGGTTCCAGGCCGTGGACTGTCGCTGGAGGTTCCGCACTGTGGACCGCCGCTGGAGGTTCCGGACTGTGGACCGTTGCTGGAGGTTCCGGACTGTGGACCGTCACAGGAGGTTCTGGACTGTGGACCGTCGCAGGAGGTTCCGGACTGTTGACCGTCGCAGGAGGTTCCGGACTGTGGATCGTCGCAGGAGGTTCCGGACTGGGGACCGTCGCCGGAAGCTCTGGACTGGGGACCGTCGCCGGAACTCTGGACTGGGGACCGTTGCCGGAAGCTCTGGACTATGAATGCGCACTGGAGGCCTAGTGCGTGGAGCCGGTACAGGGGGAACCGGACTGGTGACACGCACTTCAGGGCGAGTGCGGGGAGCAGGCACAGGACGTAGCGGACTGTGAATGCGCACTGGAGACCTAGAGCGTAGAGCCGGTACAGGGGGAACCGGACTGGTGACACGCACTTCAGGGCGAGTGCAGGGAGCAGGCACAGGATGTACCGGACTGTGAATGCGCACTGGAGGCCAGATGCGTGGGCTCACCGGACTGATGACACGCTCCTCCAAACGCCTGCGTTGCCGCATACTCCTAACCAACTCCATTCTCCGGTATCCCTCCTCACACTGTTCCATCGACTCCCAGGCGGGCTCTGGTACTCTCCTTGGGTCGACCAACCACCTCTCTATCTCCTCCCAGATGTTCTCTGGCTCTTCCCTCTGCTCAGCCACCAGCTCCATGTGTCCCCTCCCAAAAAAATGATTGGTGTTTCTGTGGCCGCGGTCCCGGTCCCGGCGTCGTCGCCGTCCTTCTTGTGTCCTCTGCGACTCCTGCCAAGGAAGGGTCTCCTGTCCTTCCATGATTTATTCCCAGGTCCAATTTATTTTTACCATAGCTGCATGCTGCTTGGTCCTTGTTTGGTGGGATATTCTGTCACGGTTGTCGTAAGAGCGGGACCAAGGCGCAGCGGATGTTGATTTCCACAGATTTATTTCAAAGTGGAACTTAAAGCAAAAAACAATAAATCCATAAACGAACAACGAAACGTGACTACGTGGTGCACATCCACAAACACAAAACAATATCCCACAAACACAGGTGGGATAAATAGTTACTTAAATATGATCCCCAATTAGAGACAACGATTACCAGCTGCCTCTAATTGGGAATCATACAAAACACAAACATAGAAGAATTAAACTAGAACACAACATTGAAATATTCAACTAGAATACCCCCTAGTCACGCCCTGACCTGCTACACCATAGAGAAACAAGGGCTCTCTATGGTCAGGGCGTGACAACCATGGCATTAATTCTCATTAAAGTAGATACACTTCTCCTTTGTGGCATTGTAATCCATTAAGATTTCTGTATTTTGATGTTCCTGGCCACAGATTCTCTCATTCCTATGAAGCATACTCATGAGTACAACATTTATGCCTTTCTTTGGCACGTAGGACACTAGGCACGTGTCAGCCGTGAACACAAACTTAGAGGAATTGATAGGCCTATTCCATGTATGCAACAGCTGAGGTTGGAGCTTCCCTGTATACACTTGCAAGTTCCACGCATATGATGAAGCAGCATCACAGTCAGCCCAGATCTTGATTCCATATTTAGACAATATGTGCTGCCTGAAAGGGCAGCGGCTCCTAAATTGCATAAGCTGCATATCAACAGTAACATTGGGCCCAGGGTTGAAAGACTGTGGAAGGCGGTCCACCCGCTTGTCCCACACTGACCTGATTGCAGCTAGCTTGTCTCTCTGCTAGCTTGTCTCTCTTCATTGTATAATTTTTAATTTAGTAAACATTGAAAATGGATCCTACAGACCCAACCTCCACTGTAATGTTTTGCCAATAATTGCTGTTATTCTGTTTGTATGATCTCAATGGATAATGGATAAAGAATATTTTCATAACATTTGTTCTTGAGAACTCATGCTTGTTAGCTTTTTGTGTTGTTAGCTTTTTGTGTTGTTTCCCCAAGTTCACAAATTCTAAGATGATACCAGTAAGTAGCCGAGTCTTGGCTCATAGGAGCAGGAGCCTGTTTCTATAGAGTGATACATCTTTACGTACAAATACACCCCCTGGACAGGATGCTAGTCTATCGCAGGGCGTTACCAGTCTTAACAGTGCCAATGTCAATACCGTGTGAATGCATGGTCTACTTCAAATAACGCTTCCCAAACTCTGTCTTCGGGACTGCAAGGGGTGCACTACAAAGCTGATTCAAATGACCAAAGCGTGATGATTAGTTAGACAATCTGGACCCTCTCTTTCTAAAATTATCCGCCGCCATTGTTGCAACCCCTATTACCAGTCTGTTCAACCTCTCTTTCGTATCGTCCGAGATCCCTAAAGATTGGAAAGCTTTCATGGTCATCCCCCTCTTCAAAAGGGGGTGACACTCTAGACCCAAACTGTTATAGACCTATATCCATCCTGCCCTGCCTTTCTAAAGTCTTCGAAAGCCAAGTTAACTTCTCTGCGCTACGGATCCCTTTAACGGGATCATTTTCCTAAACAACCGCTGAATTGCAGGGCGCAAAATATTACTAAAAATATTTATAATCATGCAATCACAAGTGAAATATACCAAAACACAGCTTAGCTTGTTGTTAATCCACCTATCGTGTCAGATTTTGAAAATATGCTTTACAGCAAAAGAAATACAAGCTTTTGTGAGTGTATCAATCAATGCTAGAACAGTTAGCCCCAAATTAGCATGGTCACGAAAGTCAGAAAAGCAATAAAATGAATCGCTTACCTTTGATAATCTTCAGATGTTTGCACTCACAAGACTCCCAGTTACACAATAAATGTTCTTTTTGTTCGATAAATATTACTTTTATAACAAAAAAAACACCACTTGGGTTGCGTTATGTTCAGAAAACTACAGCCTCGTTCCGGTCCTGAAAGGCAGAAGAAAATTCCCAAACGTATCAGATTCAAAAATATTACTAAAAATATTTATAATCATGCAATCACAAGTGAAATATACCAAAACACAGCTTAGCTTGTTGTTAATCCACCTATCGTATCAGATTCTGAAAATATGCTTTGCAGCGAAAGCAATCCAAGCTTTTGTGAGTGTATCAATCAATGCTAGAACAGTTAGCCTTATATTAGCTTGGTTAGCTTGGTCACGAAAGTCAGAAAAGCAATGAAATCACTTACCTTTGATAATCTTCGGATGTTTGCACTCACGAGACTCCCAGTTACACAATAAATGTTATTTTTGTTCGATAAATATTACTTTTATAACAAAAAAACGCCATTTGGGTTGAGCGTTATGTTCAGAAAACCAAAGCCTCGTTCCGTTCGACGAAAATTCCAAAAAGTATCCGTAATGTTCGTAGAAACATGTCAAATGTTTTTTATAATCAATCCTCAGGTTGTTTTTAATAAACAGATCACTGACCATTTCGAATCCCACCGTATCTTCCTCAGCCACGCTCAAGGTACTAAACGATATCATAACCGCTATCGATAAAAGACAGTACTGTGCAGCCGTCTTTATCGACCTGGCCAAGGCTTTCGACTCTGTCAATCACCGTATTCTTATCGGCAGAATCAATAGCCTGGGTTTCACAAATGACTGCCTCGCCTGGTTCACCAACTACTTCGCAGACAGAGTTCAGTGTGTCAAATCGGAGGACCTCTGGCAGTCTCTATGGGGGTGCCACAGGGTTCAATTTTCGGGCCGACTCTTTTCTCTGTACATATCAACGATGTCGCTCTTGCTGCGGGTGATTCCCTGATCCACCTCTATGCAGACGACACCATTCTGTATACATCTGGCCCTTCTTTGGACACTGTGTCAACTAACCTCCAAACAAGCTTCAATGCCATACAACACTCCGTCCAGAGTAGTGATGCTAGTTGGGCGTGGCCTCCAACTGCTCTTAAACACTAGTAAAACGAAATGCATGCTTTTCAACCGTTCGCTGCACGCACCCGCCAGCCCAACTAGCATCACTACTCTGGACGGTTTTGACCTAGAATACGTGGACAACTACAAATACCTAGGTGTCTGGCTAGACTATAAACTCTCCTTCCAGACTCATATCAAACATCTCCAATCCAAAATAAAATCTAGAATCGGCTTTCTACTTCGCAACAAAGCCTCCTTCACTCACGCCGCCAAACTTACCCTAGTAAAACTGATTATCTTACCGATCCTCGACTTCGGCGATGTCATCTACAAAATAGCTTCCAATACTCTACTCTACATCTGTTTTGTTACCAAAGCCCCTTATACCACCCACCACTGCAACCTTTATGCTCTAGTCGGCTGGCCCTCGCTACATCTTCTTCGCCAGACCCACTGGCTCCAGGTCATCTATAAGTCTATGCTAGGTAAAGCTTCGCCTTATCTCAGCTTACTGGTCACGATAACAACACCCACCCGTAGCACGCGCTCCAGCAGGTATATCTCACTGGTCATCCACAAAGCCAACATCTACGTTGGCCGCCTTTCCTTCCAGTTCTCTGCTGCCAGTGACTGGAACGAATTGCAAAAATCGCTGAAGCTGGAGACTTACATTTCCCTCACTAACTTTAAACATCAGCTATCTGAGCAGCTAACCGATCGCTGCAGCTGTACATAGTCCATCTATAAATAGCCCACCCAATCTACCTACCTCATCCCCATATTGTTTTTTTTTACTTTTCTGCTCTTTTGCACACCAGTATCACTACTTACACATCATCATCTGCACATCTATCACTCCAGTTAATCTGCTAAATTGTAATTACTTTGCTACTATGGCCTATTTATTGCCTAACCTCCTCATGCCATTTGCAAACACTGTACATATACTTTATTTTTTTCTATTGTGTTATGCTTGTTAATTCCATGTGTAACTCTGTGATGTTGTTTCTGTCGCACTGCTTTGCTTTATCTTGGCCAGGTCGCAGTTGTAAATGAGAACTTGTTCTCAACTAGCTTACCTGGTTAAATAAATGTGAAATAAAATAAAATAAAAAGTTGATTATTTGAATCAGCTGTGTAGTGCTAGGGCAAAAACCAAAAGGTGCACCCCTTGGGGTCCTGAGAACTGAGTTTGGGAAACCCTGAATAACACAACCATATCAACCAGAGGCAGCAGATCAGTACATGTGGAATGCCACTCTGGGGCTGCGTTTAGACAGGCAGGCCAATTCTGATATTTTTGGCCTTCAGACCAATAACATCAAATATTTTTGTATGTAACCTTTTTCAGAGCTAATATGATTGATTAAAAGACCACTTATAGTGAGAAAAAAAATGAGAATTGGGCTGCCTGTCTAAATGTTTCCATTCTTTTAAAGGCAATGTTTCCGACGTTCACGGAGATCGCATTCATGGTAAAGGCTGCAGAAACACATACGACTCCTGATAGCCACTTGGTCATACAAGGACGGTTGAGCTACACCTGAATAGCAGCTGGTGGTGCAGCAGCAGACACACCCTGTGCCCTGATCTACGCCCATTACCTCACTTTGATTTGTTTTGCTTACCCTGCCTGTCTTGACTCATAGGGTGTCAGGTAGACTGGTGATTAGAGCATTGGGCCAGTAACCAAAAAGTTGCTAGACCGAATCCCCGAGCTGACAAGGTAAAAATCTGTCGTTCTGCCCCTGAACAAGGCAGTTACCCACTGTTCCTAGGCCGTCATTGTAAACAAGATTTTCTTCTTTACGGACATTCCTAGTTAAATAAAGGTTAAATAAAAAATGTTGTGTCTGGGCATAGGGCGCAAACTGTTCTGTGGAACAATACCAGGTTTATGTCTTTCCCCCAGTATTTACTGTACCTTACTGATTTAGGGCTCTGGGATTAGCAAGTAACAACAAACAATGGTGCGTACAGATTTGTTGGCCTGTTTGAATATTGTAATTGTTTTAATATACACAGTATACACACTTAGAAAAAGGGTTCCAAAAGGGTTCATCGGCTGTCCTCACAGGATAACCCTTTTTAGGTCCAGGTAGAACCGTTTTTGGTTGCAGGCAGAACTATTTTGGGTTCCGTGTAGAATCCTCTGTGAAAAAGGTCCTACATGAAACGTGAAAGGGTTCTACCTGGAACCAAAAAGGTTTGTCAAAGGGCTCTCATATGGGGATGGCAGAAGAACACTTTTAGGTTCCAGATAGCAATTTTTTTTCTAAGAGGGATGTATAGGGAATGGAGTTGGGTAATGTTTGACCTTTTAACTTGAGATATATTCTTTGCTTACAACAGATTTTGAGTATGACTACACCCACCAAAGAACACAATATCTACTCTGTCACATGGTACAGAACCACAGTGTGAAACAATCCCAGATCATTGACACTACTGAGACTTGGCACATAGCCAGGTCGGCATATAAGTGGTTTTCAAGGAAGGTGTGGTTGTTTTTTTAATGACCATGGCATTAATCATCATTAACATAGATACTTCAGGTTCCCACCAACACAGCCATGGGTATAGAGCCATGGATACTGTACATCAGGAAGAGGCAGAGCACCACCCTGTTACATCATTATTCTACCTCCACAGTGTTTCATTATCTAATTATGGAAGTGTATATTTACCTGGCAGAAAAGGAATGGTGTCAGAAAGCGATATACCAACCCAATATTAAAGTCCCAGTGCAGTGAAAAACGTGATTTTCCTATGTTTTATATATATATTTACACACTATGAGGTAGGAATAATACTGTGACATTTTGAAAAAGATGTAAGCACTGACATTACAGTGTAAGAGCTTTGTGAATAGAACGCCTGAGATTATAGCCTGTATTGGTGGGATGGAGTTTTGGCCTTCCATGGTGACATCACCATGCGGTAAATTAGTTAATAATAGACCAATAAGAAAGATAGTTCCAAACATCTCTGCCAATAACAGCTTTTCCTTCCCCACTCAGACCACTCCCATACAGTCTTAGCAAAATTAATTCCTGCTTGAGAAATGTCCGTTTACTAAGAAGCTATTTTTGTTGCTTTTTTTACAATTTTAATTGAAAATATGTGCACTGAGGTACTTAATTTTTACCCCAAAATAATTTGATATAGAGATAAGAACGGCTGAATTGGACCTGTAATTGGCATGCCTTTACCTAACCCTAACCCTTAACTTAACCCAGCATTTTCCAAACTAGGGCTTTCGACCGCATGTGGGATCGCCTGATTTAAAAATGAGAGAAACTCTATCCATCTCGGTGACACTTCTTTTAAAGGGGTCCTTATTACAGTGTAATTACATGTGTAATTGCACTGTAACACGTATAGTAGTTAACTGTAACGGCTCATAGTTACAATGTACTAACAACATGTACCTGGTAGTAATTGTGGTCTGTAATTAGAGACGTGTAACAACAAATGCTCGTTACCATTCTTGTTACTAATGGTTTCCACTAAATTCAACTGTTTCGCTTCTTCTCAGCTGCATCTGATTCATTAACAACTGTGACAAAGGTTGGGATCCCTTGTGGATGCGCTGGGTGTCTGACAGATTATAGCCTATGGTCAATAGACTCTAATTACTTAACCATGAATGTGCACTGTTCAAAATATATCTCTGGTCAACTTTGTTGCTAGCACTTGGCCCCAAAATAAAGCGTACCATCTGGGTTAACTTGGTTGAGTTAACGCTAACAAATTTAATACGAGTTTAATCCCAGATGAGGAATAAAACATTATTTAAAATCAAATCAAATGTATTTATAAAGCCCTCTTACATCAGCTGATATCTCAAAGTGCTGTACAGAAACCCAGCCTAAAACCCCAAACAGCAAGCAATGCAGGTGTAGAAGCACGGTGGCTAGGAAAAACTCCCTAGAAAGGACGGAACCTAGGAAGAAAACCAGAGAGGATCACAGGCTATGAGGGGTGGCCAGTCCTCTTCTGGCTGTGCCGGATGGCGATTATAACAGAACATGGCCAAGATGTTCAAATGTTCATAGATGACCAGCAGGGTCAAATCATATTTCAAAGCATATGTAATGTTTGCCTAAGTACAATATAATTACTAGTTGTTCCACAGGATTTAGCTAGCTAAAATGAATTGTATCTTGAGGAGTACTTACTTGTAATGAATGTGTACTTATACAGTACATTACCCATCCTGACAAGCTGGCCCTCAATTTGCCCCCCAAAAACAATAAAAAAATAAATCATTTAACCGTGTATTTGACAATTAAATTAAATTAAATATTTTTTGACAAATTAATAAACAGTTATGGTTAAAATTGTGAGATAGGCATTTGTACTTACCAAATTGTAAACTTGGTTGAATAATAGTTTATAATTGGTCTTAAAACAAACTTATCATTGCACTGTTGAAGAACATTCTCACTTTTGGATGTGATGCATTAGTGCAATTATTTATTCATCCCAGGAACTAAGGCTTGTCAAGGGACCAACCAGTTAGCTCTATTGACATACTTTGGGCTTGCGACCTACGCACAGTACAGAAGGCAGGTAACCATGCCAAAATTAACACAGCATGTATCTACTAATGTAGCAAGATAACATATTTTAGTCAGGCAACATACTGTATAAAATGTGAATAGTCAACATTTCATTCCGAAGTCCGAGTGTATTTTCTCACACTTCCATCATTGTTTAAAAAAAAATTACCGTCATTTTTGCATGGTTGCTTCATATTTCATTCCATACTTTCCGTTAAAGCTTGCAGCGATGCATGCTTCAAAATACATACAAACAGAGTATGCATTTCGAGAAGTGCCCCCCGTGCCCCGTTTTGCATACTTTGATTTGGACATACACTCCAACATTCACTCCAATTTGCGTGCTCAGAGCACGGTAGTACGTATGCATTTTGAAAAACAGCCATTGACTTAGCTACTACTGTTAGTTAGCCATATAGCCACAAAGAATTGTTAACTAGCTACCCAAGAATAATTGACATCTACCTTGGATGACATTGGTTTTAGGTAATTTTTGCCTCTTATACTATCTGGTTAGCTACGTTATTACTATTCACATATAGCTAGCTGATAGTTCTGAAGATAAACGTTTACTTTGTGTATATCTTGTTTCATCTCTATTGCCATTGTCCTGGCTAGAAAAAGGAAGGTTAAGTGAATGGGTAAATCCATAGTAAGTCAATAGGGCTAACTGGCTAGCTAGCTAGATTTGTTACATTACAAAAAGTCCTCATCAATCTGCACACAATACCCCATAATAAACAAGGCATAAACAGGTTTTTATACATCTTTGCAAATGTATTACAATTATTTAACTGAAATATCACATTTACATAAGTATTCAGACCATTTTCTCAGTACTTTGTTGAAGCACCTTTGACAGTGATAATAGCCTTGAGTCTTCTTGGGTATGGCACTACATGCTTGGCACACCTGTATTTGTGGAGTTTCTCCCATTGTTCTCTGCAGATCCTCTCAAGCTCTGTCAGGTTGGATGGGGAGCGTCGCTGCACAGCTATTTTCAGGTCTCTCCAGAGTTATTAGATCGGTTCCAGTCCGGGCTCTTGGCTGGGCCACTCAAGGACATTCAAAGACATGTTCCGAAGCCACTCCGGCATTGTCTTGGCTGTGTGCTTAGGGTTGTTGTCCTGTTGGAAGGTGAACCTTTGTCCCAGTCGGAGGTCCTGAGCGCTCTGGAACAGGTTTTCATCTAGGACCTCTCTGTACTTTGCTCCGTTGATTTTCTCCTCGATCCCAACTAGTCTCCCAGTCCCTGCCACTGAAAAATATCCCTACAGCATGATGCTGCCACCACCATGCTTCACCGTAGGGATGATAGGTTTCCTCCAGACGTGACGCTTTGTATTCAGGCCAAAGAGTTCAATCTTGGTTTCATCAGACCAGAGAATCTTGTTTCTCATGGTCTGAGAGTCCTTTAGGTGCCTTTTGGCAAACTCCAAGCGGGCTGTCATGTGCCATTTACTGAGGAGCGGCTTCCAACTGGCCACTAAACCACAAAGGCCTGATTGATGGAGTGCTGCAGAGATGGTTGTCCTGGAAGGTTCTCCCATCTCCATAAAGGAACACTGGAGCTCTGTCAGAGTGATCATCGGGTTCTTGGTCACCTCCCTGACCAAGGCCCTTCTTCCCCGATTGCTCAGATTGGCCTGGCGGCCAGCTCTAGGAAGAGTGTTGCTGGTTCCAAACCTCTTCCATTTAAGAATGATGGAGGCCACTGTGTTATTGGCGACCTAGAATGCTGCAGATGTTATTGGTACCCTTCCCCAGATCTGTGCCTCGACACAATCCTCTCTCAGAGCTCTACGGACAATTCCATCGACCTCTTGGCTTGGTTTTTGCTCTGACATGCACTGTCAACTATGGGACCTTATATAGACGGGTGTGTGCCTTTCCTAATCATGTCCAATCAATTGAATTCACCACAGGTGGACTCCAATCAAGTCGTAGAAACGTCTCAAGGATGATCAATGGAAACAAGATGTACCTGAGCTCAATTCCGAGTCTCATAGCAAAGGGTCTGAAAACTTATGTAAATAAGGTATTTATGTTTTTTTAAAACGTGTCTTTGCTTTGTCATTATGGAGTATTGTGTGTTTTTTATTTATTTCATCCATTTTAGAATAAGGCTGTAATGTAACAAAATGTGGAAAAAGGGAAGGGGTCTGAATACTTTCCCAATGCACTGTGTGTATATATATATGGTGAGAATGCATTAGACTGTTTGAGAAGGTTTGAATCCTAAGCAACCTGCATACACATTGTTTGAAGTACAATAGACCAACATACATAGGTACTGTAGTAGATCAAATCTTAGTGCTGGAAAACCTTGTTAGAGCATGGTCCCTCTCCTTGTTCAGGCGGCGTTCGGTGGTCGAGGTCACCGGTTTTCTAGCCATCACAGATCCACTTTCAATTTTCCATTTGTTTTTTCTTTGTTTTCTACACACCTGGTTTCATTCCCCAATTACATGTTCATGTATTTAACCCTCTGTTTCCCCCATGTTTTTGTGCTTGATTGTTTCTATGTTCATTCGGTACGTTATGGCTGGTTTTCGATGGGTGCTGTTTTCACCTGTGCGTAATTGATTACCGTTTATTGTTGGTCAAGTGTATTGTTACCTTGTGCCTTTATTTTGAGTAAAGTACGTTGCTCACTCATTCTGCTCTCCTGCGCATGACTTCATGCACCTGCTACACCAACCTTCTGACATGTAGTAGGCATTGTGGTCTTCATGTGAATTTCCTTTATTGTTCAGCTACAGACCAATGCTTACTTCTCACTTAAAACTTTTTTTTGTATTGTGAGGTAAATGGTCTTTATTTGGCATTGTGTGATATGTGTTTCAGGGCTGCATGTTTATAATGTTGAGGTCACGTTTTCTTTGCTGAAAGGATCAAGGATTTAAAAGTTGTAAGGGTGGTCATAACAATCTTTAGCATTTTGTTTCCTCCATTGCAACACCCTCTAACTTTCTTAGTCATCTATGCTGTTGCTCATCACACATTTTGTCACGCCCTGACGAAAACCGTTACACATTTTTCGTTTTTTTATGATACACTTCCCCCTGAAATAACAATCCACATAAGTTACTAACAAATATATTTAAAAATAAATAAACAAAAATGTCACACAAGTCTTCCTTGTCTGTAGAGTACCAGGATGTCCATCGGGCAAGACTCTCATTTTCCCCATTCTGATCTGCAACACTATTTCCTCATACTCTGTTTGCTCCTGCTCTACCTGTTACTGAGAAGATAGACAATGTTAGCCCTGTTATGTCAACCAGGCCACCAGCCAACAAGACAAGTATATCTCCAAGTTAATCCATACTGAACCCATGTTGAAATGTGCATGTACACCCTGGCCCATCTACTGTTGCTAGCCCCAATTCTGACTTGTGCTCTGATATCTGCTTCACTGATTTCTGCTCTCGTGAAAGCCTGGGTTTACTGCACATTAACACTAGAAGCTTATTACCTAAAATGGATCATTTGAAAGTGTGGGTTCACAGCTCCAATCCAGATGTGTTGGTCATTACTAAGACGTGGTTAAGGTAGAGTGTTTTGAATAGTGATGTTAACCTTTTTGGTTATAACCTTTTTCGGCAAGACAGTTCTTCCGAATATGGGGGAGTGGCTAACTTTACCAAGGATCACCTTCAGTGCCCGGTTGTCTCCACCAAGTCTGTCCCCAAGCAATTTGATTTGCTGGTTTTTAGTATTAAACTTTCAAATAGCTCTTTGTTGACATTGTGCATCTGAGCGCATGGTGAATCCGACGTCTGCATTGGCCATGCAGCATTTATGATGACATGGCCTCAGCAGAAGAGGGCATTCATACTTCTTGCGCTTTGTGGAGCAGTGCAGAGCTGTTGTCAAGGAAGTGAGTTTGTGTTTTCTACAGGATGTACTGCCCCATCTGCCGTCAACCAATCATGTCAATGAGGAGCATTGTTACAAATTTGGGATGATCATGGCGATGTGGTACGGAGCTCGATATGTCCTCTGTGTCACGCCCTGAACCCTTGGTTCTCTATAGTGTTGTAGGTAAGGTCGTGACCAAGGGGGTGTTCTAGTTTGACTATTTCTATGTTGGTGTACTTAGTATGGTTCCCAATTAGAGGCAGCTGATTATCGTTGTCTCTAATTGGAGATCATACTTAAGTTCTCCATTGTTCCCGCCTGGGTTGTGGGATATTGTTTTGCGTATGTACATGTAGCACCACTGATGTCACGTTTCGTTGTTTGTTTATTGTTTTGTTTGGAAGTTTTGCTTTATTAACTTCTTATGGCTGGGGGCAGTATTGAGTAGCTTGGATGAATTAGGTGCCCAGAGTAAACTGCCTGCTACTCAGTCCCAAAAGCTAAGATATGCATATTATTAGTAGATTTGGATAGAAAACACTCTGTTTCTAAAACTGTTTGAATGATGTCTGTGAGTATAACAGAACTCATATGGCATTCAAAAACCTGAGAAAAAATCCAACCAGGAAGTGGGAAATCTGAGGTTTGTAGGTTTGCCTATCCAATATACAGTGTCTTTGGGGTCATATTGCACTTCCTAAGGCTTCCACTAGATGTCAACAGTCTTTAGAACCTGTTTTATGCTTCTACTATGAAGAATGAGGGAAGGAGAGCTCTTTGAGTCAGGTGTCTGGCATGAGCTGACCACACGCGCTCCCGTGAGAGCGACCTGCGTTCCATCGCATTTCTGAAGACAAAGGAATTCTCCCGTTGAAACAATTTTGAAGAGTTATGTTAACTTCTTGAGAATACAGGGGGTGCTGTTTCGCATTAGCATAATTGCCTCTACAGATTAAACTGCCTCTTATTCAATTATTGCTGTTACTATATGCATATAACCATATGCCATTGGATAGAAAACAAGCTATGGTTTCTAAAACCGTTCCAATTTTGTCTCTGAGTCAAACACAGGTCATTTCACAGCACTTTCCCTGAGCCAGAAGAAGATTGCAAGATGTGTATGCTCGCTTCAAAGCTCTGCCTATATATGGTCACGCGACCTATGACCCGAAACACACTTCCTTCTTCTTCCTCTGGGTGTCTGGAAGACGTCAGAGGAGAAATTTTTTGTTTATCTTGTACTGACGTGAAATAAGACCTATTTCTTTAGCGTGACCGACAACTTCCGGTTTCTGAGATGCGCGTTTTCAGAGGTGCCATTGTCTTTTGTTATGCTGACGTTACGGATGAAAACTATCTCCGTGTCGAAGTTTGTTTGATACATGTGACCATATCACCGTAATGTATGTTTTTTCAATATAGTTTAATCAGATTATTAGAATTTTTTCGGGAGTTTTGCCGTGTTCCGTTCTTTGAGTTTTTTAACTTTGGACATGGACCGTGCCAGTCGACCAGTACCCAGGCTAAATGAAGAGGGGAGGTTGCCATTGTGAATGGATTGAACGACTCATCAGGACTAAGGACACCTTGATCAACATTCTGATGAAAGACCAGCAATAGTAAGACCCAATTTACGATGTTATTTCATATATCTGTCGTGCATGTGAACTGGTCGGGCGCGTCCAGCCGGTTCTGGCTGGCCTGGTTATGCTAATTTAGCGATACATTTTGTTTTCGCTATAAAACATTTAAAAAATCTGAAATATTGTTTGGATTCACCAGATGTTGGGCTTTCAATGTCTGTACGCTGTGTATTTTTTCTGAAATGTTTTAAGACAAGTAATTAGTTATATAACGTTGGTCTCTGTAATTGTTCTAGCTGCATCAGCACTATATCAGATTGCAGCTGCAATGTAGAACTGTGATTTATACCTGAAAAATGCACATTTAAAAAAAAAAAACTATGCTATACCATAAATATGTTATCAGACTGTCATCTTATAAATTTGTTTGTTGGTTTGTGGCTATCAATATCTTAGTTTAGCCGAATTGGTGATAGCACCTGATGGAGTAAGAAACTGTTGGAGTAAGAAAATGGTGTCTTTTGCTAACGTGTTTAGCTAATAGATTTACATATTTTGTCTTCCCTGTAAAACATTTAAAAAATCTGAAATGGTGGTTTTATTCACAAGATCTGTGTCTTTCATTGGGTGTCTTGGACTTGTGATTTAATGATATTTAGATGCTACTATTTAATTGTGACGCTATGCTAGCGATGCTAATCAGTGTGTGGGGGGGGGGGGGGGTGCTCCCGGATCCGGGTTAGGTACTCTGTAGAGGTTAAATTCTTTGGGGTAGGGGGCAGTATTTTCACGTCCGGATGAAAAGCGTGCCCAGAATAAACTGCCTGCTACTCAGGCCCAGATGCTAGGATATGCATATTATTAGTCGATTTGGATAGAAAACACTCTGAAGTTTTGAAAACTGTTTGAATGATGTCTGTGAGTATAACAGAACTCATATGGCAGGCAAAAACCTGAGATAAAATCCAACCAGGAAGTGGGAAATCTGAGGTTTGTAGGTTTTAAACTCTTTGCTTATCCAAGATAAAGTGGAAATGGGGTCGTGTTGCACTTCCTAAGGCTTCCACTAGATGTCAACAGTCTTTAGAACCTTGTTTGATGCTTCTACTGTGAAGTGGGGGCGAATGAGAGCTGATTGAGTAAGGTCTCTCCTAGAGTGCCACGAGCTGACCATGCGCGTTCATGTGAGAGTTAGCTTGAGTTCCATTGCATTTCTGAAGACAAAGGAATTCTCCGGTTGGAACATTATTGAAGATTTATGTTAAAAACATCCTAAAGATTGATTCTTTCCTTCGTTTGACATGTTTCTACGGACTGTAATATAACTTTTTGGACTTTTCGTCCATTCTTTCCGATGGACTTGCACGCGCGTCGTGAGTTTAGATTGTAAACTGAACGCTCGAACAACAAGGAGGAATTTGGACATAAATGATGGACATTATCGAACAAAACAAACATTTATTGTGGAACTGGGATTCCTGGGAGTGCATTCTGACGAAGATCATCAAAGGTAAGTGAATATTTATAATGCTATTTCTGACTTCTGTTGACTCCAACATGGCAGATATCTCTTTGGGTTGAGTTGTCGTCTGAGCGCCGTACTCAGATTATTGCATGGTTTGCTTTTTCCGTAAAGTTTTTTTGAAATCTGACACAGCGGTTGCATTAACTTCTTTGAGAAAGGGGGGCAGTATTGAGTAGCTTGGATGAATAAGTGCCCAGAGTAAACTGCTTGTTACCCAGGCCCAGAAGCTATGATATGCATATAGTAGTAGATTTGGATAGAAAACACTCTAAAGTTTCCAAAACTGTTAAAATAATGTATGTGAGTATAACATAACTCATATAGCAGGCAAAAACCTGAGACAAATCCAACCAGGAAGTGGGAAATCTGAGGTTTTTAGTTTCATTTAAGTGATTGCCTATCCAATATGCTGTGTCTATGGGGCCAGATTGCACTTCCCAAGGCTTCCAGCAGATGCCAACAGTCTTTAGAAAGTTGTTTGAGGCTTCTATTGTGGAAGGGGGTCGAATAAGAGCTGTTTCAACAAGTGGACTAGGCTGAGGCCAATGAGTTGTTTACTGCGCGGTCACGCAGGCGCGCCGTTCCTTCTTTTTCCTCTGTAATAAATACGCTATTGTCCGGTTGGAATATTATTTAAGATTTATTATAAAAAGACCCTAATGATTGATTGTAAACATCGTTTGACATGTTTCTACAAACTGTAATGGAACTCTTTTGACTTATCGTCTGAATTTTGCGCTCGCGCATTGTGCCTTTGGAATAGTGAACTAAACGCGCGAACAAAAACGGAGGTCGTTGGACACAAATATGGACTTAATCGAACAAAACAAACATTTATTGTGGAAGTGGGAGTCCTGGAAGATCAGCAAAGATAAGTGAAGATTTATAATGCTATTTATGACTTTTGTTGACTCCACAATTTGGCGGGTAACTGTATGGTTTGCTTTGGTGGCTGAACGCTGTACTCAGATGATTGAATATTGTGCCTTTCCGTAAAGATTTTTTAAAATCTGACTCCGTGGTTGCATTAAGAACAAGTTTATCTTTAATTGTATGTAAAACATGTATCTTTCATCAAAGTTAATGATGAGTATTTCTGTTATTTGATGTGGCTCTCTGCAATTTCTCCGGATGTTTTGGAGGCATTTCTGAACATGGTGCCAATGTAAACTGAGGTTTTTGGATATAAATATGACCTTTTATCGAACAAAACATACATGTATTGTGTAACATTGAGTCCTGGGAGTGTCATCTGATGAAGATCGTCAAAGGTTAGTGATTCATTTTATCTATATTTCTGCTTTTTGTGACACCTCTCCAATCCAGGCACGGCGTCCAGTCCCGATCCATGGCAGGAGCCTTCCTCTAGACCGGTGCCCAGTCCAGGCACGGCGTCCAATCCCGCTCCATGGCAGGAGCCTTCCTCTGCACCGGTGCCCAGTCCGGGCATGACGTCCAGTCCCGCTCCATGGCAGGAGCCTTCCTCTGCGCCAGTGCCCAGTCCAGGCATGGCGTTCAGTCCCGCTCCAAGGCCAGAGCCTTCCTCTGCCCCGATGCCCAGTCCAGGCACGGTGTCCAGTCCCGCTCCAGGGCAGGAGCCTTCCTCTGCACCGGTGCCCAGTCCAGCTCCATGGAGGTCACGCCCCAGAGCACATGCCCTGCGTGCCCGGTCAGTGATTTAGTGATGATTAGCCCCCTAGCGGCATTTGTAGCATGGTGCAGATCATGTCCTCTACCCTATCAGTGGGTGTTTGAATGTGATGCCTTGCAGAGAGAAGCTAGTGAAGGCTGTAGAGATGATAAGGGAATTTATATGTTTAAAGTAATGACTAAAGAATTCCACCCTGAAATGTATAAGACTATGTGAAATGTATTAGAATTATAAGACTATATTCCATTAATACATGTGTGGGACAAGTTAAGAGGGAGAAATGTATGGTTGAGGAAACAGAGGCTGGTAGACTACACATGATAACTCTGAAAAAGCTGACAACAGGAGGGCCCTTCCAAGGCCTCTCTAATCTAGGGAGGAGAGGAGAGAATGGCGAGAAACTGGCAAGGCTGGTAGAAAAGTGATAAAACTGTGTGTGTGTGTGTGTGTGTGTGTGTGTGTGTGTGTGTGTATGTGTGTGTGTGTGTGTGTGTGTGTGTATGTGTGTGTGTGTGTGTGTGTGTGTGTGTGTGTGTGTGTGTGTGTGTGTGTGTGCATAGAGGGGGTTATAAAGAATGTTAAAATTTTGGTTGACTTTAGAACATTCTCGTGAATAAAGAACCAACCGTTGGCAGAAATCTGGGACTTTGCATAATTCTTATTAACCCTAGCTATACAACTAAGGGGGAATTGGTCAAAGCTATAGTGATTGTTATCATCATTGGGATTAAAAATTATCGTGACAAGAGAGAAGCTAGTGAAGCCTGTAGAGAGAAGCTAGTGAAGGCTGCAGAGAGAAGCTAGTGAAGGCTGCAGAGAGAAGCTAGTGAAGGCTGCAGAGAGAAGCTAGTGGGCTGCAGAGAGAAGCTAGTGAATGCTGCAGAGAGAAGCTAGTGAATGCTGCAGAGAGAAGCTAGTGAAGGCTGCAGAGAGAAGCTAGTGAAGGTTGTAGAGAGAAGCTAGTGAATGCTGCAGAGAGAAGCTAGTGGCTGAAGAAGCTGAAGGCTGTTGAAAGAAATGTGCCATGGGACAGGGATTAGGCAAATTCCTAGTGTTTGACTCTGCCTGTGAGAATAACTACGTAGTTATTTTATGTAGCTAATCCGGTGAGTGATCCTGTTGCTAAATACTGACTACCAGCTAGCCCATTATGCCACATGTAATATGCTACAATGTGGGATTTCAGCATCCGGTTCACCTCCCCAGATATTTGCTAAACACTGATGTTTTAGGCAATATTGATAGTATTAATGTGGTTTACACCCATATTGAAGTGTGACTGAGTCCGGAATGTTTGTGCAGGTCTGAAACCAGTGACAAATCATTTGATGTATAACACCGTTCATTTACGATTCCAACAGTGTATGGCCCACAGACTTATAATAACTGTTTCATGTCGTTTTTAGTACATACACTACTGACATGCTCAGGCTAGTCAATATCCAGGCTAGAGCCTGGGAGCTAAACCGTCAGATAAGACCTAAAGATAGAATGTATTAGATACCCTACATGAGGTATCTGACAGAAGGGCTGACGTGCTTACAATACCAGTGTTGGGTCTTCTGTATTTTATTGTAAGGTGTATTACTAGTGGTGACCTCACAGGCAGATTTGAGGCCTTTCAGCTGTTGCGGTTCCATTGTACCCACTGTGTGTGTGTGTTTATGTGTGTGCCTACACTGGTGTGAGTGTTGTGTGCATGTTGGCGTGCATGCATTTGTTGTTTTGGTTATTCAGCTGTAGGTTGGTCTCTTCTGATACACTTTTCTTTAACCTCAGGCCTTGGTTGTCTGGATTGTGGTGGGCCGGTTGTGCCACAGCGCCAGCCCCTCTCAGCACCTCTCAGCCCCTCTCAGGGTCAGCCTGCAGCTGTCAGCAGATTCATTTCAAACAACTGGGAATGGGCAGAGAGTGGAGAGGATGGAAAGACAAGAGGGGGCAGAAACTTGATGAGGCTCAAGGTGAGCCTTTACATTGGGACAGGCTTATCAGTCTTAGCAGAGTATTATCAACGGCTGCAACACTACTGGAGGAAAACTAACATCGTATTATCAACGGCTGCAACACTACTGGAGGAAAATGACATCGTATTATCAACGGCTGCAACACTACTGTAGGAAAACTAACATCGTATTATCAACAGATGAAACATTACTGGAGGAACACTAACATCGTATTATCAACGGCTGCAACACTACTGGAGGAAAACTAACATCGTATTATCAACGGCTGAAACACTACTGGAGGAAAACTAACATCGTATTATCAACGGCTGAAACACTACTGGAGGAAAACTAACATCGTATTATCAACGGCTGCAACACTACTGGAGGAAAACTAACATCGTATTATCAACGGCTGCAACACTACTGGAGGAAAACTAACATCGTATTATCAACGGCTGCAACACTACTGGAGGAAAACTAACATCGTATTATCAACGGCTGAAACACTACTGGAGGAAAACTAACATCGTATTATCAACGGCTGAAACACTACTGGAGGAAAACTAACATCGTATTATCAACGGCTGAAACACTACTGGAGGAAAACTAACATCGTATTATCAACGGCTGAAACACTACTGGAGGAAAACTAACATCGTATTATCAACGGCTGAAACACTTCTGGATGAAAACTAGCAGGGTGTTATCAACGGATGAAACACTACTGGAAGAAAACTAACATCGTATTATCAACGGCTGAAACACTACTGGAGGAAAACTAACATCGTATTATCAACAGATGAAACACTACTGGATGAAAACTAGCAGGGTGTTATCAACGGATGAAACACTACTGGAGGAAAACTAGCAGGGTGTTATCAACGGCTGCAACACTACTGGAGGAAACTAACATCGTATTATCAACGGATGAAACACTACTGGAGGAAAACTAGCAGGGTGTTATCAACGGCTGCAACACTACTGGAGGACACTAACATCGTATTATCAACGGCTGTAACACTTCTGGATGAAAACTAGCAGGGTGTTATCAACGGATGAAACACTACTGGAAGAAAACTAGTCCCAATATTTTGGATTGAGGGTTCAGGGAAGAAATTATAGATTGATAGGATTGATAAAATGTACAAGATACAGTGTAGGAGGAAATTAAGATTCTAGGGATGTGTGTGTATAGGAATGATCTATACTGAACAAAAATTTAAAACAACATGTAAAGTGTTGGTCCCATGTTTAATGAACTGAAATAAAAGATCCCAGAAATGTTCTATATGCACAATAAGCTTATTTTTATCAAATGTTGTGCACAAATTTGTTTACATCCCTGTTAGTAAACATTTCTTCTTTGCCAAGATAATCCCTCCACCTGTCAGGTGTGGCATATCAAGAAGCTGATTAAATAGCATGATCATTACAAAGGTGCACCTTGTGCTGGGGACAATAAAAGGCCAATCTAAAATGGGTTGTTTGTCACAGAACACAATGCCACATATGTCTCAAGTTTTGAGGGAGTGTGCAATTGACATGCTGACTGTCGGAATGTCCACCAGAGATGTTGCCAGATAATTGAATGTTAATTTCTCTACCTTAAGCCGTCTCCAATGTCGTTTTAGAGGATATAGAAGTAAGTCCAACTGGCCTCACAACAACAGACCACATGTAACCACTCCAGCCCAGGACCTCCACATCCGGCCTTTTCACCTGCGGGATCAACTGAGACCAGCCACCCGGACAGCTGAGGAAACTGAGAAGTATTTCTGTCTGTAATAAACACATTTTGTGGGGAAAAACTCATTTTGATTGTCTGGGCCTGCTCCCTAGTGGGTGGCCCTCTCTCCTAAGTGGGTGGGCCTATCCCCACCCATGGCTGCACATGCCCAGTCATGTGAAATCCATAGATTATGGCCTGATTCAATTATTTATATTGATTGATTTCCTTATATGAACTGTAACTCAGTAAATTTTTTGAAATTGTTGCATGTTGCGTTTATATTTTTGTTCAGTATAGGCCATACAGTATCTTTGTACTTAGAGGTCCCTCTTTCAAAGTCACTGAGATCTAGCCATGGTAGCCAAAATAATTTTCTGTGGTATCCTTGGGTTGTCCTTACACAATTGAAGTTGAAATGTAAAACGGTTAAGGTTAGGGTTAGGTAAGGGTTAAGGTTAGGGTAAGGATTTTGGGTAGGGATGTCCCAAGAATCTCGGATAGCACTGACCCCAAAATAATGGGCCACTGGGCATTTATATAAATGACCCTAAGAATGATCTGATGTTAATTACTTAGTGAACCACACCTGTGTGGAAGCATCTGCTTTCAATATGCTTTATATACCTAATTTAACTTCTTGAGAATACAGGGGGTGCTATTTCGCATTAGCATAATTGCCTCTACAGACTAAACTGCCTCTTATTCAATTATTGCTGTTACTATATGCATATAACCATATAGCATTGGATAGAAAACAAGCTATGGTTTCTAAAACCGTTCCAATTGAGTCTCTGAGTCAAACACAGGTCATTTCACAGCACTTTCCCTGAGCCTGAAAAAGATTGCAAGATGTGTATGCTCGCTTCAAAGCTCTGCCTATATATGGTCACGCCACCTATGACCCGAATGACACTTCCTTGTTCTTCCTCTGGGTGTCTGGAAGACGTCAGAGGAGAAATTTTTTGTTTATCTTGTACTGACGTGAAATAAGACTTATTTCTTTAGCGTGACCGACAACTTCCGGTTTCTGAGATGCGCGTTTTCAGAGGTGGCATTGTCTTTTGTTATGCTGACGTTACGGATGAAAACTATCTCCGTGTCGAAGTTTGTTTCATACATGTGACCATATCACCGTAATGTATGTTTTTTCAATATAGTTTAATCAGATTATTAGAATTTTTTCGGGAGTTTTGCCGTGTTCCGTTCTGTGAGTTTTTTAACTTTGGACAGAGCCGTGCTAGTCGACCAATACCCAGGCTAAATGAAGAGGGAAAGTTGCCATTGTGAATGGATTGAACGACTCATCAGGACTAAGGACACCTTGATCAACATTCTGATGAAAGATCAGCAATAGTAAGACCCAATTTACGATGTTATTTCATATATCTGTCGTGCATGTGAACTGGTCGCGCGCGTCCAGCCGGTTCTGGCTGGCCTGGTTATGCTAATTAGCGATACATTTTGTTTTCGCTATAAAACATTTAAAAAATCTGAAATATTGTTTGGATTCACCAGATGTTGGGCTTTCAATGTCTGTACGCTGTGTATTTTTTCTGAAATGTTTTAAGACAAGTAATTAGTTATATAACGTTGGTCTCTGTAATTGTTCTAGCTGCATCAGCACTATATCAGATTGCAGCTGCAATGTAGAACTGTGATTTATACCTGAAAAATGCACATTTAAAAAAAAAAACTATGCTATACCATAAATATGTTATCAGACTGTCATCTTAAGAATTTTTTTGTTGGTTAGTGGCTATCAATATCTTAGTTTAGCCGAATTGGTGATAGCACCTGATGGAGTAAGAAACTGTTGGAGTAAGAAAATGGTGTCATTTTGCTAACGTGTTTAGCTAATAGATTTACATATTGTGTCTTCCCTGTAAAACATTTAAAAAATCTGAAATGGTGGTTTTATTCACAAGATCTGTGTCTTTCATTGGGTGTCTTGGACTTGTGATTTAATGATATTTAGATGCTACTATTTAATTGTGACGCTATGCTAGCGATGCTAATCAGTGTGGGGGGTGTGGGGGGTGCTCCCGGATCCGGGTTAGGTACTCTGTAGAGGTTTTAATCAAGTGTTTCCTTTATTTTGGGAGTTACCTTAAATCTAGGTTATGTCTTTGTACTCACACTTTCTGATGATAACTGACTCGATTCCTCAGCACAGAGACTTACATAATGAATGTTGACAGTGAATACATACATCTATCATATTTATAACATACAGTGCATTTGGAAAGTATTTAGACCCCTTGACTTTTTCCACAATTGTTACGTTACAGCCTTATTCTAAAATAGATTAAATAAATACAAATTCTCATCAATCTACACCCAAAACCCCATAATGACAAATCAAAAACAGGTTTCTAAAAATTTTAGCAAATGTTTTAAATATATAAAATGTAAATACTTTATTTTCATAAGTTTCAATCCTTTTGCTATGAGACGCAAAATTGAGCTCAGGTGCATCCTGTTTCCATTGATCATCCTTGAGATGTTTCTAAAACTTGATTGGAGTACACCTGTGGTAAATTAAATTGATTGGACATGATTTGGAAAGGCACACACCTGTGGTTGACAGTGCATGTCAGAGCAAAAACCAAGCCATGATGTCAAGGGATTGTCTGTAGAGCTCTGAGACAGGATTGTGTCGAGGCACAGATCTGGGGGAAGGGTACCAAAAAATTTCTGCAGCATTGAAGGTCCCCAAGAACACAGTGGCCTCCATCATTCTTAAATGGAAGAAGTTTGCATCCACCATGACTCTTCCTAGAGCTGGCCGCACGGCCAAACTGAGCAATCGGGGGAGAAGGGCCTTGGTCAGGGAGGTGACCAAGAACCCAATGGTTACTCTGACAGAGCTCAGGAGTTCCCATGTGGAGATGGGAGAAACTTCCAGAAGGACAACCATCTCTGCAGCACTCCATCATTCAGGCCTTCATGGTACGCCGGCCAGACAGAAGCCACTCCTAAGTAAAAGGCACATGACAGCCCACTTGGAGTTTGCCAAAAGGAACCTAAATACTCTCAGACCATGAGAAACAAGATTCTCTGGTGTGATGAAACCAAGATTGAACTCTTTGGCCTGAATGCCAAGTGTCACATCTGGAGGAAACCTGGCACCCTCCCTACGGTGAAGCATGGTGGTGGTAGCATCATGCTGTGTGGATGTTTTTCAGCGGCAGGGACTGGGACTAGTCAGGATTGAGGGAAAGATGAATGGAGCAAAGTATAGAGTGATCCTTGATGAAAACCTGCTCCAGAGCACTCAGGACCTCACACCTTCCAACAAGACAACAACCCTAAGCACATAGCCAAGACAACGCAGGAGTGGCTTCGGGACAAGTCTCTGAATGTCCTTGAGTGGCCCAGCTAGAGCCCGGACTTGAACCCGATCTAACATCTCTGGAGAGACCTGAAAATAGCTGTGCATTAACACTCTCTATCCAACCTGAGAGCTTGAGAGGATCTGCAAAGAAGATTGAGAAACTCCCCAAATACACGTGTGCCAAGCTTGTAGCGTCATACCCAAGAAGACTCAAGGTTGTAATCGCTGCCAAAGGTGCTTCAACAAAGTACTGAGGAAAGGGCCTGAATACTTATCTGATTGTGATATTTTTATTTTTATACATTTGCAAAAAATTCTAAAAAGCTGTTTTTGCTTTGTCATTATTGGGTGCTGTGTGTAGATAGATACGTTTTAGAATTGGGATGTAACATAACAAAATGTGGAAGAAGCAAGGTATCTGAATGCTTTCCGAACGCACTGCATGTCTATGTATTTCTCTTGAATCACAGCCAACAGACTTTTCTATGTCTCCCTGTCAAGTCCATTCAAGTGAGATATACAGTAGTTCCAGTAATGAAGAGGGTGTGGTTTTGTGTATGCGTGTTAATTTTATGAGAAAGCAGTATATGTACTCATGTCACTTTATAGTACATGTGTTAGCAATGCTGTTGTAAAAGAAAATGGCCTAGATCCCCACTTTCTCTTTCATGTGAATCGTACGCACATACTATTTACTCAGTTTGGCACTATGGCCTAAAGTCTAGAAAGAAAAGTAAGTGTCAACCTTACATCATATTTCTGCCGTGAGTGTTGGTTCTGCAGATCAATTTTCTCTGCCTCAAGTTGATATATCCACTTCCACAGTTCAGTAGCCTTCTCTCTATATGAGGGAGAGAGTGGAAATCAGAACAAAGGGGAAATGAGGAACACCCTATAATTCTGCTCAGTGGTTAACTGAACATCTGTGGCATAATAATAATAATAATAATGATAATAATTTGGTGGGAGGCTTATATTTGTCCTATTTCACACATATACAAGTGTGTATAATTAATAATGAGAGAGTAGTCTTTCATCTAGTTAGATTAAGATTTTAACATGAATTATTGGAGAATGTCCCTCATACTGTTATCAGAACTACCTGACTGTGTAAAGTTCTTCTGAACCTAGTTACATAGAGAGGATTGAATTCTAACTGAACCCAGTTACATAGAGAGGATGAATTCTAACTGAACCCAGTTACATAGAGAGGATTGAATTCTAACTGAACCCAGTTACATTAGCTTGTCCTCTTTGAGATGGTCAATATTCAGCTCCTTTTGTCGTCCACTTAAGATCGCTCTCTTCTTCTCTCACTGTTTTCTTTTTTGGCCTGCCATTCTTTTCTGTCTTAAGTTATAATAAGAAGAACAGACATTAGCTCTGATAACACTTCATTAATTTAAAACTGCCACTGTAAGGGTTTTTCAAATGTGCTCCTGAACCTTTTTTGAGATCAATTTATACGATTATAATTTTAATTCAGTATACTTACTTTGGTATAGGTTTTGATCCATCTTCTTCCCAGGTGGGAAAAGGGATAATTCAGTTATTGACACAATTAAATTTAGGTAGAACATTGCAAAACTGGTTTCCACAACCCAACAATATCTGTTTCAATTTCACACGAAAATATACCCCCCCACCCATAACAAGGTATTGATTAACAACTGTTCCAGTTCTACTACCCACCTCCCCCAGCCAGTTCTACTACCCCCCCCCCCCCCCGCCCAGTTAGCCCTACTTACCCCCCAGCCAGTCCTACTAACCCCCCCCAGTTAGCCCTACTACCCCCCAGTCAGACCTACTCCCCCCAGGTGTCCTACCCCCCCCCCCCCCGAGCCAGTCCTAATACCCCCCAGCCAGATCTACTACCCTCCATCCAGTACTCTAACCCCCCAGCCAGTCCTGCTACCCCCCAGCTCACTTCTCTCCTCTCCTGGGTGTACTGTCCCTTGTCCATATACAGGCTTTTCGAACACAGGCTCTGTCATGCATGTCAAGCAGTTGCTGTCAATAGTGATGGAGTTAGCCAGTGAGGTATTTAACCCGCGGGTTATAGACCTATGACTTGCCATGTTGTTGTTTTAGATAATCGGTAGAGATGAGACCGTGGTATTGAACAACACTGCATTGTCTGGTTCAGCCTGAATCTGTGTGAGTCATACTACATAAGGAAGGTGTGCAGGTGTGGTTTAGGTGTGTCCATACCTGCATCGCTTTTACCTTCCTGAGCCCCTAGGGACAGAAACAGATCCTCCAGTCTTTTACCACTCTGCTTAAACACTCTCTTACACACTGTAAACACTCTCTCTTTCAACTCAGGGCAGATTCAATTAATATAGGGAGACACACCCGCCATAGACACACCCGCCTAACAAAAAAAGTACACTTTTAACAACACGCCACATACAGTAGATACCATTTTCTGAAGAAGGTTTTGGCGCTCACTTTGTTATGCTGAATTTAACCAGACCTTTTTTATTTACGCTCAGATCGGAAGCATTTAAGGCCATTTGTCTTGAACTCAGGTTTCAAGAGCCATAAACAGAGTTGAATTCTACTATCCTATATCCTATTCTACTGTTATATATCCTATTCTACTGTCCTATTCCAGATTTAGAATATATGGAATTGCATTTCACTGAAACAGCCACACATGTTGTCATGATCAACACACATGGGTGCATGAAAAGAGTGTGTGTGTGTGTGTGTGTGTGTGTGTGTGTGTGTGAACACGAAGTTAACAAAACATTAGGAACACCTGATCTTTCCATGACATAGACTGACCAGGTGAATCTAGGTGAAAACTATGATCCCTTATTGATGTAATTTGTTAAATCCACTTCAATCAGTGTAGATGAAGCGGAGGAGACAGGTTAATGAAGGATTATTTAAGCCTTGAGACAATTGAGACATGGATTGTGTATGTGTGCATTTCAGAAGGTGAATGTGCAAGACAAAAGATTGAAGTGCCTTTGAACAGGGTATGGTGGTAGGTGCCAGGCACGCCGGTTTGAGTGTGTCAAGAACTGCAACTTTTCTGGGGTTTTCACGCTCAACAGTTTCCTGTGTGTATCAAGAATGGTCCTCTACCCAAAAGATATCCAGCCAACTTGCACAACTGTGGGAAGCGTTGGAATTAACATGAGTCATCATCCCTTTGGAAAGCTTTCGACACCTTGTTGAGTCCATGTACCAATGGACTGTGGCTGTTCTGAGGGCAGAAGGGGGTGCAACTCAACATTAGGAAGGTCAAATCAAATAAACTGTTATTTATACCTTACCGTGAAATGCTTACTTACAAGCCCTTAAAACCTATTTGAGCCAGGCATCTAGCTAGGACAACGGGACAACTTCCGGTTAAACTGGAGGGCACGCAATTCAAATAAATAATCATTACCATTATGGATATTAAACATGTATGTACATACAAGTGTCTGATATTGCTTTAAAGCTTAAATTCTTGTTCATCTAACTGCACTGTCCGATTTACAGTAGGCTTTAGAGCGAAAGCATGCCATGCGATTGTTTGAGGACGGCGCCCCACATCAAAATATTTTTCCACGGCACAGGTTTTATAAATTTACAAATAGCGATTAAAAATTCACTTACTTTTTGAAAATCTTCCTCTGATTTGTCATCCAAAGGGTCCCAGCTATGACATGTAGTTTCGTTTTTTTAGATTAAATCCTTCTTTATATCCCCAAAAGTCTGATTCCTTAGCGCAATTGATTTGAGAAATCCACTCGTTCAACATGCCAAGATAGGATTCCGAAAATCTACCCCTAAACTTTGTTACAACAAGTAGAAATACATTTCTATTTAATCCTCAGATACCCTAAAATGTAATCAAACTATAATATTTCATACGGAAAGAAGTATGTTCAATAGGAAAGTGATATTAGCAGGTGTGGGTTGTCTTCATGGCGCGGCCACACACGAATATCCAAGCAGATGTCCTTCTACTAAAACTCATTATTCTTACTCGTTTTGGAAGAAACAAGCCTGAAACCTTGAACAAAGACTACTGACACCCAGTGGAAGCCATAGGAATTGCATACTGGGAGTTAGATTTATTATTTCCCTATACTTTCCATTGGAAGAGCAAAAAAAACATTCCAGTTGGTTTTTCTTTGGAATTTCTTCTACCATATCTATTGTTTTATAGTCTCCTACATTATTTTAACATTTCTACAAACTTCCAATGGTACCAATTATATGCATATCCTGGCTTCAGAGCCTGAGCAACAGGCAGTTTACTTTGGGCACATCAGTCAGGCGGAAATTGAGAAAAAAGGATCCTAGCCCTGCAGTTCAAGAAATAGAGTAAAGAAAATATTTACAAAATAAATAAAATAAAGTAGAAATAAAATGTAACACAGTAGAAATACCAGTACCTAGTAAATGTGAGGGTTGTACAGGTTAGTCGAGGTAATTTGTACATGTAGGTAGGGGTAAAGTGACTATGCATAGATGATAAACAGCGAGTAGCAGCAGTGTAAAAACAAAGGGGGGGGGGGGGTATCAATGTAAATAGTCCGGGTGTCATTTGATTAATTGTTCAGCAGTCTTATAGCTTGGGGGTAGAAGCTGTTAAGGAGCCTTTTGGACCTAGACTTGGCACTCCGATACCACTTGTCATGTGGTAGCAGCGAGAACAATCTATGACATGGTTGACTGGAGTCTTTGACAATTTTGACACCGCCTGGTATATAGGTCCTGGGTGGCCCCAGTGATGTATTGGGCCGTACGCACTACCCTCTATAGTGCCTTACGGTTAGATACCTAGCAGTTGCCATACCAGGCGGTGATGCAACCGGTCATGATGCTCTCGATGGTGCAGCTGTAGAACGTTTTGTGGATCTGGGGACCCATGCCAAATCATATCAATCTCCTGAGTTGGAAAAGGTGTTGTCGCGCCCTCTTCACGACTATCTTGGTGTGTTTGAACCATGATAGCTTGTTGGTGATGTGGACACCAAGGAACTTGAAACTCTCAACCCGCTCCACTTCAGCACGGTCGATGTAAATGGGGGCTTGTTTGGCCCTCCTTTTCCTGTAGTCCACGATCATCTCCTTTGTCTTGCTCACATTCAGGGAGATGTTGTTGGCCTGGCACTACCCTATAGGCTGTCTCATCATTGTCGGTGATCAGGCCTACCACGGTTGTGTCATCAGCAGACTTAATGATGGTGTTGGAGTCGTGCTTGGCCACACAGTCAAATCAAATGTATTAATATAGCCCTTCTTACATCCGCTGATATCTCAAAGTGCTTTACAGAAACCCAGCCTAAAACCCCAAACAGCAAGCAATGCAGGTGTAGAAGCACAGTGGCTAGGAAAAACTCCCTAGAAAGGCCAAAACCCAGGAATAAACCAAGAGAGGAACCAGGCTATGACGGGTGGCCAGTCCTCTTCTGGCTGTGCCGGGTGGAGATTATAACAAAACATGGTCAAGATGTTCAAATGTTCATAAATGACAGCATGGTCAAATAATAATAATCACAGTAGTTGTCGAGGGTGCAACAAGTCAGCACCTCAGGAGTAAATGTCAGTTGGCTTTTCATAGCCGATCATTAAGAGTATCTCTACCGCTCCTGCTGTCTCTAGAGAGTTGACAACAGCAGGTCTGGGACAGGTATCACGTCCGGTGAACAGGTCAAGGTTCCATAGCCGCAGGCAGAACAGTTGAAACTGGAGCAGCAGCACGGCCAGGTGGACTGGGGACAGCAAAAGTCATCATGCCAGGTTGTCCTGAGGCATGGTCCTAGGGCTCAGGTCCTCCGCGAGAGAGAACGAAAGAAAGAGAGAAAGAGAGAATTAGAGAGAGCATACTTAAATTCACACAGGACACCGGATAAGACAGGAGAAATACTCCAGATATAACAGACTGACCCTAGCCCCCCGACACATAAACTATTGCAGCATAAATACTGGAGGCTGAGACAGGAGGGGTCAGTAGACACTGTGGCCCCATCCGATGATGCCCAGGACAGGGCCAAACAGGCAGGATATAACCCCACCCACTTTGCCAAAGCACAGCCCCCACACCACTAGAGGGATACCTTCAACCACCAACTTACCATCCTGAGACAAGGCCGAGTATAGCCCACAAAGATCTCCGCCACGGCACAACCCAATGTGGGCGCAAACCCAGACAGGAAGACCACGTCAGCGACTTAAACCACTCAAGTGACGCACCCCTCCTAGGGACGGCATGGAAGAGCACCAGTAAGCCAGTGACTCAGCCCCTGTAATAGGGTTAGAGGCAGAGAATCCCAGTGGAGAGAGGGGAACCGGCCAGGCAGAGAAAGCAAGGGTGGTTCGTTGCTCCAGAGCCTTTCCAATCACTACACTCAATCATATGACCTACTGAAGAGATGAGTCTTCAGTAAAGATTTAAAGGTTGAGACAGAGTCTGTGTCTCTCACATGGGTAGGCAGACCATCCCATAAAAATGGAGCTCTATAGGACAAATCCCTGCCTCCAGCTGTTTGCTTAGAAATTCTAAGGACAATTAGGAGGCCTGAGTCTTGTGACCGTAGCGTACGTGTAGGTATGTACGGCAGGACCAAATCGGAAAGATAGGTAGGAGCAAGCCCATGTAATGCTTTGTAGGTTAGCAGTAAAAGCTTGAAACCAGCCCTTGCCTTAACAGGAAGCCAGTGTAGGGAAGCTAACACTGGAGTAAATTATCAAATGTCTTGGTTCTAGTCAGGATTCTAGCAGCCGTATTTAGCACTTACTGAAGTTTATTTAGTGCTTTATCCGGGTAGCCGGAAAGTAGAGCATTGCAGTAGTCTAACCTAGAAGTAACAAAAGCATGGATACATTTTTCTGCGTCATTTATGGACAGAAAGTCTCAGATTTTTGCAATGTTACGTAGATGGAAAAAAGCTGTCCTTGAAACAGTCTTGATATGTTCGTCAACAGAGAGATCAGGGTCCAGAGTAACGCCGAGGTACTTCACAGTTTTATTTGAGACGACTGTACAACCATCAAGATTAATTGTTAGAATCAACAGAAGATCTCTTTGTTTCTTGGGACCTAGAACAAGGTTTTGTCCGAGTTTAAAAGTAGAACGTTTGCAGCCATCCACTTCCTTATGTCTGAAACACAGGCTTCTAGCGACGGCAATTTTGGGGCTTCACCATGTTTCATTGAAATGTACAGCTGTGTGTCATCCGCATAGCAGTGAAAGTTAACATTATGTTTTCGAATGACATCCCCAAGAGGTAATATATATAGTGAAAACAATAGTGGTCCTAAAATGGAACCTTGAGGAACACCGAAATTTACAGTTGATTTGTCAGAGGACAAACCATTCACAGAGACAAACTGATATCTTTCCGACAGATAAGATCTAAACCAGGCCAGAACTTGTCCGTGTAGACCAATTTGGGTTTCCAATCTCTCCAAAAGAATGTGGTGATCGATGATATCAAAAGCAGCACTAAGTTCTAGGAGCACGAGGACAGATGCAGAGCCTCGGTCTGACGCCATTAAAAGGTCATTTACCACCTTCACAAGTGCAGTCTCAGTGCTATGATGGGGTCTAAAACCAGACTGAAGCATTTCGTATACATTGTTTGTCTTCAGGAAAGCAGTGAGTTGCAGCGCAACAGCTTTTTCTAACATTTTTGAGAGGAATGGAAGATTCGATATAGGCCGATAGTTTTTTTATGTTTTCTGAGTCAAGCTTTTTCAAGAGAGGCTTTATTACTGCCACTTTTAGTGAGTTTGGTACACATCCGGTGGATAGAGAGCCGTTTATTATGTTCAACATAGGAGGGCCTAGCACAGGAAGCAGCTCTTTCAGTAGTTTAGTTGGAATAGGGTCCAGTATGCAGCTTGAATGTTTAGAGGCCATGATTATTTTTGTCATTGTGTCAAGAGATATAGAACAAAAACACTTGAGTGTCTCCCTTGATCCTAGGTCCTGGCAGAGTTGTGCAGACTCAGGACAACTGAGCTTTGGAGGATACGCAGATTTAAAGAGGAGTCCGTAATTTGCTTTCTAATGATTATGATCTTTTCCTCAAAGAGGTTCATGAATTTATTACTGCTCAAGTGAAAACAATCCTCTCTTGGGGAATGCTGCTTTTTAGTTAGCTTAGCGACAGTATCAAAAATACATTTTGGATTGTTCTTATTTTCCTCAATTAAGTTCGAAAAATAGGATGATCGAGCGGCTCTTCGATACTGCACGGTACTGTCTTTCAAAGCTAGTCGGAAGACTTCCAGTTTGGTGTGGAGCCATTTCCGTTCCAATTTTCTGGAACCTTGCTTCAGAGATCGGGTATTTTCTGTATACCAGGGAGCTAGTTTCTTATGACAAATGTTTTTAGTTTTTAGGGGTGCAACTGCATCTAGGGTATTGCGCAAGGTTAAATTGAGTTCCTCAGTTAGGACTGATTTTTGTCCTCTGACGTCCTTGGGTAGGCAGAGGGAGTCTGGAAGGGTATCAAGGAATCTTTGGGTTGTCTGAGAAATTATAGCACAACTTTTGAGCTCCTTGTTTGGGGTCTGAGCAGATTATTTGTTGCGTTTGCAAACGTAATAAAATGGCGGTCCGATAGTCCAGGATTTTGAGGAAAAACATTAAGATCCACAACATTTACTCCATGGGACAAAACTAGGTCCAGAGTATGACTGTGACAGTGAGTAGGTCCAGAGACATGTTGGACAAAACCCACTGAGTCGATGATGGCTCCGAAAGCCTTTTGGAGTGGGTCTGTGGACTTTTCCATGTGAACATTAAAATCAAAAAATATTAGAATATTATCTGCTATGACTACAAGGTCTGATAGAAATTCAGGGAACTCAGTGAGGAACGCTGTATATGGCCCAGGAGGCCTGTAAACAGTAGATATAAAAAGTGATTGAGTAGGCTGCATAGACTTCATGACTAGAAGCTCAAAAGATGAAAACGTCCGGGTTTTTTTTGTAAATTGAAATTTGCCATCGTAAATGTTAGCAACACCTCCGCCTTTGCGGGATGCATGGGGGATATGGTCACTAGTGTAACCAGGAGGTGAGGCGTGGGGGAACAGGTAGTACAGGAGGGGACTAAGCATGCACCCCTGAGGGGAACCGGTGTTGAGGATCAGCATGGCAGATGTGTTGTTGCCTACCCTTACCACCTGGGGGCGGCCCGTCAGGAAGTCCAGTTGCAGAGGGAGGTGTTTAGTCCCAGGGTCCTTAGCTTAGTGATAAGCTTTATGGGCACTATGGTGTTAAACGCTGAGCTGTAGTCAATGAACAGCATTCTCACATAGGTGTTCCTTTTGTCCAGGTGGGTAAGGGCAGTATGGAGTGCAATTGAGATTGCGTCATCTGTGGATCTGTTGGGTTGGTATGCAATTTGGAGTGGGTCTAGGGCTTCCGTGATGATGGTGTTGATGTGAACCATGACCAGCCTTTCAAAGTACTCATGTCTACTGATGTGGGTGCTATGGGGCGTTAGTCATTTAGGCAGGTTACCTTCACATTCTTGGGCACAGTGACTATGGTGGTCTGCTTGAAACGTGGGTATTACAGACTCGGTCAGGGAGATGTTGAAAATGTCAGTGAAGACACTCGTCAGTTCGTCCGATCATGCTCTGAGTACACGCCCTGCTAATCCATCTGGCCCTGCAGCCTTGTGAATGTTGACATGTTGTGAATGTTGACAATGTTGGCGTGATCGCACAGTTGTCCGGTACAGCTGGTGCTCTAATGCATGCTTCAGTGTTGCTTGCCTCGAAGCAAGCATAAAAGGCATTTAGCTCATCTGGTAGGTTAGCGTCACTGGGCAGCTCGTGGCTGGGTCTCCCTTTGTAGTCTGTAATAGTTTACATCCGACGAGCATCAGAGCCGGTGTAGTAGGATTCAATCTTTGCCTGTTTGATGGTTTGTCTGAGGGCACAGCGGGATTTCTTATAACTGTCCGGATTAGTGTCCCGCTCCTTGAAAGCGGCAGCTCTAGCCTTTAGCTCGATACGGATGTTGCCTGTAATCCATGGCTCCTGGTTTGGATATGTACGTACGGTCACTGTGGGGACTACGTCCTCAATGCACTTATTGATAAAGCCGGTGTCTGATGTGGTATACTTCTCAATGCCATTGGATGAATCACAGAACATATTCCAGTCTGTGCTAGAAAAACAGTCCTGTAGCGTAGCATCTGTGTCATCGAACCACGTCTGTATTGAGCGAGTCACTGGTATTTCCTGCTTTAGTTTGTGCTTGTAAGCAGGAATCAGGAGAATAGAGTTATGTTCAGATTTGACAAATGGACAGCGAGGGAGAGCTTTGTATGCGTCTGTGTGTGAAGTAAAGGTAGTCTATCATTTTTTACCTCTAGTTGCACATGTGACAGAAATTTGGTAAAACTGATTTAAGTTTGCCTGCATTAAAGTCCCCGGGCCACTAGGAACGCCAATTCTGGATGAGCATTTTCTTGTTTGCTTATGGCCTTATACAGCTTGTTGAGTGCGGTCTTACTGCCAGCATTGGTTTGTGGTGGTATATAGACGGCTACGAATAATACAGATGCAAACTCTCTTGGTAGATTGTGGTCTACAGCTTGTCATGAGTTACTCTACCTCGGGCGACAAACACCTCGATAGACCAATACCTCTTTAACAATAGACGTCGCGCACCAGCAGTTGTTGGCAAATAGATTTCCAGTGATTGCACATTGGCCAATAGAACCGATGGTAATGGTGATTTACTCATTCGCCTACGAATCCTAACAAGGCATCCCGACCTTCTCCCTAGTTATCTCTGCCTTTTCTGCATGCAAATGACTGGGATTTGGACCTGTTCTTGGGAAAGCAGTATATCCTTCATGTCGGACTCATTAAAGAAGAAATCTTCATCCAGTTCGAGGTGAGTAATCGCTGTTCTGATGTCCAGAAGCTCTTTTCAGATATAAGAGACGGTAGCAGTAACTTTATGTACATACAAAGTTACAAACAATGTGAAAAAAACAAAATAGCACAGTTGGTTAGGAGCCCGTAAAATGGCAGCCATCCCGTCCGGCACCATTATTTTTGGTCCTAATGTTTTGTACACTTTCAGTGTTACTAAGCTAGCTAGGATGCATGCATGAGCACAAGCAGTATTACCACAGATAGGACAATGAGACAGATTTTTTTATTTATTATTATTTTTAAAAATCCTGATATTTTTTCTGGGTAAATATATATATCCATATACATACCCATATATAAGTGTGTACATAATCATTCAAACATATACACATATATTACATTTAAGTCATTTAGCAGACGCTCTTATCCAGAGCGACTTACAAATTGGAAAGTTCATACATATTCATCCTGGTCCCCCCGTGGGAATTGAACCCTGGTCCCCCCGTGGGAATTGAACCCACAACCCTGGCGTTGCAAGCGCCATGCTCTACCAACTGAGCCACACGGGACCAGGGTACATACATACATACATATACATACTTTTTTAGAATATATATACATACTTTTTTAGAATATACCTTTATATATACATACTTTTTTAGAATATACCTTTATTATTCCCCACAAACCCTAACACCCCTCCCCCAATTGAAGTAAACTAATAAACAATAACACTTAGGCTTCTACTTTTTTATACATATTATCCACATTTTTCATACACAATCTATTTTACAATAGTTATATTTGGTTTGTTTTTAGTCCTTCCTCTATTTCTGATGCCCATCCAGTTTGATTTCTATTTGTAACTGTGCTATTTCCCAAAATTTCTGAACCTATATACATTGTACAGACCCTGTATGTTTTACATTGGTTATCTTGTTGTTATTAGTCCCACCCTTCAGCTCTATTCAACCCCTCCCATGTATCTCTTAACACCATCCATTTTGGATTTCTATTTGACATATATTTTTCAACTGTGCTGTGACACTTCACAAAAATACTGAACCTCTCTATTCTCATATCTTCTACAGATTGTAAATTAAAGATAAACATTTTGCTAAAATTATTATTACACTATTGATTGATTGACTATGACTTTTCAAATCACCCAGAGACAGATATTTTACTGGATGTATAAATGTGAAGCATCCGCTTGGTGTTTCCACTCACTACCAAATATGGTAAAGAGAGGAAGCCCAGTGGCCGGCAGTGGGAGAAGACGGAACGTGATGGATTTTGGCCAATATTCTACTAATGTTCTCATCGATGAAACATTTGATCTCAATGTAGTTTTCTGTTCACAAAACTAGAATCTGTTATGAACAGAGTGGACTAAACTTTTGCCAAAGTTTTAAAAAATGTAGTTGTTTAGAAGAAATGCAAAAGCGAATTGAGTTATTGCCTACGCACACTTCACCAAGTAGGCGTTCCCTAATGGAAATATGCAAATGCTACCTCCGCTTCTACCTCCTCCTCCTTGGCAAACTCCTCCTCCTCTATATCCTCCTCTGTAACCTCCTCTACCCCCTTCTCCTCTGCAACCTCCTCCTCCCCTACCTCCTCTACCACCTCTTCTTCAACCTCTTCTCTTCTTCTCCTCTACGACCTCGTCCTCCACGGCCTCCTCCACCTCCTCTGTTGCAAAACAAGCGCATATTGTGAGACAGCAGAGCATTCTCCAACCAAGACAGTAGGGTCCTAACTAATGTACTAACAGAAGAGCAAAGTCATAATTCTAATAATTCTATACAGTATTCTATTATTATGTTTCAATCAATGGATCAAAGCAATTATTTTGTGTCAGCCCTTTTCTCACACAGCTTGATGGAGTGCAACAGCACAGGTGAAATGTATCTTCTCATTGGATTGGTGTCCTCAATATGAGCAGCACTCCAGGGATAGTGATACAGCTCGCTACAGCTCTCTCATTGTTGCAGTCTGTGCATTTCAAGGCTGAAAATCAAAGGTCACCATTGATTCCCCAGTCAGAGTGCCAGTGATAGTGCAGTGGTCGGCAACACTAACTCTGTGGCTCTGCCTAGAGGGAAACATGAACCACATCAACAAACCAAGAGTGGCATTGTGCATCTTTTCCCTAGGGTCCCCTACCTTGGACTAATAGCACTATAACACCAGTTCTACAGTCTCTAGCTCGACATGGGGTTGAGACAAAAACAGGTGCTGGTTGAAGTCAGGCCTAGCTGGACCACGCTGTAGCCCAACAAGATGGCCACAAGATGGGAAAGAAACAGATAGGACCCAAGCACCAGCAAACTTTTGAAGTCAATGACAGAAAGCAACCCCCAGGGAACATCCTTAGGAGGCAGTCCGAGACAGAGAGGCAGGCTAGGGTGACCACTTGTCCCAGGTTGTGTGGGACAGTCACCACGCTTTTGAACCACGTCCCGCAAACCAATCAATCATGTCCTGCAGTTTATTAACAAATTAAAACACCACAAAATTACAAGAAAAATATTGATTTGTCCAGAATTTCAGTCAGACTTCCTATTAATTTCAGGATAATTGATTTTCCAACCTGCCTCTTTTGCAGTTCAGTTGTGCTTTTGACAATATACAGTGGGGAGAACAAGTATTTGATACACTGCCGATTTTGCAGGTTTTCCTACTTACAAAGCATGTAGAGGTCTGTCATTTTTATCATAGGTACACTTCAACTGTGAGAGACGGAATCTAAAACAAAAATCCAGAAAATCATATTGTATGATTTTTAAGTAATTAATTTGCATTTTATTGCATGACATAAGTATTTGATACATCAGAAAAGCAGAACTTAATATTTGGTACAGAAATCTTTGTTTGCAATTACAGAGATCATACGTTTCCTGTAGTTCTTGACCAGGTTTGCACAAACTGCAGCAGGGATTTTGGCCCACTCCTCCATACAGACCTTCTCCAGATCCTTCAGGTTTCGGGGCTGTCGCTGGGCAACACGGACTTTCAGCTCCCTCCAAAGATGTTCTATTGGGTTCAGGTCTGGAGACTGGCTAGGCCACTCCAGGACCTTGAGATGCTTCTTACGGAGCCACTCCTTAGTTGCCCTGGCTGTGTGTTTCGGATCGTTGTCATGCTGGAAGACCCAGCCACGACCCATCTTCAATGCTCTTACTGAGGGAAGGAGGTTGTTGGCCAAGATCTCGCAATACATGGCCCCATCCATACTCCCCTCAATACGGTGCAGTCGTCCTGTCCCCTTTGCAGAAAAGCATCCCCAAAGAATGATGTTTCCACCTCCATGCTTCACGGTTGGGATGGTGTTCTTGGTGTTGTACTCATCCTTCTTCTTCCTCCAAACACGGCGAGTGGAGTTTAGACCAAAAAGCTCTATTTTTGTATCATCAGATCACTTGACCTTCTCCCATTCCTCCTCTGGATCATCCAGATGGTCATTGGCAAACTTCAGACGGGCCTGGACATGCGCTGGCTTGAGCAGGGGGACCTTGCGTGTGCTGCAGGATTTTAATCCATGACGGCATAGTGTGTTACTAATGGTTTTCTTTGAGACTGTGGTCCCAGCTCTCTTCAGGTAATTGACCAGGTCCTGCCATGTAGTTCTAGGCTGATCCCTCACCTTCCTCATGATCATTGATGCCCCATGAGGTGAGATCTTGCATGGAGCCCCAGACCGAGGGTGATTGACCGTCATCTTGAACTTCTTGCATTTTATAATAATTGCGCCAACAGTTGTTGCCTTCTCACCAAGCTGCTTGCCTATTGTCCTGTAGCCCATCCCAGCCTTGTGCAGGTCTACAATTTTATCCCTGATGTCCTTACACAGCTCTCTGGTCTTGGCCATTGTGGAGAGGTTGGAGTCTGTTTGATTGAGTGTGTGGACAGGTGTCTTTTATACAGGTAACGAGTTCAAACAGGTGCAGTTAAATACAGGTAATGAGTGGAGAACAGGAGGGCTTCTTAAAGAAAAACTAACAGGTCTGTGAGAGCTGGAATTCTTTCTGAAAATAGTGGAAATAAAGAAAAACCCTTGAAGTGTTCTAAAACTTTTGACCCGAAGTGTATATATGAACACACAGCATGCAGAGTTACCCAGAAGTGTGCAGTGTGGGCTTGAGATAAGGACACAATGTAGGATTGTATTGCAAGATTGTATTGTATGCCAAGCTCTGTTGGAGCCATAGGTTTTTAAACCCTGTTGAGGATCACATGGCCTTCTCTGAATGTGTCTACAGCCTGTGGACACCAATTTGCTAACAGATGGTAGCCAGCATCACATGCAATGAGTAGTTCATGCCCCTGCTAATACTGTACATGCTGACCCTTCCACAAACACAGAAAAGCATTTGCACAGGAACATTTTAACACCTTACCCCAGAACGAAGTCTGACATTACTTTAAATCAAATCACATTGTATTGGTCACATACACATATTTAGCAGATGTTATTGCAGGTGTGGTGAAATGCTTGTGTTACTAGATACAACAACGCAATAATATCTAACAATTCACAGCAATACACACATCTAAAAGTAAAAGAATGAAATTAAGAAATATATAAATATTAGGACGAGCAATGTCGGAGTGGCACTGACTAAATACAGTAGAATAGAATACAGCATATACATTTGAGATGAGTGAACATTTTTAAAGTGACTAGTGTTCCATTATTAAAGTGGCAAGTGATTCCATGTCTATGCATATAGGGCAGCAGGCTCTTAAGGTGCAGGGTTGAGTAACCGGGTGGTAGCCGGCTAGTGATGGCTATTTAACAGTCTGATGGCCTTGAGATAGAAGCTGTTTTTCAGTGTCTCGGTCCCAGCTTTGATGCACCTGTACTGACCTCACCTTCTGGATGATAGCGGGGTGAATAGGCCGTGGTTCGGGTGGTTAATGTCCTTGATGATCTTTTTGGCCTTCCTGTGACATCAGGTGCTGTAGGTGTCCTGGAGGGCAGGCAGCGTGCCCCTGGTGATGCGTTGGGAAGACCGCACCACCTTCTGGAGAGCCCTGCGGTTGCGGGCGGTGCAGTTTCCGTATCAGGTGGTGATACAGCTCGACAGGATGCTCTCAATTGTGCATCTATAAAAGTTTCTGAAGATTTTAGGGGCCAAGCCAAATTTCTTCAGCCTCCTGAGGTTGAAGAGGCACTGTTGCACCTTCTTCACCACACTGTCTGTGTGGGTGGACCATTTCAAATTGTCAGTGATGTGTACGCCGGGGAACTTGAAGATTTCCACCTTCTTCACTGCGGTCCAATGGATAGGGGGGTTCCCCTTCTGCTGTTTCCTGAATTCCACGAACAGCTACTTCGTTTTGTTGACATTGAGGGAGAGGTTATTTTCCTGGCACCACTCCGCCAGGAAGAACTCTGCAGGCACCACTCCAAAGAGCACTGTTCAACATTAGGCTACCTCTGACTTGTGACCTCTGACCTGAGTTATTGCAGGTCCAGTCTCTTCCAAGTTGTGGTCACCAGATAGCATGAGGGACAGCACAGCATAGCCCTGATACACATCACATACAGTACAGAACTAACTGGACATATCTAGATGTGTGGGTCAATCTACTGTTGTTTCTGATTATGAAATGTGACACACATCGAATGGATATTATTGATCTGCTTAATCTGCTCATCTGTTATTCATTGGCAACAATTATCGTATATAATATTTTCCAATTAGGAACAACAGTAAGAAAGAATCAACTGTCAGATTAGGAAATAAATGTGCCGACAGATGTATGATCTTCATTTGACCACCCTGTTGCAGGAACATTTGCAGTGTATTTGAAGTGTAAAAAGGCTTCTGAAGTTTGGAATTTCCACTTTTTTAAATTTCAGACTTGATTTTCCCTTACGGAAAATGTATCAACCCCTGCAAAACGTCCATTAATTATAACCCATGTAACAAATCACATTTCCTGTTGCTACATGATTATTTTGGAGCAAACTGTCTCAAATTCCAAATCAAATCAAAATGTATTGGTCACATACACATGTTAGAAGATGTTATTGTGGGTGTAGACACATGCTTGTGTTTCTAGCTCCAAGAGTGCAGTAATATCTATCAAGTAATATCTAACAATTTAACAACAATACACACAATACACACAAATCTAAGTAAAGGAATGCAATTAAGAATATGTAAATATATGGATGAGCAATGTCAGAGCGGCATAGACTAAGATACAGTAGAATAGAATAGAATACAGCGTATACATATGAGATGAGTAATGCAAAATATGTAAACATTATTAAAGTGACTAGTGTTCCATTATTAAAGTGGCCAGTGATTTCAAGTCTACGTATGTAGGCAGCATCCTCTAAAGTGCTAGTAATGGCAAATTAAAATCTTACATCTGTATATTCCCATTGGATATAAAAGTATTGTTACACTACAGTTGAAGGGTATAGGCCTATTTCCATTCGTCAGACTCTTGAACTGCTGCACCCTCTGCTGCACCTCCATTGTTCAGTGTCTAATTCCTCTGGCCTCACTTGCATCAGCATGTTAGCAGCACTCTTTATCTCTCTGCCAAACCTTTTAATACACCCCAGCGTTCTCTGTGACCCCACATGTATCATATCTGATGTGACATTATGATTCAGAACATGCCTCCACAGCCTTTCAACGTTTTTTATAGCTACCCATGTTGCCCCAAATATTTACAGTGTGTTTCTGGCCTGTAAATGTAGTGTAATATAAAACATCCCCATCAACTGAATGAGTCACCACATAGTGTGGTGGAAATTGCCCAACCATTATGTGGGTTGGTGGAAATTACCATCAGTTGAGGATGACGGGGTCTCCATTATGTATACGTGTAAAAATGATGTTGAATAATAATAAACAACGTTTATCAACCAGACTCCATTACTATGTGAATGCTATTGGTCCATAATCATATCCAGTGGGTATAGCCAAGGTTGTGAGCCTTGCGTCACCACTCAGAATACTATAAGATGCATGTGTCTAAGTTTACCGTTTTGCAGTTATTATTAACCCTGCTGTTGTGTTCCTTTCATGTTAATTCATTCTGTGTTCCCGGTCCAAAATGACCGCCCCATTATAGCTGATTATACATCCATAATAATACATATATTGTCACTTTCCTTTGTGTTGGATCTTTTTATCAACTTCAGTTCTTGTGAACATTACAAGTTTTGCACTTCTATTTTCTATTTATATATTTTTCTATTTAGGCCTGTAGGCCTCATTGACCTGAGCTCATACAACTCGTTTTGGAGTAAAACAAAAGCGTAATGTATGGATTATTTAGACAAATACTCAGATGAAACATATTGTGCTATTTATCACAGGTTACTTTGTGTCAAAGTTTAACAAGGACTCTCTCCTCCTCACCAGTGTCATGATCAAAGATATGATCAAGAGCCTCACATACAGTATATCTATATATTATTGAAACAATGTTGCGATTGTTTGTGAGAATGCCAACAGGTGTGGTTCCCGTGGGGGAAAGATTCTATTTGGGAAAGGTTCCCGTGGGAGTTGCCATGGAAGCCAAGAAGGGGAGTGAGGTGTGTGTGCATGTGCTCAAACACACATGCATTTTTATTTCATTTTTTACCTTTATTTAACTAGGCAAGTCAGTTAAGAACTAATTCTTATTTACAATGACAGCCTACCAGGGACCAGTGGGTTAACTGCCTTGTTCACGGCAGATTTTTACCTTGTCAGTTCGGGGATTCAATCCAGCAACCTTTTGGTTACGGGTCCAACATCCTAAACTTGGCTACCTGCCGTCCCAAATGCATCAGGGAGCTCTGGTAGAGGAAGTGTGTCCATCTGATGAATGGGCATGTGCCTGAACTCAATTTTATACACTAACTGTAGTCTCACCCATTCATTTCTAATGACTGGTCATTTTTGACCGGGAACACCACAGGTGTACAAAAGTTAAATAAAACACCCAAAAGGTAATGAAAATCATCTAAATCAGGGGTGTCAAACTCATTCCACGGAGGGCCTAGTGTCTGCAGGTTTTTGTTTTTTCCTTTCAATAAAGCCCTAGACAACCAGGTGTGGAGAGTTCCTAACTAATTAGTGATGTTAATTCATCAATCAAGTATAAGGGAGGAGCGAAAACCCGCAGACACTCGGCCCCCCGTGGAATGAGTTTGACACCTGTGATCTAAATGTATCTTGTATTTTCAGATGCCCTGTGTGGACAGAGTCATGGAACCTTAAATGAACTACATTTTTTAGAGAGAAAACTAAATTGGTCCAATTCGACCAGAACACAGCAGGAGGGTTAAGAGGCTAAGGCTCAAAGAGCCAATATCTCCAAATCAATGTCCTAGCATTAAATGACTGAGTTCCCCATAGCTCAGAGATGCACAGTTAGAGACCGAGCATATATTCTATGTATATTATGAACAACATTTCACCAAATAATCATTCAAGGAATATTACTCAGAAATGTGAGGACTACGGTTCATGTACATTTAAAAGTAATCATATGTATTACAGTTACAGAAATTAGAATACAATTAACAGATGGCACATACATGAAATCTTCACAATAAAAATAATACAAAATATCTTAAATCTTAACAGCATAGAAAATTCACCACTAAGACATAGAAATGTTTACCAATAACTCCATGATCTAAGTTAATACCCTGCTATCATTCTTCCAAGAGCGTCCCAGTATGTCCTACTATCTAGTTAAAATCACTTTGCATGGCCCAAAACATTACAATAAAATAAATAAAACTTAACATGCATTCTCCAATCTAATCACCCACCACACCTCAACACTTTATGATAGGAGCACACCCCGTGTGTTGCTCCTTTTTGAACTATCCTTTGTCCGACGAACAGAACACAGTGTTTCTGTACAGTGTTTCTGTAACAATAAATCCATAGCACTTAAAGTACAATGAAACATATCAAAATGCATAGCTCTTTATGAACTCTTGAAACAATCCAAACAATTTGTTCCAAACAATAACGTTAATTCTGAATTATGTATGCAACAACACACAACCCGTTATCAGGGAACCAGTGTCCAAAGGGTATTTTCGAGAATACTGTCACACCTTCTTTACAGAGAATTGTTAGGCTTTTATGATGGAATTGATCCGTGGTAATAAAACTGAGATCAGCACTACAGTAAATGAACATCCACATATGCTAATGTGGTTATAGAAAAACAGTCCTCTTGTCTTTGTAACTGAACTGGGTAACAATTTATAATAACCTTCATGAATAATACTGCCCTTATGCATACATACCTGGCCTTATCATGACAGACATGAGGTTAAATGCTAAATTAGATACAAGTGATATTACAGTATCTAGTGATACTGCATATCCCTCCATACTTGTACTGAAGGACTTGAGAACTCAGGGACAAAGCCTGACTGCAAAGCCATGTACTCTTCACAGAAATATCCCATTGAATGAAAAGTCCAAGTTACAGACGATTCAAGTTAGGATGCAGTCCACAGTTAATAAATTCCTTTCAGCTACTAATGCAACATTGTCAGGCCTACTACAAGTTTGAATGGAAATCTGAACACAGACTATCCTACAGCATTGATCTTTCGTTCCGCACTTAGGTAACACTGCCCTCTACCCTCACTGCAGTTACTGCTCTGAGACTGAGGTGGGCCCTGTTGAGACATAACCCCTTAACCCTAATCAAACTCCCTCTGCACTTGTGTAGAGATATGAGAGGAGTGGATGGGTTTGAGCACTATTTCACAAGTAGTTGGTAAATAGGTTAATACCTGGTAACAATAATTGTAACAAAGCACACCCTGTCATGACGACCATTTACATGTTATGACTATGTTTCATTATTTGGGTGTTTTTGGAGCCTTTGCTCGTGTTTTTTTTTCAGAGTACCCGTACTGCACAACGAGGATGAGGAAAGGAATCTCTCATTGGGGTAAGTCTGGACCCTTCTATAAAATACCATTTACATTAAAAAAAATATATTTGGTTCTGAAAAGCTTACCTTCTGTAATGTTCCACCTGGCCTATCAAAGGGAAAGGCAAAGCTACTACCATATTGCTTATACCTCTCAAATAATTTCAGATCTAAATCTGGTGTTGTTTCCGGACAGGGCCAATGTTTAGTACCCTGGCCTACAAAAAGTTCTCAGTAGACAAAGAGCTATGGTAATATTTTTCATTTTCTATTTGACTCTGATACAAAGGAGTACCATCTGTCTATTGAAAATAATGATGCCATGTTTGAGTCCATGTTTGTTCATGAATGTATAATGTCCTACAGTATTGCTTTCTGATGATTGGAGTAAGGTTTTGAAATATTTAGTTATATTCTTTTACGTCAGTCATTTCAAGACAATCATAATTTAATTTACCCATTAATGTTTTCTTTCTGATCTGGTTGTTACTTTCGTAAGGACACCACCAGGAGAGTGTAGTTTTTACTTTTGTAAGGACACCACCAGGAGAGTGTAGTCGTTACTTTTGTAAGGACACCATCAGGAGAGTGTAGTTGTTACTTTCGTAAGGACACCATCAGGAGAGTGTAGTTGTTACTTTCGTAAGGACACCACCAGGAGAGTGTAGTTGTTACTTTCATAAAGACACCATCAGGAGAGTGTAGTTGTTACTTCGTAAGGACACTACCAGGAGAGTGTAGTTGTTATTTCGTAAGGACACTACCAGGAGAGTGTAGTTGTTACTTTCATAAAGACACCATCAGGAGAGTGTAGTTGTTACTTCGTAAGGACACTACCAGGAGAGTGTAGTTGTTATTTCGTAAGGACACTACCAGGAGAGTGTAGTTGTTACTTCGTAAGGACACTACCAGGAGAGTGTAGTTGTTACTTTCATAAAGACACCATCAGGAGAGTGTAGTTGTTACTTTCATAAAGACACCATCAGGAGAGTGTAGTTGTTACTTTCATAAAGACACCATCAGGAGAGTGTAGTTGTAATTTCGTAAGGACACTACCAGGAGAGTGTAGTTGTTACTTTCATAAAGACACCATCAGGAGAGTGTAGTTGTTACTTTCATAAAGACACCATCAGGAGAGTGTAGTTGTGTGAATGGTATGCACTCTAGTAGATACTTTACAGTTATCATTTGGTGTTGAACGCTAACAATAGTCGGATGAACTAAATAACACATTTGCATAAACAATAATATTTTTTATTGTAGTAGAAGGATATGCCACAATGAATGTACATCAAGCAAAACATCTACAGCATCTACAGCTTTAAAGTAAAGCTGGCTTATCTTACTTTATCATTTATTCTCAGGCCAATATTATCAGTGAGGAGCAGAAATTGTCTTCATGCCCTTTTTCACCCATAACAAAATAACATAAAATTGTGATTAGCTAACAGCTTGTGCTGTATAAACCATGCTGAACAAAGAATAAAACAATTGTATTAATCGCACTGAAAGACAAAGTAGATACATTCACAAGAGATTAAAAGGCCAACCGTTCGTACATTTTGAATGTCCGGGACTAATAAAAATGAAAGAAACAAGGAAACCAAATGTTTAGTATTCTCTTCTGAGTCTATGGGGCGGGGCCTTTCGCTGCGTCAAACATCTTCTTTCTTCCCTCCATGCCAGACATGGCCTCCACATTCTTCCTCCAGTCACTGACCTCTACTGTCTTCTCCTGCAGGCACACAGACAATGGCAGTCACTATCATGACAGTAGAATTTCAGTTTGTCAGTCCTATGGCTGGTCAGCTTCAAGGTACAGAACAAACTGTTAGATTGTGTCATATATGTACAGACTCAGGGAAACATTGACCTGACAATTTAATCAAAACTCCAAACAAAACTCCAGACAGTATATTATTAAAAAAATAACAGCAAAAGTCATCGTTGCATCACACTATTTGTAAAAGCGGCTAGCAGAAACTCGTGAGAGCGATCGACTGTGAATGACCTTACCCATTATTAACTTATGGTGATTGCTTAGTTTCTGCTCACTACAGTGTTGTCCGGTTAGAACACCATGTTGAGGCCCATTACTCTTGATAGTCACCACCACACACACACACACACACACACACACACACACACACACACACACACACACACACACACACACACACACACACACACACACACACACACACACACACACACACACACACACACGTGCACACACACACACACACACACACACACACACACGTGCACACACACACACACACACACACGTGCACACACACACATGCACACACACACGTGGACAGACACGTGCACACACACGTGCACACACATGTGCGCACACACGCGCGCACACACGCGCGCACACACACGCGCACACACACACGTGCACACACGTACACACACACGTGCACACACACACACGTGGACACACACACACACGTGGATTCACACACACACACACACACGTGGACACAGCTGCTCCTATTGAAGGTAGTTCTTTAGATGTGATAATCCAAATGACTTGGAATAGTATTTTTTGTGCTTGTATAAGGCAAAGATTTGCACACATGTAAACAGTATTAGTTAACTATGCAATGTATATGCACATGAATAAATGGCAAATGGCAATGCACTTTAAGACATCTACAAAGGGCTATAAACCCAGCGTCAATATAATAATATAACTTAACATTCACCTCTTGGAGCGAGGAGCTAATTGCTTACATTTACATTTAAGTCATTTAGCAGACGCTCTTATCCAGAGCGACTTACAAATTGGAAAGTTCATACATATTCATCCTGGTCCCCCCGTGGGAATTGAACCCTGGTCCCCCGTGGGAAATGAACCCACAACCCTGGCGTTGCAAGCGCCATGCTCTACCAACTGAGAAGGGACAATATTTATGGCACTCTCTCTCCAGCCTGTTGTGAGAATTTCCAGGGCTGAGATCTTATCTGATCTGCCCCCACAAGGTCGTAAATTACTTTGCGCATGAGCAAGCTTCAAGAAAATCTAATCAAATCAATTCAGTAGTGTCTGGGATGACTCTGGATGCTCACCTTAATAAAGGCCACTATGGAAAACACTGCTGTAGCGTTTTCATGCAAAAGAATGTTTACCAATGCAACAATTAAACAACTTCTGTAAAATAACTTGTGCAACCAATGTAATAATAACACTGATGGCAGTACGGAATAATACTACATACGATAAATAATACACAAAGCAGCATTGGCAACTCTGACATTAAATAATAGTTACAGCCATACAGTAAAACATATGGCTGAAACTTATCAAAATACCTTTAAGTCATTAGTGGTAATTACCTATTATTACACAGCATGTAAAACCAGCAATAAACCCCCCTGCAACTTACATTTCTATACACGCACAACATTCAGACATTGGTGTTACTGTCAACAATAAAAAGTCCTCAGAAAACGTGTCTTCTCCCTTCAGACGACGATAACACTCTGACCTGAGTGGACGGGTGCAGTGTCCAGATGCGCATTTCCAGGTGCTCTGATTGGTCGGGAATGGCAGGGCCATGATGGGTGAGGGATAACTAAGGTAGGCTGAACAGCCAAACTAACGGGACTTAAGGGAAACTGAAGGAACTGTTAGGGAAACTTCGGTACAGAGGGGAGGAGCAGGAAAGCCTTTATTTTACAGCCACCACAATATTTCTTATGGAAATATGTGACCCGATTCAGGAAACTAGGCGTATGTCGCAAGTCACGACTTTACAGGAGAGCCGTTTGAACGTAAAAATATATTTTTATCAAAATGCGTTTTTTTTGGGCAGAAATGCCTTCTCGAACATGTGAACTTTCATGTGCTTAAATAAGAAATGTTTATGCCATCTGTAAATACGAATAAAGTTGTTAACTTCTCTGGGATAGGTGGCAGTATTTTCACGTCCGGATGAAAAGCGTGTCCAAAGTAAACTGCCTGCTTCTCAGGCCCAGAACCTAAGATATGCATATTATTAGTGGATTTGGATAGAAAACACTCTGAAGTTTCTAAAACTGTTTGAATCATGTCTGTGAGTATAACAGAACTTATTTGGCAGGCGAAACCCCCGAGTACAAACCATTCAGAATGTATTTTTTCTCATTCAAGGATTTTTCATTGGGAGTCCTTATTTCTAAGGGACCTTCTTGCAGTTCCTATCGCTTCCACTGGATGTCAACAGTCTTTAGAAATTGGTTGAGGTTTTTACTTTGAGAAATGAAGAAGTAGCCATATCCAGAATGAGGCTCGAGGGAAGTGTACTATTTGTTAGAGGCGCGTGACCTGAAAGCTAGCTACACTTTGTTTTCCTCCAGTATTGAACAAAGTATATCCCGTCTTCAATTTTATTGATTATTTACACAAAAAAATACCTAAAGTTGTATTACAAAAGTAGTTTGAAATGTTTGGATAAAGCTTACAGGTAACTTTTGAAATATTTGTAATCACGTTGCGCAAGTTGGAACCGGTGTTTTTCTGGATCAAACACGCCAAATAAATGGACATTTTGGATATATATTGACGGAATTAATCGAACAAAAGAACCATTTGTGATGTTTATGGGACATATTGGAGTGCCAACAGAAGAAGCTCGTCAAAGGTAAGGCATGAATTATATCTTTATTTCTACGTTTTATGTTGCAGCTCAACGCACCAGGCTTCCAGTACATCTCCTCAGTCCGGTGAGACCTGTTCCGGCTCCACGTAAGAAGCCTCCAGTGATGAACCATGGCCCGGAGCCTCCAGTGATGATCCATGGCACGGAGCCTCCAGTGATGATCCACTGCACGAAGCCTCCAGTGATGATCCATGGCACGAAGCCTCCAGTGATGATCCATGGCCCGGAGCCTCCAGTGATGATCCATGGCACGGTCCCCGGTCCGGAGTCTGCAGCGACGGTCCCCGGTCCGGAGCCAGCAGCGACGGTCCCCGGTCCGGAGCCAGCAGCGACGGTCCCCGGTCCGGAGCCAGCAGCGACGGTCCCCAGTCCGGAGCCTCCAGCGACGGTCTCCAGTTCGGAGATTACAGGGAGGGTTCCTAGCCTGCAGTCCCCGACGACGATCTACGGTCCGGAGGTCCCGGCGACGATCCCTGCACCAGAGGCACCACCGAAGTGGGGGGAGCCTCAAGCAGAGCAAGGGTCGGCGTCCCGCACCGGAGCCTCCACCGAGAGTAGATTCCCACCCGGACCCTCCCCTATAGGTTCAGTGTAGGGGGGGGGGGGGGGGGGGTACTGTCACGTCCTCACCTTAGAGATCCTTATTATTCTCTATGTTTGGTTAGGTCAGGGTGTGACTCGGGTGGGAAAGTCTATGTTTTCTATTTCTTTGTTTTTGGCCGAGTGTGGTTCCCAATCAGAGGCAGCTGTCTATCGTTGTCTCTGATTGGGGATCATATATAAGTTGTCATTTTCCTTTTGGGTTTTGTGGGATCTTGTTTTCTGTTTAGTGTCTGTGCCTGACAGAACTGTTCGCTTTCGTTTTTTTGTCTTTGTTATTTTGTTTTGGTGTCATCAATAAAAAGACAATGTACGCCTACCACGCTGCGCCTTGGTCCACTCTTTCTCCCACAAACAAGAGACATTACACCAACATTAAAGTGACATTTCTAAACAAACGACCCCAAGTTAAAGCTTGCTGTAGCTAGTTAACGTTAGCTGATGTTAGATGGCTGACTTGCTAGCTAACGTTAGCATTGAACCTAACTTATTTAGTTAACTTTAGCCATGACAATTGGTTTGTATTGCTAATAACATTACTCTATGGATTGGGACTATAGTACATTTTTTAGCTAGATAACGTTAACGTGACATGTCTGAACAAAAGACCCCAAATTAAAGCTTGCTGTTAGCTAGCTGCGGTTAGATGGCTTGCTAACTGATGTTAACATTGAACCTAATTTATTTGGTTAACTTTAGCTCTGACAATCGGTTTGTATTGCTAGTAGCGTTACTCTATGGATTGGGATTATAGTTCACTTTTTAGCTAGCTAACGTGACATGTCTAAACAAAATACCTCAAGTTAAAGCTTGCTGTTAGCTAGCTAACATTAGCTGAGGTTAGATGGCTACTTGCTAGCTAACATTAATTTACGTGTATGAATTGTGTGATGTTTTCTCAGAATGCCATTTCACATTGCTAGTTATAGTCTAATGTTAGCTAGCTAACATTGAACCTATTTGGTTAACTTTAGGTAGCTATGACACTGGGTTTATATTGCTAGTTAAAGCTTTCTGCTAGCTAGCCAGCTGACGTTAGATGGCTGGCTAGCTAGCTAACATTACGTGTTTGAAGTGTGTGTAGTGATATCTCAGAATGCCATTTCGCATCTATTGTATAATAATGCTAAAATATTTGCCTGGATTTTGTATTTCAGCATCAGTAGAGCACGCCTGACTCTCCTCCACGAGTCATACAGGGAGAATAGTTTAATGCCTCCCATCAAATAGAAAGCTGGCCCAAGCAAGCAAAGGCAGCAGCAACTACATGCACCATTTCTTCACCAACTACGGAGTTGGGGAAACAAGTGTGGACCTGAATTGTGATAACTGCAGTGGCCAAAGCAAGAACAAGTTTGTGCTCTGGTATTGTGTGTGGCGGACCATGCACAAGCTCCACAACAGTCTGGATCTTCACTTCCTGATCACAGGCCACACCAAGTTTGCCCCCGACTTGTGCTTCGGCCTCATCAAGCAACGCTTCAGATAGACCAGAGTGAACACTTTGTCTGAGATTGCTGGTGTTGTGAAGGACAGCACTGTGACAGGGGTCAACATTCCACAGCTATTTGGACTTGAGGATGGTATGGTGCTGGTGGAAAGCTATTGCTGGCAACATCACCCGACTCGATACTTCAGGCCGCTGCCACAGATCAAGCAGTACCAGCACTTCAGGTGAAAATCCTTTTCATTGCACTGCATGACGTTATTCTTCTTATCTAAACTTGGGAGGTGAATTGATGTTTTGCAGGGTTGTAATGTCTTCTGACAGCTTCTATGCTCTGGAGCCTGGCGTTGTTGTCGCCTAGGAGCGTTCGGACTGTCGGGACCAGGTTTCAGATGCTGTGCAACGCTGACATCCTTCCTGCCATAGATGGTCTGCCTATACTTGCACCACCTGGACTGGACACAGCTAGACAAACATATATTTTAGAGAAGATCAGGGAGTTTGCGACAACGAGGCTATGGACATCACATGCCCTGCACCAAAGTTTTACTGCTAACCTACAAAACATTACATGGGCTTGGTCCTGCCTATCTTTCCGATTTGGTCCTGCTGTACGTACCTACATGTACGCTACAGTCACAAGACGCAGGCCTCCTTACTGCCCTAGAATTTCTAATCAAATAGCTGGAGGCAGGGCTTTCTCCAGTAGAGCTCCATATTTATGGAATGGTCTGCCTACCCATGTGAGAGACGCAGACTCGGTCTCGACCTTAATGAAGACTCATCTCTTCAGTAGGTCCAATGATTGAGTGTAGTCTGGCCCATGAGTGTGAAGGTGAACGGAAAGGCACTAGAGCAACAAATCACCCTTGCTGTCTCTGCCTGGCCGGTTCCGCTCTCTCCACTGGGATTCTCTGCCTCAAACCCTATTACGTGTGCTGAGTCACTGGCTTACTGGTGCTCTTCCATGCTGTCCCTAGGAGGGGTGCGTCACTTGAGTGGGTTGAGTCACTGACGTGGTCTTCCTGTCTGGGTTGGCGACCCCCCCTTCTTCGGATTCATGCCAAGGGGGAGATCTTTGTGGGCTATACTCGGGCCTTGTCTCAGGATAGTAAGTTGGTGGTTGAAGATATCCCTCTAGTGGTGTGGGAGCTGTGCTTTGGCAAAGTGGGTGGGGTTATATCCTACCTGTTTGGCCCTGTCCGGGGGTATCGTCGGACGGGGCCGTAGTGTATTCCGACCCCTCCAGTCTCAGCCTCCAGTATTTATGTTGCAATAGTTTATGTCGGGGGGCTAGGGTCAGTCTGTTTTATCTAGACTATTTCTCCTGTCTTATCCGGTGTCCTATGTGAATTTGGGTATGCTCTCTCTAATTCTGTCTCCCTCTCTTTCTTTCTCTCGGAGGACCTAAGCCCTAGGAACATGCCTCAGGGCTACCTGGCCTGATGACTCCTTGCTGTCCCCAGTCCACCTGGTCATGCTGCTACTCCAGTTTCAACTGTTCTGCCTGCGGCTATGGAACCCTGACCTGTTCACCGGATGTGCTACCTTGTGCGGAAGAGATTGTGATTATTATTATTTGACCCTGCTGGTCATCTATGAACATTTGAACATCTTGGCCATGTTCTGTTATAATCTCCACTTGGCACAGCCAGAAGAGGACTGGCCAACCCTCATAGCCTAGTTCCTCTCTAGGATTCTTCCGAGGTTTCGACCTTTCTAGGGAGTTTTTCCTATCGACCGTGCTTCTACACCTGCATTGCTTGTTGTTTGGGGTTTTAGGCTGGGTATCTGTACAGCACTTTGTGACATCAGCTGATGTAAGAAGGGCTTTATTAATACATTTGATTGATTGACCCAAGTCAAGGGCAGGACAGAAACATGCTCTCCGAATATAAATTTCCTGTTCATGCGTGGTTCGGACGGACCAGTAATCAGCACTATCTGCAGTGCCTCTATTCAAATGACTCTCTCCTAACCCACACGCCATATGTTGCTGCTACTATTTTTGATTTACTTTTATCCTGCTGCTCAGTCACTTTACCCCTGATTGTATGCATACAACTACCTTGTGTATCACTGATATCTTTATTGATATTGTTCTTGAAAATACTGTATATTATTTTATTTTGACACAATATACTTCTAGTATTGCTACTATGCAAGTAACCATTTGGCTGTACCATTTACACCTTCTGCAGAGACCCATTCACTTAGCAAGACTTAGCAAAATATTGATGTGTAAAATTATTATTGATATGTGTGGTTGTAACATGATTTTGTGACATACTACAACAATATCATTTGACCGTATCAAGTGTCCACCACATACATATATGGCTGCATGGCCTTAACTTATGTATGGAATACTATGTGATAAGTGTGCATGTAACAGTATATAAAGCATGTGAATGTACTGGTGTGAGGGCATGGGCAGTGGTCAAAGTTACTTAAGTAAAAATACTTCTTAACTTCTTGACTCACGGATCCCTTTAGCGGGATCATTTTCGTAAACAACCGCTGAATTGTAGAGCGCCAAATTTTAAAAAAATACTCAAAATATTTATAATCATGAAATCACAAGTGAAATATACCAAAACACAGCTTAGCTTGTTGTTAATCCACCTATCGTGTCAGATTTAGAAAATATGCTTTACAGCGAAAGCAATCCAAGCGTTTGTGAGTTTATCAATCACTAGACAAAACAGTAAGAACAGCTAGCCGCAAATTAGCTTGGTCACGAAAGTCAGAAAAGCAATAGAATTAATCGCTTACCTTTGATGATCTTCGGATGTTTGCACTCACGAGACTCCCAGTTACACAATAAATGTTATTTTTGTTCGATAAAGATGATATTTATAAGCAAAAAACCTCCATTTGGTTTGCGCGTTATGTTCAGAAAACCACAGGCTCGTGCCGGTCCTGAAGGGCAGACGAAAATTCCAAAAAGTATCCGTAATGTTCGTAGAAACATGTCAAACTTTTTTTATAATCAATCCTCAGGTTGTTTTTAACATACATAATCTATAATATTTAAACCGGACGGTAAACTATTCAATACTACAGAGAAAGAAAATGTTGCGCTACAACTCTCGCGCGCAGGAACTAATCAAAGGACACCTGACGCGTTTTGATAAATCTCGCTCATTTTTCAAAATAAAAGATTGAAACTATGTCTAAAGCCTGGTCACAGCCTGAGGAAGTCATTGGAAAATGAATCTGGTTGATACCCCTTTAAATGGAGGAGGGGCAGGCAATGGAACAGGGATTTTCCAAATAAAAGGCACTTCCAGGTTAGATTTCCTCAGGTTTTCGCCTGCAAAATCAGTTCTGTTATACTCACAGACAATATTTCTGACAGTTTTTGGAAACTTTAGAGTGTTTTCTATCCTAATCTGTCAATGCTATGCATATTCTGGGCCTGAGAAATAGTCTGTTTACCTTGGGAACGTTATTTTTCCATAAAATAAAAATAGTGCCCCCTAGCTGAAAGAGGTTAAAGTACCACTTAAGTATTTTTTGAGGGTATCTGTACATTACTTTACTTTTTATATTTTTGGCAACTTTTACTTTTACTTCACTACATTCCTAAATAAAATAATGTACGTTTTACTCCATACATTTTCCCTGACACCCAAAAGTACTCGTTACATTTTGTCAGGAAAATTGTCCAATTCACACACTTATCAAGAGAACATCCCTACTGCATCTGATCTGGCAGACTCAATAAACACAAATGCTTCGTTTGTAAATTATGTCTGAGTGTTGGTGTGTGCCCCCTCATCTTCCTCAGGTGCATAGCGTTTTTTTGTGGCGGTCTGGGCTGAGGTGGGTAGTGACAGGCGTCTCTTGGCAAGAAACACAGACTCCTCTTAGCGGCATCTCAACATGTCAACTATAGCAGGCCAGAATCCGGTGATTCTAAGGGCCATGTTAAAACATCTAGCTGGAGCCGTCTGGGTGGTTGGCTGTAGATGCCCTCACACACTAGTGACTTAATGCTACTTTGGTCAAACTCCACTACAAGCGGTCTGGCAAGAACCAGTCAGATGTTCCAAATCCATAGTTTTATTCTATAGTTCACCAGCACACATTAGTACACACAAAGATCACTTCTTTAAAATAGACACTGAAAACTTGGTTTAGAGCCAAACTTGCATGACTTAAGGGAAACTGAAGGGACTGTGAGGGAAAGTCAGGTAGAGAGGAGCAGGACAGACTTTTTTTTACACTAATGCTTGCTACCTTTGGTCTGATGAGGACCCACTAAATATACCACGGCAAACAAAACATACCTTCTCTGTGTCCTCCTTCTTGACTGACTTCAGGTTTGTCCGGAGGTCCATGGAGACCTTGTGTTTGGAGCCTAGAAGGGAGCGCAGGATGGCATCAGCAGAGACCCTCACCCTCCTCAGATTGGGCCGCTTGAACTTCCCCCTCAGGTCCAGAACCTTGATGTTCAGGTCCTTTATCTGCGGGACAGAAGAGGTGGACCATCATAGAGATAAAACTAAAGTTTCTTCAATCTTTATGGGCTACACAACAGACATCTGGGACCACAATGGAAATAAGTATTTGTTGTGCAATCTCTGCAATTTTTTTCTCTTTGCTATGAGACACGAAATTGAGCTCATGTGCATTCTGTTTCAATTGATCATCCTTGAGATGTTTCTACAACTTGAATGGAGTCCACCTGTGGTAAATTAAATTGATTGGACATGATTTGGAAAGGTACATCTTTCTATATAAGGTCCCATAGTTGGCAGTGCATGTCAGAGGAAAAACCAAGCCATGCGGTCAAAGGAATTGTCCGCACAGCTCCGAGACAGGATTGTGTCAAGGCACAGATCTGGGGGAAGGGTACCAAAAAATGTCTGCAGCATTGAAGGTCCCCGAGAACACAGTGGATAATAGTCTGTCCTCGTTTGCTACACTTACTATTGAGTTCCAAACTGCTTCTGGAAGCAACATCAGCACAACAACTGTTGGTCGGGAGCTTCATGAAATGGGTTTCCATGGCTGTGCAGCCACACACAAACCTAAAATCACCATGTGCAATGCCAAGTGTAGGCTGGAGTGGTGTAAAGCTCGACGCCATTGGACTCCGGAGCAGTGGAAATGCGTTCTCTGGAGTGATGAATCACGCTTCACCATCTGGCAGTACAACAAATGAATCAGGGTTGCCAGGTGAACTCTACCTGCCTGAATGCACAGTTACAACTGTAAAGTTTAGTGGAGGAAGAATGGTCTGGGGATGTTTTTAATGGTTCGGGCTAGGCCCCTTAGTTCCTTCGAAAGGAAATCTATAGCATACAATGACATTTAAGATGATACTGTGCTTCCAACAGTTTGGGGAAGGCCCTTTCCTGTTTCAGAATGACAATGCCCGTGCACAAAGCGAGGTCAATACAGAAATGGTATGTCAACATTGGTATGGAAGAACTTGACTGGCCTGAGCCCTGACCTCAACCCCATCGAACACCTTTGGGATGAATTGGAACGCAGACTGAGAGCCAGGCCTATTCGCCCAACATCAGTGCCCGACCTAACTTATGCTTTTGTGGCTGAATGGAAGCCAGTCCCCGCAGCAATGTTCCAACATCTAGTGGAAAGCCTTCCCAGAAGGGTTGAGGCTGTTATAGCAGCAAAGGGGGGGACCAACTCCATATTAATGCCCATGATGTTGGAATGAGACATTCGATGAGCAGGTGTCCACATACTTTTGGTCATGTAGTGTATGATTCAAGCAGCATCATGTAGGCTACGTTACCTCTCTGGTGTTGTGCATGACTTTGGCTTCAATGTCATATCGCTCCTCATCCACCACATCAACCTTGGCATGTAACTCCTGACATAACTCCTGTTCAGGAAATTAGAATTAGCAATGAGCTACCCAGCAGCCAGGACCATAAACAGTCAACAGGTTTATTGAACGTATGTATGGATGGGAGTACCTGGAGCTCAGCAAAGGACATGCCACCAATCTGTAAGGGAGGAGCTCTCTCTGCCAGATACCTCTCCTTCTCCTCCTCTTTATCCACTATCTCCTGCTCGATCTCCTCCTTCGCCTTGGCCACCATTAAGCTCTGAAAATACATTTAAGTTTGAAAATGCATTGCCACATATGATAGGTAGTTTCCAAATAGTCAAGTGTTATTGCTGTAGTCATAGTGTGGCTATAGACTCACCTTTAGCATGAGCTTACGGGAGGCAGAGATCTTCGACTTTTGCTTCAAAAATATTAAATCAATTTGATTAATTTAGTTATAGTCAAATTATGATTGACAGTATAATAATGTCTCAATTAATCAGAGTTTATCAGCATTTATGTAATACAATTAGAGCTCTTACCTCTTGTCTGTAAAGAAAAAACACATTTTAGTGTAAACATAATTTGGCATTAGAGATAAAGTATCTGAAATACATACCCGATGTGGCAGACAGAATTTATCAGGCAGTCATTGCTAGTGTTTCTTAAGATAACTGCCATGTGATGTCTGACCCTTCTCTTAAAGGGGACTGCTGGAAAAGAAAACAGAAACATGATATACTTACACTTGATCCGGCATCTTGGCAATGTAGATTCACCTAGAAGACAAAAATAAATCTTATTGTTTCTGAAGTGCTTGATGACAGAGACCACAAATCTACAGCAGTGGTTCCCAAACTTTTTATAGTCCCGTACCCCTTCAAACATTCAACCTCCAGCTGCGTACCCCCTCTAGCACCAGGGTCAGCACACTTTTTTTGCCACCATTGTAAGCCTGCCACACACACATAAGATACATTTATTAAACATAACAATGAGTGTGAGTTTTTGTCACAACCCGGCTCGTGGGAAGTGACAAAGCGCTCTTATAGGACCAGGGCACAAATAATTAATATAATAATAATCAATAATTGTGCATTTTATTTAGCCATCTTACATATCAAACCTTATTTGTTCATCAAAAATCGTGAATAACTCACCACAGTTTAATGAGAAGAGTGTGCTTGAAAGCAATGTTGGGTTGTATTGGAGAGAGTCTCAGTCTTAAATCATTTTTCACACACCTGCCTGTATTTGGTTTTGCTTGTGAGGGCCAAGAATCCACTCTCACATGGGTATATGGTTGCAAAGGGCATCAGTGTCTTAACAGCCCAATTTGCCAAGGCAGGATACTCTGAGCGCAGCTCTATCCCTGACAGTGGCTTCTGATTAAATTCAATTTTCACAGGACAGTTTGTTGCAATTTAGATTGAGGCTCTCTTGTTCAGATATCGGTAAGTGGACTGGAGGCAGGGAATCAAAGGGATACGCTTGAGTTCATTTTCACACAGAAAATCATACAATGATGGAAAGACCTGTGTGTTGTCCTTGTTAATGCAGACAGAGAAGAGCTCCAACCTCTTAATCATAGCCTCAATTTTGTCCTGCATATTGAATATAGTTGTGGAGAGTCCCTATAATCCTAGATTCAGATCATTCAGGTGAGAAAAAACCTCACCCAGATAGGCCAGTCGTGTGAGAAACTCGTCATCATGCAAGCATTCAGACATGTGAAAATGATGCTCAGCAAAGAAAACTTTAAGCTCGTTTCTCAATAAAAAAAAAAGAACATGCCAATACTTTACCCCTTGATAACCAGTACACTTCTGTATGTTGTAAAAGCATTACATGGTCACTGCCTATATTATTGCATAATGCAGGAAATACAGGAGAGTTCAGGAGCCTTGCTTTAACAAAGTTAACCATTTTCACTGTAGAGTCCAAAACGTCTTTCAAGCTTCCAGGCATTCTCTTGGCAGCAAGAGCCTCTCAGTGGATGCTGCAGTGTACCCAAGTGGCGTCGGGAGCAACTGCTTGCACACGCGTTACCACTCCACTATGTCTCCTTGTCATGGATTTTGCACCATCAGTACAGATACCAACACATCTTGACCACCAAAGTCCATTTGATGTCACAAAGCTGTCCAGTACTTTAAAAATATCCTCTCCTGTTGTGTTGTTTTCCAGTGGTTTGCAGAACAGGATGTCTTCCTTAATTGACCCCCCATAAACGTAACAGACATATACCAGGAGCTGTGCCAGGCCCACCACGCCTGTTGACTCATCCAACTGTAACGCATAGAATTCACTGGCTTGTATGCGAAGCAGCAAATGTTTCAAAACATCTCCTGCCATGTCACCGATGCGTCGTGAAACAGTGTTATTTGATGAAAGCATTGTCTGTATAGTTTATTTGGCCTTTTCCCCCAGCATTGTCCCATGTGGCTTGCCTGTCTTAGCCACTCGGTAGCTCACCATATAAGACGCTTCCAGACCCTTCTTATTAATGTTATCTGTTGCTTTTATACATGTCTTACTACTCGAAAGTCGTCTTAATTCTCGCTCAAAAAACTCCTGTGGCTTATTATTCAAATTGGCATGTTTCATTTCTAAATGTCTGCAGAAGAGTGAAGGTTTCATTGAGTTGTGAGATAGTACATTTGCACATATATGTCACGCCCTGACCTTAGAGAGCCTTTTTATGTCTCTATTTGGTTTGGTCAGGGTGTGATTTGGGGTGGGCATTCTATATTTTGTTTGCTATGATTTTGTGTTTCTATGTTTTGGCCGGATATGGTTCTCAATCAGGGACATCTGTCTATCATTGTCTCTGATTGGGAACCATATTTAGGTAGCCCTTTTTCCCTCCTTTCGTTGTGGGTAGTTGTCTTTGTTTGTGGCACTATAGCTCTTAAGCTTCACGGTCGTTTTGTATGGTTTATTGTTTTGTTGGCGTCATTTTAAATAAAGGGAAAATGTGCGCTTACCACGCTGCGCTTTGGTCCAGTTCTTTCGACGGCCGTGAAAATATAACACACTGCGGCTGAGGAAAGGCACTACTCCCAATATAGGTGAACCCCAAATCAATGTAGTTCTCATCATATTTGCGCCTCTTCAATGGTCCAATGTCCCTGTCTGTTGTTCGGTGATTTCTGGGTAAGGTGGCAGTAGCCCTTCGGCTGCATCAAATTCACAACTGTCAGTGTCCATGCTAGCTGGGCTAACAACAAATGTAGAATTACTAATGATAGCATTGGATGTGCGCGTGGAAGCAGAACAACTTGTGTCTTCGACAGGTGCAGTACTGCTGGTAGTAGCAGTACTAACAGTAGAGCTGGTATGTGTCTCTATGGACATGGGCCTTACTTTTTTTTAACCATTTATCAATTTTCGAGCAAACGGAATGAGCAGCAGCTACGTTTGGCTACATAGGGACAATTAGTGGAATTCTCGCCAGAGAGTAACGGTTAATGTGATTGGATGTTAATTATTTGACTAAGCTATCTGTATTTGACATTGTGTTGTTATTTCGCTGAACACCAGATGGTTCAATTTTATTTTTGGCAGTGAAACGAGGCTACTCAGCCGAGATAAAAACATCACCCAAATGTATAGCCCATTACATTATCACGGCTGTTATTCTCCACCTTCTACAGCACATTATCACGGCTGTTATTCTCCACCTTCTACAGCACATTATCACGGCTGTTATTCTCCACCTTCTACAGCACATTATCATGGTTTTTATTCTCCAGTAACTACATAACATTATCATGGTTGTTAATCGAGAACCTACTAAAGTACATTATCATGGATGTTATTCTCCACCAACTACAGTATATTATCATGGTTTGATATTCTCAACCAACTACAGTACATTATCATGGCTGTTATTCTCCACCAACTACAGTATATTATCATGGTTTGATATTCTCCACCAACTACAGTACATTATCATGGCTGTTATTCTCCACCAACTACAGTACATTATCATGGCTGTTACTCTCCACCAACTACAGTACATTATCATGGTTGTTACTCCCCACCAACTACAGTACATTATCATGGTTGTTACTCTCCACCAACTACAGTACATTATCATGGTTGTTACTCTCCACCAACTAAAGTACATTATCATGGTTGTTACTCTCCACCAACTACAGTACATTATCATGGTTGTTACTCTCCACCAACTACAGTACATTATCATGGCTGTTACTCTCCACCAACTACAGTACATTATCATGGTTGTTACTCCCCACCAACTACAGTACATTATCATGGTTGTTACTCCCCACCAACTACAGTACATTATCATGGTTGTTACTCTCCACCAACTACAGTACATTATCATGGTTGTTACTCTCCACCAACTACAGTATATTATCATGGTTTGATATTCTCCACCTACTACAGTACATTATCAACAGGTTAAAAGTGGTCACTCAGGGCTCCAAGTGGTTTACTTCACCAGACCCTACTACTACGGCTCACCCTCTGGCCTGGGGTCTGGAGCCTGGGTTATGGAGCCTGGTGTCTGGAGCCTGGTGTCTGGAACCTGGGTTATGGAGCCTGGTGTATGGAGTCTGCGGTCTGGAGCCTGATGCCTGGGGTCTGGAGACCGTGGCCCGTGGCCCGTCCCCCTTCTGCTGACAATGGCTCTCCCCCAGAAAATAAAGTGATGGCAGACAGAGGGAGAGGCATTCATCGGCTCTGGCGTGGTAACTATTCCAGACAGATAACAATCCCAGCTTTCTCCTGCTCATTTCCACTGGATAACGCTCCACAAATAGACCTGTCAGGCTGCCTTCTCCTTAAAGGGACCAGGAGGTTGGGATTAAGAGGTTCTTTTTTAGAATTTCCAATTCCATGAGGAATGTCGCAGTGTCCAGTTTAGATGGGAACCCAGTTTGAATTATTAGTAATATGAAACGATGTGGAATACTTAGAGGTTATGGAAATAACTGTTAAACATTTTAAACCTGTACAATTTCTTTAATTCTGTTGGAATTTATTGTCTGAGACAAATCTTTAATGTCACAGTCAAATCCCATAAAGAATATACAATTAATTGGAACAAAAGATCAATTGGAAAACTCAAATCAGTTGGAAACCTGAAAGTCAAAAATGAATTTCCCAAACAAATTAATTGTAAAAAGAAAATAAGGAAAACCTATATTTTATTTCCAGATTTTTCTAATAGGCCTATCCTTAAAATGTTTCATTTTGCCCTTATGTAAATTGTGTCAATATCTAAAAAGTTAAATAAATAGTAATTTACTCAATAATGGCCGATTTTCTACATACTGAAATACACAGATATTTATGATAATACATTTAATAATGTTCTGCAATTATACCTGAACCTCAAATTCAAAGAATACAGAAAAGCTTTATGTATTGTCTCCTCAATATCTGAATGAGAGAGGAGTCCTGTCTTACCTTCCTGTGCTGAGGTGGGAGATGTTCCGTAGAGGCTCAGAGTGCTGGGAAGTAGAATGCACCAGAGTATTTAGCTGTCTCCCATTGTCCTTCCTGCCCGTCACTGGGACCCCAGAATAGAACACACCCTAGGCTGGTCTCTCTTATCCACTGTTTATAAAGCTGAACTTTCCAGTCATACCTTTGGTTAGGAATGTTGGGGGTTGGACATTGTTATCTTATCTCAGTCACAGTGACTGACAAGCCAGCAATGAAAAGTATGTAAAGGAAGTTGTCCAAATAAACATAGCTCTGTATTTTATTCTCTTCAGACATTATGATGTAGCTTTGCTAAGTGATCCAGTAGGTTGGTTCTGCATGCAGTTTGGTTGCTGTGTTCTCTGTTGGCTGGTAAATGAGAGAGATTCTGCAGGCATTTTGGTTGCTGTGTTCTCTGTTGGCTGGTAATGAGAGAGATTCTGCAGGCAGTTTGGTTGCTGTGTTCTCTGTTGGCTGGTAATGAAAGAGATTCTGATGGCAGTTTGGTTGCTGTGTTCTCTGTTGGCTGGTAATGAAAGAGATTCTGCAGGCAGTTTGGTTGCTGTGTTCTCTGTTGGCTGGTAATGAGAGAGATTCTGCAGGCAGTTTGGTTGCTGTGTTCTCTGTTGGCTGGTAATGAGAGAGATTCTGCAGGCAGTTTGATTGCTGTGTTCTGTTGGCTGGTAATGAAAGAGATTCTGATGGCTGTTTGGTTGCTGTGTTCTCTGTTGGCTGGTAAATGAGAGAGATTCTGCAGGCATTTTGGTTGCTGTGTTCTCTGTTGGCTGGTAATGAGAGAGATTCTGCAGGCAGTTTGGTTGCTGTGTTCTCTGTTGGCTGGTAATGAGAGAGATTCTGCAGGCAGTTTGGTTGCTGTGTTCTCTGTTGGCTGGTAATGAGAGAGATTCTGATGGCAGTTTGGTTGCAGTGTTCTCTGTTGGCTGGTAATGAAAGAGATTCTGATGGCAGTTTGGTTGCAGTGTTCTCTGTTGGCTGGTAATGAAAGAGATTCTGATGGCAGTTTGGTTGCTGTGTTCTCTGTTGGCTGGTAATGAGAGAGATTCTGATGGCAGTTTGGTTGCAGTGTTCTCTGTTGGCTGGTAATGAAAGAGATTCTGCAGGCAGTTTGGTTGCTGTGTTCTCTGTTGGCTGGTAATGAGAGAGATTCTGATGGCAGTTTGGTTGCAGTGTTCTCTGTTGGCTGGTAATGAAAGAGATTCTGATGGCAGTTTGGTTGCAGTGTTCTCTGTTGGCTGGTAATGAAAGAGATTCTGATGGCAGTTTGGTTGCTGTGTTCTCTGTTGGCTGGTAATGAAAGAGATTCTGATGGCAGTTTGGTTGCTGTGTTCTCTGTTGGCTGGTAATGAAAGAGATTCTGCAGGCAGTTTGGTTGCTGTGTTCTCTGTTGGCTGGTAATGAGAGAGATTCTGCAGGCAGTTTGGTTGCTGTGTTCTCTGTTGGCTGGTAATGAGATAGGTTTTTCAGGCAGTTTGGCTGCTGTCAGTGCTTCACTTGTAAATTGGGAGGTGCCGGAACAAAGCATGAGTCCGGGAGGGTGGTGACCTGGGGGGCTCCGATGTATCAGAAATCAGAAGAAATGTATTGCATGCGTTATCATCACTTTTGTGAACAGGCATAGATAGAGCAGTAGAGTAGAGGCGCTTGCAGAAGTTGCACACATGGGGAAAAAAAATTGTAGCCTAGGGTCTGGGAAAATGTATGCCTTTAATCAATGCATTTCATACACTTCTAAATCACTTTAGATGATGCAGACTTTAGCAGAATCTTTTTTAATACCTCACAAATGATCGAAATGACAGGATACTTTGACACTGACAAACTGACAATCTGAGATGAATAAAAATGACCTTGTCTTGAGTACAGTACATCAGTATCTCCGTTCTAGGTGTGTGGAGACACACATATTGTACAATATGAGGAGGAAATTATAGTTCTAAAAAAGCTTTCCAGTTTCACTGACTCACCAAATGATGTGCAGCTCACTCACCGGTAATTGGCCAATGCACCAGTACCAAAAACGTATCTCTCTCTTGTTTTACATTGCTGTTCCCTCAATAGGCCTATTTGGAAGTTGATAACTTGGTAGCCTACCACAGACAGAGAAGAGTTCTCTTTTCAGCAGGAGATATTGCTTTCCAACCTGTGTTTTCACGCTATTGTATTTGAAATATTCCAAAGGCCTATTTTGGCTTCATGCTGTTCACTGACAGATCTGCAGCGTGTTTCCGACTGTAGGAATGCCTTGTGATTGGGCTACACACAATCCACAGCTTGGCTATAAACTATTGATCCTCTGTGGCTAAATTATAGGCCTACACCTGGTATAGTATTCTGAATTATTTCATTTCTTTCTGAACAGACAGCAGTAGTTAAATAACTGTGGCAAAAGTATTTCAATTCATCAGAGGTGCTGCAGCAACTCCAGCACTCTTCTTGCGGCTTTGACTCTATAAGGAAATAAATGATGAAGTTCAACGCTGGAGAGATGAGAGTTGCAGGCTCATGTCCATCAGAGCAGATAGAGAGAGATCATAGAATGGAACGCTTTTCTCTCTCACCACAGCAATGGCCACTCGTTGGTCTATATAGGCTACAATGTTGCACACACCGTAAACCTGGGCCGGCCCCAAAAAAATGAATCAGGCACTTTTTCACATTACATTATTTAAGGGGCAGGAGCATTACAAAGGAGTCAACATTTATTAACTCTGATTGCCTTTACTATAATTTTTCATGCCACAAGAGGTACCAGAGCCTGGCAAATGGGTTCCGGAATGATACAGTCCGAAAATGAGAGGCTCAAATTAAGCACTGGTTGCTGTGTTCTCTGCTGGCTGGTAATGAGAGAGGTTTTACAGACAGGCACTGCCCCCTGAGAACAGCAGCCCCGTCCCCCCCACCCATTGGCCTGATTAGAATATTAACTGCAGACAATGTTAAGCCCTGGAGTTGATTAAAGGAATGCGATCATATCCACCATACAATAGCAGGGGACTGTACCACCATCTGATCCTGCTACTCTTTGATCGGGTTATTGCTTGTTTGTGTGTGTGGTCGTGTCCGTGTGCGTGTGTGCAAGCATGCATGTGTGTGTGGGTGTGTGTGTGTGCTTCACAAGGACAATAAATCCCCAAGGTACTTAAGTAAATCAGATTGGACTGGTTTGTGCTTGTCTTAAAGATCCAGTCCTGTCTACTCTGGAGGTACCACTTAGCCCTGCCGGGATTCTGAGACAGAATTATAATTAAACTGAGAGTAGTTTGAATAGAATGGCATGGTCAATTGAAATAAATTAAAACTGTGAGGAGGCCATTAAGGACAGACTTCAACGTCTTAAGTCTAAAGATGTTTATCCAAGTTTATATAGCCTCTGTTTAAATCATAAAAAGCTTGTTTGGACAGGTATATTCTCTAACACCACACCACTCTATCTTGCCATTTGAATCAGTGGCCATTGCTGTGGTTCAATTCACAGTTGAGCTCTTGTTCTCATGAACCAAATTCTAAACTATGATGCCCCCCATGGTTACTGTCCAGAGTCAATAACGAATTAGGCCTGTTGTCACTGGCCCACCCTGCCATATGAAACAGGTGCTGACATTCTGGTCTGTAGTGTCACCATGTCAACTATGGGTGCGTTTGTAAATTCACTCCGCCAATCTAAGCCGATTTCAGAGCACTCTCTTCTGAGTGTACCAGAGCGCTGAATAACTGATGAATTTACGAACTCACAACACTCCTTTAATATGACCGGTGTCAGTGAACGTAGGTAAAAAACATGTAATTAAATTGTTGCCAGCAGCACAGTTACAGTCACTAACGTCCTAAATAAAATGAAAACAGCCTAACCAGCTCTGCCTGGGCCAGTAAAATTGTCAGAGTGAGGTGTTTTCTCAGTTGTGTCTGGAAGTAGCTAGCAAGCTAGCCAACTTTAGCATGCTAACTTGGGTGCTTGATTGCGGTTGTACTGTCTGAGTGCTCGGATCAACCTTTTGTTGGTCTATTTTTGTTTTATTTGCACAGATAAGAAGCAAGGGTCACACTTTATGTGGATAGTCCATCTATAGATGCTCTTCAGATATGCTCTACAGATGGTCATACTATCAACAAACTATCTGTTGATAAGCAACTGCTTGCTAAGGTTACGGTTAGGTTTAGAATAAGGGTTAGGGGTAAAGGTTAATGTTAGGCTTAGGGCTAGGGTTAGGGTAAGGGTTAAGTTTAGGGTTTGGATAAGGGTTAAGGTTGGGGATAGGTTTAGTAGATAGTTAGTTGAAATGTTACTGATAGTCTGTAGAGCAGTGCTCTCTAACTCTGTTCCTGGAGAGATAACCTCCTGAAGGTTTTGAATCCAACCCTGTTCCTGGAGAGCTACCCTCCTGAAGGTTTTCAATCCAACCCTGTTCCTGGAGAGCTACCCTCCTGAAGGTTTTCAATCCAACCCTGTTCCTGGAGAGCTACCCTCCTGAAGGTTTTCAATCCAACCCTGTTCCTGGAGAGCTACCCTCCTGAAGGTTTCCAATCCAACCCTGTTCCTGGAGAGCTACCCTCCTGAAGGTTTTCAATCCAACCCTGTTCCTGGAGAGCTACCCTCCTGAATGTTATCAATCCAACCCTGTTCCTGGAGAGCTACCCTCCGGAAGGTTTTCAATCCAACCCTGTTCCTGGAGAGCTACCCTCCTGAAGGTTTTCAATCCAACAGCTCATCAACCTGCTAATTATTAGAATCAGGTGTGCTAGATTAGGGTTGGAGTGAAAACCTACAGGATGGTAGGTCTCCAGGAACAGGGTTGGATTGAAAACCTACAGGATGGTAGCGCTCCAGGAACAGGGTTGGAAAACGTTGCCTACAGGTGGGCAATACCAGAGGTGTCAAACCCATTCAATGGAGGGCCGAGTGTCTGCAGGTTTTTGGGTTTTTCCTTTCAAATAAAACCTAGACAACCAGGTGAGGGGAGTTCCTTTCTAATTAGTGATCTTAATTCATCAATCAAGTACACGGAAGGAGCGAAAACCCACAGACACTCGGGCCGCTGTGTAATGAGTTTGACATGTGGACTATACAAATAAAGTTTTACCGAAGCAAGTATCTCACATTTATGGTTGCCTGTTGGTACAATGGGAAGATTGTCAGTTGTGATGTGACTCTTGAGAACTACTGCTGAATGGCATGACATTTTAATCCCCACTTATAAATGGCAGCATGATCAGTTATATATGGCAGAAGGATCAGATCATTTCCACTTATCTATGGCAGGAGGATAAGTCTATTCCCACTTATCTATGGCAGGAGGATCAGTCTATTCCCACTTATCTATGGCAGGAGGATCAGTTAATTCCCACTTATTTATGGCAGGAGGATCAGTTAATTCCCACTGTATATGGCAGCAAGATCAGATCATTCCCCCTTATCTATGGCAGGAGGATCAGTTAATTCCCACTGTATATGGCAGCAAGATCAGATCATTCCCACTTATCTATGGCAGGAGGATCAGTTAATTCCCACTTATATATGGCAGGAGGATCAGTTAATTCCCACTTATATATGGCAGCAAGATCAGATCATTCCCACTTATCTATGGCAGGAGGATCAGTTAATTCCCACTTATATATGGCAGGAGAATCAGTTATTTCCCACTTATATATGGCAGAAGGATCAGTTAATTCCCACTTATCTATGGCAGGAGGATCAGTTAATTCCCACTTATATATGGCAGGAGGATCAGTTAATTCCCACTTATATATGGCAGCAAGATCAGATCATTCCCACTTATATATGCAGCAGGATCAGTTCATCCCCATTCACTGTATATATGGCAGGAGGTTCAGTTAATTCCCAATTACAAATGGCAGGTGGATCAGTTACTTCCCACATATATATGGCAGCAGGATCAGTTAGTTCTCACTTATCGATTGCAGGAGGATCAGTTAATTCACAGTTATATTTGGCAGCAGGATCAGCTATTTTCCACCTATATATGACAGGAGGATCAGTTAATTCCCACTTATCGATGGCAGGAGGATCAGTTAATTCCCAGTTATATATGGCAGCAGGATCAGTTATTCCCACTTATATATGCAGCAGGATCAGTTAATTCCCACTTATACATGCAGCAGGATCAGTTAATTCCCACTTATATATGCAGCAGGATCAGTTAATTCCCACTTATACATGCAGAAGGATCAGTTAATTCCCACTTATATATGCAGCAGGATCAGTTAATTCCCACTTATACATGCAGAAGGATCAGTTAATTCCCACTTATCTATGGAAGGAGGATCAGTTATTTTTCCAGTTATATACGGCAGAAGGATCAGTTAATTCCCACTTATACATGCAGAAGGATCAGTTAATTCCCACTTATCTATGGAAGGAGGATCAGTTATTTTTCCAGTTATATATGGCAGCAGGATCAGTTAATATCCACTTATATATGGCAGGAGGATCAGTTAATTCCCATTTATATGTGGCAGGGGGATCAGTTAATTCCAGCTTATATATGACAGGTGGATCGGTTAATTCCCACTTATATATGCAGAAGGATCAGTTAATTCCCACTTATATGCAGAAGGATCAGTTAATTCCCACTTATCTATGGAAGGAGGATCAGTTATTTTTCCAGTTATATATGGCAGTAGGATCAGTTAATATCCACTTATATAAGGCAGCAGGATCAGTTCATTCCCACTTATCTATGGCAGGAGGATCAGTTAATAATTTTTTGGTATTGTATCTAACTCTGTCAGTATGGATGGGAGAGTTCAGAGTGAGATGCAAGACATACTGTTCAGCTGTAAAACTAAAACAGCAACATTTTGTCCAAATCGTTTTTTTTCTTGTAACAATTGAGTTCTCTAGTGCCCTCTTGTGGCATTCTGCAGTGGGTGAAAATAGATCTAGTAACTAACAAAAATCAAATCAAATACAGAACAATTTTGGATACTGTAAAAACACTACTACCTGGTTGACTCTCCTCACGGTGGCTTCCTGATTCCATACCAGCATGTGTGTGAGCAGCAGTTTGTATACAAACACTAATTAACATCCCAGTAGCCAGGTCACACGCCACCTACTGGCCGTTGAGATGAGATGGCGTGTGATGGCATAGTTTGTATGGAGATACAAAAGACAGATTGGCCACCTGCCACCTGCAAGGAACACCCTGGCAGGTTGTTTCAATTGGGTTTTTTTGTTTCCAAATGTGCTGTTGTCATGTCTCAAACACATCATTTCCTCACATTACCATAATTGAATTAAATACAATGTTTTTTTTCTATTAGAGTTTTTTATTTGGTGTTTAAATGTGCACAGTATTTGATACAGTACATCCACTGTGTTGTAAATATCATAGGATAAGATCAGTGCCAGCTTTCTCCAGAGTTTATAGCCTTGGACAATAATTGTACATTATGACTTTGTTCTTTCATTCTGCCGCTGATAATTTGCTCTGTTAAGTAAACCCGCCAACAGCCAAACAACTCTACAAAACCAGGGTGTGTCCATCTGACTGTACATATCACTGACTCACTTTGTGTACATTCAAAATTCTAAAAGGAACGTTCTTGTGAATGGAGTCTATGAGGTCAAAATGAACACGCTAATAAGTCCTTTTTTTCTTTCTCATAGTGGTTAGGAAACATTTGTCATGCAGAGTATTAACCTCATCAATACCAGAGCTTAAATAGAAAACATCAGCAACTTACTCTTCTGGCAAGATAAGCATTTAGGTAAGCTGTGCACTGTGTGTTGCTGTTGAGCCTCTGTGACTGTAGCAGTAGTGAAATGGCAGTATTAAATAGAGGTTGATTTGGGAATACTGGGATTTGCAGTCCAAATGTCTAGGTGTCTATCAGAGGAGGCCATAGCTCTACTGAGCATGTGCCAGAGCCCCTGCCCCCTGGCCGAATCCGAAGCCCTTGGGACCAAAGGATTTGGCATAACATGCTGTGGATGAAAAGATGGTAAACTTTATATAAGAATGTATTTACATACAAAGGCATATACATTTATAACAGATGCTAAAGTTTAGCTTTTTCTCCAGTATATTTACTTTCCGTTTTGGTGAATTTATTTAGCTAGGCAATCCACGAGTTGTCTACACATGTGTTTATCAATAACTCTAAAACAAGTAGAAGTTCAGAACAGAGTATTTACACACCTTTAAAAAGACACTACAGTATGTGCAATTCTCATGTTTACTCTACACTTTAATTGAATGCATTTAGGCAATTGTGTCTTTGCTATTTATTGTACACATTTGTTTTCCATGAATAGAGTATACACACCTTTGCAGTAGATTTCTCCATCTTTGTCGGCCACAGTGGTTGACTCCAGCCCCTTGCCGCATTTGGCACAGCGGAAGCAGCTCTTGTGCCAGGACTGAAGGAGAGAGATCAGGAGAAGTGTTGTTCTGTATTAGAACACAGACAGCATATCCCCCTGCATCTATTTCAGTTGACGTGAACTCGAAAGCCAAAGATACATGTAGTCATTTAGTACTTTTACATACGGTATACAACGTTTAGCAGAAGCAGGGTTTTGAGATGGCAAGATTATGAGCTATTTCCTCTCAAAACAATCTGATTAGCCCAAAGCTCAGACTTACATTTCCACCTCCGAGCACCTTCTCGGCAGAGTACACAGCCTTGGCACAGCGCGGGCACACGTCTGAACTGCCAAACTTGGTGGCCAACTTGGAGGCATTGGGGTTGTTGGTGGGACAGTGGGCTGCTGGCCTGTGGATGACAAGACAGGTTTGTTATGATTACTCTACATATTCAGGCCTTGATGTCTGTAGTACTGCTGTTTTTCCCTGGTAGACCTATGTTACTGACCAGATTCCACTCACCTGGTTTCCCAGGGCTGATTAGAAGGGAAGGATGAACATCAGCAGTGAAAGCCCTGGGGTGTAATCATTAATCTAAACACTACTAAAACAAGAGTTTCTATTGGACAAATTCAGGTAGGTCCCTTCCAGTCTCATTCCATTTGCTTTTGTTTAAGAAACGTTTTGCAACAGAATTGACGTAATGAATACACCCCTCGTATAGAGTGTATACAATTTTAAACTCTCCGAGATTCCTTCCTTACTCTTCAGGTCTGATTCCAAGATGTGCCCCCGTGTCCATGCTCAGGGTGCCTGCTCCTCCGCCAAAGCCATAGCCTTTTGGCCCATACTTCTTGCCGTAGCAGGACTTGCAGTAGATCTCATCCACGTGACAGGCCACCGTTGTGCTGTCCAGGTTCTTCTTACATGCCACTAAGAGTAGAGTAGGAGGTAATATAATTAGAAATATAGCTAAGAGCAGCAATGAACAGGGTTCAAACTATGACAGAAAGGACACAAGATCAGTTGGATAACAAAGCAAATCACTATCATGTAGGAACTATCTTCCTTTAAGTACAATCAGTGCATTATGAGAAGACTTGTAAATTATTTTTAGCATTAGCATTAGTGCTAACATGCATCTATAGGTACCGCAATGAATGTCTTTGAATACATATTTGATTAGTTACTTTCATTGATTGTGTCTTAGTGTTAAACAAGGCTTTATGTATTTCATAGCTGGACATTTTTATCCACTTTAGCAGGAATTGTGGGTGGTCTCATCATTGAACATAAATTTGTTCAACGGTTTTTATATCTGTTCATCATGATCCATTACACCTCATAGCATAACAAATTGTTTGATACTAATATATAAGTGAGCTTTTCGTTCTTCTAAACATGCATACAACAAAGTATCGTAAAGTAAAGAAATACCCACAATCCTCTGAAAACAGAGTGAATTCTTACATTTATGGGAAATATGAAAATTCTGTAAGTTAAACACAATTTTCCTTCTAGTTGTTTTTAAACACACATAGTTGTTTAGATTACACTTTTATCTTATATTGAATTCATTTTTTTGGGGTGGGGGGGGGGGGGGTTGGTTGAACAAGTAAAGTACTAATTATATTCAAGAAAATACATTTTTTTTGTCAAAATAATTATATTTTCAAGTATAATTACCTAACAACCTGAATTATTTCTGACAGTGTGTTTGTAAGCTTTCAAATTACATGAAACTCAACCGTTTATCTTTTCCTGGGGGCGGCAAGCAGCCTAGTGGTTAGAGTGGTGGGCCAGTAACCGAAAGCTGACAAGGTAAACATCTGTTGTTCTGCCCCTAAACAAGGCAGTTAACCAACTGTTCCCTGCTAAGCTGTCATTAAATAAAGGTTACATAACTAATTTACCACCTGGTGATGTAACTAGGCAGGATGAAACTCCATCCCACCAAAACAAGCAGAAATGGCAGGTAGTCATTTCAAACAGCTTTTTATTCCAAATATATTTAAAACACAGGTAAATCACGTTTTGGACTGTGCTTGGCCTTTAAGTGGTCAATGCTGTGCCATATCAGCAGCAACACCAGCAGTTTAGACACTACAGTACAACACTAACAATCTTAGGTCATTTTGTAGGTAAACAGACCTTGCCGTTTAAGGTTTCAGTCCTTTCATGACATTGAAATGACACTGACATCACCACAGTCTGTGTTAGTTAACATTTGATCTTCTGACTCTGCGGGTGAGAGATGAGCCTCGTTAGCTCACACAAACACATGCTGTGTACCTTTTCTCCCATATATGGGCTACAAGGCCTGTGACACATCCATTTCTCTCTCTCCAAATAAGGGCACACAAACGAGAACCGAGAGCCTTTGGATGCTCTGCTTCCTCTCTCGGTGCCAGAATACTTCACATTCCATCCTGAGCTCTGAATATCAGCTCAGAGTAATTGGTGCATTGGTAGTCACAGTGTGGTTTATGAAAGAACGGGATGACCTCACTCCGTTCACTTACTGCACAGAACTCACTCCGTTCACTTACTGCACAGAACTCACTCCGTTCACTTACTGCACAGAAAGCAGCACTTGTGGAAAAATTTCCCTTCACACTGCACTTCCTCAGCAAAGTACACCGTCTTCTGGCAGCAGCCGCACTTATTTCCTCCTCCGAAAGGCATCCTGCGGAGTCACAGTGGAGTCTTAGTTCCATACATAGAAAAAGAGCAGCAGGTCTGTACTTCCTGTTGTTTAACACTCACTCAATGGGAATAGGTCCTTACATAGAAATTAAGTCTACATCTACAGTCCCTGACACACATTGGATGGGAGGAGACCTACAGACCTCGTGATTTGACCACAAAAAAACTGTGTGCAAACCCATTATAGACTATACGGTACCTAGGGCCCAGAGCTTTTCTGGTCAGGTGATCAAGAACTCTTCAAATGAGAGAACATACAGTACTTACAGAACAGAGCCTGATTATCCATTGTAGAGACCCTTTCTAAATGTGTAGTATCTTAGGAATTTACTCAGAAAATGAACTCTGAGTTAAATAAAAAGCATGAGCTGGAACACATCCTGAGAAAATGATTTTGTGTATACAAATATAGAGAGTAGCACACTCCATAACGATGTGCACTGAGAGTGAGTGCTTTAAACAATAAACAAAACATAATACAAACTATGAATATCACACAGACATGAAACAGAAACAAGAACACCTGGGGAAGGAACCAAAGGGAGTGACATATATAAGGTAGGTAATCAAGGAGGTGATGGAGTCCAGGTGAGTGTCATGAGGCGCTGGTGCACGTGCCGATGGTGACAGGTGTGTGGGATAATCAGCAGTCTGACGACCTATAGGCCGGAGAGGGCGCACACGGGACAAACTCCCAGTAATTTATTGGGTAAATCACCAACGTTTATTGTGAAGGCACAGTGTGATGCTGAAACGTTGGTGATTTACTCAATAAATTACTGGGAATTTAAATATTGATTGTGCTACTCTCTTTTTATAGCTTACTCCTCTTAGTCAAAACTGCTACAGGGCTTGACTACAGTACTTTATTATCTTTTATCAGGAAATGCAAAGTTCCTCCTGATGTTCAACAGCTGCTAGGGAGGTTCCAGGCCACTCATACAGAACACTCATTGTATCAGCTGAAGGGAGGACGGCTCATAATAATGGCCAAAATGGAGCAAATGGAATGGATTCAAACACATGGAAGCCATGGGTTAGATGTATTTGGTACCATTCCACCAATTCTGCTCCAGCCATTACCACAAGCCTGTCCTTCCCAAATAAGGTGCCACCAACCTCCTGTGCTTTAAATAGAGAACTACTGCTGAATTGAAATAATACATTGCTGTTGAGTGTATTGTACTCGACACCATCTTGTTGAAATATGAATCCTATGATGTCACCCAGACAGGTTCCAATCTGCCATTTGGGTAAACAGGAAATGGTCTGCATTTCATTTTGTAATTACACCACCATGTTAGTAGCCACTTGGCTTGGCTTTAGACAGTCACTGACCCGGGCAGGCATTAGACAACAGAGATTAATGCAATAGAACAATTCAAATGCTGAAAAATGTCTTTTGTAAAGAACTGCATTTGACAATTTAGAGTATTATCCGACATCACCTCTATCACAGTAATCGCCTGGTTACCACAATAACAAGATAATTTATTGCAACATCAGCTTTCCTGTATAAAGGGTTGAGAGTGAAACTTGAGTACTGAAAAACAAAGATAATTTTGAACAACACATTGCATAGGAAGCTGGTCTTGCGACATACAGATGTAGGATCCTAATTTGAGCCATTTTGCTACACAGGAAAATGATCCTGCAGAAAAAGGAAATGTTAAATATTATGTGGATTATAATTCATGGACATTTTTTGTAGGGGTTGATACATTTTTCATTAGGGCAATTCAAGTCTGACATTTTAAGTGGAAATTACAAACTTTAGAAGCCTTTTTAAACCTTGAATACACTACACGTTTGCATTTCCTGCTGTGCAGAAACATTCTCAGCAACTATAGTGTGATCAAATTAAGATCTTACATCTGTGTTGTACATACAGTACAGTACTCTACACGAATGTTACTCATCATATCATATCCTGAGTTCTGAGACTCATTTCCTGCAGATTCTCAGGAAATAGAACCCTTAACTCACCCAGTCAAACCTCTACCCAGTTCGGTGTTTTTACATCTACTGGCCTTGTGTGCTGCTGTCATCCATCATGTTCTGAACATGCTGTCATCACTCCTCAGATTACATATACACTACCATACAGTATATAGCAGTCACCACACACCCAGTGTATGGAATTATGATCAAGCTAATAAGTCATTACATTTAAATAAAACAACTTTTTTTTTTTACATTCTTTCCCTAAATGACCATAGCTTCTTTACCCTGTGTTGGACACAAGTCTTTTTGAGAAAATTCTGTTTTTAGAGCAACAGATGTGATCTACCCTTCAAACTCAGCAGTCTGAAAAAGTTTCAGAATACACTCACTGCTCACACACCCACACTTCAGGCTTTGAAAGTGAAAAAGCAGAAGAATGTGCAGTCCCGGATAGGAATACAAGTTTTGAATGTGTTCTCTGTGGACTGTAACTGTATTCTATACATCATGAAAGCAGTGGTTACAATTGCCGGTAGATGTTGAAGATGGTCCCATCTTACCTGTTGTTTTTTTGTGCGTCTGTGTGGCCTGGCAGATACTCCCTGGTCATAGAGTGATCTCTGATGAGTGGAGTTCAGACGAGTTCAGGACAGGCTTCAGTCTAAGACAGCAGCAGAGAAAGAAGCCAGGCTGGGACTGAGGGAGGAGGAGTCTGCTGGATACACACGTAGACTAAAAGAGAGACACGGAGAGCGGGAGGAGAAAGAGAGGATGAAGGAAAAGAGGAAGAGACATGAGAGATAAGCAGGTTTGTCAATCAATCAATCAAGTTTATTTTATATAGCCTTCGTACATCAGCTGATATCTCAAAGTGCTGTACAGAAACTCAGCCTAAAACCCCAAACAGCAAGCAATGCAGGTGTAGAAGCACGGTGGCTAGGAAAAACTCCCTAGAAAGGCCAAAACCTAGGAAGAAACCTAGAGAGGAACCAGGCTATGAGGGGTGGCCAGTCCTCTTCTGGCTTGTGAGAGAGATGGGGAGAGAGGTAGAGAGATGCAGAAACAGGGTTAGAGAGAGGCTGAGAGAAATAAAGAGAGAGAGTACGATAGAGAGCGAGAGAGAGTGTAAGAGAGAGAGAGAGAGAGAAGCCCCATTTATATCTGGTGCTGACATGCAGCCCTTTGTCCTGATCTTGTCCACATTCTGATTGTGCCCACGTTTTTAGACAGGAGTAGATTATTAATAGACACATTGTGGTCTGACTGTGTCTTCCTGACTAACTCCAGAAGTAGTCAGGCACGCATTGTGTCTGGATATCAATAAAGTGTAAACAGACCTGGATGGTCAAACCATTTAAATCATTATCATGGCCTCTAAAATCATTGAGAGTAAGCACTATTGACTTATGGCATCGGTAATAGTCTTAAAATAAATACATTCATATTATTTTGAAAGAATGTCTATCAAATAATTTGCGTACGGGGAGGCATTAGATAATCTGGTCACAATGAGGACACAGCGGACGCATAAGACATATTTTAATAATGGGTGTAGGCACGTCAAACCTTATTGATTAGATCACGAATGTCACGTAAGGGCAAGGTGTAAACGAGGCAAGAGAGAGAGGGAAAGAAGCAGAAAGAGAGGGAAGGAAAAGGATGGTATGATGGAAAGAGGAGATTAGACATAATATACCAGCAGGCCAGTGAAGCCAAGACAGCCTCCTTCTAAAATCTGCTTTTACTGCCCTCTTCCTGTGATGGGTAGCAGCACCATTCAATTACCTAGCTACTCTATCTTCTTCAAATCCAGTAACCTCCAATCAGTCAAATCCACAATGGCCTGGTAACATTTACTGAGGTATAACACAGCCAAGATGATTTTCCCAGGCAGCATGTGAGACTCATGCTGTAAGGACTTCTTCTTACCAAGAGCGAGCTATGATATGCAAAGAAAAACATTGCATTTTATGGCTTGAAGATTAAACAGCTACTCCAGTACTAGATTGGTTTGTGGAGTTCTCCAGTCAGTGAAGTGCTGAGTGCTGGCCACTGCCTTACAAGGTGTTTGTTATGATGATTGCAGACTGCAGGCATGTTTGCTGAAAGGATTACTCACTTTCTCCAGGGGCGGGGCTATTAGGTAAAGCTCAAGTTCAAAAGCCTAGGCCTACAATTATTTGGGGATTTTGGAGCATGAAGATAAATAATGTTACCTAGCCTAAATATGTTTGTTGGGACAAACGTGCTATGAGAGAGACATTTTTAGAGAGCGAGAGAGAAGTTAAATTTATTCAATAACTCTGTGAAAAGGGTAGGAGGCAAAATGAAAGGAGGGAAATTGATGTGAAGGTTGATTAAATAAAAGGTGATACAAAATTAAGCAAAATTGGCAAAAATATTTACAAATATGAACAAAAAGAATGTAGAAACACTGAAAACCCTAAGCAGGCATTCCTGCCAATATAACTAACAGGTAGTGTCTTCCTGGCTCTGTCCAGTCTCTCCATGAGCAAACTCAGACACCAGCCTGAGCAAAATATAGTCACCTCCCCCATAGCATGCGTTTAGACAGGCAGCCCAATTCAGATTTTTTCTCTCCACTCATTGGTCTTTTGAACTGTCAAATCAGATCTTTTCACATCAGATCTGATCTGATTGGAACAAAGACCAATTTGTGAAAAAAAAGTAATATTTGTTGGGCTGCCTGTCTAAATGCAGGCATAGTAGCGCACACCTCATGAGCATACCAGGGCCGGACTGGGACCAGAAATTGGCCTTGGCATTTCTAAAGGCGTTTTCACACATAGTTCTGAGCTATAGTTAAAATCAGAGTTAGATTATTTGTTACATTGTATTTTTATTTTTTTTGTCCAGTTGGTTTGAAATGGCCGAATGTCAAACAAACTAAATGCCTAAACAAAACTATGTGTTCATGCAATTGATTTGGTTATTGGAGAAAAATGTTCACGTTAAATCCATCTATGATTATCAAGCATAAACAATCCAGAGTTGGGAAATACCGCTTCAAACCAATTTGGTATGAAAGCCCCCTAACACATTGGCCCATGTTGTCACTTGAGGCACTCAGTAACACAGTGTACCAATACCAATAATGTGATTACGGACCGCAATTTGGGGCGTTCCTGCATGTTTGCATTCCTGCACCTGCATCACTTATAATTTGTGCAAATAAATACAATTAATTAGAATCTATATAGCAGCTTGAAGTGATACAGTCCTCTGTGTGCTCAACCCACCTCAGTTCTCTCTCCATCTGCCCTCTTCTGTCACTTTCTCTGTCTTTTCTCTTGCTGTCTCAGGTTCTTGTTTGTTACTGTCTCCTTTGTCTGTCCTCTTCTGTTATGGCCTGTTCTGTTCTTCTGGTGTCTCTTTCCATCATATCCTATTCTTCTGTTGCTGTCTCTGTGTCTTGTCTGGTGTCTCGCTCCATCATATCCTGAGTGGCGCAGCGGTCTAAGGCACTGCAGCTGAGTTTCAGAGGTGTCACTACAGATACTGGTTTGAATCCAGGCTGTATCACAACTGGCTGTGATTGAGTGTTGCACAATTGGCCTAGCGTCGTCCGGGTTTGGCCGGTGTAGACCGCCATTTAAATAAGAATTTGTTCTTGACTGACTTGCCTAGTTAAATATCCTATTCCTCTGTGTCTTGTCTCACTCTTCTGTTGTTGGGTCTTGTCCTACTCTTCTGTTGCTGTGTCTTGTGTGTATTTTTAGTTTTGCAATCCAGAACGGTCAAGGGCATACTAGGGTATCTTAACTTGTTTTGGGCCTGGGTCACCTAAATCATCATCTTCCCTATCAGTTGCCCCTGCCTGCTGCTGTTCTAAGTGCCCCACTGGCCTGTTGTTCTTATCTGTCCTCCTTGGCTCATCTGAAAGGTAGAAAGGTATTTTATTTATTTTACCAGGTCATTTGCCTGAGAACACATCCTCATTTACAGCAACGAACTGGGGAATAGTTACAGGGGAGAGGAGGGGGATGAATGAGCCAATTGTAAACTGGGTGTGATTAGGTGACCGTATGAGGGCCCGATTGTGAATTTAGCCAGGACACCAGGGTTAACACCCCTACTCTTACGATAGGTGCCATTGGGTCTTTAGTGAGCACAGAGAGTCAGGACACCCATTTAACATCCCATCTGAAAGACGGTACCCTACACAGGGAAATGTCCCCAATCACTGTCCTGGGGCTTTGGGATATGTATTTATTTATTTTTAGACCAGAAGAAAGGGCACCTCCTACTGGCCCTCCAACACCTCTTCCAGCAGCATCTGGTCTCCCATCCAGGGACCAACCCTGCTTAGCTTCAGAAGCAAGCCAGAAGTGGGATGCAGGGTGATATGCTGCTGGCCAGAGCTGCAATACGTCATTTGTTTGTTTTAACGGGTGACTGAACTTCCTGATTTTACCTAGTTTTAGATTTGGTTCATTAAGAAATGCTAGTGGCCATGATTGAATTCAAAGGTCAGTTGGTTTCGGGGTGTGGTTTGTTGTGTGTGTCTTGTGTGTGTGTTTGCAAGTGGGAATAGAGTTAGCAAAATGATTTAGCTTCAGACGGTTTGTTTGCAACCTGACTTTGGATAGCCTTTCTCCGTATGTAAATGAGACAATATTTTCACCTTTTAGTTTTCTCATTCAATTATTTCAACATTTGTATATGAATTACTACAATTTATAGTTGGAGGTTTTTAAGTAATATACATTTGGATCTATTGGAATTTTAACATATTGTCCCATGGACATTGTCTGATTTACCAATGGTCCCTGACTAGCCCCATAGGTATTTCCAAAGTCGACCCACATTTACCAGGCATTACGATCGGGTCACATGCAGCTTACTTGTGTTCTGCCAGCTGTGGGCAGTATTGAAACAAACCCAACCTTAATTTATGTTGTAATGCAGTCATTTATGTTGTAATGCAGTCATGACCACAAGTCTTACAAAAACACAGTTTTGCACAAGACTGACTTTAAGACCCAAATTATCCTATTTACACTTTGTAGTCAAAATGTTTCTGACTCATATCGATGCCACACAGGCTCTTTTTAAATCAGGGGCAGTTGCTCTTTAAAGTTATCATATACTGACATGACCAAGGCAACCCAACTGAAAATGTTAATTCAAGTCTCTGTATAACAGCGCAACACAACTCCAAACATGACAGATAAGAAGCTACATAGCCCCTAGGCTATATGAATATAGAGAAATGAACCCAAAAATATTACCTGTAGAATGGAATAAGTTATTAGACCTCTAGGATTCATTTCATCAGTTCTACCAGCTAATGGCCAATTTTTAGATTACATAATATTTGAGGACTCATAACTTCAGGGCCTATGTACTTTCAATGTTTTGTTCACCTACAATCTAACCACAAACTGGCCATCTTTACCCCTCTTTCTGTCTGCCCTCCCCTTCTAAGATGAGTTTGAGTACACAGGGCAATAAAATGCTTACTTGCAGGTTAACCTCTTGACAACGCAACAATAATAGAATAACTAAGTAGCTCAGTGAATAAAAACAATACAAATGAAGGCTCAATGAAATAACTAATAATGGGTGTTTTTTTAATATATAATTGCATAGCCTATTTGGAAATAACAGCTACGATCTATGCATGTTTACCTGTAGAATGGAATAGGTTATAAGACCTCTACCCTTCCTGAAGGCTCATCCTGACATGTTTACCTGTAGAATGGAATAGGTTATAAGACCTCTACCCTTCCTGAAGGCTCATCCTGACATGTTTACCTGTAGAATGGAATAGGTTATAAGACCTCTACCCTTCCTGAAGGCTCATCCTGACATGTTTACCTGTAGAATGGAATAGGTTATAAGACCTCTACCCTTCCTGAAGGCTCATCCTGACATGTTTACCTGTAGAATGGAATAGGTTATAAGACCTCTACCCTTCCTGAAGGCTCATCCTGACATGTTTACCTGTAGAATGGAATAGGTTATAAGACCTCTACCCTTCCTGAAGGCTCATCCTGACATGTTTACCTGTAGAATGGAATAGGTTATAAGACCTCTACCCTTCCTGAAGGCTCATCCTGACATGTTTACCTGTAGAATGGAATAGGTTATAAGACCTCTACCCTTCCTGAAGGCTCATCCTGACATGTTTACCTGTAGAATGGAATAGGTTATAAGACCTCTACCCTTCCTGAAGGCTCATCCTGACATGTTTACCTGTAGAATGGAATAGGTTATAAGACCTCTACCCTTCCTGAAGGCTCATCCTGACATGTTTACCTGTAGAATGGAATAGGTTATAAGACCTCTACCCTTCCTGAAGGCTCATCCTGACATGTTTACCTGTAGAATGGAATAGGTTATAAGACCTCTACCCTTCCTGAAGGCTCATCCTGACATGTTTACCTGTAGAATGGAATAGGTTATAAGACCTCTACCCTTCCTGAAGGCTCATCCTGACATGTTTACCTGTAGAATGGAATAGGTTATAAGACCTCTACCCTTCCTGAAGGCTCATCCTGACATGTTTACCTGTAGAATGGAATAGGTTATAAGACCTCTACCCTTCCTGAAGGCTCATCCTGACATGTTTACCTGTAGAATGGAATAGGTTATAAGACCTCTACCCTTCCTGAAGGCTCATCCTGACATGTTTACCTGTAGAATGGAATAGGTTATAAGACCTCTACCCTTCCTGAAGGCTCATCCTGACATGTTTACCTGTAGAATGGAATAGGTTATAAGACCTCTACCCTTCCTGAAGGCTCATCCTGACATGTTTACCTGTAGAATGGAATAGGTTATAAGACCTCTACCCTTCCTGAAGGCTCATCCTGACATGTTTACCTGTAGAATGGAATAGGTTATAAGACCTCTACCCTTCCTGAAGGCTCATCCTGACATGTTTACCTGTAGAATGGAATAGGTTATAAGACCTCTACCCTTCCTGAAGGCTCATCCTGACATGTTTACCTGTAGAATGGAATAGGTTATAAGACCTCTACCCTTCCTGAAGGCTCATCCTGACATGTTTACCTGTAGAATGGAATAGGCTATAAGACCTCTACCCTTCCTGAAGGCTCATCCTGACATGTTTACCTGTAGAATGGAATAGGTTATAAGACCTCTACCCTTCCTGAAGGCTCATCCTGACATGTTTACCTGTAGAATGGAATAGGTTATAAGACCTCTACCCTTCCTGAAGGCTCATCCTGACATGTTTACCTGTAGAATGGAATAGGTTATAAGACCTCTACCCTTCCTGAAGGCTCATCCTGACATGTTTACCTGTAGAATGGAATAGGTTATAAGACCTCTACCCTTCCTGAAGGCTCATCCTGACATGTTTACCTGTAGAATGGAATAGGTTATAAGACCTCTACCCTTCCTGAAGGCTCATCCTGACATGTTTACCTGTAGAATGGAATAGGTTATAAGACCTCTACCCTTCCTGAAGGCTCATCCTGACATGTTTACCTGTAGAATGGAATAGGTTATAAGACCTCTACCCTTCCTGAAGGCTCATCCTGACATGTTTACCTGTAGAATGGAATAGGTTATAAGACCTCTACCCTTCCTGAAGGCTCATCCTGACATGTTTACCTGTAGAATGGAATAGGTTATAAGACCTCTACCCTTCCTGAAGGCTCATCCTGACATGTTTACCTGTAGAATGGAATAGGTTATAAGACCTCTACCCTTCCTGAAGGCTCATCCTGACATGTTTACCTGTAGAATGGAATAGGTTATAAGACCTCTACCCTTCCTGAAGGCTCATCCTGACATGTTTACCTGTAGAATGGAATAGGTTATAAGACCTCTACCCTTCCTGAAGGCTCATCCTGACATGTTTACCTGTAGAATGGAATAGGTTATAAGACCTCTACCCTTCCTGAAGGCTCATCCTGACATGTTTACCTGTAGAATGGAATAGGTTATAAGACCTCTACCCTTCCTGAAGGCTCATCCTGACATGTTTACCTGTAGAATGGAATAGGTTATAAGACCTCTACCCTTCCTGAAGGCTCATCCTGACATGTTTACCTGTAGAATGGAATAGGTTATAAGACCTCTACCCTTCCTGAAGGCTCATCCTGACATGTTTACCTGTAGAATGGAATAGGTTATAAGACCTCTACCCTTCCTGAAGGCTCATCCTGACATGTTTACCTGTAGAATGGAATAGGTTATAAGACCTCTACCCTTCCTGAAGGCTCATCCTGACATGTTTACCTGTAGAATGGAATAGGTTATAAGACCTCTACCCTTCCTGAAGGCTCATCCTGACATGTTTACCTGTAGAATGGAATAGGTTATAAGACCTCTACCCTTCCTGAAGGCTCATCCTGACATGTTTACCTGTAGAATGGAATAGGTTATAAGACCTCTACCCTTCCTGAAGGCTCATCCTGACATGTTTACCTGTAGAATGGAATAGGTTATAAGACCTCTACCCTTCCTGAAGGCTCATCCTGACATGTTTACCTGTAGAATGGAATAGGTTATAAGACCTCTACCCTTCCTGAAGGCTCATCCTGACATGTTTACCTGTAGAATGGAATAGGTTATAAGACCTCTACCCTTCCTGAAGGCTCATCCTGACATGTTTACCTGTAGAATGGTCTCAAGGTGGCTTAGCAGTTCAGACGTCTTTTCCGTATTGTCTTGTCGTGTCCTGTATATATATATATATTTACACCTTTTCTTCACATATCTTTTATTTATTTTATTATCCAAGAACTCAACTACAAAAGCTTTCCTGCAAAAGCTTTCCTGCAACCCGCTTCACCAATTACAATAAGTAATATTTACCTCAATCTGAAAATCCATCGTGGAAGATAGCCAGGGGCTAATTCAGAAGCTAGCCTGATAGCTAACCAGAAGCTACTCCGATAGCTAGCCAGAAGCTAATCTGTAGCTGCCCCGAAATTAGCCGGTTTGCTAGCTAGCGTTGGTGTTTCAGCTGCCCACGTTTTGCGGTCATCAGCTATTCCTTTAGCTCGATAATCTACCGGCACTTTTGTGCAACGCGACTCGGACCGGAGCATTCCGGGACTTTTTTTCTCCCAGTTTCCCCGGATTCCAACCGCAGGCTCTGGACACTTGCACCTTGATTTCGCAGCTAGCTAGCTGCATACCGTGTGACTATTGGCTTACGTCGACCCCGGAGCAAACTCAAATCATGCTGGAGCTAGCCAGCTGAGGAGTTCCATCACCATCCGGACCCGTTTCTTTTGTTGCTACTGCAGATACGGAACCCCACCGGGCCTTCACGACTGACTGCCGACGTTATCTGCCCGAGGGATGTATCCAACCGGCAAATCCGTCCCGACGTTACCTGAACGCTCACCTGAGGCCCGCTAATCGTTAGCTGTCCTATCGGCTGCTATCTGAACAAAACCCCACTACACGGAACCTACCGACGGAAACGCACGAGGTATCTACAAACAGACCTCCATCCTATGCTGCTACCGATAGCCATATACCCGGCCAGCTGTCTGGATCGCCACGACCCCAACCAACCTCTACTCACTGGACCCTTACTGATCACTCGATTAAGCATGCCTCTCCTTAATGTAAATATGCCTTGTCCATTGCTGTTCTGGTTAGTGTTTATTGGCTTATTTCACTGTAGAGATTCTAGCCCTGCTCTCTATACCATATCCAACCTATCAGTTCCACCACCCACATATGCGATGACATCACCTGGTTTCAATGATGTTTCTAGAGACAAGATCTCTCTCATCATCACTCAATACCTAGGTTTACCTCCACTGTATTCACATCCTACCATACCTTTGTCTGTACATTATTCCTTTAAACTATTTTATCGCCCCCAGAAACTTCCTTTTACTCTCTGCTCTAGTAGCTCTAGGCGACCAATTCTCATAGCTTTTAGCCGTACCATTATCCTACTTCTCCTCTGTTCCTCTGGTGATGTAGAGGTGAATCCAGGCCCTGCAGTACCTGGCTCCACTCCTATTCCCCAGGCGCTCTCTTTTGATGACTTCTGTAACCGTAATAGCCTTGGCTTCATGCATGTTAACATTAGAAGCCTCCTCCCTAAGTTTGTTTTGTTCACTGCTTTAGCACACTCTACCAACCCGGATGTTTTAGCCGTGTCTGAATCCTGGCTTAGAAAGACCACCAAAAATTCAGACATTTTTATCCCCAATTACAATTATCTTCAGACAAGATAGAACGGCCAAAGGGGGCGGTGTTGCAATCTACTGCAAAGACTGCCTGCAGAGTTCTGTTATACTATCCAGGTCTGTTCCCAAACAATTTGAACTTCTACTTTTAAAAATCCACCTCTCTAAAAACAAGTCTCTCACCGTTGCCGCCTGCTATAGACCACCCTCTGCTCCCAGCTGTGCTCTGGACACTATATGTGAACTGATTGCCCCCCATCTATCTTCAGAGCTCGTGCTGCTAGGCGACCTAAATTTGAACATGCTCAACACCCCAGCCACCCTACAATCTAAGCTTGATGCCCTCAATCTCACACAAATTATCAATGAACCTACCAGGTACCACCCCAATTCCGTAAACACGGGTACCCTCATAGATATCATCCTAACAAACTTGCCCTCCAAATACACCTCTGCTGTTTTCAACCAAGATCTCAGCGATCACTGCCTCATTGCCTGCATCCGTAATGGGTCAGCGGTCAAACGACCTCCACTCATCACTGTCAAACGCTCCCTGAAACACTTCAGCGAGCAGGCCTTCCTAATCGACCTGGCCGGGATATCCTGGAAGGATATTGATCTCATCCCGTCAGTAGAGGATGCCTGGTCATTTTTAAAAAATGCCTTCCTCACCATCTTGAATAAGCATGCCCCATTCAAGAAATTTAGAACCAGGAACAGATATAGCCCTTGGTTCTCTCCTGACCTGACTGCCCTTAACCATCAGAAAAACATCCTATGGCGTTCTGCATTAGCATCGAACAGCCCCCGTGATATGCAACTTTTCAGGGAAGCCAGAAACCAATATACACAGGCAGTTAGAACAGCCAAGGCTAGCTTTTTCAAGCAGAAATTTGCTTCCTGCAACACAAATTCAAAAAAGTTCTGGGACACCGTAAAGTCCATGGAGAATAAGAACACCTCCTCCCAGCTTCCAACCGCTCTGAAGATAGGAAACACTGTCACCACCGACAAATCCACTATAATTGAGAATTTCAATAAGCATTTTTCTACGGCTGGCCATGCTTTCCACCTGGCTACCCCTACCCCGGACAACAGCACTGCCCTCCCCTCTGCTACTCGCCCAAGCCTTCCCCATTTCTCTTTCTCCCAAATACAGTCAGCTGATGTTCTTAATGAGCTGCAAAATCTGGACCCTTACAAATCAGCCGGGCTAGATAATCTGGACCCTTTCTTTCTAAAACTATCTGCTGAAATTGTTGCCACCCCTATTACTAGCCTCTTCAACCTCTCTTTCGTGTCGTCTGAGATCCCCAAAGATTGGAAAGCAGCTGCGGTTATCCCCCTCTTCAAAGGGGGGGACACCCTTGACCCTAACTGCTACAGACCTATATCTATCCTACCCTGCCTTTCTAAGGTCTTCAAAAGCCAAGTCAACAAACAGATTACCGACCATTTCGAATCACACCACACCTTCTCCGCTATGCAATCTGGTTTCAGAGCTGGTCATGGGTGCACCTCAGCCACGCTCAAGGTCATAAACGATATCGTAACCGCTATCGATAGGAAACAGTACTGTGCAGCCGTATTCATTGACCTGGCCAAGGCTTTTGACTCTGTCAATCACCACATCCTCATTGGCAGACTCGACAGCCTTGGTTTCTCTAATGATTGCCTCGCCTGGTTCACCAACTACTTCTCTGATAGAGTTCAGTGTGTCAAATCGGAGGGTCTGTTGTCCGGGCCTCTGGCAGTCTCTATGGGGGTGCCACAGGGTTCAATTCTTGGACCGACCCTCTTCTCTGTTTACATCAATGATGTCGCTCTTGCTGCTGGTGATTCTCTGATCCACCTCTACGCAGACGACACTATTCTGTATACTTCTGGCCCTTCTTTTGACACTGTGTTAACAACCCTCCAGGCGAGCTTCAATGCCATACAACTCTCCTTCCGTGGCCTCCAACTGCTCTTAAATACAAGTAAAACCAAATGCATGCTCTTCAACCGATCGCTGCCTGCTCCTGCCCGCCTGTCCAACATCACTACTTTGGACGGCTCTGACTTAGAATATGTGGACAACTACAAATACCTAGGTGTCTGGTTAGACTGTAAACTCTCCTTCCAGACCCACATCAAACATCTCCAATCCAAAGTCAAATCTAGAATTGGCTTCCTATTCCGCAACAAAGCATCCTTTACTCATGCTGCCAAACATAACCTTGTAAAACTGACCATCCTACCAATCCTCGACTTCGGTGATGTCATTTACAAAATAGCCTCCAAAACCCTACTCAATAAATTGGATGCAGTCTATCACAGTGCCATCCGTTTTGTCACCAAAGCCCCATATACTACCCACCACTGCGACCTGTACACTCTCGTTGGCTGGCCCTCCCTTCATACTCGTCGCCAAACCCACTGGTTCCAGGTCATCTACAAGACCCTGCTAGGTAAAGTCCCCCCTTATCTCAGCTCGCTGGTCACCATAGCAGCACCTACCTGTAGCACGCGCTCCAGCAGGTATATCTCTCTAGTCACCCCCAAAACCAATTCTTCCTTTGGACGCCTCTCCTTCCAGTTCTCTGCTGCCAATGACTGGAACGAACTACAAAAATCTCTGAAACTGGAAACACCTATCTCCCTCACTAGCTTTAAGCACCAGCTGTCAGAGCAGCTCATAGATTACTGCACCTGTACATAACCCATCTACAATTTAGCCCAAACAACTACCTCTTTACCTACTGTATTTATTTATTAATTTATTTTGCTCCTTTGCACCCCATTATTTCTGTCTCTACTTTGCACTTTCTTCCAATGCAAACCAACCATTCCAGTGTTTTTTTAGTTTTTATTTTACTTGCTGTGTTGTACTCACTTCGCCTCAATGGCCTTTTTATATTTTATTTATTTATACATATATCTGTTTGCCTTCACCTCCCTTATCTCACCTCACTTGCTCACATTGTATATAGACTTATTTTTTTTCACTGTATTATTGACTATATGTTTGTTTTTACTCCATGTGTAACTATGTGTTGTTGTATGTGTCGAACTGCTTTGCTTTATCTTGGCCAGGTCGCAATTGTAAATGAGAACGTGTTCTCAATTTGCCTACCTGGTTAAATAAAGGTTAAATAAATAAAAATAAAAAAATAAAAAAAAGAATGGAATAGGTTATAAGACCTCTACCCTTCCTGAAGGCTCATCCTGACATGTTTACCTGTAGAATGGAATAGGTTATAAGACCTCTACCCTTCCTGAAGGCTCATCCTGACATGTTTACCTGTAGAATGGAATAGGTTATAAGACCTCTACCCTTCCTGAAGGCTCATCCTGACATGTTTACCTGTAGAATGGAATAGGTTATAAGACCTCTACCCTTCCTGAAGGCTCATCCTGACATGTTTACCTGTAGAATGGAATAGGTTATAAGACCTCTACCCTTCCTGAAGGCTCATCCTGACATGTTTACCTGTAGAATGGAATAGGTTATAAGACCTCTACCCTTCCTGAAGGCTCATCCTGACATGTTTACCTGTAGAATGGAATAGGTTATAAGACCTCTACCCTTCCTGAAGGCTCATCCTGACATGTTTACCTGTAGAATGGAATAGGTTATAAGACCTCTACCCTTCCTGAAGGCTCATCCTGACATGTTTACCTGTAGAATGGAATAGGTTATAAGACCTCTACCCTTCCTGAAGGCTCATCCTGACATGTTTACCTGTAGAATGGAATAGGTTATAAGACCTCTACCCTTCCTGAAGGCTCATCCTGACATGTTTACCTGTAGAATGGAATAGGTTATAAGACCTCTACCCTTCCTGAAGGCTCATCCTGACATGTTTACCTGTAGAATGGAATAGGTTATAAGACCTCTACCCTTCCTGAAGGCTCATCCTGACATGTTTACCTGTAGAATGGAATAGGTTATAAGACCTCTACCCTTCCTGAAGGCTCATCCTGACATGTTTACCTGTAGAATGGAATAGGTTATAAGACCTCTACCCTTCCTGAAGGCTCATCCTGACATGTTTACCTGTAGAATGGAATAGGTTATAAGACCTCTACCCTTCCTGAAGGCTCATCCTGACATGTTTACCTGTAGAATGGAATAGGTTATAAGACCTCTACCCTTCCTGAAGGCTCATCCTGACATGTTTACCTGTAGAATGGAATAGGTTATAAGACCTCTACCCTTCCTGAAGGCTCATCCTGACATGTTTACCTGTAGAATGGAATAGGTTATAAGACCTCTACCCTTCCTGAAGGCTCATCCTGACATGTTTACCTGTAGAATGGAATAGGTTATAAGACCTCTACCCTTCCTGAAGGCTCATCCTGACATGTTTACCTGTAGAATGGAATAGGTTATAAGACCTCTACCCTTCCTGAAGGCTCATCCTGACATGTTTACCTGTAGAATGGAATAGGTTATAAGACCTCTACCCTTCCTGAAGGCTCATCCTGACATGTTTACCTGTAGAATGGAATAGGTTATAAGACCTCTACCCTTCCTGAAGGCTCATCCTGACATGTTTACCTGTAGAATGGAATAGGTTATAAGACCTCTACCCTTCCTGAAGGCTCATCCTGACATGTTTACCTGTAGAATGGAATAGGTTATAAGACCTCTACCCTTCCTGAAGGCTCATCCTGACATGTTTACCTGTAGAATGGAATAGGTTATAAGACCTCTACCCTTCCTGAAGGCTCATCCTGACATGTTTACCTGTAGAATGGAATAGGTTATAAGACCTCTACCCTTCCTGAAGGCTCATCCTGACATGTTTACCTGTAGAATGGAATAGGTTATAAGACCTCTACCCTTCCTGAAGGCTCATCCTGACATGTTTACCTGTAGAATGGAATAGGTTATAAGACCTCTACCCTTCCTGAAGGCTCATCCTGACATGTTTACCTGTAGAATGGAATAGGTTATAAGACCTCTACCCTTCCTGAAGGCTCATCCTGACATGTTTACCTGTAGAATGGAATAGGTTATAAGACCTCTACCCTTCCTGAAGGCTCATCCTGACATGTTTACCTGTAGAATGGAATAGGTTATAAGACCTCTACCCTTCCTGAAGGCTCATCCTGACATGTTTACCTGTAGAATGGAATAGGTTATAAGACCTCTACCCTTCCTGAAGGCTCATCCTGACATGTTTACCTGTAGAATGGAATAGGTTATAAGACCTCTACCCTTCCTGAAGGCTCATCCTGACATGTTTACCTGTAGAATGGAATAGGTTATAAGACCTCTACCCTTCCTGAAGGCTCATCCTGACATGTTTACCTGTAGAATGGAATAGGTTATAAGACCTCTACCCTTCCTGAAGGCTCATCCTGACATGTTTACCTGTAGAATGGAATAGGTTATAAGACCTCTACCCTTCCTGAAGGCTCATCCTGACATGTTTACCTGTAGAATGGAATAGGTTATAAGACCTCTACCCTTCCTGAAGGCTCATCCTGACATGTTTACCTGTAGAATGGAATAGGTTATAAGACCTCTACCCTTCCTGAAGGCTCATCCTGACATGTTTACCTGTAGAATGGAATAGGTTATAAGACCTCTACCCTTCCTGAAGGCTCATCCTGACATGTTTACCTGTAGAATGGAATAGGTTATAAGACCTCTACCCTTCCTGAAGGCTCATCCTGACATGTTTACCTGTAGAATGGAATAGGTTATAAGACCTCTACCCTTCCTGAAGGCTCATCCTGACATGTTTACCTGTAGAATGGAATAGGTTATAAGACCTCTACCCTTCCTGAAGGCTCATCCTGACATGTTTACCTGTAGAATGGAATAGGTTATAAGACCTCTACCCTTCCTGAAGGCTCATCCTGACATGTTTACCTGTAGAATGGAATAGGTTATAAGACCTCTACCCTTCCTGAAGGCTCATCCTGACATGTTTACCTGTAGAATGGAATAGGTTATAAGACCTCTACCCTTCCTGAAGGCTCATCCTGACATGTTTACCTGTAGAATGGAATAGGTTATAAGACCTCTACCCTTCCTGAAGGCTCATCCTGACATGTTTACCTGTAGAATGGAATAGGTTATAAGACCTCTACCCTTCCTGAAGGCTCATCCTGACATGTTTACCTGTAGAATGGAATAGGTTATAAGACCTCTACCCTTCCTGAAGGCTCATCCTGACATGTTTACCTGTAGAATGGAATAGGTTATAAGACCTCTACCCTTCCTGAAGGCTCATCCTGACATGTTTACCTGTAGAATGGAATAGGTTATAAGACCTCTACCCTTCCTGAAGGCTCATCCTGACATGTTTACCTGTAGAATGGAATAGGTTATAAGACCTCTACCCTTCCTGAAGGCTCATCCTGACATGTTTACCTGTAGAATGGAATAGGTTATAAGACCTCTACCCTTCCTGAAGGCTCATCCTGACATGTTTACCTGTAGAATGGAATAGGTTATAAGACCTCTACCCTTCCTGAAGGCTCATCCTGACATGTTTACCTGTAGAATGGAATAGGTTATAAGACCTCTACCCTTCCTGAAGGCTCATCCTGACATGTTTACCTGTAGAATGGAATAGGTTATAAGACCTCTACCCTTCCTGAAGGCTCATCCTGACATGTTTACCTGTAGAATGGAATAGGTTATAAGACCTCTACCCTTCCTGAAGGCTCATCCTGACATGTTTACCTGTAGAATGGAATAGGTTATAAGACCTCTACCCTTCCTGAAGGCTCATCCTGACATGTTTACCTGTAGAATGGAATAGGTTATAAGACCTCTACCCTTCCTGAAGGCTCATCCTGACATGTTTACCTGTAGAATGGAATAGGTTATAAGACCTCTACCCTTCCTGAAGGCTCATCCTGACATGTTTACCTGTAGAATGGAATAGGTTATAAGACCTCTACCCTTCCTGAAGGCTCATCCTGACATGTTTACCTGTAGAATGGAATAGGTTATAAGACCTCTACCCTTCCTGAAGGCTCATCCTGACATGTTTACCTGTAGAATGGAATAGGTTATAAGACCTCTACCCTTCCTGAAGGCTCATCCTGACATGTTTACCTGTAGAATGGAATAGGTTATAAGACCTCTACCCTTCCTGAAGGCTCATCCTGACATGTTTACCTGTAGAATGGAATAGGTTATAAGACCTCTACCCTTCCTGAAGGCTCATCCTGACATGTTTACCTGTAGAATGGAATAGGTTATAAGACCTCTACCCTTCCTGAAGGCTCATCCTGACATGTTTACCTGTAGAATGGAATAGGTTATAAGACCTCTACCCTTCCTGAAGGCTCATCCTGACATGTTTACCTGTAGAATGGAATAGGTTATAAGACCTCTACCCTTCCTGAAGGCTCATCCTGACATGTTTACCTGTAGAATGGAATAGGTTATAAGACCTCTACCCTTCCTGAAGGCTCATCCTGACATGTTTACCTGTAGAATGGAATAGGTTATAAGACCTCTACCCTTCCTGAAGGCTCATCCTGACATGTTTACCTGTAGAATGGAATAGGTTATAAGACCTCTACCCTTCCTGAAGGCTCATCCTGACATGTTTACCTGTAGAATGGAATAGGTTATAAGACCTCTACCCTTCCTGAAGGCTCATCCTGACATGTTTACCTGTAGAATGGAATAGGTTATAAGACCTCTACCCTTCCTGAAGGCTCATCCTGACATGTTTACCTGTAGAATGGAATAGGTTATAAGACCTCTACCCTTCCTGAAGGCTCATCCTGACATGTTTACCTGTAGAATGGAATAGGTTATAAGACCTCTACCCTTCCTGAAGGCTCATCCTGACATGTTTACCTGTAGAATGGAATAGGTTATAAGACCTCTACCCTTCCTGAAGGCTCATCCTGACATGTTTACCTGTAGAATGGAATAGGTTATAAGACCTCTACCCTTCCTGAAGGCTCATCCTGACATGTTTACCTGTAGAATGGAATAGGTTATAAGACCTCTACCCTTCCTGAAGGCTCATCCTGACATGTTTACCTGTAGAATGGAATAGGTTATAAGACCTCTACCCTTCCTGAAGGCTCATCCTGACATGTTTACCTGTAGAATGGAATAGGTTATAAGACCTCTACCCTTCCTGAAGGCTCATCCTGACATGTTTACCTGTAGAATGGAATAGGTTATAAGACCTCTACCCTTCCTGAAGGCTCATCCTGACATGTTTACCTGTAGAATGGAATAGGTTATAAGACCTCTACCCTTCCTGAAGGCTCATCCTGACATGTTTACCTGTAGAATGGAATAGGTTATAAGACCTCTACCCTTCCTGAAGGCTCATCCTGACATGTTTACCTGTAGAATGGAATAGGTTATAAGACCTCTACCCTTCCTGAAGGCTCATCCTGACATGTTTACCTGTAGAATGGAATAGGTTATAAGACCTCTACCCTTCCTGAAGGCTCATCCTGACATGTTTACCTGTAGAATGGAATAGGTTATAAGACCTCTACCCTTCCTGAAGGCTCATCCTGACATGTTTACCTGTAGAATGGAATAGGTTATAAGACCTCTACCCTTCCTGAAGGCTCATCCTGACATGTTTACCTGTAGAATGGAATAGGTTATAAGACCTCTACCCTTCCTGAAGGCTCATCCTGACATGTTTACCTGTAGAATGGAATAGGTTATAAGACCTCTACCCTTCCTGAAGGCTCATCCTGACATGTTTACCTGTAGAATGGAATAGGTTATAAGACCTCTACCCTTCCTGAAGGCTCATCCTGACATGTTTACCTGTAGAATGGAATAGGTTATAAGACCTCTACCCTTCCTGAAGGCTCATCCTGACATGTTTACCTGTAGAATGGAATAGGTTATAAGACCTCTACCCTTCCTGAAGGCTCATCCTGACATGTTTACCTGTAGAATGGAATAGGTTATAAGACCTCTACCCTTCCTGAAGGCTCATCCTGACATGTTTACCTGTAGAATGGAATAGGTTATAAGACCTCTACCCTTCCTGAAGGCTCATCCTGACATGTTTACCTGTAGAATGGAATAGGTTATAAGACCTCTACCCTTCCTGAAGGCTCATCCTGACATGTTTACCTGTAGAATGGAATAGGTTATAAGACCTCTACCCTTCCTGAAGGCTCATCCTGACATGTTTACCTGTAGAATGGAATAGGTTATAAGACCTCTACCCTTCCTGAAGGCTCATCCTGACATGTTTACCTGTAGAATGGAATAGGTTATAAGACCTCTACCCTTCCTGAAGGCTCATCCTGACATGTTTACCTGTAGAATGGAATAGGTTATAAGACCTCTACCCTTCCTGAAGGCTCATCCTGACATGTTTACCTGTAGAATGGAATAGGTTATAAGACCTCTACCCTTCCTGAAGGCTCATCCTGACATGTTTACCTGTAGAATGGAATAGGTTATAAGACCTCTACCCTTCCTGAAGGCTCATCCTGACATGTTTACCTGTAGAATGGAATAGGTTATAAGACCTCTACCCTTCCTGAAGGCTCATCCTGACATGTTTACCTGTAGAATGGAATAGGTTATAAGACCTCTACCCTTCCTGAAGGCTCATCCTGACATGTTTACCTGTAGAATGGAATAGGTTATAAGACCTCTACCCTTCCTGAAGGCTCATCCTGACATGTTTACCTGTAGAATGGAATAGGTTATAAGACCTCTACCCTTCCTGAAGGCTCATCCTGACATGTTTACCTGTAGAATGGAATTGGTTATAAGACCTCTACCCTTCCTGAAGGCTCATCCTGACATGTTTACCTGTAGAATGGAATAGGTTATAAGACCTCTACCCTTCCTGAAGGCTCATCCTGACATGTTTACCTGTAGAATGGAATAGGTTATAAGACCTCTACCCTTCCTGAAGGCTCATCCTGACATGTTTACCTGTAGAATGGAATAGGTTATAAGACCTCTACCCTTCCTGAAGGCTCATCCTGACATGTTTACCTGTAGAATGGAATAGGTTATAAGACCTCTACCCTTCCTGAAGGCTCATCCTGACATGTTTACCTGTAGAATGGAATAGGTTATAAGACCTCTACCCTTCCTGAAGGCTCATCCTGACATGTTTACCTGTAGAATGGAATAGGTTATAAGACCTCTACCCTTCCTGAAGGCTCATCCTGACATGTTTACCTGTAGAATGGAATAGGTTATAAGACCTCTACCCTTCCTGAAGGCTCATCCTGACATGTTTACCTGTAGAATGGAATAGGTTATAAGACCTCTACCCTTCCTGAAGGCTCATCCTGACATGTTTACCTGTAGAATGGAATAGGTTATAAGACCTCTACCCTTCCTGAAGGCTCATCCTGACATGTTTACCTGTAGAATGGAATAGGTTATAAGACGTCTACCCTTCCTGAAGGCTCATCCTGACATGTTTACCTGTAGAATGGAATATGTTATAAGACCTCTACCCTTCCTGAAGGCTCATCCTGACATGTTTACCTGTAGAATGGAATAGGTTATAAGACCTCTACCCTTCCTGAAGGCTCATCCTGACATGTTTACCTGTAGAATGGAATAGGTTATAAGACCTCTACCCTTCCTGAAGGCTCATCCTGACATGTTTACCTGTAGAATGGAATAGGTTATAAGACCTCTACCCTTCCTGAAGGCTCATCCTGACATGTTTACCTGTAGAATGGAATAGGTTATAAGACCTCTACCCTTCCTGAAGGCTCATCCTGACATGTTTACCTGTAGAATGGAATAGGTTATAAGACCTCTACCCTTCCTGAAGGCTCATCCTGACATGTTTACCTGTAGAATGGAATAGGTTATAAGACCTCTACCCTTCCTGAAGGCTCATCCTGACATGTTTACCTGTAGAATGGAATAGGTTATAAGACCTCTACCCTTCCTGAAGGCTCATCCTGACATGTTTACCTGTAGAATGGAATAGGTTATAAGACCTCTACCCTTCCTGAAGGCTCATCCTGACATGTTTACCTGTAGAATGGAATAGGTTATAAGACCTCTACCCTTCCTGAAGGCTCATCCTGACATGTTTACCTGTAGAATGGAATAGGTTATAAGACCTCTACCCTTCCTGAAGGCTCATCCTGACATGTTTACCTGTAGAATGGAATAGGTTATAAGACCTCTACCCTTCCTGAAGGCTCATCCTGACATGTTTACCTGTAGAATGGAATAGGTTATAAGACCTCTACCCTTCCTGAAGGCTCATCCTGACATGTTTACCTGTAGAATGGAATAGGTTATAAGACCTCTACCCTTCCTGAAGGCTCATCCTGACATGTTTACCTGTAGAATGGAATAGGTTATAAGACCTCTACCCTTCCTGAAGGCTCATCCTGACATGTTTACCTGTAGAATGGAATAGGTTATAAGACCTCTACCCTTCCTGAAGGCTCATCCTGACATGTTTACCTGTAGAATGGAATAGGTTATAAGACCTCTACCCTTCCTGAAGGCTCATCCTGACATGTTTACCTGTAGAATGGAATAGGTTATAAGACCTCTACCCTTCCTGAAGGCTCATCCTGACATGTTTACCTGTAGAATGGAATAGGTTATAAGACCTCTACCCTTCCTGAAGGCTCATCCTGACATGACCCTCCAGCATGACAATGCCACCAGCCATAATGCTCGTTCTGTGCGTGATTTCCTGCAAGACAGGAATATCAGTGTTCTGCCATGGCCAGCGAAGAGCCTGGATCTCAATCCCATTGAGCATGTCTGGGACCTGTTGGATCGGGGGGTGAGGGCTAGGGCCTGGGAACTTGCAGGTGCCTTGGTGGATGAGTGCGGTAACATCTCACAGCAAGAACTGGCAAATCTGGTGCAGTCCATGAGGAGGAGATGCACTGCAGTACTTAATGCAGCTGGAGGCCACACCAGATACTGACTGTTACTTTTGATTTTGACCCCCCCTTTGTTCAGGGACACATTATTCAATTTCTGTTCGCCACATGTCTGTGGAACTTGTTCAGATTATGTCTCAGTTGTTGAATCTTGTTATGTTCATACAAATATTTACACATGTTAAGTTTGCTGAAAATAAACGCAGTTGACAGTGAGAGGACGTTTCTTTTTTTGCTGAGTTTATATGAAGATGTTAGTTAGCTAAACACGCTGAAACTTTTTGATAGCTAGTTTGTTGGTTGAAAATCATCCCAAAATATATTTCAATGGCTTGATTAATTACAAAACAATTCAAAATGGCAACTTTGTATGGCTAAATCAATTTGTTTTGTTGCAACTACAGCCTAAAATTGTTCCTCAGCTAGAAATGTTACGGCCTCTCATGCCGCCATCATGAGTCCCCCCAAATATCCAGACCCTGACTGAGTGACAGATTTATTGCAGAGTAATGAGATTGACATCTAACCTGTGCGGGAGGGGTCAAGGGGACGTGAGAGGTCCACTGCGTTGGGAAATCTTAACCAATCACAGCACTCTGCCTAGCTTAGTATTTGTATTGTTTATTTTTTGTCATAAAAATTGCTCAGTAAAACACTATTTTGAAATATTGCGTAGCGCAAGTGATGTGTGGTTATGGAAACTCATATCAGACTGAAATGACTAGACCATAAAAAGGTTCGGGGCTGGATCAAAAACATCTGGAAGCTGGAGCTCCGAAAGCCCAGGCCTAATGACACCACTGGTGTTTAATTTATTTGATTTAACTAGACAAGTCAGCTAAGAACAAATTCTTATTTGCAATGACAGCCTACACCAGCTAAACCCAGAAAAATTATGCACTGCCCTATAGGACTCCCAATCAGAGACAGTTGTGATACAGCCTGGAATCAAACCAGGGTGTCCATAGTGACACCTTGTCACGCCCTGGCCTTATTATTCTTTGTTTTCTTGATTATTTTAGTTAGGTCAGGGTGTGACATGGGTAATGTTTATGTTTTGTTGGTTTTGGATGTTTATTTGGTAAAGGGGTTATGGGGTGTAAAATATGGTTTTGTGTTTAGTGTAGATGTCTAGCGTTGTTTATGTTGGTGAGTGATCTAGAAGAGTCTATGGTTACCTGAATGAGTTCCCAATTAGAGACAGCTGATGTCGGTTGTCTCTGATTGGGAGCCTTATTTAGGGTAGCCATAGGCTCTCATTAATTGTGGGTAATTGTCTATGTCAGAACGTTTGTAGCCTGTCTGTCTATGCACAACGTTTGTAGCTTAACGGTCGTTTTGTTATTTTGTTTGTTTCTAATAGTGTTTTTTCGTTCCATGTTCATCTTCGTTCGTTTCATTAAAAGAGAAGATGTATTCTTATCCAGCTGCGCCTTGGTCCTCATTCTCTCCAGTACACGATCGTGACAGAATTACCCACCATCGGACCAAGCAGCGGAAAACAAGGCAACAGGACCTACCCATAAAGGATTTCTGGACATGGGAGGAGATACTGGATGGTAAGGGGCCGTGGGATCAACCTGGAGAATATCGCCTCCCTCGTGAAGAGCTGGAGGCAGCGAAAGCCGAGAGGAGGCGATATGAGGAGGCAGCACGGAGACAAGGCTGGAAGCCCGTGAGTACAACCCAAAAATTTCTTGGGGGGGGCCTTAAAGGGAGTGTGGCGAAGTCAGGTAGGAAACCTGCGCCTACTCCCTGTACTTACCGTGGAGAGCGAGAGTACGGGCAGACACCGTGTTACGCAGTAGAGCGCACGGTGTCTCCTGTACGCGTGCATAGCCCGGTTCGGTACATTGCAGCTCCACGTATCGGCCGGGCTAGACTGAGCGTTGAGCCATATGTCATGAAGCCGGCCCAACGCATCTGGTCACCAGTGCGTCTCCTCGGGCCGGCGTACATGGCACCAGCCTTACGCATGGTGTCCCCGGTTCGCCTACATAGGCCGGTGCGGGTTATTCCACCTCCCCGCACTGGTCAGGCGACGGGGAGCATAGAACCAGGTAAGGTTGGGCAGGCTCGGCGTTCAAGGGAGCCAGTACGCCTGCACGGTCCGGTATTTCCGGCGCCACCTTCCCGCCCCAACCCAGTACCACCAGTGCCTCCTCCACGCACTAGCTATATGGTGCGTGTCTCCAGCCCTTTACCACCAGTGTCTAAACCACGCACCAAGCCTCCTGTGTGTCCCCAGAGTCCTGTGCGTCCTGTTGCTGCTTCCCGCACTAGCCCTGAGATGCGTGTCCCCAGCCCGGTGCCACCAGTCCCGGCACCACGCACCAGGCCTACAGTGCGCCTCAGCCGGCAGGAGTCTGCCGTCTGCACTGCAATGACTGAACTGCCTGTCTGCCAAGCGCCATCTGAGCCATCCGTCTCCCCAGCGCCATCTGAGCCATCCGTCTCCCCAGCGCCATCTGAGCCATCCGTCTGCAATGAGCCTGCAAAGCCGCCCGTCTGCCATGAGCCTGCAAAGCCGCCCGTCTGCCATGAGCCCACTGAGCCGTCCGCCAGACAGGAGCCGCTAGAGCCGCCAGCCAGACAGGAGCCGCTAGAGCCGTCCGTCAGACAGGAGCCGCTAGAGCCGCCAACCAGACAGGATCTGCCAGAGCCGCCAACCAGACAGGATCTGCCAGAGCCGCCAACCAGACAGGATCTGCCAGAGCCGCCAACCAGACAGGATCTGCCAGAGCAGTCAGCCAGCCATGAGCAGCCAGATCCGTCAGCTAGCCATGAGCAGCCAGATCCGTCAGCTAGCCATGAGCAGCCAGATCCGTCAGCTAGCCATGAGCAGCCAGATCCGTCAGTTAGCCATGAGCAGCCAGATCAGTCAGTTAGCCATGAGCAGCCAGATCAGTCAGCTAGCCATGAGCAGCCAGATCCGTCAGCTAGCCATGAGCAGCCAGATCCGTCAGCTAGCCATGAGCAGCCAGATCCGTCAGCTAGCCATGAGCAGCCAGATCCGTCAGCTAGCCATGAGCAGCCAGATCCGTCAGCCAGCCATGAGCAGCCAGATCCGTCAGCCAGCCATGAGCAGCCAGATCCGTCAGCCAGCCATGAGCAGCCAGATCCGTCAGCCAGCCATGAGCAGCCAGATCAGTTAGCCAGCCATGAGCAGCCAGATCTGTCAGCCAGCCATGGGCTGTCCCTCAGTCCGGAGCTGCAGTCCCTCAGTCCGGAGCTGCAGTCCCTCAGTCCGGAGCTGCCATTCCTCAGTCCGGAGCTGCCCCTTACCCTGGAGCTGCCCCTTCCCCTGGTGCTGCCCCTTACCCTGGTGCTGCCCCTTACCCTGGTGCTGCCCCTTACCCTGGTACTGTCCCTGACCCTAGTACTGCCCCTGACCCTGGTACTGCCCCTGACCCTGGTACTGCCGCTTACCCTGGTACTGCCCCTTAGTCTGGAACTGCCCCTGAATGCAATGGGGTTAATGTGGAGGGGGGTCGTTTGGAGGAAGCCTAGGAGGTGGTTAGGTACTGTGGTGACGTGGGGACTACGACCAGAGCCGGAGCCGCCACCGTGGAGGGGAGCCCACCCAGACCCTCCCCTAGACTGTGTATGGTGCGCCCGGAGTTCGCGCCTCAAGGGGGGGGTTATGTCACGCCCTGGCCTTATTATTCTTTGTTTTCTTGATTATTTTAGTTAGGTCAGGGTGTGACATGGGTAATGTTTATGTTTTGTTGGTTTTGGATGTTTATTTGGTAAAGGGGTTATGGGGTGTAAAATATGGTTTTGTGTTTAGTGTAGATGTCTAGCGTTGTTTATGTTGGTGAGTGATCTAGAAGAGTCTATGGTTACCTGAATGAGTTCCCAATTAGAGACAGCTGATGTCGGTTGTCTCTGATTGGGAGCCTTATTTAGGGTAGCCATAGACAATTACCCACAATTAATGAGAGCCTATGTCAGAACGTTTGTAGCCTGTCTGTCTATGCACAACGTTTGTAGCTTAACGGTCGTTTTGTTATTTTGTTTGTTTGTAATAGTGTTTTTTCGTTCCATGTTCATCTTCGTTCGTTTCATTAAAAGAGAAGATGTATTCTTATCCAGCTGCGCCTTGGTCCTCATTCTCTCCAGTACACGATCGTGACACACCTCAAGCACTGAGATGTCGTGCCCTTAGACCACTGCGACACTCGGGAGCCCCAGATACACATGGTGTAAACACATGGACTATCTGCATTGACCCTTTCTTGCACTGACTCTATGCACACTCACAACAATATACTGTACACAGTAAATGTGATATTTAAGTTTTTTATTTTTAATACATATGTAAATTTCTAAACACCTGTTTTTGCTTTGTCATTATGGGGTATTGTGTGTAGATGAGGGTAAAAAACATTTTAATACATTTTAGAATAAGGTTGTAATGTAACAAAATGTGGAACGAGTGAAGGGGTCTAAATACTTTCTGAATGCACTGTATGTACTACACACACACACACACATATATAGCTTAATTATTGTGCATTTTATTCCTCTTGTGTTACTATATATCTATTTGTTTTTACTCTTTATCTTTGGGAAGGGCTCCTAAGCAAGCATTTCATGCTAAAGTCTACACCCGTTGTATTCGGCGCATGTGACATAAAATGTTATTTGGTTTTGAATTTGCATCGCGTGATGGAGGAGCACAAACTAAATATGTTAGTGAAGTATGCCTGGGCCAACTGTAATGCTACTTTCTTACCAGCAGACTGCGCTCTCATCCCAGAAATTGCTTCAGGATGGGACCATGATTATCTAGCTGTATGAGTTAACAACCCAGGTCACACTTTATTTGGATAGTCCGGATAGTCCAGCTGTAGATGCTCTACAGACATGCTCTACAGATGGTCATACTATCAACAAACTATCTGTTGATAAGCAATTTGTTGATAAGCAACTGCTTTCTAATTCATTCCAACTTAGATTTGGGTGTATTGGGTATATGTTATGTAATTTGTTAGATATTACTTGTTAGATATTATTGCACTGTCGGAGCTAGAAGCACAAGCATTTCGCTACACCCGCAATAACATCTGCTAATCACGTGTATGTGACCAATACAATTTGATTTGATTTGAGGTTACATTTAGAGTTATATTTAGAATAAGGGTAAGGGTTAAAGTTAGGGCTAGGGTTAGTAGATAGTTAGTTAAAATGTTACTGATAAGCCTGTAGATCGTCTGTGGAGCATCTACAGATGGACTTTCCAAGTAAAATGTTTTCGCCGCAACACATGTCTTCACAGGCATCTCTCAATGGCCAGCTTCCTCCTTCTTGTGTTTTAAATAAGTTATACAATAAAGCAACACATAATGCTGAAAACGTTGGATCACTGTATCCAATAGCATAAATCAATAGCAATGACACAGGTCCATGCAGCCATGTCTGATTCTCACTTCCCTTGTTGTATTTCTGCTTAGTCATACCTATACTGTAGATGGGATGCCAGTTCTTCCCGTAAGGCTTGCATACTATACTGATCACTTTCCTCCCATCGAAGAGGCTGAGAGGAGGTGAAACTGATAGGGAGGTGAGGAAGGCTGATAAAAAAAAGATTTAAAAAAATGTACCTTTATTTAACTAGGCAAGTCAGTTCTTATTTACAATGACGTCCTACACCGGCCAAACCCGGACGACGCTGGCCCAATTGTGTGCTGCCCTATGGGACTCCCAATCACAGCCGGTTGTGATACAGCCTGGATCAGCCTGGAGAGAGCGATGCTTGGTCTGCCAGGCTCCTCCAGCCTCCATGCTCCTCACTCTCATAGGAAGAGACATTCTACACGGAAGAAACCTATTTATAGCTAGGCCCCTGGACATCCGCTCCGACTTGTAGTGTAGTAGGCTACGGGATTGTCTGTGTGTATGTCGGGAGGGGGCAGAGACTGAGAGACCAAGAGACTGAGAGACCAAGAGACTGAGAGACCAAGAGACTGAGAGACAGAGAGAGAGCGAGAGAGAGAGAGAGAGAGAGAGAGAGAGAGAGAGAGAGAGATCAGTGGATTAAGACATACGAAAGAGAGGAAGGAACTCCATGGTCTGAGGTCCATTGTTACATTGTTACATTGTTACATTGTGAAGAAGAGGAAGAGTTGTGATTAATCATTGGATTCATTTTTTTAACCCATTGAGATCAGAAGACCTTTTTCGAATGGAGACCTGGAGTGGGAGTGTTGGTCCAGTCTATTTACATGGAGCCCAGAAGATCTTGACTGGTAGCCAGAAGTCTTCTTTCTGGTGAGTGTTTCCTTTTGGCACTGTTCTGTAAAGCAGCTTTGCCAAGATTCCCTCTCAGGTGTGGAAGGCAGAGCTTAGAGCTCAGGGAGGTTAGCTTCTGACCTCATAATAACAATGTGCTTGGCACTGGATTGCAGTGTCTTCTGTGATGCTTTTTAAGTAGTTTGGATTATATATTATATAGCAATTTTCAAGTAAGCAATTGATTGAGGTTTAAATTGGACTAGTTTTGCTATGGAATATTTTGACATTGAAGGTGGTCTCAAAATTATATGGAAAATATGTAAATTATCTGAACGTCAATGCACGCAGACCAAATACTTTCTGAGAAAGCTACAATTGCCATGTTTTCTAATAATAATTATAAACTGGGTGGTTCGAGCCCTGAATCCGGATTGGCAGGAATATGACACCGTATAGTACGGGTATGACAAAACATTTATTTTCACTCTTGTATTTATGTTGGTAACCAGTTTATAATAGCAATAAGGCACCTTTGGGGTTTGTGGTATATCCAGAGAGGGGCTGTATCCAGAGACTACGCATTGCGTCGAGTATAGAACAACCCTTAGCCGAGGTACTCTATATTGGCTATATCATACCCCCTCAGGCTGTATTGCTTAATGATAATACATAGTCTAATAATAATCTGACATAGAATTAACTATGTGTTACAGTGTCATAGATATTTTGTTAAAATATTTAACTAGGCCTTAATTCTAATATTACCACACACAAATATTACCACAAACACAAATTACGGCTGGTACTCTGTTCAGAGGTGCTATGTACTCGGCCGGCAAACGCTTTAGAGCAATGGTATACCATTTTATGATTACTGACAACTCCACTGGAAGACGTGATAATGATGTGAATGTGGATTGGCTGTTTTGTCAGAAGGGTATAATGCCTAGTCTTTGTCTGGTGTTAGGACATCTCTGTAATCAGCTGACCCTTCCTCCCAACACATAGTACTTTACAACAGTACTGCTTTTGTTCCCTCGAGAATATATGGTCTACTTTAACTAAGGTTAAAACTCAGCATTTCCAGTGTTGGATTTCAATGTTTGGTGATTAAAACAACAACAACAGTAAACAAACAAACAAATTATTGAAAAATGAATAAATTTACTAAATGCTCACATTGGCTTTTTGTGATGATGTCATGTCAGATAATTGGTCTAAATAAGGATATCAATTTTAAGATCCATTTCCTTCAATGACAACAGTTCTCCTCTATCTTCTGGGCCAATAATACGCCATTAGATGAATTTCAGGGGGAAATTAGATAATTGAGTTGATTCCAGAAGGGTTCGTTGGCAGGTCTGTATAGTGCTGCATGGAGGACCCTCTCTCATTCAATAGGCCAGTAGCTCTATTCTGTCATCGCTCAGCCTCCTGTTCAAGGGGGTATTCATCAGAGCACTCCGTAGCGAAACGTTTTGAAACGGAAAAGGTTTTGCAATGAAAATAATAGTTTCTTATTTGACAGGTTTAGGTAGTTGTTCCCATTTTGTTCCTAGTGAATACACACACTCCAACTGAATAGAGGATATAATGATGGCTGTTGTGTTGCGGTGTGGTGTGCCAGGTGTGGAGGGAAGCAGTTTCTCTAACATACCAGTAGAGGGCCCTATCTACTGTGTGAGAGGACACAAATGCTGCAGCTTGAAAAGCACTGCCTCTTGAGACACCCTTCTCTCTGTCTTTTTCTCTCTCTGTCTTTCTCTCTCTCTCTCTCTCTCTCTCTCTCTCTCTCTCTCTCTCTCTCTCTCTCTCTCTCTCTCTCTCTCACACATACTTACTCACTCTCTCTTTCTCTCTTTCTCCCTCTCTCTCTCTCTGTCTTTCCCTCTTTCTCATTTTTGAAGGTTAAGAGGTATAACAATCCATTGACGGGCGTCTGTCTGTCAATCCAAATAAGATGACAAGACTCTCACTGATATCAACACTATGAGGCAAGGCATGCATTATGACATAATAGGAGTTATCATCGAAGTCACATACATTATTTTACTCTTAACCTCATCTTGATGGACAGTAATGACCCTACTTCCAGTGTATTGTGACTATTGTCTGGTAGATGTTTAAGATAGTTGTTTTAATTGCTCAAAATTGCAGCTCCAGATTGAAATGTGTCTTATTTTACGGCCAGCGTAAGCAGGTGAAGCTGCAGCGGGGATGAGACACCTTCTTGGGTCTCAGCTCAGCAAGGGGTTTTGACGAGTGTCGGTTATGGAGTGTCTGGTAGCCTACCAAGTCTTAGTTTCTAAATATATGTGAACCGATTCAGGATACTAGGCGTATGTCGCAAGTCACAACTTCACAGGACAGCCGTTTGAACGTAAAACTTATTTTTTAAATCAAAATGCGTTTTTTTGGCAGAAATGCCTTCTCGAACATGTGAACCTTTCGTGCCTTAAACACAAACTTGTAGGCCATCTGTAAATCCGAATAAAATTGTTACATTTGGTCCGTAAACATCTGCCAAGAAGCGTAATGAAATGTTTGCCAGCAGAGCTGGTTAGGCTGCTTTCATGTTATCCAGAGGTAAACAAATCATTGACCAGAGCGTCAAGTGTGCGCTCCGAGAGCAAAATGAGATGGGTGGGGCTAAACCTTAAGAAGGTGTGAACGATGCTGAATGGGTGTAGACAAAGAAGAGCTCTTCACTAGATACCAAAACATTCAAAGGCGATTTTCTCAAAAGTTGATCAACTTTCAAAGCAGAATTACTTTCCCATTGTTCCTCAAATGCAGTGTATGATATACCATTTTGTAGCTCTGAGTTTCTACTTTTATCCAATGCAAAAAACACCATTTCACATTTTGCTATATACGGAAGACCAATTCCAGGTGGTGAGTCACATATTTTAGATTTTAGATTCTTCGAAGTAGCCACCCTTTGCTTTGATGACAGCTTTGCACACTCTTGGCATTCTCTCAACCAGCTTCATAATGAATGCTTTTCCAACAGTCTTGAAGGAGTTCCCACATATGATGAGTACTTGTTGGCTGCTTTTCCTTCACTCTGTGGTCCAACTCATCCCAAACCATCTCAATTGGCTTGAGGTTGGGTGATTGTGGAGGCCAGGACATCTGATGCATCACTTCATCACTCTCCTTGCTCAAATACCCCTTACACAGCCTGGAGGTGTGTGTTGGGTCATTGTCCTGTTTATAAACAAATGATAGTCCCACAAAGTGCAAACAAGATGGGATGGTGTATCGCTGGTTAAGTGGGAGATGGGATGGTAGCCATGCTGGTTAAGTGTGCCTTGAATTCTAAATAAATCACAGACAGTGTCACCAGCAAAGCGCCCCCACATCATCACACCACCTCCTCCATGCATCATGGTGGGCACCACACATGTGGAGATCATCCATTCACCTACTCTGCGTCTCACACAGACACTGCGGTTGGAACCAAAGATCTCAGATTTGGACTCATCAGACCAAAGGACAGATTTCCACCGGTCTAAGGTCCATTGCTCATGTTTCTTGGCCCAAGCTAGTCTCTTCTTCTTATTGGTGTCCTTTAGTAGTGGTTTCTTTGCACCAGTTTGACCACGAAGGCCTGATTCACGCAGTCTCCTCTGAACAGTTGATGTTGAGATGTGTCTGTTACTTGAACTCTGTGAAGCATTTATTTAGGCTGCAATCTGAGGTGCAGTTAACTCTAATGAACGTATCCTCTGCAGCAGAGGTAACTCTGGGTCTTCCTGTATCTGTCCTCATGAGAGCCAGTTTCATCATAGCGCTTGATGGTTTTTGCAACTGCACTTGAAGAAACTTTCAAAGTTCTTGAAACTTTCCAGGTTGACTGAACTTCATGTCTTAATTGGACAGTCGTTTCTCTTTGCTTATTTGAGCTGTTCTTGCCATAATACGAAATTGGTCTTTTACCAAATAGGACTATCTTCTGTATACCACCCCTACCTTGTCACAACACAAATGATTGGCTCAAATGTAATAAGAAGGTGTGCCTATTTTAATAAGGCACACCTGTCAATTGAAATGCATTCCAGGTGACTACCTCATGAAGCTGGTTGAGAGAATGCCAACAGTGTGCATTCAGCAAGAAGCGTCGACATAGATGGTCGCCTTGCTTCAGGTCCTTAGAAAACTATGCAGTCTCAAACTATGCACCCTGGACGTGCGATCTTATCCCAGAGGCCAACCCAAAACAACGTGGTCGCCGCAGGAGAGGCCGACGGAGCGGCCTACTGGTCAGACTCAGAAGGCGAGCACACCATCCACCACTTCCGAGCATATAACTCGCCAATGTCCAATCTCTAGATAAAAAGGTGGACAAAATTAGGGCACGTGTTGCCTTCCAGAGAGACATCAGAGATTGTAATATTCTCTGTATCGTGGAAACATGGCTCACTCGGGATATGTTGTCAGAGTCGGTACAGCCACCCGGTTTCTTCACGCATCACGCAGACCGAAACAAACATCTCTCTGGTAAAAAGAAGGGCAGGGGTGTATGCCTTATGATTAACGACTCATGGTGCAATCACAACAACATACAGGAACTCAAGTCCTTTTGTTCACCCGACCTAGAATTCCTTACAATCAAACGCCGACCACATTATCTTCCAAGAGATTCTCTTCGATTAAAGTCACAGCCGTGTATATCCCCCCCAAGCAGACTTTTAATCATGGCAAGGTGACCGGAAACACGACCGAGTACAAACAGTGCAGCTAATCCCTCTGCAAGGCAATCAAACAAGCAAAGCGTCAGTATAGAGTCAAAATTCAACGGCTGAAACACGAGATGTAGGTGGCTGGATCTACAGTCAATCATGGATTACAAAAGGAAAACCAGGCGGACATCTTGCTCCCAGAACAATTAAACAACTTCTTTGCTCGATTTGAGGACAATATAGCGCCACTGACACGACCCGCTACCAAAGCCTGGGGACTCTCCTTCTCTGTGACCAGCGTGAGTAAAACATTTAAACGTGTTAACCCTCACAAGGCTGCCGGCCCAGACGGCATCCCTAGCCGCGTCCTCAGAGCATGCGCAGACCAGCTGGCACACACCTGCAGATCCTCTCAAGCTCTGTCAGGTTGGATGGGGAGCTTCGCTGCACAGCTATTTTCAGGTCTCTCCAGAGATGTTCGATCGGGTTCAAGTCCGGGCTCTGGCTGGGCCACTCAAGGACATTCAAAGACTTGTCCCGAAGCCACTCATGCATTGTCTTGGCTGTGTGCTTAGGGTCATTGTCCTATTGGATGGTGAACCTTCGCCCCAGTCTGAGGTCCTGAGTGCTCTGGAGCAGGTTTTCATCAAGGATCTCTCTGTACTTTGCTCCAATCACCTTTCCCTCAATCCTGACTAGTCTCCCAGTCCCTGCCGCTGAAAAACATCCCCACAGCATGATGCTTCCACCACCATGCTTCACCGTAGGGATGGTGGCTGGTTTCCTCCAGACGTGACGCTTGGCATTCATGCCAAAGAGTTTAATCTTGGTTTCATCAGACCAGAGAATCATGTTTCTCATGGTCTGAGAGTCTTTAGGTGCCTTTTGGTAAACTCCAGGCGGGCTGTCGTGTCTTTTACTGAAGAGTGGTTTCCGTCTGGCCACTCTACCATAAAGGCCTGATTGGTTGAGTGCTGCAGAGATGGCTGTCCTTCTGGAAGATTCTCACATCTCCACAGAGGAACTCTGGAGCTCTGTCTGAGTGACCATTGGGTTCTTGGTCACCTCCATGACCAAGGCCCTTCTCCCCCGATTGCTCATTTTAGCCGGGCGGCCAGCTCTAGGAAGAGTCTTGGTGGTTCCAAACTTCTTCCATTTAAGAATGATGGAGGCCACTGTGTTCTTGGGGACCTTCAATGCTGCAGAAATGTTTTGGTACCCTTCCCCATATCTGTGCCTCGACACAGTCCTGTCTCAGAGTTCTAGAGACAATTCCTTTGACCTCATGGCATGGTTTTTGCTCTGACATGTACTGTCAATCAATCATTCAAATGTTTTTATAAACCCCTTTTTACATCAGTCGATGTCACAAAGTGCTATACAGAAACCCAGCCTAAAACCCCAAACAGCAATCAATGCAGATGGAAAGTCAACTGTGGGACCTCATATAGACAGGTGTGTGCCTTTCCAAATCATGTCCAATCAATTTAATTTATCCCAGGTGGACTCCAGTCAAGTTGTAGAACCATCTCAAAGCATGATCAATGAAAACAGGATGTACTTGACCTCAATTTCGAGTCTCATAGCTAAGGATCTGAATACTTATGTAAATAAAGTATTTCTGTTATTTATTTTTAATACATTTGCAAAAATGTCTAAAAACCTGTTTTTGTTTTGTCATTATGGTGTATTGTGTGTAGATTGATGAGGAAATGTTTTTATTTAATCAGTTTTAGAATAAGACCTTAACGCAACAAAATGTGGAAGAAGTTAAGGGGTCTGAATACTTTCCGAATGCACTGTATGTGTGTATGCTCATGTGTGTCAGTTTTGTGTCCTCCCCCTTGACATAGCTTTGACTCTAATCACTGCTCTGGTTCTGACTCACTTCTCCTCCAACGCAGAAAAGAGGAAGAGGACCACAGTAATTACCACAGCATCTCTACGTCTGACATTTATCACCGTTCAATGTTAGTCAATCCACAAATTAGTTGATTTTTATGGAGACCAGCCTTGTTCTCTCTCCAGGAAAGGAAACATATTTAGCCTTTAACTATCAAACCCAACGTCTAATAATTTGCACCACAATATGTCTGTTCTGTTATTGCTCACAATTACACCTGTGATACTGAGTTTATTATGTGGTCCATAACATCCTCCTCATTCATGTGACAAAATCTGCTCTGTATCGTGATCCATGGATTCTGGGAAACTGGGATTCTAGGATTCCCTGATTCCGTGATTCCGGGATCCACCCTTCAACATCCCCCTTCTGAGACACAGTGTGGCATGTAGATCCACCCTTCAACATCCCCCCTCTGAGACACAGTGTGGCATGTAGATCCTCCCTTCAACATCCCCCCTCTGAGACACAGTGTGGCATGTAGATCCACCCTTCAACATCCCCCCTCTGAGACACAGTGTGGCATGTAGATCCTCCCTCCAAGGATGAATATGACATGGTGTGTACAGTACATCCTTGTTGGCGCCATATCACTGACGTCATTGTCGCCCTGTTTGGCCCGAATTCAAAGTGAGGGCCATGATGATGAGTGTGTGACCCTCGGGCAGAAAACGAATAACACACATTGACAATGAGAATCAGCCCTATTTTCTCCACTACTCCGACTCTGTCAATTACTCAGGATTAAGAGCAGAGATCAGAGAGGAAAGATGTTCTACTTCCTGAGGAAGTGCCTCTATAGTGGACAGGGTTTTCAGTCACAGGTCAAAATGGAGTCTAAGAGCATCTTTCCCATCTTTCCCAGCAGGGAAAACTTTACATTCCTTTGCTGTAGGCTACGGTAATGTATGTTAGAGAGTAGATGCCTAGATGCTGGACCGGTGCCAGCGGGTCCATTTGCAGGGAGATTAGAGAAGCTTTGCTGCAGATTGTACTGTAGCAGGAGAATATTTGGGATGGAGAATTGTTACGCAAGCAGAAGGCAGACATCCTCGTAGAACCAGACATCAAATAGAGGGCAAACAGGACTGTTCCAGACTGCCGGACCACTCTGGGTCAAGACGACCACAGTTTTTTCAGATAATCGTATTGACTGAGGTATTAGCGGAGTAACAGGGTCGTTAGCGAGGACACACTGGATCAAAGTGCGGTGTTAGATTATTCCATTACTAGCGGCTGTTATTCCACTAGCTTGAGATGATGAAGAGAAATGAGTTGGTGAGGCACACCTGAAGAAGCGCTTCTCTTCCATGTGTTGTCAGCTGTCCGAAGCACCTCTGATGGTCAAAGCTTCTCTGCACCTGACTGACAACAGGTTAGTTCAGACCAATATCTCAGGTGCTACAGTCAAGTGGAGGCAAGTTGTAGGTGTTGTTTTGTCAACTAATTAATGACATTACTAGTACAATGTGTGTTTCTCAATATGCATACTACCGTGCTCCACACTCTCATGTTCCTAATGCATTCTCCAAGGACCTTGTCTTGAGTACTTTCTTGTGAGGAAGAGAGTGTGGAGAACGCATTAAACATTACATTTGAGAAACATTCACACTCCCCCTACTGTATTACCTCACGCTGCACCTCTCCATTCATGGGACCTTCTTCCAGCAAGGACACTGGCAACAATAGAGACGAAACAAAATATACACAAAGCAAACGTTTTACTTCATAATTTTCAGCTAGCTACAGTTGAAGTCGGAGGTTTACATACTTTTTATTTATTTATTTATTTATTTTTTATTTTACCGTTATTTTACCAGGTAAGTTGACTGAGAACACGTTCTCATTTGCAGCAACGACCTGGGGAATAGTTACAGGGGAGAGGAGGGGGATGAATGAGCCAATTGTAAACTGGGGATTATTAGGTGACCATGATGGTTTGAGGGCCAGATTGGGAATTTAGCCAGGACACCGGGGTTAACACCCCTACTCTTACGATAAGTGCCATGGGATCTTTAATGACCTCAGAGAGTCAGGACACCCGTTTAACGTCCCATCCGAAAGACGGCACCCTACACAGGGCAGTGTCCCCAATCACTGCCCTGGGGCATTGGGATATTTTTTTTTAGACCAGAGGAAAGAGTGCCTCCTACTGGCCCTCCAACATACACCTAAGCCAAATACATTTAAACTCAGTTTTCACTATTCCTGACATTTAATCCTAGTAAGAATTCTCTGTCTTAGGTCAGTTAGGATCACCACTTTATTTTAAGAATGTGAAATGTCAGAATAATAGTAGAGAGAATGATTTATTTCAGCTTTTACGTCTTTCATCACATTCCCAGTGTAACAGTCCTGACCTGTTTTATGTTGTTTTTATGTGTTTATGGTCAGGGCATGTGTTTTGGGTGGGCAGTCTATGTTATTCGTTTCTATGTTGGTTTTGGTTTGCCTGGTATGGCTCTTGATTAGAGGCAGGTGGTTTGCATTTTCCTCTAATCAAGAGTCATATTTAGGTAGGGCATTCACACTGTTTGTTTGTGGGTGGTTGTCTCCTGTGTCTGTGTCTATGTTTGCACCATACGGGACTGTATACGGTTTGTTCATTTCATGTAGTCTGTTCCTGTTCATTTCGTTCTTCACGTTGTATGTAAGTTCGTAGTTCAGGTCTGTCTACTTTCGTTTTGTTATTTTGTATCATTTTCAAGTATAGTTCGTTTTGTCTTGTTAAATAAATTCATCATGTCATTTCAACGCGCTGCACCTTGGTTCAATCCCTGCTCCTCCTCTTCGGATGAAGAGGAGGAGGACCGTCGTTACAGAACCACCCACCAAATTACCAGAACCAAGCAGCGGGGAGGAGGACAGCAACCGCAGAAATCCCAGGACTTGTGGACTTGGGAGGAAGAGTTGAACGGAGAAGGACCCTGGGCACAGGCTGGGGAGTATCGCCGCCCCAAAGCTGAGCTGGAGGAAGCGAAAGCTGAGCGGCGGCGATATGAGGAGGCAGCACGGCAGCGGGACAGGTACGAGAGGCAACCCCAGAAATTTTTTTGGGGGGGGCTAGAGAGGAGTGTGGCTAAGCCAGGTAGCAGACCTGAGCGCACTCCTCGTGCTTATTATAAGCAACGCGTCACTGGTCAGGCACCGTGTTATGCGGTTAAGCGCACGGTGTCGCCAGTGCGTGCCCATAGCCTGGTGCGCTATAGGGCAGCCCCCCGAAAGTGTCAAGTGAGTGTGGGCATCCAGCCGGGGCGTATTGTGCCTGCTCAGCGCGTCTGGTCTCCGGTACGCAGTTTCGGTCCAGGGTATCCTGCGCCGGCTCTGCGTGCTGTGTCTCCGGGGCGCTGGGAGGGTGCAGTGCGTCCTATGCCTACGCTCCGCTCGTACCGGGCTAATGTGGGAGTGGAGCCTAAGGGAGAAGTGCGCGTAGTAGGCACTAGATCTCCAGTGCTCATCCACAGCCCGGTTCAACCTGTGCCTGCACTCTGGAGGGTACGGGCTGGAGTAGTATGCCAGCCTGGGGGAGTGGTGCCAAGGCTGCGCACCAGAGCTCCAGTACTCCCCCACAGCCCGGTCCTTCAGGTGCCTTTTAACATCAAGCCTCCTGTAGGTCTCTCCAGCCTGGTGGGTCCTGTGGCAGCCCCACGCACCAGGCTGTCTCTCCGTCTCCTCCCTACAGGTGTGCCCGTCTGCCCAGCGGTGCCTGAGCTGCCCGTCTGCCCAGCGTCGCCTGAACTGCCCGTCTGCCCAGCGGCGCCTGAACTGCCCGTCTGCCCAGCGGCGCCTGAACTGCCCGTCTGCCATGAGCCTGCAAAGCTGCCCGTCTGCCATGAGCCTGCAAAGCTGCCCGTCTGCCATGAGCCTGCAAAGCCGCCCGTCTGCCAAGAGCCTACAGAGCCGTCAGCCAGACAGGAGCCGCCAGAGCCTTCCGCCAGACCGGATCAGCCAGAGCCTTCCGCCAGACCGGATCAGCCAGAGCCTTCCGCCAGACCGGATCAGCCAGAGCCTTCCGCCAGACCGGATCAGCCAGAGCCTTCCGCCAGACCGGATCAGCCAGAGCCTTCCGTCAGACCGGATCAGCCTTCAGAGCCGTCCAGCCAGGATCCGCCAGAGCCAGCCAGCCGGGACCTGCCCCTTGTCCCGGTGTTGCCCCTTGTCCCGGTGTTGTCCCTCAGTCCGGAGCTGCCGTCCCTCAGTCCGGGGCGGCCCCTAAATCCAGCGGGACCCATGTCTAGGGTTCCCAGTCCAAGGTCGGTGGCGAGGGTCGCCACCTTGAGGAAGACACAGAAGCGGGGATTTATTATGGTGGGATTGGGACAGCGTCCTGAGCCGGAACCACCACCGTGGTCAACTGCCCACCCGGACCCTCCCCTGGACTTTGTGCTTGTGCGCCCGGCGTGCGCATCTTGAGGGGGGGGTACTGTAACAGTCCTGACCTGTTTTATGTTGTTTTTATGTGTTTATGGTCAGGGCATGTGTTTTGGGTGGGCAGTCTATGTTATTCGTTTCTATGTTGGTTTTGGTTTGCCTGGTATGGCTCTTGATTAGAGGCAGGTGGTTTGCATTTTCCTCTAATCAAGAGTCATATTTAGGTAGGGCATTCACACTGTTTGTTTGTGGGTGGTTGTCTCCTGTGTCTGTGTCTATGTTTGCACCATACGGGACTGTATACGGTTTGTTCATTTCATGTAGTCTGTTCCTGTTCATTTCGTTCTTCACGTTGTATGTAAGTTCGTAGTTCAGGTCTGTCTACTTTCGTTTTGTTATTTTGTATCATTTTCAAGTATAGTTCGTTTTGTCTTGTTAAATAAATTCATCATGTCATTTCAACGCGCTGCACCTTGGTTCAATCCCTGCTCCTCCTCTTCGGATGAAGAGGAGGAGGACCGTCGTTACACCCAGTGGGTCAGAAGTTTACATACACTCAATTAGTATTTGGTAGCGTTGCCTTTAAATTGTTTAACTTGGGTCAAACGTTTTGGGTAGCCTTCCACAAGCTTCCCACAATAAGTTGGGTGAATATTGACCCATTCCTCCTGACAGAGCCTGTGTAACTGAGTCAGGTTTGTATGCCTCCTTGCTCGCACATGCTTTTTCAGTTCTGCCCGCAAATTTTCTGTAAGAATATTGTCAAATCTGTATACATTTTTCTGCAAGAATATTGTCAAATCTGTATACTTGGATTTTGATTTAGCTTTTCCAGTATTAGCAGCCATATTATAAGTTAAACATTTGCAAAACAACCAGTTTTCATAACTTCATAACTGTGAATATTCTTAGAATTTTTGTCCAAAAGGAAAAGGCATGCTGTCGTACAAGGTTAGTAGCTACATTTTATGACAGATACATGTTTTCCGGACACTCCCGTAAAGCCCATCTCATTGGATATCTAGCTAGCTTTGTTTGACGCCGATTGTTGCTTATGTGACAAAGTCGTTCAAGAGAAGACAGTCCGCATCTTTCGGCGTGCCATGAAGGCGTCGCTCTCTGACCAAATATGGTGTCCTATAGGATATACTACACCCCTAATGATATAGTGAAGTCTCGTTACATTCTAGGATCGCTGAGGAATACATACGAACGTGTTTTGACTGGTTGAAACAAAGTTTAGGGTTAGATTTTCGCAGATTCCTTTCTTTGCAAATTGAACGAGTGGAAACACAAAATCAATTGCGCATGCTATATGGACCTTTTAAGGATATGAAAAATGATTTTATCTAACAAAACGACACTTCATTCTATCTCTGGGACCCTTTGGATGATAAATCAGAGCTATATTTCAGAATGTAAGTACATTTTTCACCTTCAGAGTTGAAATTATCAAACCTATCGCGGTGAAAAAGTGTTTTGTTGTTAGGAGCTCTCCTCAAACAATAGCATGACATTTTTTCGCAGTAATAGCTACTGTAAATTGGACAGTGCATATATATTAACAAGAATTTAAGCTTTCAGCCGATATAAGACACTTATATGTACCGACATTTGCTGTTTCTCTAAAATCTGCACTCGTGACACAAGGCGCTACATGACTTGCAATTGCCCCGTTGACGTCAGTTAAGAAAAAAATATTATTTACAATGACGGCCAACCCCAGCGACGCTAGGCCAATTGTGCATCTCCCTATGGGACTCCCAATCACAGCCAGAAGTGATACAGCCTGGATTCAAACCAGGGACTGTAGTGACATCTCTTGCACTAGACCGCTGCGCCACTTGGGAGCATGACACATTGTTGTGAATTAAATACTCTGCTAAACAGAGTGAAATCAGGCATATTAAAGTGTATCACTCAGAAAACCAGTTGCCTTGATTGATGAGCTGTTTTGTCTGCTCTAAGTTGTCTGGGTAAAGACAGCTCTAATTGGCCCTACGAGGAAAATGTATAACTTTCTATCACAGTGTTCACTTGATGTTTTAGTATCATCTAAAAACTCTTCCCTCCCTGCGAGACCTGTTATGAATACAGATTGATGAATAAGCTTATTATGAACAAAACTAAGAGGGAGAATGCAAACTGCTGATATTGAGCAGAATGGAGCTACGATGTATTTTAGAACTTGGGAAAACACATATTATTTCAATTTGGACATGATGAATGCGGAGGATGATTCAGCCAACTGTAGTCTACTATATTCTACTATAACCTCTATAGGACAATTCTGACTGTACTGTAGTCTACACACACACACACACACACACACACACACACACACACACACACACACACACACACACACACACACACACACACACACACACACACACACACACACACACACAATATTTATTTCTCTCATAAATGCTGGGGCTTACAGTGGGTTGTAATCTGGCCATCATGGGTGCAGCTGTAGACAGAGAGAGGGATCATGGGTGCAGCATCAGACAGAGAGAGACCATGGGTGCAGCTGTAGACAGAGAGAGGGATCATGGGTGCAGCATCAGACAGAGAGGGACCATGGGTGCAGCGTCAGACAGAGAGGGACCATGGGTGCAGCATCAGACAGAGAGGGACCATGGATGCAGCTGTAGACAGAGAGAGGGATCATGGGTGCAGATGTAGACAGAGAGGGACCATGGGTGCAGCTGTAGACAGAGAGAGGGACCATGGGTGCAGCTGTAGACAGAGAGAGGGACCATGGGTGCAGCTGTAGACAGAGAGAGGGACCATGGGTGCAGCATCAGACAGAGAGAGGGACCATGGGTGCAGCGTCAGACAGAGAGGGACCATGGGTGCAGCTGTAGACAGAGAGAGGGTTCATGGGTGCAGCGTCAGACAGAGAGGGACCATGGGTGTAGCTGTAGACAGAGAGAGGGATCATGGGTGCAGCGTCAGACAGAGAGAGGGATCATGGGTGCAGCGTCAGACAGAGAGAGGGATCATGGGTGCAGCTGTAGACAGAGAGAGGGATCATGGGTGCAGCTGTAGACAGAGAGGGGGACCATGGGTGCAGCTGTAGACAGAGAGAGGGATCATGGGTGCAGCGTGAGACAGAGAGGGACCATGGGTGCAGCTGTAGACAGAGAGAGGGTTCATGGGTGCAGCGTCAGACAGAGAGGGACCATGGGTGCAGCTGTAGACAGAGAGAGGGATCATGGGTGCAGCGTCAGACAGAGAGAGGGATCATGGGTGCAGCGTCAGACAGAGAGAGGGATCATGGGTGCAGCTGTAGACAGAGAGAGGGATCATGGGTGCAGCTGTAGACAGAGAGGGGGCTGAAAGGGCTGAGGACATGGCCGAGCAGAACTAATTCCTCTGAGAAAGGCTGGTCCCATGCTAGGCGCCTGCTGTTGTGCTGGCTTCTGGGAGTCATGAGGCTAGTGTAGCCTGGGACATACACACATGTTGTTGTTTTTTGTGTAGCCTGGGACATACACACATGTTGTTGTTTTTTTGTGTAGCCTGGGACATACACACATGTTGTTGTTTTTTTGTGTAGCCTGGGACATACACCCATGTTGTTGTTTTTTGTGTAGCCTGGGACATACACACATGTTGTTGTTTTTTGTGTAGCCTGGGACATACACACATGTTGTTGGTTTTTGTGTAGCCTGGGACATACACACATGTTGTTGTTTTTTGTGTAGCCTGGGACATACACACATGTTGTTGTTTTTTGTGTAGCCTGGGACATACACACGTGTTGTTGTTTTTTGTGTAGCCTGGGACATACACACATGTTGTTGTTTTTTGTGTAGCCTGGGACATACACACGTGTTGTTGTTTTTTGTGTAGCCTGGGACATACACACATGTTGTTGGTTTTTGTGTAGCCTGGGACATACACATATAGTACTGTTTCCATCCCATAGTCTGTTCTTGACTTTGGGATTGTGAAGAGACCTTTAGTGGCATGTCTTGCGTGGTATGCATGGGTGTCTGAGCTGTGTACTAGTAGTTCAAACAGACACCTCGGTGCATTCAGCACGTTAACACACAAGTAGTGAAGTCAGTCTCTCCTCCACTTTGAGCCATGAAAGATGTACATGCATATTATGAATGTACATTGAAGGGACAGCCGTGCTGCCCTGTTCTGAGACAAGTGTCATTTTCCGAAGTCCATCTTTGTGGCCCTTGATCACATGACTGAACAGTAGTAGTCCAGGTGTGACAAAACAAGAGTCTATAGGACCGTCCTTATTGATAGTGTTGTCAAAAAGAAAGAGCAGCGCTTTATTATGGACATACTTCTCTCCGTTTTAGCTAGCTATGTTATGAACATGACAGTTTACAATCCAGGGTTACTCCAAGCAGTTTAGTCACCTCAACTTGCTCAATTTCCACATAATTTTTTACAAGATTTAGTTGAGATTTAGGTTTAAGTGAGTGATTTGTCCCAAATACAATGCTTTCCATTTTTGAAATATTTAAGACTAACTTATTCCTTGCCACCCATTCTGAAACTAACTGCAGCTCTTTGTTAAGTGTTGCAGTGATTTCACTCGATGTAGTAGCTCTAAAAATGTTCTAAAAATGGCTCCGGAAGAAATGGCAGCAGTTTTACGTGCGCCCAACCAATTGTGATATTATGTGGGGTTTTTTCGCGTTATTTGTAACTTATTTTGTACATAATGTTTCTGCAACTGTATCTTACGGCAAAAAATAGCTTCTGGACATCAGGATAGCGATCACTCACCTCGGATTAGACCAAGATTTTTTCTTCAACAAACAAGACGCACAAGACATTCTCCAAACACCCGGCAGGGCCGACATCCCCGGTATTTGCAAGAGGAAGCGACGCAGTTACAGAGGACAAAGAGCCGGATGCCTGGTCAGGACCCGCAGAAGGCGAGTGGGAAAGCTGCCATTACTGTCAATACTACTCGCCAACGTGCAATCACTGGACAATAAAATAGACGAGGTACGATCACGAATATCCTACCAACGGGACATCAAAAACTGTAATATCCTATGTTTTACGGAATCGTGGCTGAATGATGACATGGATATTCAGCTATAGGGATACACGCTGCACCGGCAAGATAGAACAGCAGACTCTGGTAAGACGGGGGGGGGGGGGGTCTGTGCATATTTGTAAAGAAAAGCTGGTGCACGAAATCTAAGGAAGTCTAGATTTTGCTCGCCTGAAGTAGAGTATATTGTGATAAATTGCAGGCCACACTACTTGCCTAGAGAGTTTTCAGCTATACTTTTCGTGGATATTTATTTACCACCACAGACAGATGCTGGTACTAAGACCGCACTCAGTCAGCTGTATAAGGAAATAAGCTAACAGGTAACCACTCACTCAGAGGTGGCACTCCTAGTGGCCGGAGACTTTAATGCAGGGAAACTTAAATCAGTTCTAACAAATTTCCATCAACATGTTAAATCTGCAACCAGAGGGAAATAAATCGCTACTGTATATAGCCTGTCTTTTTACTATCGTTTCATTTCTTTACCTTCCTATTGTTCACCTAATACCTTTTTTGCACTATTGGTTAGAGCCTGTAAGTAAGCATTTCACTGTAAGGTCTACACCTGTTGTATTCAGTGCACGTGACAAATTAACTTTGATTTGATTTGAGCTGACGTGTATAGTGTTGAGTCATCCGCATACATAGACACACTGGCTTTACTCAAGGCATGTCATTAGTGAAGATTGAAAAAAGTAAGGGGCCTAGACAGCTGCCTTGGGGAATTCTTGATTCTACCTGGATTATTATGTTGGAGAGTCATCCGTTAAAGAACAAACTCTGTGTTCTGTTAAACAGGTAACTCTTTATCCACAGTATAGCAGGGGCGGTGTAAAGCCATAGCACATACGTTTTTCCATCAGCAGACTATGTTCCATAATGTCAAAATCCGAACTGAAGTAACAAAACAGCTCCCAAAATCTTTTTATCACCAATTTCTCTCAGCCAATCATCAGTCATTTGTGTAAGTGCCGTATGTTTCTATGGGCTGAAGTAGTAAAGGCCAAATTAAATATATTGTTTTGATACCTAAAGGGATCCTACATTTCAAATAGCTAAATGACTCATGGTATAACCATCTTAAAACGGCTTAGAATTTTACCCAATGCCACTGACATCCAGCAAATTCAAGAGGTAAGGGTAGAGGTGGGCTTCTAAAGCTTACAGTAACATCAGTTATGTTTTTGTATGACCCCATGAGATGCATTACGCATTTTGTTTTCATTGGTTGTGGCTCCCATTAGGCAACCCCATTGGGGAGCTGAGTGAGGGAGTGAAATATAGCTATGACATTTTCTAAACCCCAATGTTAAGTGGGAATCAGAACTGGGCTGTTACAAAAACAAATGTGGTCCTTCTCTGGCTGTTATAAATCTTGCATCCAGTGGGGAGTCTGATCTGCTGTGAAATTCTGTCATTCTTTTCACTCGGGCGAATGTCTGTCTCCAAACGGAAGCCAGGCGTATAAACTCTCTGCTATGTTATGCTAAATGTTCTCATATAACAAATGTAAAACTGATCAGTTAGACACAGCAGGAAGGGAGATGTACTGTACGATCTGCAGGACTGGTCAGATCCATGTAAAATGGCCTGGGAATGTACTTAATGTAAATAAGCGTATGTTTGGTCGTATGTGCGTGTGCTTGTGCATGCTTCCTTCGTCTGTGTGTGTCCCTGCGTGTCAGTGTTCGTGTGTTGGATGTTGTGATAGATTGTCATGATTCAGATGTACCTTTCCTCACACACCCATTTAATTCAATATCATGTGATGTGATGTGAAGAGTCTAGCCCTGGAATGCATAGGGAATACCACTAATGACTGGTGATGTCATCCCCAGTGGAACACACACACAGACCAATATCTCACTGCACTTGTACTGAACTTCAGAAATAATGTCAATGTCAACTCTGATTATGGGATGGATGGACTGAAATAGTAACCTGTGGTATTACAGCATCTAGAGCAGTGGTTTTCAAACCTTTTCAGCGAGGACCCCATTTATTTAGCCAGAACTTCTGAGGACCCTAGAATTTCTGGCGACCCAACTCCAAATCTAATGACACAACCTTAAAATTCGTCAAGCATCATTTTTCTTTCAAATTTTCTTTCTCAAAAAACATTTGTATGTTGCCCCATACAATAATTCGTATTTTTTTATTGTTTGTCGTTGTCCCCTACCCAAAAAGGTATTTGACACCGACTTTGAATACCACTGATCTAGAGTATTGCAGAGGCAAGCAATGATGCTTCAATTATATAAGATGTATCCTCAAGGGAAAACTAGACTGTATTTCTTATGCACTTATGTCTGAAAATTTATTTTTTGTTGTTGCCTGTGCTACTGAGTGTATCATTCTTATAACACAGTAAGCAAATCATCATAAGCCTCTCTGTCTGCCACGTCTCAGTGGTGTGTGTGTATCCTGGCCAATGTGGACTCTGGTTTGGGCCATCTGGTCCACAGATATGCTCCAGTGGTAGTCTTTCCAGCCTGACAAACCCAGAGTCTGGACACGTGTTTGCCTTGGAACCCTGCATCTATTTGGCATGTGTTTTTTGGGGGGGGGAACTCTCACATCATGCATTCCAAATGGTGCCTTATTCACTATATAGTGCACTGCCTTTGACCAGGACACATATAAGTCTCTGGTAAAATGTAGTGCACTATATAGGGAATAGACACCATTTGGGATGCATCCATACTCCGTCTGTATTAGATAGAACGTCGCGGTCCCCACCCGCCTTGGGGGAAACCAACCCATGGTTACCTTGGTTACCCCATTGGATCACAGCAAAAACTTTTTTCAAATGCAATTTTCTTGTTGTCTGCTTGTTTTAGTCACTAAACTACATTTAAGAAAAGTCCAACATGTCTAAAGATAACTTTTCAACAGTGCCTGCTCTCAGGCGTTCTCACCACTTAAACTTAATACGATAGGGCTTCCCTCATGCCCCTTTTCATGACGGTGCTAGCAGCCAGGTGAGTGAGTGAGTGTTAGCTAGCTACCGACCAGATCATTAAGACCAAAAACACAAACAAATATACTATAAAACTACAAGTAGTGAGTGGAGTAACACATGTACAATACTAAACAAGTTAAATGTCTTACCTGTGATGAAATGTTTTCCACACTCATAGCTACATGTATCCTACTTGGACACAGGGTCAACACATTTCCCACTATCCCACTTCGAATAGCCTGAAGCCCCACAACTCTTCTCACAGGCCTATGTAGGAGCATTGTGAACCATAGATTGTTAACCTGGTTGTACATTGAACAACACAGCAGCTTTTCGGCACATTTTGTTATTGCTGTATAATAAAAATGTATGACGAAGTTTTACAATGGGGGTCAATGGGATTTAAAAAATATATAAATATTTTACCCTTATTTTACCAGGTCTGTTGACTGAGAATACGTTCTCACTTACAGCATTGATGTGGGGAATAGTTACAGGGGAGAGGAAGAGCGACGAACGAGCCAATTGGAAGCTGGGGAAGATTAGGTGGCCATCATGGTATTGGAATTTAGCCAGGACTCTTACGATAAGTGCCATGGGATTTTTTTGTGACCACAGAGAGTCAGGATGCCCGTTGAACGTCCCATCAGAAAGATGGCTCCCTACACAGGGCATAGCATGTTTGTTTTTCCCAATTTGTGGTCGTGATCGAGAGGAATTCCTTCTTTTGACGTGAATATCAACTTGGGGTATAGACTTCTTATTGACCATCTAGAATAGCTTAGGGTAGAAATCATGATATGTGGTGGTGAAGTCAAATTAAGGATGTCTATGTGTAACTTAGTCTTGGACATTACCCCTAAATATACTACCATAGATTGGTTAGAGCCTGTAAGTAAGCATTTCACTGTTGTATTCAGTGCACATGACAAATAAACTTGGAATTGGTTTGATTTAGAAGTAGGTTATACTAAACAGCTGTTGCAGAAGAGACAGTAGCTGGGGGATGGAGGTGTGGATTCATCCAAGTTATCTATTATGTGGTGTGTTCTATCAATCTATTGATATCTATTATGTGGTGTGTTCTATCAATCTATTGATATCTATTATGTGGTGTGTTCTATCAATCTATTGATATCTATTATGTGGTGTGTTCTATCAATCTATTGATATCTATTATGTGGTGTGTTCTATCAATCTATTGATATCTATTATGTGGTGTGTTCTATCAATCTATTGATATCTATTATGTGGTGTGTTCTATCAATCTATTGATATCTATTATGTGGTGTGTTCTATCAATCTATTGATATCTATTATGTGGTGTGTTCTATCAATCTATGGATATCTATTATGTGGTGTGTTCTATCAATCTATTGATATCTCCTCTTGAGGTGTGTTCTATCAATATATTGACATCTATCCCTGTGTTCTGTTCTATCAATCTATTGATATCTATTATGTGGTGTGTTCCATCAATCTATTGATATCTATTATGTGGTGTGTTCTATCAATCTATTGATATCTATTATGTGGTGTGTTCTATCAATCTATTGAAATCTATTATGTGGTGTGTTCTATCAATCTATTGATATCTCCTCTGTGTTCTGTTCTATCAATCTATTGATATCTATTATGTGGTGTGTTCTATCAATCTATTGATATCTCCTCTGTGTTCTGTTCTATCAATCAATAGATATCTCCCCTGTGGTGTGTTCAATCAATCTATAGATATCTATCCCTGTGTTCTGTTCTATCAATCTATAGATATATATCCCTGTGTTCTGTTCTATCAATCTATAGATATCTCCCCTGTGGTGTGTTCAATCAATCCATATAAATCCGTCTGATTATGGGCTGGAGATGAGCCGGCTCAGTTCCACAGGCACCCCTCCGGATGGGGCATGTTATGTCCATAACACAATGTGACAGTTGATCTGAACTGCAGTGATCTTGACAGCATGAAGATGAAGAGGAAGACATGGTAGTTAACCCAATGAGTCCCACTGTCGCGCCGGGCTGGATTTAGGGCTGCTAACCTTTTTTAAGCATTGTCTGTTTGAGCTCTAGACTTTTGAGTTGATTAACCGGGGCTGAGCTAGAGCAGTGTTTGTGAGATAAGGGCACATCCGAAGGGGCCCGGGGCCTGGGGCCGAGTCTTTCTTTTACAAAGGTCTGTAGAGACAGAATGGTTTTAGCTACAAAATATTAAAATGTATCTATTAAAAGCTGAGACTCTCACAAACACCCACGTGTAACATGTTTTGCTCTATGATGCTCACAAGCTACACAAGTGTCGTTAGAAGGTAAGGGGTTCTTCTACATAGAAGATCGTAGGAAATCCTAGGACATAGTGCCTATGATACTGTAATAAGCTTATATAGTTGCTGTCACAAACTACAAACTTCACAAAACTGTCACTGACTAGTTGGATATTCATTTCCCACTGAGGAAACAATTTATGTGCTTACAGCATTTATATAAATTCATTTTCATCAGGTTTTTTCTCTGGGGACCTTATTTTTTTTTTTAAATGGCATATGTCAATAGCACTCATGAATACAACTGATTATGTCAAATTTGTATTCTACTTGTAGCCCTGGTTGTCCTGAAAAGAAAATGGTAAAACACTTCATTGTGAGGCTAAATATAAGGGCTGGACATGCAGATAAATGAAAGTCAGATAAGTGGAAGTCAGATAAATGAAAGTCAGATCAATGAAAGTCTGATAAAGGAAAGGCAGATTTTTGCCGAGGTCTCAAGACTGATAGGGTTTTAAGGATTACTGAATGCATTAACTCCATATGAACTGTCACATTACGTACGTAGACAATGCAAAGAGAAACTTCAGGGAAATGATTCAGGACAACCATGAATAGTCTCATCCACCTCTACCTGCACCAGGACAAGTAGAAATTAATGTTTGGATTTCATATGCATGAACTGAATCTCACTTCTACTGCGCCATATAAGGTAAAATAGCTGCAGAACGGCAGTTATTCAATATCCAGTGCTTCTTCCTTCACTTTTATACCATTCTGTATTCTACTGACCTACTTGTCAGCCCACATACAGTAACAGATGTGTAGGCTAAGCAGCTCAGAATGATGGTCCCACGCCTACGCTCTCGGCAGCATCAATGCTCTCTGCACTACATTCTCACCCTTCTATTCCTGCAGTAATAGTCAGAGTTCAATTGAGAAAACTGTGTCAGTTACATAACACTTTGACTGCAGGGGTCCTGCTTGTTTGTGTGGGATGGCACAGGGTTGATTGGCGCTGGCAGGGTATACTTTCCCTGCTGTGACGACTGCCTTCGAGGTTTGGCCATTTTGGATTTGGCAAGTCTGTTCTTTTAAAAAGCCTGTTTGTGACTAAGCAGAAAATATATGTGTAAAAGGAGTCAACTGACAAAAAAATTCCCTTCTGCGCCAAACTAGTTACACACCCTCCCTAAACCTACAGTGGCTGTGGCAGAGAAAGACAAAGGTTCAGGAATAATCCTATATATACTGTGGGAGCTTAGCTTTTCACTCAGAAATAAGTGTTAGAATTGCTGTTTTTCCTGTGTTTTGTATCATATTGTACAACAGCTGATGAAACTAACACTGTAAACGTGTGAAGAAATGTGATCAGTGTTATTCCCTGACTATCTACACAGGACTTTCTAATCAGCAGGTTTGCATAGGCGGCAGTTTCAGCTTTCCATGGTGACATCACCATGCGGTATATTGGTTAAGAGATGGGTTAGTTGACAACGTCACGAATATGATGTGCACGCCTTGCTGAGGCAGAAGCTCTTGAGTTGTTGTGATTCCGGATGACCAGATCGCTACCAACAATGATAACAAACTGTATTGTGGGGAATCTCTCACAGTCTCACTTTAGAATTAGATGTTCATCCATGTTTCTCAAACGTCAAATTTCTAAGTTGTTCCCAATGTCATATTTCAAAGTTTTTAAGGTTCAGTTTAGGCATTAACTCAGAATTCTGAATTAACTTCGAATGGTTAAGGTAAGAGTTAATGTTTTTTTATATATTTTTGTATTTATTTAACCTTTATTTAACTAGGCAAGTCAGTTGAGAACAAATTCTTAATTTACAATGAGGGCCTAAAGTTAGGGATAGGTTTTAAACAAAAATTGCAAAAACAGCTTTCTATTACTGGATTTGAATGTGTAACCTTTGGCACCAGTGGCAGGTGCTTACACCCATCCTCCATAACCAATGCAAAACTGAAACCTATTTGAAAGTAACAGCACTCACTGTTGCCCCTAGTGGCCGGTTTCCATGTCACCTCCCAACGTCCTCAGACATGGAGGGATGTCGAATACTGACTTGTATCATGGGTGACCTGGCTGTTTTAATCAATAGCTAATTTGATAACTGCTTGCATAGACATGCTTCGACAGTATATGGCTCAGTAGTGGGAGACAATGGTATAACAGCTAAATGGATGACAAGTGGGGAAAGTATAGCTGCAACTTTCACTTTTAAGATTGGCTCCATTTGCTTTCACAAGATAGCAATTTCAGCCAACCTATTGTATCCCACTCATGCACGCATACTGTGTACACACACGTGCACACAGACACGCGCACACAGACACGCACACACACACACACACACACACACACACACACACACACACACACACACACACACACACACACACACACACACACACACACACACACACACACACACACACACACACACACACACACACACACACACACACACACACACAAACACACACACATTCCTTCAGGAGAGTGGCTGCTGCATAGCTGCCGTAATTGTATTAGATTGTATGACGGATTGAGGAGTGAGCTTGACTAGCTTGAGTGAATGAGGAACAATGTGATTAGTAGCGATCTGTTCTGGGAAACGGAAGGGCTGGCTCCCAGGCTTATCCCAGGCTGTTGTCCAGGTGGCTGTGATGCTAACACTGGGACCCAGCTTTGGACGGGTGACCTAGTGATACACTTTCTCCTGTCCTTTCTAAAACTCTGACCTCTGAGTCTCTAGGCATGTCACCTCTTCCCCTCTGTGGACATCGATGTCTCATCAGGTTTGTCTAGTCCACAGCCCAGGGAACAAAGACAGGGAGTTATTTGAATGTTCTATTTAAAGTATTGTGAATAATTCAGAAAGTAACCTATACATATCACACATGCAATCATATACACAATACACTCCATTGCCTCCAACTTTGTGCAGGCAAAAAAACTAAGAGAATTATTGTATTAATCCTATTATAGCCATTTTCGGTTAGTGAACATATGGAATATTAATCAGACTCCAGATCCAGTTTCATCATTTTGAGCTTTATCTGTAAATCCTCATCGTGGTGATTGAACAGCAGAGCAAAGGATTACAATGATCCTATTACAATACTATTAAACCATAAATAACATGATAATTTCTAGATGAAAATATAATAATGATGGAAAACATTCAAAATATGTGAAACACACCATAGGTGCTTCTTTCTTGTCAACCAGCTCATTTTCAAATCACTCAAGATGGTGATCGTCATGAGACAGAGATGTTAAAGGGAAGGAGGATGCCGATGCCTCTCTGCTGGAGGCCATGTTATAAGATAAATCAGAGCTGTGAGCTTTCTGTCATGGAGACACTCTTAAACCACTGTCTTCTCACTGGGGGCCTTTGGTCATATGGAAGACGAGCCACAGTGTTGTGTTGCTGTTCCCTCTTGTCCCCACACGCCTGCCTGTCTGTCTATGTTTGTGTGTGTGTGTGTGGGGGGGGGGGGGGGGGGGTGTGACTGTGTGTGTGTGTGTGTGTGTGTGTGTGTGTGTGTGTGTGTGTGTGTGTGTGTGTCTGTTTCTGTGTCTGTTTCTGTTTCTGTGTGTATGACTGTGTCTGACTGTGCATCTGTGAGTGTGTGTGTGTGTGACTGTGTCTGACTGTGCATCTGTGAGTGTGTGTGTGTGACTGTGTCTGACTGTGCATCTGTGAGTGTGCGTGTGACTGTGTCTGACTGTGCATCTGTGAGTGTGTTTGCGCGCACCACTGTCTCTGCCCCCCTGTTTCTGTCCCCTGCTTTCTGTCCCCCTGTTTCTGCCCCCTTGTTTCTGCCCCCCTGTTTCTGCCCCCCTGTTTCTGCCCCCCTGTTTCTGCCCCTGTCTGATAAGCTCCAATCTGACATACCCAGGACACACAGCACAGGAAGTGGCAGTGGAAATGTGGAATCTGGGACTCTGATCTAAATTTAACAGATATATGAGGACAGGACTGTTATATAAAGCTTGTTCTCCTTTTTCCTACAGTCTTAGAAAAAAGGGTTCCAAAAGGGTTCTTCAGCTGTCCCCATAGAAGAACCATTTTTGGTTCCAGGAAAACCCCTTTTTTGTTCCAGGTAGAACCATTTTGGGTTCCATGTTCTACATGGAACCTAAAACAGTTATACTTGGAAACAAAAGAGATCGACCAAGAACCAACAATGGTTCTTCAAAGGGTTCTCCTATGGGGACAGCCGGAGAACCCTTTTAAGTTCTAGACAGTACCTTATTTTCTAAGAGTGTAGTGGTCAGCTGTAGTGCAGTGGTTCTCAAATAGTTTGGCCTTGGGACCCAGATTCGACCAGGCTGTTTTAGTCGCCACCCAATACTTGCATCGCGGATGCCATCTGGAAAGCTATTTTTAATGCTACATTGAAAGTAACTGTAGAAATGTATATGACAAGGGAACAACATTCCCACCTTTTCCATTGTCAACAATTCATTTTGCCCATATTGTTATTGAAGAATGTTAGTAAGCGCACTGATTTGAGACCACAAAATCTGTTTATTGCTGTATATATGGAGCTATTTGTAATTTCACAATGTTCAATCGAGTTTAACTTAAAGATGATTAATTGTTTGTAAATCCAGCACATTAAAACCGCTATTTGAACATCCCCTAACAACAGTTTCTCTTTTCACATTTGACTATTCAGGTGAGTTTTTCCCTCAGAATTGAAACAAGAGTGAATCAATGGCATTACAAGACTCAGGTTCAACATAAAGAGATAATGCATAAGCGTGCAGGCTATATTAAACTTGAAATGCCCTCAACTTTGGATGGTAAGACTCGGCCCTGAATGGTAAGGGCTCTGCAACAAGAAATTAAAAATGAATTTGGCCTTTTTGTATTTTAGGCAGAACATTTAGAATAGCCTGAAGAGGGCTTCTTGGTAGCTAGTTATGAGGTCGGGAGATTGGGAACCTATCTGTGCTAGCTAAAGACAACTTCATACAATTGCTAAGTGGCTAGTTGTATTACAGAGAAAAACAACAACAACAAAAATCTAAAATAAATAGTAGATTTGTACATGACAAATCTGAGGGGGCACGTGCCCCTCTACACCCTATGAGCATGCCACCTCTGCAGCTTGGCATGATGTCACACAAATATATGAGTCACTGTGTGTGTGTGTGTGTGTGTGTGTGTGTGTGTGTGTGTGTGTGTGTGTGTGTGTGTGTGTGTGTGTGTGTGTGTGTGTGTGTGTGTGTGTGTGTGTGTGTGTGTGTGTGTGTGTGCGTGTACGTGTACGTGCGTGCGTGCGCGCATGCATGTGTGTGCTCATGTGCATGTACGCTTATGTATGAGTACGCTCGTGTGTATGTGTGTGTGTGCATGTCAGTGTGTGTGTGTGCGTTGGTGTGACATGTGTGTGGAATGTGTGTGTGACAGAGAGATTAAATAAGAGAGAAAAAGAGAGAGGTTACAAACATCCTGTTACAATACATTTAATCCTCCTTTTTAGCTCTTCCATTGGCTCGTTTTGTGTACAGCATCCTCTGACCCCCACTCACACACTCTCTCCAACGCAGCGTGTGGGTCTTCAATTGTATTCTTCATCATAGGTTCATCCCATTGCAGTGGTTAGCAGTTGGTATGGAACACTGACATATGCACGACTGCTTAGGACTTCCAGTGGAATTATCCCGTGGCTTTGCGTGAAAGAGGAAATCTGCAGTTGGGTAAGAAAATAACCGTCCTCTCTATTTAAGTCTGTCAAGCCTTTTCAGAACAGATTCATATTACTGTTTTACAATTTTACACATGTAAATCTAGTATTATGGCAAAAATAGTCCTTTCTCTTTTTACTCCACTCCTGTCTGGTTCAAGGTCTCTGTGTGTCATAACAGGAGACATCTCTATGCTTTCCTTGTCAATCTAGCATCTTGGTGTGTGGTGTGCTCTGTAGATATGGGCTGCATTCTACTGGATGTCATAATAATCTGTGGCAAGATTCAGAGGTACAGTGGGTTTGTAAATGTTGATAAACAAACACTGTCACGTTGACTAGTTTAGACCAAATCAGTAGACTATAGGCTAACAGTGTATGTTTAATCAATAAGGCCCGAGGAGGTGTGGTATATGGCCAATGTACCACGGCTATGTGCTGTTCTTAAGCACCACGCAATACGGAGTGCCTGGATACAACCCTTAGCCGTGGTATATTAGCCATATTTCACAAACCCTTGAGGTGCCTTATTGCTATTATAAACTGGTTACCAATGTAATTAGAGCAGCAAAAATAAATGTTTTGTCATACCTGTGGTATACTGTCTGATATACCACGGCTGTTATCCAATCAGCATTCAGGGCTCGAACCACCCAGTTTATGAAGAAGTCTGTATGGGCCCTGTGTAGGAGGAGGCTTGTCACTCCATTGTCATTAATGTCAAATCTATTCATGTTCATCTATGTGTGTGTTTGTGTGGTGTGTGTGTGTGTGTACGTGCGTGCATGCGCATGTGCAGATGTGTTCGTGTGTGTGAGTTTCTATGTGTGTGTCTGTACCTGTGAGTTTCTGTGTGTGTGTCTGTACCTGTGAATTTCTGTGTGTACGTGTGTGTGTGTGTGTGTGTGTGTGTGTGTGTGTGTGTGTGTGTGTGTGTGTGTGTGTGTGTGTGTGTGTGTGTGTGTGTGTGTGTGTGTGTGTGTGTGTGTGCATGTCCACATGCATTAGTTCATAGAGTGATTGTGTGTGACAACATCTGCTGCTCTCCTACTATGCCTACATTACATGTGTAAATGCAGGCCTTACTAGCCGTACCTCCAGGTTGTTCAAGGCACTGACCTGTTGTGTTTATCTCCACTCCGATGATTACTGAATGGGTCATCTGGAACAGACACACGGAGCCATGTGTTGTACAGGAGGGCAAATAGGACTAAATCAACTACACGTCCAATTATATATTACATTGAGTATCTCATAGTGATTGCCTCTGGCGATCTACTGTGCAGCTGCAGCAGAACACGTCAACAAGTCCCCCACGGCACAGATATCTGCTGCTGTTTTCTTTTGTTGTGATATGAGGGTGGTAGACAGGGGCTGGGTGTTGATGGGGAGGCCATGGTTACCGTAGCACAGGGTGGAGTCCATCATGTCTATAATGTCTATACTCTACAACCCATCACATATATCTTTATACTCCGGACTCCGACATTGCTCGTCCTAATATTTATATATTTCTTAATTCCATTATTTTACTTTTAGATATGTGTGTATTGTTGTGAATTGTTAGATTTTACTGCACTGCTGGAGCTAGGAACACAAGCATTTCGCTACACCTGCAATAACATCTGCTAAATATGTGTACGCAACCTATACAATTTGATTTTAAGATGTAGCATGAACCAGGGACATGACCAGACGGTTAGTTGGGGAGGGGTGGGGTGCTGCTGGCACGACCTTAAAGGGCCAGCAGTCCTGCTGCATGTGCCAAACGATGTCAGTCTGTAACGATGTCAGTCTGTCACTGACTCTCCCAGCATGCAGTTCACTGGAGGGAAAAGGGGAATGATGGAATATGTTTGTGGCAAAGCTGCTCCAACCAAAATTATGAGAATTATAATATTAACACAATTCTATTTTATTTGACGTGACTTTCATACCCACATCCCCACGCATTCCCGAGCCTCTGTTGAAATCATCTTTGACAGGACATACAGTGAATCTATCGACAGTAACCCACTCTCTTTCTCTGTGTGTCAGACAGACAGCCTGCTAGGTACACCTGTTGTCCAGTATAGTGTAGAACAAATGTTACAAGAAGCATGCCATTTTCCGTCTCCTACGGCTTGCAAGAATATGATCCACAGTATATTTTGTATGAGATAAACACATGCACGTGTTCTCTCTAGTCTCCCACGAAGCAGGACCACACACATGGAGCTCTACAACACCCCTCAATTTGTCATCAAAAAGAAAGGAGGACCAAGGCACTCTTCATAAATTAATTAAAATGCCTTTATTAGTATGGCATGTTCAATAGAAACAAAGTTGTTTAAAAACCGACGCGTTTCGGCTGCATGGCCTTCGTCAGGGAGTACAGAAAAAAGAGAATACAATGTCCTCTTTTGAAAGTCTTTTCCAATTAGCCCTAATTAGAAGAGGGAGTGGTTACCAAATTGGACACACCTAGTAAGCAATAATATACACATGAAAAGGTAAAATACTGTAGCTATGTTATCATGAGCATACAACTCCAAGCTAGAAGTATCAGAACACCCAGAGAGGCAGTTCCAACCCTAACCATGACTGGGAGAAGTGTCCAAAACAAGAAAGCAATATATTCCACAGATCACAGCAAAACATGAACAACAGTCCAAACATAGCTAGAGGGCAATTGAGCAAAATGTCCACTAGATGACAGCAAATGGACCCATAACGACCCTACAGGAAGGGTGAGAAATCATATCTTCACCCCTCAATTTGTTTCTGATTGATTCCATATGATATGTTCAGTAACCTAACTACTGATATTTGATGTTCAGGAAGGACAGATGTCGGATCTTAACATAATCCCTCTGTTGTCGCAGAGAATTTACCTGCTGCATTAGGACATTCAAATGAGCCTCGTGAGTTCCTGAAAATGAGCAGTTCTCTTTCTCTCCACGCGAAGGCAGTCAAGTCATTGGGATCTGGGCTTGATATCAAAATAATGTTCTCTCTCGCTCAAACGCTATAGGCCTAGGTCCTAGTCCTACACCCTTCAAATGCTCAAAAATGTATCTGAAATGCAGCCATACACATCAACAGCCATGGTTTTATATAGCTTAATAACACAAGATTGATATTGGTCTCCACTAGGCTACGACAAGTGTCAAGTGTATACTAGGGTCAAAATGTAGTTCAATAGTGGCCTGGGGTCGGTGTAGCAGTTAGGACCACTGTCTTCAGAGTGCACATATAGGCTTACCATGTCGGTGTGAGTTCAATTCTGACCCACGCCCTTCTGTAACAAATAACTCAATCGCCCGATTGACCTGGTTTATTTCCACATTTCAAATATGGACAGTCCAGGGATATTTTACCCCCAATCCTGATAAGAAATGACCATACCAGACACTTTTGGATAACTGTCACGTTCTGACCTTAGTTTCTTTTTTATGTCTTTGTGTTAGGTTGGTCAGGGCGTGAGTTGGGGTGGGCGGTCTATGTTCTTTTTTCTAGGTTGTTTGTTTTCTATGTGTTTGGCCTGGTGTGGTTCCCAATCAGAGGCAGCTGTTTATCGTTGTCTCTGATTGGGAGCCATATTTAGGTAGCCTGTTTTTCATTGTGTGGGGTGGGTGTTTGTTTCATGTTTTCCGTTTCAGTGTTTGCACCATTCGGGACTGTTTCGGTTTTCACTTTGATTCTCTTGTTCTTTTTGTATTTTGTATTCATTCTCATTAAAAGTTATTATGGATACGTACCACGCTGCACATTGGTCCGACATTTCCTACTCCTCCTCAGACGAAGAGGACGAAAGCCGTTACAATAACATAAATAGATAACAAATAAATTAATAACAGTAGGCTACACCAACATTAGTTTCCATTCATAAAAGGTATCTGGTAAATTGCCAGAGTAGATTTGCCGTGGTGAACAAGGAAATACTTGATTTCTACTGTACAGAATGCTTGCCTGTTATAAAAGGACTAAGTTGTTCAGATTGCAATACCATCCAGAGGGCGAACTTATCTTGAAATACTTTGGTTGCAAGCAGGACTAATGTTAATATGTCATTTCGTAAAGCTGTCAAGATGTTAATGCATTTGCGACTGTCCAAAGACGATTTTATTGCAGTGAGACACTTTCTCTAATGAATAAATTATCAGACTTTTCTGTTAACTTCTTGAAAACATTTAAATAATTGCAATTAACTTGTTGGGCATAATGTAGGCTCAGTCTGGACACTAGATCACCCAGCATTCACTCGGAGCTGGAGCGTGCTGCTAAGATCACTGTGCTACAACAATGCTCGAGAAAGCACAAAGAGTACAAATGATACATAGACGTGTAGTTTTTAATTATTTTCTTTTAATCCTTCCCCAAACAATAACCCTAACCTTAAGCACTGGGAATTAATGCCAAAACTGTTAAACTTTGACTTGTTAATGTTTTAACCCTGTAACCACACATAATTAACCCTGTAACCATGCAGAATTAACCCCGTGGAATGAATGCGTCAAAAATAGACATTCATCCATGAGTCAAAGGGCAGTGGGACGAATTCGAAGCTATGTCGACTCTGGCATTTGTGTGCTGGGGTCAGTGGCTTTTAACCGCATGACCACACAGGCACTGAGGCAACCAAAATAATTGTTTTTGCCTATCGCTTGCCTTCAACATATAATAAAATAATTGATAAAAAAAAAAAACATAACGAAAAATACATTTACCACTTACATATATGTCAATTTATTATAATCTACATATGAATTTGCACAAGACTCTCTGTAGCTTGCACATAGCCTACAGAAGTTACGGTACTGCCAGTGACAGCCGGTGTAGTAAATAAGAATTTGTTCTTAACTGACTTGACTAGATAAATAAAGGTTCAATTGAAAAAATAACTAAAAGAAAAGAAAACTGCATTTTATACAAACACCTAACTCAGGATTATTTTCCTCCTGTGACAAAATTCTATATTATCTGTCACTTTAATCTTAGTTATATGTACATATCTAACTCAATTTCCTCATACTCCTGCATATCGACTCGGTACTGGTACCACGTGTATATAGCCAAGTTGTGTTACTCATTGTGTATTTATTATGACTTTTATGAATTAACTTTTCTATTATTTCTCATTTTTCTTTCTCTCTGCATTGTTGGGAAGGGCCCGTAAGTAAGCATTTCACTGTTAGTGAAACTACACCTGTTGTTATCAAAGCATGTGATCAACAAAAATTGCTTTGATTTGAAAGGGATTAAATTAAGATCCGACATTTGTAGTCAAGAAAACACCATGAATAAGGCAACCATTTAGAATCAATCAATTGCAGCATGGTAATAGTTTGGAGACTTTCACTTGGTCTTATCCACATGTTAAAAAAATGCTGAAATATGATATATTAAGAGCATCATGTAATTTTTTAAATTATTTTTCTTTCAGAAAACCATGAGCGGCGGTGTGAACATCAAGACCATATCCCAGGCCCAACCAGGCTCAGGTCTGGTTTCTGGTATCCCCCTTCCCCAGAGGATAACCCCCCTCTCCAAACTGGACCCCAAACATCAGGGGGGCAGCACCCTATCTAACCCCACAGCACAGTTTCAACTCAGCACCAAAATACATCCCTCCTACTCTTCATCATCTTCATCCTTTTCAAACGAGCTGCTAAGTGGTGCAGCTTTGAGGGGTGGTATCTGTCACACTGGCTCCTCCTCCAGAGTCTCCTATGCCCCAGAGAGAGGCACCATCAGCCGGTCAGCCTACAGCAGTCCCCAGGTCCCCAAGAGACAGACACCACCACCACGCTCCAAAGACACCCTGGACCTCCGCAGCAGCAGTGCTCCATCCCAGAAGGCTTTTCGAGAACTTCACACCAGGAGAAATGCCAATGGGAACTGGGCCTCAGGCGGGGTTCGCCACAGCCGTCTGGACGACAATGGAGATGCACAGGATGCCCTGTCGAAGCTCTCTGGTGGTGCTCTCCACTCAGGCCAAAGCAGACTCTCCAACACTAAAGCAGGGAACGGGAATCTGATCAGCGCTGTGTTGATGACCACCCGTCAGGAGCAGAGAGAGCTAAGGAACCTCTCCTGCCAAGGCATGGTCGCTTCTAAAAAAGACATGCCCACCAACAAACATAGAGCGTCCCGTCTGAGCCAGGGTGGTGGTGGTACCAGGCAGACAGTCAGTGTGCCACGCAGAGGGAGTGAGCCAGCCGGTAGTAACATGGCCACTGTGGCACCTTTCAGGTTCAGGTGAGGGCACACTGATAGCATCAGCTCTACTTTAATGTATAGTCACTGGGAGTATGTCTGGAATACATTTAAGACAATCCACTGGGGACAGATGTCAATTCAACATCTGTTCCACTTTCAATTGTTCCACTTTCCGTTGTTTCCACAGTTCTATATAATATCATTGAAATGACATGGAAACAACGTTGAGTCAACCAGTGTGTGCCCAGTGGGAATACATTATTTTATAGGCTATTCAATACATAGCAAAAATATTGTAATATTGTAGTGTAAACATGTATTATATGAATGTCCCTGACAGAATTGTATGGTGGTGTAAATTGATGGTCATGCTGTGCGTGTAGGTTGAATGTCCAGGATGATGATGTCTCTTCTCTGGAGGACCTGAGTGACTGCTCCTCTGACTCCATGGAGGTGTGCTGTGACGACCTGGGTGAGTCACATTCACTTGTGTCTCACCACGTTCACTGTACAGTACTAGTATTAGGGTTGGCCTATTTAACTCAACGACAAGCTGCTTGAGGATTGAAGAACAAACTGGTTTAGGATACCACATTTGGTTCGACATCCATTAAACATCTTGTAGACATCCTTTTTAACCAATTCAATGAAAATGTGTCATAGGGCTTACTGCCCCAGTCCTACACCAATGTGATTAAGGTGTTACACAAATCTCCAGATCCAGGGTTTGGTACCAAATCTAGTCCTCCTGCTGTAGAAGGTTATCTGAGCAGGCTTTATGGTTATTTGTAGTCATTTTCAGACACTTATCTGTGTCTAAATCCATGCTGACATACTGGAAAAAATATGTAGACATCTTGTTGTCAAATATCTCATTCCAAAATCAGGGCCATTAATATGGAGTTGGTCACCACTTCGCTGCTATAACAGCCTCCACTCTTCTGAGAAGAGTGTGTCTGAAGTAACCAAATCCACAAATTTGAAGGGGTGTCCACATACTTTTGTATATACAGTGTATGTATCCGCTCTGATCTGGAGCTGTCATCTGAGGCATCAAGGCCACATGTATGAAGAAACAGCCTTACATTTGGACATGATTTTGCATATACGAGGAATAGTAGAAAGTATGGTAAATTGTACTCTGTTATCCTGGAGGAAACATAAAACCATTGGAAAATGTTTCTAGACAATCTTTTTTTTTTTGCTTGTGATCACAGGTTGAATTGGGATTTTGCAGGATGCAGGTGGTGGGATTGTTTCCAACTATGCTGTCCAATAATGTTGTATTTCCATGTTCATTTTCAACAGAAATCTATTCACATTTCACTCTATGGTTAGGATCAATTCTGTCCCCTGACCATGTTTTAAAACTTCTTCAGGATTGGTGGGTCCCCTGCGGGACGGTTGAGCTAACGTAGGCTAATGCGATTAGCATGAGGTTGTAAGTAACATGAACATTTCCCAGGACATAGACATATCTGATATTGGTAGAAAGCTTAAATTCTTGTTAATCTAACTGCACTGTCAAATTTACAGTAGCTATTACAGTGAAAGAATGCCATGCTATTGTTTGAGGAGAATGCACAGTTTTGAACATGAAAATGTATTAATAAACAAATGAGGCACATTTGGGCAGACTCTACACAATATTTCATTTGATCAGTCTGAAACTTTGCACATATACTGCTGCCATCTAGTGGCCAAAATCTAAATAGCAGCTGGGCTGGAATAATACATTATGGCCTTTCTCTTGCATTTCAAAGATAATGGTACAAATTTTTTTTTATAATAATAAATAAAAATGTCTTTCTTTTTATTATTTTTTATCAGATCTACTGTGTTATATTATCCTACATTCCTTTCACATTTCCACAAAGTGATTGCACATACTTGCTTCATTGCCTGAGCTACAGGCAGTTAGATTTGGGTATGTCATTTTAGGCAAAAATTTAAAAAAAGGGGACGATCCTTAAGAGTTTTTATCAGATGATTCAACCATGATAAGCCACTTTATATCACAGATAATTTATTTTACTAACAGAACACACCCTATCTTTTATTTTGCTAACAGATCACACCCTATCATTTATTTTACTAACAGATCATTCCCTATCTTTTATTTTGCTAACAGATCACACCCTATCATTTATTTTACTAACAGATCATTCCCTATCATTTATTTTACTAACAGATCACACCCTATCTTTTATTTTGCTAACAGATCACACCCTATCTTTTATTTTGCTAACAGATCACACCCTATCTTTTATTTTACTAACAGATCACACCCTATCATTTATTTTACTAACAGATCACACCCTATCATTTATTTTACTAACAGATCACACCCTATCTTTTATTTTACTAACAGATCACACCCTATCATTTATTTTACTAACAGATCACACCCTATCTTTTATTTTACTAACAGATCACACCCTATCATTTATTTTACTAACAGATCACACCCTATCATTTATTTTACTAACAGATCACACCCTATCTTTTTGTCAGTCATGGCAACACAGACAATTAGGACATATTGACAAGCAGTTGTTTTTCAGTAAACAGGACAGCATGCCACGCAAATATGTATTGGTTGTTATAGTATTCCAGTGTTAACCTGTCTAGGATCAGCGTGGCGCTAGCGGCACCCCCCCCCCCCCCCCCCCCCCCCACTGAAAAACCAGTGCCGCGAAATTCAAAAAAAAAATATTTTTTTAGATATTTAACTTTCACACATTAAAGTCCAATACAGCTAATGAAAGACACAGATCTTGTGAATCCAGTCAACATGTCCGATTTTTAAAATGTTTTACAGGGAAGACACAATATGTAAAGATGTACATCAATTACCTAAAAATACATTAGCATAATCCACCATCTTTTATTTGTCCACCAACACCAGTAGCCATCACCAATTCGGCTAAACTAAGATATTTATAGCCCCTAACCAACAAAAAAACTCATTAGATGACAGTCTGATAACATATTTATGGTATGGGATAGGTTTTGTTAGAAAAAAGTGCATATTTCAGGTAGATGGCATAGGTTACAATTGCACCCACCGTCACAAATGGAATAGAAAAACTACTTAGAGCAACGTGTTTACCTACTTACTAATCATCAAACATTTCGTAAAAATACACAGCATACACGAATCGAAAGACACAGATCCTGTGAATACAGACAATATTTCAGATTTTCTAAGTGTCTTACAGCGAAAACACAATAAATCGTTATATTAGCATAGCACATACCACATAGCAGCCCAGCATTGATTCTAGCCAAAGTGAGCGATAAAAGTCAACATCGCCAAAAGATATTAATTTTTTCACTAACCTTCTCAGAATTCTTCAGATGACACTCCTGTAACATCATATTACACAATGCATATAGAGTTTGATCGAAAACGTTTATATTTAGCCACCAAAATCATGGTTAGACAATGTGAAATGTAACTCAGCTGGTCAGAATATGTCCTTGCGCCACTTAGACAGTGATCTACTCTTATACATAAATACTCATAAACGTGACTAAAAAATATAGGGTGGACAGGGATTGATAGACAATTTAATTCTTAATACAATTGCGGAATTACATTTTTTAATTTATCCTTACTTTTCAATACAGTTTGCGCCAAGCGAAGCTACGTCAAAAAACATGGCGTCCTAGGCCACTAAAATGTTTCGACAGAAACACGATTTATCATAATAAAAATGTCCTACCTTGAGCTGTTCTTCCATCAGTATCTTGGGCAAAGGATCCTTTCTTGGGAGAAATCGTCTTTTGGTGGAAAGCTGTCCTCTTGCCATGTGGAAATGCCAACTGCGTTCGGGATGAACTGAAAAGCGTGCCCAACTATTCACATCGTTTCAAAAAAAAATGTCCCAAAATCGCACTAAACGGATATAAATTGCTATAAAACGCTTTAAATTAACTACCTTATGATGTTTTTAACTCCCATAACGAGTAGAAACATGACCCGAGTAATATTACCCCCTTCACTAATGCTTGGAACAGGTGCGGGCCGGTGTCCTCTAGGCGCATGACGCAGCTCCAAAAGAATGACTAGCCTCAGGGTTTTTTCATTTGTAGGGCCTGTGAACGCACAATCGACCCCATTGGAATCGTCATCACGTAAAGGCATCCAGGGGAAGACGTAAGAAGTGTCCGTATAGTCATAGCAATATCAGTGCCCTTTTAACTGACTTCAGAACAGTGGCCAACATTTCTGAAATCTGAATCCATGTCAGGGAAATTGCTGTAGAATGGGCTCTGTTCCACTTAGAGACAAAATTTCAACTCCTATAGAAACTATAGACTGTTTTCTATCCAATAATAATAATAATATGCATATTGTACGATCAAGGATTTTGTGGGAAGCCGTTTCAAAAATTACCCAATTAGCATAAATAGTCTAAACAGCGCCCCCATCCCCAACAGGTTAATAGGCACCGCCCGTTTCACTAGTTCTCACTACAGTGTCTGCCAACATACAGTACAGTAAACACTTCATTACTCCCCACCTGTTTTATACATCAGGACCTAGGATCTCCTCCAGCAGTTTGTCACAACTGCATCTCACTGCTGCTGTTATATAAATACAGTTTTTCGTAAACGCACATGTGGGAAAATATGTTTTCCCGACTGTCAAAATCACTCTTAAATCCCATACAGCAGATTACTGTTTCCGAAATGTTTCTACATCTCGAGAGTACACTTGCCGTGAAATGTATGTCAAAACTGTTTAAAAAGCCATTAGAAGATCTTAACTTTAAACTCCAATGTCTGTTTTATTCTTACCGGAGCATGTATTTGTTTTGCATCTTCAAATGTTGAATAGGAGCATAGTGATTCATTTCACAGTGACATGTCTGTGAAAATGTTTAGTACCAAGTTTTCAGACTGTTGGGGGACATGAGGATTGGACATTGGAATAGTCATTCTGACAAAAATATCAATTTGCAAACATCCCTGTCTACAACAAACCACAATGTCAACCTACAGTATAACTAACATGGGCCTACAGTAAGAGGAGAATATGAAAGGAGAATATGGAAGTCACTCTGAGCCTGTAATGGAGAGAGAGGTGCCTAAGTGTTGCCCTGATTAGTACTGTTTAGGAACACCCAGCATGCAGATAATGAGAAAAGGAACTCAGAAAACCACTTTCACTATAAAAGCCTTGTAAGTAGTTATAAAAGCCTTCTAACTAGTTATAAAAGCATTCTGAGTAGTTATAAAAGCCTTCTGAGTAGTTATAAAAGCCTTCTGAGTAGTTATAAAAGCCTTCTGAGTAGTTATAAAGTCTTTGAAGTGTCTCTTAATTATGGTGATGATCGAGAGAGGCTGTGGTGACCCCCCCTCACTATATTCTTCTGGGAGAGGCTGTGGTGACCCCTCACTATATTCTTCTGGGAGAGGCTGTGGTGTCCCCTCACTATATTCTTCTGGGAGAGGCTGTGGTGGCGCCTCACTATATTCTTCTGGGAGAGGCTGTGGTGGCCCCTCACTATATTCTTCTGGGAGAGGCTGTGGTGGCACCCTCTCACTATATTCTTCTGGGAGAGGCTGTGGTGACCACTCACTATATTCTTCTGGGAGAGGCTGTGGTGGCCCCTCACTATATTCTTCTGGGAGAGGCTGTGGTGGCCCCTCACTATATTCTTCTGGGAGAGGCTGTGGTGGCCGCTCACTATATTCTTCTGGGAGAGGCTGTGGTGGCCGCCCCTCACTATATTCTTCTGGGAGAGGCTGTGGTGTCCCCTCACTATATTCTTCTGGAAGAGGCTGTGGTGGCGCCTCACTATATTCTTCTGGGAGAGGCTGTGGTGGCGCCTCACTATATTCTTCTGGGAGAGGCTGTGGTGGCGCCTCACTATATTCTTCTGGGAGAGGCTGTGGTGGCCCCTCACTATATTCTTCTGGGAGAGGCTGTGGTGGCGCCTCACTATATTCTTCTGGGAGAGGCTGTGGTGGCGCCTCACTATATTCTTCTGGGAGAGGCTGTGGTGGCCGCTCACTATATTCTTCTGGGAGAGGCTGTGGTGACCGCTCACTATATTCTTCTGGGAGAGGCTGTGGTGACCACTCACTATATTCTTCTGGGAGAGGCTGTGGTGACCCCTCACTATATTCTTCTGGGAGAGGCTGTGGTGACCACTCACTATATTCTTCTGGGAGAGGCTGTGGTGACCCCTCACTATATTCTTCTGGGAGAGGCTGTGGTGACCACTCACTGTATTCCACTGGGAGAGGCTGTGGTGGCGCCTCACTATATTCTTCTGGGAGAGGCTGTGGTGGCCCCTCACTATATTCCTCTGGGAGAGGCTGTGGTGACCGCTCACTATATTCTTCTGGGAGAGGCTGTGGTGTCCCCTCACTATATTCTTCTGGGAGAGGCTGTGGTGGCCGCTCACTATATTCTTCTGGGAGAGGCTGTGGTGGCGCCTCACTATATTCTTCTGGGAGAGGCTGTGGTGGCCCCTCACTATATTCTTCTGGGAGAGGCTGTGGTGGCGCCTCACTATATTCTTCTGGGAGAGGCTGTGGTGGCCCCTCACTATATTCTTCTGGGAGAGGCTGTGGTGGCGCCTCACTATATTCTTCTGGGAGAGGCTGTGGTGGCGCCTCACTATATTCTTCTGGGAGAGGCTGTGGTGGCCGCTCACTGTATTCTACTGGGAGATGCTGTGGTAGCGCCTCACTATATTCTTCTGGGAGAGGCTGTGGGTGGCCCCTCACTGTATTCCTGAGAGAGGCTGCGGGTGGCCCCTCACTGTATTCCTCTGAGAGAGGGTGATGGCCCATCACTATATTCCCCTGGTAGAGGGTGGTGGGAGGTTGAGTGGTTGAGTGGTTTTTAGGGCCGGATGGACAGATGCAGGACTGAGGGACCCAGTGATTTGATCTGGAACGCACTTTCGCCTCCTGTCAGCAAGTGCCTCTCGTCCACTCAGGACAGCCCTGGGGGTCTCTTCCAACCCATCACTGTGTCTTAGACTGTATTGATAAAGGGGTAAACAGAGGTCCGCTCTATATTGAGAGGATATATGTTTATTCCATATTGAGAATGTTCTCTGTGTGGCTTCGTCAGTGTAATCAGTGTTTAGCTTCATCAAATCAAATGGTATTTGTCACATGTGCCGAATACAACAGGTGTAGACCTTACAGTGAAATGCTTACTTACACGCCCTTAACCAACAAGAAACAGAGTATAAATCGAAAATATTTACTAAACAAAGTAAAACAAATGTAAGTAACACAATAAAATTAGAGAACAATAACGAGGCTATATAAAAGGGGTACCGGTACCAAGGAACTTGAAACTCTCGCCACTACAGCCCCGTCTATGTTAATGAGGGCCTGTTTGGCACTCCTTTCCCTGTAGTCCTCGATCATCTCCTTTGTCTTGCTCACATTGAGGGAGAGGTTGTTGTTCAGGCACCACACTGCCAGGTCTCTGACCTCCTCCTTATAGACTGTCTCGTCATTTTCGGTGTTCAGGCTGTTGTGTCATCAGTAATCTTAATGATGGTGTTGAAGTCATGCTTGGCCACTCAGTCGTGGGTGAACGGGGAGTACAGGAGGGGACTAAGCACGCTCCCCAGCTGTTGAGGATCAGTGTGGCAGATGTGTTGTTGCCTACCCTTACCACCTGGTTAAACCAGCTGATCTATGGCAGCCATATTGGAAACAACACCTGTTAACATTTTGAAATTGGTGGTGGTATGTCCAGGAACAATATAATAGTATTACTTCTATGACAGCACACAAAACACTCCCAGGTTAAAAAAAGGAAGAAAGACAATCACTTTGGTGAGACTTGAAACGAGCAAGATGACTTAGTAGTTTTCATCGGCCTTCCTCTACAGGTCTCCAGCATATTGAGCTCAGCAGGAATATACTAATATTCAGCATATGGGGAAAGTTGGGAGAAGAAAATGAACTCACATTACTATTCAGGTTTTTACAATATCCTGGACCCTGGGGCTCACATTCCACTCAGCACAATGATTTCATTAATGTTTGAAAGGAGTTGTATTTTTATGGTAGGACATCAAGGATTCTTCTGCTTTTCTTTGACACCACACACACACACACACACACACACACACACACACACACACACACACACACACACACACACACACACACACACACACACACACACACACACACACACACACACACACACATTGGGCAAGAACGTTCCTTTGTATCTTTGATATGTTGCAACATCATCATGGTTGTGCCACAGCAGCTGAGCCGTCACAGAATAATTACACAGACTTTCCAGTTCACTGGCAGCTGTGGAGCTGTCCACCCCATAGCCTCTTTACTCACACACACACACGCACACGCACACGCACACGCACACGCACACGCACACGCACACGCACACGCACACACACACACACACACACACACACACACACACACACACACACACACACACACACACACACACACACACACACACACACACAGCTGGTCAATCGTAGAGTCAGATTAGTCTCGAGATGTGTGGGAAAGCAGCGGCAGGAGGCTGGATTCTGGATGCTGGTCCGCCCTGGCCTCTCCTGAGGAAGGGTGTCTCCCTCCTAGCACTCAGATATGTTACAATGTCCTAGTTCATTAACCCAGCACTCAGACACGTTACAATGTCGTCGTTCATTAACCCAGCACTCAGATATGTTACAATGTCCTAATTAATTAACCCAGTCCTCAGATATGTTACAATGTCCTAGTCCAATAACACATCACTCAGATATGTTACAATGTCCTAGTACATTAACCCAGCACTCAAATATGTTACAATGTCCTCTTAAGTATCCGTCCCTTTTTTTTCTCGATTTTTGCCTAAAATGACTTACCCAATCTGTAACTCAGGCCCTGAAGCAAGGATATGGATTTTCTTCGTACCATTTGAAAGGAAACACTTTGAAGTTTGTGGAAATGTGAAAGTAATGTAGGAGAACACAATAGATCTGGTAAAAGAAAATACAAAGAAAAAAACAACCGTTCTTTTGTATTTTTTGTACCATCATCTTTGAAATGCAAGAGAAAGGCCATAATGTATTATTCCAGCCCAGCTGCAATTTAGATTTTGGCCACTAGATGGCAGCAGTGTATGCGCAACGTTTTAGACTGATCCAATGAACCGTTGCAGTTCTGTTCAAAATGTTGTATCAAGACTGCCCAAATGTGCCTCATTTGTTTATTAATAACTTTTTATGTTCAAAACTGTGCACTCTCCTCAAACACTCTTTCACTGTATTAGCTACTGTAAATTGGACAGTGCAGTTAGATTAACAAGAATTTAAGCTTTCTGCCAATATCAGATATGTCTATGTCCTGGGAAATTTTCTTGTTACTTACAAACTTATGCTAATCTCATTAGCCTACGTTAGCTCAACCGTCCCATGGATGGGGCACCGATCCCAAATACGTTTTTAACCCAGCATTCAGATATGTTACAATGTCCTCACTCATTAACCCGGCATTCCGATATGTTACAATGTCCTAGTGCATTAATCCAGCACTCAGATTTAGTGGCTTGCAAAAGTATTCACCCCCCTTGGCATTTTTCCTATTTTGTTGCCTTTACAACCTGGAATTAACATTTATTTTGTGGAGGTTTGTATCATTTGATTTACACAACATGTCTACCACTTTGACAATTTTTTCTTGTGAAACAAACAAGAATAAGACAAAAAAAAACGTGCATAACTATTCACTAGTCAACTAGTCAATACTTTGTAACTAGTCAATACTTAGTAGAGCCACCTATTGCAGCAATTACAGCTTCAAGTCTCTTGGGGTATGTCTCTCTTGGCACATCCAGCATCTGGGATTTTTGCCCATTCTTCAAGGCAAAACTGCTCCAGCTCCTTCAAGTTGGATGGGTTCCGCTGGTGTACAGCAATCTTTAAGTCATACCACAGATTCTCAATTGGATTGAGGTCTGGGCTTTGACTAGGCCATTCCAAGACATTTAAATGTTTCCCCTTAAACCACTCGTGTGTTGCTTTAGCAGTAAGCTTAGGGTCATTGTCCTGCTGGAAGGTGAAGGTCCCTCAAGAATTTCCCTGTATTTAGCTCCATCCATCATTCCTTCAATTCTGACCAGTTTCCCAGTCCCTGCCGGTGAAAAACATCCCCACAGCATGATGCCACCACCATGCTTCACTGTGGGGATTGTGTTCTCGGGGTGATGAGAGGTGTTGAGTTTGCGCAAGACACAGGGTTTTCCTTGATGGACAAAAAGCTAAATTTTTGTCTCATCTGACCAGAGTATCTTATTCCATATGTTTGCTTATTTCTTTCTTTAAGCAATGGCTTTTTTCTGGCCACTCTTCTGTAAAGCCCAGCTCTGTGGAGTGTACGGCTTAAAGTGGTCCTATGGACAGATACTCCAATCTCCGCTGTGGAGCTTTGCAGCTCCTTCAGGGTTATCTTTGGTTTCTTTGTTGCCTGTGATTAATGCCCTTCTTGCCTGGTCTGTGAGTTTTGGTGGGCGGACCTCTCTTGGCAGGTTTGTTGTGGTGCAAGATTCTTTCAATTTTTTAAATAATGGATTTAAGGGTGCTCCTTGGGATGTTCAAAGTTTCGGATATTTTTTTATAACCCAACCCTGATCTGTACTTCTCCACAACTTTTTTCCTGACCTGTTTGGAGAGCTTCTTGGTCTTCATGGTGTCGCTTGCTTGGTGGTGTCTCTTGCTTTGTGGTGTTGCAGACTTTGGGGCCGTTCGGAACAGGTGTATATATACTGAGATCATGTGACAGATCATGTGACACTTAGATTGCACACAAGAGGACTTTATTTAACTAATTTTGTGACTTCTGAAGGTAATTGGTTGCACCAGATCTTATTTAGGGGCTTCATAGCAAAAGGGTTGAATACATATGTATGCACCACTTTACTGTTTAAAAAAAAGTAATTTTTTTCATTTCACTTAACCAATTTGGACTATTTTGTGTATATCTATTACATGAAATCCAAATAAAAATCGATTTAACCTGTCTGGCTCTGGCGTTCCGCTAGCGGAACTCCTCCTACATTCCACTGAAAAGGCAGAGTGCGAAATTCAAAAGATATTTTTTTTAAATATTTAACTTTCACACATTAACAAGTCCAATACAGCAAATGAAAGATACACATCTTGTGAATCCAGTCAACATGTCCGATTTTTAAAATGTTTTACAGCGAAAACACCACATATATTTATGTTAGCTCACCACCAAATACAAAAAAGGACAGACGTTTTTCACAGCACAGGTAGCATGCACAAAACCAACCTAACTAACCAAGAACCAAACAAACTAACCAAGAAACAACTTCATCAGATGACAGTCTTATAACATGTTATACAATAAATCTATGTTTTGTTCGAAAAATTTGCATATTTGAGGTATAAATCAGTTTTACATTGCAGCTACCATCACAGCTACCGTCACAAATAGGACCGAAGCAGCCAGAGTAATTACAGACACCAACGTGAAATACCTAAATACTCATCATAAAACATTTCTGAAAAATCGATGGTGTATAGCAAATTAAAGACAAACATCTTGTGAATCCAGCCAATATTTCAGATTTTTTAAGTGTTTTACTGCGAAAACACAATATAGCATTATATTAGCTTACTACAATAGCCTACCACACTACCGCATTCATTCATCAAGGTACGTTAGCGATAACAATAGGCACGTTAGCGTTAGCGAATAAACTAGCAAAAGATATATAATTTTTGACTAACCTTGATAAGCTTCATCAGATGACAGTCCTATAACATCAGGTTATACATACACTTATGTTTTGTTCGAAAATGTGCATATTTAGAGCTGAAATCAGTGGTTATACATTGTGCTAACGTAGTATCTTTTTCCCAGAATGTGCGGATATTTTTATGGCACTCAACTATTCTGACCAAATAACTATACATAAACGTTACTAAAAAATACATGTTGTATAGGAAATGATAGATACACTAGTTCGTAATGCAATCGCCGTGTTATAATTCTAAAAATAACTTCATTACGACATCCAGCTTAGGTATAGCGAGAGAGTACCCAAAATCTGGGCGCAAACGACTATTTCACATGTTCGAGAGATATATGAAATAGCATCATAAAATGGGTCCTACTTTTGACGATCTTTCATCAGAATGTTGTAGAAGGGGTCCTTTGTCGGGAACAATCGTTGTTTGGATTTAGAATGTCCTCTTCTCCAGTCAATTAGCACGGAGAGCTAGCAAAGTGGCGCGAAACTCTCCTTCCTGAACAAAGGCACACAACGCAACACGCCTAACGTCCCGAAAAAAATGTAATAATCTAATACAACTATATTGAAAAAACATATATATATATTTTTTTTATTTTTTATTTTTTTATCCCATTTTCTCCCTAATTTTCGTGGTATCCAATCGCTAGTAATTACTACCTTGTCTCATCGCTACAACTCCCGTACGGGCTCGGGAGAGACGAAGGTCGAAAGCCATGCGTCCTCCGAAGCACAACCCAACCAGCCGTACTGCTTCTTAACACAGCGCGCCTCCAACCCGGAAGCCAGCCGCACCAATGTGTCGGAGGAAACACCGTGTACCTGGCCCCCTTGGCTGGCGTGCACTGCGCCCGGCCCGCCACAGGAGTCGCTGGAGCGCGATGAGACAAGGATATCCCTACCGGCCAAACCCTCCCTACCCCGGACGACGCTATGCTAATTGTGCGTCGCCCCACGGACCTCCCGGTCGCGGCCGGCTGCGACAGAGCCTGGGCGCGAACCCAGAGACTCTGGTGGCGCAGTTAGCACTGCGATGCAGTGCCCTAGACCACTGCGCCACCCGGGAGGCCCGAAAAAACATACTTTACGATGATATTGTCACATGTATCAAATAAAATCAAAGCCGGAGATATTAGTCATCTATAACGACAGCTGTACAGAAGGCAAAACCAGGTCCCTTCACGCGCTCTCCAGAAAACAGGAAACTGGTGACATGTCATACAAAGAGCTTTTGTTTGACCCCAGATCAAGTTACACACTCTATTTCTTCTCTCACTGCCTGTCGACATCTAGTGGAAGACGTATGAAGTGCATGTATACTGATATATATCAAGGACATTTATAGGCAGGCCCTAGAACAGTGCATCGATTTCAGATTTTCCACTTCCTGTCAGGAAGTTTGCTGCAAAAGGAGTTCTGTTTTACTCACAGATATAATTCAAACGGTTTTAGAAACTAGAGAGTGTTTTCTATCCAATAGTAATAATAATATGCATATTGTACGAGCAAGAATTGAGTACGAGGCCGTTTGAAATGGGCACCTTTTATCCGGCTACTCAATACTGCCCCTGCAGCCCAAACAGGTTAAGACACTGATGCCCTTTGCGACCACGTACCTATGTGAGAGTGGATTCTCGTCCTTCACTGGAATGAAAATGAAATACAGGCACAGACTGTGTTTGGAAAATTATTTAAGACTGAGACTCTCTCCAATACAATCCAACATTGCAGAGTTATGTGCATCATTTCAAGCACACCGTTCTCATTAACCCGTTGTGAGTTATTCACAATTTTTGATGAACAAATAAGGTTTAATATGTAAGATGGCAAAATAAAGAGCAACAATATTGATTATTATTACATTATTATTTGTGCTCTGGTCCTATAAGAGCTCTTGGTCACTTCCCACGAGCCGGATTGTGACAAAAACTCACACTCATTCTTATGTTTAATAAATGTATCGGATGTGGCAGGCTTACAATGATGGCAGAAAACAACATTTGAGAGTGCGCTGACCCTGGTGCTAGAGGGGGTACACAGCTGGAGGTTGAATGTTTGAAGGGGTATGGGACTATAAAAAGTTTTCTAACCACTGTCCCAGTTCATTAACCCAGCACTCAGATATGTTACAATGTCTTAGTTCATTAACCCAGCACTCAGATATGTTACAATGTCTTAGTACATTAACCCAGCACTCAGATATGTTACAATGTCTTAGTACATTAACCCAGCACTCAGACATGTTACAATGTCCAGAAAAATCAGGAAATTACTTAGCCGTATAATTAGCTGACTGCGTCATAATCATTTTTGGAGACTTTCGTAAGCTACTTTTGAGTGCTAACGTTCTCCTTGCAAGGACTCATGCACAGTTCATATGTTGGGTATGCACCAGTGTTGCTGAGGCAGAAAGGACTTGTTGGAATTGCAATTTTTTCAGCTACATATTATAAATATGTTCACACAAAAAATACTTTCAACATGTTGTAATCAACTTAGTCCCATCCACAATGTCTACACAACAGGAACCAAGCTTGTCAGAGCAGCTTGGGAGTGAGGAGTGAGGTCATCATCAATGGACTCAGCGTGGGGGTATTGCTTTTGACGAGCCAGAACAAGACGTTACATTGTTTTCAGGCCCCCTCGCTAAGACCCATCAAATGACTTCATGGGTCTCAGAAGAACCCCAGGCGCCCCGGGACCCACATATCAGGCCAGTGGAGCGTGTAGGCACAGTGGGAGAGTGGAGTGGGAAAGGGCCCTCAAGGCATTGTAACAAACTGGTCAGTTGCATCAAAGCAAAGAAAAGCAGGTCATGCAGTGTTTTTTACCAGTAGTTGATTGGTTATCCTGGATAAGAACAATTGAGCACAACCTAGAAATACTTCCTTGATTTCTCAAATACTAGAAGCACAATTGTGAAGATTCATCATACACACATACTATAGACATACATATGATTGCAAAAAGAATCGTGAGTATGTATGTCGAATATATTGTACTATTTTACTGTTATAGAACGTGGAGAGGCTAATGAATGGGGGCATGTGTGATCAGAAAGCCTCCTGGCTGGTGAAGCGGCCCTCATGCAGGAGATGCTTTCCATGGTGCATACATGTGCTGTGGAGCATTGCAGAGTTCTCTTGAGAGATATGTGTGCATGTGGAATATCATTAAAGACGCTGCAGTAAGGGAGGGTCTTAAAAGAGCTCATTACTCCGTGTTATTTTATTTATTCGCTATTCATACAAATTATGCTATTCGAAATATCTATTTTAGAAACCTGTCTCAAGAAAAAAATAAATACATTAATTAAATAATCGAGAAGCACAATTAGTGGAGCTAAAATAGCATTCAGAGTAAATGAAAGTACACATGATCTAAGGGGAGGGGATGAAACAGACAGTAATTATGCTGGTTGAGTAATTGCAGTGCTATACTTAACTCGCATACTAAGAGAGTCTGGTTGGGATGCTGTTCCCTGGGTTTAGTGCTTATGCTGCCTGCATTTCTTTCCACACATCTTATAGTATCACCTCTGGTATGTACCTGATATTCACTTGGATATGGTTGAATCAGATTGTGCCGAGTTGTGCAGATTTTATTGAATCTCGGAGAAACAAACAAGTAATTAACAGGTTAACTGTGTAATTACCATTTCACCATGCCATTACCTAGTTATTTCTGTAGTGTAAAATAAAGTGCTGCCTCGTGGTACAGGGTGTGTCCTCTTTCACACTGCTGGTACGTGGGACCCAGTTACACTCATCCAGGCGGGATACTGTATAGTGAAAGAGGACCTGACCTGAAAACCTCCATACTGTATACAGCTGCCAAAATATCAGCACGTTGTTTTGTTTGTTTACCATCAATAATTTTTGGTACACGTGTAATATTATCAATCTATTTATTCAATTTGTTTTGTGAATAAGCAGGTAATGTCCATAGTAAATGATGACTTCCATATGATGTTGGTACAGTATGGGACATACTGATGTGGTAGTGATGCACCGTGAAACCTATCGGACAGCATTGCTATTATATCATAGGAACATCATTAGACTAGTGTTCCAGTTAAGTAAAAAGCTGATAACACTCAGTAGATTTACATATATGATTTATTTTCATTAAAACAAGGGTTAGGCAATAAGGCAGCTCAGACAGGATCAACAGATAAGCTGGTTGTTCCAGTTGTTGAGAGCTTTTGGACACAGATTTCCCCACCATTTCCACATTTCCACACCAGTAAATCATGCATAATTGTGTGTGCGAAGAACGTGCCTGAAGAAAGGGAGGTGGGAAGAACAAAGGGTTAGAGAAAGAGACGAGAGCATGTGAAAACAAGCCTGTGATCAAAATAATGCTGTCCAGTTTTAAAAAATGTCATGTTTATCATTTCTCATCGCCCCCTTACATTTCACACATTCTGCTGAGGCAGAGCGAAGCATCTTTAAATGCAACAGAGGAGGAGTAAGGGAGGAGGGATGGAGAAAGGGAGGAGGAGGAGGAGGAGAGATGACAGGCAGAGGAAGGAGGAGGGATTGTGGTTGCGTCTGGTGCTATTGTCATTCTGCTGTTGTGTGCTTCAGCGGCAGGAGGCTCTGCTGAAAGGAGGAGTAGAAAACAGAGCCAGAGAGGACGGAGAGAGAGAGAGAGAGAGAGAGAGAGAGAGAGAGAGAGAGAGAGAGAGAGAGAGAGAGAGAGAGAGAGAGAGAGAGAGAGAGAGAGAGAGGAGAGAGAGAGAGAGAGAGAGAGAGAGAGAGAGAGAGAGAGAGAGAGAGAGAGAGAGAGAGAGAGAGAGAGAGAGAGAGAGAGAGAGAGAGAGAGAGAGAGAGAGAGAGAGAGAGAGAGAGAGAGAGAGAGAGAGAGAGAGGGAGGACAGGGAAAGAAAGAAGAGAAAGGAGAGCCTGGGCAGCACTGCAACAGCTGCTGCAGCAGTCTGTCAGGAGGACAGAGAGAGGCAGAGGGAATGAGGAGAGGAAAAAATGAATAATCTGTCTGCAAAGATCCAAGGACTGTGCCTTGTTAGCCTTTCCTTGTTTTTTCCTGAAAGGATAAGGGGGCTGAAAGGAAGACTATTTTTCTCTCTCCTTGCTGATGCTTTTCTAAATGCTTTCATGCAGGAGGCATGCTCAGAAGTAGCGTGAAAGGAGGCAGAGAAGGAGATTTAAAGATGGAAAGGGCGGAAAGCACCAAAACGTACGGCCAAGCCGTGGGCAAAGCTGTTGGCATGGCAGCCAAGAGAGGCAAGTCGGGGGTGCCCCAGAGCGCCCAACGAGGGGAACTGAGGGTGTACCGTGCAGGTAGCTCTGAGGGGCGGCTTCCAGTGTCCTCCAACCTCCGCAAGCAGAGGTCCATGACCAACCTGGCCGTGCTCACCGATGCAGAGAAAAAGATACACCTCTACGAGCCCAAGTGGTGTGATGACATGGCCAAGTGTGGAGCAGGACCCCTCAAGGCAGGCAAGCCCAAGCTGGCAGGAGGGGGTGGCGGAGGCGGACGAGGGGGTGCGCCGCTCTCACGCAACCTCTCCAAGTCAGAGCACTCTCTCTTCCAGGGCAAACCCAAAACCTTCAGCCCATTGGCGGCTCCTTCTGGTCTGGTCAGACCCAGTCAGAGCCGGATCCCCCGGGCACCGTATGCAGAGGTGAAGCCCCTGAGTAAAGCCCCTGAGGACGGAAAATCTGATGATGAGATTCTCTCCAGCAAAGCCAAGGCTGCCAGCAAGAAGCAGGCAGTGGGAGCTTCTGTGGAGTCAGAGGCCAAGAGCCAAGGGGATGGAAGCCAATCGTCCTTCCTCAAGGTGGATCCAGAGCTGGTAGTGACTGTCCTGGGTGACCTGGAGCAGCTTCTCTTCAGCCAGATGCTGGGTGAGTAAAACCAACTTTTTTCCCTCCTGCAGACCTCAACCTGCCTGTCGAGCCTGGCTGTGTGTCTGTTGCTCTCTACAGCACAAAACAAAAACGGCCCTCTCTCCTCTCAATGCCTCTCCCCATCAGCACGCCCCCTTACTACAGCTGTCACTAACACCTGCTTGCTACTGCAGTCCTCATTGTCCCTGAATGGAGCTAATCTTGCTGGGTATAAAACTCCAGGGGTTTTATACCGTCTCTCAGTGTTCATATTGCATGCACTTGAAAAGCTTTCTCTTGAATGCTGCCCCAGATTTGGCATTTTATTTTAAAGCTGTATCCTGATTATTGTGAAGCATGGGGTTTTGATCAGTCACTGCAGGTGGTGGTGGACAATACCTCCATTGTTTGCAATTCGTTTAGGTTATTGTTTCTAATATCCTACGGGCTGTTCTCTGGTGTGTGAAGCATGATGTCATTGATTGTGTGTATAAGGTTGTTTCCTGAGTTCTATTCCATCTCAGCTCTAGTCTGCTGCAGTGGGTTGACCAACCAGCTAGGCCCTCAGTGATCCTGCAGCTGTCTTTATGCTCCATGCAGAGGTATATGTGAATGGTTGCAGAAAATAGGACCTGGGAAATAAACTGAGCCATTACGAATTGATTTTAAGCTCCTTGTGAGACATATTTAACCTCCTTCCAGCCCCATTCATCTGTGGCCATTGACAGATGGTGCCCACACTGTCTATATGGGAAGTAAAATGTCCAGGAGTGGCTGGGCTTCTCTGGTACTCTATGTATCTCAGTAAAACTATAAGCTCTTTGTTTTCAACCAGGTGGATAAAGAAGATAGAGTAGCATGATATAATGTGTAAATGTCATTGACTGAATACAGCACATTTTGAACAGAATAACTAAATTTTCTGAAACATACAGTACAGTGTAATGTTTCTGACAGGTTTTACACTGACCAGAGGTATAGGTTGATCACTGGATTGCTTCCTGTGAAATACATTTATTGGCTATGCATCTCATTATCCCAAATGAGTACATTAGATGAATGTGTTGAGTTAATTGGTTAATTGACTTTGACGTTGATCAGAAACAAGAGCACATCAGTTTTAGATTAAGACCAAGAACCAAATATCCAACTCAAACCTTGCTGTCTTCCTCTGACTGTCATACATCCCACTGTACTCCAGTTTGTGAATCAGCTGCTGAATTGTTGACCTAATTTTAAATTGTGCCCCTGGCTTTATTAGATTGCCAATTTCAAATCCCAGACCCCAAGGGACCAGGGATCCAGTCTAGAAGCACGGTTTCTACTGTTCCTAAAGTCTTACTTCGATACTGCAGTTTAACTGACACAAGGCCCAGAATGACAATTTCTATAGACGGCCACATAGAGTACCACAGTATGAGTCATAATACCCATAAAGCAGTCAAACAGGGAAATGGTTCCAATCATTTTTCCACCATAAATTTTTCCCATAGGGGATTTTAGAAACACTTAAAATAAGGGCTGCGTTTCGTACAGACTTACCCTGGCGTAACGTTTTCTTAACCGTGTAAATCTCTCTACGACAAGGTGAGTTTTATCAATATATTTGCTTGTATTTATTCCCCAAAAATGAAATGCTAATTAGCTGCTAATGTGGCTATCAAAAATAATTACAAAATGCCATGATGATCTGGACGAGACTGCCGAATCGAGGCAAAGGTAAGAATCTCTGGATTAACTATCTAATTTTAGCTAAATGCAGTAATTAATAAATTGGCGAAGTTTCTCAAAATGGACAATTCTGTGAACTGTCTTGTGCAAGTTTTAAATTTGCACAATACAGTGGTTCCTCCTTTAAAAGTTGCGTCATACTGCGGCACACCTTGTGTGGCACGTCATTTAATTGTCAGCCATTTTTTCTGTTACTGCAAGTTATTGATAGTTTGACAACCAGAGGGCATCTTTGAGAAGCATTTGATAGTATTCCGTATTGGCATTACCAGAGAATTTAAAACCTTTTTTGTAATAACATAGGATATGGGATTGATTTTAAGAAATTTGGCTTAATTCATTTGAGTAATATCATGGTGTTTCTATTCAGAGAAAAATGAAAAACAAAAACCTCACGGTTTCCATTAGGATGGAATGGAAAATATGGCACTGTACAACGTGACGGTCGGGAGAAGGCTACAGGATTGGAGGATTCTAAATTGTTTACCTTCATTAGACAACTTTGTTCCAATATTTCTGTAAATCAGTGATATTTATTCCCATAGTAATTCATTACGGATCCATAACTAAATAAACATCTGCATTTTGAAAGAGTATTTTTTATCATTATTTTATTTTCAAAATGTGTTTATTTGTTTATTAGGCTACTGTGCAGTCTACAATACATACCGTAGTAAACATGGGAAAGTGCCTAATTCCTACATAAGGGAGAGCAGGCCATGTCTGTACTACAGAATGCAGGGCATGCGGGAGACCGGTTTTATTTCATAGTTGTGATGTCTTCACTATTATTCTACAATGTAGAAATGGTAAATATAGAACAATCGTGGAATGAGTAGGTGTGTCCAAACTTTTGACTGGTCCTTGCTTAATTAATTTGATTAATATTATGGCGTTTATTTTCCATGAAAACCGAAAAACCCGCTGGGTTTCTGTTAGGATGGAATGGAAAATACGACCCTGTACCACGTGACGGTCAGCAGTACAGTACTGGGCTATTTAGCAAAAACAAAATCCCTGTGTCGTGCAGACAAGAGACCAGGGTTCAAATCCCCGGCGGGGAGGAAGGAGTAGGCTTGTCTCAGAGTCCCAATGTTTGTCTCAGAGCAGCGCGAAACGGTGCTAAAGTAGTTGTAGACTTTTGCTTCTAACTTCAATTGATAAAGTGTTTTTAGCCACAATCGGCCCCAACCCCAATTAATACATTTGGGCACAGTCGATAGCGTGCTGGACTGCGGGCTAGAATGTTGAGGGTTCGAAACCTACTTGTTTCGTTAAATGTTTATGCCGGTCTCAGAGCAAATAGCAAATAATTTTCGGATGGCGTGATGACGTCGTCGCTGCTCACACTGATCCCTGTACGCATTGAGTGCTAATGCTCATGTGAAGTTGGGCCATGTAAACCGGAAGCAACCCGGATATAGACGGTCCATGAATCGGCTTTTGCGAACGTGAGTACTGTAGATTATGTTGAAAACAATGGTCGGACATCTTGGACGTAGAGACCTCAGTGCCAGACCCCCATTGTTGTTCCATAGGATGCTCATTTTGGGGTGTATTTTTCTCTGCAGGCTTCTGAAAGGGTCAGCTCTTCTCTGGACAGTAATTGAAGATGGTACCGGAGGGTTTGAGAACATTAGGCCATTGCTTCGACTGGATCTAGTGATTGCTCCAAGGGCGTTAAAGTCTAATGTTAGTGAGCTCTGTCCTGAATCATATAGCCTAGAGACTGATTCAAACAAGACAATTGTTGACTCCAATAATCATACTTGCTGTTTAGAATCGCTTCATTTCTATAACATTTCAATATGTACCTGAATGGCCATTATTGACATCAAGAGGTTTTATGAACAAGCCAGTCAATGAACATTCCAGCTAGCCAATATCAATGAAGTCTATATTTTGTTGACATCCCAGCTAGGCAATATAGGTGTGTTTGTAAATTCACTCTGGCTATCTATTCCGACTTCAGAGCACTCTTGTCTGAATGTGCCCGAGCGCAGAATAACTGATGAATTTACGAACGCCCAGAGCACACTCTGGCACTCCAGATTAAATTTAGGAAACACACCCATAGAGATATATTTTGTTGACGTCCCCTATCTCAACTTAATGGATATATATTTGCTGATCAGACTTCATGGCCATGCTTCATTAGTTTATATGATGGGAGGTTGACCTCTTATGCTTGTCACGCTTAGAACCAAGTAAACAGTGTCAGTAAACAATCACATCGTGAACATTGTGAGTCCATTGTGTGTATATGTATGTTTACATGCTTGCATTTGGTTGCATAGCAACCACTTGTGACACATTTTCAGAAATGTACTCAATTCTCACCCGCCTAGATTTTCTAAGGAATGGAGATTTTAGTTTAAATCCATTGAGGTAATTATTTTAAAATTAGGAAATGTCATTTAAAACATCTGCTTAATGAATTATTTATTATTTTACAGGATAATCCCTCATGAGACAGCATTGCAATGAATGAACAGCTTTGTTTTATGAATGGTAAAGCCAGGCAGAATTTCAGACAGGATGAACAATCATATACGAGTCATGACTCGCCTTCCCATGTATTATAAAACAGCCCATGGGAGCAAATATTATAACACACACACACAAAACTATTTCTCTTTGTGGCGCTGGGAATTAAAGCTACAGGCGATTACCTCTGCATGTTTACAGTAAAGGGCAGCTTGACTGAAACGTCAACAAATAAATGTGCAGAGGCAAGATGTTTGCAGGAGTACTTTTCTTCATTGATGTAACAGACTATAAGGGGTAGCCAATCGTCTACGAGTGTCCAGCACATACAGATAGCATTCTAATTCTATGGTCCACCACACTTCTCCTTATTCCAGGTCATAACATTCATTACAGAACATGTCTTTCTTTGAGACAATTCCCCTTTCCTACTGCATGGTATACTACAATAGCCATCCTTATTGGACAGATACATTTATTCATGGCCTTTCATAGTGCATTCATAGTCTGCATAATGCAGCAGTAACCCACTTTTCATTCATTTTTTTGCTCATTACAGCAATAATGAAAGGACTGTTTTGATTCGTTAATAAGTCTCTATTTGTGGGACACATCCTATGACTTCATTCTGATTCGGTGGTACAATAGTCCTCTGGATGTCATAATAGACTTATTTATGAAGTCAGTTTGTGTAATGCAACCTCGCTCAATTACCGGAACAACTCATTATAAGAGCTGGAGATAGACTGGTTCTCCCACTATATTACCTCTATTGTACAGTAGAGTGCAACTGTAATGGACAAGCATGAGGAAGGAACTTCAATAGCAATCGACAATTGCCAGGATTCAACTTATTCAAGAGGAATATAGTAATGTGGACATACTGTTATACAGTGCATAAAGGGGGATGGAGAATAAGTGCACATGAATATAACTAAGGGAGATTTGACTCGTTCTGTACGGCATATTAAATATGAATTCATCCAATAGTTAAGTCCACGAGGACAGCAGGTCAGGTTGGTAAGCAGAGCTCTGGGTTATTACGACTACTGCGCGAGAACTAGCTGACGTGGCAGAGGCAGCATCCATGAATTATTGCAGTAATTGGCTTGTTGCAGAACGTTACTTCAGTATTTACTAAAAGTGATTCTCTCTTAGAATTTTGCACGTCTTCTTCTTCGCCAGAAGTAAACAATGAAGTTTTGCGGTTTCGATACGTCACGGTCGCCATAGAAAAAAGTCAGACTTGGTCCTCGGGGTGCCATAACACTACACAGCTGATTCAAATAATCAACTAATCATCAAGCTTTGATCATTTGAATCAGTTATGTAGAGTTACGGCAAAAACCAAAACGTGCACTCCTTGGGGTCCCGAGGACCGAGTTTGGGAAACGCTGCCATAGAGCCCATTGGATGTAAACAGTCATGCAAGCCCTCAATGACTGTGACAATAGAATTCACTGCCATAGAGTAGCGGTGAAATAGGTATGTAGGGTATAATGGGTGCGGCAAACCCAGTGGTGTAAAGTCATTAAGTAAAATACTTTAAATTACTACTACTACTTTTACGTTTACTTCACTACATTCCTAAAGAGAATAATTTACTTGTTACTCCATACATTTTACCTGACACCCAAAACTACCAATTTAAAAGTTACATTTTGAATGCTTAGCAGGATAGGAAAATGGTCCAATTCACACACTTTTAAGAGAACATCCCTGGTCATCCCTACTGGCTCTGATCTGGTGGATTCACTAAACACACATGCTTTGTTTGTAAATTATGTCTGAGTGCTGGAGTGTGCCCCTGGTTATCTATGAATAAAAAAAAGAAAATGGTGTCGCCTGGTTTGCTTCATATAAGGAACTTGAAAAGATTTATACTTTTACTTTGGATACTTAATGTAAGCTTATTTGAGCAATTACATTAAATGTTGATACTTAAGTATATTTAAAACCAAATACTTTTAGACATTTACTCAAGTAGTATTTTATTGGCTGCCTTTGTCTTGACTAATTTTCTATTTCTACAATTGGGTACTTTTTCCACCACTGGGCAAACCTATCTGGTCATGCTGCTCCACTAGGAGAATATCTTAAACACTCTCCTCATGGCACTGGAGAAAATGGATCATGAAAGAGTGTGTACACACAGATGAAATAGCTGAAAGTGATGGGATTTTTTTTTTGCTGTAGGATTTCTCAACCCTTGCTCTCACCCTTGCTCTCATCGAGTTGAGAAGAAGGTACCATTATATTGTGCGATAGGACACTAGCATTTGGTTATCTCCTATCCTCTGGGCTGTTTGTACAGTTGGAGTGGGGTGTTTGCTGCGGGAAACAATATAAAGGCCTTTCACTGCCCTTCTATCTTCCTCTCAGTGAACAGGCTAATCTATTGAGTGGACCTTAAAGGGACGAACTGTCAAATAAGTATTGATTAACTAATCTATACACCTTCACCCTGTCTGTCTTAGACCTGAGAGCACTGAACAGATGAATTTAGCAATCTGTCAATTATTCTGCTCCCTCATTTTTCTTTTTTTAAGAAAAAATAATAATTTAAACAGTAGGTGAAGAGTTGTGGAAATGTATATGACATTCATAATGTCCGTGGTCTTTCCATTGAGATCTGCTTTAGCGTATCTGTCTGTGTGTGAGTGAGGTGGATTGCTGTCCCTCTCACAGATCACTGCAATGCAGGGCACCAGGGACCTGTCAATCACTTTAGCATGTATTTCCTCAGCAGATGTGGTGCATAGCCTGCCTGCCTGCCTGCATGTCTGCTATTTGCTTTGCTGGCTGCCTCAGCTTCCTGTTTTGGGCCTATATGAAGGTCGCTAGCATCTACCCCCTTTGGTGTCTGCCACTACAAAGAGATGGATGTTTTCCTTATAGCTCTATGATGGAGGCACTGACAATAGATCACATCTTGACAGTAGGTCCATGGCACCATGAAGTTTGTGAAAAGTGATTGATGACATATAGTACATACATTTTATGGTTAGGAGGATATTAAATCAAATGGCATCGTAGATAAAATTGGCAAATACATTTCAATGTTACCTTCTTTGACTATACATGCCATGATTGGGAATAATATCAAAACTATGAGGCTAGCTAGAATTAACCAATAAGGGTGTGGTATATGGCCAATATACCAGGGCAAAGGGCTGTTCTTATGTGCGATGCAAGGCGGAGTGCCTGGATACAACCCTTAGCCGTGGTATATTGGCCATATACCACAAACCCCCGAGGTGCCTTATTGCTATTATAAACGAGTTACCAATGTAATTAGAGAAATATCAATGTTTTTGTCATACCCATGGTATACAGTCTGATACACCACCGATTTCAGCCAATCAGCATTCAGGGCTCGAACCTCCCAGTTGATAATCTCCTTTAGATCACATTCACCATTTCCATAAACAAATGTTTTACTGTAAAGATCCAATATATCAGCAGGCTTTATAGTATTAAGTAAATAAATAACTCTTCATGCTCTGTCAGACTAATGGAGCCTTCTTAAAGGGTGTGTCTGTTGTGAGGCTAAATACTAAGGAGGATGGATGCACGCTATGGAAAGGTACTTGTCACAGCTATTTGCAAAATGGTGTTGAAGTCCATCTACACTGGTTTCTAAAGGAGATAGCTAGGCTATATCAGTTTGAGCTGATGTAAGCTGATTTGAACCCAGGTGTAACCTTACATTTTTTGAAATACTGAGCGCTGCAGAGATGCTTATTTTCAAGTCAGTGATGCTGAAAAGGATCAGACACTGTAATTGCACATGCTTAAAACAGCTGAATGAGAGTATACATTTAGCTTACAATAGCACTTCTCAGAACATTAACATGACAGACTTTTTTCTGTCACCCTGTTCAGGAATGGTATACGTCCTATAGAATGCTGCATTTCGGCCTCAGCTAAGTTACATTAAAGGGATAGATTTTATTTTATTCTTCCACGTGTTCGCAATTTGTTTGCCATGCGTCCTTGATAATGAAAAAAAAGGCCTTTATTCCAATGCATTAGATTTATTGGTTGATTTATCATTGTTTTGTCAGTCAGGCCCATATTGGCTATAATTGACTATTTCGGGGTTAGGATCATTCGATTTTGCAATGACATAGGCCTACATTATTTTGGATTTGCGTGCCCATGAGACATGTTTTCACAGCAAAACATAATGAAATGTTATGTAGGCACAGTTACTTACATGACATTTTCTGAGATCTCCAAAATCCAGGATTCCTACAGAGTTGAATCAAGTTCAATGTTCTAATCCAATTGTTAACTTGACAAATAATGTGGCCATAAATGTCATTAATGTAAGGAAATAAAGGTAGTGTTTTATGACACACGATCTGTGAAGGCTCCAAGCATATTTTACTGTATACAATGTCTTTATCAATTCATTGTCTCTGTTTCTACATGGTGATTGTGTGATGACAGGATAAAACCTACTAACAATGTGATATCTTAATGGAGCTTTCAAGACAACTGGGAATCATTACAGTACATCAGTGATCTTCAGGTCGGAAAGTTGGAGTTCTAGATAGATGCCCAAGTTTCCGATTTGGAATTCCAAGTTGACCATTTAAAACGTAGCTCGTTTTTTTGCGGTCGTCTTGAACGCACTAAAGTGTGAGATTTCTGCTTTCCCAGTTGTTTTGAACTGGCATAAGCAGTTTTATATGAAGCCTGCATGTGTGTAGCATTGCCTCGGTTGATAGGTTAGGCTACCTTCAGTGGTGCAGGCCCACCTTTTTATGAAAATGCATTGAAAGTATAGGGAGTGTAACTTTTTCCACCGCGACCTGCAATCGGAGTTTACCCACCATTTTTCTTTTTAGCACACTAGGCTACATGACTGGATACAGGTAGGACTGTTTGAAGTCCATGATGATACGCATTGCCATATAGCCTAGTCTATTACATTGACTGTGTGTGTTATGGTGACCATACTGTTTTTCCTGGGACAGTTTCAGACCCATTTCATGAGTACCTACTTTTCAGGCTAAAAAAAGGGCAATTTTTTTTAGCAAGACGCATCAATTAATGTAGGTCTAATCAATGGCATTAGGCGAATGTCATTAAGCACACTTTTTGGTGTTTTATAACAGTTGATATTATCCATTAATTTGAATGCTGGAATTATTTTGTGGTAGACAAACATGCACCAGGCAGCCTAGTTTTTGAAGGCAATCAGATAATAAAAGGTAATTCATTTTTACCATTAGGCCCATAAAGAAAATTGTGCATGCGTGCAATCATAGTGTAATTAGCACTCTGCTCAGAGTGAAGAACTAATGAATACGGTATATGGCCCATTATTTGAGTTGCATTTCCTCTGCTATGGTTGACTCTCAGCCAACACCTCCAATTAATTCAATAGATTATCATTTTTTCAACTGTCGTGGGGTTTTGCCTGTAGCTATTTTACTGTATAATAGAAAACGACATGTCTCCTCTTCACTATCTTAGGCAAAGACAAATCCAGTCATTAATTTTAACAAATGAGACATCTCCGTGTTATTGATTTAGGATAGGATGATTATGTTTTGTCCACTGCCCATGCAGTTCCCAATCTCTCTTTGTTTTGCTATAATTTACTATGGATTATTGTTAGAGTGTGTGAGTGAGTGCATGCGTGTGTAGATGGGCAGTGGGGGTGACTGAACACTTGTGTGAAATGTTTATTGTGTTATGATAAAAGAATTGCCTAAATGTATGCAGGAACATGCACACACATCCTGGAGAATGTGTTTAACCTTTTGGGAGGCTATAGAGCAGGGATATCAAACTCATTCCATGGAAGGCCTAGTGTCTGTAGGTTTTGGGGGAATCCTGCTATAAACTGTAATATCTTATGTTTCACCGAGACGTGGCTGAACGACGACATAGATAATATAGAGCTGGCTGGGTTTTCCGTGCATCGGCAGGACAGAGCAGCTACGTCTGGTAAGACGAGGGGCGGGGGTGTGTGTCTATTTGTCAATATCTGCTGGTGCCCGATGTCTAATATTAAATAAGTCTCGAGGTATTGATCGCCTGATAGAAAATCTCATTATAAGCTGTAGACCACACTATCTACCAAGAAAGTTCACATCTATATTATTCGAAGCCTTCTATTTACCACCACAAACTGATGCTGGCAATAAAAGACCGCACTAAACGAGCTGTATAAGGCCATAAGCAAACAAGAAAATGCTCATCCAGAAGCGACGCTCTGTGTGGCTGGGGAGTTAAATCCATTTAACTTCATTACCACCAGAATGTCACGTGCAACCAGATGGAAAAAAACTCTAGACCACCTTTACTCCACACACAGAGACGCATAGAAAGCTGTCCCTCGCCCTCCATTTGGCAAATCTGACCTATTTTATTTTTTATATAACCTTTATTCAACTAGGCAAGTCAATTAAGAACAAATTCTTATTTACAATGACGGCCTACACCGGCCAAACCCGGACGACGCTGTGCCAATTGTGCGCCGCCCAATGGGACTCCCAATCACGGCCGTTTGTGATACTCTGGTTTGAATCCAGGCTGTGTCTGTAGTGACACCTCTAGCACTGAGATTGGATCTGGGGAAGGGGGGCCCTGGTACCCTGGAGAAGGGTACCAAAAAATGTTTGCGGCATTGAAGGTCCCCAAGAACACAGTGGCCTCCATCATTCTTAAATGGAAGAAGTTTGGAACCACCAAGACTCTTTCTAGAGCTGGTCGCCCGGCCAAACTGAGCAATTGTAGGAGAAGGGCCTTGGTCAGGGAGGTGACCAAGAACCTGATGTTCAATCTGACAGAGCTCCAGAGTTCCTCTGTGGAGATGGGAGAACCTTCCAGAAGGACAACCAGCCCTGCAGCACTCCACCAATCAGGCCTTTATGGTAGAGTGGCCAGATGGAAGCCACTCCTCAGTAAAAGGCACAAGACACTCCACTTGGAGTTTGCCAAAAGGCACCTAAGGAACTCTCAGACAACGAGAAACAAGATTCTCTGGTCTGATGAAAACAAGATTGAACTCTTTGGCCTGAATGCCAAGCATCACGTCTGGAGGAAACCTGGCACCATCCCTACGGTCAAGCATGGTGGGATGTTTTCAGCGGCAGGGACTGGGAGTCTAGTCAGGATCAAGGGAAAGATGAATGGAGCAAAGTACAGATAGATCCTTGATGAAAACCCGCTCCAGAGCGTTCATGGCCTCAAACTGTGGCGAAGGTTCACCTTCCAACAGGACAATGACCGTAAGCACACAGCCAAGACAATGCGGGAGTGGCTTCAGGACAGGTGTCTGAATGTCCTTGAGTGACCCAGCCAGAGCCTGTACTTGAACCCGATTGAACATGTCCCCACAGACTCAGAGTCTCACCATAGTGACAGATGTAATGTCCCAACAGACCCAGAGTCTCACCATAGTGACTGGTGTGATGTCCCCACAGACCCAGAGTCTCACCATATTGACTGATGTAATGTCCCCACAGACCCAGAGTCTCACCATAGTGACTGATGTAATGTCCCCACAGACCCAGAGTCTCACCATAGTGACAGATGTAATGTCCCCACAGACCCAGAGTCTCACCATAGTGAATGATGTAATGTCCCCACAGACCCAGAGTCTCACCATAGTGACTGATGTAATGTCCCCACAGACCCAGAGTCTCACCATAGTGACTGATGTAATGTCCCCACAGACCCAGAGTCTCAGAGGAAACGTACGGTGCAGAACGTCCTTGACCTCAGACAGAACCTGGAAGATACCATGTCCAGTCTCCGGGGAGCCCAACTCAGCCATGGGTGAGTACATTACCATACACTAAGTTCATAGATTATAGTTAAGCAATAAGGCCCAAGGGGGTGTGGTATATGGCTAATATACCATGGCTAAGGGCTGTTCTTATGCACGACGCAATGCAGAGTTCCTGGATACAGCCCTTAGCCGTGGTATATTGGCAATATACCGCAAACCCCCAAGCTGCCGTATTGCTATTATAAACGGAACCAACGTAATTAGAGCAGTAAAATACATGTTTTGTCATACCTGTGGTATACGGTCTGATATACCACAGCTTTCAGCCAATCAGCATTCAGGGCTCCAACCACCCAGTTTATAATAGACAGTACATACTGGGGTGTTTCTGATGTAATGTACTGGTGTGAGTGGGGCATAATGTTAAAGAGCATTCTCTTTCTTTCCATCTGTTTCCATCTCTTTCCATCTGCTCAAACGTTACTTCCCACCCACACATTACCTGTCAGTCAGCGGTATATATATATAATAGTTTCATTGATCACAAGTAGATATGCGTGTAAACTTAGAAGAAAGCTGTGGATTTGTTTGAGACATGTAATATACTCATACACACATGAAACACAATGGACAGATTGATGGAGTACACATGTAATCAATGTTTACACTCAATGTTAACTCTCATCCTCTGTCATCTTGGCAACCTGCCACCTGGTAAACATGTTCTGTCAATCCCTCTCAAACAGACTTTATTTTTCAAGACCGTCATGTTCGGTACACGTTTCAGACTGTCTCTATCACTGTGAGACACAAACAATAACAAAAAACACCAGAGTTTAGCCCCACAGGATACCGAAAAAACTGGCAGAAACCGAAACATTTGTTACCAAAAAGTCATTCAGCATTCAAAGCCTGTATGCCTGCCATTTTGGCTGCTGCTTATCCCCAGCGCAACAGTATGTGCTCTGCCTACCAATGTTCCTTGCCTTTAGGTCTCTCTGTGAGGTGTGTACTGTTGATGTGCCAGGGGATTCCATCCCAGACATGAGCTCTGAATTGCCATAGCCCTGGCCTCTGGAGACTGACAGACTGTACAGTAACTTTACACAAACACTTTGACCTTGGCCACTGAACTTCTAGGCACTGATCAAAATCTACTTTAGGTAACATCCACATTCAGTGCTACTAGTAAATCATCATCTTCTAATGACTTTAATAGTTCAGCTCCCTGTCATAACTCCCAAACATATACCCTAATGTATGGAATCGTTTGATGTGCATCTATACGTTTAAACTATCTCAATTGAAGCCACATTTCAAAACTCTCAAGGAAGTACCGTACTACTGTGCGATAGTTTATCATTCCACCTGAAGCATTGTGAGATTTGGGCTGTCTTTTTTAAACCTTATGCTTTGTGTATTTCATACATGCATAATCTATGAGCAGAATTACTGTTTTACCTCAATTAGCCATGAAATCCCTATTTTGAAAGGGATTGTTTTTCTGGAAACTGTGCTGTGCCATTTTCCCATTTTTTCCCCCCATGTGGGCCAGCCGCGTAGCAATTAGAATTATAGCCAATGAGCTTCAGCCCCTCGCCATTTAAGTGACAGCTAGCAAGATGCACAAACAGCAGAGCAAAAGAGACAGAGAGCCAAGATGTGCTTCACATATCTGCACATACTGTATGTAACATAGTTTGCAATTTTCTGGGACCACTTTTGGCTTGTGGGCACTACTTTCAGAACTACTAGGTAAAAAGTATACAAATGTACCAGAGAATGTTTTAACCCCCTAGAATCGATTGATGCACCGGTTCGTCAATCTAAATTACATAACAAAAAAATATTCCTACAAATCTGTTCGTTTATTATGGAAAGGGGAGACACTCATGAACACAATGGCGGCATCCTCTGTTTTGCTCTACGACCCCCACAAGTGTCAGGAGACTCATCTGAAGTCGGTAACGTGGATGTGCCAACTTCTGTTTGGTAGCGTCCGAACTGTTTGGGCTAACATGCTCTGTCAATCCCTCTCAAACAGACTTTATTTTTCAAGACCGTCATGTTCGGTACACGTTTCAGACTGTTTCTATCACTGTGAGACACAAACAATAACAAAAAACACCAGAGTTTAGCCCCACAGGATACCGAAAAAACTGGCAGAAACCGAAACATTTGTTAACAAAAAGTCATTCTGCATTCAAAGCCTGTATGCCTGCCATTTTGGCTGCTGCTTACTGTCTCTATCACAAACTAATGGGACCCCACTGTGGAAAGGGGAGATTGTCATGAACGCTATGGTGTCCTCCGTTGTGATCTACGACCACAAGTGTCAGGAGACTTGTCTGAAGGTAACTGGTACCGTTTTACAAAAACCAATGGAAGTACGAAGGTAGTTTTGTGCCGACCCCAAAAAGGGGTTAAATATGTGTAAAAGATGAAAATAAAATAATGCCCTGAGTTTTTTTTATATCTCCTAGATTTAGGACAGACACTTCACTTCAGACACTTTGTTTCTTATGATTTTTTTTACATTTCTTTTTGTGTTATTCAATGTATTTCTATACAGTTGACACAAGTCATTTCTCCAACAATTGTTTACAGACAGATTATTTCACATATAATTCAATGTATCACAATTCCAGTGGGTCAGAAGTTTACATACACTAAATTGACTGTGCCTTTAAACAGCTTGGAAAATTCCAGAAAATTATGTCATGGCTTTAGAAGCTTCTGATAGGCTAATTGACATCATTTGAGTCAATTGGAGGTGTACCTGTAGATGTATTTCAAGGCCTACCTTCAAACTCAGTGCCTCTTTGCTTGACATCTCGGGAAAATCAAAAGAAATCAGCCAAGACAGAAAAAAAATTGTAGACCTCCACAAGTCTGGTTCATCCTTGGGAGCAATTACCAAATGCCTGAAGGTACCACGTTCATCTGTACAAACAATAGTATGCAAGTATAAATACCATGGGACCACGCAGCCGTCATACCGCTCAGGAAGGAGACGCGATCTGTCTCCTAGAGATGAACGTACTTTGGTGCGAAACGTGCAAATCAATGCCAGAACAACAGCAAAGGACCTTGTGAAGATGCTGGAGGAAACAGGTGCAAAAGTATCTATATCCAGAGTAAAATTAGACCTATATCGACATAAGCTGAAAGGCCGCTCAGCAAGGAAGATGCCACTGCTCCAAAACCATCATAAAAGCCAGACTACGGTTTGCAACTGCACATGTGGAGAAATGTGGAGAAATGTCCTCTGGTCTGATGAAACAAAAATAGAACTGTTTAGCCGTAATGACCATCGTTATGTTTGGAGGAAAAAGGGGGAGGCTTGCAGTCCGAAGAACACCATCCCAACCGTGAAGAACGGTGGTGGCAACATCATGTTGTGGGGGTGCATTGCTGCAGGAGGGACTGGTGCACTTCACCAAATAGATGGCATCATGAGGCAGGAACATTATGTGGATATATTGAAGCAACATCTCATCAGATAGGAAGTTAAAGCTAGGTGGCAAATGGGTCGTACACCCATTTGACTGAAAAAGCGTGTGCGAGCAAGGAGGCCTAGATACCTGACTCAGTTACACCAGCTCTGTCAGGAGGAATGGGCCAACATTCACCCAACTTATTGTGGGAAGCTTGTGGAAGGCTACCTGCAACGTTTGACCCAAGTTAAACAATTTAAAGGCAATGCTACCAAACAATAATTGAGTGTATGTAAACTTCTGACCCTCTGGGAATGTGACGAAATAAATTAAAGCTTAAATAAATCATTCTCTCTACTATTATTCTGACATTTCACATTCTTAAAATAAAGTGGTGATCCTAACTGACCAGGGAGGGAATTTTTACTAGGATTAAATGTCAGGAATTGTGAAAATCTGAGTTTAAATGTATTTGGTTAAGGTGATGTAAACTTCATACTTCAACTGTTTAGTAGTAAAGATTTATCAAATAATTGTGTCATATTTTTGGGGGATACCTTAATTAAAGGGGTCCTAAAAATCTAATAGCTAAATGATCACTAGTTTGACCATCTTAAAACGATTACATACAGTGCATTCAGAAAGTATTCAGAACCCTTGACTTTTTCCACATTGTGTTAGTTACAGCCTTCTTCGGCCCTGTCTGAGCTCCTGAGCACTCTGGAACAGGTTTCCATCAAGGATCTTTCTGTACATTACTTTGTTCATCTTTCCCTTGATCCTGACTAGTCTCCCAGCAGCCACCACCGTGCTTCACCGTAGGGATGGTGCCAGGTTTCCTCCAGACTTGACACTTGGCATTCAGGCCAGAGAATCTTGTTTCTCATGGTCTGAGAGTCCTTTAGGTGGCTTTTGGCAAACTCCAAGTGGGCTGCCATGTGCCTTTTACTGAGGAGTGGCTTTTGTCTGGCCGCTACCATTAAGGCCTGATTGGTGGAGTGCTGCAGAGCTGGTTGTCCTTCTGGAAAGTTCTCCCATCTCCACAGAGGAACTCTGGAGCTCTGTCAGAGTGAACATCAGGTTCTTGGTCACCTCCCTGACCAAGGCCCTTCTCCCCTGATTGCTCAGTTTGGCCAGGTGGCCAGCTCTAGAAAGAGTCTTGGTGGTTCTAAACTTCTTCCATTTTAGAATGATGGAGGCCAATGTGTTCTTGTGGACCTTCAATGCTGCAGACATTTTTTTGAACCCTTCCCCAGCGTACCAGGGTCCCCCTTCCCCAGATCCAATCAATTTAATTTAGCTTCAATGCTGCAGAAATGTTTTGGTACCCTTCCCAGATCTGTGCCTCGCCACAATCCCGTCTTGGATCACTACGGACAATTCCTTCGACCTCATGTCTTGGTTTTTGCTCTGACATGCACTGTCAACTGTTGGATCTTATATAGACAGGTGTGTGCCTTTCCAAATCATGTCCAATCAATTGATTTTAACACACGTGGACTAAAATTGTAGAAACATCTCAAGGATGATCAATGGAAACAGGATGCACATGAGCTCAATTTCGAGTCTTATAGCAAAGTGTCTGAATATTTATGTAAATAAGGTATTTCTGTTCATGTATCGTTTATAAATTTGCAAACATTTCTTAAAACCTTGATGGCGATTGATGAGGAAAACATTTAATTGAATCAATTTTATAATAAGGCTGTAACGTAACAAAATATGTAAAAAGTCAACTGTATGTTAGTTTAGAACCCCCCCCCCCCCTTAGACCCTAAAGAATTAACAGTGTCTATTGATTCATTATCCTTTATTCAATTTACCTACCTCACCCCCCATACTGCTTTTATTTATTTACTTTTCTGCTCTTTTGCACACCAGTATCTCTTCTTGCACATGTTCATCTGATGATTTATCACTCCAGTGTTAATCTGCTAAATTGTAATTATTCGATTTATTGCCTACCTCATGCCTTTTGCACACATTGTATATAGATTCTCTTTTTTCTACCATGTTATTGACTTGTTTATTGTTTACTCCATGTGTAACTCTGTGTTGTCTGTTCACACTGCTATGCTTTATCTTGGCCAGGTCGCAGTTGCAAATGAGAACTTGTTCTCAACTAGCCTACCTGGTTAAATAAAGGTGAAATAAAAAAAAAAAAAATCCATCTACAGAAGTACAGAAATAGCAGGAGGAAAAAACACCCACATGGTCTCAGGCAGGCATTGCATTATTCATCTGGGCTGGTTGGTGCATATGGTTATGAAATGGCCACACTCAGCAGAAACTACTCTCTAGTCTAGACTAGAACTACTTTTTAATCTAAACTAGAACTAGTCTCTAAACTAGAACTATTCTCTAATCTAAACTAGAACTAGTCTCTAATCTAAACTATAACTATTCTCTAATCTAAACTAGAACTGGTCTCTAATCTAAACTAGAACTAGTCTCTAATCTAAACTAGAACTAGTCTCTAATCTAAACTAGAGCTACTCTCTAATCTAAACTAGAGCTACTCTAATCTAAACTAGAGCTACTCTCTAATCTAAACTAGAACGAGTCTCTAATCTAGAACTACTGTCTAGTCTGAGCTCTCTCTCTCTACGTGTACACATTGGCTCACCTTTCACTAGCTGACAGTGGTCCAAAGTAGTCATGAAAAAGTCCTGGCCTGCTTGAGCAATCATACATTTTTTCAGTTGGGTTGTGTGATAATGCACTGATTGCCTTAGGTCTGTAAATCCTTAGGTCTGTAAATCCTTAGGTCTGTAAATCCTTAGGTCTGTAAATCCTTAGGTCTGTAAATCCTTAGGTCTGTAAATCCTTAGGTCTGTAAATCCGTAGGTCTGTAAATCCGTAGGTCTGTAAATCCTTAGGTCTGTAAATCCTTAGGTCTGTAAATCCTTAGGTCTGTAAATCCTTAGGTCTGTAAATCCCAGCTGGTAATGATGTTGTGAACATATGCTGAGGGTTATGAATGATCCTGTCAAAGGGAGAGAGGGGAGAAACCAGACTCTTCTCTTTTCACACAATAATGATACATCCTTACATTGTAGCCAGTGACTTGCCCCTGAGTTCTGAGATGTCACACATCTTTGCTGTGGTGGCTGAAGGCTGAGAGTGAATGTTACAGTTGTATCTAGGTCAGCAGAGACTAAATGGCTGGATGGATTCCTTTAAATGCCGACTGACAGAGAGGGAAAATATAGAAAAAGTAGCTTTTCTCTCTCTAGAATTTTTTCTCTCTATAATAATATAATAATAATATCATAGTCCCTCAAACTCTACATTTTCCTTCCCTTTCTGTCCTCTCTCATCTATTCCATTTCTACAATACTTTAAACCTCTCCCTCGTCTTCTCTCCCCAGCTGTCTGGACAGCAGTACTGTTTGCTACGACAGTGACGAGACGAACGGCCGCAGCATGTCCAGTCAGTCCAACCGCTCTTCTCCTCTCTCCTGGCGTCACGGCCAATCCAGCCCCCGGATGCAGGCTGGAGACGCTCCTTCTTCCACGGGCAGCGGTGGGTACCAGGGGGGCAAGGCCGGTTCCCAGTACACAGCCCACACAATGCCCGCCCGAGTCTCCAGCCGTTTCAGCCACTCCTCCCGAATGGAGCTCATCGAAGGGTTGGATGTGGATGATGCAGACCTCAAGTCTGGTTACCTGAGCGACATCGACCTGCTGGGCAAGAGCATACCAGAGGATGACGACGACAACCTGGCCAATGGGTAAGTCTATACCAGGGATGTCAACTCATTCCATAGATGGCAGTGTCCAATTAAGACTTAGAAAAACCAGGTGAGGGGAGTTTCTAACCAATCAGTGAGCTTATTGATCAATTAAATACTTGGACCTCCATGGAATGAGTTCGACACCTGTGGTCTATTCTGTTGTCTAACTCAGGGTCCTCCTATTCTGGTTGTGGGGGGTTCTCCTACTCAGGTCATGGTGGGGCATCTCCTACTCTGGTCGTGGGTGTGGGGGGGTTCTCCTACTCTGGTCATGGGTGTGGGGCTGTTCTCCTACTCTAGTCATGGGTGTGGGGTGGTTCTCCTACTCTAGTCATGGGTGTGGGGTGGTTCTCCTACCCTGGTCATGGGTGTGGGGGGGGTTCTCCTACTCTAGTCGTGGGTGTGGGGGGGAGGGGGGGGGTTCTCCTACTCTGGTCGTGTGTGTGGGGGGGTTCTCCTACCCTGTTCATGGGTGTGGGGGGGGGGGTTCTCCTACTCTGGTCGTGGGGGGGGGGGGGGGTTCTCCTACGCTGGTCATGGGTGTGTGGGGGGGGGTTCTCCTACTCTGATCATGGGTGTGGGGGGGGGGGGTTCTCCTACTCTGATTATGGGTGTGGGGGGGGGGATTCTCCTACTCTGGTGATGGGTGTGTGTGGGGGGGGGGGGTTCTCCTACTCTGGTCGTGGGTGTGGGGTGGGTTCTTCTACTCTGGTTGTGGGTGTGTGGGGGGGGGGGGGGGGTTGTCCTACTCTGGTCATGGGTGTGGGGGGGTTCTTCTAATCTGGTCATGGGTGTGGGGGGGGTTCTCCTACTCCGGTCATGGGTGTGGGGGGGTTCTTCTAATCTGGTCATGGGTGTGGGGGGGGTTCTCCTACTCTGGTCATGGGTGTGGGGGGGTTCTCCTACTCTGGTCTTGGGTGTGGGGGGGGGTTCTCCTACTCTGGTTGTGGGTGTAGGGGGGGTTCTTCTACTCTGGTTGTGGGTGTGGGGGGGGGTTCACCTACTCTGGTCTTGGGTGTGTGTGGGGGGGGTTCTCCTACTCTGGTCTTGGGTGTGTGTGGGGGGGGGGGATCCTCCTACTCTGGTCGTGGGTGTGGGGGGTTCTCCTACTCTGGTCGTGGGTGTGGAGGGGTGTTCTCCTACTCTGGTCGTGGGTGTGGGGGGGGGGGGGTGTTCTCCTACTCTGGTTATGGGTGTGGGGGGGTTCTCCTACTCTGGTCGTGGGTGTGGGGGGGTTCTCCTACTCTGGTCATCGGTGTGGGGGGGGTGTTCTCCTACTCTGGTCGTGGGTGTGGGGGGGGTCTTCTCCTACTCTGGTCATGGGTGTGGGGGGGGGTTTCCTACTCTGGTCGCGGGTGTGGGTGTGGGGGGGGGGGGGGTTATCCTACTCTGGTCGTGGTAGTGGGTGTGGATGGGAGGGTTCTCCTACTCTGGTTGTGGGTGTGGTGGGGGGTTCTCCTACTCTGGTCGTGGGTGTGGGGGTGGGTGTGGTGGGGGTTCTCCTACTCTGGTCATGGGTGTGGGTGTGAGGGGGGGTTCTCCTACTCTGGTCGTGGGTGTGGGTAAGGTGGGGGTCTCCTACTCTGGTCGTGGGTGTGGGTGTGGGGGGGTTCTCCTACTTTGGTCGTGGATGTGGGTGTGGTGGGTGTTCTCCTACTCTGGTCGTGGGTATGGGTGTGGTGGGGGTTCTCCTACTCTGGTCGTGGGTGTGGGTGTGGTGGGGGTTCTCCTACTCTGGTCGTGGGTGTGGTGGGGGTTCTCCTACTCTGGTCGTGGGTGTGGGTGTGGTGGGAGTTCTCCTACTCTGGTCGTAGGTGTGGGGGGGGGTTCTCCTATTCTGGTCGTGGGTGTGGGTGTGGTGGGGGTTCTCCTACTCTGGTCGTGGGTGTGGGTGTGGGTGTGGTGGGGGTTCTCCTACTCTGGTCGTGGGTGTGGGTGTGGTGGGGGTTCTCCTACTCTGGTCGTGGGTGTGGGTGTGGGTGTGGTGGGGGTTCTCCTACTCTGGTCGTGGGTGTGGGTGTGGGTGTGGTGGGGGTTCTCCTACTCTGGTCGTGGGTGTGGGTGTGGTGGGGGTTCTCCTACTCTGGTCGTGGGTGTGGGTGTGGTGGGGGTTCTCCTACTCTGGTCGTGGGTGTGGGTGTGGGTGTGGTGGGGGTTCTCCTACTCTGGTCGTGGGTGTGGGTGTGGTGGGGGTTCTCCTACTCTGGTCGTGGGTGTGGGTGTGGTGGGGGTTCTCCTACTCTGGTCGTGGGTGTGGGTGTGGTGGGTGTTCTCCTACTCTGGTCGTGGGTGTGGTGGGGGTTCTCCTACTCTGGTCGTGGGTGTGGGTGTGGGTGTGGTGGGGGTTCTCCTACTCTGGTCGTGGGTGTGGGTGTGGTGGGGGTTCTCCTACTCTGGTCGTGGGTGTGGGTGTGGTGGGGGTTCTCCTACTCTGGTCGTGGGTGTGGGTGTGGGTGTGGTGGGGGTTCTCCTACTCTGGTCGTGGGTGTGGGTGTGGGTGTGGTGGGGGTTCTCCTACTCTGGTCGTGGGTGTGGGTGTGGGTGTGGTGGGGGTTCTCCTACTCTGGTTGTTGTGAAGGCTGCAGTAACAGTTCTGCAGTAACACTCACTTTGCATCCTACTGTTAAATGATCTTTAATGTAGTCCTTGTGAATACTAAGGATAGTTGTGGTCACTTGTTCTTTGGACCAAATCGATCCTACAACATACAGTATGTCATAAAGCAATCGTCAACCATTTTTGTGGGTAAAAAATGGCTTTGAGTTGGCACTTGTGCTTGGAGTAGCCCTCTCATAGTGCTGTCCTCAGCAGTCTGTCTAGTGTAACTTTTGTTCCTGGATGGATCTGTCAGGGCTTCATGGATCTGTCAGGGCTTCATGGGTCTGTCAGTGCTTCATGGGTCTGTCAGGGCTTCATGGGTCTGTCAGGGCTTCATGGGTCTGTCAGGGCTTCATGGATCTGTCAGGGCTTCATGGAACTGTCAGGGCTTCATGGGTCTGTCAGGGCTTCATGGGTCTTTCAGGGCTTCATGGGTCTGTCAGGGCTTCATGGATCTGTCAGGGCTTCATGCTTCATGCAGCAACCATCTCAGGCTGATTCTGCTGAGACGTATCTGGATTTTGTTAAAACCTTTCAGCTGGGTAGAGAGTACCCGGACAATAAAGTCCTGCAGTATTCCTTTAGGGTATCTGTGATGAGTATCGACTTGCATGTGAATCATCAGCTATTATTCTCAGATGAGTTATCTGGTTTTACTAATGTGGATCCCCCTCTGGCTGAAACTCATTGTTCTATGAAACATGCTGTGGTTGTTTGTTTTTGGGTGGATATGGCAACTAGTGAATAAACACATGTGCAAACACAAGGCTTAAAAAATAGTCTAGAATCTAGAGTAATTCCAAACTTTCAGCTTCACTATTTAATCTCTTTTCTTAGCCATTCCATAAACTAGGGAAATTATGTGCTAAAACCAGACATTTTGCCTGACCTGTTTTTGACGGAATCTTCCATTTTATAGCGATAGTAAACCAAGATGGCCGATTGGCAGGAAACCAGAGCTGGATCTCTAAATGGGTCTAAATGAGTGCAGATCACGTCTGAGTTGTGCAGTAATGACATTCATTACATGCCTCCTGCAGAGCTGGCCATGTCACAGACAGCTGTGGGCATTCATTCATTCACAACCACATCCCACTGCAGAAACCGAGGACGGTGTGACTTACACAAACACACACACAGAGCCAATCACTGCCTGCCCCTCCACTAAATGTGTTTTAGCAAGTCCCTTGGTGCTACCAAAAAAACATAAGCAAAAAGTACTGACATAGAGTATGACATTGGTTTAAAGTACTCCCCTACATTTTTAACATAGTCATAACCCACTAACTTACTAATACTAACTGCCCATTAGTAACAGTAGCCTAACGATCAATGCCATGGTACGGCATCAGTCAGATCCTAGGTCAGGGTGTGTCACGATGTCAAGGTGTGTCAGACTGTGTCAGGCTGTCAGGTGTTCTGTCTCTCAGGTGATCTGTCTGCCAGCTGCAGCTTTCTCTCCTTTAATCTCTCTTTCTCACTCTCTTTCAAACTCAAAACTCTCTCATTCTCTCTCTCTCTCTCTCTCTCTCTCTCTCTCTCTCTCTCTCTCTCTCTCCCTCTTAGAATTCCCCCTCGTACCCCCCATCCATCTCTCTCTCCCTTTCATTCTCCCCCATCCATCTCTCTCTCTCCCTCTCATTCTCACCCTCATCCATCCATCCATCCATCCATCCATCTCTCTCTCTCTCTCTCTCTCTCTCTCTCTCTCTCTCTCTCTCTCTCTCTCTCCCTCTCATTCTCCCCCATCCATCTCTCTCTCTCTCTCCCTCTCACTCTCCCCCATCCATCTCTCTCTCTCTCCTCATTTTCTTTATGTCACATCCTCTCTTTAATTCCCTCTCCCTAGTTGACAGTCAGTAGGCAGGGAAAGGAAAGGCTGAGAGAGGCTGAGGGAATCCAGGCCAGTTCTCTGGTGTGATGTGAGCAGCTTTATCTCTGCTCCACATGCACTGGGATTTAATCTGCAGCTTCTTGGGCAGATTGAAGTAAAATAGAGTGTGAGAATGAGATAGTATGTCTGATGATTTAAGAAATACTTGATAGTGAGTGCTCAGCATTGGGCCACCCATGTCCTCAATCACTAAATAAAGGTTAAACAAAAATTAAATAATAATCAGTAGGTGAGTATTTCAAGGTGACCATGATGAGAAACCCTATACTTCCTGTGTTGTGCCACCTATTTCAAGGTCAGTCCATACCCAGGACTATGGGCATTTTAGTTATTTAGCAGACAGTCTTATACATTTCCAAAGTTTCATACTGGTCTCCCAAGGGAACCAAACCCACAACCTTGGCGTTGCAAGCTCCATGCTCTTCCAACTGAAAGAGACACACACACACACACACACACACACACACACACACACACACACACACACACACACACACACACACACACACACACACACACACACACACACACACACACACACACACACACACACACACACACACACACACACACACACACACACACACACACACACACAGTTGAGCTCATTGGAAACCATTAGCCTCTACCCATCTCTTGAAAATAGATAATTTCTGCAATGCTCTCTTGCGTCACCATAGCAACCAGCTCCAATGTGATGGTGGGGAGAGGGAACATTTATCCAGCTCTTACACCATCATCCCTAGTATAGTCTTCTTTATCTGAATCGAAGCTATAGTAATAATGTCAATCATATCCAAAGGGAATTTTGACTTTCATGGGTAACATGGGAATGTTGATAATTTTCACATCTATTATTCTGGTGGTTCTGTGTTCTGATTCCTGGTTGGCTGTAAGGATGTTAACCTTTTATTGCAATGAGCTAAATTAGGATCACACAGAGTGTTTCTTGGTAGTCTTAAACAAATCTACTTTTAAAGAAAAGTATACACTTCACACACATGGTTATGGTCTTAAAAAAAGAAGACAGCTGTACCATATCAGATATAGAGTTGAAATGTGTTATATTTCAGTTTGCATCCCTTCACAGACACTTTTTGGTGCTATGCACTTCAGCACTCTGTGGTCCGGTTCTGTGAGCTTAATTTGATGGTGTGTATGAACTTTTGTATCTATAGTTTACATGCTATCAATCCAGATGGTCTCTCTGGGTATTGGGTTCTAGGGAGCGCACTGGACCTACAGCACATTGCTGGTGGCCTAATGGCTATTGATTACTGCTACACTAACTACTGTACCTTAATGTACTGACTGATGGCTGTGTGATATCTACAGCTGATCTACACTTTACTGACTGATGGCTGTGTGATATCTACAGCTGGTCTACACTTTACTGACTGATGGCTGTGTGATATCTACAGCTGGTCTACACTTTACTGACTGATGGCTGTGTGATATCTACAGCTGATCTACACTTTACTGACTGATGGCTGTGTGATATCTACAGCTGGTCTACACTTTACTGACTGATGGCTGTGTGATATCTACAGCTGGTCTACACTTTACTGACTGATGGCTGTGTGATATCTACAGCTGGTCTACACTTTACTGACTGATGGCTGTGTGATATCTACAGCTGGTCTACACTTTACTGACTGATGGCTGTGTGATATCTACAGCTGGTCTACACTTTACTGACTGATGGCTGTGTGATATCTACAGCTGGTCTACACTTTACTGACTGATGGCTGTGTGATATCTACAGCTGGTCTACACTTTACTGACTGATGGCTGTGTGATATCTACAGCTGGTCTACACTTTACTGACTGATGGCTGTGTGATATCTACAGCTGGTCTACACTTTGCTGACTGATGTTCCCCTGAGTGATGAGGACAGAGAGCGGTGGAAGGGAAGGGTGTAACACACAGGGGTGTGTTCAGAACGGGTGAAACGTTCAGATAGAAATATGATGCATAGAGCTGACAGGCTCTATTATTCCCCATGACAGGGAAGGTACTCTATGTTCTACAAAATACATTTCCATCTGAACTAGGCTCCAATGTGATGCTTTCTCTTTACTAAGCCTGTAGGAATCTGTATGGTACAATCATAATGTCTTTATAATGACAGAATAGTTATCCTCTTCACACCACATAATAATGGAGGCTTATGATGGTTTAACCATTACCAGTATCGTATTATAGTATTAGCAGCCATTTGAAACAGTTTCCACATGTTTTGGTCTCCGTGAATCATATTCCACTTATTGAGTTACACATAAATAATGACATTATTACTGAATATGTGTTTGTTTTTATTTTCCAAAGCCGATAAAGAAGTGATCAATGTCCCACTATTCAATGCCATCTTTACAAACATAGATTTACGTGGTGCACCCCTCTGTCAATTATGGTTACACACTTGGACCCACCAAGTAGCGCCATCAGCGTTCTGTTGCAACCTGATGGGCACTTTCCCATGTCCAATCGCTTCGTTTCAAAGGAGAATAATCTGTTTGGTCATTCGTTCTTTGGTTGATGGAACGAATGGTTTAACGCTTTAAACAGAACATGCAAACATGGAGATTTTCTAAAGGAGGCCCACCCAGAATGCTCTCTGTTTATCACGACCAAGGGATTTACTCTCTTTTCCTGGCAGACGTTGATTAACTCAAAACATTACTGAAAGCTTATTTAGACTTTCAGACAGAAAACTAATGACTGTCAGCATTTTATTTGGATTCAGATTCTGCCCTGTTTACAGAACCAACTGTAAAGCACTTGACTGCACGGCAAGGTATCGATTATGGCAGTGCCTACCGGCATCAATGAGTAGCCTAGATTATTGTGTGGAACGGGAGTACTGTGTTAGTCTAAATATAAGGCTACCTATGCCCCCCCCACACACACACACACACACTCTTTTCCATTGTGCGGTAGGGTTAGGTAATGTAATGTGTGTGGGATCGTGGTGGTGCAGGGCTGGTGGACCATAGCCAGCTAGGTGTGTGTGTGTGTGTGTGTGTGTGTGTGTGTGTGTGTGTGTGTGTGTGTGTGTGTGTGTGTGTGTGTGTGTGTGTGTGTGTGTGTGTGTGTGTGTGTGTGTGTGTGTGTGTGTGTGTGTGTGTGTGTGTGTGTGTGTGTGTGTGTGTGTGAGTGAGAGAAAGCAGTTCAGGAAAGATAAGGGGAAAGGAAGGCTGGTGCAGCAACACGCCTCTCATCATGCGGCACATGGATCAGGATGTGCTGCCATGGCAACCCTCCTCCTCTGACCCACTGTTCGGCTGTGCATTGTGTATCAGTGTGCGGTAGTGAGCGTGTGTGTATACGTGTGTGTAGCTCTGTGTGTGTGTAGCTGTATGTGGCTGTGTGTGTGGAGGATGAAGTGGCTTCATATTGACCTATTAAGCAGATTGTTCTGTATGCAAACATGAAACGGTGTAGTGGGCGACTGGGAGCTGGATGTCTCCGGCTCGTACCTATTGATAGAAATCCTCTCTGAATCCCTCTATGGCAGACATGTTTGATGGTTTCTGAGTGGCTATCAATAATCGCGGCACAATGACTTGCAGGAGGTCATTACAATTTAAATTGATTGAGGTCATTAGAATGCAATCAGTTATTTCATAGTTAATGGTGTTTGTTTCTGATGAACAACAAACACAATCCTCAGTTATATTACCACACAGAATGCAAATATAATGCTGTTTAAAATGCAGTACTATTCAGAAACTGCCCAGAGAGATGCATTTAAAGAATGTGCTAACCAGTTAAGACATAGAATGGATTCCTACATGTTAGCTAATCCATTGTTTCAGTTTGCTCTTCTGGCAATGTCATTCCCATGGCAACGGTGAAAAATATTTGCACATGCTAGGAAATAGACCCCCCCCCCCCCCCCCCTTAAGCATCTACACACCCGTAAGGGAACGCGTATAGTACAGTAGGTGTATTTGCCTTTAGTCATCTAATACTGGTCCTCTTAGAAATGAACAGTCTGCCTTCAATTTATCTGTCCTTCATACATTGGACACTTCTCCACAGTCAGTCCCTGCTTTCCTGGCCAGCCTAGTGCAATGCCTTCCTGACCCACATAAAGCATGTGCAGAGTGATTGGGTCTGGGCCTGGTTGGCAGGGCCTTCAAAAAGCCCTGCAGGGATTATAGTTTAGTAGGACCACTTCTCGGGGTCAAGACTTTATGCGCCACGGCTCAGTGAAGAGGGAGGGGTACTCTACTCTATATCCTCACTAAGGCCAAGACGAGTCTGGGGCCACATTTGAACAGAGGAGGCCCTATGCACGCACACACGCACGCACGCACACACACACACACACACGCACACGCACACGCACACGCACACGCACACGCACACACACACACACACACACACACACACACACACACACACACACACACACACACACACACACACACACACACACACACAAAATCTCTTGAAAAATAGATAATTTATGCAAGCTGTGGACAATATGGGAGGCCTCCATCACTGGAGGGGTCACTAGTAAAGGTATATTTGACAGGATCAAGAAGACAACCCCTACAGTATCACCTCCACATACATGACTAATAAACAGACCAGTAACTAATGATATGACTGTAGCCCTGAGGGCATGTCTGATAAACAGACCAGTAACTAAAGATATGACTGCAGCCCTGGGGGCATGTCTGATAAACAGACCAGTAACTAATGATATGACTATAGCCCTGGCAGCATGTCTGATAAACAGACCAGTAACTAATGATATGACTGTAGCCCTGGGGGCATGTCTAATAAACAGAAAAGTAACTAATGATATGACTGTAGCCCTGGGGGCATGTCTGATAAACAGACCAGTAACTAATGATATGACTGTAGCCCTGGGGGCATGTCTGATAAACAGACCAGTAACTAATGATATGACTGTAGCCCTGGGGGCATGTGAACCGTCTCTGTATCATGGCAATGATGTTATGTCATCACTCAATTCCCACTGGGGCCACCCATACCAACAATGTATGCTTTTGTATCAAAGAGTCTACTACATGATGTATATCACTCAAAGAAGGGGGTGGCAGGTAGCCTAGAGGTTAGAGTGTTGGGCCAGTCACCCGAAAGGTTGCTAGATCGAATCTCTGAGCTGACAAAGTAAACATCTGTCATTCTGCTCCCTGAACAAAGCAGTTAACCCAATGTTCCTAGGCCATCATTGTAAATAAGAATTTGTTCTTAACTGATTTGCCTAATTAAATGAAAAATAAAAAAGGCAGGCAGCCTCCATTAGCCATATCAGGGCTAGGTTTATTTATTTGATATATATACTTTTTTATTTTAACAAGGAAATGCCATTGAGACCAATACATCTTTTCCATGGAAGCCCTGCATGTACACCAATCATACAACATTTACAAATACAATGTAACAAAAACATAAAACCCCGATATTTACAAGCTGTGTGTCCCTATGATGTGGATGTTAGGTAAGGGAACTCTCCTGTACTGTCTGAGGTCTAGTCTGACTCAAGGAGACTGCTGTGTTGCTCTTCTTTTCCAGCCCAGTGGTTGGACAGAGGACATTTCCACAGGGATATAGCTACAGGGTTCCAGTTTCAGATGGACTCACTGATGCATTTCAGAACCATTACTGTTTTACTGCTACTGTTAATGGAGCTGCTTTGCCTTGCCTTGCCTTGCTGATGCCAAAACAATCCTGTTAGCTATGCCAGGGTTAATGTAAGATCAGTGATCTACTGGTGCAGTGCATCACTGTCTTTCTCATTCATCTATTGATTGAATAAGAGGATAAATGGACATAATACACTAACTGAACTGCAGGGTGAGCCACTGGACACTGACTTTGATCCTCCGAGCGCTGCTTAGACACTTTTATACCCTTTCTAATGCATTAAATTATGCCACTCCTCATGATAAAGTTCTTGAATATAAACTGATTAATGAAATTGTGTGGACAAATTGTGCACAAATAGAACACAATATAGAAAGACTATACTGGCTAGACACCATCTGCAGACAAATATAGCAATGAGACCCAAGTCATTGTGCCAATCCGTGGCAATGTCCACGTCATATCAAGCCCCCTCACTCTGGACTCATTGTGCCGTCTGCTGGAATGATTGTGTCGTTGCACCATTAGGCTTGGGAGTCATTATGGAGTAGAGATGTCAACAATGCTATTATTTAGGAAAATGGATTGAGCTCATATGATCTTTATCCAGGTTGTTGAGTCAAGCTTTTTTAAGTAGCAGTCGCTTCCTGGATGCCTGAATGGTGCTCCACAGGGTAATCAAATCAAAAGTGTTGTCAAAGAGCAGTGAATATAGCTTTCTATAGCGTTCTACAACAGTGTCTGGATACCTGGTTTTTACTCTGGACTGGGCTGAAGATTAAAGGTTTTATTCCATGGTACTGTACGGTGTAGATGAAGAGGCTCAGCCACCTATCAATATTTTAGCTGTGCTTTAATGCACTATCTCAGCCAATGCCAATTCTAGATTAATATTTAAGAATCATTCTGAGGGAAGGAAGTACAGAGCTCTATCTCTTGTACCCCTGTATGTCTCTCCCTCTCACCCACTCACCATCCCTTCACCCGTTTCATTTAGAACAAAATTAAAGTGTCTCTTTTTAGACTATTAAAGGCAGGGGTATACCTACTAATTTCAACTAAACATCAAACTTGGATTTGCAAAAATGTTAAGTAGAAGAGACAGCTTTGCTCTTTACCTTTTGATCTGGTCCAGCAGGAAGAGCTGACAGACACAGATAGATAAAGGCCACAGCCATATGAAGGTCAGGATATGAAAGCAGCTTCCTGTCTGCTCTCATGCAACCTACAGAGAACAGCAGTTAACCAAAGCAAAGAGAGAACAGCACATGTTATGTGTTACGGCCATTGCCTACACGGTCATTCTCACGGACAGTGGAAATCAGTGTTTAAACAGCTTGTACATATCCCAGTCAATACTGCTATGTTATTGAATGGTGAGTCGTGACCTAAGCAAACATTTTGGAGAGGTTATTTCAGACACAAGCCATTTGGTCAAGAGGTAATGACAATATTAGTAGTTACACGTACACCTTAGTAAAGGTTACATAGAGGATAGTTGACAGTTTGTTTAACAGCACTCTGAAATGCTCAGATAAACAGGAGACGTAAAGCATGTATAGTACTTGTATTCATGCCTGTTAAACTGCAGCACCTTTCAAAGGAAGCAGGAAATACGTCTCCTGGGAAGGGCTTTCCGTATGAGCATAATGTTTGAAAAGCACTTCACAAATAAAGTTATTATCTTTATTACGATACACATTCAATTTGATTAAGTTACAGTCGTTATGGATGAGGAAGGGATGAGGGTCGCTGACTGAAAAAACATAAACAGCAACAGGGAAACTGATTTTTTAAATCAGATAGTTTGTACTAAAAGATCAGGGTATGAGTATCAAGAGATACAGGGAGACAACAGTCGTCTATTCTACTATCATCACCACAGTTCATCTGTTTGGGACATATCTTTTGTTTTCTCTTTGGGCAGAAATCTTCACATTGCTAGTTGTGCGGCTGGTGCTAGCTGATAACAGATCTGTTGTGTGGCTGGTGCAAGCTGATAACAGATCTGTCGTGTGGCTGGTGATAGCTGATAACAGATCTGTTGTGTAGCTGGTGCTAGCTGATAGCAGATCTGTTGTGTGGCTGGTGCTAGCTGATAACAGATCTGTCGTGTGGCTGGTGCTATCTGATAACAGATCTGTTGTGTGGCTGGTGCTATCTGATAACAGATCTGTTGTGTGGCTGGTGCTAGCTGATAACAGATTTGTCGTGTGGCTGGTGCTATCTGATAACAGATCTGTTGTGTGGCTGGTGCTAGCTGATAACAGATCTGTTGTGTGGCTGGTGCTAGCTGATAACAGATCTGTTGTGTGGCTGGTGCTAGCTGATAACAGATCTGTTGTATGGCTGGTGCTAGCTGATAACAGATCTGTTGTGTGGCTGGTGCTAGCTGATAACAGATCTGTTGTATGGCTGGTGCTAGGTGATAACAGATCTGTTGTATGGCTGGTGCTAGCTGATAACAGATCTGTTGTATGGCTGGTGCTAGCTGATAACAGATCACTGACTGTTTAGTCTGTCCCAACTCAGGAACTACCATGGCAGATATCTGTGTACCCACTGTGTACCCATGACATTTATTTACACACTCTTGCTCCTATGTGTAAAATCTCGAAGTTTGTCACAATGAAAAAAAAGACATGTGGAAATAGGTTGCATGCAAACAACATATCTAGCTAGCTTGGTTAATGTGATGATGATGATCCCCGAGACTGTATTCCTATTTTGTATTTAAAAAAGAAAAATGGGTGGGAGGGGGTAAATTGATCTCGGCCCACAGTCCGCCAGTTGCCCATGCCTAGATTAAAGCCTGAACAAATAATAAACGAATCTCTGGCTTTTTTGTTCAGTGCTCCAACTTCTTTCTGTCTCGAATTAGTCATTTTTGAAGTTTTTCTTGGTAAGCCCTTTTGTTGGGGAGGAAACTTCTTGGCCCACACAGTGCACCTCCCAAAGTTGTTGGCCCGTCGCTCCTCTGACCTGATGACATCACGTTGAGAATGCTCTGTTACAGATGAGGGGAGGGACCAGGATAACGTTTTCCGAGGTTTCTCATGCCCTGCTGGAGGTTAGATAATGTTGTGGTTGACTTAGCCTTGTGAGTCATTCAGTACAGAGAGTTACTGGATGCTAGTCTACCCAGCCCATGCCTGGACTTTCCACCCTGGTCTCAGAAAGTGAATAATGTTTTAAAATAGGTTAAAAAGAATAGGCCAGGGCCCTTCAACCCTGTTTCTAGAGGGCTACCCTCGTGTAGGTTTACTCTCCAACTCTGTTCCTGGAGGGCTACCCTCGTGTAGGTTTACTCTCCAACTCTGTTCCTGGAGGGCTACCCTCGTGTAGGTTTACTCTCCAACTCTGTTTCTAGAGGGTTACCCTTGTGTAGGTTTACTCTCCAACTCTGTTCCTGGAGAGCTACCCTCGTGTAGGTTTAATCTCCTACCCTGTTTCTAGAGGGCTACCCTCGTGTAGGTTTACTCTCCTACCCTGTTTCTAGAGAGCTACCCTCGTGTAGGTTTACTCTCCAACTCTGTTCCTGGAGGGCTACCCTCGTGTAGGTTTACTCTCCTACCCTGTTTCTAGAGGGCTACCCTCGTGTAGATTTACTCTCCAACTCTGTTCCCGGAGGGCTACCCTCATGTAGGTTTACTCTCCTACCCTGTTTCTAGAGGGCTACCCTTGTGTAGGTTTACTCTCCTACCCTGTTTCTAGAGAGCTACCCTCGTGTAGGTTTACTCTCCAACTCTGTTCCTGGAGGGCTACCCTCGTGTAGGTTTACTATCCTACCCTGTTTCTAGAGAGCTACCCTCGTGTAGGTTTACTCTCCAACTCTGTTTCTAGAGGGCTACCCTCGTGTAGGTTTACTCTCCAACCCTGTTTCTAGAGGGCTACCCTTGTGTAGGTTTACTCTCCAACCCTGTTTCTAGAGAGCTACCCTCGTGTAGGTTTACTCTCCTACCCTGTTTCTAGAGAGTTACCCTCGTGTAGGTTTACTCTCCAACTCTGTTTCTAGAGGGTTACCCTTGTGTAGGTTTACTCTCCTACCCTGTTTCTAGAGGGCTACCCTCGTGTAGGTTTACTCTCCAACTCTGTTCCTGGACGGCTACCCTCGTGTAGGTTTACTCTCCAACCCTGTTTCTAGAGGGCTACCCTCGTGTAGGTTTACTCTCCTAACCTGTTTCTAGAGAGCTACCCTCGTGTAGGTTTACTCTCCAACTCTGTTTCTAGATGGCTACCCTCGTGTAGGTTTACTCTCCTACCCTGTTTCTAGAAAGCTACCCTCGTGTAGGTTTACTCTCCAACTGTGTTTCAAGGGGGCTACCCTCGTGTAGGTTTACTCTCCTACCCTGTTTCTAGAGAGCTACCCTCGTGTAGGTTTACTCTCCAACTCTGTTTCAAGGGGGCTACCCTCGTGTAGGTTTACCCTCCTACCCTGTTTCTAGATAGCTACCCTCGTGTAGGTTTACTCTCCTACCCTGTTTCTAGAGGGCTACCCTCGTGTAGGTTTACTCTCCTACCCTGTTTCTAGAGAGCTACCCTCGTGTAGGTTTACTCTCCAACTCTGTTCCTGGAGGGCTACCCTCGTGTAGGTTTACTCTCCTACCCTGTTTCTAGAGGGCTACCCTCGTGTAGGTTTACTCTCCAACTCTGTTCCCGGAGGGCTACCCTCATGTAGGTTTACTCTCCTACCCTGTTTCTAGAGGGCTACCCTTGTGTAGGTTTACTCTCCTACCCTGTTTCTAGAGAGCTACCCTCGTGTAGGTTTACTCTCCAACTCTGTTCCTGGAGGGCTACCCTCGTGTAGATTTACTATCCTACCCTGTTTCTAGAGAGCTAACCTCGTGTAGGTTTACTCTCCAACTCTGTTCCTGGAGAGCTACCCTCGTGTAGGTTTACTCTCCTACCCTGTTTCTAGAGGGCTACCATTGTGTAGGTTTACTCTCCTACCCTGTTTCTAGAGAGCTACCCTCGTGTAGGTTTACTCTCCAACTCTGTTCCTGGAGGGCTACCCTCGTGTAGGTTTACTATCCTACCCTGTTTCTAGAGAGCTACCCTCGTGTAGGTTTACTCTCCAACTCTGTTTCTAGAGGGCTACCCTCGTGTAGGTTTACTCTCCAACCCTGTTTCTAGAGGGCTACCCTTGTGTAGGTTTACTCTCCAACCCTGTTTCTAGAGAGCTACCCTCGTGTAGGTTTACTCTCCTAGCCTGTTTATAGAGAGTTACCCTCGTGTAGGTTTACTCTCCAACTCTGTTTCTAGAGGGTTACCCTTGTGTAGGTTTACTCTCCTACCCTGTTTCTAGAGGGCTACCCTCGTGTAGGTTTACTCTCCAACTCTGTTCCTGGAGGGCTACCCTCGTGTAGGTTTACTCTCCAACCCTGTTTCTAGAGGGCTACCCTCGTGTAGGTTTACTCTCCTAACCTGTTTCTAGAGAGCTACCCTCGTGTAGGTTTACTCTCCAACTCTGTTTCTAGAGGGCTACCCTCGTGTAGGTTTACTATCCTACCCTGTTTCTAGAAAGCTACCCTCGTGTAGGTTTACTCTCCAACTGTGTTTCAAGGGGGCTACCCTCGTGTAGGTTTACTCTCCTACCCTGTTTCTAGAGAGCTACCCTCGTGTAGGTTTACTCTCCAACTCTGTTTCAAGGGGGCTACCCTCGTGTAGGTTTACCCTCCTACCCTGTTTCTAGATAGCTACCCTCGTGTAGGTTTACTCTCCTACCCCGTTTCTAGAGGGCTACCCTCGTGTAGGTTTACTCTCCTACCCTGTTTCTAGAGAGCTACCCTCGTGTAGGTTTACTCTCCAACTCTGTTCCTGGAGGGCTACCCTCGTGTAGGTTTACTCTCCTACCCTGTTTCTAGAGGGCTACCCTCGTGTAGGTTTACTCTCCAACTCTGTTCCCGGAGGGCTACCCTCATGTAGGTTTACTCTCCTACCCTGTTTCTAGAGGGCTACCCTTGTGTAGGTTTACTCTCCTTCCCTGTTTCTAGAGAGCTACCCTCGTGTAGGTTTACTCTCCAACTCTGTTCCTGGAGGGCTACCCTCGTGTAGGTTTACTATCCTACCCTGTTTCTAGAGAGCTAACCTCGTGTAGGTTTACTCTCCAACTCTGTTCCTGGAGAGCTACCCTCGTGTAGGTTTACTCTCCAACTCTGTTCCCGGAGGGCTACCCTCGTGTAAGTTTACTCTCCTACCATGTTTCTAGAGGGCTACCCTCGTGTAGGTTTACTCTCCAACTCTGTTCCTGGAGGGCTACCCTCGTGTAGGTTTACTCTCCAACCCTGTTTCTAGAGGGCTAACCTCGTGTAGGTTTACTCTCCTACCCTGTTTCTAGAGAGCTACCCTCGTGTAGGTTTACTCTCCAACTCTGTTTCTAGAGGGCTACCCTCGTGTAGGTTTACTCTCCTACCCTGTTTCTAGAGAGCTACCCTCATGTAGGTTTACTCTCCTACTCTGTTTCAAGGGGGCTACCCTCGTGTACGTTTACTCTCCTACCCTGTTTCTAGAGAGCTACCCTCGTGTAGGTTTACTCTCCAACTGTTTCTAGAGGGCTACCCTCGTGTAGGTTTACTCTCCAACTCTGTTTCTAGAGAGCTACCCTCGTGTAGGTTTACTCTCCAACCCTGTTTCTAAAGAGTTACCCTCGTGTAGGTTTACTCTCCAACTCTGTTTCTAGAGGGTTACCCTCGTGTAGGTTTACTCTCCTACCCTGTTTCTAGAGGGCTACCCTCGTGTAGGTTTACTCTCCAACTCTGTTCCTGGACGGCTACCCTCGTGTAGGTTTACTCTCCAACCCTGTTTCTAGAGGGCTACCCTCGTGTAGGTTTACTCTCCTACCCTGTTTCTAGAGAGCTACCCTCGTGTAGGTTTACTCTCCAACTCTGTTTCTAGAGGGCTACCCTCGTGTAGGTTTACTCTCCTACCCTGTTTCTAGAGAGCTACCCTCGTGTAGGTTTACTCTCCAACTCTGTTTCAAGGGGGCTACCCTCGTGTAGGTTTACTCTGCTACCCTGTTTCTAGAGAGCTACCCTCGTGTAGGTTTACTCTCCAACTCTGTTTCAAGGGGGCTACCCTCGTGTAGGTTTACTCTCCTACCCTCTTTCTAGAGAGCTACCCTCGTGTAGGTTAACTCTCCAACTCTGTTTCTAGAGGGCTACCCTCGTGTAGGTTTACTCTCCAACCCTGTTTCTAGAGGGCTACCCTTGTGTAGGTTTACTCTCCAACCCTGTTTCTAGAGGGCTACCCTCGTGTAGGTTTACTCTCCAACTGTTTCTAGAGGGCTACCCTCGTGTAGGTTTACTCTCCTACCCTGTTTCTAGAGAGCTACCCTCGTGTAGGTTTACTCTCCAACTCTGTTTCTAGAGGGCTACCCTCGTGTAGGTTTACTCTCCTACCCTGTTTCTAGAGAGCTACCCTCATGTAGGTTTACTCTCCTACTCTGTTTCAAGGGGGCTACCCTCGTGTAGGTTTACTCTCCTACCCTGTTTCTAGAGAGCTACCCTCGTGTAGGTTTACTCTCCAACTGTTTCTAGAGGGCTACCCTCGTGTAGGTTTACTCTCCAACTCTGTTTCTAGAGAGCTACCCTCGTGTAGGTTTACTCTCCAACCCTGTTTCTAAAGAGTTACCCTCGTGTAGGTTTACTCTCCAACTCTGTTTCTAGAGGGTTACCCTCGTGTAGGTTTACTCTCCTACCCTGTTTCTAGAGGGCTACCCTCGTGTAGGTTTACTCTCCAACTCTGTTCCTGGACGGCTACCCTCGTGTAGGTTTACTCTCCAACCCTGTTTCTAGAGGGCTACCCTCGTGTAGGTTTACTCTCCTACCCTGTTTCTAGAGAGCTACCCTCGTGTAGGTTTACTCTCCAACTCTGTTTCTAGAGGGCTACCCTCGTGTAGGTTTACTCTCCTACCCTGTTTCTAGAGAGCTACCCTCGTGTAGGTTTACTCTCCAACTCTGTTTCAAGGGGGCTACCCTCGTGTAGGTTTACTCTGCTACCCTGTTTCTAGAGAGCTACCCTCGTGTAGGTTTACTCTCCAACTCTGTTTCAAGGGGGCTACCCTCGTGTAGGTTTACTCTCCTACCCTCTTTCTAGAGAGCTACCCTCGTGTAGGTTAACTCTCCAACTCTGTTTCTAGAGGGCTACCCTCGTGTAGGTTTACTCTCCAACCCTGTTTCTAGAGGGCTACCCTTGTGTAGGTTTACTCTCCAACCCTGTTTCTAGAGGGCTACCCTCGTGTAGGTTTACTCTCCAACTGTTTCTAGAGGGCTACCCTCGTGTAGGTTTACTCTCCTACCCTGTTTCTAGAGAGTTACCCTGGTGTAGGTTTACTCTCCAACTCTGTTTCTAGAGGGTTACCCTCGTGTAGGTTTACTCTCCTACCCTGTTTCTAGAGGGCTACCCTCGTGTAGGTTTACTCTCCAACTCTATTCCTGGACGGCTACCCTCGTGTAGGTTTACTCTCCAACCCTGTTTCTAGAGGGCTACCCTCGTGTAGGTTTACTCTCCTACCCTGTTTCTAGAGAGCTACCCTCGTGTAGGTTTACTCTCCAACTCTGTTTCTAGAGGGCTACCCTCGTGTAGGTTTACTCTCCTACCCTGTTTCTAGAGAGCTACCTTCATGTAGGTTTACCCTCCAACTCTGTTTCAAGGGGGCTACCCTCGTGTAGGTTTACTCTCCTACCCTGTTTCTAGAGAGCTACCCTCGTGTAGGTTTACTCTCCAACTCTGTTTCAAGGGGGCTACCCTTGTGTAGGTTTACGCTCCTACCCTATTTCTAGAGAGCTACCCTCGTGTAGGTTTACTCTCCAACTCTGTTTCTAGAGGGCTACCCTCGTGTAGGTTTACTCTCCAACCCTGTTTCTAGAGGGCTACCCTTGTGTAGGTTTACTCTCCAACCCTGTTTCTAGAGGGCTACCCTCGTGTAGGTTTACTCTCCAACTGTTTCTAGAGGGCTACCCTCGTGTAGATTTACTCTCCTACCCTGTTTCTAGAGACCTACCCTCGTGTAGGTTTACTCTCCAACCCTGTTTCTAGAGAGTTACCCACGTGTAGGTTTACCCTCTAACTCTGTTCCTGGAGGGCTACCCTCGTGTAGGTTTACTCTCCTACCCTGTTTCTAGAGAGCTACCCTCGTGTAGGTTTACTCTCCAACCCTGTTTCTAGAGGGCTACCCTCGTGTAGGTTTACTCTCCAACCCTGTTTCTAGAGGGCTACCCTTGTGTAGGTTTACTCTACAACCCTGCTTCTAGAGGGCTACCCTCGTGTAGGTTTACTCTCCAACTGTTTCTAGAGGGCTACCCTCGTGTAGATTTACTCTCCTACCCTGTTTCTAGAGACCTACCCTCGTGTACGTTTACTCTCCAACCCTGTTTCTAGAGAGTTACCCTCGTGTAGGTTTACCCTCTAACTCTGTTCCTGGAGGGCTACCCTCGTGTAGGTTTACTCTCCTACCCTGTTTCTAGAGAGCTACCCTCGTGTAGGTTTTCTCTCCTACCCTGTTTCTAGAGAGCTACCCTCGTGTAGGTTTACTCTCCAACTCTGTTCCTGGAGGGCTACCCTCATTTAGGTTTACTCTCCAACCCTGTTTCTAGAGAGCTACCCTCGTTTAGGTTTACTCTCCTACCCTGTTCCTGGAGGGCTACCCTCGTGTAGGTTTACTCTCCTACCCTGTTTCTAGAGAGCTAACTTCGTGTAGGTTTACTCTCCAAATCTGTTCCTGGAGGGCTACCCTCGTGTAGGTTTACTCTCCTACCCTGTTTCTAGAGAGCTACCCTCGTGTAGGTTTACTCTCCAACCCTGTTTCTAGAGGGCTACCCTCGTGTAGGTTTACTCTCCAACTGTTTCTAGAGGGCTACCCTCGTGTAGGTTTACTCTCCTACCCTGTTTCTAGAGGGCTACCCTCGTGTAGGTTTACTCTCCAACTCTGTTTCTAGAGAGTTACCCTCGTGTAGGTTTACTCTCCTACCCTGTTTCTAGAGGGCTACCCTCGTGTAGGTTTATTCTCCAACCCTGTTTCTAGAGAGTTACCCTCGTGTAGGTTTACTCTCCTACCCTGTTCCTGGAGGGCTACCCTCATGTAGGTTTACTCTCCAACTCTGTTCCTGGAGGGCTACCCTCGTGTAGGTTTCCTCTCCTACCCTGTTTCTAGAGAGCTACCCTCGTGTAGGTTTACTCTCCTACCCTGTTTCTAGAGAGTTACCCTCGTGTAGGTTTACTCTCCTACCCTGTTCCTGGAGGGCTAAACTCATGTAGGTTTACTCTCCTACCGTGTTTCTAGAGGGCTACCCTCGTGTAGGTTTACCCTCCTACCCTGTTTCTAGAGAGTTACCCTCGTGTAGGTTTACTCTCCAACCCTGTTTCTAGAGAGTTACCCTCGTGTAGGTTTACTCTCCAACCCTGTTTCTATAGAGTTACCCTCGTGTAGGTTTACTCTCCAACCCTGTTTCTAGAGAGCTACCCTTGTGTAGTTTTACCCTCCTACCCTGTTTCTAGAGAGTTACCCTCGTGTAGGTTTACTCTCCAACCCTCTTTCTAGAGAGCTACCCTCGTGTAGGTTTACTCTCCAACCCTGTTTCTAGAGGGCTACCCTCGTGTAGGTTTACTCTCCAATCCTGTTTCTAGAGAGCTACCCTCGTGTAGGTTTACTCTCCAACTCTGTTTCTAGAGAGCTACCCTCGTGTAGGTTTACTCTCCAACCCTGTTTCTAGAGAGCTACCCTCGTGTGGTCTTACTCTCCAACTCTGTTTCTAGAGGGCTACCCTCGTGTAGGTTTACTCTCCAACCCTGTTTCTAGAGGGCTACCCTCGTGTAGGTTTACTCTCCAACCCTGTTTCTAGAGAGCTACCCTCGTGTAGGTTTACTCTCCAACCCTGTTTCTAGAGAGCTACCCTCGTGTAGGTTTACTCTCCTACCCTGTTCCTGGAGGGCTACCCTCGTGTAGGTTTACTCTCCAACTCTGTTCTGTGAGGGCTACCCTTGTGTAGGTTTACTCTCCAACCCTGTTTCTAGAGGTTTACCCTCGTGTAGGTTTACTCTCCAACTGTTTCTAGAGAGCTACCCTCGTGTAGGTTTACTCTCTTACCCTGTTTCTTGAGAGCTACCCTCGTGAAGGTTTACTCTCCAACCCTGTTTCTAGAGAGTTACCCTCGTGTAGGTTTACTCTCCAACTCTGTTCCTGGAGGGCTACCCTCGTGTAGGTTTACTCTCCAACCCTGTTTCTAGAGAGCTACCCTCGTGTAGGTTTACTCTCCTACCCTGTTTCTAGAGAGCTACCCTCGTGTAGGTTTACTCTCCAACTCTTTTCCTGGTGGGCTACCCTCGTGTAGGTTTACTCTCCTACCCTGTTTCTAGAGAGCTACCCTCGTGTAGATTCACTCTCCTACCCTGTTTCTAGAGAGCTACCCTCGTGTAGGTTTACTCTCCAACTCTGTTTCTAGAGGGCTACCCTCGTGTAGGTTTACTCTCCAACCCTGTTTCTAGAGAGCTACCCTCGTGTAGGTTTACTCTCCAACCCTGTTTCTAGAGAGTTACCCTCGTGTAGGTTTACTCTCCTACCCTGTTTCTAGAGAGCTACCCTCGTGTAGGTTTACTCTCCAACCCTGTTTCTAGAGAGTTACCCTTGTGTAGGTTTACTCTCCAACTCTGTTTCTAGAGAGTTACCCTCGTGTAGGTTTACTCTCCTACCCTGTTTCTAGAGAGCTACCCTCGTGTAGGTTTACTCTCCAACCCTGTTTCTAGAGAGCTACCCTCGTGTAGGTTTACTCTCCAACCCTGTTCCTGGAGAGCTACGCTCGTGTAAAGTTACTCTGTCCAACCCCAGTTGTAACCAACCTGATTCAGTTTATCAACCAGCTAATTATTAGAATCAGGTGCACTAGAATAGGGTTGGAGTGCCCGGTTTCCCAAAAGCATTTTAAGTTCATCATAAAAACCTTCGTAGGAGCATCTTTAAATATCCACGCTGTTTCACTTCAAAACGCTTGTTATTTATCAAGGGGCTCAGACCACTTGTAGAACAGCTAAGTGCATCGTTAGATAATTGTATGCCCATCCACATCCATTTATACACTGAGGATCTCCGCTAAACATAGAATCAAGATGTTTATCTGTTTCTCTGTGACCAACGATCATTTCAGAACGAAGTTGACTACACATTCAAAGTTGCATATGTCTTTGCAATAGTCCAGTGTGGCTCAGTTGGTAGAGCATGGCGTTTGCAATGCTAGAGTTGTGGGTTCCATTCCCATGGGGATCAGTATAGGAGGGAAAAAGGGTGAAAATGTATGCACTCACAACTGTAAGTCGCTCTGGATAAGATCATCTGCTAAATGACTAAAATGAAAATTGTTACAAACTGAGATGACTACATTAAAAGGTAAACACAGGCTACATAGTCCTATATATTTCAATCATATTTAAAGCACTTTCATGTTCATCCAATCTAGTTCTACTTTGCTAATTGTAGGCTACTGTCTGTAATTGTTGCCTAAATATATTTCATGATGAGTAGTGTGCTCAATGATGTGCCAAATCGGATTTTTTGCATTATTATAGGGTAGACTAAGCATTGAAATAAGCCGCCTGAATATTTGCAGACATATAGATGATAATATATCTCTAGAAGCTGATCTGTCGTCAGTACTGAGGAATAATTATAATGTTAAGGTAAGATGTGAATGGAGAATAAAGTGTACGATCTGGGTGAACTTGGTCATCAGAATAAACACACTGTTTCAAAGCATAGTGCATGTCATGTTTGCCTAAGTACAATGAAATTACTATGTGTTACACAGGATGTAGCTAGTTACAATGAAGTGTACCTTGAGGGGTACTTACTTGTTATTAATGTGTACTCATACAGTACATTACCCACCCTTACAACCTGGCCTTCAATTTAAAGCTTCTGGAAGTTTCACTTAATTTCTGTACCTTATTGTGAAATTATGATAATATTTCTCTAGAAGCTGATCTGTCATCAGTACTGAGGAATAATTATAGTGTTAAGTTAAGATGTGAATGAAGAAAGCTGATCCAAGAGCAGCCATGCCAATTGGCCTCCCGAGTGGTGCAGCGGTTTAAGGAACTGCATCTCAGTGCTAGAGGTGTCACTACAGACCCTGGTTCTATTCCAGGCTGTATCACAACCGGACGTGATTGGGAGTCCCATAGCGCGGCGCACAATTGGCCCAGTGTCTTCCGGGTTAGGATTTGGCCCAGGTTAGGCTGTCATTGTAAATCAGAATTTTTCTTAAATGACTTGCCTAGTTAAATAAAGGTTCAATAAAATAAATAAAAAATGAAGTGGAACTTCCAGATGCTTTGAAACTAGTAATTACATGTACTATGCTTTGAAACAGTGTATTTTTCCACATCTGGGATGACACTCTTATTAGATCCCAGTCAGTGAGGTTGACCTACTGATCATGTTTTTACCAGCTGAACTAAGTTAACCCAGATGGTACACTTTGAAATGAAGTGTTACAGAACGTTCTTTCTGCGTGTTTTGAGAAACACATGTCCCATCTTTGGCCGTTGTAGGAATGATGCATCCTCAAAACACTCATAACTCCAAGTTCCAATGCTATCGGGAACCGGACCCGGGATGTTAGCTCTCCAGGAACACAGTAGAGCCTTGGAAGAGGCTGTGGAGCAGTAAGTATTTAGCTACAGTAACACAATGGGTGTATTTATTGTAGCCTATTAGTGTAGTGGTCTATTCTAAGTCTAAGTGAACATTAGCTGCTTCTCTATGTTCTCATGCCTAGTTAAAGAAAGGTTAAATAAATGTTTAAAAAAAACATATATATATATATATATATAAATAAATCTATGTTCTCATCTCTCCTCCCTGGTGGTCCTCTGACTGAAGGTCAAGCAGGGAGGGTACTCAGTCAAGCTGTCTTCCTGGAAGGTGGTGTCCCTTACCGTTCCAGCTTAGCAGGAGGGGGAGCAGAGAGAACAAAACTTAGCCCAGAGAGAGTATTTAAAGAGCTTATAGTCGGTTATATTGATTAGATTTATATCATCTGAATATTTTAAGCGTATGTAATGTTGACATATATGGCCTACAGCAAAGGAAGGCCCCCTGTAACTTCCAGATTAATTCTGTAAATTTTGTAATTTTGTAAATTCTGTAATTATTTCTCTGTACATTTGACGTATTGTCATCTTAAACATAATAGCCCAGTGTCATATGCCATGTTATGTAATATCCATGTTAACCTTAGAGGGCAATATTCAAGGGTTATTGAACAATTCGTTTATTCAAGTAGCTATAATGGTGGTGTTGATGATATGATGTGGGTTTACATGTGGCAGTTTTGGGAACAGCTGTTAGCCATCAGGAGAGGGAGAGTAGGGGGGTCACTTTTTAGCCTCTTACTTGGGGGTGTTTCCCAACTGGTCCGCAGTCCTTACTGTATGGGGAATAGGAGGTTGCTGCAATACATATTTGAATGGAGCGTTGAGCCTTCCTTGAGGCTTCATGACGTTACGTGATTATTTTTCTTCTAAATGCTTTTTTATGTCAGAATTGCGCGAAAATGAGCGGACGTGTACTAATTGGGAAAGTGCCGCCAATGCGGAAGCGGACTGCGCCCGGTGCGAAAAGGACAATACATTTGAGTTCGGGTCCAAGGTAGGCACTAAGCGTTGATGATTAGAACAATACAGAACATCGTGTAACACCATCAGACAATGTACTGTAGCTCTGTACATTTTTCTCAATACTGTGAATGCATGGAATTTGAAAGGTGTGTGTATGACTCAAGAGTTGACCAATGAACTGTTTAGAATGTAACATTGTGCCCATTGTAGCTTGCTCACCTGATGAAATGATGGTAATTAGACTGGCAACTGTTGAAAAAGGAACAAAAGCATTGAAAAGAGACATTTCAACTGTTTTTTTTTCTAATTGAAAAAAGCCAATTATGTGATTTTTTTTATGTTATTGAAATCAATCAACTGAAATGCATAGTTGCAGTTTAACAGAAAAAATCACTCATCCGTTTATTTTATCTATCCACAGCAGCTTTCCCAATGGACATTTCGAATTTGTATATATTTTTTAACCTGTAATAGAGTTTTGATAAAATGACTAGCTTATAGGCTATATAAATACTGACATTTTCTAAAACGTATATATCTGTATATAGGCTACCTGCTGGGTCAAATGTTCAAATGGATCTAGAGCAAGTGACTCAGAGGCAGACAGTCAACATTTTTCTTATCAAGCAAAGCTCTATACTTTGGCAAGTAAGCGCTGAGGTCTTGTTAGATGGAGAGTTGGCACTTGTTTTTCACAAGCAATTATGGGATTGGTTAAAAGAACACCCTCCATGGTGGAATTGTAGCAACAGTACCACAGCTACAGTATCTGGGTAATTGAAGATTCATTGAGCGTTCAGCCACAGGTATGCGCTCCCAAGAGTCATGAACTGTGATTTTGCCTAGCTGTACTGTCTGCCGTCCTGCTTTCATTCCTTCTTTCAGTCCAAAAACATACAGTGCATTCAGAACTTGTTCACACCCCTTTCATTTTTGCACATTTTGTTGTGTTACAAAGTGGGATTAAAATTTATTCAATTGTCATTTTTGTCAACGATCTACACAAAATAGTCTATAATGTCAAAGTGGAAGAAAAATTATAACATTTGTCAAGTATTCAACCCCCTGAGTCAATACATTTTAGAATCACCTTTGGCAGTGATTACAGCAGTGAGTCTTTCTGGGTAAGTCTCTAAGAGCTTTGCACACCTGGATTGTACAATATTTGCACACTGTTCTTTTAAAAATGCTTCAAGATCTGTCAAATTGGTTGTTGATCATTGCTAGACAACAATTTTCAGGTCTTGCCATAGATTTTCAAGCAGATTTAAGTCAAAACTGTAACTCTGCCTCTCAGGAACATTCACTGTCTTCATGGTAAGCAACTCCAGTAAAGATTTGGCCTCGTGTTTTAGCTGATTTTGGCCTTACTGAAAGGTGAATTTGTCTCCCAGTGTCTGGTGGAGCAGACTAATCCAGGTTTTAGGTGCTTAGCTCCAATATGTTTATTTTTTACCCTGAAAAACTCCCCAGTTCTTTTTATACAGGACAAAAAGTGAATTGCTTTGCCACATTATTTGAGGTATTACTTTAGTGTCTTATTGCAAACAGGATGCAAGTTTTGGAATATTTGTATTCTGTACAGGCTTCCTTCTTTTCACTCTGTCAATTAGGTTAGTATTGTGGAGTAACTACAATGTTGTTGATCCATCCTCAGTTTTCTCCGATCTCAGCCATTATACTCTGTAACTGTTTAAAGTCACCATGGGCCTTATGGTGAAATCCCTGAGTGGTTTCCTTCCTCTCTGGCAACTGAGTTAAGAAGGAGGCCTGTATCTTTGTCGTGAATGGGTGTATTGATACACCATCCTAAGTGTAATGAATAACTTCACCATGCTTTAAAGGATATTCAATGTCTGCTTTACCCATCTACCAGTAGGTGTCCTTTGCAAGGCATTGGAAAACGTTGTGGTTAAATCTGTGTTTGAAATTCACTGCTCGACTGAGGGACCTTTTAGATAGTTGTATGTGTGGGGTACAGAGATGAGGTAATCATTAAAAAATCATGTTAAACACTATCATTCCACACAGAATGAGTCCATGCAACTTATTACGTGACTTGTTAAGCACATTTTTCCTGAACTAATTTAGTCTTGATATAACAAAGGGGTTGAATACTTATTGACTTATTGAATCATTTTTTATATATTTTTTTTATTAATTAATAAACAATTCCACTTTGACATTATGAGGTATTGTGTGTAGGCCACTGACAAAAAATCTAAATATTATCCATTTAAAATTCAGGAAATAGGCTAGGAGTGTGAATACTTTCATAAGGCCCTGTAAATTGAAAATATTGGAGGTGCACTTGATATAACTTTGAGTTTGCACTTTTGGGACTTTCCCATTGTTTCCATAGACTGGGCAATCTAAATCAAGTGCAGCTAAAGTATTTGGGATTATATGACACAGGTCTGGTTGTTTCAAGGACTTGACCATTAATGGTTTACGCACCTTTTACTATCTCGTGACATCTATCGGGTCAGACGATCCACACACATCAATAGTGGGACTCTCCAATAGTGTGGTGCAGCAACAGTGGCTTTAAACCTGTTCAATGATTCCCTGTGTATGTGTGTGTGGAGGAAGTTCTATGTTGTTTTATTATGTGTGATGCCTGGGTGCTTATCCAAATGGACCACTTATTAGCCTTGCAGGAATGACATCAAAGTCTCATGGTAGTGTTGATCTTTCTCTGTATAAGGATGCTAGTGGTTTGTTTATGTAGTCACAGCTATATGAATATGGTTGACATAAATCATTATAGTGCAAAATATCACACAATTCTCTGCATGATTGTTGATGTTTTCAATTTATTATGGTTGATTTGAATCAAGTGATATCATTGTTAGGTTTAGTATCCCTACAGTATGCAGAAAGTTGTCTTTTAGCAGTCAGATCATCTAGTAGTCTAGCCATGAACATTTAGTGCATTACACAATGACACGCTTTTGGTAACCAATAAGAGTCCTCTTGTTGCACACAGCTGGTCCCAGTTTGTGCTCCGCTAGGGAGGAGGGGAGAATGTAGATCATATTGTTCCCCCCTCCCTCCCTCCCTCCTTCACCCACCACACAACCCCTCCCTCAATCTTTCAAACCAAAACATTTTCTCAACGACAGAAATTCAAATAATAGCACTAACGCATGAATCAGCCGGTAAGCTTGGAGCAGTGCCACGGAAAACAAAAAGCTAATTTCCACCCCAAAGTTTGAAGTACAGTAAGTGGTTATGTTCCTCCCACCCTCCTTGTCTGAGTTTTAACTCTGAAATGTAAGCTCCAAAGTAGACACATGTTGCAATATCAACAGGCTACAGGCTATACAGCGTTGCAGACCCTCCCGGTCTCTCCTGGATTTGCCATCCCCTTGGGGAGATACTGGACTTGACAGGGTCATTCCTTTGTAATAAACCACTGGCTAGAAACTACTGCATAAGGTGTGACTTTTCAAATATAAAAGACTGGGGTGAGTACCTGTGGATCTCTGTTAATCAGTTCAATAATGCCAGAACACTGAATGACTTGCCTTAAAGAACAGGCTCTCCCTCAAAGTGTGATCTGGTTTCACCAGTGTGTACGAGAATAACATTTTCAAATCACAATGTAGAAGATGGAACCTTTCCTTGGACATCAACTCATCACACATTTAGGCCAAGTTGTAGTATTACTGTGAGCTGAGGTCCATGCTGTTCAGCCTAGTCCCGTGATGAATCCTTGCTGGTCTGTGGTTGTTCCAAGACTGCTGTTTATAGCATTGCTGCTTAGAGTGGCGACACATGCGGCTCACCTCAGTCCTCTGTACAAAGTTTATAGACCAAGAAGTACCTTTCAACCATTGCACATCACAAAACTCTGCTTAGCATTCAATATATAAACAGCCAATCTTGCCATCTTCAATATCTATTTGCTCCAAGCCAGCTAGACATAAAGCTAACAGATCAGACGGATGCAATATTCCTACTATTCTTGAAAGGATTTTTAGAGGTTTGGAAAGGATATTAACTAATAATTGCCACTAATTTCTGTGGACTATCTTTAATGAGATGGTTATGTTTGAGAACCACCTACGGAGAGCAGTGCAGTGCAGCAACATTAGCTCCACAACCGCCAATTAAAACATCACTCAACACCCTGTCTCTGTGTTGGCCAACAGTTCTATGTGTCTGTTTTATGTCTACCTGATGAGGGATGGAAAGGAAATAAACCCCTTCGTTTATAAACTTCTTTTTAGATTCATGTATCCACTTAAGGTGATTGGTGCTTCTGAGAAATGCAAGATTAATTAAGGGACTTTATACAATTTTGTGACCGACACCAACATATGCTTTTTGTCCTGTACATTTATGGTAGTAGTTCACTTCAGTGCGCAACATTATATACTGAAGTGTTCCAGTGACTGGTAGATTCTAGGTTTTACCCAATGCCCTTTTTGGGGGGGGACTCACTTCTCCGTAGCCATGTGATTAAGTCCAATTGCCTCCTCTGCCTCAGACTTTCTTCTGACTGTTTTTTTCTCCCAGTGTTTTCAACATATGCAATTCCATGTTCCATCACCCTGCTAATTGCAGAGTAGGAACCCACAAAGAGCCATTTCAACTCAGCCGGGAAGGAAAGCACAGACCGAGAAGAGAAGTCAGGAATGACTTGGCTTTCTAAGAGTCTTATTACAGTATCTTCCTTTTGCTATCTGACACGTTTGTGAGAGAACATAACAGTTACATACATCTAAGAGGTACTTAACATTACAGCACTCTTGAGATGTTTCTATTGAAACAATAAAGGCATACAAAGCTCGCTTTAGAACCCGGGTCTCCATATAAAAAGTTGTATTGTCCTGTTCTGAGCTTTACATGACAATAATCGTCTCGACTACATCCTCCACCACTTGTTACATTCAATGACCTGTATTTTCAGTGTGAAATTCAATGACCTGTATTTTCAGTGTGAAATTCAATGACCTGTATTTTCAGTGTGAAATTCAATGACCTGTATTTTCAGTGTGAAATTCAATGACCTGTATTTTCAGTGTGAAATTCAATGACCTGTATTTTCAGTGTGAAATTCAATGACCTGTATTTTCAGTGTGAAATTCAATGACCTGCATTTTCAGAGTGTGAAATTCAATTACCTGTTTTTTTCAGAGTGTGAAATTCAAATTCACTCATATTCAGATTTATTCAGGGTTCCATTTGGTCCAAGTATTAGTTGCTGTCTTGTGAGCGAGCAACAGATTTTTGGGTTACAGTACCACACTGTAACTGCTCATCTGTGTGTTCACCTCCCTCCCTCCCCTCCCTCCCTCCTCTCACGTATGGGCCTCTCCAGCATCATCTGTCCCAGGCCAGGCCAGGTCAGGCAGGCGGGTGGCGGGTTGACAGCCCAGACCCACAGGCAGCTGTCACTGGGATTTCCCCTTCTTCTCTAACTCCCCTGTTCTATCGCTCCTTGGGGCACACTATCCCTGAGCTTCTTGTCGAACCACTGCCACCCTCGGCCTCGCCCAGTCAACTTGATTTAACATAAACGTCCCGTGCTGAGGAAACTTCAGTCAAAGTGCCACTCATGGAACTGTAGTTTGTCACTGAGAGGATAAAGATAGTTCCTAGTTGTGTTAGAATCAAAGCAGCTGTGTGGTGCAACCTAGGCATCCCTTGTCTGATCGAACAGCATGTAGCTGGCCGTTACCATGGTATCCCTTCAGGAGGACAGATGGACAGTCAAAGCTGTTGCCAATTTAGACCTACCTTTGTCTTATCCTTTAATAACCTCCTCTTTAACTACGAGGGATTGGGTTAAATGTGGAAGACACATTTCAGTTGAATGCATTCAGTTGTACAACTGACTAGGTATCCCCCTTTCCTTTACTGTTAGATAGCTTTATAACTGTTAATACACAGTAACTATATATTCCCTTCTAAACAGTACCATGCTCTGCTTTATTATAACCTTTGACCCCTTCTCTTTTCAGCTGGGAAGAGAGCAGCTCCATCAGCAGTGGGCTCAGTGATGGCTCTGTAGACAACCTCAGCTCCGAGGAGTTCAACGCCAGCTCCTCCCTCAACTCTCTGCCCACCACACCCCTCGGATCCAGACGCAACTCCTGTGCCATGGTGAGTGAAGGGCACATTCAACCACAACAGCCTTAGCTATGTTTCTGTTGTATCTCTGTAAACTATATAGGCTACTGCCTGCACACACACGGATCTTACTGGAGAAACTGAAAGCAGATACCCTGTGATGGTAGAGCAGTATACCTGGTATTTGACAGGACCTGAAAGCCTAATCCAGCAGATAAAAAGGAACATCTTTATCAGTGTGAGTTATGGAAGAACACCGTTTTTCATCTACAAGTTTAGGTCAGTATTTCATGACTGACAATGAATCTATTTCCCTGTCAACCTGCTTTGTTTGACAACCTACTGTATGCACACGCACACACACACTGTCTCACTGCTATAACTGGGAACAGATGAGAGCAGTCTACCTTGACTAGGTATGTGTATGACTCGTGCTAAGTTATATATATATATATATATATAAGACTACAATTACCTACGTTCTTTGTTCTCAAAGTTCAGGTTTGTATTTCATGATTTACATTGCACCCATTGCCTGTCTCTTTGTCCCCCTGCCTGTCTGTCTCCCTGCCTGCCTGTGTGTATGATTCACCCTCTGCAGAAGCGTGTCAAATCTGTCATTTGAGTCCCAAAGAAACAGTTCACACGGCCAACACCACAATGTCAATCAATCAGACATGGATGTCATCAATCAGACATGGATAAAGATGATGACATCATCAATCAGACATGGATAAAGATGATGACATCATCAATCAGACATGGATAAAGATGATGACATCATCAATCAGACATGGATAACGTTGATGATGTCATCAATCAGACATGGATAAAGATGATGACGTCATCAATCAGACATGGATAAAGTTGATGATGTCATTGTGCAGCACTTGTTTAGCATTATCCAGTCACTGGAAATCAATGTGATATTTTACATTTCATTTAACACTGCAAAATCATTCATTCAACTTAGTCTGTGGACATCTACATTGGATTGAAAGTCAATTTGGTTGAAAGGTGACACTTTTAGTAGGTGATCTCTCAGGTGGGAAAACAGTCACTGATATCGCTTCATAAGGCTCTTCTAATAGCCATTAAGTGACCCCTTCGCTTATCCTTACAACACGAATGATCACGTCAACTTTCAGGAATCAACTTTGTTTTGAGAATTCAGATTTTCTTCTGTATCAGCGTGGCGTGGTAAGTACAGAGGTTCTCTTTATTTTAAATGTGTATTTTATTTCACCTTTATTTAACCAGATAGGCTAGTTGAGAACAAGTTCTCATTTACAATGCGACCTGGCTAAGATAAAGCAAAGCACTGACACAAACAACAACACAGAGTTACACATGGAATAAACAAACATACAGTCAATAACACAAAAGGAAAAAAAAGTCTATACACAGTGTGTGCAAATCAGGTAAGATAAGGGGGGTAAGGCAATAAATAGAACATCGTGGCGAAATAATTACAATTTAGCAATTAAACACTGGAGTGATAGATGTGCAGAAGTTGAATGTGCAAGTAGAGATACTGGGGTGCAAAGGAGCAAAAAAAAATAACAGTATGGGGATGAGGTAGTAGGATGGGCTATTTACAGATGGGCTATGTACAGGTGCAGTGATCTGTGAGCTGCTCTGACAGCTGGTGCTTAAAGTTAGTGAGGGAGATATGAGTCTCCAGCTTCAGTGATTTTTGCAATTCGTTCCAGTCATTGGCAGCAGCGAACTGGAAGGAAAGGTGTCCAAAAGAGGATTTGGCTTTGGGGGTGACCAATGAAATATACTTGCTGGCGCGCGTGCTACGAGTGAGTGCTGCTATGGTGACCTGTGAGCTGAGATAAGGCGGGGCTTTACCTAGCAAAGACTTATAGGTGACCTGGAGCCAGTGGGTTTCGCGATGAAAATGAAGCGAGGGCCAGCCAACGAGAACATACAGGTCGCAGTGGTGGGTAGTATATGGGGCTTTGGTGACAAAATAGATGGCACTGTGATAGACTGCATCCAATTTGTTGAGTAGAGTGTTGGAGGCTATTTTGTAAATGACATCGCCAAAGTCAGGATCGGTAGGATGGTCAGTTTTACGAGGGTATGTTTGGCAGCATGATTGAAGGATGCTTTGTTGCGAAACAGGAAGCAGATTCTAGATTTAATTTTGGATTGGAGATCCTTAATGTGAACCTGGAAGGAGAGTTTACAGTCTAATCAGACACCTAGGTATTTGTAGAAGTCCACATATTCTAAGTCAGAACCGTCCAGAGTAGTGATGCTGGACGGGGGGGCAGGTGCTGGTAACGATCGGTTGAAGAGCATACATTTATTTTTTACTTCCATTTAAGAGCAGTTGGAGGGCACGGAAGGAGAGTTATAAGGCATTGAAGCTCATCTGGAGGTTAATTAACACAGTGTCCAATGAAGGGCCAGAAGTATACAGAATGGTATCGCCTGCGTAGAGGTGGATCAGAGAATCACCAGCAGCAAGAGCGACATCATTGAAGTATACAGAGAAAAGAGTCGGTCCGAGAATTGAACCCTGTGGCACCCCCATAGAGACATCCAGAGTTCCGGACAACAGGCCCTCCGATTTAGCACACTGAACTCTGTCTGAGAAGTGGTTGGTGAACCAGGCGAGGCAGTCTTTTGAGAAAACTAGGCTGTTGAGTCTGCCGATAAGAATGTGGTGATTGACAGTCGAAAGCCTTGGCCAGGTCTATCAATACAGCTGCACAGTATTGTCTCTTATCGATGGAGGTTATGATATCGTTCAGGATCTTGAGTGTGGCTGAGGTGCACCCATGACCAGCTCGGAAACCAGATTGCATAGCGGAGAAGGTACGGTGGGATTCAAAATAGTCGGTGATCTGTTTGTTAACTTGGCTTTCAAAGACCTTAGAAAGGCAGGGTAGGATGGATATAGGTCTGTAGCAGTTTGGGTCTAGAGTGTCTCCCCCTTTGAAGAGGGGGATGCTTTCCAATCAGCTTTCCAATCTTTAGTGATCTCAGGCGATATGAAAGAGAAGTTGAACAGGCTAGTAATAGGGGTTACAACAATTTTGGCTGATAGTTTTAGAAAGAGAGGGTCCAGACTGTCTAGCCCTCCTGATTTGTAGGGGTCCAGATTTTGCAGCTCTCAGAACATCAGATATCTGGATTTGGGTGAAGGAGAAATGGGGGGTGCAGGGGGGGTGCAGGGCTTTTGACCAGGGTAGGGGTTGCCAGGTGGAAAGCATGGCCAGCTGTAGAAAAATGCTAATAGAAATTCTTAATTATCTTGGATATATCGGTGGTGACAGTGTATCCTAGCCTCAGTGCAGTGGGCAGCTGGGAGGAGGTGATTTTATTTTCCACGGACATCTTTATTCTCCCAGAACCTTTTGGAGTTTGTGCTGCAGAATGCAAATTTCTGTTTGAAAAAGCTAGCCTTTGCTTTCCTAACTGCCTGTGTATATTGGTTCCTAACTTCCCTGAAAAGCTGCATATCGCGGGGGCTATTCGATGCTAATGCAGAACGCCACAGTATGTTTTTGTGCTGGTCAAGGGCAGTCAGGTCTGGAGTGAACCAAGGGCTATATCTGTTCCTGGTTCCATTTTTTTTGAAAGGGGCATGCTTATTTAAGATTGTGAGGAATGCACTTTTAAAGAATAACCAGGCATCTTCTACTGACGGAATGGAGTCAATGTCCTTCCAGGATACCCGGGCCAGGTTGATTAGAAAGGCCTACTCGCTGAAGTGATTTAGGGAGCATTTGACAGTGATTAGGGGTGGTCATTTGACCGCAGACTCATTACGGACACAAGCAATGAGGCAGTGATCGCTGGGATCCTGGTTGAAGACAGCAGAGGAGTATTTAGAGGTCAGGTTGGACAGGATGATATCTATGAGGGTGCCTGTGTTTACGGATTTGGGGTTGTACCTGATAGGTTCATTGATCATTTGTGTGAGATTGAGGGCATTAAGCTTAGATTGTAGGATGGCCGGGGTGTTAAGCATGTCCCAGTTTAGGTCACCTAACAGCACAAGCTCTGAAGATAGATGGGGGGCAATCAATTCACATATGGTGTACAGGGCACAGCTGGGGGCAGAAGGTGGTCTATAGCAAGCGGCAACGGTGAGAGATTTGTTTCTGGAAAGGTGGATTTTTAAAAGTAGAAGCTCATTGTTTGGGCACAGACCTGGATAGTAATACATAACTCTGCAGGTTATCTCTGCAGCAGATTGCAACTCCGCACCCTTTGGCAGTTCTATCTTTTCGGAAAATGTTATAGTTAGGGATGTAAATTTCAGGGTTTTTGGTGGCTTTCCTAAGCCAGGATTCAGACACGGCTAGGACATCCGGGTTGGCAGAGTGTGCTAAAGCAGTGAATAAAACAAACTTGGGGAGTAGGCTTCTAATCCTAACATGCATGAAACCAAGGCTTTTACAGTTACAAAAGTCAACAAATGAGAGCGCCTGGGGAATGGGAGTGGAGCTAGGCACTGCAGGACCTGGGTTAACCTCCACATCACCAGATGAGCAGAGGAGGAGTAGGATAAGAGTACGGCTAAAGGCTATAAGAACTGGTCGTCTAGGTCGTTCAGAACAGAGAGTAAAAGGAGCAAGTTTCTGGGCACGGTAGAATAGATTCAAGGCATAATGCACAGACAAAGGTATGGTAGGATGTGAATACAGTGGAGGTAAACTCTGGCATTGAGTGACGATGAGAGAGGTATTGTCTCTAGAGACATAAATTAAACCAGGTGAGGTCACCGCATGTGTGGGAGGTGGGACAAGAGGGTTAGCTGAGGCATATTGAGCAGGGCTGGAGGCTCCACTGTGAAATAAGACAATAATCACTAACAAAAACAGCAATGGACAAGGCATATTGACATTGGGGAGAGGCATGCGTAGCATAGTTCTCTGTTCACGGGTGAAAAATGCTTTGCAGGCATCTTGTCACTCCTGGTGTTACTGTGGCAACACTGCTTCTTCCTGCTGTCCTTGTCCTCATCCCAGAGAGAGAAGAGTGATGAATTATGGGGATTAGTATTGCTGACTGAGCCATCTGTGACTATATCACATTAAGTAGGTGTGCTGTCAAGGCGTACTGTGCCCAATTGTTTTCCTCGGAGCCCCCCAATTCACAACAGGATACCCCATTAGATACGGTATGGTGCTCTCAAAGCAGCGACATAGTACCTACAATCAACTGGTCATATTTTGGGATGATAGCCTAGTACAGTATTTCCCTCTTATGGCTTGGTATAATGTTGTAGCTACTTAAAATCAATCAAATTTTAATGGTCACATACACATGGTTAGCAGATGTTAATGCGAGTGTAGCGAAATGCTTGTGCTTCTAGTTCCGACCGTGCAGTAATATCTAACAAGTAATCTAACAATTTCACAACTACTACCTTATACACACAAGTGTAAAGGAATGAATAAGAATATGTACATATAAATATATGGATGAGCGATGGCCGTGCGGCGTAGGCAAGATGCAGTAGATGGTATAGAGTACAGTATATATATATGAGATGAGTAATGTAGGGTATGTAAACATTATATAAAGTTCCATTGTTAAAAGTGACTAGTGATACATTTATTATATCCAATTTTTTATTATTAAAGTGGCTATAGATTTGAGTCAGTGTGTTGGCAGCAGCCACTCAATGTTAGGGATGGCTGTTTAACAGTCTGATGGCCTTGAGATTGAAGCTGTTTTTCAGTCCCTCGGTCCCAGCTTTGATGCACCTGTACTGACCTTGTCTTCTGGATGACAGCGGGTGAACAGGCAGTGGCTCAGGTGGTTGTTGTCCTTGATGATCATTTTGGCCTTCCTGTGACATCGGGTGGTGTAGGTGTCCTGGAGACCAGGTAGTTTGCCCCTGGTAATGTGTTGTGCAGACCTCACTACCCTCTGGAGAGCCTTACGGTTGTGTGCGGAGCAGTTGCCGTACCAGGCGGTGATACATCCGACAGGATGCTCTAAATTGTGCATCTGTAAAAGTGTGTTTTCGGTGACAAGCCAAATTTCTTCAGCCTCCTGAGGTTGAAGAGGTGCTGTTGCGCCTTCTTCACCACGCTGTCTGTGTGGGTGGACCATTTCACTTTGTCTGTGATGTGTACGCCGAGGAACTTAAAACTTTCCACCTTCTCCACTACTGTCCCGTGGATGTGGATAGGGGGATGCTCCCTCTGCTATTTCCTGAAGTCCACGATCATCTCTTTTGTTTTGTTGACGTTGCGTGTGAGGTTATTTTCCTGACACCACACTCCGAGGGCCCTCACCTCCTCCCTGTAGGTCGTCTCATCATTGTTGGTAATCAAGACAAGTGTCGTCTGCAATCTTGATGATTTGAGTTGGAGGCGTGCATGGCCACGCGGTCAAGGGAGAACAGGAAGTACAGGAGAGGGCTGAGAACGCACCCTTGTGGGGCCCCAGCGTTGACGATCAGCGGGGTGGAGATGTTGTTTCCTACCCTCACCACCTGGGGGCGGCCCGTCAAAGTCCAGGACCCAGTTGCACAGGGCGGGGTCGAGAACCAGGGTCTCGAGCTTAATGACAAATTTGGAGGGTACTATGGTGTTAAATGCTGAGCTGTAATCAATGAACAGCATTCTTACATTGATATTACTCTTGTCCAGATGGGTTAGGGCAGTGTGCAGGTTGATTGCAATTTGTGTCATCTGTGGACCTATTGAGGCGATAAGCAAATTGGAGTGGGTCTAGGGTGTCAAGTAGGGTGGAGGTGATCTGATCCTTGACTAGTCTCTCAAAGCACTTCATGATGATGGAAGTGAGTGCTACGGGGTGGTAGTCGTTTAGCTCAGTTACCTTAGCTTTATTGGGAACAGGAACAATGGTGGCCCTCTTGAAGCATGTGGGAACAGCAGACTGGGATAGGAATTGATTGAATATGTCCGTAAACACACCAGCCTGCTGGTCTGCGCATGCTCCGAGGACACGGCTAGGGATGCCGTCTGGGCCGGCTGCCTTTTCTCACGTTGGCTACGGTGAAGGAGAGCCCGCATGTTTTGGTAGCGGGCCGTGTCAGTTGCACTGTATTGTCCTCAATGTGAGCAAAGAAGTTGTTTATTTTGGGAGCAAGACGTCGGTGTCCGCGACGGGGCTGGTTTTCTTTTTGTAATCCATGATTGACTGTAGACCCTGTCACATATGTCTCGTGTCTGAACTGTTGAATTGCGACTCTACTTTGTTTCTATACTGACGCTTAGCTTGTTTGATTGCCTTGCGGAGGGAATAGCTACACTGTTTATATTTGGTCATGTTTCTGGTCACCTTGCCATAATTGAAAGCAGTGCTTCGCGCTTTCAGTTTTGCGCAAATGCTGCCATCAATCAACGGTTTCTGGTTGGGGAAGGTTTTAATAGTCATTGTGGGTACAATATCACCGATGCACTTGCTAATAAACTCGCTCACCGAATCAGCGTATACATCAATGTTGTTGTCTGAGGCTAACCAGAACATATCCCAGTCCACGTGATCAAAGCAATCTTGAAACGTGGAATCAGATTCGTCAGACCAGCGTTGAACAGACCTGAGCACGGGCGTTTCCTGTTTTAGTTTCTATCTATGGACCGCCCCACTAAACCAGTGTCCATCTTGTATTAACAGACTTCTGCTCAGGGACGCGTTAGGTGAAACAGCATTGTGTCCTTGTTGTTTTGATGAATGAGTCTTGCGCTGCTCAACAAAGAGGAGAGCAGAGGTGATTCAATATAGTTGGGGTGAATTGTGCCCTACAGGAAGGTACTATATTGTTTTGGCCATTCCCAGCCTTGGCCACCGTGCTGAACGTTATTGTAAGGAAAGGTCAGAGTGAATCATTCTCAGCTGGCTCTAGTTTAATTGGACAGTTAATATTGTGCCTGCCCCGCAGACCACGAAAGAGCAGTCGTTACGTAATATGGTAGCAGCGGCTTAGAAAGGGGAGGGTGTTGAAAAACATTGAAAATAGCTGAAGCAAAACTGGGGCATTTGGAATCGAGTACACTGTTAAATCAGCCCAGATTGACCAACCTTTCATGTAGCACGTCATCCACAATGCATGTCATGAGCATGTAATGTGGCTTCAGAACGCCAAGTCAAAAAGACTGATCATCCATGATGCACCAGCATTTATGGGATTTAAAGGAGAACATGATTCATCCTTGATTCATTCTTTCTATTAGTGACTACTGCAGTGAAAGACTCCTCAGATCATAACATAGTGACTGCAGTGAATCTCTGATGTTAAACAGTACAGGCTTATCAGTTCCTCCCACATGCTCTCTCTCTGAAATGCACAGAGACACTCAGACGAGACAGCAGAGATTACTGAGTGTAAACTAAGGATCTGGCAGAGATAACAAACACAGTGTCTCATATGTACTGTACGCACACACACACACCTGGCTGCCTCTCACATGATCCCTACAATTCCATTTTTTAAATTCAGAAAATTCAAGAATTCCTAAATCTGAATTTGGATAAATTTTCTTCATTGATTGAACTGAAATGGAATTTACTTCAACACTGTGTTTACCATTGTGACCATACAAATATAATTTTCCATTTGCAGAATACTTCATATCTCAATGGTTATGTCCCTATGTCCTTATGCAGCTCCGCACCGATGCTGAGAAGCGCTCTCTGGTGGAGAGTGGCCTGTCCTGGTACAGTGAGGATGCCAAGGCCGCACGCAAGATGGACGGGGGCAGCTACGAAACTGGGAGCCTCAAGACCGAGACCCCCAGCAAGTGGAGGAAGTCCTCCAGACCCATGGAGGGTGCTAGTGAGGACGTGGGGGTCAAAGGGGAACTGAGGAAGCCCCAGATCCTGGGTCAGCCAGGGAACTTTAATAAGAAGGGGCGCCACCCTCCTGTGGGCGTGACCTCACCCATTACCCACACCTCTCAGAGCGTGCTCAAAGTGGCAGGTCAGATTGAATAACATGTGTTATCTCTCTCTCGCTCTGTCTCTCTCGCTCTGCCTCTCTCGCTCTGCCTTTTTTGCTCTGCCTCTCTCGCTCTGCCTGTCTTGCTCTAAGGTCTTTCTCAATTCAATTCAGTTTGCTTTATTGTCATGATGTAACAATGTACATATTGCCAAAGCTTACTTTGAAAATGTACAATATTAACATAATTAATAATAATAATCAATATTGTCAACAGAACAATGGTAACAACAATAACCAAGGGTCAAAATAACCATACATTGAACAATAACAATAAGCATAGAGAACATGTGTAGGTTGCTTGGTCTGTCAGACACTGTCCCTTATCTTATGGCAGGGAGCAATGTAGTGCGCTGCCAACCCACAGCTCTCTGTTTGCCTCCCCCCAACAGGACAGATAGCCTATCCTCATCAGAGAGGTCTTTGAAACATTGAATAAGGGGAAATGAAACTCTCTGTCTCGGGTTCTGCTGTAGTGAAGTGGTTGCACAGCCTTTGTTTTCCTGTGTCTACCCTTCTCAATGGCAAGGCTGTGCTCACTGCTCAATGAGCCTGTACTTTCTCAAGTTTATTTATTTTTTTAAATATTTTTTTATCCCTTTTTCTCCCCAATTTCGTGATATCCAATTAGTAGTTACAGTCTTGTCCCATCGCTGCAACTTCCGCACAGACTCGGGAGAGTCAAAGGTCGAGAGCCGTGTGTCCTCCAAAACACGACCCAGCCAAACCCCCCGGTTGCGGCCGGCTGCGACAGAGCCTGGACTCGAACCAGGATCTCTAGAGGCACGGCTAACACCACTGCCCCACTTGGAAGGCCCCCATCAAGTTTTTTCTAAGGTTTTGATCAGTAACCAGGGTAAAATTCTTTGCCACGGTGTACAGTCGATTTAGGGCCAGATAGCACAGCATTTTGCTTTGTGCTTGTGTTTCCCAATACATAATGAGGTTTTGTTTGGACTGTGTTGTAATTTATTTTGATCTGATTGATTGGATGTTCTGGTCCTGAGGCTTCAGTGTGTTAGTAGAACAGGTTTGTGAACTCAGCCCCAGGACCAGCTGGATGAGGGTCCTGAGGCTTCAGTGTGTTAGTAGAACAGGTTTGTGAACTCAGCCCAAGGACCAGCTGGGTGAGGGGACTCTATTTTTTTGCTCAGCTCTTGGTATTGCAGGGCTTGGTAATGGTATGAGAGGGGGTCACTGTATTTTAGATGTTTCTATAACTTAATTGCTCTTTTTGGAGTTTATTAGTGGATATTGGCCTAACTCTGCCCTGCATGCATTGTTTGTAGTTTTCCTCTGGACACGTAGGAGAATCTTACAGAACTCTGCAGTCAGGGTTTCAATGGGGTGTTTGTCACATTGGTTGAAATCTTGTTTTGCAAGTGGACCCCACACCTCGCTGCCATAAAGTGTAATTGGTTCAATGACACATTCAATTTGAGTTTGTTTTTTAATGGCGTAGAATGCCCTGCGTGTTCTGTCTCAGTTTATTCACTGCATCATTAATGTGCCTAGTTGAGCTTATTTTTAACCCTACGTAATTGTAGTGTGTGCAGTACTATATATATTTTGTACCAATTGAGAACTTTGGTCTAATTCTCTGAGATCTGGATCTTCTCTGGAAAATCATTATTTTTGTGTTTTTGGGGTTTACTGCCAGGGCCCAGGTCTCTCTCTCCCTCTCTCTCTCTCTCTCGCGCTCGCTCTCGCGCTCGCTCTCTCTGCACTATACACCCTGTTGTTGGTCCGGTCCTGTTGAGTTGGCAGTAACTTAGCAATTTGATGATTTAATATGAAATCATTATTCCAAGTGACTGCTATACAGGAAAGGGTTTTTACTGTTTGCATTCATAAAGAGTGTGTTTGTGTTAAAGTAGAAGTATGAATGGCGTGACATCTTCGGGGGAGGAAACATGATTGTTAACTTGTTTTGCAAGATATCTTTGTCGTCCATAACCTCCCCTAAATGGATTCCACATGGAGAGTAGCCACAGCCAGCGGATATCTGCTTGATATCAAATGAAATGTTGAAAGTCTGTGCCAGAGTTTGATTGGAAGGCCTAGTACTGTACAAGAACACAGAGAAGAAATACCAGTGTATTCCATGCAGAACAAGGATCATCTCTTTGGGTTTCCCTCTTGGTTAATCTTCCCATGCTTCTTATCAAAGACAAACTGTAAAACACTGTCTGTGAAGCATTCTTTGTCTTATAGCTTCCTCTCTAACTTTAAGCATCAGCTGTCAGAGCAGCTTACCGATCACTGTACCTGTACACAGCCTCCAGTATTAACACTAAATTATAATTATTTCGCCTCTATGGTCTATTTCTTGCCTTACCTCCCTAGTCTTCTACATTTGCACACACTGTACATAGATTTTTTCTATTGTGTTATCGACTGTACGTTTGTTTATGTGTAACTCTGTGTTGTTGTTTTTGTCGCACTGCTTTGCTTTACGTTGGCCAGGTCGCAGTTGGAAATGAGAACTTGTTCTCAACTGGCATACCTGGTTAAATATAGGTGAAAAAAAAATATTTTGAAAATATTTTCACTCCATACCTGAGTTTGAGGACTACGGATACCTCATTAACCTTTATGGGCAGTATCAGTAGAAAAATGACATTTAAAAAGCAACAAAAGGTTTCCTTTTGTGCAAAGTGCAGAGTGCAGTATGGCATTTCAAATTGCGGGTGTGTGACTTGTTTCTTAATTAACCGTTTTTTTTTAAATCATATTTTTCTCTGATTCATAGTTCAAGTAAAAATGTTGTCACGCCCTGGCCTTATTATTCTTTGTTTTCTTTATTATTTTAGTTAGGTCAGGGTGTGACATGGGGAATGTTTATGTTTTGTTGTTTTGGGTGTTTATTTGGTAAAGGGGTTAATGGGTGTAGTATATGGTTTTGTGTTGAGTGTAGATGTTTAGCATTGTCTATGGTGGTTAGTTATCTAGGGGAGTCTATGGTTGCCTGAATGAGTTCCCAATTAGAGACAGCTGATTTCGGTTGTCTCTGATTGGGAGCCTTATTTAGGGTAGCCATAGGCTCTCATTGGTTGTGGGTAATTGTCTATGTAAGAACGTTTGTAGCCTGTTTGTATGTGCACAACGTTTGTAGCTTCACGGTCGTTTTGTTGTTTTGTATAGTTTTGTTAAAGTGTTTCGTGTCGTGTTCATCTTCGTCTTTTAAATAAAAAAAGAGAAGATGTATTCATATCCAGCTGCGCCTTGGTCCTCATTCTCTCCAGTACACGATCGTGACAGAATTACCCACCATAGGACCAAGCGGCATGGAAGGCGGCAACAGGACCTAACCACAAAGGATTTCTGGACATGGGAGGAGATACTGGATGGTAAGGGGCCTTGGGATCAACCTGGAGAATATCGCCTCCCTCGTGAAGAGCTGGAGGCAGCGAAAGCCGAGAGGAGGCGATATGAGGAGGCAGCACGGAGACAAGGCTGGAAGCCCGTGAGTACAACCCAAAAATTTCTTGGGGGGGGCCTTAAAGGGAGTGTGGCAAAGTCAGGTAGGAAACCTGCGCCTACTCCCTGTACTTACCGTGGAGAGCGAGAGTACGGGCAGACACCGTGTTACGCAGTAGAGCGCACGGTGTCTCCTGTACGCGTGCATAGCCCGGTTCGGTACATTGCAGCTCCACGTATCGGCCGGGCTAGACTGAGCGTTGAGCCATATGTCATGAAGCCGGCCCAACGCATCTGGTCACCAGTGCGTCTCCTCGGGCCGGCGTACATGGCACCAGCCTTACGCATGGTGTCCCCGGTTCGCCTACATAGGCCGGTGCGGGTTATTCCACCTCCCCGCACTGGTCAGGCGACGGGGAGCATAGAACCAGGTAAGGTTGGGCAGGCTCGGCGTTCAAGGGAGCCAGTACGCCTGCACGGTCCGGTATTTCCGGCGCCACCTCCCCGCCCCAATCCAGTACCACCAGTGCCTCCTCCGCGCACTAGCTATATGGTGCGTGTCTCCAGCCCTTTACCACCAGTGTCTAAACCACGCACCAAGCCTCCTGTGTGTCCCCAGAGTCCTGTGCGTCCTGTTGCTGCTCCCCGCACTAGCCCTGAGATGCGTGTCCCCAGCCCGGTGCCACCAGTCCCGGCACCACGCACCAGGCCTACAGTGCGCCTCAGCCGGCAGGAGTCTGCCGTCTGCACTGCAATGACTGAACTGCCCGTCTGCCAAGCGCCATCTGAGCCATCCGTCTCCCCAGCGCCATCTGAGCCATCCGTCTCCCCAGCGCCATCTGAGCCATCCGTCTGCAATGAGCCTGCAAAGCCGCCCGTCTGCCATGAGCCTGCAAAGCCGCCCGTCTGCCATGAGCCCACTGAGCCGTCCGCCAGACAGGAGCCGCTAGAGCCGCCAGCCAGACAGGAGCCGCTAGAGCCGTCCGTCAGACAGGATCTGCCAGAGCCGCCAACCAGACAGGATCTGCCAGAGCCGCCAACCAGACAGGATCTGCCAGAGCCGCCAACCAGACAGGAGCAGCCAGATCAGTCAGCCAGCCATGAGCAGCCAGATCCGTCAGCCAGCCATGAGCAGCCAGATCCGTCAGCTAGCCATGAGCAGCCAGATCCGTCAGCTAGCCATGAGCAGCCAGATCCGTCAGTTAGCCATGAGCAGCCAGATCCGTCAGCTAGCCATGAGCAGCCAGATCCGTCAGCTAGCCATGAGCAGCCAGATCCGTCAGCTAGCCATGAGCAGCCAGATCCGTCAGCTAGCCATGAGCAGCCAGATCCGTCAGCTAGCCATGAGCAGCCAGATCCGTCAGCCAGCCATGAGCAGCCAGATCAGTCAGCCAGCCATGAGCAGCCAGATCAGTCAGCCAGCCATGAGCAGCCAGATCAGTTAGCCAGCCATGAGCAGCCAGATCCGTTAGCCAGCCATGAGCAGCCAGATCTGTCAGCCAGCCATGGGCCGTCCCTCAGTCCGGAGCTGCAGTCCCTCAGTCCGGAGCTGCAGTCCCTCAGTCCGGAGCTGCCATTCCTCAGTCCGGAGCTGCCCCTTACCCTGGAGCTGCCCCTTACCCTGGTGCTGCCCCTTACCCTGGTGCTGCCCCTTACCCTGGTGCTGCCCCTTACCCTGGTACTGCCCCTTATCCTGGTACTGCCCCTTATCCTGGTACTGTCCCTTACCCTGGTACTGTCCTTTAGTCCGGAACTGCCCCTTAATGCAATGGGGTTAATGTGGAGGGGGGTCGTTTGGAGAAAGCCTAGGAGGTGGTTAGGTACTGTGGTGACGAGGGGACTACGACCAGAGCCGGAGCCGCCACCGTGGAGGGGAGCCCACCCAGACCCTCCCCTAGACTGTGTATGGTGCGCCCGGAGTTCGCGCCTCAAGGGGGGGGTTATGTCACGCCCTGGCCTTATTATTCTTTGTTTTCTTTATTATTTTAGTTAGGTCAGGGTGTGACATGGGGATTGTTTATGTTTTGTTGTTTTGGGTGTTTATTTGGTAAAGGGGTTAATGGGTGTAGTATATGGTTTTGTGTAGATGTTTAGCATTGTCTATGGTGGTTAGTTATCTAGGGGAGTCTATGGTTGCCTGAATGAGTTCCCAATTAGAGACAGCTGATTTCGGTTGTCTCTGATTGGGAGCCTTATTTAGGGTAGCCATAGGCTCTCATTGGTTGTGGGTAATTGTCTATGTAAGAACGTTTGTAGCCTGTTTGTATGTGCACAACGTTTGTAGCTTCACGGTCGTTTTGTTGTTTTGTATAGTTTTGTTAAAGTGTTTCGTGTCGTGTTCATCTTCGTCTTTTAAATAAAAAAAGAGAAGATGTATTCATATCCAGCTGCGCCTTGGTCCTCATTCTCTCCAGTACACGATCGTGACAAATGTATATTTTTCAGACTAAGACATAGTAGCAAGATTGTGCAGCAGTGGAGGCTGCTGATGGGAGGATGGCTCTTTATAATGGCTGGAATGGAGTACAATGGCTGGAATTGAGTGAATGGAATGGTATCACACACGTTCGATACCATTCCATTCACTCCATTTCATCCATTATTAGGAGCCGTCCTCCCCTCAGCAGCCTCCACTGGTGTGCGATGTAGTGCATTACCTTTTATTCAGCCTAAAGCCAGTTCTATGGATCTATTGTTTGCTAGTAATGAAATGCAGCGGATTACAATGATGTGTAGTGACTCATCCATCTGATCACAGCAATAATGTTGTGTTTAGGGGTTATTTAATTCCTTGCAATCTAATTATGATTGAACAATAGAGGAAACAATCAAACTGCAGTTCAATTTCCTGACTGATGCAATTTATTGTAATGCCCTCGACCACTTATTTGCCTGATTAATGTGGCTGATTAGGAGGCTTTATGTTTCTTGGCATCATTCTCTGGGCTAAAAATGCAGTCTTGTGATATTCCCAAACAGACACTATTTTCTTTTTACATTCCCCAATCAGTTATGCTGCTTTATATGTCTGATTGTATCTTGAATTCCATTGACGGTGTCCAATTGAGGCTATTGCACATGGGAAAGACTGGCAGCTATTTTACGGGTCTTTGCTTTTGCTTTCTTAACTAACCTTCACCTTTTCTCCCTGACTGAGTGACATGCACTGTTACTTTATAACGCCTGTGTTATTCCTTAAGAGTCTATTGACGCGCCCGTTCGTCAATCTAAGTAACATAATTTAAAAAAATCCCCATTTAAAGTCTGTCAGTTTAAGCTAGAGAAATCATTTTCCATGGGCAGCGTCTCAATCCTCCGATATCGGCCTTCCACATCTGCGGTGGAAGATGGCCAGGCTACAGCGCTGTTTGTCAGAGCATGAGACATCCAGGAAATCAGCCTTCTGATGAAAATGTCTGTAGCGTCCGAACAGTTTGCCCTACAAACTAATATGACCACTCTATGGAAAGATGAGACCCACACGATCACGGTGGGAAGTCGGTTCAGCCGATGTGCCAGCTTCTGTCTGCAGGTACCGAACCGTTTGGGCTACAAGCTATTATGATCCCACTATGGAAAGGGGATATTCTGCTTTACAACCCTCACAAATGTCATGGGACTCATCTGAAGGAAACCCGGGACCAGTTTAAAAAGCGAATGGGAGTATGAAGGTAGTGTTGTAACAACAACAAAAAGGGGTTAAAGGTGTGTCTAAAAAACAACAATATTTCCCGAGCTTTCTTGTATCTCCTAAAAATAGGACAGACACTTCAAAACCTTATTCCTTATGATACTTTTTTTACTGTCTGCCATTTAATAATGTGTTTGTTCTGTCTGTTTTGCCATTTCTGAATGTGTTTGTTATTCAATGTGTTTCTATGGGCTATAGTAATAAAGACCAAATGAAATAAAACCAATGTATACCTACAGGGGTCCTAAAATGATCCATGGTATGACCATCTTAAAACAATTTCATATGTTAGCTTAGTAAGCCCCCCCAATAATGCATGCATTTATAAATGTGTCTGAAAAACATTTTTGTGACTTGTACATGTCAAGTTGCCTGAATAATATGAATGAGTTACAAAGTGCAATTAATAAAAACTAAGCCTTTCCCTAATTTTGTCAGTCACCAAAGTATTTGCCCATTGCATTTCATTACGTCTTGGTCAAGGGCCCAGTTTGTCAACCAGACACGTCTGCAGTACCTCTGAGATGTTTGTGGCTGTATGTTGGTGACTAGTTTTCTTCATCTAGCGAACATAAACCATCTCTTATTAAATACACATGTTTCTTGTTATATACAGCTGTTTTTATGTGACCAAGTAGCCATTAAGCCATAGGGTATTGTTCTGGTCGTCCAACATTAGTCATGATGGTGTCATCCACATCCAGCCAGTTGACTGATGCTTTCTTCACACTTGATCTATATGCAACGGTCCACTTTCAGCTCCACTCATTATTACAGCTGGTAGCTGACTAATCATGACTATTGATAGTGGTATGGTTGAATCTAATCTCTCTCAATTCAATTTAAGGGCTTTATTGGCATGGGAAACATATGTTAACATTGCCAATGCAAGTGAAGTAGATAATAAACAAAAGTGAAAACTTTTTTTTTTACATTAAACATTACATTATCAAAAGTTCCAAAAGAATGAAGACATTTATCTCTCTATCTCTCTCTCTTTGCAGCACCAAAGAGTGACCACAGGGCGGTGGACAAGACAAAGATGTCTGTGAAGGCTTCTGGGCTGCAGCGATCTCGTTCTGACGCCGGGAGGGATCATCTTCCACAGCAACGGGAACTCCGCAAGCCCCCATCCGGCCTGGTCAAGCCCTCTGCCGGGGCCTCGTTCGGCTACAAGAGGCTCCCGACCCCCAGCACCGCCACCGTCATGACAGCAGGGGGCAGTACCATCTCTAGTGGCTCTGCCACCGTGGGCAAGATGCCCAAGTCTTCTGGCATCCCTGTGAAGCCTCTGGGAGTTGGAGGAGGAAGAGGGGAACGTAAGAATAGCTTTGACGCCACTGGCAGTGAGGAGGGGGGCTTCCTTGGGCCCAGCGCCCGTAACAGCCTCCAGTACCGCAGCCTGCCACGCCCCGCCAAGTCCAGCACCCTCAGCCTGATCAGCCGCCCTGGATCGGCCCGGCCCGCCAGCAGCAGCAGCATGGAGCCCGGCCTGCTCAGCCTGAAGCCTGTCTCCATGGCCTGCACCGGCCCCAGGGGGAAAGAGCCCGGCAGTGGAAGCACTAAGGGGGCCAGTCAAAGAGGGAGCACAGGCCCTGTCAACCAGACAGACAGGGAGAAGGAGAAAGAGAGGGCTAAGGCCAAGGCAGTGGCGTCTGATATGGACTCCCTGTGTGGCTCCCTGAAGATGGCAGACTGTCAGGGTGATTCCACTAGGGAGGCTAGCGCCAAACTGCATGGGCTGCGTAGGGCCAGCAGCAGCAAATACCCTGAGCTCTCATCACCCACCACTCAGAGGTAAAGTCACCATCCAGATACATTCCTACAGTACATTACAATTGTGCAATTTTTTGTTACAGTACTCCTTTTGCGGTGGTATGAGGTTAATAGAACCAGTTACATATATTACTCTGTTAGTGTTGACCCAGTTTGCTCAGCTGATTGTTCTAAGATATTTTAGGAAGAGTTACTGTGTAATTTTTTGAAACTACTCAAACCGCTTTTATAGACATAAGAGAACAACACAGCAAGAAAACAAGTCACTGTCATTTTGTGTGCTGTGTTGTCATGTCTTTTTCATGCCAGGCCTGAGAACAAGTCCAGAACAGCAGGGTCTCTGGAGACATCCTGGTGCTGGATGGTTCTGGATCTGACATTCTGTCTCTCATATCTAATTCATAGGATGCTGAGCTGCAAATCTCTGGGTCGGCCTCCGAGCCTGGCACACCTGGACAAGGTCAACTCCAACAGCCTGGACTCGTGCGTGACCATTCAGGACCTCCCTCCTAAAGTGCCCCCCTACTCCAAGCTCCAGGACCTGGCTGGATCTGGGCCACGCAGCACCATCCCCCGGGGCCTCACCCCCAGCCCAGCCCCCATCCTGCACCTCGACTCCCCCAGCTGCTACCCCAGCCAGACCCTGTCCATGGGCAGCTCTCCGCTGCTCTACCCCAAACTGTCTGGCCTACACCGCAGCATGGAGTCACTTCCCCTCACCATGAGTGTTCCTCCCAGTGGAGGATATATCCGGGCAGAGTCCAGAGACAGGGACAGCTACAGAGACAGGGACAGGGAGGAGACGAGGAGCACGGGGACCTGGGGTGCTGGGAGCAGGACCTCCCTCAATCTCCCAGACAGGTGGGTCTAGACAGGAGCAAGACCCTGATGATGGGGTGAAATAGGTTTCGGAACCCTGTACTTCACCAGTCAGTATCTGTATGTAGGAACATACTATAATCAAACTGTTGCCATCTTTCTACTGCATCTGAGATTTTATTAATAACAAGATGTTCTACTATCATTGATTGTTTGATAGCAGAAAAGGTAATTATTGTTGTCTTGTTCTTTCTCTACAAGTTTGCAAACAGACAGAAACACCTTACCCAAGAAAGGATTAGGGTATGTCAAGTAAGTTTTTCATTGTTTTATGACACATTTGCTGTATCCAATGTACAAATGATGTAGTATATTTTTCTCATCCGAGGCACGTTTAATTGTTGCTTTCTTCTCCATGCCCTGCTCCAGTCGCTACAGCTCTGGTCTGTCAGAGGATCAGTCGGAGGGGAAGGAGAGGCGTCACTCTCACACCGCAGTGAGCCTGATGGAGAGCGAGAGCCCCCCTCAGCTGCCATCGCCCACCCACATGCCCCACCTCTCCTCTGGCAGGGCTGTCCTCACTAACGTGGGTGAGTCTCAGTCTACTGCACCTTTATCCATCCACAGCCCTGCGGCTCTGAAGGCTGACTTGGAAAACTCTGTGTAACTCTAAACTCTCATTCAGACTAATCGTCCTGCTGGTCTGTATTTCAACACAGATACATCTGAAAGGTTTAAGGCACAGGTTGAAAGCAGCAGTAACAGCTCGGCAGCAGGGGATGCATTTACTTTGAGTATAAACCAGTCCGTGTGATGTTGGTCGTGTTGAATTATAGAAACACATAACGCTCCTTTAGAATGAACCTGGGAATACAGTAAATGTGTATCCACTGAAGTACATTAACACCCTGTTGACGTTACAGTTCAGCAATTGTTCTAATCATATTCAGAACTAATCAAGTTACATAGTTAAATATATATTTTATAGCTAAGATTTGGCTGTCAGTAAAATATGATGATCTCTTATATGTGTACTGATGAAGCGTGAATAAGCAGGAGATATAAAAGACGCTCTGAGTAAAGCAATGCTATGTATCTATATATATACTCTATATCACTTTGACTGTTTGTGGAACACGAGTGTCTCCTTACACTGAGTCATCAAAGTGAGGTTCCCCTCGGGAGTGTGTGTCGGTGTGTGTGTGTGTCGGTGTGTGAGTGACTGACTGTGTGAGTGAGTGCAGGTATGTGTGAGTGAGTGCAGGTATGTGTGAGTGAGTGCAGGTATGTGTGAGTGAGTGCAGGTATGTGTGAGTGAGTGCAGGTATGTGTGAGTGAATGCAGATATATGGGAGTGTGTGAGTATGTAGTGTACGTGCGTGCCTCATACAGTTTCTGTGCCAGTCTGCCTCTTACCCATGCCAATTTTCCTGCCCTCCCAGTTGCCCCTATCCCGAGTGGTGCCCCCAGGATAACCCGCTCCAACAGTATCCCCACCAACGACATGGCCTTCGACCTGTACGGCTCCCCTCCACTGGGCAGCACCATGTCACTGGCCGACCGGCCCAAGAGCATGATGCGCTCTGGATCCTTCCGCGAGCCTGGGGATGACTGTGAGACAGCTAGCACATGTAAGTAACCTGTATACAAATATATCATTGCATTTCTAAAGCTGGCCTCTATGGCTTCATGTCTAAAGCTGGCCTCTATGGCTTCATGTCTAAAGCTGGCTTCTATGGCTTCATGTCTAAAGCTGGCCTCTATGGCTCCATTTCTAAAGCTGGCCTCTATGGCTTCATGTCTAAAGCTGGCCTCTATGGCTTCATGTCTAAAGCTGGCTTCTATGGCTTCATGTCTAAAGCTGGCCTCTATGGCTTCATGTCTAAAGCTGGCCTCTATGGCTTCATGTCTAAAGCTGACCTCTATGGCTTCATGTCTAAAGCTGGCCTCTATGGCTTCATGTCTAAAGCTGGATTCTATGACTCCATGTCTAAAGCTGGATTCTATGACTCCATGTCTAAAGCTGGCCTCTATGGCTTCATGTCTAAAGCTGGATTCTATGGCTCCATGTCTAAAGCTGGCCTCTATGGCTTCATGTCTAAAGCTGGCCTCTATGGCTTCATGTCTAAAGCTGGCCTCTATAGCTTCATGTCTAAAGCTGGCCTCTATGGCTTCATGTCTAAAGCTGGTCTCTATGGCTTCATGTCTAAAGCTGGCCTCTATGGCTTCATGTCTAAAGCTGGCCTCTATAGCTTCATTTCTAAAGCTGGCCTCTATGGCTTAATGTCTAAAGCTGGCCTCTATGGCTTCATGTCTAAAGCTGGCCTCTATGGCTTCATGTCTAAAGCTGGCCTCTATGGCTTCATGTCTAAAGCTGGCCTCTATGGCTCCATGTCTAAAGCTGGATTCTATGGCTCCATGTCTAAAGCTGGACCCTATGGCTCCATGTCTAAAGCTGGACCCTGTGGCTCCATGTCTAAAGCTGTGGCTCCATTTCTATGGCTTCATGTCTAAAGCTGGATTCTATGGCTTCATGTCTAAAGCTGGATTCTATGGCTCCATGTCTAAAGCTGGACCCTATGGCTCCATGTCTAAAGCTGTGGCTCCATTTCTATGGCTTCATGTCTAAAGCCGTGGCTCCATTTCTATGGCTGGCCCATGCTGGTTTGTCCTTCTTCTACTGTGGCCCTCAGTTAATAAAGAAACCAGGTTGGAGGTCAGCTCCATTTCAATTCAGGAAATTCATTGAAAATCCAATGGTGAAGGTGCATAAAGATGTAAGAAATTTTAATATGACGTCTTCGTTTGAGGACTATCCACAGACTTTTTAAACTACGGTGTGCGATATGGTTCAATGTGCCTATAAATCAGCACAATCTACTTTATTTTTTCAAATTGTGCCCGTGTTGAAGCTTGAATTGTGATTATGTACACTGCTCAAAAAAATAAAGGGAACACTTAAACAACACAATGTAACTCCAAGTCAATCACACTTCTGTGAAATCAAACTGTCCACTTAGGAAGCAACACTGATTGACAATAAATATCACATGCTGTTGTGCAAATGGAATAGACAAAAGGTGGAAATTATAGGCAATTAGCAAGACACCCCCAATAAAGGAATGGTTCTGCAGGTGGTGACCACAGACCACTTCTCAGTTCCTATGCTTCCTGGCTGATGTTTTGGTCACTTTTGAATGCTGGCGGTGCTTTCACTCTAGTGGTAGCATGAGACGGAGCCTACAACCCACACAAGTGGCTCAGGTAGTGCAGTTCATCCAGGATGGCACATCAATGCGAGCTGTGGCAAAAAGGTTTGCTGTGTCTGTCAGCATAGTGTCCAGAGCATGCAGGCGCTACCAGGAGAGAGGCCAGTACATCAGGAGACGTGGAGGAGGCCGTAGGAGGGCAACAACCCAGCAGCAGGACCGCTACCTCCGCCTTTGTGCAAGGAGGAGCACTGCCCGAGCCCTGCAAAATGACCTCCAGCAGGCCACAAATGTGCATGTGTCAGCATGGTCTCACAAAGGATCTCTTCTCGGTACCTAATGGCAGTCAGGCTACCTCTGGCGAGCACATGGAGGGCTGTGCGTCCCCACAAAGAAATGCCACCCCACACCATGACTGACCCACCGCCAAACTGGTCATGCTGGAGGATGTTGCAGGCAGCAGAACGTTCTCCACGGCGTCTCCAGACTCTGTCACGTCTGTCACATGTGCTCAGTGTGAACCTGCTTTCATCTGTGAAGGGCACAGGGCGCCAGTGGCAAATTTGCCAATCTTGGTGTTCTCTGGCAAATGCCAAACGTCCTGCACAGTGTGGGGCTGTAAGCACAACCCCCACCTGTGGACGTCGGGCCCTCATACCACCCTCATGGAGTCTGTTTCTGACCGTTTGAGCAGACACATGCACATTTGTGGCCTGCTGGAGGTCATTTTGCAGGGCTCGGGCAGTGCTCCTCCTTGCACAAAGGCGGAGGTAGCGGTCCTGCTGCTGGGTTGTGTCCCTCCTACGGCCTCCTCCACGTCTCCTGATGTACTGGCCTGTCTCTTGGTAGCGACTCCATGCTCTGGACACTACGCTGACAGACACAGCAAACCTTTTTGCCACAGCTCGCATTGATGTGCCATCCTGGATGAACTGCACTACCTGAGCCACTTGTGTGGGTTGTAGACTTCGTCTCATGCTACCACTAGAGTGAAAGCACCGCCAGCATTCAAAAGTGACCAAAACATCAGCCAGGAAACATAGGAACTGAGAAGTGGTCTGTGGGCACCACCTGCAGAACCATTCCTTTATTGGGGGTGTCTTGCTAATTGCCTATAATTTCCACCTTTTGTCTATTCCATTTGCACAACAGCATGTGACATTTATTGTCAATCAGTGTTGCTTCCTAAGTGGACAGTTTGATTTCACAGAAGTGTGATTGACTTGGAGTTACATTGTGTTGTTTAAGTGTTCCCTTTATTTTTTTGAGCAGTGTATATTGTTCTAATGAACATACAAAAACATTGTAACGGAGAGCACTGTACAATGCGGAGAACTTAGAAAATGTGGCGTTTGTGGAAGGTACATGGGGACCGCCATCTTTATGCACCTTCGCCATTTCCATTTGAGTGACTGTGTTGAGTTTTCATGACTTGAAATGTCTATTTATTCACTCCCTGAATAGACTAAAGGGGAAAGGATCTTAATCCAACCCTGTGGAACACATTCCCCTGATGTTGCGCGCCCCCAGCCTAGACAACCCTCTAATGGTCTCCTTGAGGCTGTGTCCTCAATACAGCGAGAGAGAGGAAGCGAGAGAAAGAGAGAGTGCCTCCATGTTAGATGTGCGTTATGTAAAGGTGTAATGAGGTGACCCAGTTTGTCTCTGTCACTCCTCTAAAATCATTCATCTCTTCTTCAACATTGTCAGTGTTGGGTTATGTTTTATGTTGCTTTCTATGAAGTACTTATATACTGCCACAGGTCAACTGTAATTCATACCTTGCTGTATATCTACACTCACAGTAGCAGGTTTACTGGCTATAAAGTATTTTTTACAAATCTGAATACGATAGATTAATCACATTGTAGCATATTCTGTGAAGTCTGGATATGGCATGTCAGTATTAAACCATGTTGAATGTTTTTGCTCTCTCTGTCTCTCTCTCTGTGTTTTTTTTTCTCGACACATTTCAGTCCATGGCTCTGTTCTCTCCTTGGCTTCAAACACTTCATCCAACTATTCCTCGGTGAGTACTATAATTATTAAATAATCCAGAAATAGTTTTTTTGGCTCAGCTGTTGTGTGCCCACAGGATATACTTTCACGATTATAACAGTTGGTCCCTTCACAATGACATGACTGTGTGTGATATAGGCCTGGCCTGCCAACTGTAGAAATATAACCATGTAGTGTTTCTCTCTTGGATTGAAAACATGCCTGAAGTGAGGTGAGATGTTGTGCCAAATGTCATTGATGAGTTCCAGAGCTGTCAACGATGACTTTTTACCTCAAAACATTGGCTTTTCTCTTCTTTTCCAACTTTGTCCATGGTTTATAGATCCCTTTATTGTTTACCCAGGTCTTTACCATTATGTTTACCCAGGTCTTTACCATTATGTTTACATTCTACACAGTGGGGAGAACAAGTATTTGATACACTGCCGATGTTGCAGGTTTTCCTACTTACAAAGCATGTAGAGGTCTGTAATTTTTTATCATAGGTACACTTCAACTGTGAGAGACGGAATCTAAAACAAAAATCCAGAAAATCACATTGTATGATTTTTAAGTAATTAATTTGCATTTTAATGCATGACATAAGCATTTGATACATCAGAAAAGCAGAACTTAATATTTGGTACAGAAACCTTTGTTTGCAATTACAGAGATCATACGTTTCCTGTAGTTCTTGACCAGGTTTGCACACACTGCAGCAGGGATTTTGGCCCACTCCTCCATACAGACCTTCTCCAGATCCTTCAGATTTCGGGGCTGTCGCTGGGCAATATGGACTTTCAGCTCCCTCCAAAGATTTTCTATTGGGTTCAGGTCTGGAGACTGGCTAGGCCACTCCAGGACCTTGAGATTCTTACGGAGCCACTCCTTAGTTGCCCTGGCTGTGTGTTTCGGGTCGTTGTCATGCTGGAAGACCCAGCCACGACCAATCTTCAATGCTCTTACTGAGGGAAGGAGGTTGTTGGCCAAGATCTCGCGATACATGGCCCCATCCATCCTCCCCTCAATATGGTGCAGTCGTCCTGTCCCCTTTGCAGAAAAGCATCCCCAAAGAATTATGTTTCCACCTTCATGCTTCACGGTTGGGATGGTGTTCTTGGGGTTGTACTCATCCTTCTTCTTCCTCCAAACACGGCGAGTGGAGTTTAGACCAAAAAGCTAAATTTTTGTCTCATCAGACCACATGACCTTCTCCCATTCCTCCTCTGGATCATCCAGATGGTCATTGGCAAACTTCAGACGGGCCTGGACATGCGCTGGCTTGAGCAGGGGGACATTGCGTTTGCTGCAGGATTTTAATCCATGACGGCGTAGTGTGTTACTAATGATTTTCTTTGAGACTGTGGTCCCAGCTCTCTTCAGGTCATTGACCAGATCCTGCCGTGTAGTTCTGGGCTGATCCCTCACCTTCCTCATGATCATTCATGCCCCACGAGGTGAGATCTTGCATGGAGCCCCAGACCGAGGGTGATTGACCGTCATCTTGAACTTCTTCCATTTTCGAATAATTGCGGCAACAGTTGTTGCCTTCTCACCAAGCTGCTTGCCTATTGTCCTGTAGCCCATCCCAGCCTTGTGCAGGTCTACAATTTTAGCCCTGATGTCCTTACACAGCTCTCTGGTCTTGGCCATTGTGGAGAGGTTGGAGTCTGTTTGATTGAGTGTGTGGACAGGTGTCTTTTATACAGGTAACGAGTTCAAACAGGTGCAGTTAATACAGGTAATGAGTGGAGAACAGGAGGGATTCTTAAAGAAAAACTAACAGGTCTGTGAGAGCCGGAATTCTTACTGGTTGGTAGGTAATCAAATACTTATGTCATGCAATAAAATGCAAATGAATTACTTAAAAATCATACAATGTGATTTTCTGGATTTTTGTTTTAGATTCGGTCTATCACAGTTGAAATGTACTTATAATAAAAATGACAGACCTCTACATGCTTTGTAAGTAGAAAAACCTGCAAACTCGTCAGTGTATCAAATACTTGTTCTCCCCACTGTATATGTTTATATAAAGGGGTTTGACTGCTACTGATACACATGCCAGATAACATTTCACAATTGGTGTCCTTATATAATTCCTATAGGCCAGGGGTCCCCAATATAGGCCAGGGGTCCCCAATATAGGCCATGGGTCCCCAATATAGGCAATGAGTCCCCAATATAGGCCAGGGGTCCCCAATTACATTCAGCCACAGGCTGATTTTTCCTTGAATGGATGGTCCGGTGGGCAGAACCATAGTTTTAAAAAATTTGTACACTGCAAATTGACCGCAAGACACCCAAGAATATATAGTTTTATAGAAAAACAGAATAATTTCAAACCTTCATTACATTGGGATACGATCACACATCTATTTATGCGTAGGAATACTTGGGAACACATTTCCTAAATTAAAATCACTGATTTTACGGTCTTTCATGTCCAACAACGAAAAGTATTAAAAAAATTATAATAATTCCCGCAGGCCGAATTTGGGGAACCCTGCTATTCTACCCTGCTGAACTCCTATAGGATGCAGTCTGAACCCACTACCCTCTGTAAACCCAGGATAGTGCCTTCAACCTAAGGCCAGACTTACAGAGCTACTGTGATACTACCTCAACCAAACGTATCATCCACTGCCCCCAAGTTCACTCTCCCAAGTTCACTCTCCCAAGTTCACTCTCTCTCTTTCTTGTTGTTTCTTCTTTCCGTCCTACTATGCTCTCTAAGACCGAGGAGCGGATACAAGGAGAGGTAAGGCTGTTCCACTCTCGCCTTATCTTCATCTTCCAAATATCATCTCATTCGCTTTCGTCCATCCGTACTGTTCACGTCCATCCATTCAGCGGTGCTTTAGGATCTGAAACATTGTTGTTTTCCAGTGTTTTTAATTGATTTATTTAGCATGTTCAGAGTAACTCGACATGCAGGGATATTGCTGTACAGCAACCATGTGTCTATTGTTTTTCATCAAGTTTCCTACTTTATAATCTCATCCTCTCCCATCCATAAAGCTTTATTTTAATTTACATTTTTTATAAGCTTACTTTGTGTCATGCACCTTACCCAGCCAATACCCAATGCCATATATCACCATACAGTGTAAGGCGCTTTGAGATGTGGAGAAAATCACAGTATGGAGTTATGTTAAATTATGTTTTCCTGCACTGCCTGTCTAAAGGACCTTGTTGTCATTTTCTTCACAGCAAATCCGCAAGCTGAGACGCGAGCTGGAGAACTCCCAGGAAAAAGTGGCCAACCTGACTACCCAGCTGTCTGCCAATGTATGTAGAACATGCTTCTCACGTTTCAACCTCTGATCCTCTATATGGTGGCCATATTTGTTTCTGGCGTTGTCTAGTCTTGAGTTGCTAGGCACAAGTTGCATTGTTATGTAGTCTAAGTCTGGCCAAATCAAAACTATTGTACTGTATGCTATTCTTTTATTGTTGGCTAAATGACAATGGAGTTGGCTAAAGCAGCAACCGGTCTGGCTAGAATGGACATGAACCTTCTTATGATGGGATTAAGGGCAGCCATTTTGGTCAGGGAGTTGTTCAACTGTGGTTTGCCTGTGCTGTGATAAGATATTCTCTAAAATCAAGAATTTAAAAAATGTATCTGCACTGTATGTTTGTTAGCTAGCTAGGCAGCCAGTTTTAGAGGAATAATTCAATTTTTCAAATGAACTGCCAATATGCCAACATTCAAACAATGCAGTCAATCCACAGCGTACACTGACTGAAATCAGTTGATGATAGAACTTAGACTTAGGACTTGGGCGGCAGGTAGCCTAGTGGTTAGAGCGTTTGGCCAGTAACTGAAAGGTTGCTAGATTGAATCCCCTAGCTGACAACGTGAAAGTCTAACAAGGCAGATAACACATTGTTCCTTGGCCGTCATTGTAAATAAGAATGTGTTCTTAACTGACTTGCCTAGTTAAATAAAGGTTAAATAAAAAAAATTGACAAGTTGTAAATGCAACAAGTACTGATATTGTATTATATAATAACACACTACTTTCCAAGAAAACAAAATGTTGAACATTTATGGTCTGTTTACATATATTTAAGAGCCTTTTTATACAGATAATGTGTAAAAACACATTTAAACTATATAATTATATGACAATATTTTAGGTTGACAATAATTATATTACACAATTTTTGATATCACATGCCTTTTATTTTCTTGCATAAATCAAATCTGGATTATGCCTCTACTGCTATTAATTTCTATTAGACTGGGTTTGGATTTCTCCCTGGCTGTCTGTCATTTTCACCTCATTCATTATGTGCCTATGACTCACCTTTGTTCTACCATGATTCTATTAGGATTGATTGTGAGAGTCTGTCAACAGCAGCCTCACAACTTGTCCCATTCTACGGTAGCAGCATCCATAACAAACACATTTCTTAATGTCTGTGTTGGGACATACAGTATGATGGATGGAAGCTGTCTCTGGGTGCCAGACATTATTAATTGTGAAACATGAGAGGTGATGATGGGGTTTTTGCCACACAAGCCAACACAAAAACCATGTCTGAAAAATTCTGATATATTGATAAAGATATTATGAAGCTATTTAGATTGCCTGGATCGTCAGGCGTTGATTACTCTGATGTTGAGCTACGATAGGAAAACATGCCGTAGAGGGTGAGATCAGAAATGGTGCTGGCTGTGATAGAGGCATAAATCTATCTGTGATTTTATTGCCCAGTGTTGAAAGCATAGAACGCAATCTAACTCCCTGACCAAAATCCACTCAATGATCATGTTAATAATTCTATAGTTGTGTATTGGTTAGTTAGAGTTTGGTTCAAGAGTTTTCCCTGGCCATGTGACCTTACTAGGACAAATCCCCTGGCCATAGTTGTAGTCACTGTGCAGGTAAGTAACCATAACCTCTCCTGGAGGGGCTATGTCTGCCCTCCTTGGCCCAGTCATAGCTGAACGTGATGGTGGTTAAAGTTGGCTTTGGCCCTTGCCAGCCATGATGAACCCTACTAGAGGCTGGCTCTGGCCCCCGCTCCATACCCATACCTAGGGAGTGAGTAACACCAGCAATAGTGGTTGAGATTTATGAACCCTAGGCACCACAGGGGGGTAAAATAGCAACGCTGCACCCCCACCACGTTATGGAGCCCTTCTCTCCCCTGTACTGACACAACCTCTTCTACTCTTTCTGTACTCCACCTCCACACCCCACCTGCCCCTCCCTCCTATCACCCTCCTCCCCGCCCCTCCCTCCTATCACCCTCCTCCCTGCCCCTCCCTCCTATCACCCTCCTCCCCGCCCCTCTCATCACCTCTCTTTACCTCAGCATGACACTCCTGCTATCAGATGCTTCATACAGTATATTACATGTGTTAAGAGAGTGAATGAAATGCTGCCGTCATGCACTGTATTTGTTGAAAGAGACCATTTTCTCAAAGCTGTGGAGATATCAGTCTAAAACCAAAACTTTCTTTTCAAGAAATGCACTTGATTACTATGTGTTGCATGTTGTTTTAGCAAGTCAAAGTCCACTACAGTACTAACACTGTCCATTGGCAATACCCTTGAACATGCTCCAACCCTCTGACCTGAGTGTCTTACTGATACTGTGTGATTGAATGTGAGATGAACACAGACCTTGGTTCAGTAATAATACATTAATAAACAGTATTTATAAACAACTAATAAAACAATATAGTATGATATTATTGAATATGTTTTGCTTCAGCCCTTACCCACTGTGTCTTTATCATGTGTTAAATTGTATGACGTTGCTCTTAACTGTAGTTGATTATTACTGTAATTTGTAATAATTGATATTGAATAGCCAGCCCTCTGGCCCAATGTCTGTGTCTGTGTCTGTGTGTGTCTAGGTTGTGCGTGCGTGTGAATGTCTGCAAATAGTGTGACCCCGGCCTAATGCCACTGTCCCTCTCTCCTCCACTGTCGGCTGTATTGACTGCTGGTTCTGGAATCTCTGCTGCCCCCTGCCTGCTGGCCGCTGACTCACACCTCTGGATGCTGGGTGTAGCAGCTAGGACAGGTTTGTTGGAATGTCTGTTGCTTCCAGATCCCTCCATTCTTCGCTGTCACATGACTCTTTGATCGCCCATCCCGTCCCGCAGACTGACAGTCTAACCCGGTGATAAGGTTCCTGTCTGAGTCACCGTGTGGTGCCCCCAGCTAGGTCTCGACACCTACCTTGAATCATGTCTACAGTAGCATAAAAAAAGCAGACATTGAATATCCCTTTGAGCATGGTGAAATTATTAATTACCCTTTGGATGGTGTATCAATACACCCAGTCACTACAAAGATACAGGCATACTTCTTAACTCAGTTGCTGGAGAGGAAGGAAACTGCTCAGGGATTTCACCATGAGGCCCATTTAAAACCGAGTTGAATGGCTGTGATAGGAGAACACCGAGGATGAATCAACAACATTGTAGGTACTCCACAATACTAACCTAACTAACATAGTGAAACGAAGGTAGCTTGTACAGAATACAAATATTCTGAAACATGCATCCTGTTTGCAATAAGGCACTAAAATAAAACAAAAACAAATGTGGCAAAGAAATGAAATGTATGTCCTGAATATAAAATGTTTGGGGCAAATCCAACACAACACGTCACTGAGTACCACTCTTCATATTTTCAAGCATGGTGGTGGCTGCATCATGCTATGGGTATGCTTTTCATTGGCAAGGACTGGATAGTATTTAAGGATAAAAATAAACGGAATAGAGTTAAGCACAGGCAAAATCCTAGACGAAACCTGGTTCACTCTGCTTTCCAACACACACTGGGAGATGAATTCACCTTTCAGCAGGACAACAACCTAAAACAAAAGGCCAAATATATACTGGAGTTGCTTACCAAGATGACATTGAATGTTCCTGAGTGGTGTAGTTACAGTTTTGACTTAAATTGTCTTAAAAATCTATGGCAAGACTTGAAAATGGCTGTCTAGCAATGATCAACATCCAACTTGACAGAGCTTAAAGCTTTAAAAAATAATAATGAGCAAATATTGTAAAGTGTGGAAGGCTCTTAGAAACTTACCCAGGAATACTCAGAGCTGTAATCGCTGACAAAGGGGATTCTAACATGTCTTGACTCAGGGTTGTGAATACAAATTTAAATGAGATATTTCTGTACTTAATTTGCTAAAAATTCTAAAAATGTGTTTTCACTTTGTTATTATGGGGTACTGTGTGCAGATGGGTGAGAAAATATATCAATTTAATCCATTTTGATTTCAGGCTGTAACACAACAAAATGTGGAATAAGTCCATGTGTATGAGTACTTTCTGAAGCCACTGTATCTACAAATACCATATAAGTGAAAACATCTGGCTGTAGATATTGTTACCATATTAAATTACAGCCACACACACACCACTATGCGAGTTCATTTTAGTCACTGAGCAGATGCTCTCATCCAGAGCCATTTACAGGAGCAATTAGGGTTAAGTGCCTTGCTTAAGGGCACACCAACAGATTTTTCACCTAGTCAGCTCAGAGATTCCAGCAAGAAACCTTTCGGTTACTGGCCCAATGCTCTTAACCGCTAGGCTTTCTGCCACCGCTCAGAAAGGTCTCCCATGCTACTGTACACAAGGTTGAGAGGCCTGTGCCCCAGTGCTATACTCCAGTCACCCCTCACTCACCCTTCCCCCTCCTCTCCTCCATTTCTTTAATCTTCCTCACCTTCCACAGCTGTCCATACCTTCACCACTCCCGCTCCTCCTGGAGAAAGCCATTTGCTTGATGTGTAGTATACCTGTGGTGAAGTGACTCATCTCTGTGTTCTCGCTCTCTCTCTCTCTACCACCTCTCTCTCTCTCTCCCTCCCTCTCTACCACCTCTCTCTTTACCCTACCTCTTCTTTCTCTCTTTGAAGGCTAATTTGGTAGCAGCGTTCGAGCAGAGCCTGCAACTGATGACGTCACGTCTACAGACCCTGTCGGTCAGCCAGGAGCAGAAGGTACCGGTAAATGCAGCTGCCATAATGTAACCTTCTCATACATTTGTTTACTTTCAGAAACTTCAGTGGAGCTGAATTTTGTTCAATTCATTTACTTTCCAGCTATTTCCAATCAATGTAAAATAAATGTTTATTATTCATAACTCTTTCTAGTTTACTATAATTAGATGTAGCAAACATTCAGTATCTTCTGGTTGTGAGAATCTCATTTAAAACAATGTGTGTGGGGTATTCATATTAACCTACAGTTTTTCAAACAAATGAACCAATTGACTTTTGTTCAATGAAAATCTGAGAGCAAAGTGAGCCTAGAGTGTAGACAGTCCGATCTCATCAGTGTGCGTTGACAGACTAACGTACCACAACAACCCCTGAGCCTGATCCACTAGACCCCCCCCCCCCGTTGGTCCTCCTGACAGGAAATGACATCTAGTCAAATGTTGACATGGTGCTAAGGTTGTGTTTTCACAAGCCACTCAACACGATCCTTCAGGAACTCCGAGACACCGTAGAAATTCCATAGTCAATCCCCATCTGATATTGCCCGTTCTGATATTCATTCATTTCTTCTTCTTTTTGGGGGGGATTAAAGACACTGCGCTGCTGGAACTAGAAACATGAGCATTTCGTTGCACCTGCTTTAACATCTGCTAATCTGTGTACACAACAAATAAAAGTTGATTTGATTAGGATTCATCTATCAGCGCTGTTCTATTGATGTTTGGAGAATTCCCAGATTCCTGCTTAATCCCTTCTGATTCCGGGAATCTTCCAAAATCTGGTAATTTTTAAAAAGTTCCCAGAGACAACTAACATTTTGTCAGTGTGTTTATGTATTGATCCTGTTTCCCCGTAGGACTTTGAGCTGACTGATCTGAAGGAGACCATAGAGATCCTGAAGACGAAAAACACAGAGGCCCAAGATATCATCCATGTGGCCCTCAGCAACCCTGACATCCCTCCTAAAGGTAGAGAGCCAACCAAGGGCCTAACGTTTTTTTACCATAATCACTCCCCACATACCTTCTCTCTCCAGAACCATTTTGTTCTCTCTCTTCTCTACCTTCACCAGTAAATATTCCGGGATGGTTTTTCAAAACCGTCAAAACCATTGTCAAAATACCGTCAACAATATTCCCGTAGCGGAGGAGTGCTCAACTCCATTCTCTTATAACGAGGCGGAGTTGAGTTTTGACAACTGGGCACATGATTTGCTAGCATCAACATTCAGTCACCAACAGTCGATACTTGTAAAAATGGTCATTGTGAAAAGGCTTACCTGTACCTATGTTTGAGCGTTCCTCAGCTAGCAGGTCGGTTGCCCTAGTGACTCCACACAGACACATGCTGCTCCAGATCCTGTGCTCTTATTCCCTCAGACAAGCAAGCATCAAAATGTTGTTCATCTGCACAATGTCTCTCGATTACATTTTGCTTGTAAATGTCCAAACTCACCATTAAATGATATTCGGTAGCTACTACCTATAACTTAATGAGCTAGATTGCCTGTCTTTGCCATAAGTTTATTTTCGTTTGAGCTCGTTAGCATATTTAGCCAGCAGCCTCTATAGAAATGAATTGTGATAATGTTGTTAGTATTCTGGTAATAGATGCCCAATAGGCTTTTTGTTGCGTGTTTAGCGCCCCCTTGTCTACCAAGACCGTAATACCGAAACTCCCGGTAAGAAAAAAGGAAAATCTGGAGACCGCCCAACCCTTATTCACCCTCCTCACTAGCTCCTCTCTCCAGAACAGTTCTTCTCTCTAGCTCCTCTCCTCTTTCCAGATCAGTTCTTCTCACTAGCTCCTCTCCTCTCTCCAGAACAGTTCTTCTCTCTAGCTCCTCTCCTCTCTCCAGAACAGTTCTTCTCTCTAGCTCCTCTCCTCTCTCCAGAACAGTTCTTCTCTCTAGCTCCTCTCTCCAGAACAGTTCTTCTCTCTAGCTCCTCTCCTCTCTCCAGAACAGTTCTTCTCTCTAGCTCCTCTCTCCAGAACAGTTCTTCTCTCTAGCTCCTCTCTCCAGAACAGTTCTTCTCTCTAGCTCCTCTCCTCTCTCCAGAACAGTTCTTCTCACAATCTCCTCTCCTCTCCTCTTTCCAGATCAGTTCTTCTCACCAGCTCCTCTTGTCTCTCCAGAGCTTCAGATGAAGAGGCAGAACTCGTCTGAGAGCATCTCCAGCCTGAACAGCATCACCAGCCACTCCAGCGTGGGCAGTCTAAAGGAGCAGGAGGCCAAGAAGAAGAAGAAGAGCTGGGTGAGAGCACAGAACCGCCTGCTGTAAATAGAATAGATCATTAGAATTAGGATTCTAATTGAGATCCTGGTTCTATGAGAGAACCCACTGAGAACTCACTGGGGCCAGGGCAGTGGTGTACTGTCTTGCCGAATTCAGTCCGAGTACCAGAAACGGTCTGGAGTTTCTCTGTTTCTGTTTCTGTCTCTGTCTCTGTCTCTGTCTCTGTCTCTGTCTCGCTCTTGCTCTCGCTCGCTCGTCTTTGAGGTGAGTAGCAGATATTGTGAGAGCTGCAAGTCCTCCCTTCATTCCTCCCTCCCTCCGTACACTGATGTGTCTAATTTCTAATCTCATGTTAAACCTAGCTAACTCCACTTCATTCACTAACTGTACGTTACATAAGCATACCATGTACGTTAAATATATGCCAGATAAATATTCATAAATCACAAGTAAATAAATCGTTAACAAATTGAACTCATATGTTCTCAAAACCTGCAGTTAAATTCTGTTTGGTTCAGTGTCAGAGAAGTGATCTAGAGATTTCTGATTTCATGCAAAGCCAGTGTTAGTGAATGAAGGGGATGTTTCTTCTGTCAGATGACAATATAAACTTTTCGTGATTGATTTATTGTCAACCCATTGTGTTGTTTTGTTTGGTGGTCGTTCTTGAATATCATTAAATGAGGAGCAAGGCTTTTATGTTTATGTTGGGTTTGTTGACAGTAAAACATATATGAGGAATTCTCCACTTTTCTTAAGTGTCTGTACTATCTGTAAAGTATAAAATAAGTGTGTTTAGGATTCGACAAGAAATAAAATCATTATTCTTGCAGCAACTCAAATCTGTACGGTCTGTGCAGCGCTCAAGGCTCATCAATGCAATTTCCAGCTGCTCTTCCCCCTCATTGGACAGTGCTCTTCTCTATTCCTTCCCCCTCATTGGACAGTGCTCTTCTCTATTCCTTCCCTCTCATTGGACAGTGCTCTTCTCTATTCCTTCCCCCTCATTGGACAGTGTGCTCTTCTCTATTCCTTCCCCCTCATTGGACAGTGCTCTTCTCTATTCCTTACCCCTCATTGGACAGTGCTCTTTTCTATTCCTTGCCCCTCTTTGGACCATACTTACAAAGTCTAATGAACATCTCTGTCTCATTACAGGGTGCTAATTTCTACAGTTTCCCTGCAGACTAAGCTGTTAGGTTATTTCCATGTTGTGTGTACTGCAGCCTGGGACTATTGTTGTTTCACTCTGCCAGATTAGCCTTGGGTTCTCACATTGTCCCGCTTCACCTCAGCAGGAACAACAGCAGTATAGGGGTGGCGAGATTTGGGGATTTTAAGGACAATATTGTTTTCCTACTGGTTTTATTCAAGTCTAGAAAATCAGAGGCAGTAGTTACTGCTGTGAATTTTGTATTATTTGTAGTATTTTATAGCATATTAAAACATTCAATCTACTTGTAGGAAGCCGCTCAACATCTACATCACATTAGTGATCTAACAGGCTCACATCCAGAGCGACACACAGAAGCAACCAGGGTCATCGCCCTGCTCAAGGGCAAGTCGACAGATCTCCCACAAGGTCAAAAAACGGGGACCCGAACCCGTAACCTATCTGCCATCGGCCGAAGCTCCCCACCGCCAGGCCAACAGCCCCCCCAGATCTCCTGCTGTGATATTTTGATGAAGCAAAGGAGTGTGTCTCAAATGGCACCATTAACCCTATATAGTGCACTATGCAGGGAATAGGGTGCCATTTGAGACACATCAACGAGTACGGGATAGTTACAGGGGTCTGACTGAGGACTTGTTCACTGTGGTTCTCTCTGGGTACTCTATCAGTCTTACAACTTTAATTCTGTTCCAGAAGGGGATCCTCACTCTTTATCTTTGTTATCTATGTACTCCTGTTGTACAGCTGAGGAGTTCCTTCAACAAGGCGTTCAGTAAGAAGGGTTCAAAGCTCTCTGCTTCGTACGCTGACATCGAGGAGATCGCCACTCCAGATTCCTCTGCACCCTCCTCTCCTAAGATCACCATCCACCACGGGGACAGGGATGGGGATGGGGACAACTCTCCCTCCATGATGAGGTCCTCTGTCTCTGTATCCTCCTCTGGGTAAGGCCTCACACATCCTGATCCCCCTTGGTGCCCCTCTAGTCTGAACCATGTTTCGATTCCATAAAATACATATTTCAATCTTTGAGGTGCACCAAATGGTATGTATGAATTTAATGTATCAGTATCTATCTCTATATCATGTATCAGTATCTATCTCTATATCATGTATCAGTATCTATCTCTATATCATGTATCAGTATCTATCTCTATATCATGTATCAGTATCTATCTCTATATCATGTATCAGTATCTATCTCTATTTCATGTATCAGTATCTATTTCTATTTCATGTATCAGTATCTATTTCATGTATGAGTATCTATCTCTAATTTAATCTATCAGTATCTAGTTCTATTTTATTTATGTGTCTTATTTATCTCCATCAGTTTAATGGAATAGATTAGATATGTGCCACATCAGTTTCAATGGACATGATGCGTCTGTTCAGTGTTTGCATCATGTGTTTTTCTCCCTCAGGCTGTGTGAAGGAGGCGAGAATCCCCCAGAGGATGAGAAGGTTGTGTCTACGCTGCGCTCGGCCCTCTGGGAGAAGGAAAGGAAGCTGACGGACATCCGCCTGGAAGCCCTTAGCTCCGCCCACCAGCTGGAGCAACTGCAGGAGGCCATGAACAACATGCAGGTGTGTGTGTCTGCCTGTGTGTTTTTGTGTTACCTAATGATGTCTGCTGTAACGTAGATATGGTTTGACCCCTGACCCTGACCCCATTAGGGCCCTACAGGACTCTCCTCACTAAGTAGCTAGCTGTGTTAGTATCCCCCTTAATCCTACACTGTGTCCCTGCCTGCAGATGACAGTGGAGAACCTGAAGGCAGAGAATGACCAGTTGAAGACAGGTGGTCCCTCAACCTCCACCTCCCAGTCCTCCAGCTTGGCATCACTGGGCACCGCCTCGCCACGGCAATCTGTTGCCATATCTCTGAGCAAGACCTTAAGCATGAGCCTGGGAGAAGGCAGCTCCCCTGGTGAGGGCTGGCATCAGTAACACAGTAACTAGAGGAACACAGTCCCCACTGAACAAGTTTAAGACTGAATGACTTCCATGAATTAGCTTTAATTTTAAATCTGAAACTAGAGATAATTATCACAAAACATGTCAGCTAAATAACCCTCCTTAAAGCGTGTATATGAAACCTAACAGTTGTTACAAAACGACCCAACCACCACGCAGGAGTCTATTCACAACCAGTAGTGATCTCACTTCACCTCATTTTAACTGTAAAAATTAACACAAGGACAATGTGTACCCACGTTTATGTGTTTGATATGTTAAAGTAGTCAGGGCAAGCACTCATTAGATTATTCCTTGACTTCTCTTCCTGTTTCCCCCTTTCTCTCTCTCTCCATTTATTTCTTTATCTCTCTGCCTCCCTCTCTCTGAACAGACCTGTTCCAGACAGAAGCCGTCAGTCTCACCTCTCAAAGGGACGACCCACGTGTCAGAGTGGTGGTTCGTGTGGCCAACCTGCGCATCTTCAAAGATGTGAGTCTTTTTATTACAATTCATGATGAATGTGCCAGACGTATTCAGTTCAGTAGACCTCTATAATAAGAGTGATGGTTAACCTTTAACCTATCCAGTACTGCTGGTCCTTGTTCAACAGGAGGTGAAACAGCAGGACTTCTTCATCGGTACTGTGAGGGTTAACGGCAGAATGGACTGGCCTATGTTGGATTCGGCTGTCGGCCAGGCTTTTAAGGTGAGTCTCAACAGGCACCTCGACTGACAAAAACCCTGCTCTTCCTTCACAAGTGGCTACATTGTTGCTGTAAATGTACCTTAAAAATGCTAAATGTTTAACCTTCAACGGCAATGCAAAGGTAGGGTGTGGGGTTCTGTGTAGGATCATAATGTCAACAAACAGTAAATACATAAATATGGGAGCACTTTTCTTCTCCATGTGGACATGGTTTTGGCAAGGGTCTGTACTTAACCTTCACATCTTATACTGTAAGTTCTGTCTGCTTCCCCCTCCGCCACTAATGTTCCCCTCCGCCACTAATGTTCCCCTCCGCCACGAATGTACCCCACCACCACGAATGTACCCCTCCGCCACGAATGTACCTCTCCTCTATTCTCGCTCTCGCTCTCTCCTCCCCCTTAGGTGTACATAGCCAAGGTGGACCCCACCTCCAGCCTGGGCCTGTCTACAGACTCTATCTACAGCTACAGTATGAACCACATCAGGAGGGTGCTGGGAGGAGAGTTGCCAGAGAGCCAACCCTCACACTGTGTATCCAAGGGGCCCAGCAGCGTCACTGTTACACTCAAAGGTAACCAGGATTATAATGGTACAATTATCAATAATGGCCTAATCCATTTGAATTCAATCACCATTGTAGAAGTGCTCAAAGTTGACCTATTTTGCATACACAACCATACCACGAGACATCCAATGGTTGAGATTGATATAATTTAAAAGCTTACAAACAGGGTTGTCAAACTATTTTATACGGTTGGGAGCACAACACCGTCTCATGCACGGTGTTGGGTTGTCAGCACAACCCCCACCTGTGGACGTCGGGCCCTCATACCACCCTCATGGAGTCTGTTTCTGACCGTTTGAGCAGACACATGCACATTTGTGGCCTGCTGGAGGTCATTTTGCAGGGCTCTGGCGGTGCACCTCCTTGCACAAAGGCGGAGGTAGCGGTCCTGCTGCTGGGTTGTTGCCCTCCTACGGCCTCCTCCACGTCTCCTGATGTACTGGCCTGTCTCCTGGTAGCGCCTCCATGCTCTGGACACTACGCTGACAGACACAGCAAACCTTTTTGCCACAGCTCGCATTGATGTGCCATCCTGGATGAACTGCACTACCTAAGCCACTTGTGTGGGTTGTAGACTCCGTCTCATGCTACCACTAGAGTGAAAGTACCGCCAGCATTCAAAAGTGACCAAAACATCAGCCAGGAAGCATAGGAACTGAGAAGTGGTCTGTGGTCACCACCTGCAGAACCATTCCTTTTTTGGGGGTGTCTTACTAATTGCCTATAATTTCCACCTTTTGTCTATTCCATTTGCACAACAGCATGTGAAATGTATTGTCAATCAGTGTTGCTTCCTAAGTGGACAGTTTGATTTCACAGAAGTGTGATTGACTTGGAGTTACATTGTGTTGTTTAAGTGTTCCCTTTATTTTTTTGAGCAGTGTATATATATATATCATGAGCAAGAAACATATTGTTTTTATTTATTAAATTATAGTAGTAGCAAGGTGGTAAAGTTGACCTCCGGTCCTCCTCATCTTCACGCTCCCCTTCTCAAACTGAACAGAACATAGGCTATAGGCTAGTCTGTGCGCAAGATATTGCATTTTTTAATCAAACAAATTTTTCTGAATAATTATTTGATTCTCCTCCTGACCTGCCACTGTAGCCCTACAAAGCACAGCCATTGTTTAGGCAGCACAAAACATGTTTTTATCAGCAACAGCAGAGCAGGCCGGGGCTCAGCGTTGGAGTATCCATTGCAGTGTGTAATGCAGCCTAGATTTATTTACACCATAGCAGCAGCTACCTTAGAAATATAACTTAGCTCTGTGCTTCTCCAGGCATGCTCTTCATAGCCTATAGCCTGTAGGCTATTGATCATTTGATTAAGACCACACCAAGTAGGCTAGGATCATTTGATTGAGATCACACTAAATAGCCTGTAGGTACACTTGATATTGCACACCCGGGAGATAATCAGAGATGACGGGCAGCATTGGGTACACATTGATATAAACTTAGTGTACAAAACCATGACATAGACTAACCAGGTGAATCCAAGTGAAAGCTATGACCCCTTATTTATGTCACCTGTTAAATCAACAGTAAATCAGTGTAGATGAAGGTGAGGGGACATGTTAAAGAAGGATTTTTAAGCTTTGAGACAATTGAGACATGGATTGTGCATAGGTACCATTCAGAGGGTGAATGGGCAAGACAACATTTTTAAGTGCATTTTAACAGGGTATGGTAGTAGATGCCAGGTACACCGATTTCAGTGTGTCAAGAACTGCAACGCTGTTGAATTCTATTTCTATGATTGAAATGACACCCACCCTGTATTCAAGAGCATGTTGTGTCTCAACCAATGATGGGCACAACACAAACACCTTAGATGATGTAAAATGTGAAACAAATGTTTTCAAGAAATTCTAAAGTAGTTTGACAACCCTGTTTCATTTAAATGATATCACACTCAACCATTCATCTTTTCCAGTGATGATGTCTCATGGTATGCTGGGAATGGCAAAATGGGTCAACATTGAGCACCTTTATCTCCTGAAAGTTTTGGCATTCAGGATTCAGGTCCAGGTCTTTCTGACCGCTTCTTGGGCAAACATGTATGGACAGCACAGGAGGCTGCTGAAGGGAGAACAGCTCATAATCATTTACGTAACGGAGCAAATGGAATGGCATCAAACACCTGGAAACCATGTATTTGAATCCATTCCACCGATTCAGCTCCAGTCATTAATATAAGCACGTTCTCCCCAACCTGCCGCCGACCGACGTGCCGCCGACCGACGTGCCATTCACCGCCCGTGGTGGAAAGTCATTTTTTTGGTATCAAAAGGGAGGATGTCAAAAAGTGATTGACCTCAAATGGATTTACTCAATGTTTATATTTCTGGGAACAAAACATGATTTATGCATTGGTAGGTAAGAAAAGGGTGCCCTTTATCACTCTGCAACTCTGCAATCTGCAGTTTGTTTCTGGTGAGGAACAATATCCCTCTGAAGGAGAGGGTATTTGTTTATGTACTATTAGCTGATTATCACAGTAGAAGTTATTTTTTTGTGTGTGTTTTCTTTGAGCAACGATTTTTTTGTGAACGGCAAATAAATAGCAGCTTGTGCCTAGCCTGTCTTAGATCCATTTGGGGTCAGCAAACAGTCAACAGACTTAATGTTCACCCCACAGGTAATTTCAACACGTTTTAGGATCTGAGTCCGTCTATCTGGTCTAATGGACATTCACCTCCTTATCGCCGCTCTGAATTTTCTGTACACTCTTTTCAGATCTCCTGTTATGTTTGGAAGTTTCCCATTCCACTTTCAAAGCATGCCCTTTGTTTCAGAAACCAAACAGTATCCACATCATTCCACACAGAACAATGATGAAAGGGATGTTTTCTTAAGATCCAGAATGATTTATGACCAGGGTGCTCACACTATCCAGACATTTGGACTGCTTGTCATGTTTAATACTAACATGTCATGTTAAATATCAAGTGGGATGGATGTTTCGCTGTGAAGTGTCATAATTCATTTTGTCTGCCTCGTTATCGCCTCAACTCTATCTCCCCCCTGTCTCTGACCCCTGGTACCCTTTAGCGTCAGGGGCTCAGCCTGGGCCAGACTGAGACTGATTTGTGGTGTCTAGCTCTCCCTACCTCTCCCTTATCGCCATGTTCCAGATTACCTTATTATTGAAATAATAGAATGTGTGGCTTCCCTCTGTCCCCCAGGAGACCCAGAGGAAAACATAAACTCAGACAGGCATTTGGCAATTAGATTTTCTTGGACCGATTAGTTTCTTGGAGCACATTTTCCTAGAACAGTGGTGTACATAGATCCATTCCACTATAACCTATATGTATCAGAGCCCATTAGTGATTTTAAACCAATGTCGAGGTGCAGGGGTAGGCAGTCTCCTCCTCCTGGCTAGGAAGGAATGCAGTAGGGATGGGTGGGATAGAAGGAGGGGTTCAGAGAAATATCCTGTTGCAGCTTGTGTGTCAGGCAGCTCAAGCATTTCGACCAGCTGGCCCAGGCCTCAGACACATGTACACACACACACACACACACATATATAATACCCTATACATGTGGGGTGGTATGTCACACTGTAGGATGGAGGCATGGAGGAGGGGGAGAAGGAATGGAGGAGGGGGAGAAGGAATGGAGGAGGGGGAGAAGGAATGGAGGAGGGGGAGAAGGAATGGAGGAGGGGGAGAAGGAATGGAGGGGGGAGAAGGAATGGAGGGGGGAGAAGGAATGGAGGGGGGAAAAGGAATGGAGTGGGGAGAAGGAATGAAGGAGGGGGAGAAGGAATGAAGGAGGGGGAGAAGGAATGAAGGAGGGGGAGAAGGAATGAAGGAGGGGGAGAAGGAATGAGGGAAGAGGAAGGCATGAGGGAGGAGGAGGAGGAGGGCATGAGGGAGGAGGAGGAGATGTCATGAGGGAGGAGGAGAAGGCCGTAGGAGAAGGACTTGCTTCTACTTGCTTCTGATCTGGGAGTTATTTCAGAACATTATTTCTGCACTCCTAGTTGTTTATGAAGGGTGACGTGACGTGTGATGCAGTAAATCGTTGAGCAGAACATTTTCATTCACATGGATGGACTTCTTGTTTTAACTACAAACATTCAACCTCTTGTTTAGTGTATTCTCTCAATGTTAGGAGAAATGGCTTGATAGTTTGTGTTTCTCTTGAATTACGGTATGTCTCTGTGAGGTCTCTGTGAGCAGCTGAATGGAGGGCTGTTTGGAATGCTGTACACCCAAACAATCGTTGTACCTGTGTTGTCATACACTTTATGTTTGTTCTGTTTAATACTGTGTGTTTAAACAGAAAATAAATATTTATAATGTTAAACTTTTGAACTTTGACCTCTGCGTCCTGCAGGTCTGAAGGAGAAGTGTGTGGACAGCCTGGTGTTTGAGACGCTCATCCCCAAGCCCATGAGCCAACACTACATCAGCCTGCTCCTGAAGCACCGCCGCCTCATCCTGTCTGGGCCCAGCGGCACCGGCAAGACCTACCTCACTTCCCACCTGGCAGAGTACCTGGTGGACCGCAGCGGCCGAGACCGCACCGACGGCATCGTGGTCACCTTCAACATGCACCGCCAGTCATGCAAGGTGGGGACAGGACAGTGTGTGTCATACACACGCCAACAGGGTTCCTCACTCCTAGTTCTAGAGAGGAGCTATAGGATGTGCAGGGTTTTGTTTCAGACCAGTACTAGTAACTGACCTGACCCAGCTCATTATGAACTAATCATTTAGGCTATCACTAATCATCAGATGTGTTATTGCTGGGCTGGTACAAAAGCCTGTACACCTTACAGCTCAGGAGTATTAGAAAACAGTCAACCATAGCATGACTTCTTTCGCTCCCGTACCTTTCAACAGGATCTCCAACTCTACCTGTCCAACCTGGCCAATCAGATCGATCGGGAAACCAGCACAGCTGAAATCCCATTGGTGGTTATCCTGGATGATATACATGATGCCACTTCCATCAGTGAGCTTGTCAATGGGGCCCTCACCTGCAAATACCACAAATGGTGAGTGGACTAACACATTGAACAGAAGCTGAAATGGAACCTTTTATCAAACATCTATAGCGACATTTATGGTACATTTATGTTTCTAGTCTGATCTGTGATGATTCTGTGTCTATTTCAGTCCTTACATCATTGGAACTACCAACCAGCCGGTGAAGATGACCCCCAACCACGGCCTGCACCTCAGCTTCAGGTAAGTGAACAGACAAATCATGTTTTGTTACTGTTTTGACCCAGTCTTAAAACACCTCAGCTTCAGGTAATTGAACAGACAAATCATGTTTTGTTATTGTTTTGACCCAGTCTTAAAACACCTCAGCTTCAGGTAATTGAACAGACAAATCATGTTTTGTTACTGTTTTGACCCAGTCTTAAAACACCTCAGCTTCAGGTAATTGAACAGACAAATCATGTTTTGTTACTGTTTTGACCCAGTCTTAAAACACCTCAGCTTCAGGTAATTGAACAGACAAATCATGTTTTGTTACTGTTTTGACCCAGTCTTAAAACACCTCAGCTTCAGGTAATTGAACAGACAAATCATGTTTTGTTACTGTTTTGACCCAGTCTTAAAACACCTCAGCTTCAGGTAATTGAACAGACAAATCATGTTTTGTTACTGTTTTGACCCAGTCTTAAAACACCTCATTGAAGGCTATATCCCTGCCATGAATCTATGCTTTGATAGATATTTAAATTGGGATAAACGTCTAAAATATAGGTACATTAAATAATGTGCCTTAGGATATGTACCGCATGACCTGACCTTTGACCCTCCCCTGACCCCCAGGATGGTGACCTTCTCCAATAACGTGGAGCCAGCCAATGGCTTCCTGGTGCGTTACCTGCATAGGAAGTTGATGGAGGCGGAGGACGAGAGGAGCCTGTCCAACGAGGACCTCCTCAGGGTGCTGGACTGGGTACCCAAGCTGTGGTACCACCTGCACACCTTCCTGGAGAAACACAGCACCTCTGACTTCCTCATCGGTAGGAAAACATTCTGTTTTACGGGAGAAATAATACAGGAATATAAAGGTAAGTCACACTTAATTTGGATAGTACTCTATGGATGGTCTACAGGTCTAAATCTATATATTATCCAAATCAAGTGATGCCTAAAGTTAGTTAGATATTGGAGATCTGTCTGTAGCTTGTGGTCACAGACTGTGTTTGATTGGATGTGGTCATTGAAAGATATCTTTAATAGATGTATTCTCTCTTTTATTTCCTCTCTGTCTCTCTGTGTCTGTGTCTCTGTCTCGCTCTCTCTCTGTCTCTCTCTCTGTCTCTCTCTTCTCTCTCCGTCTCTCTAGGCCCGTGCTTCTTCCTGTCCTGTCCTGTGACTGTGGAGGAGTTCCGCTCCTGGTTCATTGACCTGTGGAACCTCTCCATTATTCCCTACCTGCAGGAAGGAGCCAAGGATGGCATTAAGGTCAGACAGCTTTTACTATCCTGGTAGATCAATTATAGCCTGGTCCCAGATCTGTGCTGTATTGCCAATTCCTATTGTCATTGCAACGTCAAACATTTAGCGTAACGGCACAACCAGATCTGGGACCAGGCAAGATGAATTACAAGTTTGTCCTGAAAAAAAGTGGATAGGACAGTGGTTGGGTCAGTGTATGACGGTGTTGTGGCTTTGTGCCACAGGTGCATGGTCAGAAGGCAGTGTGGGAGGACCCAGTGGAGTGGGTGAGGGGCACCCTACCCTGGCCCTCAGCCCAACAGGACCAAGCCAAGCTGTTCCACCTGCCTCCCCCCAGCATGACCTCTGGAGGCCCCGGCCAGCCCAGCGAGGCCTCAGCCAGGCCTCTTAATAAGGAGACCCCACCCAGCTCCATGGACACCCTGGACCCTCTGGTGAGACACTCTGCGGGGTAGGCAACTGTGGTCCCACACTGGTACCACAATGTGTGTAGGATTTGGTTGTAGTCCAGAAACAATACACCTGATTCACCTAATAGTGGTCAAATTTGATGAGCATTATTTGTTGATTAGTTGAGTCTGGTGAATAGAACACGAGCAGGGCTGGAACAAAACCCTGAAACACACTGTAAGGCCTTCTCTGGCCTTGTCTGTGTCGCAATTCTATTGCTGTATGTGCTTGGAAGGTATCGTTGTCACCATACTGAACGTAGTGTAGAGTTAAGTTGAAATGATTCACCTGTTCTGACTCTTCTCTCCTGTCTTTTGATTCAGATGGCCATGTTGTTAAAGTTGCAAGAGGCAGCCAACTACATTGAATCTCCGGACAGAGAAACAATGGACCCCAGCCTCCCTACACTTTGAACATCAACTTCAACTGTAGACTCAAAACCTAGCGCTTCAAATAGCCCTACTTTTTTCCCCCTATGTGAGCTTCAGTGTATAATATTCAGGAACAAAAACTTTCCAATATAGTTTTCTGCTAATTTTGTAACTTATCTTGAACCTTAGCAAAAAACAATCATACTCCATATGGTTGATTGATTGAGAAGCCGTTTTGTTTTGTTGTTTTTTAACTTTATTCTATCATGCCAAGTCATTCCAAAAGACATTATAGCGATGTTTAGATTTTCTATCTCTGTCGATTTTTCTTGAACTAGAGATTATATTCACAGTATAAAGTCTCTCTCTCTTTACAGAAGACGTATCTCTATCACTTCTGCCCTCAATAGAAACAGGTGCTAATTATCTAGATAATAAGTGTTACTCTTTAGAAATTCATCCTCATCTCTCATTGGTCTAAGCAGGTGATTCTTCCAACAGCACATTTAAAAGACAAAAAAGCACATTCTTGCTTATCCACTTTTGCTCAACAACAGCAACATGGCCTGCAATGTGCCTGTAAAATCAAGTCAGTTTGAAACCTGCTTTCGGCTTATTGGAAAGAGTATGACGGCATGTTGTTGGCATGTCAGGTTGTATAGTCCTGGTCCTGAATACATATCTATCTATCACTCTTTGAAGGCCAAATCTTAGACATATGCAACTCTTATACATAACCAGGTGAACTGTTTTGACTCTGTGCTCTAACAAACTGAATGCCTTAATACATATATTCCTGATGGTCACCTCGAGATGGACAGCAGTATTCAATCGTGGTGCTTTGCTTTCATAACCATCGCCTCAGAGTAGAGTAGTGCGAGGACATTCTCTTGTCCCTCCCTCACATGGTTCTGGGGTCACATGGTTCCGGGGTGATTTTAAAGGTCATCTAACTATATTTGACAGTTAACAATATGTTGCAGGTAGGGTAGATGGTGATGATCAGGGTTTCTTTGTCAAGTGAGAAAATAGAGGGTTGAACAGAGCAGAACACAGACACATAATTATTTCCTATGGTTAATATCTTTCATTATCATTCACGGCAAAATCTGTGCAAAATTACAAACGCTGTCATACTCATTACTAAAACAGGGGAAAAATAATCAGTACATACTAATCTCAGCTTCTGTGGTACTAGTTCATCGGTTTGTTGCAGGCAGCATACATTATATTTATTTGACTGAACATATATTTCAAATCTAACTACCTGTTTTGAAGAAATAAGGCCATGACAGTACTACTTTCATATAAATCAGGTATTACTAAGAAAGTTATTTTGTATGAATAATGCTTGAGCAACTGCTATTTGCTTATAGCTTAGATATTTCTCAACTTCTATTTTTAAGATGGTGAGGTATCATCTAATATATTCCACGCAATTATCCAATATAGTTACTGTGCTCAATTCTTTATGTAGATATTGATTTCAGTTTTATCTACACTAGTTGCATGGTGCAAATATCTTATATGCTGAACCAAATATTTTACTGTAATCTTGCAAATTGACTGCCTGGTTAGGGGTCAGAGCATAAAAGTGCTTAAAATAATTAACATGTAGATATTTTCCTCAATGTGTTGGCCATGTAGTTGCAGATCATTTAGGTGCTTTTGAATGTAGCCTTTTTACAAAGCTACTGTCTCATTCCTTGCAAAAAAAACATGTCTTTAGACCTACACCAAGATGGGTGAGTGAACGGATGAGTTCTCTGTTGCACCCCACAAACCATTGTAATCAGACACAGGTGAACAATCTTACATCTATTGTAGCTGCCAATGGTGCTGTTCACTTTTTGACTGGTAATATTGCTTTGCTCATCTTCAGTTTAGTTAATGACCATTCAGACACAGCATAAAATGGATGAAAAATCTATTTGCTCATCAGCAATGATCAAGGGTCATTTCCCAGTTGAGAGTCATACATATAGGAAGATAAACATATTAAAATAAGATATAAAAAAATGAAATTGTAAAGTAGAGTGGGTTACATTAGTGTTTTCGAAAGATACATGTGGCCATACTGACTGATGCTGAAACAATGTAGGAGAATGTCTGTGCTTTGGTCTCTCCACACTAATGATGTATAATCTCTTGATCATAAGTCACCTGTATATAAACTGTGAAATGAATGTTCAATCGCTTTCTTTGTACAATGGTTATCACAACAGAAAGAAATGTTGCAAACTACTAACGGTCATTATTAAGCAAAGTAGAACTAAACCACCATGAATACGTTAAAACATGGTATTTTTTTGTTGTTTTGCTTTTGCATCAAACTGTTAATCAAATCAATGACATCAAACTATTATTAAGTCCAAAGTCCATCTGATGACATCAAACTGTTATTGAGTCCAAAGTCCATCTGATGACATCAAACTATTATTAAGTCCAAAGTCCATCTGATGACATCAAACTGTTATTGAGTCCAAAGTCCATCTGATGACATCAAACTGTTATTGAGTCCAAAGTCCATCTGATGACATCAAACTGTTAATGAGTCCAAAGTCCATCTGATGACATCAAACTATTATTAAGTCCAAAGTCCATCTGATGACATCAAACTATTATTAAGTCCAAAGTCCATCTGATGACATCAAACTATTATTAAGTCCAAAGTCCATCTGATGACATCAAACTATTATTTAGTCCAAAGTCCATCTGATGACATCAAACTATTATTAAGTCCAAAGTCCATCTGATGACATCAAACTATTATTAAGTCCAAAGTCCATCTGATGACATCAAACTATGAATGACTTGAAGTAAATGGCTTTTGCTTCCCTGTGTGGTCACATTATTGCAGGTTTGCGTTTTGTGTTATGAATCTTGTTCTGGTGGCAGCTCTGCAGAGTGGTTACTAGCTAGCACAGCCACAAAGTCATTAACTCTAATGTTAAACCTAGCCTCTACCATTAACCACACTACTAACCTAATGTCCTAACCCTAACCTTGATAAATTAAATCCAAAAGGTATTTTTTATTTGTACATTCATTTTTATGATGTAGTCAATTTTGACTGCAGCTGGCCCATCTAGTGGAAGTCTCTCAGTTCTGGCACAAAGACAAGACTCATCCCAATAAATGTCAACCTGACACATTTTTACAATTTGAAAGAAATCTGTGATGAATCATATGTGGGGAAAATGCCCCTTTGGCTTATCCGTTTCACAATAACACCATGAGACCCATCTGGACCTTCTATAATCTTAATAATTAGCCTCGTTAACTTAAACAAAACTATCATTTTGTTTACTCCCAATTTGCCATTGTACAAACACTGCATTGTTTTACTATCAAGAAGAGTATGAGAGTATAGTATACCCTGTATCTATGTATGCAGGTAAACAAATGCCATTATGTTTGTTCTTCATCTCACTCACTGGTCGTTGTGGCTGTTGCTCTGTAGTGGCTGTGCTGTGTGTTTGATAACAATCGTGTGTATCAGGACTATGCAGCAACTTTTACTGGTTTTGGCAATCAGAAGAAAAAAATGGTTGAAATTTGTTTTGAACGCTAACAGACACAGTTTACTTCTGATTTGCATTGCCCCAGTCTTGCAGTAAGTTGGACCAAATGATATGTTACCTGACACGCTTGACTATGCCTTAATGTGAATTGTGATGCAAGTGTTGCATTATGAGAGAGAGTGAGTATGTGACCTTCAAAAATGGAAGGGATGCCTTGTGTTATGAGTAGACTAACTATGTGAAGGTTGTTAGAATATGTGTGATGAAATCATTGGTCCACAAGACACCACTTGACTTAATTGGATGTGGTAGGACCTCTGCTTTAGATCACTGGGATATACCTTTGTGGCACACAGAAAATGGATTTGAACATAGGTCGGTCACGAGGGATATGACAGTGTAAGCCTAGGTTCTAGAGGTTCTACAGCTTGTTGTCAAAACGGATTAGGGCCTAATTGCAGTTCGGCACAATTTAACTATTATCCAAGAACAAAGTTCATAGTTCAAAATAAAAACTAGATTTTCAAAAAATCGAAGATAAATCAATATTTCAATATAATCAGGTTCCTCGTAAAAACTTAACGAATATGAATTTATTCTAAATGAAGTATTTCCACTTGATGAAGGCCAATACAGGTTGCTGAATAGTCATAATTATTTTGCAAAGCTTGTTATTGACTCAAAATAAAAAATGGTAATAATGGTCTCTAATGTCATTGACGTGCAATTGTGATGGATTTCTAAATGTTGTACATGAGTGTGTGAACAGAACATGTAATAGCATTACGTTATCGTTAGGGGTTCACTATATAGATTAAGCTTTTCCTTTTTAATACGCTGATATTTGAGATTTCTTTTTCTAATGAATCCTTTGTAAATCTCATTGATCTATTTTGTACATGACATCATAATTGTAAACTTATAAATACTTCAGCATACTGTAAGCGACAACAATCGTTCAGGAAAAAAATACTCCATATAGGCGTACTACAAGATGAATAACTTTATCCCTCCAGAATTGAGTAGAATATCGGCATGCTTCTGAAACAACATTTCCATACACCTATCACTGTTCGTCGGAGTCAATAAAATAATGTCATATATATGATTTGTCTCATAATTGCGAATATATTTTACTTGCTCTTCATAAAGTATGCAAACAAATGCGTAATGAATGTCAGTGTTTATAAGCGTGGTTTATCAGAAAAAGGAAACTGAGTGAAACACGGAGGTTAAACCCCTCTGACCACATAGGTAACTGTATATAGGGGTCCCTATTCCTGCTAGGCCTATAATAAGATCCAAGATTCAGTCAAGTAAGTATCTGTTACATAAAATGCATTAGGGGGTGGAGCCTGCTGCCACCGACTACATAGCCTGCCACTTCCTCTAGAGTGATGACTCTTTGAGGACTTAATGACTTTGGGAGTAGCAGCAGAAACCGCCACCATGTCTAACGCTGCACCCGCTGAAGCCGCACCTGCTGAGGCTACTTCCACTGCCGACGGCGAAGCTCCACCGGCAGAGACTGCACCTGCGGAGGGAAAGGCCCCAGTTGAGGGCGCTCCAGCAGAAGGAGAGGCTCCCGCAGAACCCGCGCCCGAGGAGCCCAAAGCTCCCACACCCCCTCCTCCAGATGGTAATGCGATAGTGCTTCATGAAATGAGTCTCGGTTGGGCTTTTAGCAGAAACACATGTGGGCTACTTTGTCAATATCATTGATCTCTCTGGACTGGATGGATGATCCATGGCTACGTTTGTTTGGTGCGCAAGGGGCTATAAGTGACATTTTCGTAAATTGACAGGATAACAAAACTTTGATATTGTTTGTTAATGGGTCTTTATACATCAAATATTTCGATGGAGATAATAGGTCTTATGTTGGTCCCTTTGTCACTGGATCTCTTCAAGGGCTGCTCTCTATAAATAGCCTCTCCGTTTTTGGTCCAAGGTTGCACTTGCATCCATTGCGCGCCGCCAAACCCTGCGAACTATTCCTTTACATGTATTTTGAGATTATCTATTTTTCCACACCATTTGCAAAGAAAATAAGCAACATTCGTCCAGGGTCAGTTCATATGAGATAACAGTAAAGCACTGAAGCCCCTACGTTTGAGAGGCCAATTTTTAAAAGAATAATTGCGGGCTTCTTGCGCCCTTTAGCTACAAGCCTACAACGTGTCGTGTAAGTGGTTGTGTAAGGCACTTGAAAGCCTGACTACAGGGTCAAGTATCCCATGCTTGCTTATTCTACCCAATTGCATGCTGATTGTTAGATATCTCACTGTATATAAGAGATATTGATGAACCTTCATTTTATATTAGTGTTCCATCCGTTGTGCATCCTTGCCTGCCCTGATTCCCTGGATAAACTATTGTGCTCGGGAGTAGGCTACTCTTTAATGGTAACTCTAAAGAACAGAGGAGGCTGATGGGATGAGCTATAGGAGGACAGACTCATTGTGATGGCTGGAATGGAATCAATGGGACGGGTGAGATGGCTGGAATGGAATCAATGGGACGGGTGAGATGGCTGGAATGGAATCAATGGGGCAGGTGAGATGGCTGGAATGGAATCAATGGGGCAGGTGAGATGGCTGGAATGGAATCAATGGGGCAGGTGAGATGGCTGGAATGAAATTAATGGGGCAGGTGAGATGGCTGGAATGGAATAAATGGGGCAGGTGAGATGGCTGGAATGGAATCAATGGGGCAGGTGGGATGGCTGGAATGGAATCAATGGGGTAATGGAGCTAAGTACCAGCACGTCACATTGTCTACTGCTTGAGCTCCTGGTCCTCTTATAGAATATTAGCTCAAAGTATTGTGGAGCTCCTGCACCTAAATATAAACAGTGCCGACAACTATTTCAGTCCAAGTCAAGCACTGAATAGGATCAACCATCTCAAACATATGGAAACCATATTAATGACTCAGTTCCATTTATTCCATTCAAGTTATGACAATGAGCCTGTCCTGCTATAGCTCCGCCCACCAGGCTCCCCCATGGAAGTTAAAAATAAGTATAACTAAATTCAAAGCAATTCAACTGAGACATGAAACATGAAAGTCTAATTCATTTGACAAATCTTTTATCAAAAGGATATGCCACTTATTAACGCAAAGAATACATATAGGCATACCATTTCAAAATGTCGTTTGATTATAAGTGATTGTTCCCACCCATGACCTATTGCATTCTGTGGATTTCATTTTTCTCCTGTTATTTAAAAACATTATTGGAATTTTGAATTATTATAGACAACCCACAACATGATCTTAGAGCATTTCCATACCACTGTAATTTTTTAAATTTTATTTTGGAGAATGAGTTAAAAAAAGTGAATGTATCACTCTTATGCGCCATGGTATTGGTAACCACATATGATGTACCTTTTGTTGTTGTTGTTGATTGTGATAGAATAATAAATAAGTCATTTGAATTTAATTCAATTCTAATTCCTTTAATTCAAAGGTTGCTTCCTGTGTTGTGTGGGGTAGCCAATTCAAATTAAATTCACAACTCAATTTAGAATTTACCACAGCTCTGTTAACTACATCATATATTTTGCCTATTGGCTAGTAATCAATCTAATATCAAATCGAATACCGCCCGCTACAGAGGAAGCTGCAGCTCCTCCCGCCACAAGGCGCCTGCTAAAACAGAGGGTAATGCATGCATTGCAATACTTCATTTACATATTTCTTTGACCTTTAGTTAACTAGGCAAGTCAGTTAAGAACAAGTTCTTATTTATAATTGCCAGCCTAGGAACAGTGGGTCAACTGCCTTGTTTAGGGGCAGAATGACAGATTTCTTCCTTGTCAGCTCAAGGATTTGATCTGGCAACCTTTCTGTTACTAGTCCAATGCTCTAACCACTAGGCTACCTGCCGCCCCGAAATATATCATTAACTACATCATATATGTTGCCAATAAGATTGTAATCAAACAAATTCCTAAAAAAATCTAATACCAGCCGTTGCTGAGCCTGCTGCCGCGCAGGCACCTGGTGAGCCAGATGGTATCCACGCATTGCAATATACAGAAGTCATAATTTACAGCACATATAAACTACTTAATATCAGTTGCCTATGGGCTGGCAATCAAACTAATATCTAACGCCAGCCACTGCTGGGCGAGGAAGGTGCAGCTTCAGCTGTCGCTGAGGCACCTGTCAAGGTTAAAGCCAAGATGAGAGAAGTTTGTCTTGATTAGGCTACTTAAGTTTCCAATCACGGTGTAAAGCTGAACTTCCGTAACGCGGATTGAATAAAGCTCTCAGGTGTTGTTAGCCAAAAGTGATTTGCGATTATTTTAAATAGGTATATCCATATTGAGAGGCATATGATGATGAAGATGTCACCTGGCACCCTGTGGATTGGTAGTGAGACTATTACCACCAGCGGGGGCTTCGCCCTCAGCAGCAGCATCAGAAGCGGCTGATATTCATTAAATGCTAGAGAGATGTTAGAACAAAAGCTGATTTTAAAGGTTTCAAAATATCTTACTAGATGTTACAAAATGACAAGCTTAAAGTATGTGGATAGAATGTGCCGGTACGTGAGTAAAGAGATAAATATGTTACAGTGAAGAGGTTTTAATAACCTCTACGGGATCAGTGTTCCCCCCCACAGCACGGTTGAGCTAATTTCCCAGGACATAGACACATCTGATATGGGCAGAAAGCTTAAATTCTTGTTAATCCAGCTGTACTGTCCAATTTACAGTAGCTATTACAGTGAAAGAATACCATGCTATTGTTTGAGGAGAGTGCACAGTTATGAACGTGAAAATGTATTAATAAACCAATTAGGCAGATTTGGGCAGACTTGATACAACAATTTGATCAGAAATGCAAGGGTTCATTGGATCAGTCTAAAACGTTACACATACACTGCTGCCATCTAGTGGCCAACATCTAAATTGTGCCTAAACTGGAATAATACATTGTGGCTTTTCTCTTGCATTTCAAAGATGATGGAACAAAAAAAAGAACGTTTTTTTTCATTGTATTATCTTTTACCAGATCTAATGTGTTATATTCTCCTACATTAATTTCACGTTTCCACAAACTTCAAAGTGTTTCGGTTCAAATGCTATCAAGAATATGCATATCCTTGCTTCAGGTCCTGAGCTAGAGGCAGTTAGATTTGGGTATGTCATTTTAGGCGAAAATTAAAAAAGGTTCTTATCCTTAAGTTAAAGGCAATGTTCCCGCTTTAGCTGCATATGTCGGCTCAATCGGAAATTACCTTCTTATGGCTGCAATCCCGCTAACGGGATCGATATGACAACAGCCAGTGAAAGTGCAGGGCGCCAAATTCAAACAACAGAAATCTCATAATTAAAATTCCTCAAACATACATGTATCTTATATAATGTTTAAGGTAATCTTGTTGTTAATCCTACCAAAGTGTCCGATTTTCAAATATGCTTTTCAGCGAAAGCACCACAAACGATTATGTTAGGTCACCACCAAACCACAATAAGCACAGCCATTTTTCTAGCGAAAGATAGCAGTCACAAAAAGCAGAAATAGAGATAAAAGTAATCATTAACCTTTGATGATCTTTATCAGATGACACTCATAGGACTTCATGTTACACAATACATGCATGTTTTGTTTGATAAAGTTCATATTTATATAAAAAAAATCTGAGTCTACATTGGCGCGTTACATTCACTTGTTCCAAATGTAACATTGGCGCTCAGAACAATAGCCAAATTAGCCGCCATGTTGGAGTCAACAGAAACCAGAAAATACATGATAAATGTTTCCTTACCTTTGATGAACTTCATCAGAATGCAGTCCTAGGAATCCCAGGTCCACAATAAATGCTTGATTTGTTTGATAATGTCTGTTATTTATGTCCAATTAGCTACTTTGGTTAGCGCGTTTGGTAAACAATTCCAAAGTCACAAAGCGCGTCCACTATAACGTGACAAAATGTCCAAAAGTTCTGTAACAGTCAGTAGAAACATGTCAAACGATGTACTGAATCAATCTTAAGAATGTTGTTAACATACATCTTGAATAACGTTCCAACCGGAGAATTACATTGACTTCAGTTGAGCGATGGAACGGAGCTGCCTCTCACGTGAACGCGCATGTTCAATGCATGGTCACCTCATGGCAGTGATTACTCATTCCTGTCTCCTTCGGCCCCCCTTCAAATTAGAGTCATCAGACAAAGTTCTATTGACTGTTGACATCTAGTGGAAGCCGTAGGAAGTGAAAACTCATCCATATCTCGCTGTAATTTCATTGGGAGCTTGGTTGAAAATCTAGCAGCCTCAGAAAAAATCCAAACAGGAAGTGGAACTTCTCAGGTCTTTGCCTGCCATATGAGTTCTGTTATACTCACAGACATAATTCAAACAGTTTTAGAAACTTCAGAGTGTTTTCTATCCAATACTAATAGTAATATGCATATATTAACAACTATGACTGAGGAGCAGGCCGTTTACTCTGGGCACCTCTGTGAACCTTTCATCCAAGCTACTCAATACTGCCCCTGCAGCCATAAGTTAAAAAGATGTCGCAGAATTTGTAACGCTTTAGCTTTACAGATTGAATAGAGCCCTAACTTAATACCGCTAAAAGATCTCAATGATATTTGAGCATTTTCACCATCATGTTAGGCCCGTATTAGTCTGGTCCCAGATATGTTTTGTGCTGTCTTTCTTGAAAATTGCTATGCTCATTTTTATAGTTGACATAAAAGACAGCACAAGCAGATCTGGGACCAGGCTCGTATGTCTTTTGAATTTTATTTTACATTTTAGTCATTTAGCAGACGCTCTTATCCAGAGCGACTTACAGTGTATACATTTTATTTTATTATTACATTTAATTTTTTTAATTTTTTTTACATTTCATTACATTTCATTACATTTCATTACATTTTACATACTGAGACAAGGATATCCCTACCGGCCAAACCCTCCCTAACCCGGACGACGCTATGCCAATTGTGCGTCGCCCCACGGACCTCCCGGTTGCGGCCGGCTGCGACAGAGCCTGGGCGCGAACCCAGAGACTCTGGTGGCGCAGCTAGCACTGCGATGCAGTGCCCTAGACCACTGCGCAACCCGGGAGGCATTGAATTAATTAATTAGATGAATCTCTAACATGTAACTAACACTAGCTGATGCTGCTGCCGACAGGTAGACCCTGTCTTGTGAAATGGATCACTGATACCTTCACATCTGAATATGTCCAATCCATTCCAGTATGGGATCATGTTAAGGTGTATGTAGTTTGGTATACATATAGGGATAAAGTTTTTCCTGTCCCCATGACCTGACCAGGGAAGACTCGCAGCCCTAGTTAATGATAACAGTGTACAAGGGAATGATCCGGGTCTTAGATAAAGATTTACAGTGCACCAGGGAACACTCACTCAGGGTCCTAGTTAAAGACTGCAGTGTACCAGGAAACACTCCCGGCCCTAGTTAAAGACTACAGTGTACCATAGAGCATTGGATAGGTGTAGACTGTTTTCATCTTTCTACTGGACAACCAAGAGGTATTCAGAAAGAGATGGGATTGGCTGGAATTGATTCTAGAACACTGCTCTCATACCTGCTGCCTCTAACCTTTAAATAAATGCACATTTAACATAATCTGCTCCTGCTGATGTGGCCCCCACAGAGGAACCCCCCACAAAGCACCCTCACTCCACCCCCACTCCAGCCCCAAAGGGTAAACCAACCCAACGAGCTGAGGAAAGATTGGTCAAACCGTTACGGAGCTCTTCACACGTTCTCCTATTACCATTTTTATCATTCATATGATAACCCAACATCATGTCCTCAAGTTGTACGTCGTCTGAATTGTGTTTGCGTTTCCAAACTGTAGAGCCCTATTGCCATGTTTCCTTTGAAATGCTAATCCAATAAGGCAAATTATTTCCTGTTGCGTCTTGAGTTGTACATTGTCTGAATTGTGTTTACGTTTCCAAACTGCAGAGCCCACCAGCGAGCCCCTGGAAGTGACAGTGGAAGACAAGAGTGACTCTTCAGTGACCATCACCTGGAGGCCTCCAAAGACCATCCCGGCCAACTCTGGACTGGATGGATACACTGTGGAAATCACCAAGGAGGGAAGTAAGTCCTTAAAGCCCACTTCAGCCCTTAACTAGCCTGGTCTTAGATCTGTTTGTGCAGTCTTGCTAACTCCTACAGTCATGGGCATGACCAATCTCGGACCAGGCTACCCTTTAACTACTAAGTTCTTGAATGCTGTTATGTTGTCCCATTGGATTTTGTACATCTCTGATGTAAAACAGAGAATTATCGAAGGTAAAACTGAGAATTAATCACGACCGTATGAAAATGTTTATTGATTGTTTTACCTAACACCTTACAATGAGGCTCCGTTACACTTTTACCCGATACAATTGTGAATTATATTTTATTGGTTGGTCAGACCTATCAGTTGCGACTCTTCCCTGCATGTCACTAGTTGATTTATACCATACCTAACCTCTCGCTATAAGGAGAGAGGCATTTCTGGCAGTGTCATGAACTAACTGGTGCCTGCTTTTAGATTCCAACCTAATGCTAATGTCAGTAACAGACTCAAGTCAAATGACAGAGAAGATACCTCAAGTTATGCAACTACACGGTTGACCTTGCAAATGCGGTAATGCACCCTGAAAACACAACAGAATATATTTTTATACATGAATCTTCTTGATTCGTCTATTTAAAAATATTGTTTTGGGCCCAGATAGAATAATAAGACCTGCATGTATGAATGCATGGTGCAATAAAATGACAGGACTTAAACTTTTGGGCTTCCGAGTGGCACAGTGGTCTAAGGCACTGCATCTCAATTCAAGAGATGTCCTTACAGTCCTTCATCGAATCCAGGCTGTATCACATCTGGCCATGATTGGGAGTCCCATAGAGCGGTGCACAATTAGCCGGGGTAGGCTGTCATTATAAATAAGAATTTGTTCTTAACTGACGTGCCTAGTTAAATAAAGGATTTTTTTTAAATCAGCTGTTAGCTGCTGCTTATTGTCCTCACTGTGTTCATTCTCCTGCCACTGTTCCATATTGTCCTCAGTGTGTTAACTGTTCTGTCACTGTTCTATATTGTCCTCTTCCTGTCACAGCCGAAGACTGGAAAGCAGTCAACGAGGACTTGACCGTGTCCTGTCGTTATGTCATCAAGAACCAGACTACCGGCGACCGGCTGCTGATCCGGGTGGTGGCTGTGAACTCCGGTGGCCGCAGCCCCCCTGCTACCATCGCCGATCCCATTCTGGTCAAGGAGGTTGGGGGTAAGCAAAGAAAAGCAATACAGTGCATTTGGAAAATATTCAGACCCCTTGACTTCTTTCACATTTTGTTACGTTACAGCTTTATTCTAAAATTGATTAAAACCTCTACAGGATCGGTGGGTCCCCTACGGGACGGTTGAGATAACGTAGGTTGTAAGTAGCAAGATCATTTCCCAGGACATAGACATATCTGATATTGGCAGAAAGCTTAAATTCTTGTTAATCTAACGCCACTGTCCAATTTACAGTAGCTATTACAGTGAAAGAATACCATGCTCGTTGTTTGAGGAGAGTGCACAGTTGTGAACTTGACAAGTTATTAATAAACCAATTAGGCACATTTGGCCAGTCTTGATACAACATTTTGAACAGAAATGCAATGGTTCATTGGATCAGTTTAGAACTTAGCACATATGCGCCTGAGATGGAATAATACATTCTGGCCTTTCTCTTGCATTTCAAAGATCATGGTACAAAAAAAAAAAAAAAAAAAAGTTTGGTTTTTTCTTTGTATTTTCTTTTACCAGATCTAATGTGTTATATTCTCTTACAGTTTTTTCACATTTCCACAAACTTCAAGTCTTCTTGGGTATGACGCTGTGAAATAGTGATGTGCAACATACACCTAGTTTCCTGAAACGGGTCACATATAATACACACACACACACACACACACACACACACACACACACACACACACACACACACACACACACACACACACACACACACACACACACACACACACACACACACACACACACACACACACACACACACACACACACACACACACACACCTGAGCTACTGTACTTAAGAAGCATACCATGGTCCATTTCTGCCAACCAGAAGATGTGATGGTTTTCTTCCACGTACTTCAAGTGGACAGTACTGTATTACCGGGTGGCTATAGCAGCATGTCCAAACTGTTTGTGATGGGCGGTATCCGTCTTTATTGTTGAAATAGATTTTCAAAACAGCAGACGTTGAAATAGCTAGGGAGAACCAGATATATTTTCCATCTCAGATATCCAAATGCCGTTGGCTTGGCACATCCCTGGCCTGTTAGAGCAATGCAACGGTGGTCTTCTCAGATTATTCCCACCAAGAGGGTGGTAGAACTCCTCAGTCCAAGCATGGAGCACTCCCCAGTTGTTAAGTGCCTAAAGTACTACCTTTGACACCTTTTGGATGCATGTTTTCACCGGTGTCTTCTTACTGTGCATTCAGGAGAAGTAATTTTTAGTCTTCCTCAATGATAACTTTTAATGATTAGTCAAGCATCTTCATTTACCAACACACTCTCATAGTCTCACTGCGGAATTATACATGTTTTTGCACTTTTCTCCAAATGTTAAATTGCAAAGTTGCTCCAAATTTAAAATTGTTTCTGACACGCTTCTCCTGCTCTGCATCGTGTTGTTAGTTAAGGTTTGGCATAGGGTCAAAAATTCCTATGCCAAACAATCCGGAGTCATGGGATTACATTAATCTGCCACCCCTCATCCACAATACCCAAGCCTTGATGGTAATAGCGTTCACTGTTGTGACTGGTTTTGAAGGCATTTCCCTACATCCTCAGGACATGGACAGACTTCCAATTTCAAAGTCAATCTTGTGCGGTCTGGCTGAATTTACAGCAATCATCATGGAATCAAGTTAATTGACTGTATACAGTGGTAGGCCCTGGATTTGGTGTTTTATTCAGATTCAACATTTCTAAACATACAGTAAAATCGTAAATAGTTGGTAGACCTACAAAAAAAAGACTGAGTCAATTAAAAAGTAATTTATGTAAAGAGAGATCATCAAATGTGTAATGGAGATATTTATCGGAGGGGAATGAAACCTGAACCCCAAGGACTGTCAATGTCCAAGTCCCATTGTCAAACTTAGCCATTGGTCCACCAATAGATGCGTCAGGTTTCCCACACAATGGAAAAAACTCTAACTTTCCCACAAATCCTTAGGAAAATTGTTCGGATGTGTCTGCTAATTAACACAGATTGAATTTGGAAGGTTTGGCATCGGGTTGATTCCCAAGTCAGAATGCGTGCTGGAGAAGTGACAAGCCAGCGATGGTGTGATGGTGACAAGTGTAATCGTTGGGGGTTGGGGACATTCCAAAGTGTCCAGTCTACACAGAGGTGGTGGGGACAGGGGAGGGATCTAATGTCTTGTATGCCTTCTAAGTCCTTTGAGACGACCAGGGACTCAGTGTTTATTTTTAAATATGCCACAGACCGACAGGGACAGGGCAGTTCTCTTTTGACCTGATCCCCTCATAAGGAGTGTCAAGTTGGAACGCTCCACAGAGAAACACACCTAACTCTACCATGACCGATACCCAGTGGGTTGGTTGGTTTTTTTCATTCATTTTCTGATAGCAGCACATATTTCTGCCTATAGCACTGGACATCCCATGGCACTAGTGCATAGATTTTTTTAGGAGTGGGAATTCAATTATAGTTTCTATGTTCTGTTATTAGTTAGTTACAAATATCAACCGTTCTGTCCATGTTTTAACACATACAGCAAGCCATTTGCTGTGACTGATGTGTTTGTGGGGAACCCTATGGTCGAGGAGAATCTACAGTACAGTATCAAGTTGAGTGTGATTCTTAATGCAGCCTGTATAACAGTGTGTTCTGGGGTAACTATAGATCTCCATCATGTGTTCTATTTGTATTTCTGATGCGATGGTGTGAGTTCAGATGGGACCAATTTAGAGCTCTGACATGGTCTGAGTTCAGATGGGACCAGTTTAGAGCTCTGACATGGTCTGAGTTCAGATGGGACCAATTTAGAGCTCTGACATGGTCTGAGTTCAGATGGGACCAATTTAGAGCTCTGACATGGTCTGAGTTCAGATGGGACCAGTTTAGAGCTCTGACATGGTCTGAGTTCAGATGGGACCAGTTTAGAGCTCTGACATGGTCTGAGTTCAGATGGGACCAGTTTAGAGCTCTGACATGGTCTGTGTTCAGATGGGACCAGTTTAGAGCTCTGACATGGTCTGAGTTCAGATGGGACCAGTTTAGAGCTCTGAGATGGTCTGAGTTCAGATGGGACCAGTTTAGAGCTCTGAGATGGTCTGAGTTCAGATGGGACCAATTTAGAGCTCTGACATGGTCTGAGTTCAGATGGGACCAGTTTAGAGCTCTGAGATGGTCTGAGTTCAGATGGGACCAGTTTAGAGCTCTGAGATGGTCTGAGTTCAGATGGGACCAGTTTAGAGCTCTGAGATGGTCTGAGTTCAGATGGGACCAGTTTAGAGCTCTGAGATGGTCTGAGTTCAGATGGGACCAGTTTAGAGCTCTGAGATGGTCTGAGTTCAGATGGGACCAGTTTAGAGCTCTGACATGGTCTGAGTTCAGATGGGACCCATTTAGAGCTCTGACATGGTCTGTGTTCAGATGGGACCAGTTTAGAGCTTTGAGATGGTCTGAGTTCAGATGGGACCAATTTAGAGCTTTGAGATGGTCTGAGTTCAGATGGGACCAATTTAGAGCTCTGAGATGGTCTGAGTTCAGATGGGACCAGTTTGGAGCTCTGAGATGGTCTGAGTTTAGATGGGACCAGTTTAGAGCTCTGAGATGGTCTGAGTTCAGATGGGACCAGTTTAGAGCTCTGATGAGTGTAACTCTGCTAGACTCAGCAGGTGGTTGGTTCCCAACTAGATATGGTCTGGAGTACAGGATAATCTGTCTCCAAGGTACAGAGTGGGTTTTGAGGATTTGTTTTTTTTAATTCTTTCTGATACATATTCAAATGCTTCTAAAGTATCCTATCCATAAAGTGTTTCAGTGATTTTATTTATTTGAACAGGTTGATTATTATTATTTGTAAACTGTTTGTTCCGTCTGTAGCTCGCCCCAAAGTCCGCTTGCCTCGTTTCCTGAGGCAGAGGTATGTCAAGAAAGTCGGGGAGAAGATCAACCTTGTCATCCCCTTCTCTGTGAGTTTGTATTATGAGATGATGAGTAGGCCTGGGAGTTTGCATTATGAGATGATGAGTAGGCCTGGGAGTTTGTATTATGAGATGATGAGTAGGCCTGGGAGTTTGCATTATGAGATGATGAGTAGGCCTGGGAGTTTGTCTTATAAGATGATGAGTAGGCCTGGGAGTTTGCATTATGAGATGATGAGTAGGCCTGGGAGTTTGTATTATGAGATGATGAGTAGGCCTGGGAGTTTGTATTATGAGATGATGAGTAGGCCTGGGAGTTTGTATTATGAGATGATGAGTAGGCCTGGGAGTTTGCATTATGAGATGATGAGTAGGCCTGGGAGTTTGTATTATGAGATGATGAGTAGGCCTGGGAGTTTGTATTATGAGATAATGAGTAGGCCTGGGAGTTTACATTATGAGATGATGAGTAGGCCTGGGAGTTTGTATTATGAGATGATGAGTAGGCCTGGGAGTTTGTATTATGAGATGATGAGTAGGCCTGGGAGTTTGTATTATGAGATGATGAGTAGGCCTGGGAGTTTGTCTTATGAGATGATGAGTAGGCCTGGGAGTTTGCATTATGAGATGATGAGTAGGCCTGGGAGTTTGCATTATGAGATGATGAGTAGGCCTGGGAGTTTGCATTATGAGATGATGAGTAGGCCTGGGAGTTTGCATTATGAGATGATGAGTAGGCCTGGGAGTTTGCATTATGAGATGATGAGTAGGCCTGGAGTTTGTATTATGAGATAATGAGTAGGCCTGGGAGTTTGTATTATGAGATGATGAGTAGGCCTGGGAGTTTGCATTATGAGATGATGAGTAGGCCTGGGAGTTTGTATTATGAGATAATGAGTAGGCCTGGGAGTTTGTATTATGAGATGATGAGTAGGCCTGGGAGTTTGCATTATGAGATGATGAGTAGGCCTGGGAGTTTGCATTATGAGATGATGAGTAGGCCTGGGAGTTTGTATTATGAGATAATGAGTAGGCCTGGGAGTTTGTATTTTGAGATGATGAGTAGGCCTGGGAGTTTGCATTATGAGATGATGAGTAGACCTGGGAGTTTGTATTATGAGATAATGAGTAGGCCTGGGAGTTTGTATTATGAGATGATGAGTAGGCCTGGGAGTTTGCATTATGAGATGATGAGTAGGCCTGGGAGTTTGTCTTATGAGATGATGAGTAGGCCTGGGAGTTTGCATTATGAGATGATGAGTAGGCCTGGGAGTTTGCATTATGAGATGATGAGTAGGCCTGGGAGTTTGCATTATGAGATGATGAGTAGGCCTGGGAGTTTGCATTATGAGATGATGAGTAGGCCTGGGAGTTTGCATTATGAGATGATGAGTAGGCCTGGGAGTTTGCATTATGAGATGATGAGTAGGCCTGGGAGTTTGCATTATGAGATGATGAGTAGGCCTGGGAATTTGCATTATGAGATGATGAGTAGGCCTGGGAGTTTGCATTATGAGATGATGAGTAGGCCTGGGAGTTTGCATTATGAGATGATGAGTAGGCCTGGGAGTTTGCATTATGAGATGATGAGTAGGCCTGGGAGTTTGTATTATGAGATGATGAGTAGGCCTGGGAGTTTGCATTATGAGATGATGAGTAGGCCTGGGAGTTTGTATTATGAGATGATGAGTAGGCCTGGGAGTTTGTCTAGACAACATGACCTGAGCAGGATTTGTTTTCAATTGGACCCTAGCTATAGGCACATTTACTATTTAATGTTACTAGGGTCTAGAGTTTTATCACATTGTCAGTAAAGTCTCCTGGGCATGATGTGAAATAATTTGATGTTGTAGCATGTCCATACAGATGTAAGTTAGACTATTGATTGAGCCCAACCTTGTGTTCTTCACTGTCCTAGGGCAAGCCTAAGCCAGTGGTTAGCTGGTTAAAGGATGGAGAGCCCCTTGACCCAAAGAGGGCCAACATCCGTACATCTGACACAGACAGCATCCTGTTCGTCCGTCAGGCAGAGAGAGTGGACTCTGGCTCATATGAGATGTGCGTGAAGGTGGACGACTTTGAAGACAAAGCTGCTATCATCATCCAGATTATTGGTTTGTCAAATTGTATTAGACTATCCAGCCTTGTTTTCATTTCCAAACAGATCACGACGTAGCATTAGCCTCTGACTGTCATGGTGTATTTTGATAATAACTAGGGCCGGGTGTTGTTCCTGGTCAGGTCATGTGATCAGGAAGAAGTCCTGGACCTAGTCCTAACTGACCTGGAGAGCGATTGAGTTGTTGTGAGTTGATTGATACTAATGATGCAACCCATATTGAACCTTATATCTCTGTGTCTGCTCACCCACAGAGCTGCCCGGGCCACCAGCCAGCATTAAGGTTGCGGATGTCTGGGGATTCAATGTTGCCCTTGAGTGGACCGCACCTAAAGATAACGGAAACACAGAGATCACAGGCTACACCGTCCAGAAGGCTGACAAGAAAACCGGGGTGAGAAACCCGTCACTTACGTTATAATGCCAAAGTGAATGACAACTTCTGTAGCCAACTCGTTTACACAATTCCCATTGATTCAGCAGCAACTATTATCCCTGTAATTGTTTTATTTAACCTTTTATTTAACTAGGCAAGTCAGTTAATTAAGAACACATTCTTATTTACACTGACGGCCTAGGAACAGTGCCTTGTTCAGGAGCAAAATGACAGATTTTTACCTTGTCATCTCAGGGATTCAATCAAGCAAACTTTCAGTTGCTGGCCCAACTCTCTAACCAGTAGGCTACCTACCGCACATAATCACATCCAATCCAAACAAACTTTATTTAAAGGTACATCTCAGTACACTTTACACAAAAAATAGACCCCAAAAGAAAATACAATTCCTATAATAAGACTTTAAAATATAATTAATGCTCATATGGTGTCTTGCCCAGGACTGGTTCAACATTCTGGAGCACTACACCAGACTAAACGCCACCATCTCAGACCTCATCATGGGCAACACCTACACCTTCAGGATCTTTGCAGAGAACAAGTGTGGACTCAGTGAGGAATGTGCCAGGACCAAGGAAGAAGCCACCATTGTGAAGGAGGGTGAGACATTCTCCACACCACCCCTTTCTAAAAACATCCCCCTGCAACATTAAAATGTTGGAGAATGTTAGAAGGAGTGGGACAGTAAAGTCTCCTTTTAGCTAGATGTCCCTATTTAAGACCTAATCCATGCTCGTGTCCCATTGTTTTTCAGTTATTGACTATAAACCTACCCCGTTCGTGGAGCGTGACTTCACCGAGGCTCCCAAGTTCACCACTGTTCTGAACGACAGGTCCACCACTGTTGGCTACAGCACCAAGCTGCTGTGCTCTGTGAGGGGATCCCCCAAGGTAAACCTTCCCTCTCTCAAACCAGCTCAGTACTGGAGGTTCTTCATGGAACTTGTAGGCTAGGCTAGCAAAACTGCTAAGATTCTAACACACCCACTCATTGTTTGTTGGGTGAGATTGTAATGCCGATGGCTCCACATGCCAGGCCCATGCACACAGACAGCTGCCAGTTGCGCCTTCCCTTCACCTACACACTGAAGAAGGCTGTGAAGCTGAAACGTCTGTGAACGCTATCTCTGATGCAGTGAAAAGACTTAAAAACATTGAATAATAGAGTAGGCTTTATGCTCCACCTTTTGAGTGCGGACCGATTACACCTTCTTGTGCGCCTTCACTTTTTCCCTGGAAAATATTAATGGATGTGGATACACATATGTCACACACGCATGCGCACACACACACTCCTGTCCATCCGTCCCTGTCAATATATTTACTCATAGCAGAGCTGGTATGAGAAGGATCTTTAGTCTCCTTGTCAGCCTGCTGTCTGAACCTCCGGCTTCCAGCCTGTCCCCTGTCCCCCCCCACACCAGATACACTGGGTTGCCAGTTGTCACAGCAAAGCAGCATTTGGCATAGGGGGGGGGATTGGGAATTTACCTCCGTACAGGATTAGGTTATGAGTCTCTGAGCGGAGCCCTGGACCCCTGGCCAGCTGGGTGGGTGGATGACAGAGAGGGGGTTGAAGGGTCAAATGTGTGACATTCCTGCCTTGAGGGGACCATGGGGGTCATTTACACTGAGCCACACAGTGCCCCTGTCACTGGACCCTCTGTCTCATGCACCCTAGAGACAGTGTGTCTTCCGAATAGCTGTTACATCAAAGAAAAGGGCTTAGAAACCAATATAGCTAAGCGAGTGTGTGTGTGTGTGTGTGGCTCAGTTGGTAGAGCATGGTACTTGCATGCTAGGGTTGTGGGTTCCATTCCCATGGAGATCAGTATACATCTGGCGGCTGATAATTAATGTGATGTTCCTTTATTGGGGAATTCGATTTTTCATTGAGGTATGTCCACTTTGCAATGCGCGGATCAGATTTAGTAGGGTGCATAGTAAAATACTCCAAGTACACAGAAACTGAAGTAAACAATTGTGACTTTAATCATGTTTTCATCCACAGTTATGATTAAAGTCATACTGTATAAAGACAGCTGTGATGGAAACAAAGTTTCGGTGAAATTTTATAAACGCAGACAGATAATTTGTTTGTTTGACATGGTGGGATCTTTTTGTGCAGGTAAAATGAATGATGTGAGAAATGGCTGTGGAAATGCCTTCATGCTCAAATATTGATATAATAACCATCATATCAAATCAAACTGGGAGTCACATGATGATATGGTGGTTGTGGTCCTCCCACTACATCTCAGGAAAGCCTGCAGTTGATTAAACTACAGATTAAATAAATTATGATGAACTGCATAGGGTGGGGGAGGTGCAGAGTGATGAGCTTGATGCTCCTTTCCAATAAATGCTGATGGTTTACTCTGGTGACATGATGATCGATTCTTGACTGCCATTTGACAAATAAAAATATTCTCGCTCTTATCTAACAAAACTATCGGTAGAGTTGATAATGCAATGGAAAAACATTGAACATTCGAATTTTATTCGTTACATGAAAACTTAGGGCACACAAAATGTACTTTTTTGCTTATGTCATCGCACACTGATTTTTATCCGCAGCAAGTCAGGTGGGAAAATTTGCATATTTGTAATGCAGATTTTAGAATAATTGCGTGATTGGATGGAAACCTAGCTGCTGACAATAAAACTTAAAAATTCGAACAATTGATCTCAACCATAGAAATGACGTACTATGTCATTGCAGCCTAAGATTATGTGGATGAAGAACAAGATGATCCTCAACAACATGGATAACCCCAAGTACAGGATGATCAGCACAGGGGGCATCTGCACCCTGGAGATCCGTAAGCCTGGCCAATATGACGGTGGAGAGTATGTCTGCAGAGCTGAGAACCAACTGGGGAAGGTCGACACCGGCTGCAAGCTGGAGGTCAAAAGTAAGTAGTAGTTGTGGTAAGAAGAGAAATAATAATTATATATTTTTCCTACTAGTACCGACTTTGCTGATAACTTCTGTACTATTGAGAAAAAATGTACTTACTACGACTGTGGTATGTGGTTGTCTCCAGGGTCTAACATTGACACCCGCCACCCGCCAAATGTGGGTAGATTTTGGTATTGGCGGGTAGAATGTTTATTTCAGCAGCCACGTTGGCGGGTGGTCACACAGAGCAAAAGGAAGAATATTCATTAATTTGCATAAGTTTCTCATAAAACATGAACAGAACATATAAATTATTCTCATTTCCTGCAATTTTCTGAAGAAGCAATGATGTGAATTTTGGTAAATCAAATCAAAGTTTATTGATCGCATACACAAATTTACATGTGTTAAGGCAGGTGAAGCGAAATGCTTGTGCTTCTAACTCCAACAGTGCAGTAAAATGTCTCACAAATACACAATATTGAAAAATCTAAACAAGAAATCAAGAACTAACATTCCATGTAGATTTATTAGAGTGAGAATATAAATACTTGGTGTGTATAGACAGAATACAGAACATAATTTGGAAAATAAAATGGTAATGTACAGTGAAAGGTATATTAGGATGAGCTATGTGGAGAATACAGTATATACATACACAGCGAGTAAACAGTATATAAACAGAATACTACACCGGCTCTGACGCTCGTCTTATGTGGCGGGGCTTGCAAACTATAACCGACTTAAAAGGGAAGCACAGCCGCGAGCTGCCCAGTGACACGAGCCTACCAGACGAGCTAAATCACTTCTATGCTCGCTTCGAGGCAAGCAACACTGAGGCATGCATGAGAGCATCAGCTGATCCAGGTGACTGTGTGATCACGCTCGCCGTAGCCGACATGAGTAAGACCTTTAAACAGGTCAACATACACAAGACTGCGGGGCCAGACGGATTACAAGGACGTGTGCTCCGGGCATGTGCTGACCAACTGGCAGGTGTCTTCACTGACATTTTCAACATGTCCCTGATTAAGTATGTAATACCAACATGTTTCAAGCAGACCACCATAGACCCTACCCAAGAACACAAAGGCAACCTGCCTAAATTTCTACAGTCCCGTAGCACTCACGTATGTAGCCATGAAGTGCTTTGAAAGGTTGGTAATGGCTCACATCAACACCATTATCCCAAAAACCCTATTTGTATACCCACTCCAATTTGCATACCGCCCAAACAGATCCACAGATGAATCAATCGCTACTGCACTCCACACTGCCCTTTCCCACCTGAACAAATGGAACACTTTAGTGAGAATGGTACTCATTGACTACAGCTCAGCGTTCAACACCATAGTACCCTCAAAGCTCATCACTAAGCTAAGGTTCCTGGGACTAAACACCTCCCTCTGCAACTGGATCCTGGACTTCCTGACGGGCCGCCCCCAGGTGGTGAGGGTAAGTAGCAACACATCTGCCACGCTGATCCTCAACACTGGAGCTACCCAGGGGTGCGAGCTCAGTCCCCTCCTGTACTCCCTGTTCACCTATGACTGCATGTCCAGGCATGACTCCAACACCATCATTAAGTTTGCAGATGACACAACAGTTGTAGGCCTGATCACCAACAATGACGAGACCGCCTATAGGGAGGAAGTCAGAGACCTAGCCAGGTGGTGCCAGAATAACAACCTATCCCTCTACGTAACCAAGACTGAGATTATTGTGGACTACAGGAAAAGGAGGACCGAGCACACCCCCATTCTTGTCGACGGGGCTGTAGTGGAGCAGGTTGAGAGCTTCAAATTCCTTGGTGTCCACATCAACAACAAACTAGAATGGTCCAAACACACCAAGACAGTCGTGAAGAGGGCACGACAAAGCCTATTCCCCCTCAGGAAACTAAAAAGATTTGGCATGGGTCCTGAGATCCTCAAAAGGTTCTACAGCTGCAACATCGAGAGCATCCTGACTGGTTGCATCACTGACTGGTTGCATCACTGCCTGGTACGGCAACTGCTCGGTCTCTGACTGCAAGGCACTACACAGGGTAATGCATAAAGCCCAGTACATCACTGGGACTAAGCTGCCTGCCATCCAGGACCTCTACACCAGGTGGTGTCAGAGGAAGGCTCTAAAAATTGTCAAAGACCCCAGCCACCCCAGTCATAAACTGTTCTCTCTACTACCGCATGGCAAGCGGTACCAGAGTGTCAAGTCTAGGACAAAAAGTCTCCTCAACAGTTTTTACCCCCAAGCCATAAGACTCCTGAAAAGGTAATCAAATGGCTACCTGGACTATTTGCATTGTGTGCCCTCCCCCCAACCCTTCTTTTTACGCTGCTGCTACTCTCTATTTATCATATATGCATAGTCACTTTAACTATATCTACATGTACATACTCCCTCAATTGGGCCGACCAACCAGTGCTCCCGCACATTGGCTAACCGGGCTATCTGCATTGTGTCCCACCCACCACCCACCAACCCCTCTTTTACGCTACTGCTACTCTCTGTTCATCATATATGCATAGTCACTTTAACCATATCTACATGTACATACTACCTCGATCAGCCTGACTAACCGGTGTCTGTATGTAGCCTCCTACTTTTATAGCCTCGCTACTGTATATAGCCTGTCTTTTTACTGTTTTATTTCTTTATTGTTCACCTAATACCTTGTTTTGCACTATTGTTTAGAGCCTGTAAGTAAGCATTTCACTGCACGTGACAAATAAACTTTGATTTGAGAATGAGGTTGTAGCGGTATTTATTAGAGAGGGGTAAAGATAAAGATTTTGTTCGGGCTCCAGGCAGGTATTAACCATGTTGAAAGGAAAAGAGTAGAATAGAGAGAGTACCACTACCAGACCCACACACATCAGCAGAAGAGACTGCCTAGAGTGTAGCCTGTTTTCCAGATAGCCAGTGGAGAGAAAAGAGAATACACACCCTATAAAACCCACATCACAGCGCAGGGGTAACCCTAACAAGAATACCTCATACAATAATAATAATGGCAGAGCAATTGAACAGCAACTTCATACAAGAAAGAACCCTGTCATCAACAGAGGATTTGCAGTAATATGTATTATCTTCACGTGGAGGAGTGCAGAGGGTATGAATGTGGGAGATGTTCATAGACACAACAAAGGCCTTAAAAATGTCCACAATCTTATCGGCCACATGTCATTAGTACACCCCACCTCAATACAGTTCAAATAACAATACACAACTTGCAAGCAACCTCCTTTTTAACTAAAATGTCCACCCAAATACTTCTGGCAGGGCAATAATAGTCCAACTCTAATGAACTTCACTGGGAAGTGCATCTGAAAAATAGAGAGTCTGTTGCAGGGTAAAGCACTGGAACGATGGAGGGAAGAGAAAGAGAGAAAGAGAACAAGAGAGATCTTAGCTGTGGTCTTCAGGCGTGCTGTCTGACCATCCGATGGTTTGTATGTCAAAGCTTCGCAACAATATTGCTACTAATCCATGCGATCCATAACCGGCGCGGTCCCAAACGAAAACAACCACGACCTAGAGCGGTCACACCGATGATTGAGTTAAATACTTTATAATCTACACACGCTGAATACAAACAAAACTTCTGCAGCATAGCACACACAATCAAACTGTCGCGCCACCCAGGAGATCCTCCCCAAAGAGCTGAACGAGCTGTCTTTATTTTCTCTTTCCTTACTGCTGATGCGCTCTTAAAAAGGCTCCGTGCAGGATTTCCCCACAAGGTGACCAGCGTTCAATGACTATCTAGATACATAGGGCATACTGTAAGTCTCAAGGTGCAGGGCTAAGTACCAGGCAGTTAGCCAGCTAGTGATGGCTGGTCAGCAGTCTGATGTCCTGGTGATAGAAGCTGTTCAACAGTCTGATGTCCTGGTGATAGAAGCTGTTCAGCAGTCTGATGTCCTGGTGATAGAAGCTGTTCAACAGTTTGATGTTCTGGTGATAGAAGCTATTTAACAGTATGATGGCCTGGTGATAGAAGCTGTTTAACAGTCTGATGTCCTGGTGATAGAAGCTGTTCAACAGTCTGATGTCCTGGTGATAGAAGCTGTTCAGCAGTCTGATGTCCTGGTGATAGAAGCTGTTCAACAGTTTGATGTCCTGGTGATAGAAGCTGTTCAGCAGTCTAATGTCCTGGTGATAGAAGCTGTTCAACAGTTTGATGTCCTGGTGATAGAAGCTGTTCAGCAGTTTGATGTCCTGGTGATAGAAGCTGTTCAACAGTTTGATGTCCTGGTGATAGAAGCTGTTCAACAGTCTGATGGCCTGGTGATAGAAGCTATTTAACAGTATGATGGCCTGGTGATAGAAGCTGTTCAACAGTTTGATGTCCTGGTGATAGAAGCTGTTCAACAGTCTGATGTCCTGGTGATTGAAGCTGTACAGCAGTCTGATGTCCTGGTGATAGAAGCTGTTCAACAGTTTGATGTCCTGGTGATATAAACTGTTCAGCAGTCTGATGGCCTGGTGGTAGAAGCTGTTTAACAGCATGATGGCCTGGTGATAGAAGCTGTTTAAACGTCTGATGGCCTGGTGATAGAAGCTGTTTCTCAGTCTGATGCACCTGTACTGTCTCAGTCTGCTGGATGGTAGCAGAGTGAACGGACTGTTGCTCAGGTGGCTGAGGTCCTTGATGATCTTCTTGGCCTTCATTTGACATCAAGTACTGTAAATGTCCTGGAGGGCAGGCAGCGTAACCCCAGTGATGCGCTGAGCTGACCGCATCACCCCCCCCCCGAGTGCCATGCCGTTGAGGGTGGTGCAGTTGCTGTACCAACCGGTGATGCAACCCAATAGAATGCTCTCAATGGTGCATCTGCAGTAGTTTGTGAGGGTCTTTGCGGCCATACCAAATTTCTGCAGCTGCCTGAGGTTGAAGAGGCGCTGTTGTGCCTTCACCAAAGTGTCGGTGTGGTGGGACTATTTCAGGTCCTCAGTGATGCGTGCGGCCAAGGAATTTGAAGCTTTTGACCCTCTCTACTGCAGCCCCTGTGGATGTTCCCTCTTCTGTCTCCTTTAGTCAACGATCAGACCCTTTGTTTTTTTACATTGAGGGAGATGTTATTTTCCTGGCACCACTCCGTCAGGACTCTAACCTCCTCCCTGTGGGCTGTCTCGTCATTGTTGGTAATCAGGCCTACCACTGTCATGTTGTCAGCAAACTTGATGACTGAGTTGGAGATGTGCTTAGCCACGCAGTCATGGCTGAACAGGGAGTACAGGAGGGAGCTGAGCACGCACCCCTGTTGCTACCCTCTCCACCTGGGGTCAGCATGTCAGGAAGTCCAGGATCCAGTTGCACAGGGAGGAGTTCAGACCCAGGGCCCTGAGCTTAGTGACGAGTGACGCACTATGATGTTGAAAGCAAAGCTGTAGTCGATGATCAGCATTCTCACATAGGTATGCCTCTTGTCCAGGTGGGATAGGGCGATGTGCAGTGCAAAGGCAATTGCATTGTCCATGGATCTGTTGGGGAGGTATGCAAATTGTAGTGGGTCTAGGGTGTCGGGCAAGGTAGAGGTGATATGGCCCTTGACTAGCTTGTTAAAACACTTCATGATGACAGAAGTGAGCGTACTGGGCGATAGTCATTGAGTTTAGTTACCTTTTGTTTTCTTGCATGCAGGAACAATAGTGGAAATATTGAAGCAACTGGGGACAACAGACTATGATAGGGAGAGATTGAATTTGTTCATAAACACTCCAGCCAGCTGGTCTGCGCCTGTACTGAGGATGCAGCTTGGGATGCCATCTGGGCCAGAAGCCTTGCGAGGGTTAACATGTTTAAAAGTTTTACTCCGGTCAGCTACAGAGATCAGGAGCCTGCAGTCCTTGTGAGCAGCGGGGCCTCCGACGGAGGCACTGTGTTGTTTTCCTGGAAGCAGGCGAAAAAGGTGTTAAGCTTGTCTTGGAGTGAGGCGTCGGTATCCGCGACGTGGCTGGTTTTCCCTTTATAATCCTGAGATTTTTTAACATTCATTAATTTATTAAGACTCAGGTCACAAAACATTTAACGAAACTGAGCAATATACCACATTTCTTCTTACTAGGGATACATTTGCTTTTTTAGAAACATTACAAAGCATGCTTTTCCGTTTATTTATTTTGGGTGTGTAATTATGGCAACTACAAAAAATGTGTCCGGTAAAATATCTGAGTGGCTGATAGATCTTTTTGAATCTACCTGCCACTGTGGCTGGTGGACCAAACATTTTAGGCCCTGGTTGTCTCACCTTGTTATCTTAAGACGAATGCACTAACTGTAAGCAACTCTGGATAAGAGTGTCTGCTAAATGACTACAATGTAAAATGTAACTTAAGTGCTTTCTTATACATGGGTGTATCCGAGGAAGAAGCCTCACCAAAGAATAAACCGAGTTCATCTATAATATAGACACTGCTTTTGCAATCAAATGTATTTCTGCTTTAGCATTTGTTTCGGTGATGTTTTTACATTTTGCATTATCCATGCAAATTTAGATCTCGTTATTTGTTGTATTTGAATCAGTCTGTGGAAATATTGCCATTGGTTCATGATCACTAAAATAATGATATTTACCTCAACAGAGCCTGTTTATGCAGATGCTGACAAAGACAAGGAGGAAGAGTGAATGCACATGCATACAGGTCAGTCACTCTTGTTGACATATTTTACGGTTTCATATGGAAAGTGGGCTTCAATTTACAAAATTGGCCTGAATACAGAAGTTGAGTGTGAATCAACAAATAAAGACCTCTTTGATACAAACTACACATCTTTAAAATACCTGGCTTTAACCATGTCTTTACTTTTTTTTTAAAATTTAAACCCATATTGTCATTTAATTTGCTTTGACTTTGGTCTTGTTTTTTACATTTGTTATTTATTTCACTTTTATTTAACCAGGTAGGCCAGTTGAGAACAAGATAAAACAAAGCAGTGCGACAAAAACAACAACACAGAGTTACACATAAACAAACGTACAGTCAATAACACAATAGAAAAATGTACAGTGTGTGCAAATGTAGAAGAGTAGGAAGGTAAGGAGAGTACGTTTATATTATTGGAGAGAAAGTTTAGATTTAACCATCATATTGTCACTTAGTAATAAAAAAATACCTATGAAACCTGAGAATTTATCACCAAAGTTTATTTTAATATGTATCAGAGTCTATTTGTGTGCTGGTACATCTTCTCCAAGGCTGGACTTACATGGAGAGGCCACATCCCCATTGCAAGGGTCTGAGTGCCAGTACTAGCTGCTGCTCATAAATTACTCCTGTAATGGCTCCACATGCACTCAGTTGGGAGACTAAATCACATTTCCTTGACTCAGCAGCAGGGGGCCCATTAGGGACCAGCGAGACAGCGTGATTTACTACCAGGATCCACTGTAATGCAAGCAGCTTGTCACCCCCCAGGGTGTTGAATTTCCACAGTGGACATGACAAAATAACAATTTATGTGTGATATCATTAATATTTATACTGGCTTTAAAAAATATATATATACTTTGTCATACAGATGTAGGATTTTAATGTGATCACTTTTGTTGCTGAGAATTTCCTGCACATTTCCTGTTGCTGTAAGATAATTTTTCCCTTGAAGGAATCGGGCTCAAATTAAGATCCTACATCTGTAACTGTTTATCTATTAGTAGCTTACTTAAGCTCTTGGAATATGCCTTTTGTAGGCCTGCTACTGCAGTTCTAACCACCTCAGTTGGCTAAATATGGCATGTGAATTGACAGCTGTTCTGTTATTTACACCTGTTACAGTCCCAAGTTAGAAGCAAGCTGAATGAGGCCTTTACAAGAAAAGGTGAGGCCCACTTTATGTGCTCTAAAACTGTACCCTATCTCTCTCTTTTGATGTGAAATAGGTTTTTGGAAAGATTCAGTGAGTTTGAAAGTTATAAATGCCACTTGTTTTTTTTTACAGGACGGTGCTGGATGCTGGGAAAAAATGTACATATAACTGGAAAGAACATACAATCAAATTTAAAAAAAGTTATTACCTACAACCTCTGTATCATAACCTATCCCACCCTATCCTATATTTATGAAGAATAAACATGTGTCCCCTTTATTTGTATTTTTCCCCTAATACTCTCTGAAATAGTTAATATCCATGTCCACAACTCAGATGTCAACAAATGTCTGTCTCACAATGTCATTCTGAATAGGTCTCCATTATATAAATCAAATCGATTGTTCCTGATTGGAGATTAAAGCTGTAAAACCTCGGAATGTTTGTTACAATAAAGATTTTGATTCATGTTTTGGTTTTGGTGAATAAACCTTCTCTAACCTGAAGTAAAAATGACAATGTTGTTGACGGAAACCTACTGTACTTACTGATGTGAGTGAGAACTAGTGATGGTTATGACATGACATTAGAGTGGCATTTGAAAGGGTGAATCCAAGATGATCAGATATCAGTCTACACTTTGGCTGGATTCACATGAGAGTAACAGACAGTAGAACTGAGAGAACTGAAAGAACCAGGGCAATAGAACCGCTAAATCAAGAGGCAGAAGAACTTGTCCAGCCTTTGGGCGCTGTCTGGCTCACACACAAAAAGATACAAGTGAAACAACAGCGTGTAGTATGACTGACCCTCCTGTAACTGTCTTATCACACAGTCATGGAGTTATTGGCATAGTGATAAGAGGCTGTGTTGCCAGAGATATGTAGATTGTTGCCAACGATAACAATATGAAGAGTTTGGATGTCAGTCCACACAGTGGCCGGATGACAATGTGAGTTTAGGAGATATGGAGAGAGAGGATGCAATTGCAGTGTCTTTATTCACAACAGGACTAACCTAACGTAGCAGGCGTAAAAGGAACCAGACCGAAGGCATGGTAGACACAAGAGCACCACTATTACAACAGCTCCCTCTAGTGTCCTTACTTGCAAATGACAAGATGCATAGAGGTTATTTATGTTACTGTGAAGTAGCTATAAGGCACAGGAGGATGGTGCCACCTTGATTTGGGAGAACGAGCTCGTAGTAATGGCTGGAGCGGAATGGGTGGAATGGTAAACACATGGTTTCCATGTGTTTGATGCCATTCCATTTACTCCGCTCTGGCCAATTTTGTGAGCCGTTCTCCCCTCAGGAGCCTCAACTGCTATAAGGAGGTTCTCTCTCTCTTGCCCGCTCTCTCTCGCCATGTCTCTCTCTCTTGCTTGCTCTCTCTCTCTTACCTGCTCTCTCTCGCCATGTCTCGCTCTCTCTCTGTCTTTCTTGCTCTCTCTTTTGCCTGCTCTCTCTCGCCATCTCTCTCTCTCTGTATCCCATGTCAACAGAAAAACCATAAACCAATGGATTGGTAAACAAATGGTTTCATCTATCAAATGTCTGTGGATAATCTTAATGTTGATCGATTACAGTCCAGCCAGTGTCTAACATGCTACATTATTTATTAAAGTGCTACATGATTGATTGGTAAGGAACGGACCTTGACGCATGCACTAAAATGGTTTTGCACTAGTGCTCCCTCTTCCCTAAAGGAGGCCGCTTACTTTACCTTTAAAAACAAGCTAGTTCAAGACAGAAAATGTACTATGGCGATGGCTGTGGAATGGGAACTCCATTTTGTTTCAAATAGCTCTGTAACACCGTGTTGCGTAGTTTCAATCACTGGTAATGCAGTAGGCCAGGGCTGACGGCTGCTGCGTCAAGGGTATCTTTAAAGGCAATGAAATGGCCTGGTCCATCCTGGACCTAGAAGGCTGCCTGCCTGCCATTTGCTTAAGGCTCTGGCACTGTGCCCAGACGGTGCAATAAGTCTAATTGTGAAGCTGGCGGTCACACCAATGCCTCTGTATTCATCTTCCATAAAAAAGTACTGTAGCTGGAACACTGGCTGCTTTATGAAGAGCAGAAGCACGTAGGGCACTCTATTTGAGTTATTCTCCTTACGTTGTTGTCAATACATTGATGAAGATCAGCCTGTGAGCTCCCTTATGACGACATTTTCAAGTTGGCTCTTGAAACACCTTGCAGCTCTAAACCATTGTTGCCTTCAATGTCTTATACACAGTAGTTTGTAAAGACACAATCTATCATTGATGACTGCACTCCCATGAATGCAGAATCCTGATTATAGTGTTTTGCTTCAGACAAAACAGGGTAAAGGGTAAGGGTAAGAAAGAACCATAGTTTTGGTCAGTGTTTCCTAGAGGACAGCAATTATTTGCAAACATTAGATATTTATAAAACCATAACCTTAGACCTGTTCAGGTTTTCTGTGGCATTGTTTTACTAGTCTATTTTAGGTGAGGACCATAAATGCTGTCTTAAACAAATTGTTTGGGGAGAGGTCAAATGTGTTGAGACGATATGTTGGTTTATCTGAATCAGTGTTTGTTTAAAGCACTGAAGCACTTATTTCAGTGGAAGTAAGACTAAAGAAGCCTTTTGTGTACTTGTTATATATCATCCTCCTCAGTGAATTTTATAAAAATATAAATAGTGCAACATTAAAAAAGTTATCCTTTTCAGACAAAAGTATACTGAATATCTTCACGTCACCAAAACATTTATTTAAAAAAAACTCTGTTTTACAATGAAGGTCTGCAGTAGCCTGAACAGCACTCTGTAGGGTAGCACCATGGTGTAGCCGGAGGACAGCTAGTTTCCATCCTCCTCTGGGTACAAATACTTCAATACAAAACCTAGGAGGCTTGTGGTTCTCACCACCTTTCATAGACTTACACAGTAATTATGATAACTTCTGGAGGATGTCCTCCATCCCATCAGAGCTCTTGCAGCATGAACTGACATGTTGTACACCCAGTCAAAGGATCAGAGAATTAATATATCACTGAAAGCATAAGCTACCGCTACCTAGCCCTGCAGTGCATAAAATGTTGTGAGTAGTTGACTCAAAGAGAAAGACAATATTTATTTATTTATTTATTTAGTATATATATATATATATTTTTTTAGCCCCTTTTCTCCCCAATTTTCATGGTATCCAATCGCTAGTAATTACTATCTTGTCTCATCGCTACAACTCCCGTACGGGCTCGGGAGAGACGAAGGTCGAAAGCCATGCGTCCTCCGAAGCACAACCCAACCAAGCCGCACTGCTTCTTTAACACAGCGCGCCTCCAACCCGGAAGCCAGCCGCACCAATGTGTCGGAGGAAACACCGTGCACCCGGCCCCCTTGGTTAGCACGCACTGCGCCCAGCCCGCCACAGGAGTCGCTGGAGCGCGATGAGACAAGGAAATCCCTACCTACCAGAACAAAGTTAGCACTGCGATGCAGTGCCCTAGACCACTACGCCACCCGGGAGGCCACGAGAAAGACAATATTTGAACAGTTTTTAACAAATGAATTTATTCAAAAAATAAAGGAGAAGCAAGAGAGAGAGAGAGAGAGAGAGAGAGAGAGAGAGAGAGAGAGATTTCCATTTTTTTCACTTTCACTTACCGGTACTTAACTAGCGAATGCAGCTAGCTACTTTAGCGTACTCGAACATCAGGCTCAAAAAGAGAGGGATGCTATGTTAGCTAGCTGGCTATGGCTAAGCAGCACTGGAACTCTTTCAAGTCAGGGTAAGCTTTTGGTTTAATACATTTATTGCCACTAGAGCCCGCCGGTGTAACTGCTGAACTGCTTGCTAACTGTACACTGTACTGCATGAACGTAGCGGTTTTACTAACGCGTTAGTTCTAGTAGCTATGTTGACTTGACGTTAGGTAATATGGTGACAATGATGTAGACTGTGTGTAGCTCTTAGTGGATATGATATGAATGTTTGGATTGGAAAGTTTTTTTTGCCTGGTCACAGACTGATGTGTGCACTGAAGTCCACAAGCAAAGGAAAAAAGGTGAGAGGAGGAGAGCGTGTAGATGCGAGAAGGAATTATCCAACGATAAAAGGGCTCATGCTGTTAGAATGTGGGTGCTATGGAAGTGAAATGTGTTTGCGTTTGATCAGGGGTATATTAATTCTGTCAATTCTGTCGAAAACACGATTTAAACGTAAGCAAACAGAACAAAACGGGAATAAATATACCTGAATTTGTCCAATAGATACTCACAGTATTAACTGTTGGACTAATGATTACACCCTAGATCAGCTAGATGCAGGCAAAATTGTGCAAGGCAGTGTTGAATGTGTCAATGTCTGTCACCTTTGACATGTAGTAGCCTGAACCTATCGATGTTAGGGTGAATGGAATATGAATGACAGTCATCAAATGTGCTGTAAAAGTTTTAAAAAATAAAGCCATGCTCATAAAAATAAGTTGCCCTCCCTAATATTAAACGGCACCGGCCACCACTGTAATATACTGAATATACAGTTGAAGTCGGAAGTTTACATACACCTTAGCCAAATACATTTCAACTCAGTTAGGATCACCACATTATTTTAGGAATGTGAAATGTCAGAGTAATAGTATAGAGAATGATTTATTTCAGCTTTTATTTCTTTCATCACATTCCCAGTGGGTCAGAAGTTTACATACACTCAATTAGTATTTGGTATCATTGCCTTTAAATTGTTTAATTAACTTGGTTCAAATGTTTTGGGTAGCCTTCCACAAGCTTCCCACAATAAGTTGGGTGATCTATGGCCCATTCCTCCTGACAGAGCTGGTGTAACCGAGTCAGGTTTGTAGGCCTCCTTGCTCGCACACGCTTTTTCAGTTCTGCCCACAAATTCTCTATAGGATTGAGGTCAGGACTTTTTGATGGCCACTCCAATAGCTTGACTTTGTTGTCCTTAAAACTTATCTGGGATAGGAGGCAGAATTTTCACTTTTGGATGAATAGCGTGCCCAGAGTAAACTGCCTGCTACTCAGTCCCAGATGCTAATATATGCATATTATTAGTAGTATTGGATAGAAAACACTCTGAAGTTTCTAAAACTGTTTGAATGATGTCTGTGAGTACAACAGAACTCATATGGCAGGCAAAAACCTGAGAAAAAATCCAATCAGGAAGTGGGAAATCTGAGGTTTGTAGTTTTTGAACTCAGCCCCTATTGAATACACAGTGGGATATTGGTCATGTTGCACTTCCTACGGCTTCCACTAGATGTCAACAGTCTTTAGAAACTTGTTTGAGGTTTCTACTCTAAAGGAGGGGCTCATAAGAGCTCTTTGAGTGAGTGGTCTGGCAGAGTGTCTCGCGCGCTCACGTGAAAGGTAGCTACGTTCCACTTCATTTCTGAAGACCAAGGAATTTTCCGGTTGGAACATTATTGAAGATTTATGTTAAAAACATCCTAACGAATGATTCTAAACATCGTTTGACATGTTGCTACGGACTGTAACGGAACTTTTTTTGACTTTTCGTCTGCTCCTAATGAACGCGTGTCATGAATGTGGATTACTGGACTGAACGCGCTAACAAAAGGAGCTATTTTGACATAAATGATGGACATTATCGAACAAAACAAACATTTATTGTGGACCTGGGATTCCATGCATTCCGTGCATCCTGATGAAGATCATCAAAGGTAAGTGAATATTTATAATGCTATTCTGACATCTGTTGACTCCAACATGGCGGATATCTGTTTGGCTTGATTTGGGCTCTGAGCGCTTTACTCAGGTTATTGCTTTTTCGGTAAGTTTTTTTGAAATCTGACACAGAGGTTGCATTAAGGAGAAGTGTATCTATAATTCCGTGCATAATACTTGTATTTTCATCAACATTTATAATGAGTATTTCTGTAAATGGATGTGGCTCTCTGCAAAATCACTGGATGTTTTGGAACTTCTGAACATAACGCGCCAATGTAAACTCCGATCTTTGGATATAAATATGAACTTTACCGAACAAAACATACATGTATTGTGTAACATGAAGTCCTATGAGTGGCATCTGATGAAGATCATCAAAGGTTAGTGATTAATTATATCTATATTTCAGCTTTTTGTGACTCCTCTCTTTGGTTGGAAAATGGCTGAATGCTTTCTGTGACTAGTTGCTGACCTAACATAATGATATGTTCTGCTTTCGCCAAAAAGTTTTATTGAAATCGGACACTGTGGTTGGATTAATGAGAATTGAATCTTTAAAATGGTATAAAATACTTCTATGTTTGAGGAATTTTAATTATGGGATTTCTGTTGTTTTGGATTTGGGGCCCTGCAGTTTCACTGGCAGTTGAGAGGTGGGACGCTCACGTCCCGAACGGTCCCAGAGAGGTTTAAAGCCATTTTGCCACAACTTTGGTAGTATGCTTTGGGTCATTGTCCATTTGGAAGACCCATTTGCGACCAAGATTTAACTTCCTGACTGATGTCTTCAAATATCATTTCAATATATCCACATACGTTTCCATCCTCATGATGTCATCTATTTTGTGAAGTGCACCAGTCCCTTCTGCAGCAATGCACCCCCACAACATGATACTGCCACCCCCGTGTTTCACCCCCATGCTGCCTCCCCCCTTTTCCTCCAAACATAAGGTTGGTCATTATGGCCAAACAGTTCTGTTCTTGTTTTATCAGACCAGAGGACATTTCTCCAAAAAGTACGATCTTTGTCCCCATGTGCAGTTGCAAACCGCAGTCTGGCTTTTTTATGGCGGTTTTGTAGCAGTGACTTCTTCCTTGCTGAGCGGCCTTTCAGGTTATGTCGATATAGGACTCGTTTTAGTGTGGATATTGATACTTTTGTGTCTGTTTCCTCCAGCATCTTCACAAGGTCCTTTGCTGTTGTTCTGGGATTGATTTGCACTTCTCACACCAAAGTACGTTCATCTCTAGGAGACAGAACACGTCTCCTTCCTGAGCGGTATGGCGGCTGCGTGGTCCCATGTTGTTTATACTTGCGTACTATTGTTTGTACAGATGAACGTGATACCTTCAGGCGTTTGGAAATTGCCTCCAAGGATGAACCAGACTTGTGGAGGTCTACTTTTTTTTCTGAGGTCTTGGCTGATTTCTTTTGATTTTCCCATGATGTCAAGCAAAGAGGCACTGAGTTTGAAGGTAGGCCTTGAAATACTTCCACAGGTACACCTCCAATTTACTCATATGATGTCAATTAGCCCATCAGAAGCTTCTAAAGCCATGACATCATTTTATGGAATTTTCCAAGCTGTTTAAAGGCACAGTCAACTTAGTGTATATAAACTTCTGACCCACTGGAATTGTGATATAATCAATTAGAAGTGAAATAATCTGTTTGTAAACAATTGTTGGAAAAATGACTTGTGTCATGCACGAAGTAGATGTCCTAATGGACTTGCCAAAACTATAGCTTGTTAACAAGAAATGTCTGGAGTGGTTGAAAAACTACTTTTAATGACTCCAACCTAAGTGTACATAAAATTCCGACTTCAACTGTAGCTGCCTCCGACTGTTCCCTGTCAATGGGCCGAGTGTCACGATCGTCAACGGGACTGAGAGAGGACCAAGGCGCAGCGCGTGGAAAGTACATCTTTTTTTATTTTAAAGAAGGAAAAAACAAAACAACAAACGACCGTGAAGCTATACAAACATCAGTGCTGACACAAAACACTTCGACATAGACCATTCCCCACAAACAGCTAAAGCCTATGGTTGCCTTAAATATGGCTCCCAATCAGAGACAACAATAACCAGCTGTCTCTAATTGAGACCCAATTCAGGCAACCATAGACTTTCCTAGATACCTACACTCAACCATAGACACAGCTAGACTACTATACTAAACATAAACCCAACTACTCTAATAAACCCCCTAAACCTTACAACCACCCTAGACACTACAAAAAACACATACATTCCCCATGTCACACCCTGACCTAACTAAAATAATAAAGAAAACAAAGAATACTAAGGCCAGGGCGTGACACCGAGAACCTGTGACATCAGAAAGTCTATAGGACAAACTGGATAAGTGACTGAACTAATAGGCAAGAGACAATAGTGGCAGACTTGGTAGATTTTAATTATGTTTTAGTTGTCTTTAAGCAGGAAGTTGTACTATGATGTCATTTTGCTGAGTCTACCATTAAATTAGTTTAATGTTACACATTAGTACAATTCCCAAAAATGTGATAAATGGAAATGTGAATATTCTACCCAAGAATGGGAAGAAACGTGTCAGTTACCAATCTGAATCTGGTTTACAGTACCCCTGCCGCACCATTTTGAACTGTGTGATGGCAGACAGGCCAGGCCTGAGGAGGGATCTCTCTTCCAGACTTTCAGAAACACTGCAGTGCATGTGATCAGGGATAGCCCTGCTCAGCCTGCCGTCTGTCCAGCCAGCCAGGGTAGGAACAAACATAACTCATTGTTTTCAGATGGCGGAATTGGACTTCCATCAAGTCCATTTAATTAGCACTAAGGTGAAGAGCAAAGCAAGTAGAGAGAAGCAAGGAAATTGTGAGGTGCACGTAGCGTATTGCATGCTTGACCCGGAATACAGTGTGATGCTATGCATCTGCCATATGCCTTTCTACAAATATAAGGCATATGAAGAAATTAATTATTGATGAAGAATAAGACCATTATTCACAATTGTACAGAACGCAAATGGTTTAGAAACCATGGGCTGGCACGTTTTTGGTTAAAGTGTTGGACTTGGACCAAAAGGTTGCAAGGTAAAAATGTGATGTTCTGCCCCTGAACAAGGCAGTTAACCCACTGTTCCTAGGCCGTCATTGAAAATAAGAATTTGTTCTTAATTAACTGACTTGCCTAGTTAAATAAAGGTAAAAAAATAATAAAATGTTGCCCTGTCATAGTGTGTCCTTGGACTCAAATTACTGTTTTATTGTCTTACTATTACTGCGTTATAGCTCATTGGTTTATAGATATTAGTCTTGTGAACACAGGCATTCAGGCAGTCAGTCAGTCAGTCCTACAGGCTGAGCATCCCCCCTGAGGCATCAAGATGCAGTGAGCTGTGGTACCCATGTAGCTTACCCCACCCTCCTTCCCTCTGGCATCTTAAATAATTCACTCAGTGCATATTAGCTGTGTGAATAAGGAAAAAAGAGACAGATCAGAGCCCTTTTTACTCTAGCAGAGTTTTCTGTAGCGTCATGGCAACCGCTGCTGGAAGAACCCCCCCCCCCCTCCCTTTCTCTCGCTTCACACACCTCACTGCACTCTGGTCCTGCATAGAGACAGCGTCTCCGAGTGGAGAGAGCAGCACCTACGGCCAGACTCTCTGAGCCCCTGCAATGTGCCAGGCTCAGCGTCTGCACGGCACGTCTCTCCTCACTGCTTATCGATTCTCCCAGCCTTTGCTCCTCCCTCCCTTGCTCCCTCCCTCTCCCTCCCTCTTCTTCGCTCCTCCCTCCCTCGCTCCCTCTCCCTCCTTCTCCTTCGCTCCTTTACTCTCCCTCTCCCTCTCCCTCTCTCTCTCTCCATTCCAGCCCTCCTTCCTTCCTTCCACCCTCCCTTTCACCCTGCGTCTAATTTTCAAAGCTCAGCATTCCCCTCTGCGTGTACTGTAGCGAGAGAACAAATGAACGAGAGGAGGAGGAGCAGAGTCCAGAGTACGCCATAACCCCCCCCCACACCCAATTGATGACAAGTAGGATTTTTATTGAGTAGCTTTTCAGCCAATGAGGCTGCAGTGCCGGGAAATACAGCAGTGAAACGGCACATAGCTTTGATGCTGGTGCTGATTTGCAGTGTGAGAGAATGTTTATGTGCGCGTGTATTTCATTTCATTTTCCCCAGATCTGATTAACTCCTCACTACAGGCAACTGTTTTGTGTCAGTGTGTGTGAAGAGGGCTTTCGTGAAGAGACCCCCGGGGGTGACTGCGGGGACTGAGCACTTACAAGAGGCTTATCTCCTTCAGAGTGGGATAAACCCAAAAAACTATTCATCTCAAACATTTCTTCTCCTAAGACCTTATCTCAAGCGTCCTGCAGGTACTACAGACAGAAGTACCCTCCCTCTCTCTCTTTTTCTCCAGGAGACAACAGCTCTACGATACAGGTAAGGTGTCACTTCTTACTGTATGTACATATTTGTTGATCGGTGATGAGTGCCGTGGTCATGTATCATTTAGTCATGGCAGTAACCAGCCTCATTACACTGCCCGTCTACCTAGAGGACTGCAGTGGGAGAGGAAAGGCTCAAGGTAATTATAGCAGACAATGATCTCTTCCCCAGTTTTAATTTCCTCTGGCTTAATGTAGAGACACTGCAGGGAAAGGGAGGCTGCCAGTGGAACTTTCTCTCTCAGTATTGAGGCAAGTCCTCATGCGCAGCTTCATACAGTGCTGCAGTATCACGTTACATAATAGTAGAAAATGTGTGTAAGAGAGTAGAACTTGGGATGGGGCTGTTTTTCACATTAAAAAACATTGAAACAACATATTTCACAGTCCTCTACTTATTATGGATACCATTCACTTCAAGTATGCCAATTCAACTATAACTGAAGTGATCAGTGGAGTGTGTTTTAGTCCCAATTCAATGTTTGATCAAATGCCTTTTCCATTTTTTAAATATTTTTTTTACCCTAAACCAAAATCTGAGAGAAATTTACAAACAACCAATTTTCTATTGATCTGTTGACATCACGTTTATATGCAGTTATCTGGTTGATATAAGTCCATTTGTTTTCTATCTTTAAATTTAGACTAAAAGGAAGTTAAATGGTTGATAAAATGACATGATGACAGTTTTGAAGTAACATGATGAGAGGAACAGCCCCGTTCCACTATACATTCTGCTGCGCTGGGGGGCGCATGCAAGGTCAATTCTGCTGAACAAGCTATTCTGAAAGAGCCCATGCATGCATTGAAGAGGTGCTACCCTGTACTGTAATGGATTAAAAGTAATGATATTAACTGTCAAAGCTAGGTTTCTCATACCAAATGAACCACATCGCCCCTTTCCACCATGTGTAGCTTGTACCTAAGGTCATTGCATCATCATTGACTACGTTGACTGCGTATCTTTTCTTGGGTTAATTTCAAAGTCTTCCACACCACTCTGAAGGGTACCGTTTACCTGATAAAAGTGTACCTCAGTGAAAATGCAGCAGTTTATATCAGGTTATAAAACCTGATCTACTGAGCAATTCCATATTCCTCATATGCAAACTTTAGTCATGAGTCATTAGCATAAGGATGGAACCTCTATATACCACATCAGGATGTAAACGATGGTATTGAGAGGCAGCATTATCCAAGGTGACAAGTGAGTGTCTTTCTATGGGGCTGTTGTGTTCTCAGGTGGTGTTTCAGGCCAGTCGGTCTTCAGGGCCACTATGTGTACAGGACTGGGACTCTCCAGGTTTAGAACCTCCTATAGCTCCTCCCACCAGCTTCCTCCGGTGTACAGGACTGCCCGTACTGGGACTCTCCTGGTTAAGATGCATAGGGGTCCGCCTCCTCTGGCACAGCAGAGGTGATTCAGAGGAGCCATAGCCGCAGCACTCGCTCTCTTTCTCTCTCTCTCACTTGCACACATATGCAGACTCGCGCGCACACACACACACACACACACACACACACACACACACACACACACACACACACACACACACACACACACACACACACACACACACACACACACACACACACACACACACACACACACACACACACACACACACACACACACACACACACAGTTGTCGAGGGAATAGTGCTGAGCTGGCCGTGTCATGGGGGAGGATACTGGGATACGTACCAGTGCTAGTTCATAAATCAGTGAAATGGAGTCAGGGCTATTTTGGGTCGTAGGGGTAAGTGGGAGAGACATGTCTGGGGTTGTACTGCCTGGTTAAAATGGACGGGCTTTCAAAGGAATGAGGCAACACTACAGTAATTTGTAAGTAGAGGAGGTCAATTGCTGTTTTCTCTCCTGGTCAACATAAAAGCATTCTCGTACATCGATAGGTCTTCTACTCTTCACGTTGGAGTGGTTGGGCAGCTGAAATGGAAAGGCCTTGATGCTTCACCACAATATCTCGCTCTCTCTCTAGCTCTCTCTCTCTTTCTCTCTCTGTCTCTCTCTCTCTCTGTCTCTCTCTCTCTCTCTGTCTCTCTCTCTCTCTCTCTCTCTAACTCTCTCTCTCTCTCTCTCTCTCTCTCTCTCTCTCTCTCTCTCTCTCTCTCTCTCTCTCTCTGTCTCTCTCTGTCTCTCTCTCTCTCTCTGTCTCTCTCTCTCTCTCTCTCTCTCTCTAACTCTCTCTCTCTCTCTCTCTCTCCCTCTCTCTCTCTCTCTCTCTCTCTCCTCCCTCTCTCTCTCTCTCTCTCTCTCTCTCTCTCTCTCTCTCTCTCTCTCTCTCTCTCTCTCTCTAACTCTCTCTCTCTCTCTCTCTCTCTCTCTCTCTCTCTCTCTCTCTCTCTCCCTAAGATTTTATGCAGTAATAAAATGTTTGTATGATATCTCCCAGAAGATGTTTATTAACGACACGCCAGGTGCACATTGAGATGATACTTAGATTAGATTTTTCATTGTGAGTCAAACTGTACATAAGCTAGGGAAGTCTTCATGTGGCCATAGCAGACATTACTGTAACACATTCTGTGAAGTACATACAGATGTTTTATAATGTGCATTGTAAACTGACTAAAGGGAACTATGTTTTTGTTAGACTGATGCACATTTTGGAAATGCAATGGTCTCTTGTAATTCTCTAACATGGCCTTTGTACCGTTTAGCCACCATTTAGCCATGTTACAGCCATCTGAGCCAATGATGTATTATGAATACATTTTTAGCCTACTTTTATAGTGAGCCTGGACTTCCCTCTAAAAGTTACTGACTTGCTGTCTTTGTTTCATTGGGAACTGCAGGCAAACACTGTCAGTTTACGCTTTACTGCCGTGGTAGAGGGTTTGTTTGTGTAGCCAGCCACTGGGGTCAGATAGGAGAGAGGAGAAAAAGAGAGACAATACAAAGGAAGGTAATGAGATGTTGTCAGAGTCCTATCTTCCTCTCTTCGCCCTCTCCAGGTCCACTGCTACTGAAGCTAGCTGCCTGCCACCCCAATTGTCACTGCTTCTAGACAATAATGAAACCACCCTACAGGTTATTTGGCATACACATTATGGCAAGCTACTGCTGTTATTCACATACTCAGAGATAAAGGCCTACGTGTTTAAGTTTTCTCTGCCTTATAGTATATAATACATACTGTATCTTTGGGATCCATAACATCAACCTTGTATTGATTCTAAAGTTTGAACAATCCCAAAATGCTATGTTCAACTTGCTTTAAGTGTCATATCTAGCCTGAACCAGTCTGGTTGTGCTAACTTCCACTCCTTGCCACTCCTTGTCATGCATGACAAGGCAAGGAGTGGAATGTTAGCACAAACAGACTATCATATCTGTGTTTCTTGTCGTTTCATGCACTACTAACCGTAAACAGACTCTGAGTCAAGGATCTTTTGAATGATAAAACATGCTCTTGTCCAGGGTCCCCCTTCCAGGCAAACCGATGACTCAGCGACCTCCATCATACGTCTTGTCTTATCATCAGGTGAATGATAATGGCAAGGAGAAGTAATCATTATTTTAAAGTGAAGGGATTTGGTAGATGGTTTTTCATTATTTTGACCTCCCCACATTATAATTGGAAGAGGAAGTGTAAACTCTAACATAGAGTGTTAACTCCAAACACATTTTCACTAGAGCAGCTGTTTAGCTGGTTAAACAAAGGTTAGCCATGTGTTTGCAAACATGTATGTCCAAGTCAAGAAGCGTATCAGCAGCCAGCAGCCTATTCATGGGTGATTTTTAAAAGCCTATGTCAGATACTCCAGTGAGTGTAATTGGCTTAATATTAAGAGTTGAGAAATAAATGTGACATTATTTACATTTTTAGAAAGAAGATATTCTCCTCTTTTCTACTGTAGGTATGTAATTCACAATCCGTTTATTATGTTGTTGGTTGCAATATTCACAAAAACATTCAAACAAAAAATCTATATATTTTTCTGTATGTATATTTTCGCCGACCCCTGCAGTACCTCCACGGACCCCTAGGGGGCCACGGATCCCCGGTTGAATACCCCTGCTCTAATGATTGAATAACTAGTGACTGAGTGTTGGTTAGAGAACTCCCCATTATCTCATAGTTGGAGTGAGAGACAACAATGCAGCTTTCATTGTTCCAGTTCAGAGTAGTGTAGACCAAACCCTGCAGTCCCAGTAGCACTGATCAAGTACTGATCACCGACTCAGGAGGCGGACACACCATCCACCGCTTCCGAATATATTACTCGCTAATGTTCAGTCTCTGGATAATAAAATAGACGAACTCAGGGTGAGGATCTCCTTCCAGAGAGACATCAGGGACTCTAATATACTCCATTTCATGGAATCATACAGCCAGCTGGGTTCTCAGTATATCGCGCAGACAGGAATAAAGAACTCTACTGGAAGAAGGGTTTTGTGTATGTTTCATGATTAACCACTCATGGTGTGATTGTGATAACGTACAGAAACTCAAGTCCTTTTGTCACCCAACCTAGAATACCTCACAATCAAACGCCGACCGTTTTACCTCCCAAGAGAATTCTCTTTGGTTATAGTCACAGCCATGTATATTCCCCCTCAAGCCAATACGATACCCCGACGGCCCTCAAGGAACTACACTGGACTTTATGCAAACTGGAAACCACATATACTGAGACCTCATTTATTGTTGCTGGGGATTTTAACAAAGCAAATTTGAGGAAAATGCTATCGATGTTTTATCAACACATTGACTGTAGTACTCGCGCTGGGAAATCATTCGAGCACTGCTATTCTCTCTTCCGTGACGCCTACAAGGCCCTCTCCTGCCCTCCCTTCGGCAAATCAGATGACGACTCCATTTTGCTCCTCCTTTCCTATAGGCAGAAACTCAAACAGGAAGGTCTATTCAATGCTGGTCTGACCAATCGGAATCCATGCTTCAAGATTGTTTTGATCATGCTGACTGGGATATGCTCCAGATAGCCTCGGATATTAACATTGATGTATACACGTACACGGTGATTGAGTTAATCAGGAAGTGTATAGGGGATGTTGTTCCCACGGTGACTTTTAAAACTTACCCAAACCGGAAACCGAACTATATACTGCGCGCGATATACTGAGATGGTAGTATTCACGTATGTGGCAGGGTCTACAGTCAATCACGGAATACAAAGAGAAAATCAGCCACGTCGTGGACACCAACATCTTGATCCCAGATAAGCTAAACACCTTTTGCCTGCTTTGAGGATAACACAGTGCCTTCGAAAAGGGCCCCTCACAAGGACTGTGGGCTCTCGTTCTCCGGGGCTGACGTCAGTAAAACATTTAAACGTGTTAACCCTCACAAGGCTGCCAGCCCAGATGCCATCCCAAGTCCTCAAAGCATGCGCAGACCAGCTGACTGGAGTGTTTACAGACATATTCCATTTCTCCCTATCCCAGTCTGCTGTCCACAATTGCTTCAATGGGTCCACCATTGTTCCTGTCCCAAGAAAGCAAAGGTAACTAAACTACATGACAATTGCCTCTGTCATCATGAAGTGCTTTGAGAGGCTAGTTAAGAATCGTATCACCTCTACCTTACCTTACACCCCAGACCCACCTCAGTTTGCTTACCGCCCCAATAGATCCACAGACGATGCAATCGCCATTGCATTTCACACTCCTCTATCCTACCTGGACAAGAGGAATACATATGTAAGAATGCTGTTCATTGACTATAGCTCAGCCTTCAACACCATAGTACCCTCCAAGCTCATCATCAGGCTCGGGGCCCTGGGTCTGAAACCCGCCCTGTGCAACCCAGTCTTGTACTTCCTGATGGGACAGCCCCCGGGTGGTGAAGGTAGGAAACAACTTCACTGATCCTCAACCCAGGGGCCCCACAAGGGTGCATACTCAGCCCCCTCCTGTACTCCCTGTTCACCCATGGCTGCGTGGCCACAATCATCTAGTTTGCAGACGACACAACCATAGTAGGCCTGATTACCAACAATGAAGAGACAGCCTACAGGGAAGAGGTGAGGGCTCTGGCGGAGTGGTGCCAGGAAATAACCTCTCCCTCAACGCCAACTAAAAGAAGGAGCTGATCGTGGACTTCAGGAAAAAGCAGAGGGAGCACGCCCCTTTCCACATTGACGGGACCACAGTGGAGAACGTGAAAGGCTTCAAGTTCCTCGGCGTACACATCAATGATGATCTGAAATGGTCCACCCACAGACAGTGTGGCGACGAAGGTGCAACAGCGCCTCTTCAACCTCAGGAGGCTGAAGAAATGTGGCTTGTCCCCCAAGACTCTCACAAACTTTTACAGATGCACAATTGAGAGCATCCTGTCAGGCTGTATCATCGCCTGGTATGGTAACTGCCACGCCCGCAACCACAGGGCTCTCCAGAGGATGGTGCGGTCTTCCAACATTTCACCGGGTGCACACTGCCTGCCCTCCAGAATACCTACAGCACCCAGTGTCACAAGAAGGCCAAAGAGATAATCAAGGACATCAACCACCTGAGCCACAGCCTGTTCACCCCGCTACCATCCAGAAGGCGAGGTCAGTACAGGTGCATCAAAGCAAAGACCAAGAGACTGAAAAACAGCTTCTATCTCAAGGCCATCAGACTGTTAAATAGCCATCACTAGCTGGCTTCCCCCCGGTTACTCAAACCTGCAACTTAGAGGCTGCTGCACTGGAACACTAGTCACTTGAATAATGTTTACATACTGCTTTACTCATCTTATATGTATATACCGTATTCTCTTCTACTGTATTCTAGTCAATGCCACTCCGACATTGCTCGTCCTAATATATATATATTTCTTAATTCCATTACTTTACTTTTAGTTTTGTGGGTATTGTTGTGAATTGTTAGATATTACTGCACTGTTGGAGCTAGGAACACAAGCATGCTGCTACACCCGCAATAACATCTGCTAAATATGTGTATGTGACCAGTACAATTTGATTTGATTTGATTAATATGTTTGATGAGCGCCACAGTGAGCCTGAACAATCAGGCCTGTTGCTATGTCTGTGTTGTTTTTCCTAACTGTTAGAAAGATATGCTGTCTATGTTGTATACCGGCAGAGTTGGAAGCTCAAGAGGTGAGAGAGGAGGACGTATAGCTGAGAATTCTCATAGCTGAGTTGAGTCCACATCAGCACAAACTCCATTGACTGGGGTGGGCAACTATTGCAGAAAGGGCTTCCCCCTGTACTTCCCTACATCTGGTTGATGCGTGTGGGTAATCTAATTAAAGTTCCATCAATGACGTGTTAAACCATGATTGAATTTCTGAGAAATCTATGCAGCCATGTTAATGGGCAAACAGCAATCGAAACTATATCATATGACATTTACCCTCCTCTGTTAAATAAGGACAGCTCAACTTCACTGCCCCCTATTGGTCAGAATCAAGATCTTCAATTATAGACTTGTGCATCACCACAATGTGGGTGCAAAGATCTCAGAATAGCAACATTGTACATACTATCTTCAAATGATTTAGTGAGACTGAGAATATATCCATCCCACATTGAATGTTGTAAGTTAAGAATATTGACTATGTTGTGACCAGGAAAAACCTGAAGAGACAGGGAGAGTATTATGCTTCTTTGTGCGGACATGCTGAGAATCATCCTTCCATAATGATGCCAGTTTGTCTTCCTTGCTCTTCCTCTTTCTCTCAAGCAAGAAATCCTGGTGAGCTGCTGAAGCAGAAAATAGAAGATGTCCAGACAGAGTTTAGTTTGGTTGATATAAGTTCCTAAGATATGATGCAGGCCTCCTGCTGATGATGTAATTGCTGGCACAGCCTTAACTTTCAACGTTGAAGGATTCAGTCTAAAGAATACTAGTGGTTCTCCAGTTTCCTTAGCAATACAGAAAAACCACAGAAGAAAAAACAGAAAATCTTCAAATCTATTCAAATCACCATTGACATTGTTGAGAGAGCATAGAAAAGGCAGATAAATGGGGTGCAAAGAGATAAGTGAATTAATCAGTCCCTTATAGAAGGCCTTTCCCTCAGTAGCCTACTCAGTCAAGTTGCCCCAGATCCGTTGACTGGGGCAACACGCTCTGCTCTTTGTGTAGGGTGATGAATTCAGACTGAGCTCTCTCTCTCCTTTATCCTCTCCCCCTAGCCCATCTCTAACTGTTTCAACCAGCTCTAGTCGGTCAAGCTATTTTAGGTACCAGCAGGAAGCACAAAAATAATGAGCGTGTGTATAATAGACAGAAAATGAGCGATGGAGGGAGAGAGAGAGTGTGTGTGTGTGTGTGTGTGTGTGTGTGTGTGTGTGTGTGTGTGTGTGTGTGTGTGTGTGTGTGTGTGTGTGTGTGTGTGTGTGTGTGTGTGTGTGTGTGTGTGTGTGTGTGTGTGTGTGTGTGTGTGTGTGTGTGTGTGTGTGGGAGAGAAAGAGAGAGAGAGAGAGAGAACTAAACCAAGAGCAGCCAAGAGGGTAAGAAAGAGTCAAAACGTCTGACTGGCCTAATTTGAGCAACCTTGGAAAGACAGAGGAGACAGAGGCTCTGTGATGGTGTTGAGATGGAGGGACCGTGATGGTATTGGGATGGAGGGACTGTGATGGCGTTGGGATGAAGGGACTGTGATGGTGTTGGGATGGAGGGACTGTGATGGCGTTGGGATGGAGGGACTGTGATGGTGTTGGGATGGAGGGACTGTGATGGTGATGGGATGGAGGGACTGTGATGGTGTTGGGATGGAGGGACTGTGATGGTGTGGGATGGAGGGACTGTGATGGTGTTGGGATGGAGGGACTGTGATGGTGTTGAGATGGAGGGACCGTGATGGTGTTGGGATGGAGGGACTGTGATGGCGTTGGGATGAAGGCACTGTGATGGTGTTGGGATGGAGGAACTGTGATGGTGATGGGATGGAGGGACTGTGATGGTGTTGGGATGGAGGCTCTGTGATGGTGTTGAGATGGAGGGACAGTGATGGTGTTGGGATGGAGGGACTGTGATGGTGTTGGGATGGAAGGACTGTGATGGTGTTGGGATGGAGGGACTGTGATGGTGTGGGATGGAGGGACTGTGATGGTGTTGGGATGGAGGGACTGTGATGGTGATGGGATGGAGGGACTGTGATTTTGTTGGGATGGAGGGACTGTGATGGTGTGGGATGGAGGGACTGTGATGGTGTTGGGATGGAGGGACTGTGATGGTGTTGGGATGGAGGGACTGTGATGGTGTTGGGATGGAGGGACTGTGATGGTGTTGAGATGGAGGGACTGTGATGGTGATGGGATGGAGGGACTGTGATGGTATTGGGATGGATGGACTGTGATGGTGTTGAGATGAAGGGACTGTGATGGTGTGGGATGGAGGGACTGTGATGGTGTTGGGATGGAGGGACTGTGATGGTGTTGGGATGGAGGGACCGTGATGGTGTTGGGATGGAGGGACTGTGATGGTGTTGGGATGGATGGACTGTGATGGTGTTGGGATGAAGGGACTGTGATTGTGTGGGATGGAGGGACTGTGATGGTGTTGGGATGGAGGGACTGTGATGGTGTTGGGATGAAGGGACTGTGATGGTGTTGGGATGGAGAGACTGTGATGGTGATGGGATGGAGGGACTGTGATGGTGTTGGGATGGAAGGACTGTGATGGTGTTGGGATGGAGGGACTGTGATGGTGTGGGATGGAGGGACTGTGATGGTGTTGGGATGGAGGGACTGTGATGGTGATGGGATGGAGACTCTGTGATTTTGTTGGGATGGAGGGACTGTGATGGTGTGGGATGGAGGGACTGTGATGGTGTTGGGATGGAGGGACTGTGATGGTGTTGGGATGGAGGGACTGTGATGGTGTTGGGATGGAGGGACTGTGATGGTGTTGAGATGGAGGGACTGTGATGGTGATGGGATGGAGGGACTGTGATGGTATTGGGATGGATGGACTGTGATGGTGTTGAGATGAAGGGACTGTGATGGTGTGGGATGGAGGGACTGTGATGGTGTTGGGATGGAGGGACTGTGATGGTGTTGGGATGGAGGGACCGTGATGGTGTTGGGATGGAGGGACTGTGATGGTGTTGGGATGGATGGACTGTGATGGTGTTGGGATGAAGGGACTGTGATTGTGTGGGATGGAGGGACTGTGATGGTGTTGGGATGGAGGGACTGTGATGGTGTTGGGATGGAGAGACTGTGATGGTGATGGGATGGAGGGACTGTGATGGTGTTGGGATGGAGGGACTGTGATGGTGATGGGATGGAGGCTCTGTGATGGTGTTGGGATGGAGGGACTGTGATGGTGTGGGATGGTGATGGGATGGAGGGACTGTGATGGTGTTGAGATGGAGGGACTGTGATGGTGTTGGGATGGAGAGACTGTGATGGTGATGGGATGGAGGGACTGTGATGGTGATGGGATGGAGGGACTGTGATGGTGTGGGATGGAGGGACTGTGATGGTGTTGGGATGGAGGGACTGTGATGGTGATGGGATGGAGGGACTGTGATGGTGTGGGATGGAGGGACTATGATGGTGTTGGGATGGAGGGACTGTGATGGTGATGGGATGGAGGCTCTGTGATGGTGTTGGGATGGAGGGACTGTGATGGTGTGGGATGGTGATGGGATGGAGGGACTGTGATGGTGTTGAGATGGAGGGACTGTGATGGTGTTGGGATGGAGAGACTGTGATGGTGTTGGGATGGAGGGACTGTGATGGTGATGGGATGGAGGGACTGTGATGGTGTGGGATGGAGGGACTGTGATGGTGTTGGGATGGAGGGACTGTGATGGTAATGGGATGGAGGGACTGTGATGGTGTGGGATGGAGGGACTGTGATGGTGTTGGGATGGAGGGACAGTGATGGTGTTGGGATGGAGGGACTGTGATGGTGTTGGGATGGAGGGACTGTGATGGTGTTGGAATGGAGGGACTGTGATGGTGTTGGGATGGAGGGACTGTGGTGGTGTGGGATGGAGGGACTGTGATGGTGTTGGGATGGAGGGACTGTGATGGTGTTGGGATGGAGGGACTGTGATGGTGTGGGATGGTGATGGGATGGAGGGACTGTGATGGTGTTGGATGGAGGAACTGTGATGGTGTTGGGATGGAGGGACTGTGATGGTGATGGGATGGAGGGACTGTGATGGTGTGGGATGGAGGGACTGTGAAGGTGTTGGGATGGAGGGACAGTGATGGTGTTGGGATGGAGGGACTGTGATGGTGTTGGGATGGAGGGCCTTTGAGACTGTGTCCAGATGGGTGCCTTGCACTTAGATCACTGTCAGCCTCTCACAATGACAGATCCTGTCCTGAGACATTACTAATTTATAATAATAGTCCTGAATATGAATCATGTTAAAAATCATTTCCTGTCTTTGATCCTTGACCCAGCCAATTTATTTACTGGAGCCAGCTATTTTTATTTAAAATGTGACTTCTTCCAATTGCTTGGGTTAGTTAGTTATTGTATTAATATCCAGTATAGCTATTACCATTAGTACCCAGTTAGTTGAGTTAGTGTTTTGACTAGCTATTTCAAGTTTAAAATACAGTACCAATGTCTTACTCCTTCTATAGAATATTGCAGTGGGTAGCACACATGACCGAGATAAATTTCATGAAGATCACTGTAGAGAGGACAAAATGCGGAAGATTTTGGTGTCTTTTGCAAGCTGAAAAAAGTTATTGTAAATCGTCATGGCATACAGTGCATACTATAAAGTACTGGTCTGGCACAACATACCTGATATAATTCACTGGGAAGTGCACTTTTAGATCAATGAGATTACTGTTGGCTTTGTTCATTTGTTCATTTCTCTCAAAGATAGCAACTGTAGACAAACATTTCTCTTGAAGATAGCAACTGTGGAGAAGCATTTCTCTTGAAGATAGCAACTGTGGAGAAGCATTTCTCTTGAAGATAGCAACTGTGGACAGGCATTTCTCTTGAAGATAGCAACTGTGGACAAACATTTCTCTTGAAGATAGCAACTGTAGGCAAACATTTCTCTTGAAGATAGCAACTGTAGACAAACATTTCTCTTGAAGATAGCAACTGTAGGCAAACATTTCTCTTGAAGATAGCAACTGTAGGCAAACATTTCTCTTGAAGATAGCAACTGTGGAGAAGCATTTCTCTTGAAGATAGCAACTGTGGAGAAGCATTTCTCTTGAAGATAGCAACTGTGGACAGGCATTTCTCTTGAAGATAGCAACTGTGGACAAACATTTCTCTTGAAGATAGCAACTGTAGGCAAACATTTCTCTTGAAGATAGCAACTGTAGACAAACATTTCTCTTGAAGATAGCAACTGTAGGCAAACATTTCTCTTGAAGATAGCAACTGTAGGCAAACATTTCTCTTGAAGATAGCAACTGTAGACAAACATTTCTCTTGAAGATAGCAACTGTGGACAAACATTTCTCTTGAAGATCCAACTGAGGAAAGGCATTTCTCTTGAAGATAGCAACTGTGGAGAAGCATTTCTCTTGAAGATAGCAACTGTGGAGAAGCATTTCTCTTGAAGATAGCAACTGTGGAGAAGCATTTCTCTTGAAGATAGCAACTGTGGACAAACATTTCTCTTGAAGATAGCAACTGTAGACAAACATTTCTCTTGAAGATAGCAGCTGTGGGGAAGCATTTCTCTTGAAGATAGCAACTGTGGACAAACATTTCTCTTGAAGATCCAACTGAGGACAAGCATTTCTCTTGAAGATAGCAACTGTGGACAAACATTTCTCTTGAAGATCCAACTGAGGACAGGCATTTCTCTTGAAGATAGCAACTGTGGAGAAGCATTTCTCTTGAAGATAGCAACTGTGGAGAAGATTTTCACTTGAAGATAGCAACTGTGGAGAAGCATTTCTCTTGAAGATAGCAACTGTGGACAAACATTTCTCTTGAAGATAGCAACTGTAGACAAACATTTCTCTTGAAGATAGCAGCTGTGGAGAAGCATTTCTCTTGAAGATCCAACTGAGGACAAGCATTTCTCTTGAAGATAGCAACTGTGGACAAACATTTCTCTTGAAGATCCAACTGAGGACAAGCATTTCTCTTGAAGATAGCAACTGAGGACAAGCATTTCTCTTGAAGATAGCAGCTGTGGACAGACATTTCTCTTGAAGATGGACAAGTATCTTTGTCCTGTGTTGTCCTTGTCGCCCTTGCACGTCTGGATGTCATGCTGCTGAAATGTCATGCTGCAATTTTTTGATCTGACACTTTCTGATTTTCCCCAGTGCTTGCATTTTTTTTTTTACAAAAAGGAAAGCATTTGTATTGTTCCCTGCCTGCCACAGAAGGACTGGCGATTGCCCAGATCTGTCAGGCTTTGTAGTTGGTGGCACGAAGCAGAATGTGGAAAAATAACTTAAAAAGAGGGCACTAAACCAGGTTTATAGCTGATTTTTGTTATCTTAAATTTTCAGTAAGGCCTTCAGTTTTTCCTGAACAAATTCACTGGCCAGGAAAAAACTTAGGGCCCTACTCAGCAGTTGTGATGCTATATTTTTGTCATTATTGATAACTGGAGAAAAAAAAACTCTGACATAATCTGCATGCTTGATTATTGATGCCAATATGTTTTACATCATTGATATGTTACGCAAATCTAGAACTAGTTATGTCACCAGGTGGTGAGGAGCCTATAGTATTCTAGAATTAGTTATGTCACCAGGTGGTGACTAGCCTATAGTATTCTAGAACTAGTTATGTCACCAGGTGTTGACTAGCCTATAGTATTCTAGAACTAGTTATGTCACCAGGTGGTGACTAGCCTATAGTATTCTAGAACTAGTTATGTCACCAGGTGGTAACTAGCCTATAGTATTCTAGAACTAGTTATGTCACCAGGTGGTAACTAGCCTATAGTATTCTAGAACTAGTTATGTCTCCAGGTGGTAACTAGCCTATAGTATTCTAGAACTAGTTATGTCACCAGGTGGTGACTAGCCTATAGTATTCTAGAACTAGTTATGTCACCAGGTGGTAACTAGCCTATAGTATTCTAGAACTAGTTATGTCACCAGGTGGTGACTAGCCTATAGTATTCTAGAACTAGTTATGTCACCAGGTGGTGACTAGCCTATAGTATTCTAGAACTAGTTATGTCACCAGGTGGTGACCAGCCTATAGTATTCTAGAACTAGTTATGTCACCAGGTGGTGACTAGCCTATAGTATTCTAGAACTAGTTATGTCACCAGGTGGTAACTAGCCTATAGTATTCTAGAACTAGTTATGTCACCAGGTGGTGACTAGCCTATAGTATTCTAGAACTAGTTATGTCACCAGGTGGTGACTAGCCTATAGTATTCTAGAACTAGTTATGTCACCAGGTGGTGACTAGCCTATAGTATTCTAGAACTAGTTATGTCACCAGGTGGTGACCAGCCTATAGTATTCTAGAACTAGTTATGTCACCAGGTGGTGACTAGCCTATAGTATTCTAGAACTAGTTATGTCACCAGGTGGTGACTAGCCTATAGAATTCTGTTGATGATGTGAAAGAAGTTCAGGCTGCAATGCCCCATGCGGTAGAGTGTATATGAATACATCTATTACTTTTAATGATCAGAGAATGTTCTATTTCACATAATCATATCCTTTAGTCTTCCAAGTGGTTGGATGTTTGGTAGGTCATCTTATAAAGTAGGTTTATGTGAAAGAGTAATTGAAAATGACTCCTCTTATTTCACAATTGATCTCAGTTAATTATAATAGAATTCTCAGGTCAATACATTTAATTACAGTTGGAGACAGGAGATTTTAATAAGGAAGAGCGTAATTAGTAAATGTCTGCTTCATTTTCCAATAGTTTCAAAGTAAGGAGTCTGATATTATGTCTGTGTTGTGACAGCTGGATCGTTCTCCTTTTAACTATTCTGTGATGTACATGCGGTGCTATATGTATGATAATACATTGAAGAGGAATGAAGATGAACCGACAGTTCCTCAATGTAACTTCTTCTTGCTTGAGCCTGAGGCCTTTACCAATATGGCTGATCACAACAGTTTTACAGCATTAGCCTAGACTATACAATGTTCCAGGTGTACGATCTAGTCCAAACACAGGAAGTAGAACATTGCCATTCACTTCCTGGGTATTTGGCCTGATTCAGGTAAACAGCCTTCCTTTCTTCCTACTTTGTGAGATTATTGTCATAAAAAAGGGCACAGTAACCAAATTACATTTTGACTCAGATTTATTTCACTTGAAAATGTATGCCAAGCAAAAACCATTGATGTAAAAGTTTAACAAACCATACAACTATGCATAAGGACTACTTTGAATAATTTCCATAGAAAATTTCACCAAAACTGTGCAAATGAAAAGTTTGCTAACAGAATTACGGTAAAATCTCCCTCAGTTTTTTATGCGACCACGTTTTCCCCAAAAATCTGAATTAAGATTCAAAGATGTTAGCAGAAAGAATGGGGTGTCAGCTATGACTTTATACCTTGAGTTTGAGAGAAAATATTTTGGTTATTGAACTGCAGTAGGTGAAGTGGATTTACATCCGTTAACGGAATTACAGTCCCGGAATTACATAATGGGTCCCTGATCTGTATAATACAGAAATGCATAATTATGGATATGAATATCATTCTCTTCATGGTGACGTATCCTGAATAGGTACACAAAGATAGAAATATGCAATATCCTTATTTTGCATATTTGGGTATTATTCTACACATGAGTTAATATTGTAATGAACTCCACCCACAAACAAGACCACATTTGGTTGGTCTGGACCAGACCAAATCTGAAACAATCATACACGTCTATGTTTCACAAGTTTGGGCATCACAGTACAGCACAGTAGAGTAGAGTTCAGTACAGTCCAGTATAGTACAGTATAGTAGATATGTTCAGTACAGTAGAGTACAGTACAATACAGTAGGTCTGGCCAGGGACCTCATGATACGATATTATCACGCCACTTAGGTGCCAGTATGATATGTATTGAGATTCTTGCGATTCTCCCGATTCTGTATTTATTGCGATTCGATACTGGGATTTTATTGCGATTTGATGTTCCAAACATATTGCTGACTATACTGTCTGTCTGCTGCGGAGAGAGCCAGAGAAAACACATGTTGATCAGTTAGGTCAATTAAAGTGATGAAAACATTTTTGCCCATTAGTTAAAAAGAAGACGGCGAACAAGCTATAGGAAGAAAAATACTGGGGTTTTGGCGCAGGTGCAGCCGACTAGCGCTAGCTAACGCTACCTACAGTAGAATTTTTTAAATAATATATACACTACTGTTCAAAAGTTTGGGGTCACCTAGAAAGGCCCTTGTTTTTGAAAGAAAACCACATTTTTTTGTCCATTAAAATAACATCAAATTGATCAGAAATACAGTGTAGACATTGTTAATGTTGTAAATGACTATTGTAGCTGGAAACATCAGATTTGTAATGGAATATCTACATAGGCGTACAGAGGCCCATTATCAGCAACCATCACTCCTGTGTTCCAATGACACCAGTCTCAATGTCAACAGTGAAGAGGCGACTCCGGGATGCTGGCCTTCTAGGCAGAGTTGCAAAGAAAAAGCCATATCTCAGACTGGCCAATAAAAAGAAAAGATTAAGATGGGCAAAAGAACACAGACATTGGACAGAGGAACTCTGCCAAGAAGTCCAGCATCTCGGAGTTGCCTCTTCACTGTTGATGTTGAGACTGGTGTTTTCAAATGGATCCAGGCTCTGTCTGTTTCTGACTCAATTATAAGCATCATATAATCTCACACCTTTTACATGAACGCTGACCCATAACATGCCTGAGCAGATCACCTGGAAATAGGCAAGTCTTCTCAACAGAGTCCCCCACCTTCTTGATCAGCCCCACTGATAACTGTCTTACTGTTGAGACTACTGCTGCTGGTTCACTGTGATACTATCTGCACATTACTGCCATTTGTAGACTACACCTCCCTAGTTGTATTCTTGGCTGTCTTGTAGTTGCACTGTCAGCATTACGAGGGGCCCGGAGAGACACGTTTGTGTGTGGGTTTGTGTATCAAACTCCTCCTTTAATATATCTCAGCAATAGTTGATTTTTGAACTTTATCGTGGACCTTTATTTGTATAATAACGGGAGTGGTTCTTGCCAGTCAGGAATTACATTTTTGAAATGAGCACCAGTTCTTTTTTTTCTCTCTCTCTGTTTTACTAGCTGCCCCTGCTGACATCATGTGGCCATTTTAGGACTGGCCTACGTGCTCTTATTACAGAGATATAAACATACTTTCTGGTCAATTACATCAAAATGTAACTTAATCAGAGGGGATCAACATAACAATCTTTCTCTGTAAGTGTGAAAGAGAGAGAGAGAGAGAGAGAGAGAGAGAGAGAGAGAGAGAGAGAGAGAGAGAGAGAGAGAGAGAGAGAGAGAGAGAGAGAGAGAGAGCGAGAGCGAGAGCGAGAGCGAGAGCGAGAGCGAGAGCGAGAGCGAGAGCGAGAGAGAGAGAGAGAGAGAGAGAGAGGAGATTCATCTTTGTACGTTACACCCCTGCATTGCAGTGCTGCCTGCAGGATCTGCAAAGGATGCAGTGCCCATCCTCTTTGCCGTCACAGCGGAGGGAAGTGAAACGTGGTCCAAATAACATTGACGACTAGAAGCACCCCTGCATGCAACTCAGCACAAACACACATTAACACTACGGCCCGGGTTTACTTTCTCTCTCTTTGACGGCTTGGTTGTTATCATGTCCTAGCTTAGCAGTCCCCACGGCTGAACTGAACCACTCATGTGTATCTGGGTCCAGGTTGAGAGAGTTTCTCTCACAGATAGATGCACTGGGGTTGATTTGGTTTTGAGGTGCAGGAGCGGAGGGGGGCACGGGGAGGGAGGGGGTGCCGGGAATACCGTACGGCAGAAGGGGGGAACAGGAACCCTCAGGGATCAATAATTCAGGAGCTCCAGACCACTGTTATGTTTTCTATGCACTATGACCTTGCAGAATGGCTTGTCAAACGGCACCATCATACTAGAGCTGCTGAATCGATACAGTTAGAACGGGGACTGGTCGAATCTGGTTTGTCGCCACTGTCTGTATTTATTTATTTTATTTTATTTTACCGTTATTTTACCAGGTAAGTTGACTGAGAACACGTTCTCATTTGCAGCAATGACCTGGGGAATAGTTACAGGGGAGAGGAGGGGATGAATGAGCCAATTGTAAGCTGGGAATGTACTGTAGTACCATCTAACACTGTATTCACAACTCCACCCTGACTTCATCTTACAGGCCTACTGCAATATTTGTTTGATGTTGATGGGTAACAGCATGTGAGTCTTAATTAGGTTAATTACTATCATGGGGTTAATGTATTCTTTGAACATTCGAAGAAGAATCTGCTCCAAAGTATTGCATTCATCAATAGCTTATGTGCCTTCTTTAGCAACTGTGTTTGCAACTTTCCAAAGAAGATACTAACCCACCTACTACCATGTACCGGATCATGTGCGCCGTAAAATCTTCATGAGTCAAGATCAAGCTTCCCTCTTCTTTATGAGCAAGGTTCTTTCTATTGGTCCAGGTTTGATTTACGGAACATACAGTCGAGAAATATGGGTCTGTTTGAACACAGTATCATCATCAATCCACCACACACTTTAGACAAGTAAGTGACAACTAAAAACCCCTCTGGTCAGCCATATCTCTTCACTTGGGCTGGTGTTGTTCTGTAGTCTGTGAGTTGCAGATGTTAATCAAGGTCATGTTAAATTGATACGAATAAAAAAAAAAAAAGCTTTTTCTAACGGATTGTGAAAACTAAGTCTTCACATGGGGATTCAACGCTTGCAGTGCTGGAACAATGTGATAAGACATGTTGTTAGATAAAGCTATCCTGAGTTGATGATATGTTGGGAGTATTCTAATGAGCTTTTGGAAAAATCACTTGCATTTAATTGTATTATTTCCTCCTGTTAACACAAAGACAATTATGTTTGACTTTTTATTAGAATAATTGATATTCAAAGTAGTTTCCAAAAACTAGTCTTTTGGGAGTGTTTTTTCTGGTTCAATAAAAATGCACTTTGAAAAATGGAGCTAAGACCCAGTTCTTAGATAATTCTTTGTAGTCCTCAGAAAACCCAGTTTGGTATAGACAGTTGAACTGTAATCATCTGATATTTTCTCTAGGATAAACACTAACTAAATAATGGCCTAGTTAACGTCCTGTAATCTTTTCAATGAGCATAGAGCACTAACGTTACATTAAGACTTTGGGAAGGTTGGTCTCATATTTCAATAAACTGATTTCCACAGCCGCACGTTTCATTTATGAGATAGGTGACAGTAGCACATTTACATGTGCGTCACAACCTGCTATAGCCTACAGTACCAGTCAAACGTTTGGGCACAACTATTCATTCCAGAGTTTTTCTTAATTTTTTACTATTTTATACATTGTAGAATAATAGTGATGACACCCATACTATGAAATTACACATATGGAATCATGTAGTAACCCAAAAAGTGTTAAACAAATCAAAGTACAGTATATTTTAGACTTTAGATTCTTCAAAGTAGCAACCCTTTGCTTGATGACGGCTTTGCACACTCTTGGCATTCTCTCAACCAGCTTCACCTGGAATGCTTTTCCAACAGTCTTGAAGGAGTTCCCACATATGCTGAGCACTTGTTGGCTGCCTTTCCTTCACTCTGCAGTCCAATTCATCCCAAACCATCTCTATTGGGTTGAGGTCGGGTGATTGTGGAGGCCAGGTCATCTGATGCAGCACTCCATCCCTCTCCTTCTTGGTCAAATAGCCCTCACACAGCCTGGAGATGTGTTGGGTCATGGTCCTGTTGAAAACAAATTATAGTTCCACCAAACGTAAATCAGATGGGATGGCGTATCGCTGCAGAAGGTAGCCATGCTGTGGTAGCCATGCTGGTTAAGAGTAACTTAAATTTGAAATAAATCGCAGACAGTGTCACCACCAAAGCACCACCACACCATCACACCTCCTCCTCCATGCTTCACATTGGGAACCACACATGCAGAGATCATCCATTCAGCTAGTCTGCATCTCACAAAGACATGGCGGTTGGAATCAAAGATCTCAGACCAAAGGACAGATTTCCACCGGTTTAATGTCCATTGCTCGTGTTTCTTGGCCCAAGCAAGTCTCTTCTTCTTTTTGGTGTCCTTTCGTAGTGGTTTCTTTGCAGCAATTTGACCACAAATGCCTGATTCACGCAGTCTCCTCTAAACAGTTGAGATGTGTCTGTTACTTGAACTCTGTGAAGCATTTATTTGGGCTGCACTCTGAGGTGCAGTTAACTCAAATGAACTTATCCTCTGCAGCAGAGGTAACTCTGGGTCTTCCTTTCCAGTATGGCAGGTAGCCTAGTGGTTAGAGTTTTGGACCAGTAACTGAAAGGTTACTGGATTGAATCCCAGAGCTGACAATGTAAAAATCTGTTGTTCTGCCAGTTTCCCAGGCTCTGAAGACATGGATGTCGATTAAGGCAGCCCCCCGCACCTCTCTGATTCAGAGGGGTTGGGTTAAATGCGGAAGACATGTTTCAGTTGTACAACTGACTAGGTACCTTTTCTGTGGCGTTCCTCATCATAGCTCTTCATGGTTTTTGCGACTGCACTTGAAGAAACATTCAAAGTTCTTGACATTTTCCGGATTGACTGACCTTCATGTCTTAACGTAATGATGAACTGTCATTTCTCTTTGCTTCTTTGAACTGTTCTTGCCATAATTTGGATGGTCTTTTACCAAATAGGGCTATCTTCTGTATACCACCCCTACCTTGTTACAACACAACTGATTGGCTCAAACGAATTAAGAAGGAAAGAAATTCCACAAATTAACTTTTAACAAGGCATACCTGTTATTAATTGAAATGCATTCCAGGTGACTATCTCATGAAGCTGGTTGAGAGAATGTCAAGAGTGTGCAAATCTGTCATCAACACAAAGGGTGGCTACTTATAAAATATGTTTTGATTTGTTTAACAATTGTTGGTTACTGCGGTATTCCGTATGTGTTATTTCATAGTTTTGATGTCTTCACTATTATTCTACAATGTAGAAAATAATGAAAAAAAAAAAAAAAACTTGAATGAGTAGGTGTGTCCAAACCTTTTACTGGTACTGTATATAGGCCAGATACAGCATGGGGCTTCATGTGGGCTGTTATTGTCAGAGATAATAACCCTGGGAGAGAGAGGTCACTACCAAAGACAAGGTAATCAATTCCAGCCTACAACACGGTATCCCTTTCACCTGACATAACAGGACATTCCTGTCACATGATTTGTGTACAGTACAAGCATTGTTTGTTTGTCATTACTAATACTCAGTCAATGAAAACATGATCTGAACCTCTGGGCAACTTCCACCCAGAGACTGGCTGCTGTCTGATTTCTTGCCCGCCTCCCCAAAGTATGTGCTTGTCCACTCCATCTCATAGATGTAAAAGACATAAAATGGTGTTAAGGGAACTCCTGCTAACCCATTGTTACACAAATCAAATGCTTTAACATCCATGAGGGGGGAGTGAGTAAGTGGGTAGGGAGTGAGGGGGTATTAAGGAAGGTTTAGTGCAGTGGTATTCAAAGTCGGGGGAATTGCAGTGGGGTCGCCCCAAAAATGTATATATATATAGATATATCTCGTACAATAATCTGCACACTTCACCCCCCCCCCCCCCCCCCCAAAAAAAATAAATATATATATATACACAGCTCAAAAAAATAAAGGGAACAGTTAAACAACACAATGTAACTCCAAGTCAATCACACTTCTGTGAAATCAAACTGTCCACTTAGGAAGCAACACTGATTGACAATAAATTGCACATGCTGTTGTGCAAATGGAATAGACAACAGGTGGAAATTATAGGCAATTAGCAAGACACCCCCAATAAAGGAGTGGTTCTGCAGGTGGTGACCACAGACCACTTCTCAGTTCCTATGCTTCCTGGCTGATGTTTTGGTCACGTTTGAATGCTGGCGGTGCTTTCACTCTAGTGGTAGCATGAGACGGAGTCTACAACCTACAAAAGTGGCTCAGGTAGTGCAGCTCATCCAGGATCGCACATTAATGCGAGCTGTGGCAAGAAGGTTTGCTGTGTCTGTCAGTGTAGTGTCCAGAGCTTGGAGGCGCTACCAGGAGACAGGCCAGTACATCAGGAGACGTGGAGGAGGCCGTAGGAGGGCAACAACCCAGCAGCAGGACCACTACCTCCGCCTTTGTGAAAGGAGGAGCACTGCCAGAGCCCTGCAAAATGACCTCCAGCAGGCCACAAATGTGCATGTGTCTGCTCAAACGGTCAGAAACAGACTCCATGAGGGTGGTATGAGGGCCCGACGTCCACAGGTGGGGGTTGTGCTTACAGCCCAACACCGTGCAGGACGTTTGGCATTTGCCAGAGAACACCAAGATTGGCAAATTCGCCACTGGCGCCCTGTGCTCTTCACAGATGAAAGCAGGTTCACACTGAGCACATGTGACAGACGTGACAGAGTCTGGAGACGCCATGGAGAACGTTCTGCTGCCTGCAACATCCTCCAGCATGACCGGTTTAGCGGTGGGTCAGTCATGTTGTGGGGTGGCATTTCTTTGGGGGGCCGGACAGCCCTCCATGTGCTCGCCAGAGGTAACATGACTGCCATTAGGTACCGAGATGAGATCCTCAGACCCCTTGTGAGACCATATGCTGATGCGGTTGGCCCTGGGTTCCTCCTAATGCAAGACAATGCTAGACCTCCTGTGGCTGGAGTGTGTCAGCGGTTCCTGCAAGAGGAAGGCATTGATGGTATGGACTGGCCCGCCCGTTCCCCAGACCTGAATCCAATTGAGCACATCTGGGACATCATGTCTCGCGCCATCCACCAACGCCACGTTGCACCACAGACTGTCCAGGAGTTGGCGGATACTTTAGTCCAGGTCTAGGAGGAGATCCCTCAGGAGACCATCCGCCACCTCATCAGGAGCATGCCCAGGCGTTGTAGGGAGGTCATACAGGCACGTGGAGGCCACACACACTACTGAGCCTCATTTTGACTTGTTTTAAGGACATTACATCAAAGTTGGATCAGCCTGTAGTGTGGTTTTCCACTTTAATTTTGAGTGTGACTCCAAATCCAGACCTCCATGGGTTGATACATTTGATTTACATTGATCATTTTTGTGTGATTTTGTTGTCAGCACATTCAACTATGTAAAGAAAAAAGTATTTAATAAGAATATTTCATTCATTCAGATCTAGGATGTGTTATTTTAGTGTTCCCTTAATTTTTTTGAGCAGTGTATATTTAGATGATATATAATAAAACAGATTATTGTACGAGACAATATACAAACATTTTTGGTAAAGATAATTTGAAAAATAAAACTTCATTTAGTAAATATATGTATTGGTTTCTTTTCAACATAAGAGATGAAAATGTTATGAATTAAAGGTTATTTGTTCATGTAAAAATCTACATTTACCAATCATAAGGCGGTGTCTTCCGATTTGGGGTGGCGTGGGATTGCGAAATCTACAACAGAAAACAGAAAACAATGGGGTCCCCCCTGAAAAAGTTTTAATACCACTGGTTTAGGGAATATTGACATAGCTCAACATCAAGTCTTACTTATTCCAGCCGAGGGCATAACCGGACCATGCACAGTGAGCTTTGAGTTCAGTACTGCCCCCCTCTGTGCAAAGGGAGTCATAACATCCTGAAACATGGCAGAGACAGAGCACCTGCTGGGCTGGCCTGGCTGCCACCAGCTGTTCACTTCCACACAAACACATGGATGAGGCATTCCCTCTGGAGATGTCTTGGTGAGTTCTGGAGATGGATGAGGCATTCCCTCTGGAGGTGGCTGGCGGAATTCTGGAGGTGGATGAGGTATTCGCTCTTGGAGGTGGCTAAGGGAGTTCTGGAGATGGATGAGGTATTCACTCTGGAGGTGGCTAGGGGAGTTCTTAAGATGGATGAGGTATTCCCTCTGGAGGTGGCTGGGAGAGTTCTGGAGATGGATGAGGTATTCCTTCTGGAGGTGGCTGGGAGAGTTCTGGAGATGGATGAGGTATTCCCTCTGGAGGTGGCTGGGAGAGTTCTGGAGATGGATGAGGTATTCCCTCTGGAGGTGCCTGTTAGAGTTCTGGAGATGGATGAGGTATTCCCTCTGGAGGTGTGTGGGAGAGTTCTGGAGATGGATGAGGTATTCCCTCTGGAGGTGGCTGGGAGAGTTCTGGAGATGGATGAGGTATTCCGTCTGGAGGTGTCTGGGAGAGTTCTGGAGATGAGCAGAAATAGTACTTTTCCACTAAAGTCCTTACTGGAATGCTGATGGAGGATTCGGCTCAAACTAGAGGGGTTGGGAGGACAGGAACATGGAAGCTAGTTTGAAGACAAGGGAGAACATTATTATTTCAGTGTTTTTTAATGTCACCAATTTGTTGTGCAAATGAAAGGATACCATATGGCGGAAGGGTGATTTCTGCTAGAGTTAAACGGATGAATGGATGGGGTATGCAAAACTGCCTTTTCTCACAAACCAAAACATACAGGTCGCAACATGTTATTTACCAGTAGATTAAGCACAATCTTGACTCTGTAGGGCATACTAACTCAACATACTTGGAAGGCTAACTTCATACTGTAGAGCAGACTAACTCCATACTATATGGAAGGCTAACTCCACATACTGTAGAGCAGACTAACTCCATACTGTAGAGCAGAATAACTCCATATTGTATAGCAGACTAAGTCCATACTGTAGAGCAGACTAACTCCATACTGTAGAGCAGACTAACACCATATTGTATAGCAGACTAACTCCATACTGTAGAGCAGAATAACTCCATACTGTAGAGCAGACTAACTCCATACCGTAGAGCAGAATAACTCCATACTGTAGAGTAGACTAACTCCATACTGTAGAGCAGACTAACTCCATACTGTAGAGCAGACTAATTCCATACTGTAGAGCAGACTAACTCCATACTATAGAGCAGACTAACTCCTTACTGTAGAGCAAACTAACACCATACTGTAGAGCAGACTAACTCCATACTGTAGAGCAGACTAACTCCATACTGTAGAGCAGAATAACTCCATACTGTAGAGTAGACTAACTCCATACTGTAGAGCAGACTAACTCCATAGTGTAGAGCAGACTAACTCCATACTGTAGAGCAGACTAACTCCATACTGAAGAGCAGAATAACTCCTATCTGTAGAGCAGTCTAACACCACACTGTAGAGCAGACTAACACCATATTGTATAGCAGACTAAGTCCATACTGTAGAGCAGAATAACTCCATACTGTAGAGCAGAATAACTCCATACTGTAGAGCAGAATAACTCCATACTGTAGAGCAGAATAACTCCATACTGTAGAGCAGACTAACTCCATACCGTAGAGCAGAATAACTCCATACTGTAGAGTAGACTAACTCCATACTGTAGAGCAGACTAACTCCATACTGTAGAGCAGACTAATTCCATACTGTAGAGCAGACTAACTCCATACTATAGAGTAGACTAACTCCTTACTGTAGAGCAAACTAACACCATACTGTAGAGCAGACTAACTCCATACTGTAGAGCAGACTAACTCCATACTGTATAGCAGACTAACTCCATACTGTAGAGCAAACTAACACCATATTGTATAGCAGACTAACTCCATACTGTAGAGCAGACTAACTCCATATTGTATAGCAGACTAACTCCATACTGTAGAGCAGAATAACTCCATACTGTAGAGTAGACTAACTCCATAGTGTAGAGCAGACTAACTCCATAGTGTAGAGCAGACTAACTCCATACTGAAGAGCAGAATAACTCCTATCTGTAGAGCAGTCTAACACCACACTGTAGAGCAGACTAACACCATATTGTATAGCAGATTAAGTCCATACTGTAGAGCAGAATAACTCCATACTGTAGAGCAGAATAACTCCATACTGTAGAGCAGACTAACTCCATATTGTATAGCAGACTAACTCCATACTGTAGAGCAGACTAACTCCATACTGTAGAGCAGACTAACTCCATACGGTAGAGCAAACTAACACCATATTGTATAGCAGACTAACTCCATACTGTAGAGCAGACTAACTCCATATTGTATAGCAGACTAACTCCATACTGTAGAGCAGACTAACTCCATACTGTAGAGCAGAATAACTCCATACTGTAGAGTAGACTAACTCCATAGTGTAGAGCAGACTAACTCCATAGTGTAGAGCAGACTAACTCCATACTGTAGAGCAGACTAACTCCATACTGAAGAGCAGAATAACTCCTATCTGTAGAGCAGACTAATTCCATACTGTAGAGCAGACTAATCCCATTCTGTAGAGCAGACTAACTCCAAACTGTAGAGCAGACTAACACCATACTGTAGAGCAGACTAATCCCATTCTGTAGAGCAGACTAACTCCATACTGTAGAGCAGACTAACTCCTTACTGTAGAGCAGACTAATCCCATTCTGTAGAGCAGACTAAGTCCATACTGTAGAGCAGACTAACTCCATACTGTAGAGCAGACTAACTCCATACTGAAGAGCAGAATAACTCCAATCTGTAGAGCAGACTAATTCCATACTGTAGAGCAGACTAACTCCAATCTGTAGAGCAGACTAACTCCAATCTGTAGAGCAGACTAACTCCATACTGTAGAGCAGACTAACTCCATACTGTAGAGCAGACTAACTCCATACTGTAGAGCAGACTAACTCCAATCTGTAGAGCAGACTAACACCATACTGTAGAGCAGAATAACTCCAATCTGTAGGGCAGACTAACACCATGCTGTAGAGCAGACTAACACCATACTGTAGAGTAGACTAACTCCAATCTGTAGAGCAGACTAACTCCATACTGTAGGGCAGACTAACACCATACTGTAGAGCAGACTAACTCCAATCTTTAGAGCAGACTAACTCCATACTGTAGAGCAGACTAACTCCATACTGTAGAGCAGACTAACTCCATACTGTAGAGCAGACTAACTCCATACTGAAGAGCGGAATAACTCCTATCTGTAGAGCAGACTAATTCCATACTGTAGAGCAGACTAATCCCATTCTGTAGAGCAGACTAACTCCAAACTGTAGAGCAGACTAACACCATTCTGTAGAGCAGACTAACTCCATACTGTAGAGCAGACTAACTCCTTACTGTAGAGCAGACTAATTCCATTCTGTAGAGCAGACTAAGTCCATACTGTAGAGCAGACTAACTCCATACTGTAGAGCAGACTAACTCCATACTGAAGAGCAGAATAACTCCTATCTGTAGAGCAGACTAATTCCATACTGTAGAGCAGACTAATCCCATTCTGTAGAGCAGACTAATCCCATTCTGTAGAGCAGACTAACTCCAAACTGTAGAGCAGACTAACACCATACTGTAGAGCAGACTAATCCCATTCTGTAGAGCAGACTAACTCCATACTTTACAGCAGACTAACACCATACTGTAGAGCAGACTAACTCCATACTGTAGAGCAGAATAACTCCATACTATAGAGCAGAATAACTCCCTACTGTAGAGTAGACTATCTCCATAATGTAGAGCAGACTAACACCATACTGTAGAGCAGACTAACTCCATACTGTATAGCAGACTAACTCCAATCTGTAGAGCAGACTAATTCCATACTGTAGAGCAGACTAACTCCAATCTGTAGAGCAGACTAACTACAATCTGTAGAGCAGACTAACTCCATACTGTAGAGCAGACTAACTCCATACTGTAGAGCAGACTAACTCCATACTGTAGAGCAGACTAACACCACACTGTAGAGCAGAATAACTCCAATCTGTAGGGCAGACTAACACCATACTGTAGAGCAGACTAACACCATACTGTAGAGTAGACTAACTCCAATCTGTAGAGCAGACTAACTCCATACTGTAGGGCAAACTAACACCATACTGTAGAGCAGACTAACTCCATACTTTAGAGAAGACTAACTCCATACTGTAGAGCAGAATAACTCCATACTGTAGAGCAGACTAACTCCATACTGTATAGCAGACTAATTCCAATCTGTAGAGCAGACTAACTCCATACTGTAGGGCAGACTAACACCATACTGTATAGCAGACTAACACCATACTGTAGGGCAGACTAACTCCTTACTGTAGAGCAGACTAACTCCATACTGTAGAACAGAATAACTCCATACTGTAGAGCAGACTAACTCCATACTGTATAGCAGACTAACTCCATACTGTAGAGCAGACTAACTCCACACTGTAGAGCAGACTAATACCACACTGTAGAGCAGACTAACACCATATTGTATAGCAGACTAAGTCCATACTGTAGAGCAGACTAACTCCATACTGTAGAGCAGAATAACTCCATACTGTAGAGCAGACTAACACCACACTGTAGAGCAGACTAACACCATATTGTATAGCAGACTAACTCCATACTGTAGAGCAGAATAACTCCATACTGTGGAGCAGAATAACTCCATACTGTGGAGCAGACCAACTCCAATCTGTAGAGCAGACTAACTCCATACTGTAGAGCAGACTAACTCCATATTGTATAGCAGACTAACTCCATACTCTAGAGCAGACTAACTCCATACTGTAGAGCAGACTAACTCCATACTGTAGAGCAGACTAATTCCAATCTGTAGAGCAGAATAACTCCATACTGTAGAGCAGACTAACTCCAATCTGTAGAGCAGACTAACTCCATATTGTATAGCAGACTAACTCCATACCGTAGAGCAGACTAATCCCATACTGTAGCGCAGAATAACTCCATACTGTAGAGCAGACTAACTCCATACTGTAGAGCAGACTAACTCCATATTGTATAGCAGACTAACTCCATACCGTAGAGCAGACTAATTCCATACTGTAGGGCAGACTAACACCATACTGTAGAGCAGACTAACTCCATACTTTAGAGCAGACTAACTCCATACTGTAGAGCAGACTAACTCCATACTGTAGAGCAGACTAACTCCATACTGTAGAGCAGACTAATTCCAATCTGTAGAGCAGACTAACTCCATAATGTAGGGCAGACTAACACCATACTGTATAGTAGACTAACTCCATACTGTAGGACAGACTAACTCCTTACTGTAGAGCAGACTAACTCCATACTGTAGAGCAGAATAACTCAATACTGTAGAGCAGACTAACTCCATACTGTATAGCAGACTAACTCCATACTGTAGAGCAGACTAACTCCACACTGTAGAGCAGACTAACACCACACTGTAGAGCAGACTAACACCATATTGTATAGCAGACTAAGTCCATACTGTAGAGCAGACTAACTCCATACTGTAGAGCAGAATAACTCCATACTGTAGAGCAGACTAACACCACACTGTAGAGCAGACTAACACCACACTGTAGAGCAGACTAACACCATATTGTATAGCAGACTAAGTCCATACTGTAGAGCAGACTAACTCCATACTGTAGAGCAGACTAACTCCACACTGTAGAGCAGACTAACACCACACTGTAGAGCAGACTAACACCATATTGTATAGCAGACTAAGTCCATACTGTAGAGCAGACTAACTCCATACTGTAGAGCAGAATAACTCCATACTGTAGAGCAGACTAACACCACACTGTAGAGCAGACTAACACCACACTGTAGAGCAGACTAACACCATATTGTATAGCAGACTAACTCCATACTGTGGAGCAGAATAACTCCATACTGTGGAGCAGACTAACTCCAATCTGTAGAGCAGACTAACTCCATACTGTAGAGCAGACTAACTCCATATTGTATAGCAGACTAACTCCATACTGTAGAGCAGACTAACTCCATATTGTATAGCAGACTAACTCCATACCGTAGAGCAGACTATCCCCATACTGTAGAACAGACTAACTCCATACTGTAGAGTAGACTAACTCCATAGTGTAGAGCAGACTAACTCCGTAGTGTAGAGCAGACTAACTCCATACTGTAGAGCAGACTAACTCCTATCTGTAGAGCAGACTAATTCCATACTGTAGAGCAGACTAATCCCATTCTATAGAGCAGACTAACTCCAAACTGTAGAGCAGACTAACACAATACTGTGAGCAGACTAATCCCATTCTGTAGAGCAGACTAACGCGATACTGTAGAGCAGACTAACTCCTTACTGTAGAGCAGACTAATCCCATTCTGTAGAGCAGACTAACTCCATACTGTAGAGCAGACTAATCCCATACTGTAGAGCAGACTAACTCCATACTTTAGAGCAGACTAACACCATACTGTAGAGCAGACTAACTCCGTACTGTAGAGCAGAATAACTCCATACTGTAGAGCAGAATAACTCCATACTGTAGAGCAGACTAACTCCGTACTGTAGAGCAGAATAACTCCATACTGTAGAGCAGACTAACTCCGTACTGTAGAGCAGAATAACTCCATACTGTAGAGCAGAATAACTCCATACTGTAGAGCAGACTAACTCCGTACTGTAGAGCAGACTAACTCCATACTGTAGAGCAGAATAACTCCCTACTGTAGAGTAGACTATCTCCATACTGTAGAGCAGACTAATTGTAGAGCAGACTAACTCCATACTGTAGAGCAGACTAACTCCTTACTGTAGAGCAGACTAATCCCATTCTGTAGAGCAGACTAACTCCAAACTGTAGAGCAGACTAACACCATACTGTAGAGCAGACTAATCCCATTCTGTAGAGCAGACTAACTCCAAACTGTAGAGTAGACTAAATCCATACTGTAGAGCAGACTAACTCCAATCTGTAGAGCAGAATAACTCCATACTATAGAGCAGAATAACTCCCTACTGTAGAGTAGACTATCTCCATAATGTAGAGCAGACTAACACCATACTGTAGAGCAGACTAACTCCATACTGTATAGCAGACTAACTCCAATCTGTAGAGCAGACTAATTCCATACTGTAGAGCAGACTAACTCCAATCTGTAGAGCAGACTAACTCCAATCTGTAGAGCAGACTAACTCCATACTGTAGAGCAGACTAACTCAATACTGTAGAGCAGACTAACTCCATACTGTAGAGCAGAATAACTCCAATCTGTAGGGCAGACTAACACCATACTGTAGAGCAGACTAACACCATACTGTAGAGTAGACTAACTCCAATCTGTAGAGCAGACTAACTCCATACTGTATGGCAGACTAACACCATACTGTAGAGCAGACTAACTCCATACTTTAGAGCAGACTAACTCCATACTGTAGAGCAGACTAACTCCATACTGTAGAGCAAACTAATTCCAATCTGTAGAGCAGACTAACTCCAAACTGTAGAGCAGACTAACACCATACTGTATAGCAGACTACCTCCATACTGTAGGGCAGACTAACTCCATACTGTAGAGCAGAATAACTCCATACTGTAGAGCAGACTAACTCCATACTGTAGAGCAGACTAACTCCACACTGTAGAGCAGACTAACACCACACTGTAGAGCAGACTAACACCATATTGTATAGCAGACTAACTCCATACTGTAGAGCAGAATAACTCCATACTGTAGAGCAGACTAACACCACACTTTAGAGCAGACTAACACCATATTGTATAGCAGACTAACTCCATACTGTAGAGCAGAATAACTCCATACTGTGGAGCAGAATAACTCCATACTGTGGAGCAGACTAACTCCAATCTGTAGAGCAGACTAACTCCATACTGTAGAGCAGGGGTGTCAAACTCATTCCACGGAGGGCCTAGTGTCTGCAGGTTTTTGGTTTTTCCTTTCAATAAAGCCCTAGACAACCAGGTGTGGGGAGTTCCTAACTAATTAGTGATGTTAATTCATCAATCAAGTACAAGGGAGGAGCGAAAACCCGCAGACACTTGGCCCCCCGTGGAATGAGTTTGACACCTGTGCTGTAGAGCATACTAACTCCATATTGTATAGCAGACTAACTCCATAGTGTAGAGCAGACTAACTCCATATTGTATAGCAGACTAACTCCATACCGTAGAGCAGACTAATCCCATACTGTAGAGCAGAATAACTCCATACTATAGAGCAGAATAACTCCCTACTGTAGAACAGACTAACTCCATACTGTAGAGTAGACTAACTCCATAGTGTAGAGCAGACTAACTCCATAGTGTAGAGCAGACTAACTCCATACTGTAGAGCAGACTAACTCCTATCTGTAGAGCAGACTAATCCCATTCTATAGAGCAGACTAACTCCAAACTGTAGAGCAGACTAACACCATACTGTGAGCAGACTAATCCCATTCTGTAGAGCAGACTAACTCCATACTGTAGAGCAGACTAACTCCTTACTGTAGAGCAGACTAATCCCATTCTGTAGAGCAGACTAACTCCATACTGTAGAGCAGACTAATCCCATACTGTAGAGCAGACTAACTCCATACTTTAGAGCAGACTAACACCATACTGTAGAGCAGACTAACTCCATACTGTAGAGCAGAATAACTCCCTACTGTAGAGTAGACTATCTCCATACTGTAGAGCAGACTAACTCCATACTGTAGAGCAGACTAACTCCATACTGTAGAGCAGAATAACTCCATACTGTAGAGCAGACTAACTCCATACTGTATAGCAGACTAACTCCATACTGTAGAGCAGACTAACTCCAAACTGTAGAGCAGACTAACACCATACTGTAGAGCAGACTAACTCCATACTGTAGAGCAGACTAACTCCATACTGTAGAGCAGACTAACTCTATACTGAAGAGCAGAATAACTCCTATCTGTAGATCAGACTAATTCCATACTGTAGAGCAGACTAATCCCATTCTGTAGAGTAGACTATCTCCATACTGTAGAGCAGACTAACTCCATACTGTAGAGCAGACTAATTCCATACTGTAGAGCAGACTAACTCCAATCTGTAGAGCAGACTAACTCCAATCTGTAGAGCAGACTAACTCCATACTGTAGAGCAGACTAACTCCATACTGTAGAGCAGACTACCTCCATACTGTAGAGCAGACTAACTCCAATCTGTAGAGCAGACTAATTCCATACTGTAGAGCAGACTAACTCCATACTGTAGAGCAGACTAACTCCATACTGTATAGCAGACTAACTCCATACTGTAGAGCAGACTAACACCATACTGTATAGCAGACTAACTCCATACTGTAGGGCAGACTAACTCCTTACTGTAGAGCAGACTAACTCCATACTGTAGAGCAGACTAACTCCATACTGTAGAGCAGACTAACTCCATACTGTATAGCAGACTAACTCCATACTGTAGGGCAGACTAACACCATACTGTATAGCAGACTAACTCCATACTGTAGGGCAGACTAACTCCTTACTGTAGAGCAGACTAACTCCATACTGTAGAGCAGAATAACTCCATACTGTAGAGCAGACTAACTCCATACTGTATAGCAGACTAACTCCATACTGTAGAGCAGACTAACTCCACACTGTAGAGCAGACAAACACCACACTGTAGAGCAGACTAACACCATATTGTATAGCAGACTAAGTCCATACTGTAGAGCAGACTAACTCCATACTGTAGAGCAGAATAACTCCATACTGTAGAGCAGACTAACACCACACTGTAGAGCAGACTAACACCATATTGTATAGCAGACTAACTCCATACTGTAGAGCAGAATAACTCCATACTGTGGAGCAGAATAACTCCATACTGTGGAGCAGACTAACTCCAATCTGTAGAGCAGACTAACTCCACACTGTAGAGCAGGGGTGTCAAACTCATTCCACGGAGGGCCTAGTGTCTGCAGGTTTTTGTTTTTTCCTATCAATAAAGCCCAGACAACCAGGTGTGGGGAGTTCCTAACTAATTACTGATGTTAATTCATAAATCAAGTACAAGGGAGGAGCGAAAACCCGCAGACACTTGCCCCCCCGTGGAATGAGTTTGACACCTGTGCTGTAGAGCATACTAACTCCATATTGTATAGCAGACTAACTCCATACTGTAGAGCAGACTAACTCCATATTGTATAGCAGACTAACTCCATACCGTAGAGCAGACTAATCCCATACTGTAGAGCAGAACAACTCCATACTGTAGAGCAGACTATCTCCATACTGTAGAACAGACTAACTCCATACTGTAGAGTAGACTAACTCCATAGTGTAGAGCAGACTAACTCCATACTATAGAGCAGAATAACTCCATACTGTAGAGCAGACTATCTCCATACTGTAGAACAGACTAACTCCATACTGTAGAGTAGACTAACTCCATAGTGTAGAGCAGACTAACTCCATAGTGTAGAGCAGACTAACTCCATACTGTAGAGCAGATTAACTCCTATCTGTAGAGCAGACTAATCCCATTCTATAGAGCAGACTAACTCCAAACTGTAGAGCAGACTAACACCATACTGTGAGCAGACTAATCCCATTCTGTAGAGCAGACTAACTCCATACTGTAGAGCAGACTAATCCCATACTGTAGAGCAGACTAACTCCATACTATAGAGCAGAATAACTCCCTACTGTAGAGTAGACTATCTCCATACTGTAGAGCAGACTAACACCATACTATAGAGCAGACTAACTCCATACTTTAGAGCAGACAAACACCATATTACAGAGCAGACTAACTCCATACTGTAGAGCAGAATAACTCCATACTATAGAGCAGAATAACTCCCTACTGTAGAGTAGACTATCTCCATACTGTAGAGCAGACTAACTCCATACTGTAGAGCAGAATAACTCCATACTGTAGAGCAGACTAACTCCATACTGTATAGCAGACTAACTCCATACTGTAGAGCAGACTAACTCCACACTGTAGAGCAGACTAACACCACACTGTAGAGCAGACTAACACCATATTGTATAGCAGACTAACTCCATACTGTAGAGCAGAATAACTCCATACTGTAGAGCAGAATAACTCCATACTGAAGAGCAGACTAACACCACACTGTAGAGCAGACTAACACCATATTGTATAGCAGACTAACTCCATACTGTAGAGCAGAATAACTCCATACTGTAGAGCAGAATAACTCCATACTGAAGAGCAGACTAACTCCATACTGTAGAGCAGAATAACTCCATACTGTGGAGCAGACTAACTCCATACTGTGGAGCAGAATAACTCCATACTGTAGAGCAGACTAATTCCATACTGTGGAGCAGAATAACTCCATACTGTGGAGCAGACTAACTCCAATCTGTAGAGCAGACTAATTCCATACTGTGGAGCAGAATAACTCCATACTGTGGAGCAGACTAACTCCATATTGTATAGCAGACTAACTCCATACCGTAGAGCAGACTAATCCCATACTGTAGAGCAGAATAACTCCATACTATAGAGCAGACTATCTCCATACTGTTGAACAGACTAACTCCATACTGTAGAGTAGACTAACTCCATAGTGTAGAGCAGACTAACTCCATAGTGTAGAGCAGACTAACTCCATACTGTAGAGCAGACTAACTCCTATCTGTAGAGCAGACTAATTCCATACTGTAGAGCAGACTAATCCCATACTGTAGAGCAGACTAACTCCAAACTGTAGAGCAGACTAACACCATACTGTGAGCAGACTAACTCCATTCTGTAGAGCAGACTAACTCCATACTGTAGAGCAGACTAACTCCTTACTGTAGAGCAGTCTAATCCCATTCTGTAGAGCAGACTAACTCCATACTGTAGAGCAGACTAATCCCATACTGTAGAGCAGAATAACTCCATACTGTAGAGCAGACTAACTCCATACTGTAGAGCAGACTAACTCCTATCTGTAGAGCAGACTAATCCCATTCTATAGAGCAGACTAACTCCAAACTGTAGAGCAGACTAACACCATACTGTGAGCAGACTAATCCCATTCTGTAGAGCAGACTAACTCCATACTGTAGAGCAGACTAACTCCTTACTGTAGAGCAGACTAATCCCATTCTGTAGAGCAGACTAACTCCATACTGTAGAGCAGACTAACTCCATAATTTAGAGCAGACTAACACCATACTGTAGAGCAGACTAACTCCATACTGTAGAGCAGAATAACTCCATACTATAGAGCAGAATAACTCCCTACTGTAGAGTAGACTATCTCCATACTGTAGAGCAGACTAACTCCATACTGTAGAGCAGAATAACTCCATACTGTAGAGCAGACTAACTCCATACTGTATAGCAGACTAACTCCATACTGTAGAGCAGACTAACTCCACACTGTAGAGCAGACTAACACCACACTGTAGAGCAGACTAACACCATATTGTATAGCAGACTAAGTCCATACTGTAGAGCAGACTAACTCCATACTGTAGAGCAGACTAACTCCACACTGTAGAGCAGACTAACACCACACTGTAGAGCAGACTAACACCATTTTGTATAGCAGACTAAGTCCATACTGTAGAGCAGACTAACTCCATACTGTAGAGCAGAATAACTCCATACTGTAGAGCAGACTATCTCCATACTGTAGAACAGACTAACTCCATACTGTAGAGTAGACTAACTCCATAGTGTAGAGCAGACTAACTCCATAGTGTAGAGCAGACTAACTCCATACTGTAGAGCAGACTAACTCCACACTGTAGGGCAGACTAACACCATACTGTAGAGCAGACTAACACCATACTGTAGAGCAGACTAACTCCATACTGTAGAGCAGACTAACTCCACACTGTAGAGCAGAATAACTCCATACTGTAGAGCAGACTAACACCACACTGTAGAGCAGACTAACTCCATACTGTATAGCAGACTAACTCCATACTGTAGAGCAGAATAACTCCATACTGTGGAGCAGAATAACTCCATACTGTGGAGCAGAATAACTCCATACTGTGGAGCAGACTAACTCCAATCTGTAGAGCAGACTAACTCCATACTGTAGAGCAGGGGTGTCAAACTCATTCCACGGAGGGCCTAGTATCTGCAGGTTTTTGGTTTTTCCTATCAATAAAGCCCTAGACAACCAGGTGTGGGGAGTTCCTAACTTATTAGTGATGTTAATACATCAATCAAGTACAAGGGAGGAGCGAAAACCCGCAGACACTTGGCCCCCCGTGGAATGAGTTTGACACCTGTGCTGTAGAGCATACTAACTCCATATTGTATAGCAGACTAACTCCATACTGTAGAGCAGACTAACTCCATATTGTATAGCAGACTAACTCCATACCGTAGAGCAGACTAATCCCATACTGTAGAACAGACTAACTCCATAGTGTAGAGCAGACTAACTCCATAGTGTAGAGCAGACTAACTCCATACTATAGAGCAGACTAACTCCTATCTGTAGAGCAGACTAATTCCATTCAATAGAGCACACTAACTCCAAACTGTAGAGCAGACTAACACCATACTGTGAGCAGACTAATCCCATTCTGTAGAGCAGACTAACTCCATACTGTAGAGCAGACTAACTCCTTACTGTAGAGCAGACTAATCCCATTCTGTAGAGCAGACTAACTCCATACTGTAGAGCAGACTAATCCCATACTGTAGAACAGACTAACTCCATACTTTAGAGCAGACTAACACCATACTGTAGAGCAGACTAACTCCGTACTGTAGAGCAGACTAACTCCATACTGTAGAGCAGAATAACTCCATACTGTAGAGCAGACTAACTCCATACTGTATAGCAGCCTAACTCCATACTGTAGAGCAGACTAACTCCATACTGTATAGCAGACTAACTCCATACTGTAGAGCAGACTAACTCCACACTGTAGAGCAGACTAACACCACACTGTAGAGCAGACTAACACCATATTGTATAGCAGACTAAGTCCATACTGTAGAGCAGACTAACTCCATACTGTAGAGCAGACTAACTCCACACTGTAGAGCAGACTAACACCACACTGTAGAGCAGACTAACACCATTTTGTATAGCAGACTAAGTCCATACTGTAGAGCAGACTAACTCCATACTGTAGAGCAGAATAACTCCATACTGTAGAGCAGACTATCTCCATACTGTAGAACAGACTAACTCCATACTGTAGAGTAGACTAACTCCATAGTGTAGAGCAGACTAACTCCATAGTGTAGAGCAGACTAACTCCATACTGTAGAGCAGACTAACTCCTATCTGTAGAGCAGACTAACTCCATACTGTAGAGTAGACTAACTCCATACTGTAGAGCAGACTAACTCCTATCTGTAGAGCAGACTAACTCCATACTGTAGAGCAGACTAACTCCAATCTGTAGAGCAGACTAATTCCATACTGTAGAGCAGACTAACTCCACACTGTAGAGCAGACTAACACCATACTGTAGAGCAGAATAACTCCATTCTGTAGGGCAGACTAACACCATACTGTAGAGTAGACTAACTCCATACTGTAGAGTAGACTAACTCCAATCTGTAGAGCAGACTACTTCCAATCTGTAGAGCAGACTAACTCCATACTGTAGGGCAGACTAACACCATACTGTATAGCAGACTAACTCCATACTGTAGGGCAGACTAACTCCTTACTGTAGAGCAGACTAACTCCACACTGTAGGGCAGACTAACACCATACTGTAGAGCAGACTAACACCATACTGTAGAGCAGACTAACTCCATACTGTAGAGCAGACTAACTCCACACTGTAGAGCAGAATAACTCCATACTGTAGAGCAGACTAACACCACACTGTAGAGCAGACTAACTCCATACTGTATAGCAGACTAACCCCATACTGTAGAGCAGAATAACTCCATACTGTGGAGCAGAATAACTCCATACTGTGGAGCAGAATAACTCCATACTGTGGAGCAGACTAACTCCAATCTGTAGAGCAGACTAACTCCATACTGTAGAGCAGGGGTGTCAAACTCATTCCACGGAGGGCCTAGTATCTGCAGGTTTTTGGTTTTTCCTATCAATAAAGCCCTAGACAACCAGGTGTGGGGAGTTCCTAACTTATTAGTGATGTTAATACATCAATCAAGTACAAGGGAGGAGCGAAAACCCGCAGACACTTGGCCCCCCGTGGAATGAGTTTGACACCTGTGCTGTAGAGCATACTAACTCCATATTGTATAGCAGACTAACTCCATACTGTAGAGCAGACTAACTCCATATTGTATAGCAGACTAACTCCATACCGTAGAGCAGACTAATCCCATACTGTAGAACAGACTAACTCCATAGTGTAGAGCAGACTAACTCCATAGTGTAGAGCAGACTAACTCCATACTATAGAGCAGACTAACTCCTATCTGTAGAGCAGACTAATTCCATTCAATAGAGCACACTAACTCCAAACTGTAGAGCAGACTAACACCATACTGTGAGCAGACTAATCCCATTCTGTAGAGCAGACTAACTCCATACTGTAGAGCAGACTAACTCCTTACTGTAGAGCAGACTAATCCCATTCTGTAGAGCAGACTAACTCCATACTGTAGAGCAGACTAATCCCATACTGTAGAACAGACTAACTCCATACTTTAGAGCAGACTAACACCATACTGTAGAGCAGACTAACTCCGTACTGTAGAGCAGACTAACTCCATACTGTAGAGCAGAATAACTCCATACTGTAGAGCAGACTAACTCCATACTGTATAGCAGACTAACTCCATACTGTAGAGCAGACTAACTCCATACTGTATAGCAGACTAACTCCATACTGTAGAGCAGACTAACTCCACACTGTAGAGCAGACTAACACCACACTGTAGAGCAGACTAACACCATATTGTATAGCAGACTAAGTCCATACTGTAGAGCAGACTAACTCCATACTGTAGAGCAGACTAACTCCACACTGTAGAGCAGACTAACACCACACTGTAGAGCAGACTAACACCATTTTGTATAGCAGACTAAGTCCATACTGTAGAGCAGACTAACTCCATACTGTAGAGCAGAATAACTCCATACTGTAGAGCAGACTATCTCCATACTGTAGAACAGACTAACTCCATACTGTAGAGTAGACTAACTCCATAGTGTAGAGCAGACTAACTCCATAGTGTAGAGCAGACTAACTCCATACTGTAGAGCAGACTAACTCCTATCTGTAGAGCAGACTAACTCCATACTGTAGAGTAGACTAACTCCATACTGTAGAGCAGACTAACTCCTATCTGTAGAGCAGACTAACTCCATACTGTAGAGCAGACTAACTCCAATCTGTAGAGCAGACTAATTCCATACTGTAGAGCAGACTAACTCCACACTGTAGAGCAGACTAACACCATACTGTAGAGCAGAATAACTCCATTCTGTAGGGCAGACTAACACCATACTGTAGAGTAGACTAACTCCATACTGTAGAGTAGACTAACTCCAATCTGTATAGCAGACTACTTCCAATCTGTAGAGCAGACTAACTCCATACTGTAGGGCAGACTAACACCATACTGTATAGCAGACTAACTCCATACTGTAGGGCAGACTAACTCCTTACTGTAGAGCAGACTAACTCCATACTGTAGAGTAGACTAACTCCATACTGTAGAGTAGACTAACTCCAATCTGTAGAGCAGACTACTTCCAATCTGTAGAGCAGACTAACTCCATACTGTAGGGCAGACTAACACCATACTGTATAGCAGACTAACTCCATACTGTAGGGCAGACTAACTCCTTACTGTAGAGCAGACTAACTCCACACTGTAGGGCAGACTAACACCATACTGTAGAGCAGACTAACACCATACTGTAGAGCAGACTAACTCCATACTGTAGAGCAGACTAACTCCACACTGTAGAGCAGAATAACTCCATACTGTAGAGCAGACTAACACCACACTGTAGAGCAGACTAACTCCATACTGTATAGCAGACTAACCCCATACTGTAGAGCAGAATAACTCCATACTGTGGAGCAGAATAACTCCATACTGTGGAGCAGAATAACTCCATACTGTGGAGCAGACTAACTCCAATCTGTAGAGCAGACTAACTCCATACTGTAGAGCAGGGGTGTCAAACTCATTCCACGGAGGGCCTAGTATCTGCAGGTTTTTGGTTTTTCCTATCAATAAAGCCCTAGACAACCAGGTGTGGGGAGTTCCTAACTTATTAGTGATGTTAATACATCAATCAAGTACAAGGGAGGAGCGAAAACCCGCAGACACTTGGCCCCCCGTGGAATGAGTTTGACACCTGTGCTGTAGAGCATACTAACTCCATATTGTATAGCAGACTAACTCCATACTGTAGAGCAGACTAACTCCATATTGTATAGCAGACTAACTCCATACCGTAGAGCAGACTAATCCCATACTGTAGAACAGACTAACTCCATAGTGTAGAGCAGACTAACTCCATAGTGTAGAGCAGACTAACTCCATACTATAGAGCAGACTAACTCCTATCTGTAGAGCAGACTAATTCCATTCAATAGAGCACACTAACTCCAAACTGTAGAGCAGACTAACACCATACTGTGAGCAGACTAATCCCATTCTGTAGAGCAGACTAACTCCATACTGTAGAGCAGACTAACTCCTTACTGTAGAGCAGACTAATCCCATTCTGTAGAGCAGACTAACTCCATACTGTAGAGCAGACTAATCCCATACTGTAGAACAGACTAACTCCATACTTTAGAGCAGACTAACACCATACTGTAGAGCAGACTAACTCCGTACTGTAGAGCAGACTAACTCCATACTGTAGAGCAGAATAACTCCATACTGTAGAGCAGACTAACTCCATACTGTATAGCAGACTAACTCCATACTGTAGAGCAGACTAACTCCATACTGTATAGCAGACTAACTCCATACTGTAGAGCAGACTAACTCCACACTGTAGAGCAGACTAACACCACACTGTAGAGCAGACTAACACCATATTGTATAGCAGACTAAGTCCATACTGTAGAGCAGACTAACTCCATACTGTAGAGCAGACTAACTCCACACTGTAGAGCAGACTAACACCACACTGTAGAGCAGACTAACACCATTTTGTATAGCAGACTAAGTCCATACTGTAGAGCAGACTAACTCCATACTGTAGAGCAGAATAACTCCATACTGTAGAGCAGACTATCTCCATACTGTAGAACAGACTAACTCCATACTGTAGAGTAGACTAACTCCATAGTGTAGAGCAGACTAACTCCATAGTGTAGAGCAGACTAACTCCATACTGTAGAGCAGACTAACTCCTATCTGTAGAGCAGACTAACTCCATACTGTAGAGTAGACTAACTCCATACTGTAGAGCAGACTAACTCCTATCTGTAGAGCAGACTAACTCCATACTGTAGAGCAGACTAACTCCAATCTGTAGAGCAGACTAATTCCATACTGTAGAGCAGACTAACTCCACACTGTAGAGCAGACTAACACCATACTGTAGAGCAGAATAACTCCATTCTGTAGGGCAGACTAACACCATACTGTAGAGTAGACTAACTCCATACTGTAGAGTAGACTAACTCCAATCTGTATAGCAGACTACTTCCAATCTGTAGAGCAGACTAACTCCATACTGTAGGGCAGACTAACACCATACTGTATAGCAGACTAACTCCATACTGTAGGGCAGACTAACTCCTTACTGTAGAGCAGACTAACTCCATACTGTAGAGCAGAATAACTCCATACTGTAGAGCAGACTAACTCCATACTGTATAGCAGACTAACTCCATACTGTAGAGCAGACTAACTCCACACTGTAGAGCAGACTAACACCACACTGTAGAGCAGACTAACACCATATTGTATAGCAGACTAACTCCATACTGTAGAGCAGAATAACTCCATACTGTGGAGCAGAATAACTCCATACTGTGGAGCAGACTAACTCCAATCTGTAGAGCAGACTAACTCCATACTGTAGAGCAGGGGTGTCAAACTCATTCCACGGAGGGCCTAGTATCTGCAGGTTTTTGGTTTATCCTATCAATAAAGCCCTAGACAACCAGGTGTGGGGAGTTCCTAACTAATTAGTGATGTTAATTCATCAATCAAGTACAAGGGAGGAGCGAAAACCCGCAGACACTTGGCCCCCCGTGGAATGAGTTTGACACCTGTGCTCTAGAGCATACTAACTCCATATTGTATAGCAGACTAACTCCATACTGTAGAGCAGACTAACTCCATATTGTATAGCAGACTAACTCCATACCGTAGAGCAGACTAATCCCATACTGTAGAACAGACTAACTCCATAGTGTAGAGCAGACTAACTCCATAGTGTAGAGCAGACTAACTCCATACTATAGAGCAGACTAACTCCTATCTGTAGAGCAGACTAATCCCATTCTATAGAGCACACTAACTCCAAACTGTAGAGCAGACTAACACCATACTGTGAGCAGACTAATCCCATTCTGTAGAGCAGACTAACTCCATACTGTAGAGCAGACTAACTCCTTACTGTAGAGCAGACTAATCCCATTCTGTAGAGCAGACTAACTCCATACTGTAGAGCAGACTAATCCCATACTGTAGAACAGACTAACTCCATACTTTAGAGCAGACTAACACCATACTGTAGAGCAGACTAACTCCGTACTGTAGAGCAGAATAACTCCATACTATAGAGCAGAATAACTCCCTACTGTAGAGTAGACTATCTCCATACTGTAGAGCAGACTAACACCATACTGTAGAGCAGACTAACTCCATACTTTAGAGCAGACTAACACCATACTGTAGAGCAGACTAACTCCATACTGTAGAGCAGAATACTCCATACTGTAGAGCAGAATAACTCCACACTGAAGAGCAGACTAACACCACACTGTAGAGCAGACTAACACCATATTGTATTGCAGACTAACTCCAATCTGTAGAGCAGACTAATTCCATACTGCAGAGCAGAATAACTCCATACTGTGGAGCAGACTAACTCCAATCTGTAGAGCAGACTAATTCCATACTGTGGAGCAGAATAACTCCATACTGAAGAGCAGACTAATTCAATACTGTGGAGCAGAATAACTCCATACTGTGGAGCAGACTAACTCCATATTGTATAGCAGACTAACTCCATACCGTAGAGCAGACTAATCCCATACTGTAGAGCAGAATAACTCCATACTATAGAGCAGACTATCTCCATACTGTAGAACAGACTAACTCCATACTGTAGAGTAGACTAACTCCATAGTGTAGAGCAGACTAACTCCATAGTGTAGAGCAGACTAACTCCATACTGTAGAGCAGACTAACTCCTATCTGTAGAGCAGACTAATTCCATACTGTAGAGCAGACTAATCCCATTCTGTAGAGCAGACTAACTCCAAACTGTAGAGCAGACTAACACCATACTGTGAGCAGACTAACTCCATTCTGTAGAGCAGACTAACTCCATACTGTAGAGCAGACTAACTCCTTACTGTAGAGCAGTCTAATCCCATACTGTAGAGCAGACTAACTCCATACTGTAGAGCGGACTAATCCCATACTGTAGAGCAGAATATCTCCATACTGTAGAGCAGACTAACTCCATACTGTAGAGCAGACTAACTCCATACTGTAGAGCAGACTAACTCCAAACTGTAGAGCAGACTAACACCATACTGTGAGCAGACTAATCCCATTCTGTAGAGCAGACTAACTCCATACTGTAGAGCAGACTAACTCCTTACTGTAGAGCAGACTAATCCCATTCTGTAGAGCAGACTAACTCCATACTGTAGAGCAGACTAACTCCATACTTTAGAGCAGACTAACACCATACTGTAGAGCAGACTAACTCCATACTGTAGAGCAGACTAACTCCATACTGTAGAGCAGACTAACTCCATACTGTATAGCAGACTAACTCCATACTGTAGAGCAGACTAACTCCACACTGTAGAGCAGACTAACACCACACTGTAGAGCAGACTAACACCATATTGTATAGCAGACTAAGTCCATACTGTAGAGCAGACTAACTCCATACTGTAGAGCAGAATAACTCCATACTGTAGAGCAGACTAACACCACACTGTAGAGCAGACTAACACCATATTGTATAGCAGACTAACTCCATACTGTAGAGCAGAATAACTCCATACTGTGGAGCAGAATAACTCCAATCTGTAGAGCAGACTAATTCCATACTGTGGAGCAGAATAACTCCATACTGTGGAGCAGACTAACTCCATATTGTATAGCAGACTAACTCCATATTGTATAGCAGACTAACTCCATACCGTAGAGCAGACTAATCCCATACTGTAGATCAGAATAACTCCATACTATAGAGCAGACTATCTCCATACTGTAGAACAGACTAACTCCATACTGTAGAGTAGACTAACTCCATAGTGTAGAGCAGACTAACTCCATAGTGTAGAGCAGACTAACTCCATACTGTAGAGCAGAATAACTCCATACTGTGGAGCAGACTAACTCCATACTGTAGAGCAGACTAACTCCATACTGTAGAGCAGAATAACTCCATACTGTGGAGCAGACTAACTCCAATCTGTAGAGCAGACTAATTCCATACTGTGGAGCAGAATAACTCCATACTGTGGAGCAGACTAACTCCATGTTGTATAGCAGACTAACTCCATATTGTATAGCAGACTAACTCCATACCGTAGAGCAGGCTAATCCCATACTGTAGATCAGAATAACTCCATACTATAGAGCAGACTATCTCCATACTGTAGAACAGACTAACTCCATACTGTAGAGTAGACTAACTCCATAGTGTAGAGCAGACTAACTCCATAGTGTAGAGCAGACTAACTCCATACTGTAGAGCAGACTAACTCCTATCTGTAGAGCAGACTAACTCCATACTGTAGAGCAGACTATCTCCAAACTGAAGAGCAGACTAACTCCATTCTGTAGAGCAGACTAACTCCATACTGTAGAGCAGACTAACTCCTTACTGTAGAGCAGTCTAATCCCATTCTGTAGAGCAGACTAACTCCATACTGTAGAGCAGACTAACTCATATCTGTAGAGCAGACTAACTCCATACTGTAGAGTAGAATAACTCCATACTGTAGAGCAGAATAACTCCATATTGTATAGCAGACTAACTCCATACTGTAGAGCAGAATAACTCCATACTGTGGAGCAGAATAACTCCATACTGTGGAGCAGACTAACTCCAATCTGTAGAGCAGACTAACTCCATACTGTAGAGCAGAGGTGTCAAACTCATTCCACGGAGGGCCTAGTATCTGCAGGTTTTTGGTTTTTCCTATCAATAAAGCCCTAGACAACCAGGTGTGGGGAGTTCCTAACTTATTAGTGATGTTAATACATCAATCAAGTACAAGGGAGGAGCGAAAACCCGCAGACACTTGGCCCCCCGTGGAATGAGTTTGACACCTGTGCTGTAGAGCATACTAACTCCATATTGTATAGCAGACTAACTCCATACTGTAGAGCAGACTAACTCCATATTGTATAGCAGACTAACTCCATACCGTAGAGCAGACTAATCCCATACTGTAGAACAGACTAACTCCATAGTGTAGAGCAGACTAACTCCATAGTGTAGAGCAGACTAACTCCATACTATAGAGCAGACTAACTCCTATCTGTAGAGCAGACTAATTCCATTCAATAGAGCACACTAACTCCAAACTGTAGAGCAGACTAACACCATACTGTGAGCAGACTAATCCCATTCTGTAGAGCAGACTAACTCCATACTGTAGAGCAGACTAACTCCTTACTGTAGAGCAGACTAATCCCATTCTGTAGAGCAGACTAACTCCATACTGTAGAGCAGACTAATCCCATACTGTAGAACAGACTAACTCCATACTTTAGAGCAGACTAACACCATACTGTAGAGCAGACTAACTCCGTACTGTAGAGCAGACTAACTCCATACTGTAGAGCAGAATAACTCCATACTGTAGAGCAGACTAACTCCATACTGTATAGCAGACTAACTCCATACTGTAGAGCAGACTAACTCCATACTGTATAGCAGACTAACTCCATACTGTAGAGCAGACTAACTCCACACTGTAGAGCAGACTAACACCACACTGTAGAGCAGACTAACACCATATTGTATAGCAGACTAAGTCCATACTGTAGAGCAGACTAACTCCATACTGTAGAGCAGACTAACTCCACACTGTAGAGCAGACTAACACCACACTGTAGAGCAGACTAACACCATTTTGTATAGCAGACTAAGTCCATACTGTAGAGCAGACTAACTCCATACTGTAGAGCAGAATAACTCCATACTGTAGAGCAGACTATCTCCATACTGTAGAACAGACTAACTCCATACTGTAGAGTAGACTAACTCCATAGTGTAGAGCAGACTAACTCCATAGTGTAGAGCAGACTAACTCCATACTGTAGAGCAGACTAACTCCTATCTGTAGAGCAGACTAACTCCATACTGTAGAGTAGACTAACTCCATACTGTAGAGCAGACTAACTCCTATCTGTAGAGCAGACTAACTCCATACTGTAGAGCAGACTAACTCCAATCTGTAGAGCAGACTAATTCCATACTGTAGAGCAGACTAACTCCACACTGTAGAGCAGACTAACACCATACTGTAGAGCAGAATAACTCCATTCTGTAGGGCAGACTAACACCATACTGTAGAGTAGACTAACTCCATACTGTAGAGTAGACTAACTCCAATCTGTATAGCAGACTACTTCCAATCTGTAGAGCAGACTAACTCCATACTGTAGGGCAGACTAACACCATACTGTATAGCAGACTAACTCCATACTGTAGGGCAGACTAACTCCTTACTGTAGAGCAGACTAACTCCATACTGTAGAGCAGAATAACTCCATACTGTAGAGCAGACTAACTCCATACTGTATAGCAGACTAACTCCATACTGTAGAGCAGACTAACTCCACACTGTAGAGCAGACTAACACCACACTGTAGAGCAGACTAACACCATATTGTATAGCAGACTAACTCCATACTGTAGAGCAGAATAACTCCATACTGTGGAGCAGAATAACTCCATACTGTGGAGCAGACTAACTCCAATCTGTAGAGCAGACTAACTCCATACTGTAGAGCAGGGGTGTCAAACTCATTCCACGGAGGGCCTAGTATCTGCAGGTTTTTGGTTTATCCTATCAATAAAGCCCTAGACAACCAGGTGTGGGGAGTTCCTAACTAATTAGTGATGTTAATTCATCAATCAAGTACAAGGGAGGAGCGAAAACCCGCAGACACTTGGCCCCCCGTGGAATGAGTTTGACACCTGTGCTCTAGAGCATACTAACTCCATATTGTATAGCAGACTAACTCCATACTGTAGAGCAGACTAACTCCATATTGTATAGCAGACTAACTCCATACCGTAGAGCAGACTAATCCCATACTGTAGAACAGACTAACTCCATAGTGTAGAGCAGACTAACTCCATAGTGTAGAGCAGACTAACTCCATACTATAGAGCAGACTAACTCCTATCTGTAGAGCAGACTAATCCCATTCTATAGAGCACACTAACTCCAAACTGTAGAGCAGACTAACACCATACTGTGAGCAGACTAATCCCATTCTGTAGAGCAGACTAACTCCATACTGTAGAGCAGACTAACTCCTTACTGTAGAGCAGACTAATCCCATTCTGTAGAGCAGACTAACTCCATACTGTAGAGCAGACTAATCCCATACTGTAGAACAGACTAACTCCATACTTTAGAGCAGACTAACACCATACTGTAGAGCAGACTAACTCTGTACTGTAGAGCAGAATAACTCCATACTATAGAGCAGAATAACTCCCTACTGTAGAGTAGACTATCTCCATACTGTAGAGCAGACTAACACCATACTGTAGAGCAGACTAACTCCATACTTTAGAGCAGACTAACACCATACTGTAGAGCAGACTAACTCCATACTGTAGAGCAGAATACTCCATACTGTAGAGCAGAATAACTCCACACTGAAGAGCAGACTAACACCACACTGTAGAGCAGACTAACACCATATTGTATTGCAGACTAACTCCAATCTGTAGAGCAGACTAATTCCATACTGCAGAGCAGAATAACTCCATACTGTGGAGCAGACTAACTCCAATCTGTAGAGCAGACTAATTCCATACTGTGGAGCAGAATAACTCCATACTGAAGAGCAGACTAATTCAATACTGTGGAGCAGAATAACTCCATACTGTGGAGCAGACTAACTCCATATTGTATAGCAGACTAACTCCATACCGTAGAGCAGACTAATCCCATACTGTAGAGCAGAATAACTCCATACTATAGAGCAGACTATCTCCATACTGTAGAACAGACTAACTCCATACTGTAGAGTAGACTAACTCCATAGTGTAGAGCAGACTAACTCCATAGTGTAGAGCAGACTAACTCCATACTGTAGAGCAGACTAACTCCTATCTGTAGAGCAGACTAATTCCATACTGTAGAGCAGACTAATCCCATTCTGTAGAGCAGACTAACTCCAAACTGTAGAGCAGACTAACACCATACTGTGAGCAGACTAACTCCATTCTGTAGAGCAGACTAACTCCATACTGTAGAGCAGACTAACTCCTTACTGTAGAGCAGTCTAATCCCATACTGTAGAGCAGACTAACTCCATACTGTAGAGCGGACTAATCCCATACTGTAGAGCAGAATATCTCCATACTGTAGAGCAGACTAACTCCATACTGTAGAGCAGACTAACTCCATACTGTAGAGCAGACTAACTCCAAACTGTAGAGCAGACTAACACCATACTGTGAGCAGACTAATCCCATTCTGTAGAGCAGACTAACTCCATACTGTAGAGCAGACTAACTCCTTACTGTAGAGCAGACTAATCCCATTCTGTAGAGCAGACTAACTCCATACTGTAGAGCAGACTAACTCCATACTTTAGAGCAGACTAACACCATACTGTAGAGCAGACTAACTCCATACTGTAGAGCAGACTAACTCCATACTGTAGAGCAGACTAACTCCATACTGTATAGCAGACTAACTCCATACTGTAGAGCAGACTAACTCCACACTGTAGAGCAGACTAACACCACACTGTAGAGCAGACTAACACCATATTGTATAGCAGACTAAGTCCATACTGTAGAGCAGACTAACTCCATACTGTAGAGCAGAATAACTCCATACTGTAGAGCAGACTAACACCACACTGTAGAGCAGACTAACACCATATTGTATAGCAGACTAACTCCATACTGTAGAGCAGAATAACTCCATACTGTGGAGCAGAATAACTCCAATCTGTAGAGCAGACTAATTCCATACTGTGGAGCAGAATAACTCCATACTGTGGAGCAGACTAACTCCATATTGTATAGCAGACTAACTCCATATTGTATAGCAGACTAACTCCATACCGTAGAGCAGACTAATCCCATACTGTAGATCAGAATAACTCCATACTATAGAGCAGACTATCTCCATACTGTAGAACAGACTAACTCCATACTGTAGAGTAGACTAACTCCATAGTGTAGAGCAGACTAACTCCATAGTGTAGAGCAGACTAACTCCATACTGTAGAGCAGAATAACTCCATACTGTGGAGCAGACTAACTCCATACTGTAGAGCAGACTAACTCCATACTGTAGAGCAGAATAACTCCATACTGTGGAGCAGACTAACTCCAATCTGTAGAGCAGACTAATTCCATACTGTGGAGCAGAATAACTCCATACTGTGGAGCAGACTAACTCCATGTTGTATAGCAGACTAACTCCATATTGTATAGCAGACTAACTCCATACCGTAGAGCAGGCTAATCCCATACTGTAGATCAGAATAACTCCATACTATAGAGCAGACTATCTCCATACTGTAGAACAGACTAACTCCATACTGTAGAGTAGACTAACTCCATAGTGTAGAGCAGACTAACTCCATAGTGTAGAGCAGACTAACTCCATACTGTAGAGCAGACTAACTCCTATCTGTAGAGCAGACTAACTCCATACTGTAGAGCAGACTATCTCCAAACTGAAGAGCAGACTAACTCCATTCTGTAGAGCAGACTAACTCCATACTGTAGAGCAGACTAACTCCTTACTGTAGAGCAGTCTAATCCCATTCTGTAGAGCAGACTAACTCCATACTGTAGAGCAGACTAATCCCATACTGTAGTGCAGAATAACTCCATACTGTAGAGCAGACTAACTCCATACTGTAGAGCAGACTAACTCATATCTGTAGAGCAGACTAATCCCATTCTGTAGAGCAGACTAACTCCATACTATAGAGCAGACTAACTCCAAACTGTAGAGCAGACTAACACCATACTGTGAGCAGACTAATCCCATTCTGTAGAGCAGACTAACTCCATACTGTAGAGCAGACTAACTCCTTACTGTAGAGCAGACTAATCCCATTTTGTAGAGCAGACTAACTCCATACTGTAGAGCAGACTAACTCCATACTTTAGAGCAGACTAACACCATACTGTAGAGCAGACTAACTCCTAACTGTAGAGCAGAATAACTCCATACTATAGAGCAGAATAACTCCCTACTGTAGAGTAGACTATCTCCATACTGTAGAGCAGACTAACACCATACTGTAGAGCAGACTAACTCCATACTTTAGAGCAGACTAACACTATACTGTAGAGCAGACTAACTCCATACTGTAGAGCAGAATAACTCCATACTATAGAGCAGAATAACTCCCTACTGTAGAGCAGACTATCTCGATACTGTAGAGCAGACTAACTCCATACTGTAGAGCAGAATAACTCCATACTGTAGAGCAGACTATCTCCATAATGTAGAGCAGACTAACACCACACTGTAGAGCAGACTAACACCATATTGTATAGCAGGCTAAGTCCATACTGTAGAGCAGACTAACTCCTTACTGTAGAGCAAACTAACACCATACTGTAGAGCAGAATAACTCCATACTGTAGAGCAGAATAACTCCATACTGTAGAGCAGAATAACTCCATACTGAAGAGCAGACTAACTCCATACTGTAGAGCAGACTAACACCATACTGTAGAGCAGACTAACTCCACACTGTAGAACAGACTAACTCCATACTGTAGAGCAGAATAACTCCATACTGTGGAGCAGACTAACTCCAATCTGTAGAGCAGACTAATTCCATACTGTGGAGCAGAATAACTCCATACTGTGGAGCAGACTAACTCCATATTGTATAGCAGACTAACTCCATATTGTATAGCAGACTAACTCCATACTGTAGAGCAGAATAACTCCATACTATAGAGCAGACTATCTCCATACTGTAGAACAGACTAACTCCATACTGTAGAGTAGACTAACTCCATAGTGTAGAGCAGACTAACTCCATAGTGTAGAGCAGACTAACTCCATACTGTAGAGCAGACTAACTCCTATCTGTAGAGCAGACTAATTCCATTCTGTAGAGCAGACTAACTCCAAACTGTAGAGCAGACTAACACCATACTGTGAACAGACTAACTCCATTCTGTAGAGCAGACTAACTCCATAGTGTAGAGCAGACTAACTCCATACTGTAGAGCAGACTAACTCCTATCTGTAGAGCAGACTAATTCCATACTGTAGAGCAGACTAATCCCATTCTGTAGAGCAGACTAACTCCAAACTGTAGAGCAGACTAATCCCATTCTGTAGAGCAGACTAACTCCATACTGTAGAGCAGACTAATCCCATACTGTAGAGCAGAAAAACTCCATACTGTAGAGCAGACTAACACCATACTGTAGAGCAGACTAACTCCATACTGTAGAGCAGACTAACACCATACTGTAGAGCAGAATAACGCCATACTATAGAGCAGAATAACTCCCTACTGTAGAGTAGACTATCTCCATACTGTAGAGCAGACTAACACCATACTGTAGAGCAGACTAACTCCATACTTTAGAGCAGACTAACACTATACTGTAGAGCAGACTAACTCCATACTGTAGAGCAGACTAACTCCATACTGTATAGCAGACTAACTCCATACTGTAGAGCAGACTAACTCCACACTGTAGAGCAGACTAACACCACACTGTAGAGCAGACTAACACCATATTGTATAGCAGACTAAGTCCATACTGTAGAGCAGACTAACTCCATACTGTAGAGCAGAATAACTCCATACTGTAGAGCAGACTAACACCACACTGTAGAGCAGACTAACACCATATTGTATAGCAGACTAACTCCATACTGTAGAGCAGAATAACTCCATACTGTGGAGCAGAATAACTCCAATCTGTAGAGCAGACTAATTCCATACTGTGGAGCAGAATAACTCCATACTGTGGAGCAGACTAACTCCATATTGTATAGCAGACTAACTCCATATTGTATAGCAGACTAACTCCATACCGTAGAGCAGACTAATCCCATACTGTAGATCAGAATAACTCCATACTATAGAGCAGACTATCTCCATACTGTAGAACAGACTAACTCCATACTGTAGAGTAGACTAACTCCATAGTGTAGAGCAGACTAACTCCATAGTGTAGAGCAGACTAACTCCATACTGTAGAGCAGAATAACTCCATACTGTGGAGCAGACTAACTCCATACTGTAGAGCAGACTAACTCCATACTGTAGAGCAGAATAACTCCATACTGTGGAGCAGACTAACTCCAATCTGTAGAGCAGACTAATTCCATACTGTGGAGCAGAATAACTCCATACTGTGGAGCAGACTAACTCCATATTGTATAGCAGACTAACTCCATATTGTATAGCAGACTAACTCCATACCGTAGAGCAGGCTAATCCCATACTGTAGATCAGAATAACTCCATACTATAGAGCAGACTATCTCCATACTGTAGAACAGACTAACTCCATACTGTAGAGTAGACTAACTCCATAGTGTAGAGCAGACTAACTCCATAGTGTAGAGCAGACTAACTCCATACTGTAGAGCAGACTAACTCCTATCTGTAGAGCAGACTAACTCCATACTGTAGAGCAGACTATCTCCAAACTGTAGAGCAGACTAACTCCATTCTGTAGAGCAGACTAACTCCATACTGTAGAGCAGACTAACTCCTTACTGTAGAGCAGTCTAATCCCATTCTGTAGAGCAGACTAACTCCATACTGTAGAGCAGACTAATCCCATACTGTAGTGCAGAATAACTCCATACTGTAGAGCAGACTAACTCCATACTGTAGAGCAGACTAACTCCTATCTGTAGAGCAGACTAATCCCATTCTGTAGAGCAGACTAACTCCATACTATAGAGCAGACTAACTCCAAACTGTAGAGCAGACTAACACCATACTGTGAGCAGACTAATCCCATTCTGTAGAGCAGACTAACTCCATACTGTAGAGCAGACTAACTCCTTACTGTAGAGCAGACTAATCCCATTCTGTAGAGCAGACTAACTCCATACTGTAGAGCAGACTAACTCCATACTTTAGAGCAGACTAACACCATACTGTAGAGCAGACTAACTCCTAACTGTAGAGCAGAATAACTCCATACTATAGAGCAGAATAACTCCCTACTGTAGAGTAGACTATCTCCATACTGTAGAGCAGACTAACACCATACTGTAGAGCAGACTAACTCCATACTTTAGAGCAGACTAACACTATACTGTAGAGCAGACTAACTCCATACTGTAGAGCAGAATAACTCCATACTATAGAGCAGAATAACTCCCTACTGTAGAGCAGACTATCTCCATACTGTAGAGCAGACTAACTCCATACTGTAGAGCAGAATAACTCCATACTGTAGAGCAGACTATCTCCATAATGTAGAGCAGACTAACACCACACTGTAGAGCAGACTAACACCATATTGTATAGCAGGCTAAGTCCATACTGTAGAGCAGACTAACTCCTTACTGTAGAGCAAACTAACACCATACTGTAGAGCAGAATAACTCCATACTGTAGAGCAGAATAACTCCATACTGTAGAGCAGAATAACTCCATACTGAAGAGCAGACTAACTCCATACTGTAGAGCAGACTAACACCATACTGTAGAGCAGACTAACTCCACACTGTAGAGCAGACTAACTCCATACTGTAGAGCAGAATAACTCCATACTGTGGAGCAGACTAACTCCAATCTGTAGAGCAGACTAATTCCATACTGTGGAGCAGAATAACTCCATACTGTGGAGCAGACTAACTCCATATTGTATAGCAGACTAACTCCATATTGTATAGCAGACTAACTCCATACTGTAGAGCAGAATAACTCCATACTATAGAGCAGACTATCTCCATACTGTAGAACAGACTAACTCCATACTGTAGAGTAGACTAACTCCATAGTGTAGAGCAGACTAACTCCATAGTGTAGAGCAGACTAACTCCATACTGTAGAGCAGACTAACTCCTATCTGTAGAGCAGACTAATTCCATACTGTAGAGCAGACTAATCCCATTCTGTAGAGCAGACTAACTCCAAACTGTAGAGCAGACTAACACCATACTGTGAGCAGACTAACTCCATTCTGTAGAGCAGACTAACTCCATACTGTAGAGCAGACTAACTCCTTACTGTAGAGCAGACTAATCCCATTCTGTAGAGCAGACTAACTCCATACTGTAGAGCAGACTAATCCCATACTGTAGAGCAGAAAAACTCCATACTGTAGAGCAGACTAACACCATACTGTAGAGCAGACTAACTCCATACTGTAGAGCAGACTAACACCATACTGTAGAGCAGAATAACTCCATACTGTAGAGCAGACTAACACCATACTGTAGAGCAGACTAACTCCATACTGTAGAGCAGAATAACTCCATACTATAGAGCAGAATAACTACCTACTGTAGAGTAGACTATCTCCATACTGTAGAGCAGACTAATACCATACTGTAGAGCAGACTAACTCCATACTTTAGAGCAGACTAACACCATACTGTAGAGCAGACTAACTCCATACTGTAGAGCAGAATAACTCCATACTGTGGAGCAGACTAACTCCAATTTGTAGAGCAGACTAATTCCATACTGTGGAGCAGAATAACTCCATACTGTGGAGCAGACTAACTCCATATTGTATAGCAGACTAACTCCATATTGTATAGCAGACTAACTCCATACCGTAGAGCAGACTAACTCCATACTGTAGAGCAGACTAACTCCATACCGTAGAGCAGACTAACTCCATACCGTAGAGCAGACTAACTCCATACTGTAGAGCAGACTAACTCTATACTGTAGAGCAGACTAACTCTATACTGTAGAGCAGACTAACTCCAATCTGTAGAGCAGACTAACTCCAATCTGTAGAACAGACTAATTCCATAATGTAGAGCAGACTAACTCCATACTGTAGAGCAGACTAACTCCAATCTGTAGAACAGATTAATTCCATACTGTAGAGCAGACTAACTCCAATCTGTAGAGCAGACTAACTCCAATCTGTAGAGCAGACTAATTCCATACTGTAGAGCAGACTAACTCCATACTGTAGAGCAGACTAACACCATTCTGTAGAGCAGAATAACTCCAATCTGTAGGGCAGACTAACTGCTATCCGTATCATGTATTGTGGAGCAATAACCTCAAGTTGCAACTTGAGAGTTCAGAGTTAAAATTAAATGTTTACAAAATACTTTTTTTTGCAGCTATATGAAAGAAGATTTCATGCTGGATCAATAACATATTAGCTCTATGATCTTGTTATTTTCTATTGTAATTTAGTAATGAATCGTGACATATAATCAAATCATCTCTGTATCCGAATCAAAACAGGTCAAATGGATAATTTAGTCTGTCCATTATTACATGTATTGTGTGAATTGTAACAGGGTAACTGTCATGATTCCACCAAGGCCTTGTCATTGTCACATCCTGTTGTCACCTTTCAAATCCTCCCATGTAAGATATGTGTTGTGAGGAGGACATGTTCACCAGGAGCCATATGTCAAGCATCTCAGGGTAGGGGTGCTGATCTAGGATCAGGTCTTCCCTGTCCATGCAATCTGTGGTGGCAGGTAGCCTAGTGGTTAGAGCATTGGACTGGTAACAGAAAGGTTGCCAGATAAAATCCCCGAGCTGACAAGGAAGAAATCTGGCATTCTGCCCATTAACAAGGCAGTTAACCCACTGTTCCTAGGCTGTCATTGAAAATAAGAATTTGTTCTTAAATGACTTGCCTAGTTAAAAAAAGATAAAATCTTACTTATTGTGATCTGTAAGGCCAAACTGATCCGAAGTCAGCACACCTATTCTGAGATGCTGATCCCTCTCAACTAAACCTGCATTCTGTCTCCTGCATTTTGAAGGGGTTTCTTGGCTGATAAGGATTGATTGTAGACTCTTCATATGGCATATCAAACATTACTACGATGGAAGACTGAATGTTTATACATGGTTGTTTGCTGAAGAGGATAAATTGGTATACTCAGTACAGTGAATGGTATGACCCTTTTAACTTCAGTGTAAATAGTTTACCTGTCCATTTTCTCTCTTTCCCTCTATCCTCACACCTATATCCCTCCCTCTTCCCTCTTCCCTCTCTCTCTCTTTCTCCTCTTCTCCTCTTGTTTCTTTCTCTCTCATTCATGCCTATCTTTCCGTCCCTCTTCCATCCCTCTTTCATACCAGTGAATCAGTGAGCCATTCCAACCCCTAAGAACAGAGAACAGTGGGGTTTAAATATTGATCATTTACGATGGCTATCAGATGCTAGACTGATGCACAGCATACTGCATTCAGCAGTGTGAGCAGCATCGCAAATGAGGATGGAGAGAGTAAGAGAGAGACAATTGGAGAGTGTGTGTATGTTGAGCGAGAGACGGTGAGGGAGGAGGTAATTGAGAGAGTGTGTGTATATTGAGGGAGAGACAGTGAGGGAGGAGAGAATTGAGAGAGGGAGGTGTGTGATTGAGGATGGGAAAGGCGGGAGACGGTTTGTACAGGAGAGAGAGCGAGAGAGAGAGAGCGAGAGAGAGAGAGAGAGAGAACTGCCCTGCTCTGCTGCAGTGGAGAGAAGTGAGGGAAAAGACTGCAGTCTCTGCTTATGGGAGAAATCAGTAGATATTACCACGGCACGGAAACGTTAGCCCTACGAGCCTGATTATTGGATGGGTCACCCAGCCAGTGGGAACATCACATTAGACTGGTAATACCTTCTACCTCACTCTCATTTCCTCCCTGGAAATGGTAATCAGCGGGTAATATAGACATGCAGGTCATTTAAGGACAACTTTAATACTGATTTTGTTTTTATTATACAGAGTGTCAAATGATTGTCAAATGATTTTTCTGTCGTTTGAAGATTTGAACTATGAATGTGGAAATCATTAGACAATTTGAGGGGTTTGTATTGGGTTTGTATGGTGTGTTTCTGGGGCTTTCGGTTTGTGACTAGCTAAGTGGAGCTGTCCAGTGTTGAACTGCATAAATGTAGACACTGGTGTCTAAGTGCTAAGAGTACCTGCAGCGTTGAGGTACAGTTCGTACTACTGCTATGAATAGGATGGATAGCTTTCTTTTCTTGTCTCTGTCGCCTTACAGTCAGTCGCTATACAAGTTGAGAATTAGACAAAGGCCATTATGCTATGATTGAATATAGCCTGTCGCTGTTACGACTGTTATTATAAGTCGTGGTGTATGTCCATTTGTTTGGCAGGAATCATTTTAATTGTCATTTGTCATATAATTATCCTTATCTGTTAAGATTGGTATATATCGATAAATGAGAGCGAGGACAGAGTAAGCAGTTATGTCTATACTAGCCATTTTCATTCTGTCTGTGACATCAAACAATTAGTCATTTGATTTGTCTGATCCCAAACTCCATTGGCTAGCATGGCCTCAGGCAGGCGGTAAGGTATCAGTCAGAAGCAATTCAGCTGGATCTGATTTGCTCGGCAACAACTAGTTTCTCTGCTGTAACGTTTCATAAGGAGTCTGGAATTGAACACATGTCTTGTGGAGTGGGATAGCACATAGCCTTTAGCTGTTTGAAGTTTTTTTGAACACTTAAAAAAATGCACCTGTTGGAGATGCAAAGCGTGTTGATTTGTGGCCTCTAGGTCAATGAAGATGAGGATTCATTACGAAGACACGTTATAGAGCAGCGCACTACACAGCCGACAATGCAGCACTTGCGTAGGTTGCATTCACGGTAAACGCTGCACATGTTGGCTCAATCATAAATTACCTGTCCGCGCTATAATGCGCCTTGCATTGAATCACAGCCACATATGAACTACGCTGACAGAATACTGTTTTACTGTTGCTGCTGACCCATATCTTGATCATGTCATTCAGAAGGTGAATGGGCAAGACAAAAGATTGAAGTGCATTTGAACAGGGTATGGTAGTAGGTGCCAGGCGGACCAGTTTGTGTCAACTGCAACCCTGCTGGGTTTTTCACATTCAATAGTTTCCACTGTATCAAGAATGATCCACCACCCAAAGGACATCCAGCCAACTTGACAACTGTGGGAAGCTTTGAAGTCAACATGGACCAGCATCCCTGTGGAACGCTTTCAACACCTTGTAGAGTCCATGCCCAGACGAACTGAGGCTGTTCTGAGGGCAAACAGGGGTGCAACTCAATGTTAGGAAGGTGGTCTTAATGTTCCGGGCACTCAGTGCGTTACAATAAGCATTTCTTCAATTACAATATATCCAGTTTCTATCCCTTTTCAATAGTTGACATAGCAATACTACTTCACTGTTTGTGATAGTATTGTATACCAACATCGAGCAATAATGGTATTTTGTATCAGCTACTTCTCCAAAGAGTTTTTGTATCATCAGGAGATGATAGGGTTAGTCTATTACCAGACCAATAGGATTGTAGATGTCAGGAGAGATGATAGGGTTGATCTATTACCAGACCAATAGGATTGTAGATGTCAGGAGAGATGATATGGTTTATCTATCACCAGACCAACACGATTGTAAATGTCAGGAGAGATGGTATGGTTTATCTATCACCAGACCAATAGGATTGTAAATGTCAGGAGCGATGATAGGGTTGGTATATTACCAGACTAACAGGATTTAGAGACGTCACGTTACTGTGACATGCACATCTACTCTCATCGTCATCTGCCATTATTGATTTTGGTGAGTAAGAGATTTATAACCAATTCTGAATGTGCAGAATAGGGGAGTAGGCCTTTGTCATTTTCCACCTTAGATATCCTGCCCTGAGAGAAGGATACAACAGGGACAGCAGGGAGGCAGAGCCGGACAGTGGCCGTGTGGCAACAAGTAGCTCTTTATTCTATGGGTTGTTGAGTGGGCTGGCTCAAGGTTAGCGGTATGCTTTTCGCACTGTTGTGACATTTCTCAGCCCTGCTTTGTCCTACCCAATCAAATATGAGTATGACTCACAATGAGTATCACCATGATCTGTAAATGTTAATCATATGCTAGTGTCACCCCTGAGACACCAGTGTAGCTAGGAATTCTGGGAAATAAATTGTCAGACTTCAATGTAATTGGGTAACGTTCCCTACTCTTTCCTCCTGTTGCCGCCCCTGAGAGCAACACAGAACTGGCACAGAATGATATGATGCTTGCTGAGGCCTGAGATGAGAATTTATTTGGCCAGCTGTTTGTAGTCTATAGGATTCCCCAGAAGAAGACAGATGCGGGGTTATAGTGTTTCATGCATTCTTATTCTTTATGATTGTGGTTGGTGATTGCGGATTGCAGTCAGATTGATAAACACTCTTATTACCGTAGCCTGCATCTGGGTAGCAGGGCAGTTAATTCAGGAAGTAAACTCAAATTACAGTTCAATAATTAACTGAAAAGTAATTAACTGAAAAGTAAAAGCTTTTTTTTATTTTTTTTAAGTTAAAACATTTCTGAATTGTACATTTCTAATCACTTCCTGAATTAACTGCCTTCAATTTAAGAAAATATATAATTAATTTGCTTCCAGGTAATACCATTTTCTAGTTCCAAAGTGATCTCATCCCTCACTTTAAATATAATTTCTCTGAAAATAATCCCTAATTAGACATGAGAAGCCATTCACTGTTATAGATGATTAGACATGAGAAGCCATTCACTGTTATAGATGATTAGACATGAGAAGCCATTCACTGTTATAGATGATTAGACATGAGAAGCCATTCACTGTTATAGATGATTAGACATGAGAAGCCATTCACTCTTATAGATGATTAGACATGAGAAGCCATTCACTGTTATAGATGATTAGACATGAGAATCCATCCACTGTTATAGATGATTAGACATGAGAAGCCATCCACTGTTATAGATGATTCGACATGAGAAGCCATTCACTGTTATAGATGATTAGACATGAGAAGCCATCCACTGTTAGAGATGATTAGACATGAGAAGCCATTCACTGTTATAGATGATTAGACATGAGAAGCCGTTCACTGTTATAGATGATTAGACATGAGAAGCCATTCACTGTTATAGATGATTAGACATGAGAAGCCATTCACTGTTATAGATGATTCGACATGAGAAGCCATTCACTGTTATAGATGATTAGACATGAGAAGCCATTCACTGTTATAGATGATTAGACATGAGAAGCCATCCACTGTTATAGATGATTAGACATGAGAAGCCATTCACTGTTATAGATGATTAGACATGAGAAGCCGTTCACTGTTATAGATGATTAGACATGAGAAGCCATTCACTGTTATAGATGATTAGACATGAGAAGCCGTTCACTGTTATAGATGATTAGACATGAGAAGCCATTCACTGTTATAGATGATTAGACATGAGAAGCCATTCACTGTTATAGATGATTAGACATGAGAAGCCATTCACTGTTATAGATGATTAGACATGAGAAGCCATTCACTGTTATAGATGATTAGACATGAGAAGCCATTCACTGTTATAGATGATTAGACATGAGAAGCCATCCACTGTTATAGATGATTAGACATGAGAAGCCATTCACTGTTATAGATGATTAGACATGAGAAGCCATCCACTGTTATAGATGATTAGACATGAGAAGCCATCCACTGTTATAGATGATTAGACATGAGAAGCCATCCACTGTTATAGATGATTAGACATGAGAAGCCATTCACTGTTATAGATGATTAGACATGAGAAGCCATTCACTGTTATAGATGTGGAATTATGAGTCAGTACATGATAATGGGAACTCCTGAGAACTTTTTGGGGAGCAATAGGTGGGGCCTATAACAGTTGGTCTAACATGCATCCGAAGGCCATAATTCCCATTCAGCCTCTCCATCTCACCTTCTCACAGGGTGAATTGTTTCAGTACAGTACATTGCTAATCCTAATAGTATTCAAATCAAATGAAATTGTATTTATCACATGGGCCTTACTGTGAAATGCTTATTTACAAGCCCAACTTCTTGCCACTAGGGGGGTGCCATTTCGACATAGTACCCAAATTAAACTGCCTCGTACTCAATTCTTGCTCGTACAATATGCATATTATTATTACTATTGGATAGAAAACACTCTCTAGTTTCTAAAACCGTTTGAATTATGTCTGTAAGTGAAACAGAACTGGACTTAGAGCAATTCTCCTATGAGGATTTGAAAATGCTGAAATATGCTCGCTGTTCCCAGACCTGTGGATAACTCTGACTGTCTTCTATTGGTTGAGATGCACTGCATACGCCTTCCCCTGGTTGTTAGCGAATAGGGAGTCTTGAAATGGCGTCTCCACATAGTTCCCAAAGTTTATAAATTGATTGGGAACGAGGTGGCTCATTCTTTTCACCTTCGCTCGGGCGCATTGAGAACCTGGGGACGTTCTTTTGGAACCATCGGTTATAGATCTCAGACATTTCCGGCTGTGTTTTTATTCGATATAGGTGTTGAAGACATCGTAATGTTGTTATTTTGAACCGAATTATATCAGTTTATGTCAGTATATTGCGATTTTCGGGTATTTATTTCCTTGGCGCTGTAGGAATTTGGGTATCTCTCTCTTTCGTGCTAATGTTTACTGCTAATTGCAACTCTGAAGAGGACATTCTCCAACCTATCAACGATTCTTTTTGACAAAGGTCACCTTTCCCAAGATTCTGATGAGAGTTCATCGAAAAGTAAGAACTATTTATGCTGATAATTCATTGTTCTGTTGAAAAATGTCAAATGCATGAAACGCCATTGCTTGCAGTGTAGCATTGTGTTATTGCAGCCTGTATTGCGCAGTAAGGTTAATTTTAAAAATGTAATTCAGCGATTGCATTAAGAACTAATTTGTCTTTCAATTGCTGTCCAACCTGTATTTTTTTAGTCAAGTTTATGAATAGTTTTCGATAAGAGTAGGTGGCTTTCCAAGATGGCGCCGGACAGATTGCTTGAGCTCTTGGCTACTTTTCTCATTGTATAAGCACAATTTGTGCCGCTAAATATGCACATTTTCGAACAAACTCTATATGCATTGTGTAATATTATATTACAGGACTGTCATCTGAAGAATTCTGAGAAGGTTAGTGAAAAAATTAATATATTTTGGTGGTTTATACGTTATAGCTATTTTTGCCTTGAATCAGTGCTGGTGTGATGTTCGCTATTGTGCTAAGCTAATATAACGCTATATTGTGTTTTCGCTGTAAAACACTTAGAAAATCTGAAAAATTGTCTTGATTCACAAGATCTGTGTCTTTCATCTGCTGCACGCTGTGTATTTTTAAGAAATGTTTTATGATGAGTAATTAGCTAATACACGATGGTCTCTGTAGTTATCTAGTGGCTTTGGTGAGAGTTGTAATGGTGGCTGCAATGGTAAACTATGATTTATACATGAAATATGCACATTTTTCTAACAAAACCTATGCTATACAATAAATATGTTATCAGACTGTCATCTGATGAGGTTGTTTCTTGGTTAGTGGCTATTTATATCTTTATTTGGTCGAATTTGTGATAGCTGCTGATGGAGTAAAAAATGGTGGAGTATGGGAGTGTTGTCTTTTGCTAACGTGGTTAGCTAATAGATTTACATATTTTGTCTTCCCTGTAAAACATTTTAAAAATCAGAAATGATGGCTTTATTCACAAGATGTGTATCTTTCATTTAGTATCTTGGACTTGTGATTTCATGAACATTTTATTATATGATATCCCTGTGGCTTTAGGCTAGGCTATGCTAGTCAGCTTTTGTGATGGGGGTGCTCCCGGATCCGGGTTTGGTAGGCGTTAGACCAACAATGCAGTTTTAAGAAAATAAGAGTTAACCTGTTGGGGATGGGGGCGCTGTTTAGACTATTTATGCTAATGTGGCTAATTTTTTAAACGGCTTCCCACAAAATCCTTGATCGTACAATATGCATATTATTATTATTATTGGATAGAAAACAGTCTATAGTTTCTATAGGAGTTGAAATTTTGTCTCTAAGTGGAACAGAGCCCATTCTACAGCAATTTCCCTGACATGGAGTCAGATTTGAGAAACGTTGGCCACTTTTCTGAAGTCATTTAAACGGGCACTGTCGTTGCTATGACTATACGGACACTTCTTACGTCTTCCCCTGGATGCCTTTACGTGATGACGATTCCAACGGGCTCGATTGCTCGTTCACAGGCACTACAAATGAAAAAAACCTTTAGCTAGCAAGTCTTTTCTTGCTGCGTAACGCGCGTGGAAGACACCGACCCTCTCCTGTTCCAAGCATTAGTTTAGCCTGTTATATTTCTCCGGTCATCTTTTCACTCGTTATAGGAGTTACAAACATCACAAAGTAGTTAATTTAAAGCGTTTTATAGCAATTTATATCCGTTTAGTGCGATTTTGGGACATTTATTTTTGCAACGATGTGAAAAGTTGGGAACGCTTTTCAGTTCATCCCGAACGTAGTTGACATTTCCACATGGCAAGAGGACAGCTTTCCACCAAAAGACGATTTCTCCCAAGAAAGGATCCTTTGCCCAAGATACTGATGGAAGAACAGCTCAAGGTAGGACATTTTTATTATGATAAATCGTGTTTCTGTCGAAACATTTTAGTGGCTTAGGACGCCATGTTTTTTGACGTAGCTTCGCTTGGCGCAAACTGTATTGAAAAGTAAGGATAAATTAAAAAATGTAATAACGCAATTGTATTAAGAATTAAATTGTCTATCAATCCCTGTCCACCCTATATTTTTTAGTCACGTTTATGAGTATTTATGTATAAGAGTAGATCACTGTCTAAGTGGCGCAAGGACGTTTTCTTTACCAGCTTGTCTACATTTCACATTGTCTAACCATGATTTTGGTGGCTAAATATAAACATTTTCGATCAAACTGTATATGCATGTTGTAATGTGATGTTACAGGAGTGTCATCGGAAGAATTCTGAGAAGGTTAGTGAAAAAATTAATATCTTTTGGCGATGTTGACTTTTATCGCTCACTTTGGCTAGAATCAATGCTGGGCTGCTAATTGCTATGTGCTAAGCTAATATAACGATTTATTGTGTTTTCGCTGTAAGACACTTAGAAAATCTGAAATATTGTCTGTATTCACAGGATCTGTGTCTTTCGATTCGTGTATGCTGTGTATTTTTACGAAATGTTTGATGATTAGTAGTTAGGTAAACACGTTGCTCATTGTAATTATTCTAGTCCATTTGTGATGGTGGGTGCAATTGTAAACTATGCCATATACCTGAAATATGCACTTTTTTCTAACAAAACCTATCCCATACCATAAATATGTTATCAGACTGTCATCTAATGAGTTTTTTTGTTGGTTAGGGGCTATAAATATCTTAGTTTAGCCGAATTGGTGATGGCTACTGGTGTTGGTGGACAAATAAAAGATGGTGGAATATGCTAATGTGTTTTTAGGTAATAGATGTACATCTTTACATATTGTGTCTTCCCTGTAAAACATTTTAAAAATCGGAAATGTTGACTGGATTCATAAGATCTGTGTCTTTCATTAGCTGTATTGGACTTTAATGTGTGAAAGTTAAATATTTTAAAAAAATATTTTTTTTGAATTTCGCGGCACTGGTTTTTCAGTGGGGGGGGGGGGGGGAGTGCCGCTAGCGGCACGCTGATCCTAGACAGGTTAATAAAATATTTACTAAATAAACAAAAGTAAAAAAAGTAACACAATAAAATAACAATAACGAGACTATATGCGGGGGTACAGGTTAGTCGAGGTAATTTAGGTACTATGTACATATAGGTAGGGGTAAAGTGACTATGCATACATAATAAACAGTGATTCATTGTTCAGCAGCCTTATGGGTTGGGTGTAGAAGCTGATAAGGAGCCTTTTGGACCTAGACGATCCAGTAGAAAGAAGGATGTTTCGGTCACGAGTGCCTCATTTCAATTTGGTGGAGATCATTGTTTCAGAGGAGACATAGCATATTATAATTGATATATTATAATCACCTTAGTCTTTGCCATTCCTTCAGAGGGAACAGATCCCACATCATAAATGGACAATAGTCCTCTTTGGAACACATTTTGGAAAGGGAGCCTTCGTATTTATTTGGCACGTTTTCCACCTCAAGTAGAAGACGTGTTAACTCCAACCATTCATTTTTATTTCATCCATAACGGACCGTGATGTAATGCTGTAATGAGGAATGTCGGCTTTCTTAAGGGACTGAGGGCCTCATTGACAGAATGTTATTTCATTGACATTCATGTAATATTAACATACTGTGTCTCATTCCTCAAACAAATGAGATTAGCCGTTTCATCCCTGAGTTAAATCCATTTAGGAGTTTATAGTACATTAAGGATGCAGTTCTACCGACTGGCATTTTTATCCTCAGGGTCTGTGATGTGGACTGATGTCAAGGAGGCCATTTCCATACAAACCACTCCAGCCTTGTCACTGTGCTGCTCTACTGTCTGACACATTGCTAAGGAATTGAGTTGGGTCACATGGTAGAATTGTACATCCTCCATTTTATTTCTTTGTGTACAGAAAACCAATACTCAGCTACTAAATTGTTTCTATTGGAGTGGAGTGCCAGAGAGGACTAACCTAACTTCTGAAGTGAATCTCTAACAGATGCCTGTTTTTAATTCCCTAAACATTGCCATGATAGTGATACATGTATGGCGATAGGTAATGAGTGATTTAATACATGTCTTTTTGATGTGTGTGTGTTTGTGTGTTATACCAAAGGTTACACACTTCATTGCCTGTGCTGCTGGTGATGGCAACTGACCGTCTCTTTGTGTCTCTGTGACTTTCCCCAGGGACTGTGTGTGTGGCCTAGTCATTGAGGATGAAGTGGAACTTGTTCAAGAATAAGCCTGAGGCCATGGTGGGTCCAGAGCCCACGGGCACCGGCGCCACTATGACCGCGGCCCCAGCCGTCGCCATCGCCACCACTGTGGCTGAACCCCCAGGCAACGGCACAGTTTCCAAGAACGACATGTTCGAAGAGATCAAGAGCAAGTTCATGAACGAGATCGATAAGATCCCATGTATGTCTTCCCTGGTTAACCAAAATACTTAATTTTCCCAACCCTGACTCATAACTCATGTACTATGCATGGAACAACATTGGAACATAGAATCCTAAATCTGGATGATCTCATAGGAGTGATCTCATAGAAGTACAACCCATATTGAGGTATTTACATAGTAGTGTTTTTTTCCTCGTAACTCCCCTGTGTGTGTTGCAGTGCCCTCCTGGGCCATCATAGCTATCGCTGTGGTGGCCGCCCTCCTCATCCTCACCTGCTGCTTCTGCATCATCAAGAAGTGCTGCTGTAAGAAGAAGAAGAACAAGAAGGGCAAGAAGGGCAAAGATGGCCTCAACATGAAGAACATGAAAGGGGATGAGGTATGGTGCTTCGGGCTCCACATATAAACTCAGTTCGCAGAGTACATGCAGGTCCGACAGACATAACATATATCACACTCAGGATACGTATTTCACTTGAACACAAAACTCATAAAACTCATATGAATATGAACACAAAACTCATATGAATATCAGTACGTTAAGTTATTTATTTTTAGATGATGAACGTAGACAAAGAGGACTAGGAATTAATCTCGGGATAGCTGACAGAGGTCGTCTATAATTATTAGCCTACTAAGCCATTCCTCCATAACAATATGGTTGCCTGTTTTATTTACTGTGCAACAATTTATTTTTGTTTGAGGAACTTGGGAAAGTTTTGGTCAATATGTAAAGATGGAAGATCTTAATTTGACCACAGTAAAATACACTACCTGACCAAACGTATGTGGACACCTGCTAGTTGAAAATCTCATTCCAAAATGACGGGCATTAATGGGGGGTTGGTCCCCCCTTCTGCTGCTATAACAAATTCCACTCTTCTGGGAAGGCTTTCCACTAGATGTTGAAACATTGCTGCGGGGACTTGCTTCCATTCAGCCACAAGAGTATTAGTGAGGCCTGGCTTGCAGTTGGCATTCCAATTCATCCCAAAGGGGTTCATTGGGATTGAGGTCAGGGCTCTGTGCAGGCCAGTCGAGTACTTCCACACCGATATCGACAAACCACTTCTGTATGGACCTTGCTTTGTGCACGGGGGCATTGTCATGCTGAAACAGGAAAGGGCCTTCCCCAAACTATTGCCACAAAGTTGGAAGAACAGAATCGTCTAACGTGATTGTATGCTGTAGCGTTAAGATTTCACTTCCCTGGAACTAAGGAGCGTGAACCATGAACAACAGTCCCAAACCATTATTCGTCCTCCAAAAAACTTTACAGTTGACACTATGCATTCAGGCAGGTAGCGTTCTCCTGGAATCGGCAAAACCCAGATTCGTCCGTCGGACTGCCAGATGGTGAAGCGTGATTCATCAAGTGTAATCAAATTCAAATAAGATTGTATTTGTCACATGCGCCGAATACAACAGGTGCAAACCTGTTGGCACTGGACTTGGCACTGGATTTTAAACACCTGTAAGTAACGGGTGTGGCTGAAATAGCCAAATCCAATCATTTGAAGGGATGTCCACGTACTTTTGAACGTATATACTGTAATTGCAGCAACAGAATTTGAATGTTTATTCCATAATGGTGCTTGATCAGTGGTTGGACTATTAGTTGGCCAAAAGTAGGCTACATCAAGAGTGCAATACCGTTAATATAACCCTGTGTTAGTGTGGGTTTTCTGTGAATTTATGTAAATCACAAAACTACTCTGAATTTCCTGCGGTGCAGGAAAATTCTCAGCAGCAAAAGAGTGAACAAATTAAGAACTGACATCTGTACATAGATTTGACCAACAACACATGCTCTTTATGCATCCCTTGGTGTATCAGTAACAACCTCTGATCTTTCATTGGCAGCACTTAGACCAGACTTAGGGAGACAAGTCGATAGCCTCCTATCCTCTCTGTTCTCTTGATGTGGCTGTTGTTGTCGTTTTAAAATGTGTGCTGTACTTCATTGTGACATACGGTGAAAATTACACATTTGTTATGGGAAAGGACCAGGGATGGTTTGGGTAATGGGTAGAGAAGGTAATGAAGCCCTGTCTTTTGTGGCATTCCAATTAACGGATGACTGCTAGGGTAAGCTGCCCTCCGTGCTTAAGGATAATAGACATGATACCCATGGATCAGAGGAGCCATATCTCATACTAAGCAGAATAAACAGGGGAGGACTGTGAAAGTGCTCCTGCTTAATTCCAGGCTGAATGTGTCCAATATCATTAACAGGGCCCCATTCACCAGTAACAGTTATTAAAACAATTAATTGTCTCCACATGGTGAAAGATGGTCCTGGAAGTAGGACGTTTACATTTTTATTATTTTTTAACGAACAGACAATCACTGTGTCATTTTTCATCGTCCTAGTGTTGCCGGTGGTGTTGTTTGTTTTCTGGTGTGTCGTAAGTTCAAACCTCTTCCTCTCTCTGCTCTCCTCCTCTTCACTTTGTCTCTTATGTGTGCATCGTGTTTCTTGACTGTGATGGACCCCTGATCTACGGTAGGTGGAAGGATCGCGGTGATGCTCTCTGGCCCATGGGCAGATGATGATGATGATGAGGGGGGGTTTCATGGAATGAAAATCGTAGCGCCTTTGCTTTTCTATCATGTTTTGTACTTATGTTTTGAGAATTTAAATGAGAACGCTATGGTCTGCTCCATAAAACCCTGAGAGAAAAATAAATAAATATTGAAATAACGTATCGCCCATTATGTGACAGTGTGATGCCAAACTCACCCCAATATGAAACGTATTGGGCATAGTTTAAACGCAACCCACAAATAACACTATTAATATATGCATGTGAAAAAGGGCATGGTTGGTTGTTTGTGGGACATGATGATGACAATGATAAGCGCATGACCAATCAATCAATATTTTTCATCTGCACCCCAATTACTTTGTCACTCAATGAAGAGTGAAAAGGAGAATAAAAACATAAAGCACAGGTTTGCAGATGAAATAGTCACGTAAACTTGAACATGTCAGAAATAGGGGTTACCATAACTGGCTGTTATCTAACTGAAATACTGCTTCTACATTATGCAAATAGCTGGCTATACCCTTTAATCCTGTAGCTACCATTTGGCTGGGAAAAATGGTGACCTGACTTGAGAGGAACATTCCTTGGTAACACATTAATGGAATAAATAGAAAGAAAGTAAGATTATACAGGCCCTACTTTTGAAGGATCAGTTAACTAGTTCCGTGGGAATATGGGGTAAGATGTAAATGACAGGGTAAAACAATTGTGTCACCAAAGGACATTTTTAATTCAAGTCATTAACTAGAAAACATCATACCTGAGTCCCTAGTTGCATTAGAGACAGGATGGTATTCCACTATGCCACCAGGTGAGAAGCAGGTAAGCGGGAGCAAGGCAACGCAGCAAACCCTGGTGCTACGCAATGCAATGCAATGCAACGCAACAAACTCTGGTGCCACAGTATGCAGCGCAACGCAACGCAATGCAACACAACACAAGCCTCCTGAACATCCACTGTCTGTCTGTGGCATGCTGTCTGTGGTGGGTGGGGCTCCCGCCATCTGCCTCCTACACATAACCCCTGACCCCGCAACTCTGATCCCTGTGTCCTGTGTTCTACCACTGCAGAAACAGGACGATGACGACGATGAAGGCGAGACAGGCCTCACAGAGGAGGAGAAAGAGGAGGAAGAGAAAGAGGAGGAGAAACTTGGCAAGCTGCAGTACTCGCTGGACTATGACTTCCAAGACAGCAAGGTTAGTGGCTGATATTTTCCCCTTTAAATCCTTGTAGGCACTGCTCAGCAAAACCTGTATTAGGCTGTTTTACCTTAATACAATATTTGCAGCATTGTCAGTCTATCAGTAAGAGTCCATCAACATCCAAGGATGGGAATATGATTTTTTTTACTATTAAAAAAACCTACAATTTTTAGAACACAAGGCCCGCACTGAAAAACATGCCAACATGTGCAACAATGTCTAATTTATCATAACCATTACAGATAACAAATCCTAATAACTAAATTGACCCATATTTTCAGACAATAAAAACACTAGTGAAATGTTAACATTCATTTATTGAAACCGTAATATCAACTAGTTATATTATATTGTGGGAAACACAATCTTGAAACACAATCTTCAAAACGGCAGTAACATCAGCAGTGGCCCTTGCTTGTGGAAGCCTTATGTTAGGAATCAAAAGGACTACTAAAAGTACGTTGAGTAATTAAATATAAACTGAAATCAAATTGCTGCATTACATATTCAGTCCACATGAAAAAAAGTCATTTGAATCATTCATTGAAACCATAATTAGCTGTGTTACCTGCTCGGCTTTGGTGACGTCACAGCGGCGCTTTGCAGCGGCAAAAGATGTGATGGGAGATTGCTGCTCCTACATGTGCCTAGTATATGAAACAAAAGGTGATCTGTGGTTAAAGATTGAGTTTTGACGTCCATTCGAGTACTCCAATACTGGATTACTCCTGCCCAGCCCTATTATCTTCTAGAAATGAAAGGCATATGTAACGAATGTGAAATGGCTAGCTAGTTAGCGGGTACGCGCTAGTAGCATTTCAATCAGTTACGTCACTTGCTCTGAGACTTTAAGTAGGGTTGCCCCTTGCTCTGCAAGGGCCGCGGCCTTTGTGGAGTGATGGGTAACGACCGTGCTTCGTGGGCGACCGTTGTTGATGTGTACAGAGGGTCCCAGGTTCGCGCCCGTGTCTGGGCGAGGGGACGCCGTAAAGTTATACTGTTACATTGATGCTGTTGACCCGGATCACTGGTTGCTGCGGAAAAGGAGGAGGTTGAAAGGGGGGTGAGTGTAACGGATGTGAAATGGCTAGCTAGTTAGCGGGTACGCGCTAGTAGCATTTCAATCAGTTACGTCACTTGCTCTGAGACTTTAAGTAGGGTTGCCCCTTGCTCTGCAAGGGCCGCGGCCTTTGTGGAGCGATGGGTAACGAACGTGCTTTGTGGGCGACCGTTGTTGATGTGTGCAGAGGGTCCCAGGTTCGCGCCCGTGTCTGGGCGAGGGGACGCCGTAAAGTTATACTGTTACACATAGTTACAGTAGTCTAAATGACAGACTTATGGATATCCAGAGAGTAGACTGGTGGACCTGAAGAACCTGGTGGTGAGTCATCCATCTAGAAATCTTTTTTTTTTTTTACTGAGCAACAGCTCAGCTTTGGCATTGTTGAGTACAAACCAGTGGGCATGGTGGGACCCTTGTGGGCATGCTCCACATAGCATGCCTACATCCCCTCAAAGTACCTTGAAACAAGCATCTTTTATCAACAGCTCTGTAAAAACATCATCAGAATTGTGCAGCGACAGTTTTGGGGAGGGACAGCTGACAATTGCTGGATTTAGGGTTGATGAATAAAAATATTCAAGAGACCAGTGAATCCAGATCAGGGTACTGGGAATGAGAGGGTTTCTCTAGTAGATTCAGCATCGTTGTAAATGAATGGGTAGAGTCAGTGTTACAGTGAGTGTGCAATGCTATGCAGGATTTTGGCAGTGTGACATAAGTCCAACAGGAGTGGAAATGCAGAGTCATTCTGAAATAAGGAAGTCCCTCATGAGATACGGACCCAGGATCAGGGCTTGGAGTCACTGACGCAGGATCAGGGCTTGGAATCACTGACGCAGGATCAGGGCTTGAGATGAAAATGTACATTAAAGCAGGTCCTTTCTTTCTAACTGAATCAATTTCTGTACCTTAAAAATAAGTAATCTCTCCATCATTTAGAGCACAATGATACTTGGCACAAGTTTCTCTTTTTCAGATATGCAAAACTACTGTAACATGATATTCTGTGACTTTCTGATGACATGGCAGCAAATATATTTGACAGCTCTAGTGTGGATATCTTGTATCTAATCTTGGTCATCTAAAAGGGCTGTGATAATTCTTGTTGCAGCTTTAGGTTGTCAGCCAACAGGCCACAAGCTTATGTAACAACGCTGCAGCATTTGTCTGCAGCAGTGACAGGAAGAACACATGAATAGATGAATGTATGTTGTTTTCTCATCTAATATGGTTGGTTTGTCTCAATGCTGTCTCTGACCCCTGAACACTCTGCCCCCCCTCCCCTCCCCTCCCCTCACCTCCCCTCACAGCTCACAGTGGGAATCCTCCAAGCTGCTGATCTTATCTCCATGGACAGCGGAGGTACCTCTGACCCGTACGTCAAGGTCTTTGTCCTTCCAGACAAGAAGAAGAAGTTTGACACCAAGGTTCAAAAGAAAAACCTGAACCCTGTCTTTAATGAGTCATTTGTTTTCAAGGTAAGTCATAACACAGTTTCTATACCAGGACTGCACTTGCACAGATGTTAGTTGGAATATTAAAGGTATCAATCATCCTGCCAAAAATATTGTGTCAGGCTAGTAAAGCGGAGTCTCAAACTAAATCTAACTTAACAATTTTGGTGTTGTAAAAAAATCAGACCTAAGATGCTACATGGTATAAGACTTTGTGGTTGTTGCCTACATTTATTTTTCATTATGAAGTCACAGGATGTGTTCTTGTTGTGTTCACGTCAAAGTGTAGAGCAGTTCTGGCTTGCCATGCCTGCCTGCCTGCTATATACCCTCTTGCCTGTGTACTAACTGCAGCTTCCTGTACTACTCAATAAGGTCCATGGAGACTGTATAAGCCTCTCAGTGTCAATGTGGAAGCACTGTCCCCAGAGTAGGGACCATCCATGAACAGTTTGGAGAATTTACAGTATATGAAATCAGATGCCTGCCTTTAGAATGTATTTTTTATTTATATTTGTCATATAGGAAAATGGAATGTCTAGCTTCTAGCTCCTAGACCTGCTTTAGTGTATTATACACTCGTTGGCAATTTCAACCTGTTAAAGCCAGCACTTTGCTATTTTCCAACCCTTAAGCTAGGATTGGTAATTTCCCTGTCTAATGTGAGCTCGCTTGCGCTGAGGTGCGAGGGGTGGCAATATCAGAGGTACGTTTCATTTGATTGAAAAACAAGCCCTATGGTAAGGCTACCCTTACCATAACAAAAGCTGCTTCAACAGAAATGTCTTCCTTATCCTGGCCATAAATTAGCCAAGTATCCTATCCATAAGATGTTTTTAAATGGTCTACTTGTGAGAATTTTGCTGTCATATTTTGCTTTATTCAGAATTCAAATAGGCCTACCCTGCAATGCATACTCCATTCGGCTTGTATCCATCCCCATATCCAAAGAGAGCCTCTTGTCCAGTTATCAAAGACCCGCTCCTCCAAACATATTCAAAATATTCAGTCCTATAACACCGTATCAACAGTAGGCCTAGGCTATCTCTTGCTTATTGAGAACGTTCCTCACATGTACACTACAATTTATGGGAGCCTAGTATTTGTTATTTGCATAAAGACATCCCACTGGGAAAAAACTGGTTGAATCAACGTTGTTGTCTTTTTGTCAGCAAAACTATTAACCTAAATCCAATGACATGGTGAATTTTCTTGTTGATTTACCATTGTTTAAGGTTTATTAACCTGTCTGGCTCTGACGTTCCGCTAGCGGAACTCCTCCCACATTCCACTGAAAAGGCAGAGCGCAAAATTCAAAAGATATTTTTTTGAAATATTTAACTTTCACACATTAACAAGTCCAATACAGCAAATGAAAGATACACATCTTGTGAATCCAGTCAACATGTCCGATTTTCAAAATGTTTTACAGCGAAAACACCACATATATTTATGATAGCTCACCACCAAATACAAAAAAAGGACAGACATTTTTCACAGCACAGGTAGCATGCACAAAGCCAATCTAACTAGCCAAGAACCAACCAAACTAACCAAGAAACAACTTCATCAGATGACAGTCTTATAACATGTTATACAATAAATCTATGTTTTGTTCGAAAAATTTGCATATTTGAGGTATTAATCAGTTTTACATTGCAGCTACAATCACAGCTACCGTCAGAAATAGAACCGAAGCAGCCAGAGTAATTACAGACACCAACGTCAAATACCTAAATACTCATCATAAAACATTTCTGAAAAATCGATGGTGTATAGCAAATTAAAGACAAACATCTTGTGAATCCAGCCAATATTTCAGATTTTTTAAGTGTTTTACAGCGAAAACACAATATAGCATTATATTAGCTTACTACAATAGCCTACCACACTACCACATTCATTCATCAAGGCACGTTAGCGATAGCAATAGGCACGTTAGCGATAGCGAATAAACCAGCAAGATATATAATTTTTGACTAACCTTGATAAGCTTCATCAGATGACAGTCCTATAACATCAGGTTATACATACACTTATGTTTTGTTCGAAAATGTGCATATTTAGAGCTGAAATCAGTGGTTATACATTGTGCTAACGTAGCATCTTTTTCCCACAACGTCCGGATATTTTTCTGACACTTTTTCTGACACACATATTCTGACCAAATAACTATTCATAAACATAACTAAAAAATACATGTTGTATAGGAAATGATAGATACACTAGTTCTTAATGCAATCGCCGTTTTAGAATTCTAAAAATAACTTCATTACGATATGCAGTTTACGTTATGGAGAGAGCATGCCCAAAACCTGGCCGCAAACTACTAGTTCACATGTACGACAGATATATGAAATAACATCATAAAATGGGTCCTACATCAGAATGTTGTACAAGGGGTCCTTTGTCCAGAACAATCGTTGTTTGGTTTTAGAACTGCCTTTTTCCCTCTCGATTTAGCAAGCACACTTGCCAAGTGGCGCGAATCTCTCCATCGTCAACAAACTCAGAGAACGGAACACGGCAAAACTCCCGGAAAAATTTCAATAATCTGATTAAACTATATTGAAAAAACATACTTTACGATGATATTGTCACATGTATCAAATAAAATCAAAGCCGGAGATATTAGTCGTCCATAACGACAGCTTATCAGAAGGCAAATCCAGGTCCCTTCACACGCTCTCCAGAAAACAGGAAACTGGTGACACGTCATGCCGAGAGCTATTATTCGACCCCAGATCCAGATACACACTCCATTTCTTCTCTCACTGCCTGTCGACATCTAGTGGAAGACGTATGAAGTGCATCTAAACTAATAAATATCAACGACTTTAATAGGCAGGCCCTAGAACAGAGCATCGATTTCAGATTTTCCACTTCCTGTCAGGAAGTTTGCTGCAAAAGGAGTTCTGTTTTACTCACATATATAATTCAAACGGTTTTAGAAACTAGAGAGTGTTTTCTATCAAATAGTAATAATAATATGCATATTGTACGAGCAAGAATTGAGTACGAGGCCGTTTAAATTGGGCACGATTTTCCCCCAAAGTGAAAACAGCGCCCTCTGTCCTCAACAGGTTAAAATAGAGCCCCAGGTCTGCAAGGGCTGGAGTGAATCAATAGAACCCATATTAGATACTCTAATTATGCTTTAGTGCCATTAGAGCTGAACAAATCTCTTCTTAGATGTTTCCTGAGTAAAAACCGTGCCACACATTAGAATTCAGCCTAACCCATTTTCTGCCTTTCCTATTCTGTGCTGTAAAACTCTGTATATTAGCTGCATGTTAGCTGACATTGTGCCGTATTACTGATGTGTCAGTAAGCAATGTCTTGCCAGCAGCCCATGGCAAAAAATAAGATGTTTATTTCTTAAAAAAAAAATAAAAATAGCACAGATTGTATTAACAATTCAAATAGTATACAGTAGGGACATGTGGTTACATTCATATTTAATAATCCAGTTGTGTTGTTGTTGTGTTGTGGTGGTGTTGTTGTTGTTGATGTGTTCCTTCCTCAGTTACCATATGATGAGCTCGGTGGGAAAACCCTGGTGATGTCAGTCTTTGACTACGACCGATTCTCCAAGCATGACATCATTGGAGAGGTGAGGATCCCCATGAACACCATTGACCTGGGACAGCCCATCGAAGAATGGAAGGACCTGGAGAGTGCAGACAAAGAGGAGGTATGAGCTGAAAAGAAACACAAACTAACTAAGCTTTATCTAACTAAGCTAATCGTTGGACGGGAGCGTTGCCCCATCAGAATTAACAACAGCCAAGCTCTGACAATTGTAATATACATTTTTGTCTATCTTTCCCTCTCTGTGTCGTTGCTCTCTCTGTGCTTGCCCTCTCTCTGTCCTTAATCTCCATGCAGCCTGAGAAGCTGGGAGACATCTGTATCTCTCTTCGTTACGTGCCCACCGCTGGCAAACTCACTGTCTGTATCCTGGAGGCAAAGAACCTCAAGAAGATGGACGTGGGTGGACTGTCTGGTACGTTAAGACTTCCACTGGACGTACAGTTTACTCTTGAGATTCTTAAAGGGTTCTTGAAAGGTTCTTTGCAGTGAGTGATGGTTCTATGTAGAACCATGTCTTCTCAAAGAACCATTCTATATATAGAACCCTCCCCTTCCAAATTGTTCTTTACAATGTTGAAGCAGTCCTTCACTAGATGCTTCTGGGTAATTATGAATTCCTGTTCTTTATGTTGCATTATTTCACTTACTGTGTGGTACCTATGATTTTGTTGTTTTATTCTACCTGTCTTGTGTCTGTGTTTATGTTCATGGGTTCTGTTGAGGTGGCTAGTCCGATACCGTCAGTGAGAAGGGTCTGCAAGTATATGCGAGTTTATATTTTTGGACTAACTTCATCATTTGACATGGTTGAGTCAGGTTGATACAACTCCCAGGTGAGAGTGATTAAGCATGATCAACCCCATATTACAACACAGTAGCATAACAATGTTAAAAACTGATTACCTTCATCATCATACATATCATATACCAATTACTCATAGATAACTGTTACAGAGGTTAAATGTGTATGGTGCTATTCAGAACCATCTCATGAAATAATATATATTTTTAAAGTTCTAAATAGCACCTTCAAGAAAGGAGTCTACAAAGCCCCAAAAAGGGTCCCGCCCTGGTCACAAATCAAAGAACCCTATTTTAGTACTAAAAATGTACAGTTTGTCTGCTGTTAAAACAACTTGTGGGTGGACTGTCTGGTAGGGCAAACCACTGGACATAACAGTAGATCATTTCCAACCAATCAGGCATGTCAATCTGCCATTAATTAAACAGCTCAGTGATGCAGAATCTCTGATTTATTTGCAGACATTGTGCTACTGTATGTTGCATTAATGAGCTCTCTGAATTATTTTTCTAATTAGCAAGCAACTCATATCACATCACATTTTTGCTCTACCGAAGTGATGCATTTAAAACATGAAATGAGAGATTGAATATCTGTTGGTCTTTCTTTGCAGATCCCTATGTGAAGATCGCGTTGCTGCAGGGAGGCAAGAAACTGAAGAAGAAGAAGACTACAGTGAAGAAGAACACACTGAATCCGTACTACAACGAGTCCTTCAGCTTTGAGATCCCAATGGACATGATGCAGGTGCAGAACACTACATATTTTTGGTGGTCTGCTCTTGTTTTTTTCTCTCTAGGCCTACAACCGCATTTCCATGTTCGCTATGCTTTGATGCTTTACAGCAATTCAATGATGAAAGAAAATCAATACGATTCAGTGGAATTTTATAGGAAAATAACACTCAAAAACTATCTTTTGGTATTTGTTTCATTGGTCCACTGTTGATACTGTTCCAAGATAGTTTTGCTTGTTAGCAATCACATTTTCAAGATATAGAACTTTCAAAATACCACTATGATGCGTTTTGCAACTAACATTTTGGAACTGTATCAACAGTCGACTAATTAAACAAACACCAAAAGACAGTTTTTTGAGTGGTGTTTTCTTGTAAAACCTGGTAGTTTAATACCTACTGTATGAGGTTTGCATATGAATGGCTATGTGAGTGCACACATGTAGAATCTACTACACATATACATGTTTTTCTCTCTTTCCTCTTCAGAAAATTTTGGTGGTGGTGACAGTGTTTGATTATGACAAGATTGGCAAGAATGACGCCATTGGGAAGATATTTGTGGGCAGCAAGGCGACGGGCCCTGGTCTGAAGCATTGGTCTGACATGCTCTCTAACCCCAGGCGTCCCATTGCCCAGTGGCACCCACTACAACAGGAGGAGGATATAGATGCGGCACTGGCAGGTTTAAATGCAAAAAAGTAACTTCGCTTGTCCGGTTGATTACCAACTAACCAACTAACTCAGAAACCCTCCCTCCCCAACTGCCCTACTCTGCATGAAACTCCTGATTTCCACATGATTCTGTCATGTCTATTTGAAACACTGAACAAAGAAAAAGAAACATCTAAAATATCAGCTTATTCATAATTAAATCGAAGAACATAAACAACACTTTTCCCAACACCATAGCATTTCACATATTTAGTGTAAAGAGAGAAGAGGGAGATTGAGCGATAAATTGATTGATTGATTTATAAATTGATCTGTGTTTCATTTGAACATGCTTTTTAGGAACAGATGCTTAGATGCTGACAATGAAAGTTTGGAGAAAGACTCAATGAAATTGATGCTGGTTATAGCTTCTTCATTTAGTTAGTAGAACATTGTGCATGCTTTACTTATGCTCTCACCGCTCTCCATAAACCATGCCAAACTGATTCCCATTAGCATATATCTTGTTCTCAACCCATAAGTGTGCCATATCTTGCAGTAGAGATTAGTATTGGGCCATTTCTGACATAAAACAGTTTTAAGTCTACTAATGGAAAGGGTTTAGGTGAAATGGTAGGTATTAAGGTAATACAATGCAGCAATTCATTCCGGAATGTCTTTCTGAAAGAACTTTACAATGCAATGTTATTTTGTTCCAGTTTTATTATTAGTAGTATTATATGTATTCCCATATATACGAGAGATGGACATATTGTGGCAAAAATTATATTTGGCTTTGCAGTTAATTATTATTTATCAAACATGATTAATTTCGATGCCGTTATGGACAGGGTCAATACAGCTTCCAGTGTTTTCAGTGTGATACACAGACTGGGAGGAATTCATGGGTGCCTTTAGGCTCTCAACTTAGAGTGCACTGAGGGAATCTGTATCCCTGGCAAACGTCATAATGACACAGTCCAAAAGGAAACTCCAAATGTGCTGCAGACCTACTTTGACCACTTGGATGTAAAAGTGATTACTTATCCATGTCCAAAGTAAAGATGATTGAAGAATTATCACTGTCATCCAAAACCATGACGACCATGCTTTGTTAGTGATGAGATATTTACTACTAATAGCATGTGTTGAAAACACATTTGACCTTTAACTATTTTAAGTCAAAGATACACAATGTTGAGGATGTATGTTCAAGAAAATAAAGAAAAACGATCAATCATATTCTACTCAGACAACATTGCACCCTGTACACTATTGTGAGCACATTTTTGGCATTAATGCTATCGAGATGAAAGAAACATATGTTATAAGATGGGACCATATGCTTGTTACAGCCACTGCCTGTGAATTGTAAAGCACTCTGCATCTCTGAAATGACTGATACAAACATACTGGAGGGGATGTTTTCTCAGTTTAAAAGTGTGTTTGCATGAAGGCCCAACGTCTATTTCTCTCTGCTGAGGATGACTGTAGTGGTGTGGGTATACATTCAATCATTGGATGTTCACATCGTAATGATGAAAAGTTCATCATCAAGCAACCGGAAATGCAGCATTTGCTTGAAACAAATGAGAGTAAAGTAAGCATGATTTATGCTTTGTGCTTATCTTCATGTCTTTAGCTTTGACTTTTGCACCATGCACTCATCAGCAACCTGCTTAGTATGTAACCCTTTCTGTAAGACGCCAAAGTCCTGAAACATTGTGGTATTGTCCGCTGTTTATTCAAACCTGTTTTTCCCAAGGGCGTTGTTCGTTAGACATCCTGATATTTTGATTGCCAGGAGGCCATGGTGTATAAGGTGATCAAACTGAAAGGAGGGGGAACGTTGGCATACTAATAAGTCCATTGATATGTAGTTTTGCCCCCCTCTCTCCTGTCCTACTGTAAACATTATACAGTGAGAAAATGTGTTAATACAGCATGTATCTATGAAATGTTGTAAATAGCAGCATGTTTTAAAGAGGAACCATAATTAGTGTGTATGTGTGTTTGTGTCCAATGTCATTTTGATAATAAAATGGAGAGAAAAATATGCACTGACTGCACATTTGATGTATTTTCCGTTAAGGGTATAATAGGACTGAACATATGTCTGCATAGTATATGTTGATTTTACAGGCTATTTTCTTGCCTGAATTTCAACAGTGTTACTTAATTTGTATTTATTTATATATGTCTACAGTGGACAACCTGAAATGTATGACTATATGCTGGGGCTACAAGTCAAAATGCAATATTACTTACATTTCCTGCTTTCTCTTGTATGTGTGCATGGTCTTCGATGGCCAGGATTTATTGTGTATTTATTGCAAAAGCGGAACATTTACTAGCTCCTTTGCTTTGTAATTATAAGTACTGTAAGTGTTTCCTTCATGTATCCTGCCAGAGGTGGTAGTCACCGTCTTATCAAAAATGATTTGAATCTGCTGTGTTGGGTTGACCAGTGTTCTAGTACTGTCAGACTACAGTACTACACAAATTTAAGTCCAACTACTAGACCGTACTTAACGTTAGATTGTTTAGTCCCAGGTTCATGTTATCAGATATAGCTCATTGTATAGGAGTCAAAGCATGGACTTGTAGCCCCCTTTCAATAACTCTCTCCATATCTGTACCCTGAGTAGTCCTCTGCTTGCTGTCATTCACTGGTGTCATTGCTTAACATAACAGTTAAACATGTATTTTTGTGTATGTTGATTAACATAAGAAGTAAAGCCATACAACTTGAGCTTAAGTTTCTATACTCTGAGCAAAGGCATATTACTACTCATTTAAAAACCTTATAGAGACATTTTAACAGAGCGGCTGATTCACACTTGATTCCTTTCCTGTGCAAGAACAGGTCAAAAATGATGATATTTGTTCATCTATCGTCACCAGAACCAGTTCTGTTGGAGTTTCACCTCACACTGTATAATGCATGTTTTGCTTATTGAAATATGTACTTAACATGATGATAGTGGTCATGTTAACCAACATTATTGGTATGACTTAAAGTTGATATTGTAAGATGTACATGCCTCTGTATTTATGAAATCATATGACTGCTTGGCTTTTAGTGATGATCATATACATACTTATGTTCAAAAGAGTTTAAAATGAACCTTCAGTCATTCGTATCATTTGCACATGGAATGCAAAACACTGTTTGTTTTTGAAACGTTAGCATAAAGAGCCTGTAGCAGCAAAATGTGGCAACATGTCACTTGATTGCATGAGCTCCTTTCCACTGTCACAGTACAAAGTACATATGCTCTGAATACTCCAATTGCAAGAAGGCCTAAAGATCTGATTTGTACAAACCATTCAGTATAACCTCCATTCCAGTATGGCAGTTATTACTCTGAATATTAGTTTAATTGTGGTACTAAATTAATACTGTTACTTCCTGACTTGTTTTCCCTATCCCTCCTATTGAGTGTACTTGGATTGATTAAGATCGTTTTATAGATTGGTCCTGTGTTACTTGTGTTTATTGTTTCTTGAGCAGCAACCATCATTTTGTCTGCCTTAAATGTTTCCAATTGTATTTACAATAGGACCAATCACGTCTGTGTTCTTCTAACGTTTCCTCTGTGAACTGAAACTGAATGGGTTTGTAAAATGACTGCAATGCAGGCAACTAAATCGCCGTCTTCCTGGGCCTTTGGAACTCTTTTGAGCACGGGGCGGACCCAAACAGTGCAGAGCTACATTCACAATGCAATACCGCCGACCTTGCTGCTTAAAAAAGAAAAATGGTTCCTCTTTATGCATAGCGTTTTGATCCTCCATGGCCATTATACTACAAGAATTCCAAAGAACTGTACCCCTCTGCCTTACCTCTGTACTCCCTCCTCTCCTTCTCCGTACTCCCTCCTCTCCTCCTCACTCCCTCCTCCTCACTACCTCCTCTCCTCCTCCGTACTCCCTCCTCTCCTCCTCCTCACTCCCTCCTCTCCTCCTCACTCCCTCCTCTCCTCCTCCTCACTACCTCCTCTCCTCCTCCGTACTCCCTCCTCTCCTCCTCACTACCTCCTCTCCTCCTCCGTACTCCCTCCTCTCCTTCTCCGTACTCCCTCCTCTCCTCCTCACTCCCTCCTCCTCCTCCTCCTCACTACCTCCTCTCCTCCTCCGTACTCCCTCCTCCCCTCCTCCTCACTCCCTCCTCTCCTCCTCACTCCCTCCTCTCCTCCTCCTCCGTACTCCCTCCTTTCCTCCTCAGCACTCCCTCCTCTCCTCCTCCGCACTCCCTCTTTTCAAATTCACTACTTCATGTAAACTATATGAATTACAATGTATATAATCTATAACCCTTACAAATGTGTACCAATCCCGATTCACATATATTCACATATATACTGTAGGCTTCTGCAGTATGATGCATTACCACACGTGACCAGTTGATGACACTGAATAGAAGAGATTGCGTTGGATTGCAGCATAGAAAATCTTTATAAATAACTTATACAAGGCGTAGGAGACTGTTCATGTGATGGAGTAAACAAAAAAATGAAAAAAACATTTCAAATGTCACATAGTGATACAAAACGTGATAATATATAAACTGTTACATCAGCTTATAGATTAAACATTTGCAGACATTCATACGGTATTATTATGTGCTGTGATTATATAATTATGCATTATAACAATCCATAAATTAATACAAAAAATGTGCAAATATGCAAACTGTGTGTGAAGACTATTGGTGTTGGTGGGAGTGTTGGTGGGGGTGGTGGGGTTGGAGAAGTGGGTGTAAACATGGGAAATAAAGCAGTATCATCCCCTCCTCTCTTCCCTTTCCTCCTCTTCTCACTTGGACAGTTTACTGATGACCCGGATTAAGGCTCCGTTCTCGTCCTTCAGTCTCTGGTTCTCATTCTTCAGCTCTGCCTGGACCTGTGGAGGACAGCAGACAACAAGCAGACAGAGAGGGTTATGGTTGGAGTTAGGGTTAGAGTTGGGGTTATGGTTGGGGTTATGGTGGGGTTAGGGTTGGGGTTAGGGTTATGATTGGGGTTAGGGTTGGGGTTAAAGTTGGGGTTGGGGTTATGGTTGGGGTTGGGGTTGGGGTTAGGGTTGGGGTTAGGGTTGGGGTTAAAGTTGGGGTTGGGGTTATGGTTGGGGTTAGGGTTGGGGTTAGGGTTATGATTGGGGTTAGGGTTGGGGTTAAAGTTGGGGTTGGGGTTAGGGTTGGGGTTATGGTTGGGGTTAGGGTTATGACTGGGGTTAGGGTTGGGGTTATGGTTATGATTGGGGTTAGGGTTGGGGTTAAAGTTGGGGTTGGGGTTATGGTTGGGGTTATGGTTGGGGTTATGGTTGGGGTTATGGTTGGGGTTATGGTTGGGGTTAGGGTTGGGGTTAGGGTTATGATTGGGGTTAGGGTTGGGGTTAAAGTTGGGGTTGGGGTTATGGTTGGGGTTAGGGTTGGGGTTATGGTTGGGGTTAGGGTTGGGGTTAAAGTTGGGGTTGGGGTTATGGTTGGGGTTAGGGTTGGGGTTAGGGTTATGATTGGGGTTAGGGTTGGGGTTAAAGTTGGGGTTGGGGTTAGGGTTGGGGTTATGGTTGGGGTTAGGGTTATGATTGGGGTTAGGGTTGGGGTTATGGTTATGATTGGGGTTAGGGTTGGGGTTAAAGTTGGGGTTGGGGTTATGGTTGGGGTTAGGGTTGGGGTTATGGTTGGGGTTAGGGTTGGGGTTAAAGTTGGGGTTGGGGTTGGGGTTATGGTTGGGGTTAGGGTTGGGGTTAGGGTTATGATTGGGGTTAGGGTTGGGGTTAAAGTTGGGGTTGGGGTTAGGGTTGGGGTTAGGGTTGGGGTTAAAGTTGGGGTTGGGGTTATGGTTGGGGTTATGGTTGGGGTTATGGTTGGGGTTATGGTTGGGGTTATGGTTGGGGTTAGGGTTGGGGTTAAAGTTGGGGTTGGGGTTATGGTTGGGGTTAGGGTTAGGGTTGGGGTTAAAGTTGGGGTTGGGGTTAGGGTTGGGGTTATGGTTGGGGTTAGGGTTATGATTGGGGTTAGGGTTGGGGTTATGGTTATGATTGGGGTTAGGGTTGGGGTTAAAGTTGGGGTTGGGGTTATGGTTGGGGTTATGGTTGGGGTTAGGGTTGGGGTTATGGTTGGGGTTATGGTTGGGGTTATGGTTGGGGTTAGGGTTGGGGTTAAAGTTGGGGTTGGGGTTATGGTTGGGGTTAGGGTTGGGGTTAGGGTTGGGGTTGGGGTTGGGGTTGGGGTTGGGGTTAGGGTTGGGGTTAGGGTTAGGGTTGGGGTTAGGGTTAGGGTTAAAGTTGGGGTTGGGGTTATGGTTGGGGTTAGGGTTGGGGTTATGGTTGGGGTTAGGGTTGGGGTTATGGTTGGGGTTAGGGTTGGGGTTAAAGTTGGGGTTGGGGTTATGGTTGGGGTTAGGGTTGGGGTTAGGGTTATGATTGGGGTTAGGGTTGGGGTTAAAGTTGGGGTTGGGGTTAGGGTTGGGGTTATGGTTGGGGTTAGGGTTATGATTGGGGTTAGGGTTGGGGTTATGGTTATGATTGGGGTTAGGGTTGGGGTTAAAGTTGGGGTTGGGGTTATGGTTGGGGTTAGGGTTGGGGTTATGGTTGGGGTTAGGGTTGGGGTTAAAGTTGGGGTTGGGGTTGGGGTTATGGTTGGGGTTAGGGTTGGGGTTAGGGTTATGATTGGGGTTAGGGTTGGGGTTAAAGTTGGGGTTGGGGTTAGGGTTGGGGTTAGGGTTGGGGTTAAAGTTGGGGTTGGGGTTATGGTTGGGGTTATGGTTGGGGTTATGGTTGGGGTTATGGTTGGGGTTAGGGTTGGGGTTAAAGTTGGGGTTGGGGTTATGGTTGGGGTTAGGGTTAGGGTTGGGGTTATAGTTGGGGTTGGGGTTAGGGTTGGGGTTATGGTTGGGGTTAGGGTTATGATTGGGGTTAGGGTTGGGGTTATGGTTATGATTGGGGTTAGGGTTGGGGTTAAAGTTGGGGTTGGGGTTATGGTTGGGGTTATGGTTGGGGTTAGGGTTGGGGTTATGGTTGGGGTTATGGTTGGGGTTATGGTTGGGGTTAGGGTTGGGGTTAAAGTTGGGGTTGGGGTTATGGTTGGGGTTAGGGTTGGGGTTAGGGTTGGGGTTGGGGTTGGGGTTGGGGTTGGGGTTAGGGTTGGGGTTAGGGTTAGGGTTGGGGTTAGGGTTAGGGTTAGGGTTGGGGTTAGGGTTGGGGTTAGGGTTGGGGTTATGGTTGGGGTTAGGGTTGGGGTTAGGGTTGGGGTTAGGGTTGGGGTTATGGTTGGGGTTAGGGTTGGGGTTATGGTTGGAGTTAGGGTTAGAGTTGGGGTTATGGTTGGGGTTAGGGTTGGGGTTAGGGTTATGATTGGGGTTAGGGTTGGGGTTAGAGTTGGGGTTAGGGTTGGGGTTAGGGTTGGGGTTAGGGTTGGGGTTAGGGTTGGGGTTGGGGTTATGGTTGGGGTTAGGGTTATTGAAACATTGTAGGTGAAACAAATCCAGTTCAAGTTTGATTCACAGAACAAATGACAACGACACTCATCACCAACCTCTCCTCCAAGTCAACTGAACATGTAATGTTCTCCCACAAAGATTGTCTATTTTCAGTTCAGTGTTCCATCTTTATTGAGACCTCTCTTTCAGAGACAACAAAAGGTTGTTGTCTGTACCCTCCTGTATGGAACACAGCAGACTCTTGTGGCAGTAGTGATTGTGGAGGAATACCAATGGCGTACTCACTCCATGAATATAAATCAATGCACTCACACATTTCACAGCCAACGGAGCATAATGATGACATAATGGTGGCAAATGATGTCAGCTTAGAATACCACATCACACACCATTTATGCTTTGTCACTGCTGGCTTGAGACTCAGGCTGCATCACAACTGGCACATTTGACCAGAAAGCAGTGCATTATAGAGGGAACAGGGTGTGGTTTGAGACAGACACACTACAGTATGAAGGCACGTCCCAGAGGGATATTCCCTGTTCAGCAGCTTACTCTGTCTGTCTGCAGGGCAACTTTGCGATGGCTAGGCCTCCTGTGGAGACTGTGTTTTGGAAATATGTTCTGTCTCTGCTGTGGCTAGGTTTAGTCTATTGGAGATGTTCTCAAGAAGTACAAGAACTGGCTTTAAGCCACAAGAAAACAACACCAAATTGGTCAGACCTTGGACATCTCTCAGTATCAATTCAGTAAATTCACCGTTATTGCAACTGGACAGATACCTTCACTTCATCTTCCATGTCTGATATCTTCTTCTGCAGGACACGTGTTTCCTACAGAGAGGAGAGGAGACATGTCACAATGGTGGAGACATGTCACAGTGAGACTGAACATGATGGGGCTACCAGAGAGGAGAGGAGACATGTCACAGTGAGACTGAACATGATGAGGCTCCCAGAGAGGAGAGGAGACATGTCACAGTGAGACTGAACATGATGAGGTTACCAGAGAGGAGAGGAGACATGTCACAGAGAGACTAAACATGATGGGGCTCCCAGAGAGGAGAGGAGACATGTCACAGAGAGACTAAACATGATGGGGCTCCCAGAGAGGAGAGGAGACATGTCACAGTGAGACTGAATATGATGGGGCTCCCAGAGAGGAGAGGAGACATGTCACAGTGAGACTGAACATGATATGACTACCAGCCTTACCATGACTGGACCTATGAGCTATTAAAATAACATATATTGAATAGACATGCTGTACCAGGCCAAGAGAGAAGTTAAAAGGGCATAAGCAAACATTCAAGGACATAACGATCTCACCCGTTTTTCTGTCTCAAGCATGGACCTCTCATTGGACCTTTCAGTCATTGTTATCTTTCTCTGCAATGCAAAAGCCCATGGTTAAAATGGGGACAATGAGAAGAGCACAATCCTTGAAGCCAGCAGACATTTCTCATATATACCTTTGATAAAAACCATGGTCACCTCACAAGCATACTACCGTACTTCACAAATAACACCTCCCAAGCATTTACCTCTGGAATCAGCCAATGCATCTTCCTTACATAACCTGTCACATTCTTACCACTCCTGCAACTTTCCTGATTCTATTGTGCAGTGGTCATTGCAGTAGGATATGGAAGAGTTATTCCACTATGAATTTGACAAGAACTGTACACTGGAAATCACAATGATAAGCAATACAATTGCACAAACAGACACATACAGTGCATTCGGAAAGTATTCAGACCATTTGACTTTTTACACATTTTTTAACTTTACAGCCTTAGTCTAAAATGTATTTAAATGTTTTTTCCCTCACAAATCTACACACAATATCCTATAGAGACAAATCAAAAACAGATTTTTAGACATTTTTACAAATTACAACTAAAAAACTGAAACCACATTTACATAAGTACTCAGACTCTTTACTCAGTACTTTGATGAAGCACGTTTGGCAGTCAATACAGCCTCGAGTCTTCTTGAGTATGACGCTACAAGCTTGGCACACCTGTATTTGGCAAGATTCTCCCATTCTTCTCTGCAGATCCTCCCAAACTGTCAGGATGCACAGCAATTTTCAGGTCTCTCTAGAGCTGTTTGATCGGGTTCAAGTCTGGGCTCTGGCTGGGCCACTCAAGGACATTCAGAGACTTGTCCCGAAGCCACTCCTGCATTGTCTTGGTTGTGTGCTTAGGATCTTTGTCCTTTTGGAAGGTGAACCTTGACCCCAGTCTGAGGTCCTGAGCGCTCTGGAGCAGGTTTTCATCAAGGATCTCTCTGTACTTCACTCTGTTCATCTTTCCCTCGATCCTGACTAGTCTCCCAATTCCTGCCACTGAAAAACATCCCCACAGCATGATGCTGCCACCACCATGCTTCGTCGTAGGGATGGTGCCAGGTTTCCTCCAGATGTTACGCTTGGCATTCAGGGCAAAGAGTTCAATCTTGGTTTCATCAGACCAGAGAATCATGTTTCTCATGGTCTGAGAGTCTTTAGGTGCCTTTTGGAAACCTCAAAGCGGGCTGTCATGTGCCTTTTACTGAGGAGCGGCTTCCATCTGGCCACTCTACCATAAAGACCGATTGATGGAGTGCTGTAGAGATGGTTGTCCTTCTGGAATGTTCTCCCATCTCCCCAGAGGAACTCTGGAGGTCTGTCAGAGTAACCATCGGGTTCTTGGTCACCTTCATGACCAAGGTCCTTCTCCCCCGATTGCTCAGTTTGGCCGGACGGCCCGCTCTAGGAAGAGTCTTGGTGGTTCCAAATTCTTCCATTTAAGAATGATGGAGGCCACTGTGTCTTGGGGACCTTCAATGCTGCAGAAAAGTTTTGTTACCCTTCCTCAGATCTGTCGCTCAACACAATCCTGTCTCTGAGCTCTACGGACAATTCCTTCGACCTTATGGCATAGTTTTTGTTCTGACATGCACTGTCAACTCTGTAACCTTATAAAGACAAGTGTTTTCCTTTCCAAATCATGTCCAATCAGTTGAATTTACCACAGGTGGACTCCAATCAAGTTGTAGAAACATCTCAAGAATGATCAATGAAAAACCCGATACAGCAAAGTAAAATTTTGAGTCTCATGGCAAAGGGTCTGAATACTTATATAAACAAGGTATTTCTGTTTTATAATTTGTATACGTTTGCACATTTTTATAAAACTTGTTTTTGCTTTGTCATTGTGGGGTATTGTGTGTAGATTGAGGAGGAAACGTGTATTTAATACATTTTAGAATAAGGTTGTAACGTAACAAAATGTGGAAAAAGTCAAGTGATCTGAATACTTTCCGAATGTGCTGTACTTCTTCATTGGACTCTTCATCTGATATCTGCAGTTTCGTTTGATGTTTAGGATGATGGTTTGTTGGAGACAGCGCTTGACTTGGACTGAAATAGGTTCCGGTACTCAGTGGCGGTTCTGGGAGGGGGGGGGCAACAATTTTGGACCCCCTGTGGCCCCCCTAAATGTGGAGTATGAAATAATTTTTACATAACTAATTTTGCTATCGATCTTTTTTTACATCCGTTATTAAACAGTGGCAACAATGATGATTATGAACATGGTCTTTTGCCTGCTAATGCCTTCAATGCAGTGAAGAAAACGATGACAACAATAACGTCTGGCCCCAGCTTGGCCCCCCCCCCCCCCAGTTGAAATGGTCTAGAACCGCCACTGCCGGAACTAATTTTGAGTGCCGGTGCTGTTACCGTAGATTTAGGTGCAGGAGCTCCACAATACTTTTGAGCTAATATTCTATAAGAGGAACAGTAGCTCAAGTAGTAGAACATTTGAGGTGCCGGTACACAGCTCCAGTGAGCTCCTGCCCAAGTCAACCACTGGTTGAGGAACAATTTTAATTTTTTTCATGTTTACAATGACTGTTTGTTGGGGAACTATTTTGTGTGGTGGATGAATACCAGTTGGGGATAATCACCTGTGTGACTCTCTCCAGCTGAGTCTGCACCAATACCAGCTCCTGTTTGCTGCCCTGCAGCCTGGACTTGAGTCTCTCATTGGTAGACAAGGCCTCCTCGTACATCTGTGATGCACAGGATCCCACAGCAAACTCAGACCCAGAACATCATAACATGCCACATAATTTGACTTAGGTAATCAACAAGTTGTGTTTTTCATGTAGCCTGATCTCCAATTCAAATCAAAGTTTATTTGTCACATACACAGGATACAGCGCGATGTAAACAGTGAAGTGAAATGCTTACTTGTGAGCTACCTCTCAACAGTGCAATGAAATACCATGTAAATATATTTTTAAAATAATTGTTTTCATAAAGAAATACCAGTTGTGGGGATTTTGGGTTACACTGTACTTGAAGCCACAGTCATAAGGGCTACAAAACAATGTCATTATCATGACATAACAGATTTATAACAGACCATTAGCAAACTACGGCAATTTTTCTAGGTTACAGGTTACCTTCTTATAGTCAGTGCATCCTGCCTCTTCCTCTGCTTTTTTCCGTGCTGCCATTCTGTTTTCCCTTCGAGCGTCATAGGCCTCGCGGTCGTAAGCACCAGACGAGTCCAGTCTGAGGGTAAGATTGCACAGCTGAACCTAAAACTACTGCACTGTGTCAGAGCTTATTCATCAATGTACCTTTGACCCTAATTGTAATAACAATCAGTTGCAATGGAGGCCTGAGTGACCAATGGCTGTTAGGATATGTTTCAGTGCCTGATAGTGAAAATCTAAAGCACACCTGTGTCTTTTGATGAAGTTAATTGAGTTGAAAGCATCTTACCTGGACACTCTTTCATGCTGAAAACAAACAGAGAAGATATGTCACTTACAAAATGCATAGAACATGAGTAGTTTTGGATGATCTGCAACTCTGAGGTGTAATGTCTTCTGACAGCAGAGCTGTCAAGATGAGCACTTTGTAAAAGGACTTTGTGTCCTGTATGCATAAAGAAAACCCCATGGCCCTAGTTATGAACTCTCATAGAAGACTCTAACAGAAGACCTTCACACTGTCCTGCAGCCAAGCATGTGGATATCAGCAGAGAGCATCTTGGGATGAAACTCGATACTCACGGCAAGTTAGAGAAGGACAGTGGAAACAGTCACATGTACAAACTGAGACCCAGAGATAAAGCTAAACACATCCAAAAAAGGTAATAACTATGGCAGCGGCTTAGCTTGGGAATCTTGACGGTTATTGCCTCCTGAAGGGTTGGAAACAGGGGATATGAATCTGTTTTTAAAGAGACACTCCCGCAAAAATGGCAATGTTGGCAATGGCAGTAATGTTCGGGGCATTTGTTACTTCAGTCACTTGCCTTGTGGATTTATTTCAGTAGAAGAGTTGAAAAGGTTATTCCTGATACAATACAAGATACAATACTATAGGATAAAATAGGAGATGCATTCCACTGCAGACATAATCATTTCCGCTAGAAAATGTCCTCAGTGATTCTCTGACAGTGTTTGGGCCAGCCCCTGACCTCTGTGTTCTCAGGCTGCAGAGGACAGCCTGCTTCCGTTTTCAAGCCTGTGCCGCTTTCTATGTGTCCAGGGAACCATGACGAGCAAGCACTTTGTCAGGCAATTTCAGGAGTTCAGCCCTCAAAGCCAAATATTTAGGCTTTTACGCCATGGTATGCAACAGTGAGCAAGAGTGAAGGCATTAAAACATTGCTTAACATTGTGATATCCATAAATTACGTCAATTGATTTAGTTAACAATGTACGATTACATAAATATGTTCCTGTTTTTTGTGCACTCGCCTATTATTGCTTCAAGAATAAAAGAGACTTGAACTGAAGTCTGGAAAACAAACTTAAGGTCATACACACAGGCATAAGAACTCATTGCAGTGTTTAGACATAACACACCAAGTAAGGCTCTATGGAGACGGATATAAATTCACCTGAATTGTTCAAGGGGCTCTAGAAGGATCATGTATAAACACACAGGAATGGTTCCCATCAGACATCAACAAGCTCTCAGGATGTTCTCTCTCCGTCTGTGTCAACACTGTCAGCTCTCTCTTATTAAAGAGTCTGTCTTTGTATTTGGAACCATTGTAAGTTATCATTAACAAGGCTTACCTCCTGAAGCTCTGCTTGGATCTGGCACTGGGAGAAGCTGGGCTGTGATGGAGAGGGCCTGCTCTGAGTCTAACATGCCTCAGCGAAGCCTTCCACCATGACCAGACCCAGCCATGAATAACCCCTACAATATTTAACCCCTCCACCACAACCAGACCCAGCCATGAATAACCCCTACAATATTTAACCCCTCCACCACAACCAGACCCAGCCAGGAATAACCCCTACAATATTTAACCCCTCCACCACAACCAGACCCAGTCAGGAATAACCCCTATAATATCTAACCCATCTACCATGACCAGACCCAGTCAGGAATAACCCCTATAATATCTAACCCATCCACCATGACTAGACCCAGTCAGGAATAACCCCTATAATACCCAACCCTTCCACCATGACTAGACCCAGTCAGGAATAACCCCTATAATACCCAACCCTTCCACCATGACTAGACCCAGTCAGGAATAACCCCTATAATACTCAACCCTTCCACCATGACCAGACCCAGTCAGGAATAACCCCTACAATATCTAACCCTTCCACCATGACTAGACCCAGTCAGGAATAACCCCTATAATACCCAACCCTTCCACCATGACCAGACCCAGTCAGGAATAACCCCTACAATATCTAATCCATAGGCATTTCATGTAGATCAAAAATAGTTGGATGATGTAAATAATATGGTTGTAGGTCCATCTGGTTCTCTAGTAGGCTTGTATTGATGAATCATTACACCAATATCATTACACCAACAGAATCCTTTCAGATTCACACCAGTGCTCAGAATGTAGGAGCTAGTGGTTGTTTTTGGACCAGGCCAGTCTTTCTTTGTGCTCCCCTCCTACTCTGTTAGATCCAGTGGGGGACTTCCTGTCTGCTGACTAGCTCTTCCAAAGAAGAAAATGTGATATATATATATATATATATATGATGTAAAGAATATGGTTGTTTTTATATATATAAATATATATATATATATATATATATATATATATATATATTTATATATATATATATATATATCGTATCACTGCTTGAGTAAACATTTGAGATCAACTTCTTATTAAACGTATTAAACATTTTCCTGTTTGTTTTCCCGGCTGGCTTGTGTGCAGGAACGTGCTGAGTCTTGTCCAGAGTGATATCAGGGGGACCCACTTGAATGCATGCCTCTGAAAGGGTTTGATCTAGTTGATCCTGTCAGATAACTATCTTCAATGACAATCTGAGTTGTATGTATGTCAGCTGTCTCTTTTGTTATTTCATTAAGTTACACAGGACTCCTCTCAGTCAAATTCCGAGGCAACTTTCTGCCTTATGAAAAAATTGCTTGGAGCTGATGATGTCATGGAAACTCAAAAGTTATCTGACACTTATATGACCTGTCGTGGGAGGAAAATGCTGAGGCTGTATTGGACGGATTCTGGACCTCACAAAGAGAGAGAGAGAGAGTCTGTGTATGAGTACACTGTGTATGTTTAATGTGTTTTACAAGGATATTTGAATAGTTACATCCATGCAGCTGATTCTGAAACTTCCTATTCCTTTAGTCAGATTTTCTCCCACATAAGCCACTTGGCTCAAGAGGGCTAATCACCATCGCTCACTACAATCTTCATGAAACAATTACAATGGTTTCCACTAAAAGCATGAACAGTATGCCATAACACCTATGGTATTAGACATCAACATAGTGCTTGGCTAGTCTGGAGTGCTCCAAACTAATGGTTAAAGTTACAAGTCAAGCATGGCATTTTATCTGATCCACAGCTTTTTTCAACACATGGCAATGTTTCCAAAAGGCAGCCTAGGCGTCTCCTTGTTCCTGCCCATAGAAAAGAGAAGTAATCTGTTCTTACTTTGAGGCTTCTGGAGGTCGGCGAGGGTTTAGCGGGAGACGAATCAGTGGATGACTTTCTTGTGCGTGGCTGATCCTTTGCGTTGCGGGGGGAGAGATGAGATGACATCGCTGCAGGCTACTCTCCACGGCATGAGGTTCAAGTGGGGTCCAGAGGTCCAGTCCAACCAACTTGATTCCAAAAGTCTACTGCATGAACAATCCAGTGACACACAGTTAAAATCCCTGTGATGTGAATGAAGGTGGTGAAGGGATAGAGTCAGGAGTGTGATCAAAATAATAGAGTTCTAATGATACAGAAATAGCTGTGGTCAGGAGTGTGATCTCACTCCAAGTGATGTTTAGTGATCCTGAGATGAGATGAGTGGAAGGTGAGTAGCAAAAGGGAGGGCGATGTGGAGGAGGAAGAGGGTGGGCGCTGGGCGGTGCTGTAGACTGTATGGGGAGGGACACTGCCTGGGACTTGACAGCAGTGCCGCTAATGAGAGCACTCTCTGGACTGTGGTGATTCAACAAAAATGAAAACATCAAAGTAAAGCACTCGGCTCTCATTCTGCCTGACAGCCTCTCGCTCTCTCTCTTTCTGCCTCACAGTCTCTCTTTCCCCCTCTTTCTTTAATCACCCTTTGGTCTGAGCTATGGACTAATATGGATTTGTTGGACATTGGAATTTGTTATGAAGATAATAAAAAAATGTAATCCGTCTTTTTTAAATCTAATTTCACAGCCTCACAAACATGGCTGCCAGTATTCCCTTATTAGTGGTGGCATTATGCAACAGCAGAGAGAGAGAAGGGGTAGGAGGGGATCTGGGGTGGGAGATATGGAGGGGTAGGAGGGGACCTGGAGAGAGGGGGGTTGGGGAGGATCGGGAGAGAGGGGGTAGAAGGGCATCTGGAGAGAGGGAGAGAGGGGGGAAGGAGGGGATCTGGAGAGGGAGATATGGAGGGGTAGGAGGGGACCTGGAGAGAGGGGGGTAGGGGAGGATCGGGAGAGAGGGGGGGAGGAGGGGATCTGGAGAAAGGGAGAGAGGGGGGAAGGAGGGGATCTGGAGAAAGGGAGAGAGGGGGGAAGGAGGGGATCTGGAGAAAGGGAGAGAGGGGGTTAGGAGGGGATCTGGAGAAAGGGAGACATGGGGGTAGGAGGGGATCTGGAGAGGGGGAGAAGGGGGTAGGAGGGATCTGGAGCGAGGGAGCGGAGGGTAGGAGGGGATCTGGGAATGGGAGATAGGGGGGTAGGAGGGAATCTGGAGAGGGAGAAGGAGGGACCTGGAGAAAAGGAGAGAGGGGGTAGGAGGGATCTAGAGAAAATGAGAGAGAGGGTAGGAGGATATCTGGAGAGAGGGGATCTGGAGACAGGGGGAGAGGGGGGTAGGAGGGGATCTGGAGAGAGAAGGGGTAGGAGGGGATCTGGAGAGAGGGGGAGAGAAGGGGTAGGAGGGGATCTGGAGAGCGGGGGAGAAGGGGACCTAGAGAGAGGGAGAGAGAAGACATAGGAGGGGATCTGGAGTGAGGAGGGTAGGAGGGGTAGGAGGGGATCTAAAGAGAGAGGGAAAGAGAAGTGGTAGGAGGGGATCTGGAAACAGGGGGGTAGGAGGGGTAGGAAGGGAACTGGAGAGAGGGGGTAGGAGGGGACCTGGAGAGAGGGAGAGAGGGGGGTAGAAGGGGATCTGGAGAGAGGGGGTAGAAGAATCTGGAGAGAGTGAGTGAGGGGGTTAGGAGGGATCTGGAGAGAGGGACTGGGGGAGCGGGGGGGTAGGAGGCATCTGGAGAAATAGGGGTAGGAGGGGATCTGGAGAGAGGGAGAGAGGGGGGTAGGAGGGATCTGGAGAAAGGGAGAGAGGGGGCAGGAGGGATCTGGAGAAAGGGAGAGAGGGGGGTAGGAGGGATCTGGAGAAAGGGAGAGAGTGGGCAGGAGGGATCTGGAGAAAGGGAGAGAGCGGTAGAGAGGATCTGGAGAGAGGGAGAGAGCGGGAGAGAGGATCTGGAGAGAGGGAGAGAGGGGGGTAGTAGGGCTCTGGAGAGAGGGAGAGGGGGTAGGAATGGGATCTGCAGAGAGGGAGAGAGAGGGTAGGAGGGGAACTGCAGAGAGGGAGAGAGGGGGAGAGAGGGGGATAGGAGGGGATCTGGAGACAGGGGGAGAGAGAATGGTAGGAGTGGATCTGGAGAAAGGGAAAGGGGGGGTAGGAGGGATCTGGGGATCTGGAGATAGGGAGAGAGGGGAGAGAGTGGGGGTAGAGGGAAATGATGACAACAACAGGAAGTCATTTTGGCTGGGGCTCATAATCTCTACTTCCTTTGATTAGTGCTCCCCTGGTGGGTTAGTGGTCAGTGCCTGTCTAAGAATAACTTCTGGCTTCAGCATGCTATAAATACAATATACATACCTTATGGACAAATAATCACTATCTTCACTTTACAGAGAGGGGATATGACCATAATATTAAAGGTGACAATAGCAGAAATTATATTTCTGGCCTGAAATATTATAGCAAGCCATATAGCTATCTCTATCTAATCTCTTGTGGACATAATTACACAAGATTTTTGTCCTTGGTTAACCGAGATTAATATCTATCCAATGTTTTTGCTCAGAAAAGTGATATTTACAGTAATACCACTCCACAAGATTAATCAAGACAAACAGTGTCCATCACAGTTTAATCATGCACCAGGTTGGAAATCTATATTATCTAAACAGTATATGAAACTGAACATGTTGGCACCTTCTCCTGGTAATATTTTACTACCAGAACTGGGTGATAACATCAGAACTGTATGAAAAATTTTCGGTCACACTTTGTCACACAGTGAGGATGAGACACTGACCTGTAGATACTGCACCACCTGGTGGCATTATACAAAGTTTCCAAAGAGTTCACAAAAAGCCTGGCGGTAAAAGAACAGCATGTCCAGTACCAGACAGGGGAAACTCCAACCACATGTACAGCATGTCCAGTACCAGACAGGGGAAACTCCAACCACATGTACATGTCCAGTACCAGACAGGGGAAACTCCAACCACATGTACAGCATGTCCAGTACCAGACAGGGGAAACTCCAACCACATGTACATGTCCAGTACCAGACAGGGGAAACTCCAACCACATGTACAGCATGTCCAGTACCAGACAGGGGAAACTCCAACCACATGTACATGTCCAGTACCAGACAGGGGAAACTCCAACCACATGTACAGCATGTCCAGTACCAGACAGGGGAAACTCCAACCACATGTACATGTCCAGTACCAGACAGGGGAAACTCCAACCACATGTACAGCATGTCCAGTACCAGACAGGGGAAACTCCAACCACATGTACAGCATGTCCAGTACCAGACAGGGGAAACTCCAACCACATGTACAGCATGTCCAGTACCAGACAGGGGAAACTCCAACCACATGTACAGCATGTCCAGCACAGGGCTATGCTGTTCTCACAGCCATAGGCTAAGCCAACACCGTAAATAACCTTTGGGGAGAGGTTGTGAGAAGGTGTTTAGTTACAGATCACATTACAGTCAAGGGTTTCATTCCATTCTCTTTTAGACAGAGGCAAGCTTTTAGTTGCTCACATAAATGAACTAAAACCATGAGCTGAAGAATTATATTTTAACAGCTTTCTTGTAAATCGAGGTTTAAATCATTGTTAGGCTAATAGTTAACTACAACAAATAAGAGTACAGAAGCAGAGGTAAATAAATAAAGTATACACTTTTTTTATTAGAAAAGTACATCAATGACATCTGTGATGCAATTTGCAGGTTTGAAAATGTCACATCTATAACATGACAGAAATAAAACAAGGCTCCATTAATAATCCCAGCTACTGAATGTAGGCTAGGTCAATAATATGGACAGTTAAGAACATGTATTTACATAAATCAAAACCAAATAAGAACACACATTTTGATTTACAACTTTTTAGTAAGTACATTTACAACTGAAACATTATCAAATAAGTTCATAACCAAGCTGGTAAGTGTTTGGGCCTTCTGTGGCTTTGCCAACAAATTGGAAAGTAGCTTTTGTCACTCATCTTAAAAACTGATGTTATTGCTCTGAAATTCCTATTTAAAAAGAGAACTGAAAACTTCAGACTGCTTACTTAGGTACAGACAACTGTTAACAGTTGGCCCTGACAGTCTTTATTTTTATCTGAAGTAGTCCTGTTGAACTTTAAAGACCCTGTATGAGGGTGTGGGTCTTGAGGAGTGGGTCCTCGATAGGCACGTGTCTTTATCTTTAGAAATATGTCTTTTATATTTCCATAAGACCTCGCCATTTTGGTCAAATGTAATTTAATTTCTGGCAATGCAGTAAAGTATGATTAATTAAAAAGGAAATGGCCCACGCTCGCTCACCATTAAAGACATACTGTATCATTATGTGCTATGCTATGGAACCCTGACCTGTTCACCGGACGTGCTACCTGTCCCAGACCTGCTGTTTTCAACTCTCTAGAGAACGCAGGAGCGGTAGAGATACTCTTAATGATCGGCTATGAAAAGCCAACTGACATTTACTCCTGAGGTGCTGACTTGCTGAACTCTCAACAACTACTGTGATTATTATTATTTGACCATGCTGGTCATTTATGAACGTTTGAACATCTTGGCCATGTTCTGTTATAATCTCCACCCGGCACAGCCAGAAGAGGACTGGCCACCCCTCATAGCCTGGTTCCTCTCTAGGTTTCTTCCTAGGTTTTGGCCTTTCTAGGGAGTTTTTCCTAGCCACCGTGCTTCTACACCTGCATTGCTTGCTGTTTGGGGTTTTAGGCTGAGTTTCTGTACAGCACTTTGAGTTATCAGCTGATGTACGAAGGGCTATATAAATACATTTGATTTGATTTTGATTTGATTTATTCAAGCAACTATTAAAAATGTGACATTTCGACCTTCATCAATGACTTTCATCAGACAAATTATACAGAGGGAATGGACATGTACATATGGGCCCCTACGTCATCATTTTGTCAGGCTATTAATAGTTACTTAAATAAAATAACATGTTTCTAGCGGTGAGTTAGTGTTGCGCCTTTATCTTTTCAATGATTATCACATTTTTGTTAATGCACCACGCCTCATGTTGGTTGAGTGGCCTCCACTTCTTTCAAAACAGTAATGTTTCAATTGCCAAAATGTCTGCTCTAGCCATACCAGAGTCAGCAATGTGTGCCTGAACCTTTTCCTCCTCCTACCATAGCTCCTCAGGAGACCAGTCCTCTGGAAAGTCATTGTCATCATCAATCTCCTCTTCCTCGTCCTTTGGCTCCTCCTCCTCCAGTTGCACTTCTGTGACACCATCTTCCAATGACTCCACTACAAATAGCTGTTCTTCAGGCTCCTCTGTCACTTCCTTTTCCACTGACACCTCCTGCTCCATTTCCTCCTCTTCAGCTTCCTGTTCCACTGCCTCCTCAGTAAAGTTCTCCTCTTCAGCTTCCTGTTTCACTGCCTTCTCAGTAACGTCCTCCTCTTCAGCTTCCTGTTCCACTGCCTCCTCAGTAACGTCCTCCTCTTCAGCTTCCTGTTCCACTGCCTCCTCAGTAACGTCCTCCTCTTCAGCTTCCTGTTTCACTGCCTCCTCAGTAACGTCCTCCTCTTCAGCTTCCTGTTCCACTGCCTCCTCAGTAACGTTCTCCTCTTCACCTTCCTGTTCCACTGCCTCCTCAGTAACGTCCTCCTCTTCAGCTTCCTGTTTCACTGCCTCTTCAGCAACGTCCTCCTCTTCAGCTTCCTGTTCCACTGCCTCCTCAGTAATGTCCTCCTCTTCCGCTTCCTGTTCCACTGCCTCCTCAGTAACGTCCTCCTCTACCTCCTCCTCAGCAGGTTCTTCCTCTGTTACCTCATGCTCCCGTTCCGCCATTTCTGAGGCCTCTGCTGCCTCGGAGTCTACTTCCTCTTGGCTGAGTGGACCACCATTCACCAGCTAGAACACAGAGAACAATCTGTACTGTACATTCAAGAGGACACTCGAGCATGGGTCATCGTGTATGGTGTCTGAAAGAGTTACACACTTACAATGCGCCTCTCGAATATTAGTTATATATTAGTTTAACATTTTCAACCCTTTGTCGATAAAAGTATTTGCTTTTCTCTGATCATGCTAGTTTGGTGTTTACAGAACAGAGTGATCTATTAAGTCAACCTGAAGTAATACAATACTTGACTAACTTACTGTATGTGTCAGAAAGCAGATATAATTACTTTTGTAAGAGCACTGTGTGTAAGTCTACACTATAAGCCTCAAAACCATGATATGTTCTTTCATTAAAAAAAATTGAAGATGAGGAATACTTAATTGTACATTTTCCTTGCAGTCCACGGATATAGACATATAATAATTAGCTGTGGTGGAAGTGGGGCCTACCTGGCTGTGAACAGCCTCCAGCTGCTTCTTGAGGTGGGAGTGCAGGCTCTGGGAGCTGATGTGCTGCTCATCCAGGGTCCTGGTCACTAACTGCAGCTGCTGCTCCAGAGCCTGGGCGTTCTTGGCCTGCCGTTCCTCCAGCAACTCCCTGAAACACACAGACAGATAGAGACTCAATGAGCCATAGAATATTAGAACCAACATTTGAACTGGTATATTTTATCTAAGCATGTGACCTGACCAAGAAAAACCCTTCTTCTGTCAGGAAAAGCTCCTGCCTATAGTCAAGACAAATAAATTACAGCCATCAAGTAACTTTCACTATTCATATAGCTAGTGAGTGAGTTCATGCATGAAGTTAATCATAAGATTCACAAAACCCAAGCTTACTTGATTTCACCCACTTCCTGGTGGTTGTTATGAAGCACTACCCTGTGAAGACTCAGAAACTCTCTCAGTTCCCTCTGCTCAGTGACCTGTCCCTCCAGCTGTGACGTCAAGCTGTCCACCGTAGACACCTGCCCGTCCAGCCTGGATTTGACATTGTCCACTGTGCTGGTCATCCGCGCCAAGCCCACTGCTAATGCAGAGTTGGAGCTCGAAACGGCCGCCACGCTCTCCTTGACCGAATCGAAGTCGTCGCTCTTGTTCTTCATCATGGCCTGCAGGGCTGCGGAGGAGATGGCTACCTGCTGGAACTCAGCCAGCCTGGTGTTCATCTCGTTGTGGAGTGCCCACAACTGGGATTTGAGGTCGATGCTCTTCAACTGCTCTGATGCTGTCAGGGTAACCTCCGCCTTTTGCTGGGCCTGTTTCTGAGCTGCCTCCAAAGCCAGTATCCTCTCCTCGATCAGACCTCCTGAGCTCATCTGGGCAGGGTTAAAAAACAGATATCGGTTAAAGCTTGTGTTGCAGGGAAACAAGATATAATCTTTATAGCAGATTTTGAGAAAGCATTTGATACGTCTAGAATTTGTTTATAAGTGCTTGAATTTCTTCAACTCTGGAGAGTCTCTCATAAGATGGGTAAAAGTCATGTACAACAATCCTAAATAATAATAAATAACGGTTACTTATCTGAGAACTTTGAATTATCAAGAGGCGTAAAACAAGGTTGCCCTCTGTCACCATACCTATTTGTTTTGGCATTGAATTGTTAGATCTAATGATAACATTAACCTGTTGAGGACAGAGGGCGCTGTTTTCACTTTGGGGGAAAATCGTGCCCAATTTAAATGGCCTCGTACTCAATTCCTGCTCGTACAATATGCATATTATTATTACTATTGGATAGAAAACACTCTCTAGTTTCTAAAACCGTTTGAATTATATATGTGAGTAAAACAGAACTCATTTTGCAGCAAACTTCCTGACAGGAAGTGGAAAATCTGAAATCGATGCTCTGTTCTAGGGCCTGCCTATAAATGTCCTTGATATTTATTAGTATACATGCACTTCATACGTCTTCCACTAGATGTCGACAGGCAGTGAGAGAAGAAATGGAGTGTATAACTTGATCTGGGGTCGAATAAAAGCTCTTGGCATGACGTGTCACCAGTTTCCTGTTTTCTGGAGAGCGCGCGAGAAGGGACCTGGTATTGCCTTCTGAAAAGCTGTCGTTATAGACGACTAATATCTCCGGCTTTGATTTTATTTGATAAATCTGACAATATCATCGTAAAGTATGTTTTTTCAATATAGTTTTATTAGATTATTGAAATTTATTCGGGACGTTAGGCGTGTTGCGTTGTGTGCCTTTGTTCAGGAAGGAGAGCTTCGCGCTACTTTGCTAGCTTTCCGTGCTAATTGACTGGAGAAGAGGACATTCTAAAACCAAACAACGATTGTTCTGGACAAAGGACCCCTTGTACAACATTCTGATGGAAGATCATCAAAAATAGGACCCATTTTATGATGCTATTTCATATATCTGTCGAACATGTGAAATAGTAGTTTGCGCCCAGATTTTGGGCACTCTCTCGCTATAACTAAGCTGGATGTCGTAATGAAGTTATTTTTAGAATTCTAACACGGCGATTGCATTAAGAACTAGTGTATCTATCATTTCCTATACAACATGCATTTTCTAGTAACGTTTATGAATAGTTATTTGGTCAGAATAGTTGAGTGTCATAAAAATATCCGCACATTCTGGGAAAAAGATGCTACGTTAGCACAATGTATAACCACTGATTTCAGCTCTAAATATGCACATTTTCGAACAAAACATAAGTGTATAACCTGATGTTATAGGACTGTCATCTGATGAAGGTTTATGAAGGTTAGTGAAAATGAATATATTTTGCTGGTTTATTCGCTATCGCTAACGTGCCTATTGCTATCGCTAATGTGCCTTGATGAATGAATGCGGTAGTGTGGTAGGCTATTGTAGGAAGCTAATATAATGCTATATTGTGTTTTCGCTGTAAAACACTTAAAAAATTTGAAATATTGGCTGGATTCACAAGATGTTTGTCTTTAATTTGCTGTACACCATCGATTTTTCAGAAATGTTTTATGATGAGTATTTAGGTATTTGACGTTGGTGTCTGCAATTACTCTGGCTGCTTCGGTGCTATTTCTGACGGTAGCTGTGATGGTAGCTGCAATGTAAAACTGATTTATACCTCAAATATGCACATTTTCGAAGAAAACATATATTTATTGTATAACATGTTATAAGACTGTCATCTGATGAAGTTGTTTCTTGGTTAGTTTGGTTGGTTCTTGGTTAGTTAGGTTGGCTTTGTGCATGCTACCTGTGCTGTGAAAAATATCTGTCCTTTTTTGTATTTGGTGGTGAGCTAACATAAATATATGTGGTGTTTTCGCTGTAAAACATTTTAAAAATCGGACATGTTGACTGGATTCACAAGATGTGTATCTTTCATTTGCCATATTGGACTTGTTAATGTGTGAAAGTTAAATATTTCTCAAAAATATTTTTGGAATTTCGCGCTCTGCCTTTTCAGTGGAATGTGGGAGGAGTTCCGCTAGCGTAACCCGGTGCCAGACAGGTTAAGGGGCTAAAAATGAAGGGAATAGAGAAAAAAGTATCAATGGAATGGAAATGGCCCTCCACCAAACTGGAAGTCTTCCGACTAGCTTGGAAAGTCAGTACTGTGCAATATTGAAGAGCCCTCACTGCTGCTTGATCATCCTATTTTTACAACCTAATTGAGGAGAATAAGAACAATCCCCCCCAAAAAGTATACTGCCACAAAGCTAACTAAAAAGCAGCATTCAACAAGAGAGGTTGGCTTTCACTTCTGCAGTGACAAATTCATTAACTTCCTCGATCAACAGATCATGATCATTAGAAAGAAAATTATGAACTCCTCTTTGAATCTGCATATTTCTCCAAAGCTCAGTTGTCCTGTATCTCTTGACACATTCATGAAAACAGTCATGGCCTCTAAACCCTCAAGCTGTATACTGGACCATATTCCAACTAAACTACAGAAAGAGCTACTTCCTGTGCTTTGCCCTCTTATGTTGAACATAATAAATGGCTCCCTATCCACCGGATGTGTACCAAACTCACTAAAAGTGGCAGTAATAAAGCCTCTCTTGAAAAAGCCCAAACTTGACCTGGAAACTTAAAAAAACAATCGGTTTATATCGAATCTCCCATTCCACAAAAAAAAAGTAAAACTCACTGCCTTCCTGAAGACAAATAATGTATACAAAATGCTTCAGTCATAGCACTGAGACTGCATTCGTGAAGGTGGTAAATTACCTTTTTATAGCGTCAGACCAAGGCTTTCCATCTGTCCTCGTGCTCCTAGATCTTAGTGCTGCTTTTGACACCATCGATCACCACATTCTTTTGGAGAGATCCTAATTGGTCTACACAGACAAGTTCTTGCCTAGTTTAGATCTTATCTGCTGGAAAGATATCAGTTCGTCTCTGTGGATGGTTTGTCCTCTGACAAATAAATTGTAAGTTTCGGCGTTCCTCAAGGTTCCATTTTAGGGCCACTATTGTTTTCACTACATATTCTACTTCTTGGTGATGTCATTCAGAAACACAATGTCAACTTTCACTGCTATGCAGACGACACACAGCTGTACATTTCGATGAAACATAGGTAAGCCCCAAAATTGCCTACCCTGGAAGTCTGTGTTTAAGACATAAGGAAGTGGATGGCAGCAAATGTTTCACTTTTAAACTCAGACAAAACAGAAATGCTAGTTCTAGATCCTAAGAAACAAAGAGATCTGCTTTCGGATCTGACAATTAATCGCGGTTGTTGTACAGTGACCTCTGCATTTCTCTGGACCCTGATCTCTCTTTTGACGAACATATCAAGAATATTTCAAGGTCCGATTTTTTTCATCTTCTTAACTTCTTGGGGAAAGTTGCTCTGTGGCCAGAAGCTATGGGAGATGTATTATTACTTTTTTAAACAGAAGGTACTTTATTAATGGACTTCCTGCACGTCTTTAACAGCAGCGCTCCAGGCACCATGTCATTTTCTTGTTTCCTTTTCTGTTTTCACACTTTATATGGAGAATGATATTACTGCTCTGAGCTGAGCCAGTAGGACGTGTTCAATTGGAATGAAACAGTTACTGCAGTAGTCTCTCTCTGTAAGTTTTGTCAAATCACAAAGTTCCCTTTCAGTAGGTCACTCGGTACAACATACTATGAGGCACCAACGACCAAACACATTCACCTGAAGAAAACCAAAAACACGCCCAAGGGGCCAATGAATGTAGAGCCCACCCACGGAAGCCCCGCTTTTCTGGCTGTAATTCCGTGGCTCGCATTCATTTCCTAAATTCTTCGGACTTCAGGTAGCCTAAAGGAGAACGTATCATGCAATTTACAAACTTTTTCAAGCACACAAAGACTACTGGATTCGGCACTGACTTAGGTGTCCGTTAGTGGGGAGAGAGTACTCGCCCCCCTAGATGTTGTTGGTTTTGGGTCTTAGTATCGTTTTTTGTGTTCTCTAAAATGGAACTACTTTATGCTCTGCTTGCATAGCTATTGCTTCCTTGTTTGGGTGGGATTTTTTAAGCTAAAAGCTTGTGTAGCAAGCAGTGGTGGGAAAAGCACCTAATTGTCATACTTGAGTAAAACTAAAGATACCTTAAAACCTCTTGAGAGTATAGGGGATGCTGTTTCGACATAGCGAAAATTGGTCTCCAATTAAACTGCCTAGTACTCAATTCTTGCTGGTACAATATGCATATTATTGTTATTATTGGATAGAAAACACTCTCTAGTTTCTATAGCCATTTGAATTATGTCTCTGAGTGGAACATAACTCATTCTACAGCACTTTTCCTGACAGGGAGTGAGATTTCAGAAATCTTGGCCTCTGATCCCAGGTCAGTTTTAAAGTCCCTGTAAATGCTATGAGGATACAAACACTGCCCACACCTTCCTCTAGATGTCAGTAAGAGGTGACAATTTGAATGGAGTCGATTGCGCAATCAGGGCCTGTATAAAAGACCACAAGGCGGAAGTAGCTTTCTTTTCTTCATGCGCCTGACGCACGATGGACGTCGGGACTGACCTCTTTCCAAGCTATAGTTTAGGCACTTCTATATCGCCGGTCATGTTTTTACTCGTTATAGGTGTTAGAAACATCATAAGGTAGTTAATTTAAACCGTTTTATAGCAATTTATATCCGCTTAGTGCGAGTTTGAGGCAGTTCTTTGTGATGCCCTTTGAAGCTCTGGGCACGTTTCCAGTACCGGTCGAACGTTAGTGTCCATTTCGACGGGACAAGAGGACATCTTTCGACCAAAAGACGATTAGACCGGAGAAAGGATTCATTGCCCAAGATTCTGATGGAAGATCAGCTCATAGTAAGAACTATTTATGATGATAAATCGTTGTTCTGTAGAAAAATGTTAAACACATATTCCGCCATTTTTTTTGGTGTAGCTTCGCTTGGCGAACCCTGTATTGCACAGTAAGGATAATTTTAGAAATGTAATTCAGCGATTGCATTAAGAACTAATTTGTCTTTCGATTCTTGTCAACCCTGTATTTTTTAGTCAAGTTTATGATTAGTTATCGATTAGACTAGATCACTCTCAAAGATGGCGCCCGACATTTTCAGACCAGTTTGACTACTATTCTCATTGTATAACCACGATTTTTCTGGCTAAATATGCACATTTTCGAACAAACTCTATATGTATGTTGTAATATGATGTTACAGGAGTGTCATCGGAAGAATTCTGAGAAGGTTAGTGAAAAAATTAATATATTTTCGCGATGATAACGTTATCGCTCTCTTTGGCTTGAATCAATGCTCGGGTAACGTTTGCACATGTGGTATGCTAATATAACAATTTATTGTGTTTTCGCTGTAAAACACTTAGAACATCTGAAATATTGTCTGAATTCACAAGATCTGTGTCTTTCCATTGCTATGCGCTGTGTATTTTTAAGAAATGTTTTATGATGAGTAAATTGGTAATACACGTTGCTCTCTGTAGTAATTCTAGTCGCTTTGGTGAGATTTGTGATGGTGGCTGCAATGGCAAACTATGATTTATACCTGAAATATGCACATTTTTTCTAACAAAACCTATGCTATACAATAAATATGTTATCAGACTGTCATCTGATGAGGTTTTTTCTTGGTTAGTGGCTATCAATATCTTTATTTGGTCGAATTTGTGATAGCACCTGATGGAGTAAGAAACTGATGAGTTAGAAAAGTGGTGTCTTTTGCTAACGTGGTTAGCTAATAGATTTACATATTTTGTCTTCCCTGTAAAACATTTTAAAAATCAGAAATGATGGCTTTATTCACAAGATCTGTATCTTTCATTTGGTGTCTTGGACTTGTGATTTAATGATATTTAGATGCTACTATTTAATTGTGACGCTATGCTAGCGATGCTAATCAGTGGGGGGGGGGGGGGGGTTGGGGGTGCTTGTCAAGTGGGACGCTAGCGTCCCAACTATCCCAGAGAAGTTAACATTGCAGAAATCTGAAACTTTTTGGCCAAAAATTATGCAGAAAAACTAATCCATGCTTTTTTCACTTCAAGATTAGACTACTGCAATGCTATACTATCCGGCTACCCGGATAAAGAACTAAATCAACTTCAGTTAGTGCTAATCATGGCTGCTAGAATCTTGACTAGAACCCAAAAATGTGATCATATTACTCAAGTGCTAGCCTCTCTATAATGGCTTCCTGTTAAGGCTAGGGCTGATTTCAAGGTTTTACTGTTAACCTACAAAGCATTACATGGGCTTGCTCCTACCTATCTCTCCGATTTGGCCCTGTCGTACATACCTACATGTACACTACGGTCACAAGATGCAGACCTCATTGTCCCTAGAATTTCTAAGCAAACAGCTGGAGGCAGGGCTTTCTCCTATTGAGCTCCATTTTTACGGAATGGTCTGCCTATCCATGTGAGAGATACAGACTCGGTCTCAACCTTTAACCTGTCTAGGATCAGCGTGGCGCTAGCGGCACACCCCCCCCCCCCCCCACTGAAAAACCAGTGCCGCGAAATTCAAAAAAAATATTTTTTTAAAATATTTAACTTTCACACATTAAAGTCCAATACAGCTAATGAAAGACACAGATCTTATGAATCCAGTCAACATTTCCGATTTTTAAAATGTTTTACAGGGAAGACACAATATGTAAAGATGTACATCTATTACCTAAAAACACATTAGCATAATCCACCATCTTTTATTTGTCCACCAACACCAGTAGCCATCACCAATTCGGCTAAACTAAGATATTTATAGCCCCTAACCAACAAAAAAACTCATTAGATGACAGTCTGATAACATATTTATGGTATGGGATAGGTTTTGTTAGAAAAAAGTGCATATTTCAGGTATATGGCATAGGTTACAATTGCACCCACCATCACAAATGGACTAGAATAATTACAATGAGCAACGTGTTTACCTAACTACTAATCATCAAACATTTCGTAAAAATACACAGCATACACGAATCGAAAGACACAGATCCTGTGAATACAGACAATATTTCAGATTTTCTAAGTGTCTTACAGCGAAAACACAATAAATTGTTATATTAGCTTAGCACATAGCAATTAGCAGCCCAGCATTGATTCTAGCCAAAGTGAGCGATAAAAGTCAACATCGCCAAAAGATATTAATTTTTTCACTAACCTTCTCAGAATTCTTCCGATGACACTCCTGTAACATCACATTACAACATGCATATACAGTTTGATCGAAAATGTTTATATTTAGCCACCAAAATCATGGTTAGACAATGTGAAATGTAGACAAGCTGGTAAAGAAAATGTCCTTGCGCCACTTAGACAGTGATCTACTCTTATACATAAATACTCATAAACGTGACTAAAAAATATAGGGTGGACAGGGATTGATAGACAATTTAATTCTTAATACAATTGCGTTATTACATTTTTTAATTTATCCTTACTTTTCAATACAGTTTGCGCCAAGCGAAGCTACGTCAAAAAACATGGCGTCCTAAGCCACTAAAATGTTTCGACAGAAACACGATTTATCATAATAAAAATGTCCTACCTTGAGCTGTTCTTCCATCAGTATCTTGGGCAAAGGATCCTTTCTTGGGAGAAATCGTCTTTTGGTGGAAAGCTGTCCTCTTGCCATGTGGAAATGTCAACTGAGTTCGGGATGAACTGAAAAGCATGCCCAACTTTTCACATCGTTGCAAAAATAAATGTCCCAAAATCGCACTAAACGGATATAAATTGCTATAAAACGCTTTAAATTAACTACCTTATGATGTTTTTAACTCCTATAACGAGTGAAAAGATGACCGGAGAAATATAACAGGCTAAACTAACGCTTGGAACAGGAGAGGGTCGGGTGTCTTCCACGCGCGTTACGCAGCAAGAAAAGACTTGCTAGCTAAAGGTTTTTTTCATTTGTAGGGCCTGTGAACGAGCAATCGAGCCCGTTGGAATCGTCATCACGTAAAGGCATCCAGGGGAAGACGTAAGAAGTGTCCGTATAGTCATAGCAACGACAGTGCCCTTTTAACTGACTTCAGAAAAGTGGCCAACATTTCTCAAATCTGACTCCATGTCAGGGAAATTGCTGTAGAATGGGCTCTGTTCCACTTAGAGACAAAATTTCAACTCCTATAGAAACTATAGACTGTTTTCTATCCAATAATAATAATAATATGCATATTGTACGATCAAGGATTTTGTGGGAAGCCGTTTAAAAAATTAGCCACATTAGCATAAATAGTCTAAACAGCGCCCCCATCCCCAACAGGTTTAAGTCTTTACTGAATTCATCTCCTCACAACGCCCTATTATTGAGTGTAGTCTGGCCCAGTGGTGCGAAGGTGAACGGGAAGGCACTGGAGTGACAAATCGCCCTTGATGTCTCTCCCTGGCCGGCTCCCCTCTATCCACTGGGATTCTCTGACCTTATAACTGGGGCTGAGTAACTGGCTAACTTGTGCTCTTCAATGCTGTCCCTAGGAGGGGTGCGTCACTTGAGTGGGTTGAGTCACAGACGTGATCTTCCTATCCTATTTTGCATCCCCTCGGGCTTGTGTGGTGGAGGAGATCTTTGTGGGATATACTCAGCTTTGTCTCAGCATAGTAAGTTGGTGGTCTGTTGATATCCCTCTAGTGGTGTGGGGCTGTGCTTTGGCAAAGTGGGTGGGGTTATATCCTGCCTGGTTGGCCCTGTCCGGGGGTATCGTCGTACAGGGCTACAGTGTCCCCGACCGACCTCTGTCTCAGCCTCCAGTATCTATGCTGCAATAGTCTATGTAACGGGGGGCTAGGGTCAGTCTGTTATATCTGGTGTAATTATCCTGTCTTATCTGGTGTACCGCGTGAATTTAAGTATGCTCTCTCTAATTCTTTCTCTTTCACTCCCTCCCCTCCCGGAGGACCTGAGCCCTAGGACCATGCCTTAGGACTACCTGGCCTGATGACTCCTGGCTGTCTCCAGTCCGGCCGTGATTGGGAGCCCCTTAGGGTGGCGCACAACTGGCCCAGCGTCGTCCGGGTTTGGCCGGGGTAGGCCGTCATTGTAAATAAGAATTTGTTCTTAACTGACTTGCCCTAGTTAAATAAAGGTTAAAGGTTAGATTTCTGTGTATTAGGTAGTTGTTGTGGAATTGTTAGATTACTTGTTAGATATTGCTGCACTGTCTGAACTAGAAGCACAAGCATTTCGCTAGACTCGCAATAACATCTGCTAACCATGTGCATGTGACCAATAAAATGTGTGTCACGTTCCTGACCTTATTTCCTTTGTTTAGACTTTGTTTAGTTGGTCAGGACGTGAGCTGGGTGGGTGTAGTCTATGTTATGTGTTTCTATGTTTAGGTTGTCAATTGGCCTGATATGGTTCTCAATCAGAGGCAGGTGTTTTACGTTGTCTCTGATTGGGAACCATATTAAGGTATCCTGTTTTCACTGTTTGTTTGTGGGTGATTGTTCCTGTTCGTGCGTTCATGTGTTTTATGTTCTCTAGTTCTGGACTGTAGCTTCGTTGGTTTTCGTTTGTTTATTGTTTTGTTCGTATTGAAGAAGTATTCTAATAAATATGGATACATACCACGCTGCGCTTTGGTCCTCCTCTCCTTCTACCGACGAAAGCCCTTACAATGTGATTTGATTTGAAGAACAATCTGGCCTTAATGGCCATGTACTGGCCACCCATCAGAGCCTCGTTCCACTCTAGGTTTATTCCTAAATTCCTTGCCTTTCTAGGGAGATTTTCCTAGCCACCGTACTTCTACATCTGCGTTGCTTGCTGTTTGGGATTTTAGGCTGAGTTTCTGCATTGCACTTTGTGACATCTGCTGATGTAAAAAGAGCTTTATAAATGCATTTGATTGATGTACGCCGATGAGTCAAGTTCTCGAGTCCTCAATCTTCAACTTTGAAAGGCCTCATTGAGGACCTGGATAATTTCTCCAGTTTCTCTGGACTAAAACCAAATTAATGTCCTATATGACAGATTGGGTGTCTATACAATACAACTTTAAATTGCACGTGGTCTCCCAATGAAATGGGCGGATGGTGAAGTCGATGTGCTTGGTGTACATATCCCAGAAAATTTGAGAAATCTTACAACTATTAACTTTGATTGAAAACTTTGCAAAACAGATACAGTAGAATCTTGAAACCGTGGAGAGGGAAACACCTATTTACGGGAAGATTACACCAGTTCATTCTGTAGTGATTTCGCAGTTTACATATTTATTCATGGCTCTGACCCAGGAGAATTCTTTTTAAATTCATGTGAGAAAAAATATTGTACTTTATTTGGAATGGCGAACCAGAGAAACGAGCATATTTTGAAAACGAACATGAGTTTTGAGGGTTAAAACTGTAAAATATTAAGGCATTAAACCTCTCTCTTAAAGCCTACATTCTACTGAAATTGTACTTAAATCCAAATTGGTTTTCTAGCAAGCTACTATGAGAGGCCCATCCTATGTTTAAGATTGGTCTCTTTGCTTTTTTGCAGATGAAAACCTTACATTTTCGGTGGCTTGACAATGGATCCCTGTTTAAAGTATCCTCCTTTTTAAATGGTCATATAGAGTTGGCTACAATTTCAATTTCAAAATCAGTTTCACTTAACCTTTCTGGCGCAGGAGTTCCGATAGCGACCCACATCAACAACATCCGGTGAAATTGCTACATCACAAATGGTTATTTTGTTTGATAAATTTCTTCTTTATATCCCCAAAAACTCAGTTTAGCTGGTGCGCTTCATTCAATAATCCACCGATTTCCCTCCTTCAAAATGCATACAAGATGAATCCCAAACGTTACCAATAAACTTCTCCAAACAAGTCAAACAACGTTTATAATCAAACTTCAGGTACCCTAATACGTACATAAACGATAAAATTTAAGACGGAGAATTGTTATTGTCTTTACCGGAGATAAACAACAAAGAACGCGCTCTCATCCACGCGCATGAAAACACTACAGCCAAAATGGGAGCCACTTAGAAAAACTACAAATTCTAGCACATTTTTCCAAAAACAAGCCTGAAACTCTTTCTAAAGACGGTTGACATCTAGTGGAAGCACTAGGAACTGCAATCTGGAAGGATTTCGCCTCATAATGAACATGACAGCCATTGGAAACAGTGGTAAGCTGTTTTTTTTTAGATGGTTTGTCCTCGGGGTTTTGCCTGCCATATCAGTTCTGTTATACTCACAGACATTATTCTAACAGTTTTAGAAACTTTAGAGTGTTTTCTATCCAGATCTACCAATTATATGCATATTCAAGTTTCTAGGCCTGAGTAACAGGCAGTTTACTTTGGACACACTTTTCATCCAGACGTCAAACTACTGCCCCCTAGCCCAAAGAGTTAAAGTCAAAAGGTTTGACAGCAATACCGCATAAAATCAAGTCAGTTGGGAACAGGTTTTTAATGTCCCAATACCTTGGCATCGGGTCTATTTACTGACATGTAAAACAACAATTGACACATCAATCAGTTTGTTACAGTTTAAGCTATTATATAAAACACTTGCTACAAAAAGAATGCTCAATATATGGGGCATTGAACCGTCAGCCTTGTGCAGATTCTGGCAAGAGGAAACATAATCAATAGATCATATTTTCTGCTACTGTCCATCAATGGCTCGCGTTTGGATTCAGGTCGAGCAATGGTTGTTATTGTTAGGGCAATATTGGTAGAAAAGTTACAAATAGGGAGGTTCAGTACCCTCTTAAAACCTCATAGTAAAGTGGAGGGATGTATTGCTGTAACGACTCCCACCGAAGGTGGCTCCCCTCCCTGTTCGGGTGGTGCTCGGCGGTCGTCGTCACCGGCCTACTAGCTGCTACTGACTTTTCCTCCCCCTCCCTTTTTGTTGATTATTGACACCTGTTTGTGGTTAGGGTGATTTGTGGGGCTTTATTACCCAGCAACCCGGCCTGCTGGGTGTGCGGGATTGTTTTGTGTACATGCCGTGCTATCACAGCGCTCGGGTACGCCACCAAAACTCCACCCCTGCGCTTTTTTCTCTAAAAAGCTCAGCCCAGCGGAGAGTAACTATGATGTGGGGGACCGGGAGTTGTTAGTGGTGGTCAGTGCTCTGAAGGTGTGGAGACACTGGCTTGAGGGGGATAAGCACCCTTTTCTCATCTGGACCGACCACCAGAATCTGAAGTATATTCGGGCAGCTAGGAGACTGAACCCACGTCAGGCAAGGTGGGCCATGTTCTTTACCCGATTTCAGTTTACTCTATCATACAGACCGGGCTCCCAATACATAAAGGCGGATGCTCTATCCCGTTGTTTTGACACGGAGGATCGGCCCACCGAACCTACCCACATCCTTCCCGCCTCAAGGCTTATAGCACCAGTGGTGTGGGAGGTGGACTCGGACATCGAGCGGGCATTAAGGGCGGAACCCGCTCCTCCTCAGTGTCCGGCGGGGCGGAAGTACGTGCCGCTTGGTGTTCGGGACAAATTGATTCGGTGGGCTCACGTCCTACCCTCCTCGGGTCACCCTGGGGTGAAGAGGACAGTGGGGAGCCTTCGGGGGAGGTATTGGTGGCCTACTTTGGCTAAGGATGTTGGGTTTTATGTCTCCTCCTGTTCGGTATGCGCTCAGAGTAAGGCTCCTAGGCACCTTCCTAGAGGGAAGTTACAACCCCTCCCCGTTCCACAACGGCCTTGGTCACATCTATCCGTAGATTTCCTGACCGACCTTCCCCCGTCTCAAGGGAATACTACGGTGCTGGTGATTGTGGATCGGTTTTCTAAGTCCTGCCGTCTCCTCCCGTTGCCCGGTATCCCTACAGCCCTGCAGACTGCGGAGGCATTATTCACCCACGTCTTCCGGCACTACAGGGTGCCGGAGGACATCATTTCTGATCGGGGCCCCCAGTTCACGTCCAGAGTATGGAGGGCGTTTATGGAGCGTTTGGGGGTCTCGGTCAGCCTTACCTCTGGTTATCATCCTGAGAGTAATGGGCAGGTGGAGAGAGTGAACCAGGAGGTGGGTAGGTTTCTGCGGTCGTATTGCCAGGACCGGCCAGGGGAGTGGGCGAGATATATCCCTTGGGCCGAAATGGCCCAGAACTCTCTACGCCACTCCTCTACTAACATGTCCCCCTTTCAGTGTGTATTGGGGTAGCAGCCGGTCCTGGCACCATGGCATCCGAGCCAGACCGAGGCTCCTGCGGTGGAGGAATGGGTGCAGCGCTCCAAGGAGACATGGAGGGCCGTCCAGGAATCACTTCAACAAGCTAGTGGACGGCAGAAGAGGAGTGCTGACCGCCACCGCAGTGAGGCCCCCGTGTTTGTGCCGGGGGACAGGGTCTGGCTCTCGACCCGAAACCTGCCCCTCCGTTTGCCCTGCCGGAAGCTGGGTCCGCAGTGTGTAGGGCCCTTTAAAGTCTTGAGGAGAATAAACGAGGTGTGTTATCGATTACAACTCCCTTCCTATTATCGTATTAACCCCTCGTTTCATGTGTCTCTCCTCAGGCCGGTGATAGCTGGTCCCCTGCAGGACGGTGAGGTACCGGAGGTCCCTCCTCCCCCTCTCGACATCGAGGGGTCCCCGGCGTATAGGATACGAGCCATTCTGGACTCAAGACGCCGGGTGAGGGGCCTGCAGTACCTCGTGGACTGGGAGGGGTACGGTCCGGAGGAGCGGTGCTGGGTCCCGGTGGGGGACATTCTGGATCCATCGATGTTGAGGGATTTCCATCGCCTCCATCCGGATCGCCCTGCGCCTCGCCCTCCGGGTCGTCCTCGAGGCCGGTGTCGGGGGGGGGGGGGGGGGGGGTACTGTAACGACTCCCACCGAAGGTGGCTCCCCTCCCTGTTCGGGTGGTGCTCGGCGGTCGTCGTCACCGGCCTACTAGCTGCTACTGACTTTTCCACCCCCTCCCTTTTTGTTGATTATTGACACCTGTTTGTGGTTAGGGTGATTTGTGGGGCTTTATTACCCAGCAGCCCGGCCTGCTGGGTGTGCGGGATTGTTTTGTGTACATGCTTGTGTGTCACGGTTCGTGTAGTTTATCGCATTGGTATTTCGTGTTCTCGTTTATGTGGTGGAGCATTCATTTTAGAGTGGCGTCGTGTTCACCTGTGTGTGGTATTAAATTGGAACGCTACTCTGAACTCTCTGTCTCCTGCATGTGACTCCTTCCTCCACTACACCCCGGGCATTACAATTGCAAAAATAAATAGCTAAATAGAATTATACTCGGAAATATGGGTTCATCTGTGGACATCGGAGGGTTGGAGTTAAGATCAGAATGAATGGTGGATTGGCCGCTGTTGGTGAAAATCCAGCACTTGAAGAAAGAGCCAATGTATAATGACTAAACTACAGGTAATGTAGATGTAAGCAAAATAGCTGGAAGTAGCAGTAAAAGTATTGTTGTCTGTTAATTTACTAAAATAGACAAAATAAGAATATTTATTAAAAAGCCCAAAAAGTTTGTGTTTCAGTTACATTGTTATATCGGTGTAGTTACACTGCAATCCCGAGAAAAACAAGTTGTGGTATTGAGTAGTTGTAATGGCAATATTTAAGATGAATAAGGTTCATTCAGTTTAGAGTGATTAACACAATGTTTAGCATATTTCTGGTTTTTACCTTTCTGTAATACACATGATTTCCAGTGTTCTGTTTGGGAGAGTTGAGGGTTGATGGTCACTAGACTCAATGTTTTATGTTAGAGATTAAATATTTATCAAATATCTGTTGATAGTAATTGACGGCGGTCTGGAGGTGTAAGGACCGACAAATGCTTGTGTCATTCTGTAGCAGCTTACAAAGCCCCTGCATTTTGTTTTGACTTCCCAACAAGCCGTTCTGGCTGGTGTTTCCAGAGCAGATGTCTGCTGATTTAGGATGTAAGGCCCTTCTCAGAAACGGCTAGTTAGACATTTCTCTGCTTCTGTGCTGCAGGTGTCTCCCTGTTGCAACTTGTAAAAAAAACAAATAGATTTTGATTGACCTTATCAGCAACTGCTCATCCCTTTAATTCACATAGAAATTCTGATTCCGGTAATACACAAGGAATAGGAAAACATTCTCCACATCCGTGCTGGACAAACAACAAACAGCAAGAACTAAGAAAGAAACCCTGCAATACTGTATTGCAGTTCTGGTTACGGTGAAGAGGAATATATGTTGTTTTGTGCAGGCTTTCTGATTATGTTCATAAGCAAAGATTTTTCTCACTTACGTTTAATATCTGCGACGAGTGGCACGAGGGGTGTTGTACAAAACAAAGTCATCAGCGATTGGGTCGTCTCTAACCAATCACAGCATTCAAGCCAATGCCTAATTTTCAAACTGCGGCTTTACGCTTTACCAACGTGTTTTCTGGCTCTGGTCCAACCAATTGGTTTTTGGATCAATCAGACAGCCCCGAATGTGTTCGCATTTGGTAAAGGGTCGGGGCTGTACTCAGATCCATTGCGGACAAGAAACGAATGTCCATGGGCGTGACGTAGCTTTTGGCCAGAGCAAGGAATCTGGGTAGCCAGGCAAGCTGCTGGCATAGAGGGCTGTGAAAATAGCTTGATAGTGTTAAAGGGTAGAGGGAGGCCCTGACTGATCTTCTAACAGCTGCTGCTGTTTGTTCCGTTGCTTAACAAATGTCATTTCCATTCATTTCAACATGTGTGGTTGGGAAACATGAGCATGAACGTGCAGACTGGTAGCATACTATATATAGATAGCTATCCTATCCTGTATGCATGTGTACAGTATGCATGTGTACCATCTCATTGAGCAGATGGTCAGAGGGCCGGAACATAGTTATAATCAATTTGTACACTGCAAATTGATCACAATAATCCCAAACATATATAGTATGACAAAAACAGAATTATTTCAAACCTTGTTTACATTTGGATAAGACCACATATGCCTCTCAATTATGAGTGGGAATACTTGGAAATAGATTTCTGAAATTAAATTACTTTGAGCTGATTTCCTAGTGACTTCATATTATTTTATGTCCATAAATAAAAATGATTTGCCCAGAAAACTTGGAGGGCCAAATAGCCACCGACTGTGGAACCCTGTTATAGAACCTACTGTAGAACTATATGCTGTAGCGATGGGCATCCCAAGTGTTTTCGGTGAGCCGACTCATTTGGCTCAGTTCACGTAAAAGAGACGGCTCATTTGGCTCCATTCAAAATGCTTAAAAACTGATCTTTAAGCATGAAAAATTGCACATCTCCAATGTGAAGCGGAAAGGGTAGGCTACCATTATGTCAGATCGTGAAATGAGCATACAAATAAATGTTTACCTGGCCCGGATTGACGTGCTATCCCCACTAATTATTGTTTCTGAAGCGAGGATTCACCCGCTTTAGATAATTATTTTGTAACATATCTGCAGAAAAACGTTGCTCTTAGCTCATAAAGCAGTCGTAACAGTATGCAAAACAGGGAGCCAAATGAACATGGAGAAATGAACATTAAATGATCTGGCAAAAGCTCTGGTGGACATTCCTGCAGTCAGCATGCCAATTGCACGCTCCCTCAAAACTTGAGACATCTGTGGCATTGTGTTGTGTGACAAAACTACCCATTTTAGATTGGCCATGTATTGTCCCCAGCACAAGGTGTACCTGTGTAATGATCATGCTGTTTAATCAGCTTCTTGATATGCCACACCTGGCAGATGGGTGGATTACCTTGGCAATGGAAAAATGTTCACTAACAGGGATGTAAACACATTTGTGCACAAAATTTGAGAAAAAATAAGCTTTTACTGCATATGGAACATTTCTGGGATCTTATATTTCAGCTCATGAAACATGGGCCCACCAACACTTTACATGTTGCGTTTATAATTTTTTAAATAATTTTTTATAATTTTTATTCTGTGATGGGAGGAATTGATACTAACAATATTTTCATTTCCTTTCTCCGTCAATGCTTTAATAATAACAACTCCAAAGCCCAGCCGGGCTCATTTGATTGACATTACTGCAAAGACCAACGATATAGCCTACTCATGATCATGTGACAATTTCAGAATCAGATTAGTCCATTACCTGTGCATCTCTCATCCCCATCTGTTGCTGAAACTTGGTGATTCTTATTTGCATGTCCCTGAATGTTTCTGATAGCTGATCAATGGATTGTTGCTGTTGCAGGCAAAACCAGCCGGCGGATGCCCCTCCAATCGCGACCATAAGGAACAACATGCATGGCAGCGCAACTTGATTTACTCTTCCTCGTGACTCGGACACTGGATGGGATTCTATTAAGAAAGAGTTGTCCTCGCGCTCTGGCTTGAAGTTGGCGGCAGTCTTTGATTTGCGCTTAGTCATTTTGGATACCTTGATCCCTGGAGAGAGACTCCCGTACACAGGAGACGTGAGACAGGGAGAATGATGGCACTCGTCTTGCTCGAGATAAAGTTGTGCTTCGATTTATTAGGGTATGCTACTGTGCTCTCTCTACTCTGCAACACCCCGTTCATTCATTGGACATCGACTGAAGTCAGGCAAGTGTTCTAATGTTAGTATCAGAAGCGTGAAGCGTGACACCCCCTCGTTCCTCGTTGCTGTAGTAGCCTAGCGCTCAATGTGTTCTGTAATCGAATGTAACTTGCATACAATGCTTAAAGGCTACTGTCACGTGTTATACGCCTCTTTATTGAAGTTTGATCTGATATTATATGGACAATGTACGCTTTTTAACACTATTTATATGACACCTTAGAAAACTCATGTAGTAGGCCTATGGTCATATATATTTTGACAGTTGAACATATTTAGGCCTTAGGAAAATGTATGTAAGAAATATATCAATGATTTTCTTGCACATGTGAACATACAGTAAATATATTTCGAAAAAATGTATATAGCCATGATTTTATAGCAGGCCCCACTGCTGTCAATCACAATTTAAAATGTTCCCTGAGCCCTGCCCCTCTCCAACCGAGATAGCGAAATTATTCCAGTGCAGCTGTGGGCCACATACTTTGTGTTTTTCTGGCCCAGTATATGCCTGGGTCACGCTCAAAACTGGCATACATACTGCATCACCATAAGATTACACAGATCCAGAAGTGACCCACACACTGTAAAATTATTCATTCTAAAAGGTATGGCCAAGTTCTGCTGGATGCATGTAAAATAAAAAGCTGCGGCCCAGATCTGGCCCACATATTGCACAAAGGTACGACTGAGTTCCTGCCTAGGTCCCCGGTCGAGAGGTGGGCATGATGCAGGCTGCCAGACAGACCTTGTGTGGCTACATTAAACCAGCATTTAACCAGCTATACTCCCCAAATTACATTGATCCTCTGTTTGAAGACATTGGCCAGGTAATCAAAAACAAAGCATGGTATGCTGTCATACCTTGTCCATAGACAGTTTACCTTAAAGGATACATGGGATTGTTTTTTGTATTTAATTTAAGTTCTTTGTACTATTCTATCTTATAAACTTATGTGCCCAGTGTAAGTAGGAGCGGGGAGGCACCAGTGTAGAGAATTCTAAAGTGTAATACATTGACTGAACTGTGTCTGCTATTCTGAACATTCTATTTCAACATTTTAACAGAGCACACCATCAGTTAAACTAATAACATTTAATTATTACAGTTTTCCCCAATTGTTTACACATTTAACCTGTTGAGGATAGAGGGCGCTATTTACACTTTGGGGAAAATCGTGCCCAATTTAAACGGCCTCGTACTCTATTCTTGCTCGTAGAATATGCATATTATTATTACTATTGGATAGAAAACACTCTCTAGTTTCTAAAACCGTTTGGATTTTGTCTGTGAGTAAAACAGAACTCATTTGGCAGCACACTTTCTGACCAGGAAGTGGAAAGTCTGAAAATTATGCTCTGTTCAAGGGCCTGCCTATAAATGGGCATGATACGTATGAGTATACATGCATGTCATACACCTTCCCCTAGATGTCAAGAGGAAGTGAGAGAAGAAATGAAGTGTTTATCTTGGTCTGAGGTGGAATATATCCTCTTGGCACGACGAGTCATCCATTTCCTGTTTTCTGGAAAGCGCGCAGATGGACCTGGAATTGCCTTCTGAAAAGCCGTCGTTATAGGCGACTACTATCTCTGGCTCCACCTTAGTCTTGGCCCACTTTAGTCTTGGGACCCTTGCCGCCGACCCCTGACTGGGGACCCTCACAGCGGGCCCCGGACAGGAGGGCGACTCTGGCAGCTCCGGACAGGAGGGCGACTCTGGCAGCTCCGGACAGGAGGGAGACTCTGGCAGCTCCGGACAGGAGGGAGACTCTGGCTGCGCCGGACTGAAGCCTGTCGCTGGAGGCTCCGGACTAGAGGGCAACGCTGGAGGCTCCGGACTAGAGGTAGTAGCTGGAGGCTCCGGACTAGAGGGCGACGCTGGAGGCTCCGGACTAGAGGGCGACGCTGGAGGCTCCGGACTAGAGGGCGACGCTGGAGGCTCCGGACTAGAGGGCGTTGCTGGAGGCTTCCGGACTAGAGGGCGTTGCTGGAGGCTTCCGGACTAGAGGGCGTTGCTGGAGGCTTCCGGACTAGAGGGCGTTGCTGGAGGCTTCCGGACTAGAGGGCGTTGCTGGAGGCTTCCGGACTAGAGGGCGTTGCTGTAGGCTTCCGGACTAGAGGGCGTTGCTGGAGGCTTCCGGACTAGAGGGCGTCGCTGGAGGCTCCGGACTAGAGGGCGTCGCTGGAGGCTCCGGACTAGAGGGCGTCGCTGGAGGCTCCGGACTAGAGGGCGTCGCTGGGGGTGATATGGCCAAAATATTATATCACAGTGTTTTAAAAAAAATGGACGGTATGACTGTATTTTTTGTTTTTGAATAATAGAAGTTCTACATTTGCTTTATGAGTAGTGAATGATCCAAGGGTGGCAACACATACATTCTAAGTGATTTCAATGAGTCTTTCTCCATTCTGATTGTTCTATACTGTTCAATTCAACTTCAACCAAAACAAATTTCAGCACTTTTATAATTTCTGCGTTTCCTGCACTAAATTGCAGTGGTGGAAAAAGTACCCAATTGTCATACTTGAGTAAAAGTAAATATAAGTTAATCAAAAAGTACTCAAGTAAAAGTGAAAGTCACCCAGTAAAATACTACTTGAGTAAAAGTCTTAAAGTATTTGGTTTTAAATATACTTAAGTAATTGATAAAATGTACTTAAGTATCTAAAGTAAAAGTATAAATGGCACCATTTTCTTGTTTTTTAAATTTACGGATAGCCAGGGACACACTCCAACACTCAGACATAATTTACAAACAAAGCATTTGTGTTTGTGAGTCCACCAGATCAGAGGTAGTAGATGACATGGGATGTTCTCTTGACAAGTGCGTGAATTGAACCATTGGACCATAAAAAGTACAGTTGTTTCTTTAGGAATGCAGTAAAGTAAAAGTAAAAGTTGTCAAAACAAAATTAGTAAAGTACAGATACCAGCAAAAAAAAAAACGTAAGTAATACTTGAAAGTATTTTTTCTTAAGTAGTACTTGAAAGTGTTTTTACTTAAGTACTTTACACCACTGCTCAGTAGAGATAATTTCCACACTGCCACATAGGGCTGCACGATATGGGTGAATAATCTAGGACTTATTTTTAACCAAATGTTGCAATTGCGATTTGACTTGCGAATTAGAGCAAAACTGTTGGAATCATGGAAATAGAATGACTATTCTAATTCTATAATTAGAATATAATAGTGGGCACTTTGAATACAGTGTTGTTTGAGATGACAACTATTTAAAATGTCAGGGAGGAGTAATTGTGATGTGGTAGGAACCAAAGTGTTGATAAAGTGATGAATTTTGGCCCATTCCTCCTGACAGAGCTGGTGTAACTAAGTCAGGTTTGTAGGCCTACATGCTCGCACACACTTTTTCAGTTCTGCCCACAAATGTTCTATAGGATTGAAGTCCTATTGAAGGGCTTTTTGATGGCCACTCCAATACCTTGACTTTGTTTTCCTTAAGCCATTTTGCCACAACTTTGGAAATATGCTTTGGGTCATTGTCCATTTGGAAGACCCATTTGTAACTTCCTGACTGATGTCTTGAGAGGTTGCGTCAATATATCCACATAATTTTTCTGCCTCATGATCCCATCTATTTTGTGAAGTGCACCAGTCCCTCCTGCAGCAAAGCACCCCCACTACATGATGATGCCACCCCCGTGTGTCACGGTTGGGATGGTGTTCTTAGGCTTGCAAGCCGCCTCCTTTTTCCTCCAAATGTAACGATGGTCCTTATGGCCAAACAGTTCTATTTTTGTTTCATCAGACCAGAAGACATTTCTCCAAAAAGTACGATCTTTGTCCCCATGTGCAGTTTCAAACCATAGGCTGGCTTTTTTATGGCGGTTTTGGAGCCGTGGCTTCTTCCTTGCTGAGCGGCCTTTCAGGTTATGTCGATATAGGACTTGTTTTACTGTGGCTATAGGTACATTTGAACCTGTTTCCTCCAACATCTTCACAAGGTCCTTTGCTGTTGTTCTGGGATTGATTTGCACGTTTCGCACCAAAGTACGTTCATCACTAGGAGACATAACGCGTCTCCTTCCTGAGCAGTATGATGGTTGCTTGGACCCATGGTGTTTATACTTGCGTACTATTGTTTGTACAAATGAACGTGGTACCTTCAGGCATTTGGAAATTGCTCCCAAGGATGAACCAGACGTGTAGAGGTCTACAATTCTTTTTCTGAGGTCATGGCTGATTTCATTTGATTTTCCCATGATGTCAAGCAAAGAGGCACTGAGGTTGAAAGTAGGCCTTGAAATACATCCACAGGTACACATCCAATTGACTCAAATTATGTCTATTAGCCTATCAGAAGCTTCTAAAACCATGACATAATTTTCTGGAAATTTCCAAGCTGTTTAAAGGCACAGTCAATTTAGTGTATGTTAACTTCTGACCCACTGGAATTGTGATACAGTGAATTATAAGTGAAATAATCTGTCTGTAAACAATTTTTGGAAAAATTACTTGTGTCATGCACAAAGTAGATTTCTTAACCGACTTGCCAAAACTATAGTTTGTTAACACAAAATTTGTGGAGTGGTTGTAAAACCAGTTTTAATGACTCCAACCTAAGTGTATGTAAACTTCTGACTTCAACTGTATCTACTACTTTTACTACTTGACAGTAGTAAAACATAAATCACAGTAAAGGTTGTAGATTACAATAAATACTGTAAGGGAAAACAAAGTAAATGTTTCATGTATTACTGTATGTATGAAATTGGAAGCTGTACTACTTTGTAACATGTTTATATTGTATACTGTAATACTGTATTGTTTACTGTTCTGTATGTTATTTTGTTTTTGTAGAACTGAAAGACAACCACCATGTGGTAGTAGAATGCATCTATTTACAAACTAACAAGAGGCTGCCATTGTGTAAATGGTAGTTGAAAATAATGCCATAAGACTGCGGCAAATCCACAACATATTATTGAAACCCTGCCATCTTCTATAACATCAGAGTAAGTTTATCAACCAAAGCTGCATCCGTAAGAAACAATGTGCAGATGAAGCAAATCCACAACATGTTATTGAAACCCTGCCATCTTCCATAACATCAGAGTAAGTTTATCAACCAAAACTGCATCCGTAAGAAACAATGTGCAGATGAAGCAAATCCACAACATGTTATTGAAACCCTGCCATCTTCCATAACATCAGAGTAAGTTTATCAACCAAAGCTGCATCTGTAAGAAACAATGTGCAGATGAAGCAAATCCACAGTCCCAATTGAATGGAATTCACAAAGAGTGAAATATAAAAAAAAGTATAAATATGTGCAAGTAAGTAATGTACTAGTATTACAGTGGCTTGCAAAACTATTCACCCCCTTGGCATTTTTCGTATTTGGTTGCCTTACAACCTAGAATGAAAATGTATTTTTTGATTAACACAACATGCCTACCACTTCGAAGATGTAAAATATGTTTTATTGTGAAACAAACAAGAAAGAAGACCAAAAAAAAACTGAAAACTTGAGCGTGCATAACTATTCACCCCCTCCAAAGTTAATACTTTGTAGAGCCACCTTTTGCAGCAATTACAGCTTCAAGTCTCTTAGGGTGTCTCTACGCTGATTCGGTGAGCCAGTTTATTAGCAAGTGCATCGGTGATGTTGTACCCACAGCGTCTATTAAAACATTCCCCAACCAAAATCCGTGGTTTGATGGCAGCATTCGCGCAAAACTGAAAGCGCGAACCAATGCTTTTAATCAGGGCAAGGTGACTGGAAACATGACTGAATACAATCACTGTAGCTATTCCCTCCACAAGGCAATCAAACAAGCTAAGCGTCAGTATTGAGACAAAGTAGTCGCAATTCAACGGATCAGACACGAGAGGTATGTGGCAGGGTCTACAGGCAATCATGGACTACAAAAGGAAAACCAGCCCTGTTGCGGTCCACGATGCCTTGCTCCCAGACAAACTAAACAACTTCTTTGCTCGCTTCGAGGACAACACAGTGCCACTGACACGGCTCGCTACCTAAACCTGCAGGCTCTCCTTCACTGCAGCCAATTTGAGTAAAACATTTAAACGTGTTAACCTTTCACGAGCCTCTACCCCGGGTCCGGGAGCACCCCCCCCCCCCCCCCCCACACTGATTAGCATCGCTAGCATAGCGTCACAATTAAATAGTAGCATCTAAATATAATTAAATCACAAGTCCAAGACACCTAATGAAAGATACAGATCCTGTGAATAAAGCCACCATTTCAGATTTTTAAAATGTTTTACAGGGAAGACACAATATGTAAATCTATTAGCTAAACACGTTAGCAAAAATCACCATTTTTCTTTGTCCAGTATTTTCTCTCAACACCAGTAGCTATCACCAATTCGGCTAAACTAAGATATTGATAGCCACTAACCAAGAAAAAACCTCATCAGATGACAGTCTGATAACATATTTATGGTATAGGATAGGTTTTGTTAGAAAAATGTGCATATTTCAGGTATAAATCATAGTTTGCCATTGCAGCCAGCATCACAAATCTCACCAAAGCTCCTAGAATTACTACAGACAGCAACGTGTATTACCAATTTACTCATCATAAAACATTTCTTAAAAATACACAGCACATAGCAATGGAAAGACACAGATCTTGTGAATTCAGACAACATTTCAGATTTTCTAAGTGTTTTACGGCGAAAACACAATAAATCGTTATATTAGCATACCACATACGCAAACGTTACCAGAGCATTGATTCTAGCCAAAGAGAGCGATAACGTAATCATCGCCAAAATATATTAATTTTTTCACTAACCTTCTCAGAATTCTTCAGGTGACACTCCTGTAACATCATATTACAACATACATATAGAGTTTGTTCGAAAATGTGCATATTTAGCCACCAAAATCATGGTTAGACAATGACAAAAGTAGCTCAGCTGGTCAGAAAATGTCCTGCACCATATTAGACAGTGATCTAGTCTTATACATAAATACTCATAAACTTGACTAAAAAATACAGGGTGGACAGCGATTGATAGACAATTTAATCCTTAATACAATCGCGGAATTACATTTTTTAAATTATCCTTACTTTTCAATACAGGTTGCGCCAAGCAAAGCTACACCTAACAAAATGGCGTAACGTGCGTTTAACATTTTTCTACAGAAACACGATTTATCATCATAAATTGTTCTTACTATGAGCTGTTCTCCCATCAGAATCTTGGGCAATGAATCCTTTCTTGGGTCTAATCTTCTTTTGGTCGAAAGATGTCCACTTGTCCGTCGAAATGCCCACTAACGTACGACCGGGACCCCGAAACGTGCCCGGAGCTTCAAAGTCTATTACAAAGCAATGCCTCAAAATCGCACTAAACGGATATAAATTGCTATAAAACGGTTTAAATTAACTACCTTATGATGTTTCTAACACCTATAACGAGTAAAAAGATGACCGACGCTATATTACTGGCTAAACCAAGGCTTGGAAAAAGGCCAGTCAGATATCCTTCTTGCGTTGAGCGCAGTGTCCAAAGGAACTCTACTTCCGGTATTTGGTGATTTATAGAGCCAATGATTGCGCAATCAACTCCATTCAAATTGTCACCACTTACTGACATCTAGAGGAAGGCGTGGGCAGTGTTTGTATCTCATAGGATTAACAGAGACTTTTAAAACTGATCTGGAACCAGAGGCCAAGATGTCTAAATCTCACACACTGGGAGGAAAAGTGCTGTAGAATGAGTTCTGTTTCACTCAGAGACATAATTCAAACGGCTATAGAAACTAGAGAGTGTTTTCTATCCAATAATAACAATAATATGCATATTGTACGAGCAAGAATTGAGTACTAGGCAGTTTAATCTGTAGAGACAATTATGCTAATTTGAAACAGCACCCCCTATAGTTGCAAGAAGTTAACCCTCGCAAGGCTGCCTGCCCAGACGGCATCCCCAGCCGCATCCTCAGAGCATGCGCAGACCAGCTGGTGGAGGGAGATCTTCCCCATCTCTCCCTCCACCAGCTGGCACATAACATCCCTCACTCCATACTGTACCATTCTTCACTCTCAAATACACCCCTCAGTTGTCTCCCTCACTTGGCATAATTCTGTACATTTGTATTAAGTTCAATGCTTTTTAGATTCGGAGAGAGTTTGGTTACCACATAAATTCCAAGTCAAAGAAAGATAATTTCTGCTCATTCACCCTATAGATAACACTCCCTATACATAACACTCCCTATAGATTACATAAGCCTGGTCCTGAGACAGAAGGATGTTCATTACCAAAGTGATGCAGTCACTAATCTTAACACAGTGGTCTCCCTCAATAAGCTTCAAATGGAACTCAGTCTTGGCCAGGCGTGACTCGGGAGTTCAGAGCTTCCCTTTAACACACCATTCATCACCCACACTCCAGGCGCCGACTCCACATCTCCATTTTCCTCTCGCTTCATAAATTCAGTAACTTTGTAAATAGCTTTGGGGAATAGATAAAAACAATTATGTTTTAAAGAACATTTTAATGCTACAATGCTCTACCCTGCGTGACGTCTATCAGTTCATCTGCTTGTGTGAAGGAGAGGAATAGCAACAACTTTGCCTTCACATGGCATATTGACACACTGTACATTTTCATTACGTTCAATGCTTTTAAGTCCAGGTTTCCATGTAACTTGACATCCTCACAAACATGGGTTGTTGTACAACATGGGTTATGGTAAACCATGGATGTTGCAAACCACATACTTGGGACCATACAAGTGACTAACGTGCTCCACAAATGATACTAGTAGGCTGTAGGCAGTCATTCGGGGCAAGACACAATTTCGGACTTGAGAGAATGAAAATGGCCACATGGACACCTCCTCTGATGCATTTATCCCAACCTGACTACCCAGTGTAGGACTTAATCCCCTTGATGATTGTTTTAGCTGGAGCATCACAGGTAACAGAGGTGACAATTATGGAGAACTGTTTCCATTTAATGACAAACCCTTTTGCATCTCACTAAATAGATCTCTCAAACAGTCACTGAGGAAACGTGGTTTTGAGTTACCACAGAATACTGCAATGATGACAGGCCACTTAACGTAGCCCTGAAATAATGGCAAGCCATTGAGTTTCAGCTGCAGTCGAAACACATGTCTATCTGGGACTTTAGACCAGGTTTTGAACATCCTCCCCAGCTCTCCCTCCACCAGCTGGTACTGAAACATGAGTGATTGAGGTATTGCTGCTCACCAGGAGAAGCAGTAAAGACAGGAAAGATGTGTGTATACTCAGCGTCAGATGAACAGGTCATGGCTTTATCATGATTAATTTAGAAGTGTTCAGAAATAACTTACTGTATCTACTCAGAAAAATACTCCCCTCGTCATTGAGTTTCTATTGAGCAAAACATAACCCAAAACACAACCAAAACAGACTTCAAATAATTCCAAAGAGTGTGTAGTCACAAGCTTTATGTAGTCATTAAGTGCTAGGAATAGACCAGCACAGTGGACGCATCATAATACCCATAAAACCTAGAGGTAAAACACGGTAATGGTTCCAATCATTTTTTCCCCATTCATTTTTGTGTCTGTGTCACACCCGGATCTGTTTCACCTGCCTGTCTTTGTGCTTGTCTCCACCCCCCTCCATGTGTCGCCCATTTTCCCCATTATCCCCTGTGTATTTATACCTGTGTCCTTTATTTGTCTGCTGCCAGTTCGTTTTGTTCGTGAAACCTACCAGCGTTTGTTCCCCTGCTCCTATCTGTTTCTTGCTCCTGTTTCCTAGTCCTTCCCGGTTTTGACCCTTCTGTTTGTCCTGACCCTGAGCCTGCCTGCCGTTCTATACTATACCAAGCCCCACCTCACGGGATTATTGACCCCTGCCTACCCTGACCCTGAGACTGCCTGCCGTTCTGGTCCCTTTGCACCTTTTCTGGATCACTGACCACTGCCTGCCTTTGACCTGTTGTTTGCCTGCCCCTGTATTAGAAATAAACTTTTGTTTCTTCGACACTGTCTGCTTCTGGGTCATTCCTGAAACTAAATAGTCTGGAATTTTAGAACTACTTCGTATAAAGTCTGTTTGTCCCCAGAGACCTTCTGTGCCCAATCCATGAATTTGCATCGCCTTTCTCTGTCTTAGCTAGCCACTGACTACACCTTAGCTAGCTAGTTAGCAGAGCAGTAGATCAAAAAATAATTTTGTTTTACTTAGCCTAGATTGGCTATTCCCAAACTGGGGCAATGCCGTTGGGGTTACGACAACAACAAAAAAATTTGACTCACATTTTCAAACAGTCTATTTATATTTTCCAACGGGACCATACATTTGCATGTTTTTTTTCTCGCCTGAGTAGCCTCGTTTCACTGCCAAAAATAAAATGAAACCATCTAGTCTTCAGCAAAATAACAACACAATGTCAAATACAGGTAGTCTAGTCAAATAATTAACATCCAATCACATTAACCATTAAACTCTCACGGGAATTCCACTAATGGTCCGTATGCTGCTGATTGTTCCGTTTGCTCGGAAATTGATGAATGTTTAAAAAAAACAAGGCATGTGTCCATAGAGACACATATCAGCTCTACTGGTTGTACTGCTAATACCAGCAGTACTACACCTGCACCTGTCGACGACACAAGTTGTTCTGCTTCCACGAGCACATCCAATGCTAGCATTAGTATTTCTAAATTTGTTGCTAGCATGGACACTAGCATGGACATTGACAGTTGTGAATCTGATGCAGCCGAAGAGCTACTGCCCCCTTACCCGGGAATGCACCAAACAACAGACAGGGACTTTGGACCATCGAAGAGGCGCAAATATGATGAGAACTACATTGATTTGGGGTTCACTTAAATTGGGAGTTGTGCCTTTCCTCAACCACAGTGTGTTATATGTGCAAAAGTACTATCTCACAACTCGATGAAACCTTCACTCTTGCGTAGACATTTAGAAACGAAACATGACAATTTGGAAAATAAGCCACGGGAGCTTTTTGAGCGAGAATTACGACGCCTTTCGAGTTTTAGTTTTATTTAACCAGGTAGGCCAGTTGAGAACAAGTTCTCATTTACAACTGCGACCTGGCCAAGATAAAGCAAAGCAGTGCGACACCAACAACTCAGAGTTACACATGGGATAAACAAACGTACAGTCAATAACACAACCCCTTTCTTGTCTCTTTCTCTCTTGCTTCAAAGGTTAACTTCTTATGGCTGCAAGGGGCAGTATTGAGTAGCCTGATAAAATGTGTCCATTTCAAACGGCCTCGTACTCAATTCTTGCTCGTACAATATGCATATTATTATTACTATTGGATAGAAAACACTCTCTAGTTTCTAAAACCGTTAAAATTATTTCTCTGAGTGAAACAGAACTCATTCTGCAGCACTTTTCCTGACCCGGAAGTGGAATGTCAGAAATCGATGCTCTGTTCAACCTCATGTCTATACATGGGCAATGAACGTAAGAGTCTACGTACACTTCAGACACCTTCCCCTGGTTGTCAAGAGGCGGTGAGAGAATAAATTTTGTGTCTATCTTGGTCTGAGGTGGAATTAAAGCTCTTTGTATGACGTGACCGTCCATGTCTTGTTTCTGGAGCATGCAAAAGAGGACATGGATTTGCCTTCTGTTTAGCTGTCGTTATGGACGACTAACATCTCCGGTTTAGATTTTATTTGATACATGTGACCATATCATCGTAAAGTATGTTTTTTCAATATAGTTTAATCAGATTATTGAAATTTTTTCGGGAGTTTTGCCGTGTTCCGTTCTCTGACTTTATTGACGTTGGAGAGATCCGTGCCACTTGGCAAGTGCACATGCTAAATCAAGAGGGAAATTTGCCGTTCCAGATCCAAACAACGGCTGTTCTGGACAAAGGACACCTTGTCCAACATTCTGACGGAAGATCACCAAAAGTAAGAAACATTTTATGATGCTATTTCTAATATCTGTCGTGCATGTGAACTGGTCGTTGGCGCCCAAGTGTTTCTGGCTATTGTGGCTACGCTAATATAACGCTATACTGTGTTTTCGCTGTAAAATACTTGATAAATCGGAAATATTGCCTGGCATCACAAGATGCCTGTCTTTCAATTGCTGTACATTTTTCAGAAATGTTTTATGATGAGTAATTAGGTATTTGACGTTGGTGTCTGTAAATATTATGGCTGCTTTCGGTGCAATTTCTGAATGTAGCTGCAATGTAAACTATGATTTATACCTGAAATATGCACATTTTTGAAAAAAACATATGCTATACAATAAATATGTTATCAGACTGTCATCTGATGAGGTTGTTTCTTGGTTAGTGGCTATTTATATCTTTATTTGGCCGAATTTGTGATAGCTACTGATGGAGTCAAAAACTGATGGAGTAATAAAAGTGGAGTCTTTTGCTAACGTGGTTAGCTAACAGATTTACATATTTTGTCTTCCCTGTAAAACATTAAAAAAATCGGACATGTTGGCTGGATTCACGAGATGTGTACCTTTCATATGCTGTATTGGACTTGTTAATGTGTGAAAGTTAAATATAAAAAAAAAAATATCTTTTGAATTTCGCGCCCTGCACTTGAAGTGGCTGTTGTCATAAATGTACCGCCAAACAGGTTAAAAAAGTTTTAATAGGAGACAGAATGCGATCGGATCATCATCTAATTTGGCATTTACATAACTCTTATAGTTTTTCCACGTGGACGGGGATATGGAAATTTTAATCAAAGTTTACTGGAGGACAACTTATTTTTTAACTAAGACAAAATAATTTATAACTGATTTTTTCCAGTATAATATAGGTTCAGCAAATCCCCTTTATTGTTTGGATACCTTTAAATGTACTTTCAGGGGTCATTCAATTCAATATTCATCAATAATAAAAAATCAGTTTCTGGCTAAAGAAACAAGACTAACAAGGGAAATCCATGAACTAATAGTACAGGTAGATAGCAATAAAAACGATACTACAGAGATACAAAATAAGTTAGAGAAAAAACAATAAGGACTTGAGGAATTTATTCAAGAACAATCTGATGTAATCTATTACAAAAATAAAGGAAACTGGATGGAATATGGAGAAAAATGCACAAAATTCTTCCTGAATCTCCAATACAGGAATGCTAACAAAAAGAATTTGCAGAAACTCGTTACTCAAGACGGAGTCATCTATGATTCTCCGAATGATATTTTGAAAGAGGAAGCTAATTATTTTAGGCAGATGTTCTCTTTTCCGTCTCATCCTCTCCCACTGAATGAAGATTACGGTAAGGAATTCTTTCCAAATAATATAAAAAATGGAAAATTAACAAATATACAGAAAGATCAGTGTGAAGGCCAAATTACAGAGGAAGACATTTTTGAGGCTATTAAATCCTTTCACTCTGGAAAACCCCCAGAGCTTGATGGCATACCGGTAGAGGTATATCAAGTATTTTTTTATATACTAAAAGCTCCATTGTTAGATTGTTTTAACTACTCCTATAGAAATGGTAGTCTGTCAGGTACTCAGCAGGAAGGTCTGATTTCTCTATTATTAAAACAAGACCCAGATGGCAAATATATAGACCCAGTCTATCTAAAAAACTGGAGGCCCCTTCCACTTCAATGTTGTGATGCAAAAATTCTAGCAAAATGCATAGCACTCAGAATTAAAAGGGTTTTTACCAGGTATTGTTCATCCTGATCAGACAGGTTTTTTACATGGACAATACATTTGAGATTATATACAATAACTACTAGAAATAATAGAACATCATGAAACATAAGAAGCCAGAAATGGTATTTATAGCGGATTTTGAAAGACATTTGATAAAGAGTGGATTTTATTTATAAATGCCTGGATTTTTTCAATTTTGGTAATTATAAAATGGGTAAAAATAATGTATAGCAACCCCAGGTCTAAAATAGTAAATAACGGCTACTTCTCAGAGAGTTTTGAATTGTCAAGAGGAGTTAAACAAGGTTGTCCGCTGTCACCATATCTATTCGTTATGGCCATCGAAATGCTAGCTATTGAAATCAGATCCAATAGCAGCATTAGAGGATTAGAAATCCAAGGCTTAAAAACAAAGGTGTCCATGTATGCCGATGACTCAAGTCCGCAAGCTAGATCCCTGCAATGTCTCATTAAAGATCTAGATAACTTTTCTGTACTCTCTGGACTAAAACCTAATTATGATAAGTGTACAATATTACGTATTGGATCCTCAAAAAATACAACACTTACATTACCCTGGAGCTTACCTATAAAATGGGCTGATGGTGAAGTAGACATACTCGGTATTCATATCACAAAATATATAAATAAGCTCTCCAAAATGAATTTCAATAGAAAACTTAAAAAATAGACAAGATCCTGCAACCATAGAGAGGTAAATACCTGTCTATTTATGGAAAAATTGCATAAGTCTGAAATCGATGCTCTCTTCCTCTTCCTGCCTATAAATGGGCACAAGAGCTATTAGTATACATGCACGTCATACACCTTCCTATGGGTGTCAAGAAGGCTGTGAGAGAAGAAATGAGGTGATTATCTCGATCTGGGATGGAATAAATCCTCTTTATTACACGTCCTGGTAAGACATTACCAGGACGTGTACTCCGAGCATGCACTGCCTGTTGGTCAGTGCATGCTCGGAGTACACGTCCTGGTAATCCGTCTATCATTATATTGCACAACATTCAATGTTATGTCATAATTATGTGGCAAGCCCTGCCACATCAGCCGAGTGGCGGAACCGGTGCAGTATGATTTGATCTTAGTCCTGTATTGATGCTTTGCCTGTTTGATGGTTCGTCGGAGGGCATAGCGTCATTTCTTATAAGCTTCCGGGTTAGAGTCCTGCTCTTTGAAAGCTGCAGCTGTACCATTTAGCTCAGTGCGGATGTTGCCTGTAAGCCATGGCTTCTGGTTGGGGTATGTACCTATTGTCACTGTGGGTACGACGTCATTGATGCATTTATTGATGAAGCCAGTGGCTGATGTGGTGTACTCCTCAATGCCATCGGAAGAATCTGGGAACATATTCCACTCTATGATAGGAAAACAGTCCTGTAGCTTAGACGTAGGCAATATAACTATTTCTTCAGCACTTTTGAAATGTACAGCGACAAAATTCAGAACATGGGCCATTCTTACAGTAATCTCCCTGTACACCAAGTCAGAACCGTATGATAAATAAAAGGGGGCATATTAGCAGACATTGAAATCTCTATATTCGATGATGACATTTCTCTAAAACAGGCTATAGGCTACATGTGCACCAAGGCAGAGCCTTCGGCTAAATTATGAGGGGAAAAGGAACAAAATTATTAGGGTGAGGCACATGGGCTACAAACAGCTTACTACACAACATACACTTAGTATTACTTTCTTAGCTACAGTATACATATCTCCCTGGCATTGTACATCATTTATGCAGCAGCATACAAGACATATTTGGACTCACCTTGTTGTGCTGTGCTCACTTGAACAGTTAGGTGGTACTTTGTGGGCACATTTTGTCATCCAACTTTGTTAACAAAGTCTGCCATTCTCTGGATTTATGGTGCTTTCAAGACAACTGGGAACTCGAAAAAAAAACAAGGTCGAATCATGACATACATGTACAGGCACTCTACCTACATGTACATATTACCACAATTACCTTGTCTCACCGGTGCCACCGCACATTGAATCTGTACCGCTACCCCCTGTATTTAGCCTCGCTATTGCTATTGTTATTTTACTGCACCTGTTTAATGATTTATTTTATTTTATTTTTTTATTATCTATTTTTTACTTAAGATTTTAAGAAGAAAAATGTGTTAAAGCATTGTTGGTTAAGGGCTTGTAAGTAAGTATTTCACTGTAAGGTTGTATTTGTACCTGTTGTATTTGGCGCGAGTGAAAAATACAATTTGATTTGATGTCAGTGATCTTCAGGTCGGAGCTCTAGAAAGAGGCCCGAGTTCCCGACTTGGATGACCGTTGACTTGGACCACACACCCACTCTATTGAATAGCAGGCAGGTGATTGCTTTGCAATGCTTGCAGTTAGCCACTGATTCCTTCCAAACCACTCATTGTTGAATTTGCGATTTCCAACTTTTTGTGTGTTTATGTCCAACGGCCAATATGTTTTTATCTATAATTTCTCTTCATAATATAGATTGAGAGGGATTTGCCAGTAGTTTGTCGACTTGATTCATGATGACTGTTAGCTTGCTAGTTAATATTTTGAAAGCATGATGTTGACATGATCAGTCCAAACAAAGCTACGGAGATATAACTTGTTTTTACATAATTTTACTGTATCTGTGGCCAATGACCTTGAGCCTTCTTGAATGGGCACTTCTAATGTAACTCTATGGCAGCACCCAAGGCGCTTGAATTTTCGAGTTCCCTCGGTAGATTTTGAGGTGAGTAGTATCCCCATGAGTGACAGAACACTGAGCCAATCACGGCGCAACTAGAGAACATTACCAACCCCTAAGCTCTGTATTTTCCGCTGGCTGCTCCACCACCACAGAAAGCACTGAGTTAGGCTGAAACCTGCATTTTGGAGCTGCCTTACATAAGAAAGCAAAAAAAGACATTAAGTTTGTATGGGGTTTCATTAACTCAATAATTTTTATTTATTTTTTACATTCTTTGCAAACTGATATGTGACACGTATAAATGCCAAAATAACATGCAAAACAGGTTGCCACTGCATTACACACATTATTCTAAACTCCCTTCAGTAAAAGTTTGGTATGGTAAAAGGAATTTGCAGACAAGATGTCATGTTTCATTTAAGTAACGTTTATTTTACTTATCAAATGTTTTGGATGAGCATTCTATTTGTTTCTGTTCCTCTCTCTCTGTCTCTGTAGCTGTCACGCTGATATAAAGAGACAAAAAGACAGGCGCAGAATAAAGAGACAGGCGCAGAATAAAGAGACAGGCGCAGGATAAAGAGACAGGCGCAGAATAAAGAGACAGGCGCAGAATAAAGAGACAGGCGCAGAATAAAGAGACAGGCGCAGAATAAAGAGACAGGCGCAGAATAAAGAGACAGGCGCAGAATAAAGAGACAGGCGCAGAATAAAGAGACAGGCGCAGAATAAAGAGACAGGCGCAGGAATACTTAATGGGTTTTTTAATATACCCAAAACAAGCACATATGCAAAACACTGAGATGTACCCATACAAAAGAGCGAGGGTAAACCTCGCACAACTCACACGATCAACAGACATGGGAACAATAACCGACAAGGACAATGGGGAACAGAGGGCACATATATAACATACTAATCAGGTGAAATGGGAATCAGGTGTGTGTAATCAGACAAAACAGACCGGGGTTGGTGGTAATGATCAGTTCAGTGAAGCCTAGAAGGACGGTGATGTTGACCTCCGGAACTGGTGAACAGAATGAGCAGCAGTACCTGGGATCCGTGACAGTAGCTTCCGTGACAGTAGCTTCCGGGTATGCTGGAATAAGGACCCGAGCTACAGCAATCGGCTAGTACCTGTTCTGAATTGCTTGTTCATGTGAATGAGCGTATTGGAAGATACCATGTCAGTAGTGATGGGGTTGTGTATATGTATTATATATTGTGCTATATTGTATTATGATAAACCGATTGCAACGGTTCAATGAAGATAATTCATGATATGTTTAGCTGAGTGGAAAGTGTACACTTGTTTATAATTGCTTAATGAATTAATGAGTTTGTGCTGATGGGAGGGGCTTCCCCTACAAAAGGGGGGATTGTTTTTATTGAGCTGTTGATTGGGCAGCACTGTTTAGCTGTCCCCATAATGTATACTTTTGTGGCAGCACTCTTTTCTTTCGCAATCATTATGTAAATACACACCCTTGTACAGAAGTGCTTTTGTGGCTCGGCCATCATTTTATTTGGTAAAGTTTAAGTTTAATATATGCTTGAGTTTCAGTTAAGGTTTTTCAATTTAGCCTTCTGGCCTACACTACGTGACACACTGTAATAATGATGTTTGCCACATAACACACAATAGACTCAGTGCAAAAGAAAAGACACAACTCATACCAAGTGCAGATCTTGCGCAGCTTGCAAGATTCTGGAGCACAGGCACAAAATCTGTCTGGTAGTTAACCGACACTGGTGGATGAATGGTGGTGTATGTGCATGAGACAATACAACTTAAACTTATAGACCCCTTTCTGTGTTTGCAAACATTGCCACACGATGCTCGCAAGTTGGTCACAGAACACGGGGGAGTTGTCAGAACACCAGCAAAAAAAAGCCTCCATTTGCATGTTTCTCATGAGTCCATTTCACACTACTTTTGGATTATAATTGGATTTTAAGGCTTATACAGTATGCATGTCCTGCTTAATAAAATGTTTGTGTCATCATCGCAAATCAACTGCATTATACTTAAAAAAAACACTTTAACCAGTAAAATATCTCTTTGGCTACCTTTTGCTACAGCCTTTGTCAATGAGCATTAGTATTATAGCTAACAACTGCTGAATCCAAAATATTTATTTTGCAAAGATCACAACCAAATATAATCTTAATGACTGTTCAAGCAATAATCAAAACATAATTATAAGTGTATGAGAACCAAAAATGTTATTTTATTAAGAAGTAATAAAAACGTAAATATAGGTTATGTTGAATAGGTGCAGATGACGATGGCTTTCTTACTGCTGCCAAGAGTCGCGCACAATCTGTGCATGACGTCAAGTGTGTTGTGTACTGGAAAAGGGCCTGAAAGGGGGCAGGTAGCCTAGCGGTTAGGACCGTTGGGCCAGTAAGTGAGAGGTCGCTGGCTTGAATCCCCAAGCTGACTAGGTGAAAAATCGATTGAGGTGCCCTTGAGCAAAGCACTTGACCTTAATTTAACCTGTAAGTCGTTCTGGGTAAGAGGGTCTGCTAAATGACAAATGACTTAAATACCATTTGATTCAAATATGAACAGATTGATACATCTGTATGACGAATTGAAAGACAATTATACATAATATCACTCTTAATTACCAATATTATATGGAATCCCCATATTAACTCAATGAATAAGCTTAAACTCATTTTCAAATGCAAGATATGTAGCCTATGTAGATCACTCTTCACTTTACTTATTTATCTATATAAAGACGCTTTCACAAAAGTTAGTGATATGTTTTTGTCTTGTCATGTTCATTTCATGCTTTGCAATGTTTTAACAACTAGAAGAAATAGAAAGACACATTGCATGTAAGCACATAGAAAACTAAGAGAGTTAAAATGTTACAAACGAAAAAGGGCATATGAGCCTCCACACACACACACACAACTCCTAGTCTATTTGAAGACTATATGATAGGTCAATACATAAGTTTATGTTGCCAGCTGCTGCCAATCAATCATCTGGGTGAACTCTTCACTCTGGAAAACAAACCAATGGTACAGAATTAATATTCTACTACACATAGTATCACACACTAGGACTTCCATGATGTAGAACTGACGTACATAGATCAAAGACCCCCCTCCCCCCCCCCCCCCCAAAGGTCAAGATATGCTACTTCATTATATCCTGTGGCCACAGAATGAAATTCACTAAACAGAAAATAAATAATTGTTGTCTATGAATCAATTATTGGAACAGTATAGTCACGAAGACCCTCCGCCTCAAACCTGGTGTTTGAAAATAATTACAGATTGTTCCTGTAATGAAAAAAGCATTTTATTATGATGGGACTGTGAGATACTACCTCTGACTGTGAGCTTGGTGGAGCACTCTGCCCTGCCCAAGGGACTGTCTGCGATGACACTGTAGTCGCCGCTGTCCTTGGGTCCGATCTTCAATATGAGCATTGTGCACACCCCACACACGTTGGTGATAAGGTAGTTGGTATTGGTGTTGAGGCTGACGTTGTTGTGGTACCATGTGACATGGGGTTTTGGATCCCCTCGTACAGCACAGCTCATGTAGCACTCGTAGCCTGGTGGAGCGGTGCGGATTTTCAATCGGAGTAAAAATGATGGTGGACACTGGAGGTCCAAGCCCTTTACATCTGGCATGTCCAGTATGAACTTATCTGAGTTACAGGAGAAGAGAAAGATTACCTCGCAACTAATACTGTTTTGTTTACAGGCAACATTTCAAACTTACAGTATTCTCTGTGATGTGGCCTATGCTAAAAGTTTTACGGTTCAATGATCTTTCATTCAACAAATGCAAGGAGGCTAGTTGCTGTCGCCACAAACCTTTTCTCCTTATGGTTCCCCACGTAGGGGACACAGCAGGTTCTGAGAGGCCCATGTCATTCTTAGCAAACACCCTGAAGTTATACTCTCTGCCGGGTAGAATGTTGATAACTGTGAACTTATGGTTGAAGAGGCTGTCAGCGACCATCCTCCAGGTGCGCTTGACAGAGTCACGTTTGTACACAATGTAGTGCAGCCTGTCATCCTTCTTCTCGTCTGGGGAGGGAGTCCAGGTCACAGTCACTGTTCCAGGAACATTCTGTTCCAACTCCACCGGGCCAGGAGGCTTGGGATCATCTGGAACCAGGTCAGAAATACATCGTCATCTGATTGAAAGCTGAACTTACCTCCAGTAACTGCATTAATACTGGCATTAAAAACTTCACTTACGATTCTGTTTCTCATCTACCAATGCCATAAGATTATAGTTGAAATTATAAAAAACATATAGGCTAAATGATTAACATTCACCTGTGACTCTGATCTCGACACTGAAGGTCTCCTGACCGACCATGTTCTTGACAATGATGGTAAAGATGCCTGTGTCAGAGCGCTCTGACGTGGGGATCAGAAGCTGTGAACCTCTGTCAGAGTTGGTGATGGTGACACGTTTGGACACAGGAACACAGTCTTTCAACCAATAGATATCTGGCAAAGGAGAGGCCTGTGGACCATGTGAAACCATGTAAACACAGAGAACTTGGTGACACAAACAGGATACTGCAGTAGGATACAGTCTATTTTGTCGTCTGAAAGCTGCATTTTCTTCCCTTTACCTTAAAGTTGATGTTGAACCGTACAGTATTCCCCTTTCTCACAACCATGAAGCTCTTCATTTTCCCTGTAAATTGTGGCCTCACTTGCAGGGTAAAGAAAATTCAAGTATCGGTCAGATTATATTTTTTATTGATTACCAAATTACATTTCAGGGATACAGTCGACTTATATACGATATTCACTATTGAACATCACAATAGTGATTTAAATTAGATGCTATTCCTTACCAGGAGGAGGCATGGCGATGATGTAATTATCAAAGCCTTGGGGCTCGCCCTCGCCTCCATCGTTTGTGGCGAGCACTCTCACCCAGTACATTCCCATTGCCTTCAGGCCAATCACATTGAAGGAGGTGGAGATGATGGGGTTGATGTTACAGCGAGTCCACTCTGGGCTCTCATTTGGTCTGATCTCCACAAAGTAGCCTTTGGCCTCATCCTCCACCCCTTCCACCTCCTTTGGTTTAGTCCAAGCCAGAGAAAACGTGGTGTAACTGGAATCTGTTAGCTTTAGGTCTATGACTTTACCAGGGGGTTCTGGAATTACAGCAATGTGATACAATAGTTATTATTTTAGTTGACATGTGCAATATTACGTTGGAACCAGCCTGATCATTGCGTTCACTATTCTATTTCAGAGTGAAGACAACGATCAGGCTGGTTCTGCCAGGCTATTGGTGTAACTGAAACTTCTAATATTTCAAAAACATAAATGGTTTTGATGATCATGACTTACTCTTGGGATCTCTGGCAAAGACTGTAACAGAGGGAGGACTGGGCTCGCCGACACCAGAGATGTTAATAGCTGACACTCGAAATTCATAAGCTGCTCCCTCAATAACATCTTTCAATGCAAACGTTGTGTCTGAGAGAAAATAAAAAAAGTTCAGAGTATCATTATGCCAGAGCATACTTACAAAGTCTTACACATAAAAGTAAAGTGTGATAATCTCGGTTGCAAGTTATATATTTTTACGAAAGGTTCTTGTTGTACACTTCCAGGTAAATTAACACATTTGTAGATATATTTCCTTGAGCCATTGCCTATGAGGAGGCCGCACCTTTGATAGGCCCATCTAGGTTCACAGTGCTCCAAAAGTTGCTTCCCTTCTTGCGTCTCTCAAGGTTGTAACCCCAAATTTCAGTTCCTCCAGTGTTGATAGGGGGAGACCAAGCCAGGTTGATGCAGTCCTTGAAGGCACTGACCACTTTGGGTGCCGAAGGGGATCCTGGGTAACCTGAGAGAATAACTTGTTATTCTGCTTTCCATTACCATACATATAGTGCCAAATCAAATCACAGTGGATAATTCTTCCTAGAAATGACAGAAGCTGTATGTAAAGTCGGTATAACAAAAATATGTTCTGTGTAGAATAAGAGAACGATCCATCTGGATGTAATGTCAGGCAGAACACTTTCTTCATGTAGAAACACTGATTTGCTTAGTTTAGATAAAAATAATAGGACTTCACAAACAACAAAAACAAAACGCACACTGACTGTATAAAACATTAGCAACACCTGCTCTTTCCATGACATAAACTGACCAGGTGAATCCAGGTGAAAACAATGATACCTTATTAATGTCACCTGTGAAATTAACTTCAGTCAGTGTAGATGAAGGGGTGGAGACAGGTTAAAGAAAGATTTTTAAGCCTTGACACAATTGAGACATGAATTGTGTATGTATTAAGATGGCACCGACGGAGAAGGGCAATATCTCACGCTTTCCAACCCAACTTCGCTATTTAATGACTTGTATCGTGTTTATCTTAAAACATTTTTTTACAGAAAGTTCATACTATTATCATGTGACCGCCAAGCACTTCTGGACATCAGATCAACAGTTACTACCTTTGATTTCGACTTCAATTACGACTTTAACGCAGGAGAAGAGGTGGGGCCCTGGTGTAATTGAGGCGAACAGTAAACCAAATGTTGCTCCCCTCCATTTTATTGGCAAATGTCCATTCACTCGAGAATAAGATTATTTGGACAAGCTGCAGACCCTTGTATCTACCAAGAGAGTTCTCATCGGTAATTATCACGGCTGTCTGCATTCCTTCACAAGCCAACACAACTCTGACACTCAACAAACTGTATGGGACAATAGACAAACAAGAAACCCGCTCACCCAGAGGCACAATATCTGGTGGATAGAGACTTTAACGCGGGGAGATGTAAAACCGCCATACCTCACTTCTACCAATACGTGTCCTGCGCCACTAGGGGTGATAAAACTCTAGACCACTTTTATTCTACCCACAGAAACTTATACAAGGCCCTCCCTCATCCTTCCTTTGGCAAATCTGACCGTGACTCTATTGTTCTGCTTCCTGTTTTCAAACAAAAGCTGAAGCAGGAAGTACCGATGATGCGCTCAATACGGAAGTGGTCGGACAAAGCAGACTCAAGGTTACAAGACTGTTTTGCAAGTACAGACTGGGATATATCCCGGGATTCAACAGATAACATTAAGGAGTTTAACACAACAGTCCCCACAGTGACTATAAGAGCATACCCCAACCAAAAACCACAGATTACAGGTAACATCCATGCTGGGCTAAAGGCTAGAGCTACCGCTTACAATGAACGGGACATGGACTAATACAAGAAATCCCTCTACGACCTCCGATGAGACATCAAACATGCAAAAGGACAATAGTAAGGTGGAATCCTATTACACCGGATACAATGCTTGTCGTATGTGGCAGGGCTTGCAGACGATAACGGATTACAAAGGGAAATCCAGTGAGCTGCCCAGTGATGCAGAACTCACAAACGAGCTAAATACCTTTTATGCTCGCTTCGAGGAATAGAACATTGTGCCTTGCGGGAAAGCCCTTTCCGAATAACTGTGTGATCTCGCTCGCCGTGGTTGATGTGAGCAAAACGTTTTTAAGGTTAACAATCACAAGGCCGCCAGACGGAATACCAGGGCGCGTTCGCAAAGCATGCGCAGACCAGCTGGCAGGTGTCTTCACAGACATTTTCAATCTCTCCTTGTCCACAATCTGTAATCCCAACATATTTCAAGCTAACCACCATTGTCCCTGTTCCCAAGAGCTCCAAGGCAACATGTCTAAATGAATATCGCCCTGTAGCACTCACAACTGTAAATATGAAATGCTTTGAAGGGCTGGTCATGACACACATCACCATCATCATCCCAGACACCCTAGACCCACTCCAATTTGCATACCGCCCCGACAGATCCACAGATGATGCATTCTCAATTGCACTTCACACTGCCCTCTTTCACCTGGACAATACGGGAAATAACTATGTGAAGATGCTGTTCACTGTTCAATGCTGGCAGGAGTGTAGTAAGTCCTATGATTATCTTAAATTGCGGTAGGTCATGTCTTAGGTTGTTGGAGCAGGTATGAGCATTTTCACATAGCTGTGACCAATTGTTCTCCTCATTTTTTTCTTAAAGATCTGTTTCAATTTGTTCATTTTAGCTTCTGAACCATTAGGTAGAGTTTCAATCAACCTTTGATATAACTTGGCAATCAACTTCTTTGGCTAAGCAGCTTCTTTCAGTATTTTTTTCTATGCTAGATTCCTTAGGTTCATCCAGATTCTGTTGAAGCGATTCAATATAATTTTGGATTGTCTGTTTTTTCTTCAACGCCTTGGAACCGAAGTAGTGAATATATTGTAAATCATAAGGTATTATATGTATAGCGTTGATACTCCTCCCTGCACAAGTATAGCCAGCTGTCCATTGTTTAAGGGAAGGCAGTTGTGCAGTCCAGTAATACATATTCATATGAGGTAGTCCAAGACCACCAGCTTTATAGGGTAATTGTAAAACAGTCAATTTGACTCTTGAGATCTTTCCGTTACAAATAAAGTTGGAGAGCCGGCAGTTTATTTTATTAAAAAAGTTGGATGGAATTGAAACGGGCAGGGTCTGGAATAAATACATCAACCTTGGTAATATATTCATTTTGATTATGTTGACCCAACTTAACACAGCGATAGGGACAGATCTCAATCTCTGAACATTAATAGATAGGTTTGAATTCAAAGCAGAGTAAATGATTTCATAGGCCCCCTCCAGATTGCATAGAATCAGTACACCAAGGTATTTCATGTGTCTTTGTCCATTTCCACTTAAATTTACTTTCTAAGCTTGAGAAATTATGATTCACAATTCACTTTGAATCCTTATACAGCATTATGTATCCATCAATAGTAAAATAAATGACAGCGAATGTTCAGGTTCAGTTAAATAAAGTAAAATGTAATCTGCATACAATGAGATGGCATGTTTATCTCCACCAATGTCTATGCCCCGGATTGAGCCATGAGTTGTAATTATGATTCTAGGGTTTATGTGGCTAAAGAAAATAGACATCAGACATCCCTGTCTTGTCCCTCTTGATAACTGAATGATTGAGAGATCTGTCCTAAACTATATGGATTTTTAACAATACTTACACAATATGCCAGCCTGGATGTCCTCTGTCTCCAACACATCACTGACTCCCTCCTCATTCTTGGCTCTGATGTGGTAACAGTATCTTTTCCCAGGTTTTACATTAGTATCCCTGTATTTAAGGGGGTCATTTGGGAGCTCCCCTACATTTGTCCATGTTTTGCTTCCCCCCACTTGCTGGCGCTCCAAAATGTAGTGTTTGACTGGACAGCCACCATCATCCTTTGGGGGTTTCCATTTGAATTCAATGGCGGTTAGAGAAGTTTCCACAATTTCCACAGGTCTTTGTGGCGGTGTGGGTTTGTCTGTTGGGAGAAAACTATGAAAATTAAAATGTTGCCTAACAACAGAATGAGATGTTAGTGATAGTCCACAAAAGTCTTCAAGTGAAAAGTATGTGATCATTGAGGAATTTTGTTAAATTCTTCCGAATCAGACTTGCCAGAAATCTAATTTCATATCCTGCTTCCTAACTCACCAAGAACAATCAGTCTGGATGTGGCTTCCAATGTACCAAAGTCATTTTTGATATTGATTTTGACCTCTCCACAGTTCCTCCTTTGACAATCTGTAATACACAAGTTGGCTTTTATGTCAGTCTGTTCTATCTTGACATTGGGGCCTTCCAGAAGTTCCTCATCCTCCTTGATCCACTTGATCTTCATTGGGTCACCACCCGAAAAGGCCAATTTCCACTCAGCCGTTTCACATGCTCTCACAATGACCGGCTTAGAGAATTCTCTCAGAGAATCCATGTTGAATGTTGGTGGGTCTTAAATATGAAAGAAAAGAAAGTTCTCTAATCAAGGGAACAACAGCCTTACTGAAGCTTTTCATAACGCTGGATGTAACCCACATACTGTAACTGTCCATTCTTACTCTGCACAGTGAGTGATCCCTCAGATATACGACCATCCACCTCAAAGCGATAGACTCCTGAATCGTCTTTTTTACAGTTATCAATGACCAACTTGTGAGAGGCTCCTTCTTTGATGATTTTCACCCTGTCATCAGGAGGTACCTGATTACAGAAAGAGAATATATTTAAATCTATTAGGGGAAAACAGACTCTTGTTTCTCAATCAGCTATAACAGGATTTCCTAGTCCAACATTAATACACCTGATCCAATGAATTAACTAATCATCAAGCTATTGTTCTGAATCAAATATTATCGGGCTAGAGCAAAAGGTTGCTGAATACTTTATTTGTGTTAATGATGAATACTGCACTCACCTGAAATCCGTCTCTATACCAGACCCCCTTACAGTTCGGACTGCTCAGTTTGCAGGACAGCTCTGCTGGTGTGCAGATTTTAACTTGGACATCAGCCACTCCCAAAATGAATTGAACAGCTGGATCTATAAATAAGTAAAGACTTGTCACGCACAAAAAAATTGTCACGCACAAAGACTGTGTGTATATATAGTCACTATTGTCATTGTACAACATTATCATAATGCCTATGGATGAACAAGTTATAGAATATATATTTACTGTGTCTTAAAAATGACAGAACAACAAAATGTTACTTAAAATGTTACATACCAAGTTAGGTGATGAATTGTTATCCATGTCCATAACAACAATTGTCACAGGGTTGGCGTGGGGGGGGGGGGGGGGGGGGGGGTGTAAAGTAGAATGAACACAGATGTATTACAGGTGAATAAACATTTGTCTATGATAGTTTTACAATTTTATCGGACAAAAACATAACACCATCATAAAACAGACATAACATCAGAGGTCATTCATCTTGTGTCACTGAATGTCAGGTGACAAGGCAGTGTCATTTCCCACCTAATGGAAACAGTTTGGTGTAATGACTTGTTGATATAACAGTCTATGTCACTTACGCTGAACAGTGAGTGTGGCCTCTGATATACGACCATCCACCTCAAAGCGATAGACTGCTCCATCATCTTTTCGACAGCAATCAATGACAAGCTTGTGACAGGCTCCATCTGTGATGATTTTCAGCCTGTCATCAGGAGTTACCTGATCACAGAAGCAGGGATTGAAATAGCAGACTGAAAATAGATTATTGTTTGTCGTTCATCTGTCATATAATCTTTCCTAATGGTTACTTTCACTTCCATGACTGAAATACACTGAACAATAAGAAACGCAACATGCAACAATTTCAAAGATTTACAGTTCATATAAGGAAATGAATTAGGCCCTAATATAAGGATTTCACATGACTGGGTATACATATATGCATCTGTTGGTCACAGATAACTTGGGGGAAAAAATGTATGGATGTGGATTAGATGTGGATTTGCCTCATGCAGCGTGACACATCTCCTTCACATAGGCTGTTGATTGATCAGGCTGTTGATTGTGGCATGTGGAATGTTGTCCCACTCCTCTTCAATGGCTTTGCTAAGTTTCAGGATATTGTAGGGAAATGGAACATGCTGTCTGTCATACATGTCGATCCCAAACGTGATCAATGGGTGATGTCTGTTGAGTTTGCAGGCCATGGAAGAACTGAGACATTTTCAGCTTCCAGGAATTGTGTACAGATTCTTGCGACATGGAGTTGTGCATTATCATGCTGAAACATGAGGTGATGGTGGCGGATGAATGGCACGACAATGGGCCTCAAGATCTTGTCACGGTATATCTGTGCATTTAAATTGCCACTGATAAAATGCAATTGTATTAGTTTTCTGTAGCTTATGCCTGCCCATACAATAACCCCACTGACACTATAGGGCACTGTTCACAATGTTGACATCAGCAAAGCGCTACCCACACAACGCCATACACGCTGTCTGCCATCTGCCCGGTACAGTTGAACCGGGATTCATCCGTGAAGAGCACACTTCTCCAGCGTGACAGTTGCCATCGAAGGTAAGCATTTGGGCACTGAAGTCAGGTACGACGCCGAACTGCAGTCAAGATCCTGCTTAGGATGACAAGCATGCAGATGAGCTTCCCTGAAACATTTTCTGACAGTTCTTCAATTGTGCAAACCTGCTGTCCAGGTGGCTGGTCTCAGATGATCCCGCAGTTGAAGAAGCCTGAGGTGGAGGTCCTGGGCTGGCGTGGTTACACGTGGTCTGCGATTGTGAGGCCGGTTGGACGTACTGCCAGATTCTCTAAAATGAGCCGCCGTTGGAGGCGGCTTATGATAGAGAAATTAACATTCAATTATCTGGCAACGGCTCTGGTGGACATTCCTGCAGTCAGGATGCCAATTGCACGCTCCATCAAAACTTGAGACATCTGTGGCATTGTGTTGTGAGACAAAACAACAAATTTTAGAGTGGCCTTTTATTGTCCCCAGCACAAGGTGCACCTGCATAATGATCATGATGTTTAATCAGCTTCTTGATATTTTAGACCTGTCATGTGGATGGATTATCTTGGCAAAAGAGAAATGCTCACTAACAGGGGTGTAAACCAATTTGTGCACAACATTTGAGAGGAATAAGCTTTTTGTGTGTATGGAACATTTCTGGGATCTTTTATTTTAGCTCATGAAACATTGGACCAACACTTTACAGCTTGCGTTTATATTTTTGTTCTGTGTAGTTGTGTTTATCCTGTCATGATTTCACTTAAACTCATTGAATGTTGATCGCCTCAACATCTAACAATAACTATTGTCTATATACAGTACACTTAAAGAGGACGTATAAAGAGGATGTCACGAAAAAAAAGAAATCCCGGTTGAAAACGGCCTCTCTCTTCGGTATTGGTCATATACGTAAAATATAGTCCCGAAATTCACTAACAGCTTAAAAACTGATCATTTAATAAGAAAAGTCAGTATTTTCAAAATTATAAAGTCTGAGATTAGGAGTACCTGTGAAGTCTCAGCTTTCCTTGTTATATTTGAAGGTTGGGTTTTGATTTCATGTAATGCCCACTAAGACGGTCTTTGTTCATGAATTCTCTCTCAGAGCGCACACAAGTCGCTCCAGCTGAAGGGTAGCATTCAATCTCACAATATCAGTCAAGCATCAAAGCTAATTGGCTAAAGTTAGCTGGCTTGCTAGCTACTTCCACACACAACTGAGAGAACAGTTTTTTTGTCAATGTTTACTGAAACCTGTCATAACAACCGGGTGTAGGCTAGGCTGGTTTTAAAATCATCAATTATTCTTCTCTCTTGGACTCTCAAACCAGAGTGTTAATATTGGAGTAGATTGTCAGAGTGAATTTACAAACTCAGACACATGCAAGAAACACCCACATCAAACTACGCCACCAAGACACAAATCTAGACTTCAAAGCATTTGTTAACGAGGAGGAGGAAAACTGAGGCAAAATCAGCCACTACAGTCTCTCTTTAATGAGTTCTTCAATCCTGGTGTGGAGCAAAATCCCGCACACCTTGTGGTTCTCCTGGACCAAGGATGAGTGGCACAGCGGTCTAAGGTACTGCATCTCAATGCTAGAGGCATCAGTACAGACCCTGGTGATTGGGCGGCGTACAATTGGCCCAGCGTTGTCTGGGTTTGGCCGGGGTTGACCGTCATTATAAATAAAAATTTGTTCTTAAAAAAGGTTAAATAAAACAATTATGAAGAACTCTATTTGTTTGATTGAAGAATAGTGTACTGACCTGTTTTCCATGTTTATACCAGACCCCCTCAATGTTTAGACAGCTCACTTCACAGAGTAGCTCTGCTGTTGCGTCAAGCTTAACATCCACATCAGACAGTCCAATGCTGAATTGAGCACCTAGGTCTAAAAATAAGTAAAGACAACAGAAACCATCATAGTTTAGTATAATCTCTAAGTGGGTAATGCATCACCACTTTCCTTATAATCTTAGCCGTAAATTGTCATACAGATGTAGGATCTTCATTTGAACCATTTTGCTACGGCAGAAAAATATTCCTGCAGCAAAAGGAAATATCAATAACTACAGTTGAAGTCGGAAGTTTACATACACTTAGGTTGGAGTCATTTAACCTGTCTAGGACATTTAACTTTCACACATTAACAAGTCCAATACAGCTAATGAAAGATAAACATCTTGTGAATCCAGCCAACATGTCCGATTTTTAAAATGTTTTACAGCGAAAACACCACGTATATTTATGTTAGCTCACCACCAAATACAAATATAAAAGCACAGACATTTTTCACAGCACAGGTAGCACGCACAAAACCAACCAAACTAACCAAGAACCAACCAAACTAACCAAGAAACAACTTCATCAGATGACAGTCTTATAACATGTTATTCAATAAATCTATGTTTTGTTTGAAAAATGTGCAAATGTGAGGTATAAATCATAGTTTTACATTGCAGCTACAATCGGAAATAGTACCGAAGCAGCTAGAACAATTACACAGACCAAATTTAAATACCTAAATACTCATCATAAAACATTTATGAAAAATACATGGTGTACAGCAAATTAAAGACAAACATCTTGTGAATCCAGCCAATATTTCCGATTCTTTAAGTGTTTTACAGGGAAAACACAATATAGCATTATATTAGCTTACTACAATAGCCAACTACACAACAGCATTGATTCGTTAGGCACGTTAGCATAGCAAATAAACCAGCAAAAGATATTAATCTTTTCACTAACCTTCTCAAACTCCATCAGATGACAGTCCTATAACATCATATTACACAATACATATATGGTTTGTTCGAAAATGTGCATATTTAGAGCTGAAATCCATGGTTATACATTGGGAAAACTTAGCCACTTTTTCCCAGAATGTCCGGATAAATTTCTGACACTCACCTATTCTCATCAAATAACTATTCATAGACTTTACTAAAAAATACATGTTGGACAGCAAGTTAAAGATAGCTTAGTTCTTAATGCAATCGCCGTGTTAGAATTCTAAAAATAACTTCATTACGACATGCAGCTTACGTTATGGCGAGAGAGCGCCCAAAATCTGGGCGCAAACTAATGGTACACATGTTCGACAGATATATGAAATAACATCATAAATGATCTTCCATCAGAATGTTGTACAAGGGGTCCTTCGTCCAGAACAATCGTTGTTTGGTTTTAGAATGGCCTTTTTCCCTCTCGATTTAGCAAGCAAAACTCTCCATCGTCAACAAACTCAGAGAACGTAACACGCCAAAACTCCCGAAAATGTTTTGATAATCTGATTAAACTATATTGAAAAAACATACTTTACGATGATATTGTCACATTTATCAAATAAAATTAAAGCCGGAGATATTACACGTCTATAGGGAAAGCTTTTCAGAAGCCAAAGCTGATGTCCATCCCGCGTCATCCTGAACAGAGGAAATTGGGGTCCTGTCATTCCAAGAGGCCTCTTTTCACCATAGAAATACCTATACACTCCATTTCACCTCTCACAGCCTACTGACATCTAGTGGAAGGTGTATGAAGTGCATGTATAGTCATAAATCTCAAGCAAAATGATAGGGAGGGCCTGGAACAGAGCCTCGATTTGAGATTTTTCACTTTCTGACAGGAAGTTTGCTGCAAAATGAGTTCTGTTTTACTCACAGATATAATTCAAACGGTTTTAGAAACTTGAGAGTGTTTTCTATCCAATAGTAATAATAATATGCATATTGTACGAGCAGGAATAGAGTACGAGGCCGTTTAAATTGGGCATGATTTTTCCCCAAAGTGAAAGTAGCGCCCTCTATCCTCAACAGGTTTTAAACTAGTTTTTCAACCACTCCACAGGTTTCTTGTTAACAAACTATAGTTTTGGCAAGTCGGTTAGGACATCTACTTTGCGCATGACACAAGTAGTTTTTCCAACAATTGTTTACAGACAGATTATTTCACATATCATTCACTGTATCACAATTCCAGTGGGTCAGAAGTTAACATACACTAAGTGGACTGTGCCTTTAAACAGCTTGGAAAATTCCAGAAAATTACGTCATGGCTTTAGAAGCTTCTGACAGGCTAATTGACATTATTTGAGTCAATTGGAGGTGTACCTGTGGATGTATATTAAGGCCTACCTCCAAACTCAGTGCCTCTTTGCTTGACATCATAGGAAAATCAAAAGATATCAGCCAAGACCTCAGAAAGAAATTGTAGACCTCCACAAGTCTGGCTCATCCTTGGGAACAATTTCCAAATGCCTAAAGGTACCACGTTCATCTGTCCAAACAATAGTACGCAAGTATAAACAACATGGGACCACGCAGCCGTCATACCGGTCAGAAAGGAGACACGTTCTGTCTCCTAGAGATGAACGTACTTTGGTGCGAAAAGTGCAAATAAATCCCAGAACAACAGCAAAGGACCTTGTGAAGATGCTGAAGGAAACAGGTACAAAAGTATATCTATATCCACAGTAAAAACAAGTCCTATATCGACATAACCTGAAAGGACGCTCAGCAAGGAAGATGCCACTGCTCCAAAACCGCCATGAAAAGCCAGACTACGGTTTGCAACTGCACTTGGGGACAAAGATCGTACTTTTTGGAGAAATGTCCTCTGGTCTGATGAAACAAAAATAGAACTGTTTGGCCATAATGACCATTGTTAAGTTTGGAGGAAAAAGGGGAAGGCTTGCAAGCAGAAGAACACCATCCCAACCGTGAAGCACGAGGGTGGCAGCATCATGTTGTGGGGTGCTTTGCTGCAGGAGGGAATGGTGCACGTCACAAAATAGATAGCATCATGAGGGAGGGAAATTATGTTGATATATTGAAGCAGCATCTCAAGGCATGAGTCAGGAAGTTAAAGCTTGGTCGAAAATGGGTCTTCCAACTGGACAATGACCCCAAGTATACTTCCAAAGTTGTGGCAAAATGGCTTAAACCTCTTTAATTCAAATTACAAAATTGTAATGTTGAACATTCATGGACATACAAGTGTCTTACATCATTTAAAAGCTTAACTTCTTGTTAATCCAACCCGCGTTGTCAGATTTCAAAAAGGCTCTACGGCGAAAGCATACCATGTGATTATCTGAGGACACGGCCCCGCATACACCAGCATTAAAAACATTTTCCAATCAAGGCGTCACAAAAATCAGAAATAGAGATAAAATAAATCACTTACCTTTAAAGATCTTCCTCTGTTTGCAATCCCAAGGGTCCCAGCTACACAACAAATGGGCATTTTGTTCTATTAAGTCCTTATTTATATCCCAGAAAAGACAGTTTAGTTGGAGCCAAACAACATTTCTAATCAATCCTCAGGTACCCTAATATCTAAATAAATCCTAATATCTAAATAAATGATCAAATTTAAGACGGAATGTAGTATGTTCAATACCGGCGATAAAGAACGAAGTGCACGCCCTCATTCACGAGGGCGACAACAAAGTCAAGGTATTGGAGTGGCCATCACAAAGCCCTGACCTTAATCCTATAGAAAATGTTTGGGCAGAACTGAAAAAGCATGTGCGAGCAAGGAGGCCTACAAACCTGACTCAGTTACACCAGCTCTGTCAGGAGGAATGGGCCAAAATTCACCCAACTTATTGTGGGAAGCTTGTGGAAGGCTACCCGAAACGCTTGACCCAAGTTAACCAATTTAAAGACAATACTAACAAATACAAATTGAGTGTATGTAAACATCTGACCCACTGGGAATGTGATGAAATAAATAAATGCTGAAATAAATAATTATCTCTACTGTTATTCTGACATTTCACATTCTTGAAATTAAGTTGTTTTCCTAACGGACTTAAGACAGGGAATTTTTACTAGGATTGAATGTCACGAATTGTGAAAAACTGAGTTTAAATGTATTTGGCAAATGTGTATGTAAACTTCCGGCTTCAACTGTATGTGGATTATAATTAATGGACATTTTGTGCAGTGTTCAATACATTTTTCTCGGGCAAATCAAGTCTGACATTTTTAAGTGGAAATTAAAAACTTTAGAAGCCTTTTTTAAACCTCAGAATGCAACTATTATCAGCTACAAAAGCAATCAAATTAAGATCCTACATCTGTATGCTCAAGACATATGCAATAGCAATGAACCGAAAATAAACAAGATTACATATAACTATTGACAAGATAATGATGGGGACTATAGATTGTTTAAGAAGTTCACAGAATGGTGGCTTCAAATATTATACCCCATTGTCATTTGTCATAATGAATATAGACCAGCAAGTTATATAATTACTGTGTCTTATAAATTACAGAGAACAGCAGCAATGTAATGTTACATACCAAGTGAGGTGATGAATTGTTATCCATGTTCATAACAGCAATTGTCAGTGTTGGCAGTATTGGCAGGGGAGAAAGTATATTGGAATGAACGGAGATGTACAGTATAACAGGTTAATCAACATACTTCACTCTGATGTATCATTCAATTTCATGTACAGTATCTTAAAGTGCTCTAATCAAGGGAACATCAGCCTTAGAGATGTATTTCCGGATCCTGGATGTAACCCACATGCTGTAACCGTCCATTCTTACCCTGCACAGTGAGCGTTGCCTTGGATTTACGACCATCCACCTCAAAGTGATAGATTCCTGCATCGTCTTTTTTACAGTTATCAATGACCAGCTTGTGAGAGGCTCCTTCTTTGATGATTTTCACCCTGTCATCACAAGGTACCTGATTACAGAAATAGAGAACACATTAAATCCAACAGGATAAAATATAATCTAGTTTGTCATGTAGCTGTCATATAATCTTTCCAAATAGTTACTTTTCACTTTTATGACTTCAATAGTTGCATTTTTCCCATCATGATTTATCTTCATCAAGCTATTGTTTAGTTGAATCACATATGTTAGTATTGGGCTGCAGCAAAAGCCTGCACACCTTGTGGGTCTCCTGGACCAAGGTTGAAATAAACACTGACTGTATTTTGGGGATTGAAGAATACTACACTCACCTCTTTTCCGTCTTTATACCAGAACCCCTCAACATTCGGACTGCTTAGTGTCAAGGACAACTCTGCTGTTTCATCAAATTTAACTTCGATATCAGATAGTCCGCATCCAACAAATTGAGCACCTGGATCTATAAATAAATAAAGACAGCAGAAATCGTAATAATATAGTCTCTAAGTGGGTACTGCACCAACACTTTCCTTATAATCTTAGCCGTAAATTGTCGTACTAAGATGTAGGATCTTAGTTTGAACCATTTTGATTACAGCAGGAAAATATTCCTGCAGCAACAGGATAGTTTAGTATAATGTCAAAGTTTGTAATGCACCACAAATCTCTGCTGTAAATCGCAAACATATTATATACGCTCTTACTCAATGGAACTAGATACACAAAGGAAAAGGGATAGTTCACTCAAATTACAAAATTACATGTTGGTTGACTTACTCTGTAAGCAGTCTATGGACAAGGTAAGACAGAAACCATGCTTTGGTTTTGGTCTCCAAACTTTAAAATAATTTTGTCCAAAAACCAATGCAAGTCAATACAGTATCTCCAATGTTTTGTGTTCCATGTCCAAATCATCTCAAAGTAACTTTATTGAGCTAAACAATCAATTTTTCAATCAAACATTCTAACATCAGAGATATTGACATGCATTTGTTTTTGGATATACAGTGCCTTCGGAAAGTATTCAGACCCATTGACTTTTTCCTCATTCTGTTTTACGTTACAGCCTTATTCTAAAATGAATGAAATAAATAAAAAATCCTCAGCAATCTACACACAATACCCGACAATGATCAAGCAAAAACAGGTTTTTAGAATTGTTTTCAAATTTATAAAAATAAAAACAGAAATACCTTATTTCCATAAGTATTCAGAACCTTTGCTATGAGACTCCAAATTGAGCTCAGTTGCATCCTGTTTCCATTGATCATCATTGAGATGTCTCTACTGTCTCTACTCTGATTGGAGTCCATCTGTGGTAAATTCAATTGACTGGACGTGATTTGTAAAGGCACACAGCTGTCTATATAAGGTCCGAGACAGGATTGTGTCGAGATCAAGGAAAGGGTACCAAAAAATTATGCAGCATTGAAGGTCTCCAAGAATACAGTGGCCTCCATCATTCTTAATTGGAAGAAGTTTGGAACCACCAAGACTCTTTCCAGAGCTGGCCGCCCGGCCAAACTGAGCAATCGGGGGAGAAGGGCCTCGGCAATGGAGGTGACCAAGAACACGATGGTCACTCTGACAGACCTCCAGAGTTCCTCTGTGGAGATGGGCTAACTTTCCAGAAGGACATTCATTTCTGCAGCGCTCCACCAATGCCTTTATGGTAGAGTGGCAAGACGGAAGCCACTCCTCAGTAAAAGGCACATTACAGCCCCCCAAAAAAAAGGCACCTTAAGGACTCCCACCATGAGAAACTTGATTCTCTGGTCTGATGGCCTGAATGCCAAGCGTCATGTCTGGAGGTAACCTGGCATTCCTGCGGTGAAGCATGGTGGTCGCAGCACCATTTGGTGGGGATTTGTTTCAGTGTCAGGGACTGGGAGACTTTTAAGGATCGTGGGAAAGATGTACATAGCAACAAACAGAGAGATTCTTGATGAAAACCTGCCAGAGTGCTTAGGACATCAGACTGGGGGAAGGTTCACCTTAAAACAGGACAACACCCCTGAGCACACAGTCAAGACAATGCAAGGACAAGTCTCTGAATGTCCTTGAGTAGCCGAGCCAGAGCCCGGATTGAACCCGATCGAACATCTCTGGAGAGACTTGAAAGTAGCTGTGCAGTGACGGTCCCCATCCAACCTGACACAGCTTGAGATGATGTGCAGAGACGAATGGGAGAAACTCCCCAAATATAAGTTTGCCAAGCTCAGAGCATCATACCCAAGAAGACTCGAGGCTGTAATCACTGCCAAAGGTGTTTCAACAAAGTACTGAGTAATTGGTCTGAATAGTTAAGTAAACGTGATATTTCAATGTTTTATTTTTAATAAAATTGCAAAAAAATTATAAAAACCTGTTTTTGCTTTTTCATTGTGGGGTATTGTGTGTGTGTGTATATTGATGAGGGGAAGAAAACAACATTTTGAATCCATTTATAATAAGGCTGTAATGTAGCAAAATGTCGAAAAAGCCAAGAGGTCTGAATACTTTCCAAACATGCACTGTATTTACTGTGATTTATAAATTACAGAATAACACACATTTTTATGCTACATAGGCCTACCGTAATTTTTTCTTGGTTGCTAAAAAAAATATGAACACATGTATAACAGATGAATAAACACATTTATATAATGATGTATAAATGTTTTATGTAGGACACATTCCATCTATCTTAAAGTGCTCTAATCAAGGGAACAATAGCCTTACAAAAGCATTTCCTGATCTTGGATGCAATCCACAGTAACCATCCATCCTTACCTGAAACAGTGAACTTTGCCTCAGATTTATGACCATCCACCTCAAATGAATAGACTCCTGCATCATCTTTTTTACAGTTTTCAATTACCAGCTTGTGACTGGCTCCATCTTGGATGATTTTCAGCCCATCCTCATCAGTTAGCTGATGACAGAAATAGAGAATGGATTCAATCCAGTAGGGGACTGAAAATAGCATCTTGTTTTTCATTCAACTGTCATAGTTTATTTGCTAATGGGTATTATTTCCCGTAGTTTAACTTTGACAATATATACACATTATCAAGCTGTTTAGTTCAATCAAATGTGTTGGTATTGGTCTGGAGCAAAAGCCTGCACACCATGTGTGTCTCCTGGAACAAGGTTGAAGAACACTCTATTTGTGTGATTGAAGAATACTGCACTCACTAGTAGCCCGTCTTTAAGCCAGACTCCCTCACAGTTCTCATGGCTCAGTTTGCAGGACAGTTCCGCTGTTTCCCCAAGGCTGCCATTAATATCAGCCAGTCCATTAAGGAATTGAACACCTGGATCAAATCAAATCAGAGTCACATGCGCCAAATACAACAGGTGTAGACCTTACAGTGAAATACTTACTTACAAGCCCCTAACCGACAGTGCAGTTTAAAAAATACAGATAAGAATAAGAGATAATTAAAGAGCAGCAGTAAAAAATAACAATACAAACAGGGGGTTGCCGGTACAGAGTCAACGTGCGGGGGCACCGGTTAGTTGAAATAGTAAACTTTTGTTATTGACCAAATACTTATTTTCCACCATAATTTGCAAATAAATTAATAAAAAATCCTACAATGTGATTTTCTGGATTTTTTTTCTCATTTTGTCTGTCATAGTTGAAGTGTACCTATGATGAAAATTACAGGCCTCTCTCATCTTTTTAAGTGGGAGAACTTGCACAATTGTTGGCTGACTAAATACTTTTTTGCCCCACTGTACATGTAGGTAGAGTTAATTAAAGTGACCATGCATAGATGACAACAGAGAGGGGCAGTGGTGTGGAGAGGGAGGGGGGGGGGCGATGCGAGTAGTCTGGGTAGCCATTTGATTAGATGTTTAGGAGTCGGGGGTAGAAGCTATTATAGAAGCCTCCTGGACCTAGACTTGGTGCTCCGGTACCGCTTGCCGTGTGGGAGCAGAGAGAACAGTCTATGACTAGGGTGGCTGGAGTCTTTGACAATATTTAGGGCCTTCCTCTGACACCGCCTGGTGTAGAGGTCCTGTATGGCAGGAAGCTTGGCCCCAGTGATGTACTGGGCCGTTCACACTACCCTCTGTAGTGCTTGCGGTCGGAGGCCGAGCAGTTGCCATACCAGGCAGTGATGAAACCAGTCAAGATGCTCTCGATAGTGCAGCTGTGGAACCTTTTGAAGATCTGAGGACCCATGCCAAATTTTTTCAGTCTCCTGATGGGGAATAGATTTTGTCATGCCCGCTTCACGACTGTCATGGTGTGCTTGGACCATGTTAGTTTGTTGGTGATGTGGACACCAAGGAACTTGAAGCTCTTAACCTACTCCACTGCAGCCCCGTCGATGAGAATGGGGGCGTGCTCGGTCTTCTTTTTCTTGTTGTCCACAATCATCTCCATTGTCTTGATCACGTTGAGGGACAGGTTTTTGTCTTGGCACCACACGACCAGGTCTCTGACCTCCTCCCTATAGGCTGTCTCGTTGTTGTCGTGATCAGGCCTACCACTGTTGTGTCGTCTGCAAACTTAATGATGGTTTTGGACTCGTGCCTGGCCATGAAGTCGTGGGTGAACAGGGAGTACAGGAGGGGACTGAGCACGCACCCCTGGGGAGCTCCAGTGTTGAGGATCAGTGTGGCATATGTGTTCCTACCTACCCTCACCACCTGGGGGCGACCCGTCAGGAAATCGAGGATCCAGTTGCAGAGGGAGGTGTTTAGTCCCAGGGTCCTTAGCTAAGGATGTAACATTAGGTAAGTAAACTCAGCAAAAAAAGAAACGGCCCTTTTTCAGGACCCTGTCTTTCAAAGAAAATTTGTAAAAATCCAAATAACTTCACAGATCTTCTCTGTAAAGGGTTTAAACACTGTTCCCCGTGCTTGTTCAATGAACCATAAACAATTAATGAACATGCACCTGTTGAAACGGTTGTTAACACACTAACAGCTTACCGACGGTAGTCAATTAAGGTCACAGTTATGAAAACTTAGGACACAAAAGAGGCCTTTCTACTGACTCTGAAATACACCAAAAGAAAGATGCCCAGGGTCTCTGCTCATCTGCGTGAACGTGCCTTAGTCATGCTGCAAGGAGTCATGAGGACTGCAGATGTGGCTAGGGCAATAAATTGCAATGTCCGTACTGTGAGACGCTTAAGACAGCGTTACAGGGAGACAGGACGGACAGCTGATCGTCCTCGCAGTGGCAGACCATGTGTAACAACATCTGCACAGGATCGGTACATCCGAACATCACAGCTGCGGGACAGATACAGGATGGCAACAACAAATGCCCGAGTTACACCAGGAACGCACAATCCCTCCATCAATGCTTAGACTGTCCACAATAGGCTGAGAGAGGCTAGACTGAGGGCTTGTAGGCCTGTTGTAAGGCAGGTCCTCACCAGACATCACCGGCAACAACGACGCCTGTGGGCACAAACCCACCGTCGCTGGACCAGACAGGACTGGTAAAAAGTGCTCTTCACTGACGAGTCACAGTTTTGTCTCACCAGGGGTGATGGTCGGATTCACGTTTATCGTTGAAGGAATGAGTGTTACACCAAGGCCTGTACTCTGGAGCGGGATTGATTTGGAGGTGGAGGGTCCATCATGGTCTGGGGCGGTGTGTCGCAGCATCATCGGACTGAGCTTGTTGTCATTGCAGGCAATCTCAATGCTGTGCGTTACAGGGAAGACATAGTCCTCCCTCATGTGGTACCCTTCCTGCAGTCTCATCCTGACATGACCCTCCAGCATGACAATGCCACCAGCAATAAAGTCCTTCTTTATATCCCAGAAAAGTGTGTTCAGTTGGCGCGATTGATTGCGTAATCCACCGTTCCACTCGTTCAACATGCATACTAAGGAATCCCAAATGTTACCGGTAAACTTCATCAAAACAACGTTTCTACTCAATCCTCAGCTACCCTAATATGTAAAAAACGATACAATTTAAGACGGAATGTAGTATGTTCAATACCGGAGATAAATAACGCCCTCATTCACGCGCGCCACTAGTCTAGAGTCCTAATGAGGGACACCTTGAAAAACTTCAACTACTTGCTCATTTAAAAAAAAACAAGCCTGAAACCCTTTCTAAAGACTGTTGACATCTAGTGGAAGCCATAGGAACTGCAATCTGGGAGAAATTATTTTAAATATCCCATAGACTAGCATTGAAATGGCCTGTGACCTAAAACAAAACTTTTCCGGATGGATTCTCCTCTGGTTCTATCCTGCCATATCAGTTCTGTTATACTCACATACATTATTTTAACCGTTTTAGAATCTTCAGAGTGTTTGCTATCCAATGCTACCAATTATATGCATATCCTAGCTTCTGGGCTTGAGTAACAGGCAGTTTACTTTGGGCAAGTCAGTCATCCGAACTTCCAAATACTGCCCCCTAATGCAGCTGGTGGCCACACCAGATACTGACTTTTACTTTTGATTTTGACCCCCCCACCCTTTGGTTAGGGACACATTCTTCCGTTTCTGTTAGTCACATGTCTGTGGAACTTGTTCAGTTTATGTATCCGTTGTTGAATCTTGTTATGTTCTTACAAATATTTACACATGTTAAGTTTGCTGAAAATAAACGCAGTTGACAGTGAGAGGACGTTTCTTTTTCTTGCTGCGTTTACATCATACCGTAGTCAGGATAATCTAAACAGGTAAGGCATCACCTCTTTCCTCATGATCTCATCTGTAAATTGGCATTTTTATAAATACACTATAAATACACACAAAAGTATGTGGACACCCCTTCAAATGAGTGGTTTTGGCTATTTCAGCCACACCTTTGCTGACAGGTGTATAAAATAGAGCACACAGCCATCCAATCTCTGTAGACAAACATTGGTAGTAGAATTGCCTTACTGAACAGCTCAGTGACCTTCACCGTGGCACCGTCATAGGATGCCACATTTCCTACAAGTCAGATCATCACATTTCTGCCCTGCTAGAGCAGCCCCGGTCAACTGTAAGTGCTCTTATTGTGAAGTGGAAACGCCTAGGAGCAACAACGGCTCAGCCATGAAGTGGTAAGCCACACAAGCTCACAGAGCGGGACTGCCGAGTACTGAAGTGCGTACTGCATAAAAATCGTCTGTCCTTGGTTGCAACACTTACTACCGAGTTCCAAACTGCCTCTGGAAGCAACGTCAGCACAGTAACTGTTTGTCAGGAGCTTCATGAAATGGGTTTCCATGGCTGAGCAGCCACACACAAGCATACAATCACCATGTGCTATGTCAAGCGTTAGCTGGAAAGGTGTAAAGCTTCCAGTGGAAACGCACTCTTTGGACTGATGAATCACGCTTCACCATCTGGCAGTGCGATGGACGAATCTGGGTTTGGCGGATGCCAGGAGAATGCTACCTGCCCCAATGCATAGTGCCAACAGTAAAGTTTGGTAGACAATGTTGTGCTTCCAACTTTGTGGCAACAGCTTGGGGAAGGCCCTTTCCTGTTTCAGCATTACAATGCCCGCGCGCCTAAAGAAAGGTCCATACATAAATGGTTTGTCAAGATCCATGTGAAAGAACTTGACTGGCCTGCAAAGAACCCTGACCTCAACCCCATTGACCACCTTTGGGATTAATTGGAATACTGACTGCGAGCCAGGCCTATTCACCCAACATCAGTGCCCGACCTCACTAATTCTCTTGTGGCTGAATGGAAGCAAGTCCCCGCAGTAATGTTCCAAAATCTATTGGAAAGCATTCCCAGAAGAGTGGAGGCTGTTATAGCAGCAATGTTCCAGCATCTATTGGAAATCCTTCCCAGAAGAGTGGAGGCTGTTATAGCAGCAATGTTCCAGCATCTATTGGAAAGCCTTCCCAGAAGAGTGGAGGCTATTATAGCAGAAGAGGGGGGCCCAACTCCATATTAATGCCCATGATTTTGGAATGAGATGTTCGACGAGCAGGTGTCTACATTCTTTTGGTCATGTAGATATTCGATTGAAATTAAACAAAATAAGCAAGGTTAAATATGACAACTGACAAGATAATGATATGAACTAGACATATAGATTGGTTAGGCAGTGCACAAACTGGCAGTTTTGGTTTGTATGGTTGGTTGTACCACATTGACATCAATAATACAGATAAACAAGTTATTGAGTTATGTTTACTGTGTCTTATAAATGATTATAAACCAGGTTGTTCGAGCCCGGAATGCTGATGGCCTGAAACCCATGTTATATCAGACGGTATACCATTATACCATTGGTATAACAAAACATTTATTTTTACTGCTCTAATTAGGTTGGTAACCAGTTTATAGTAGCAATAAGGCACCTCGGGGGTTTGTGATATATGGCCAATATACCACAGCTAAGAGCTGTGTACAGGCACTCCGCGTTGCGTCGTGCTAAGAACAACCCTTAGCCGTGGTATACTGTATTAGCCATATACCACATCTCCTCGGGCCTTATTGCTTAAATATAATATTTGAAGTGAAAAAACTTTTTTTGCTTTTAGTAAAAAAAAAGGTTATTGACAATACACATTTATGGACTTTGTTTGGATGAAGGTAGTTAATGCACCTCTGGGGCACGTTTAGCAGGATGCAACGTTTTGAAACGTTCAGATAGAAATAGGCTATGTAGAACAAACATGCCTCTCCGACATGTAGAAATAAGGAATCACATAGGCTCTATTCATGGGATTTCTATCTGCAAGGTTTAACAAAGTTTGTCAATTGAACGTGGCCCTTGATATGATGAGTGTGACAACCCACCAGTACTTATCAGCTAACTGGTATATGTCTCTCTGTAGTGCTATCTAGGAAGTACTGCAAGTCCTGGTCTGTTGCTGACAAAGCCTGCAAAAGAAGTCTACACAGCAAAAAAGGCTTTGTTTATAAATCAAAGGCTGAAGTCAATCTTCAATAAAAAGTCCCACAACAAATCTTTGATAGAAATAATGAATCTAAGGTCGACTTATTTGTCAAGTACAAATTAAGCTACCATATAGAAATGTCAATACATTGAAGTCAGAGTTTAACATCCAACAAGCTCCCTACTTTTTGCTGAGATTCCCTCAGGCAGTATTGTGTCAGCTTATCATTTAAACCACAGCTGCCATTAGGTTTAAAGATCAGACTGAAATGAAGGAAACCAGCACCTTTTAGGGTTAAGCTTGATCAAAAGTTTCTGGAAATAGTTTAATCTTCTACATTCGGATGTAGTTACACACATTTGTATGTACAAGTGTAAAAAGGTTAGCAAATTATCAAAAAAGCTACGGAAAGTTGCTGATGATAACCCCAGCAAAGACCATTGGACATCAATTTTCCCACTAACAATTTGAGGTAAAAACTTTTTAATTTAATGTTACATATTCGTACCAAATGTACATCAATTTTTGCTCTAGTTCATAGTCAGTGTCACGATCGTCTTGACTTTGAAGAGAGGACCAAAACGCAGCGTGTGAGAAATACATTCTCTTTTTATTAGAGAAGAGCAACGAACGAAACAAAACAACAAACTGACGACCGTGAAGCTATATAAACAAAATGGTGCTGACACTGACCACTACACACTGACATAGACAGAATTACCCACCAAACCAGGACCAAGCAGCGTGAAAGGATGGAACAGCGCTTAGTGGAGGAATGGACCCGGGAAAAGGATATGTGGAGAACAACCTGGGAAGAGATAGACAGGTGGGCGTGCGATCCAGAGAAAGTGCCGGAGCCTGCCTGGGATTCGCTGGAGCAGTGCGAGGAGGGTTACAGGATTATGGAGTTGGAGCAAGGAGCACGAATGCGCGGTAGGAAGCACTCGAGGAAACGCCAAAAAATTCTTGGGGAGGGGCTCATGGGGAGTGTGGCGAGTCCAGATAGGAGATCTGCGTCAACTTCCCGTGCTACCCGTGTGGACCCTAAGAAAGAACCTGAGCCAGTCGGGCTGATATTGGAGGTGAGCAATGGGAATGATACAGAGACTGTTAACCTGTTTGGGCTCAAGGGGCAGTATTGAGTAGCCAGATAAAAGGTGCCCATTTCAAAAAGGCCTCGTACTCAATTCTTGCTCGTACAATATGCATATTATTATTACTATTGGATAGAAAACACTCTCTAGTTTCTAAAACCGTTTGAATTATATCTGTGGGTGAAACAGAACTGGACTTAGAGCAATTTTCCTATGTGTATGTCAGAATGCAGAATTTTGCTGACTGTTTTGAGACCTGTGTATTAATTTGCCTGTCCTCTATTGGTTGAGATGCACTGCATATGCCTTCCCCTGGGTGTCAGCGAATAGGGAGACTTGAAATGGAATTTCTACGTAGTTCCCAAAGGTTATAAATTGCTTGGAACCGAAGTGTCCCATCTTTCCACTCTTCGCTCTGACGCAGCGAGGGTCTTGGCATGTCATTTTAGAAGCTCCCGTTTTAGCTCCTAGATATATCCGGCTCTGTTTTTATTCGATATAGGTGTTGAAGACATCGTAGTGTTGTTATTTTAAACCAAATTATATCAGTTTATGTCAGAATATTGCGATTTTCGGGTATTTATTTTCGTGACGTTGTAGGAAGTTGGGTATCTCTGGCCCACATGGCTATTGTTTACTGCTAATTGCAACGTGGAAGACAACATTCTCCAACCCAGCAACGATTCTTTTGGACAAAGGACACCCTTCCCAAGATTCTGATGGTAGTTCATCAAAAAGTAAGAACTATTTATGCTGATAATTCATTGTTCTGTTGGAAAAAGTAAAATGCATAACCCGCCATTACTTGCAGTGTAGCCTTACTTTATCGCAGCCTGTATTGCGCAGTAACGTTAATTTAAAAAATGTAAGTCAGCGATTGCATTAAGAACTAATTTGTCTGTCAATTGCTGTCCAACCTGTATTTTTTTTGTCAAGTTTATGAATAGTTTTCGATAAGAGTAGGTGCCTTTACAAGATGGCGCCGGACAGATTGCTTGACGTTATGGACACTATTCTCATTGTATAAGCACGATTTGTGCCGCTAAATATGCACATTTTCGAACACACTCTATATGCATTGTGTAATATGATGTTACAGGACTGTCATCTGAAGAATTCTGAGAAGGTTAGTGAAACAATTCATATATTTTGGTGGTTTATACGTTATCGCTATTTTTGCCTTGAATCAATGCTGTTGTTATGTTTGCTATTGTGCTAAGCTAATATAACACTGTATTGTGTTTTCGCTGTAAAACACTTGATAAATCGGAAATATTGTCTGGAATCACAAGATGCCTGTCTTTCAATTGCTGTACACTGTGTATTTTTCAGAAATGTTTTATGATGAGTATTTAGTTATTTGGCATTGGTGTCTGTAATTTTTCTGTCTGCTTTCGGTGCAATTTCTGACTGTAGCTGCAATGTAAACTATGATTTATACCTGAAATATGCACATTTTTCTAACAAAACATATGCTATACAATAAATATGTTATCAGACTGTCATCTGATGAAGTTGTTTCTTGGTTAGTGGCTATTTATATCTTTATTTGGTCGAATTTGTGATAGCTACTGATGGAGTAAAAAACTGATGGAGTAATAAAAGTGGTGTCTTTTGCTAACGTGGTTAGCTAATAGATTTACATATTGTGTCTTCCCTGTAAAACATTTAAAAAATCGGACATATTGGCTTGATTCACAAGATGTGTACCTTTCATCTGGTGTCTTGGACTTGTTAATGTGTGAAAGTTAAATATTAAAAAAAAACATCTTTTGAATTTCGCGCCCTGCACTTTGAGCTGGCTGTTGTCATAAGTGTACCGGCACCGCCCTGCAGCCATAAGAAGTTAAGGATTTATTGGGGAGGTTGGAGGAGAGTGAAATGAGGGAGCTGCTGTGTTGGTGCGTGAGGCACAAAATCCACCCGACAGAGCGTGTGCGGGAAGTGATGTTACCTGAGTCAACTCTCCATGCTCGTCCTGAGGTGCGTGCTAACCGTCTGGGAATGACAGTCCCACGAACCAGGCCTCCTGTACGCCTTCCTAGTCCTGCACCTCCTGTAGCAGCCCCACGTACCAGTCCTCCAGTTCCGGCACCACGCACCAAGCCTCCTGTGCGTCTCCAGAGTCCAGTACGTCCTGTTCCTCCTCCCCGCACTAGCCCTGAGATGCGTGTCCCCAGCCCGATACCACCAGTTCCGGCACCACGCACCAAGCCTTTTGTGCGTCTCCAGAGTCCAGTACGTCCTGTTTCTCCTCCCCGCACTAGCCCTGAGATGCGTGTCCCCAGCACGGTACCACCAGTTCTGGCACCACGCACTAGGCCTAATGTGCGTCTCCAGGGTCCAGTATGCCCTGTTCCTCCTCCCCGCACTTGCCCTGAGATGCGTGTCCCCAGCCCGGTACCACCAGTGCCGGTACCACGCACCAGGCCTATAGTACGCCTTGAGAGTCCAGTGTGCCCTGTTGTTGTTCACCGCACTAGCCTGATGGTGCGTGTCATTAGTCCGGTACCTCCAGTTCCGGCACCACGCACTAGGCCTACAGTGCGCCTCAGCCGGCAGAGTCTGCCGTCTGCCCAACGGCGCCTGAACTGCCCGTCTGACCAACACCGTCTGACCTGTCTGTCTGCCAAGCGCCGCATGAACTGCCCGTCTGTACTGAGCCTTCAAAGCCGCCCGTCTGTACTGAGCCTGCAAAGCCGCCCGTCTGTACTGAGCCTGCAAAGCCGCCCGTCTGCCATGAGCCGCCAGAGCCTTCCGCCAGACAGGAGCTGCCAGAGCCTTCCGCCAGACAGGAGCAGCCAAAGCCTTCCGCCAGACAGGATCAGCCAGAGCCTTCCGCCAGACAGATTCAGCCAGAGCCTTCTGCCAGACAGGATCAGCCAGAGCCTTCCGCCAGACAGGATCTGCCAGAGCCGCCAATCAGCCAGGATCTGCCAGAGCCGCCAATCAGCCAGGATCTGCCAGAGTCGCCAGCCAGCCATGAGCAGCCAGAGTCGCCAGCCAGCCATGAGCAGCCAGAGTCGCCAGCCAGCCATGAGCAGCCAGAGTCGCCAGCCAGCCATGAGCAGCCAGAGTCGCCAGCCAGCCATGAGCAGCCAGAGTCGCCAGCCAGCCATGAGCAGCCAGAGTCGCCAGCCAGCCATGAGCAGCCAGAGTCGCCAGCCAGCCAAGAGCAGCCAGAGTCGCCAGCCAGCCAAGAGCAGCCAGAGTCGCCAGCCAGCCAAGAGCAGCCAGAGTCGCCAGCCAGCCATGAGCAGCCAGAGTCGCCAGCCAGCCATGAGCAGCCAGAGTCGCCAGCCAGCCAGGATCTACCAGAGACACCAAAGCTGGTATTTTCAGTGGTGGAGTTGGGGCCACGTCCATCACCCGAGCCGCCGCCATGATGGGGCCCACCCCGGACCCTCCTCGTTCTATGTCAGGTTTTGTGTGACATGGGGAATGTTTGTGTTTTGTCTCGTCTTGGGTGGTTATATGGAAAAGGGGGTGTTGGGTTTAGTGTATGGGTTTGTGTTTAGTGAATGTTTCTAGGTAAGTAAATGGTTGCCTGAGTGGTTCTCATACAGAGACAGATGTCTTTCATTTGTCTCTGATTGGGAGCCATATTTAAAGCAGCCATGGGCATCATGTGTTTGTGGGTAATTGTCTATGTTCTATGTTGCATGTGTGCACTTAGTTCAGTTTAGCTTCACGATCGTTTGTTTTGTTCATTTTGTAAGTGTTTGTTTTTTCCTTCATTAAAAGAAGATGTATTTTTCACGCGCTGCGCCTTGGTCCTCTCTCCCTTCTCAAGAAGACGATCGTGACAGTCAGTGGTTCATATTTTTTTTCTTGATGATTCATCTACAATCTGTGATTATATATCATACATAATATCACAGCCATTTTATTCTAAATGACTTTGATTACTGGCCTTATCTAACATGCAATAGTCAACCTCTGTCTTCTCTTACCACGTCACGTCCAGAGAATCGGTCAGTCTGGTATTTCACCCCACTCCAGGCCTCGACTTCTTCTCCAAGTTGATTATCATAACCAATGCACATATCATACATCTTATCTCCTTATTTATCTTTGGCAGCAACTATAAAGTTTACAAGCGTCATCAAGTCAGTCTGCTTACAACATTTACATTAGCAGCAACACAACAAGAGCAACAAAACACTACTGCCTAAACAATGTCCTTAAATGTAGGCAACATTGAGTTTCCTAATGTACTGTGATAGAAAAAGTTGTTGAACCATTTACCTTTACCTCCATGTCCTTCTCCATCCCTCTCTCCGGCACCTGCTCCGGCTCCTGCTCCGGCTCCTGCTCCAACAGCAGCGTCTTTCTCTGCTTGGGCCCGTTTGGCTGCATCTGCAGCATCCTTCTCTGCTTGGGCCCGTCTGGCTGCATCCGCAGCATCCTTCTCTGCTTGGGCCCGTCTGGCTGCGTCCGCAGCGTCCTTCTCTGCTTGGGCCCGTCTGGCTGCGTCCGCAGCGTCCTTCTCTGCTTGGGCCCGTCTGGCTGCGTCCGCAGCGTCCTTCTCTGCTTGGGCCCGTCTGGCTGCGTCCGCAGCGTCCTTCTCTGCTTGGGCCCATCTGGCTGCATCTGCAGGGTCCATCTCTGCTTGGGCCCGTCTGGCTGCGTCCGCAGCGTCCATCTCTGCTTGGGCCTGTCTGGCTGCATACAGGTCATCCTTTTCCTTCTGCAGCTTAGCCGACTGCTCTGCGGCTATCTTAGCCAGGTCCTCTCCTCCACCACCAGCCGTGGTGGTTTTACGGGACGTTTTTTTCCCACGCATGTTTGGGTCATTATCGGCTGAGTTAACAGGAACAGGGAAAGAGGGGTTTAAGTTCAAGTATAAGGCTTCATGTTTATGTTAGTTTTTGCTTAGAAAATATTGTATCACAGTTGTCCCACCTTCCACAATAAGCCAAGCGTTGCAGGAGGCAATGCCAGCCATGGCAGTGTAGACTCCTTTGTCGACTTGGGCACAATCTTTCACTTTTAAGCTATGAACGAGGTGGTCTTCTGACACAGTGATGTCAAACTTGTCCCCTTGTTCGAGAGGGATGTTCTTTCCAGTCCACACAATCTTTGGGAAGGGGTGGGACAAGACACACTCAAACACGGCATCCTCTCTCTCCTTAGCCTTCACCTCCTGAATCTTGACAACAAATTCCACTGGTATAACTGTAGAGGGAAAGACAGTACGATATTGGTGGGAAACATTTCTCTCAAACATTCCTCAAGAATTATCAAATGATATACTGTGTTACAGTTGCTAAATTGGTCATACAGAAAGGTAGAAGAAGATGCATTCTTACTCTTAAAGTCAGTTGAGAAACAATTGGCATCCTCAACGTCCACCTGGTACAATCCAGCGTCGTCTGGCATCAGGTTGTTGATGCTAAAGATATACTTTTTGCCAATTTTGTTTAGGTTGTGCTTCCCGCTGCCGTCGTCAGAATAGGGAACCATGACCCCATCCTTTTGGGCAGAAAAGTCAAACACATTATGCACTTCATAACAGATTTTGTGAATCAATTAGCTTGTCACTGGCTTCCATGGTGGGAGAGAGGACGTACCTTGAATAGGAAAACCTGACTGTTGGGATTCTTCAGTTCCATGTCCAGTTCAAACTCTGCTGAGCCATCGATTTTCACCTCAATGTGTTTCAGATTTTCAAGTTTTTCAACAACCTATAAAATTGAAAGAGAGGATCAGGAGAGACTAAAGCAAGAGGGTAAATTATTACCCACAAGGTACAGTAATCTGTAAATTGAATGCCTTATTGCATCATCGCTGATACCTTTGCCTGTTCCTCGTCTCTCTCTTTCTTCTTTAAGTTCAGCTGCTTCAGCATCCAGCGGAAGTCAGTGACTCCATACTCCATACAGACCTTCTCGTAGTCCTTCTTAGGTGAGCTTAGCATCACCTCCCAGAACTTTGGATCAATCTCTCCCTCAGTCTTCTTTAGTTGTGGTTTAGTTCGCACAACCCTTAAATGGGAATAGGAAGAGTTAAAACTCTGGAGAAACTAGTGTTTGGCCATCCTTATCTATTTGTCACAACACTATCCTTGATATGTCTGTCTGAAGTATAGTCCCCAAAAAATTCTGGAAATTAATAAATGGTTTCCAAAAATGTACATGTCTGTTCCCAAAACGGGACATGAAGTAATAGTTTTGGATATTTGTACTTGGAACAGTAATTTACTTCCTCTTAAGCATTTTTCTGAAATCCTCTGGTGCCGCTCTTTTTGGACCTAAAAAGATTAAGAATTAAAATAACTAGCCGGATAAATAGGTATTCTTGAATCTTCATGCGCTAAGGAATTGTGTAATATTAGGATATACAATAATTTTCACACCTGTTGTCGCTTTCTTCTTGAATCCAACTGAAAATAGAAAACAATATATTTTTCTGATGAGTATTGCTAATAGAAAATGTGTTTTAGCAAGTGAACACAGTGCCATTTCAATGAATCATCCTAATGACATAAATCAATTCATTTCTCACCCTCAATAACATTCAAGGTGGCAGTGCAAACTGCCCTTCCATATTCATTGGCGGCAAAACATTTGTAGGTGTCAGCTTGTTCTGCTTTTACATTGGGTATCTGATGAAATGACAACATTGCAGTGAGATTTAACCCTACACTCGGTCGATACCACACCAGACATACTGTAGGTCTAGTGCTTTTAGAGAGAAATGTAATAGCAAGGCTTTCTCCTGCATTGGCATCCTTGCACAATCACTTGTTTTTTCAGTTGAATAATTATTAGACAATGACAATTTAAAGGGTTGAAATTGGTTGTGCGTGCCATTAGCTGCTCCTACTTACCTCAAGAAAATATTCTTCCATAGTCTCATCATATCTACTGATATACTTCGTTGGATCCTCCAGCGGGCCTTTGTTCCTGGCCCAGGTGATGTTTGGTTTAGGCACTCCGCTTACAATACTTTTGAAAAAGGCTAATTTACCTGAAAGCATAGATATGTGTATTGCACTATGAACATTAATGCTCTATTTAATTCTATACCTGAAAGTCACCAAATGTTAATGTACTCTGTTAGAAACAAAGTCTTCTTACAGCCCAGAAATCAAGTTTGTGCACGTCAGTTTGTACAAAAACAGGAGACCCTACCCTCTTGGATCGTCAAAGCGATGGGCTTGCGGGTGAAGTCGGGGGTGGACATACCCTCTGGTACTTCCTCCACAAACTGTGTTATCATAACTCCAGGGACTCTGGATCTTCTTTTAATAGCCACTGTTGAAGTCCGAAAACAAATACTCTCAGCTCCAAGTTGTTGTGAAGAAACAAGACCAAACAGCAACCAACATATAAGAAACATCTCCTGAATTAGAGAAATATTACAAAACATCATGAATGTTTTGTGTAGGTCAGTATATTTTCACACCAGTTTTTAAAAAAAAGTACACTCTTACACATCAATATTATACATGGGGCTGTATTACTTTGGTTGGCTGCGTTTGAAGGTGCATTTTAGTCATTCCTCCACAAGTGGTCAATATTTGATTTCTGCAGCAAAAATAAAAGTGAAATGGAAAGATTGAAGTTATTCTAAATAAATGTATTGCTTTACATGGAAACAAATACAATACATAACCCCAGTGAATAATATTGGAAAAACGTTTTGTTTAAAAAAACATCAGTAAATATTTAGATCATTAGTAGCTAGTTCAAATAATATCCTTTATTTTAAATATTTTACTTGAAACTTGGTCCTGGAAAGGAACATTGTATCGTCACTTACTAATTAACATTCGGATGTCTTTAACGTTAATTTGCTTAATCGTTTGAAAAACAACAACATCCGAAAGTTCAGCACTCCAGGACAGGGTTTTCAGTAACAATCAGGATAATCTTCAAATAACATAAATCTTCACTGGCGGATGGGGGGATCGTGTACAGAGCATTAATTATGTGTGCACCAATTTTGTTCTCCACCATCTTGAAGTGATTTTTTTAACCAGAGAGATTCTTTAAAAATATGATCACTTGTAAACATAGCATGCATTGAGTTGAAGTGCATTTCAGCAGTTTCCCAATGTCAACCCTCCTACCTTGACCCTGGGGCGCCCAGTCATCTTCTGCTAGTAAAAGCATATGCCGCACATGAATGGAGGCAGACAACAGAACAAAATACTGACAAACTGGCACTGCTTGGTCTTCCCACTGGGCACAGATGTCAATTCAACATCTATTCCTTTATGTCTACACGTCTATTCCATTCCATTGAAATAACGTGTAAACAACGTTGGTTCAACCAGTGTGTGCCCAGTTCGTTAACACTGACAGAGAAAGCAGACATATGCAAAAATATCTCGCAGTGGGCTACACAGTGCATACAAAATACAAGAAGAGCTACAACTTATGACAAACAAGGTAAAAATAGGGACATTGTAGAAGCAGGCATTTCTCCAAATTGCTAAAAGACAGACACAGGACATGTGGTAGAGGGTGCTCGTTGGGTAAAAACTATTCAATACACCCATTTTATAGTACTAAAATCTCCAAAACAATTTCCCAGTTCAAGCCTCTAAAAATATTTTATTTTACAGCCCAATACAAATGACTATGCCTGCCCAGCACATTGCTACCATATTTTTTCTTTCGAGTCAATGTTGTTCCCAGTAGATAAAATATGGATTTGCCAGAGAGGAGAGATAGAGATGGCTGAAATCAAATTTCATAATACTTGATTGATTTCTTTAAGATGATCTTTAGTGTCCATTCATTCCATCTCTTGTGTCATATTTATAATTTATCACCTGTTCCATCAATGAATGCATGCATGTTTTTTTTTGTGTAGTCAGTATATTTTCACACCAGTTTTAAGTGTACACTCTTACACTTCAATTTTATACCTGGCGCAGTACTACTTTGGTTGGCTGCTTTTCAAGGTGCATTTTAGACAACCGTCCACAAGAGGTCAACATTTCATTTCCACAGCATAAAGAAAATAGAAACATTTATGTAATTCGAATGAAATGTATTTCTTATTTGCTTCACATGGAAACAAATTGAATAGTTAACCCCAGTGAAAAATATTGGAAGAATATTTTGTTCAAAGGAGTGGAGTAAATATTTGTATCATTAGTAATTCAAATCATATACTTTATTTCAAATGTTTAAAATTAACCCTGGCCCTGGAAATGAATATTTTCTTGCCACTTAGTCTTAGGCCATACAAATTTAATTATCAGTTTAACGGCTGTCCCATTTCACATTTCTTAAAAATAAAATATAAAGTTGAGATGTTGTACTGAAAAATTGCAAGATTATAGCAAAAATTATGTTCTCAAGCTTCTAGTAAAGAAATACACAACTTCCTATCAGATTATGAAAAGCTACGTTTGCCTCAGACACATGTTTTCAATGATGTTATCCCACTTTTGACACCAATGGTGAATGGGGGTATCCCACACTAGGACTCACACCCGAATCACTGTGACTGCCATTAAAAACCTTAGCCATAACAACAAGAAGCTAGAATCTATTGACGAAGTTGCTAGATGTTGAATTTTACAAGGTGGTGCACTTTTTATTTGTTATTTAATTTGCTCCCACACATCACTTAATATGAACATGAAATCAGCTAAACTGGTAATCAAGTTTGAATGGCCTTACTGATTTACCGTATGATGTTACTTAGTGTCATCATCAATTGAAAAACAGCAACATCAGAATGTTCAGCCCACCTAGGACAGGGTTTACGGTAACAATCAGGATTATCAATTACATTATCAATTACATTGATAATCATAAAATCACATCAATTTTTACAGGAGGATGGGGTATCATCAATAATGGGAGCACTGATTTCCTTCAACACACTTGATTCTTTTCTGCCCCATCCTGAAGTGATTTTTTTTAGAGTGATTCTTTAAAATATGATCACTGTAAACATGGCATGGATCTTTAGGTTGCAGTGCATTTCCAAAAGTTAACCTTCCTACCTTGACCCTGGGGCGCCCAGTAATCTTCTGCTAGTTAAAGCATATGACGCACATGAATGGAGACATACAATAGAACTAACATACTGACAAACTGGCACAGCTTTGGCTTAACAATAACAGAGAAGGCACACTGACAGACATATACTAAAATATATCACAGTGGGCTACGCAATGTGTACAACATACAAGAAGAGCTACAACATATAACAAACAATGTAGAAATAGGGACAGGTAGCACTACTTGAATTCATTCTAATTGTAATTTAATTGTAGCATTAAATGAAACAGGCATTTAAAAATAAAATGCTAAAAGACAGATACAGGACATGTGTTAGAGGGTGCTGGTTGGGTAAAAGTTATTTATTACTGAAAATCTCCTAAACAATTTCCCAGTTCAAGCCTAGAAAAATGATTTTTTTTTACAGCACAATACTAATGACTGTTCCTGCAAACCACGTTGCATCTTGAGGTATCTTTCAGTGCTACCATACAAAATCTTTCTGCCTGGAGTCAGTGGTCCCAATAGATAAAAGATGGATTGCCAAAGGGGAGAGACGGAGATGATGGATTTCATTTAGAGTATCTCTAGTGTCCATTCATTCCATCTCTTGTGTCATCCTAATCAGGGTTGCATTGTTTGGAGATAGTCTTACCATCTTTTCCTTCAAGTACCTTGTACTGTGTGGCTCAGTTGGTAGAGCATGGCAATTGTTGTGGGATCGATTCCCACGGTGGCCAGCACAAAAATGTATAAGAGCACTCACTAAGAGCACTCACTGAGAGCATCTACTGAAATGAAACGTAATGAAGTAAGGATGACAGTGCTTCTCTAGATTATAATGTTTTTTCCTGCACCTTTATATTGCTTGTTTGAAGGGAAGTTCTTGGGACCATTGGACAAGTTGAGAAGTGCTCAGTTTGATGTCTACCAACATGTCCACAAGATTTGTTTGCAGGGAACCAGATGGTTAGGAAAAATACAAGGATGTGTTTTGTTCTTCAAATAATGTCCAAGAGATTTGAGATTGACAGATGCAAAGATAGATGTGACCAAGATGCTTCAGAGGAACGAGCGGTTGATGTCTGTTTCATATACTTGGCCAGAGTGTACAAAATATTTTTTTATAATTTTATTCTCATTAAAATCCTTTCCCAATGGTTGTGGCACTTTCATTAACCAATCAAATAAAGCGCTTAGCCTGCAATAACCCACTCATATTAGCTTGAAAGATTGCACAAAGTCAGGGGGAACTTGAAGATGATAGAGGATGGTCTTATATAGAAATGTGTGTTTAGTTCTCTTGTCTAGCTATTTCTATCAGCAGTAGGACCATCATTTCCATGTTGCTGTACTCCTTTAAACTAAAAGTAATATTTGCTATTGGGTGATTTGGATCAACCAAATGTAACTAATGTTTTGGCCGAAAGGGTAGAGAAGGTCAAGTGTTATGTATGATACTTACCCTGCCCTGGTGGGGGCGCAGTTGCCCCTGGTATCTTCATACTGATATCTGGACTTGTTGTAGGCCAATTCAGAGAGTTAGAAAGCTGTTTATGTCTGAAAGAACATTGTATAAAGATATACTTTTGTAATTCAGAAAATGATTCATACATTTTTCATAACACCTTACTACTGTGGTATGTTTTGTAAACTCATTTATGAAATAATTAGAGATTTGATTAGTGCAGGAACATACTCAGGATATTAGGAAGACATTAGACAGTCCCTCAATGCTATTTACTCTGAGGTCATTCAGTTTCACATATCCATCCAGACCTGAATCCCTCTTATCGTGTCCTGTCCTGGTTGTCATGAGGTATCACCATGCCTCGAGACAGCCTTGACAGTCATCCAAGAGATGCTGGCACTATAAATGGGGAATATGAAATTTCACATGACGACGGACGACTGAATGACTCAGTGTAACTACCGCGAGAGACTAACGGCTGTGCCAATAGTTTAATCACCCTAATACCACATTTGGTAATGAGGAAATATTTGGGGCTCAAGAATCGGATTTTGCAAATATTCTGGGAATTGATCAAATAATGTCTATTACTATGTCTTTCATTTTAATGTTGCGAAGTCCTTGTCCAGCAGTCTTACAAAATAGGATACACATTATCTGAAGTATGGACTGAAGGCCTAGGGAAATGTGTGGTTTTGCTCTCTCAGTTCCCCATTATATTTGACCTTCAAAATTGATCACTCTGACCAATAAAGTTATATTAAGATTGATTTGATATGTATTGCGTCAGGAGTAACGCTAAACCAATGGTAAACACATTTATGGGATTCTCTATTTCAAGGGATCCTACTCAATCCATTTGTGTCCCCTGGGTAGCAAGCTCATAGGTCACATACCTCATTAAACGATAGGCACACTGTCTATCAGAATGTAATAATGTCAATCATAGCAACAGAATAAAGAAATAATGTTTCAGTGAAGAGAATTTTTTTTTTTTGTATTACTTCCGTTATACACTCTTAGGAAAAAGGGTTCTTCGGCTATCCCCATAGGAGCACCCTTTTGATTCCAGGTAGAACTTTCTGTGGAAAGAGTTCTACATGGGACTCAAAAGGGTTCAACCAGCAACCAAAAAGGGTTCTTCAAAGAGTTCTCCTACGGGGACACCCGAATAACCTCGTTAGGTTCTAGATAGCACCTTTATTTCTAACAGGGTAGTGCTCTTCGTTGACTTATTTCCATGTATTGTATTCCCATTGTTGTTCCCTAGAACTGTATGTTTTCAAAATGATGAGTACTAACAGCACCTAGGAACTCCAAATCATCCTAGGACATCATTTTTAAATCTCCAAGTATATTAACAATCCACAGATTCTCTAGTTGCGATATTGTTGGCACGTCCTATCCATGCAATATAATTATATACAATCATGTCAACTGTGTTTACAATTATATCCAGTGTTATGATATGAAATACTGATATTCTTGAAAAAAAGTCATTGTTTTCCATTGGTTGTCATATTGGTTGGGGCTCCCGATTGGCACAGCGGTCTAAGGCACTGCATCTCAGTGCTAGAGGCATCAATACTACAGACCCTGGTTTGTTTCCAGGCTGTATCACAACCGGCCGTGATTGGGAGTCCCATAGGGTGGCGCACAATTGGCCCAGCGTCGTCTGGGTTTGCCCTGGGTAGGCCATCATTGTAAATAATAATTTGTTCTTAACTGACTTGCCTAGTTAAATAAAGGTAAAATAAAAAAATATTCTTCACACTTTCAGAGATTTACAAACAAATGTTAATAAACATCGTCTTGAAAGTTTACAAGTTTAGTCTAGGAAGATAGTCTTCACTCACACCCAATTATTCAATTATTACATTTTACATTCATTTTAAATGAATTGATATTCAAATGGTGCAGACCATGCCAGAACAGTATTGCTGAAACCTGAGGCTACACCAGTTAGCTAAGATTCTCATTCAATCATATCTGTCAACAACCCCCCTAGAACATCTAGAGCTGGGCTCTCCAACACTGTTCCTGGAGAGGTTTTCCCTCCAGCCTCAGTAGTATCTAACCTGATTCAGTTTGTCAACCAGTTATTATTAGAATCAGGTGTGCTAGATTAGGAATATGGATGATAACCCTTTAGGAACAGGTTTGGAGAGCTGTGATCTAGAGGGTCGCACAATATGAGACCATTCACACTGGGTACGTTGTCAGTTCAACGTCTAGTTTTGATTTACATTTGGTTGAGTCAACAAAGAATGTTGTTGGATTTAAGTTCAAAGTTGGGTGAAAAAAATATGAAATTCCCTGATGTTGATGACTTTTTTCAAATCCATTCAGTTTTCCACGTTGATTCAACGTCATCACATATATTTATTTTGGTTGAAATGACGTGGAAACGACGTTGATTCAACTAGTTTGTGCCCAGTGGGTATTTACATTTATGCCATTTCAAATGCACCAGATCTAAGTTTACTTCGTCTTTCATGTACAACTCTCAGTTGAAATCTACAGTTTTAAGAGTTAAGCCACTGAATAAATATCAAGCCACAAGATTAAGTGAATGGCACAAACTCTTCCCTGGTGAGTGTGTGGGAAGCCCTCCCAGGTTCATCCCTAATCAAATAGACCGGGCAGCAGTCTAGAAATGACTTACCTCCCAGTGGTAAGTCCTCTAAGCACGGCTCCTCTCCTTTAGCTCTGTCTTGGCTGTCTCCGATATTTCGGCACTGCCTCCCCCCTTTTGTTAGGTGATAAAGTGGAACACGTAGAAACGCTCCATGTACTTACAGTAGACCCATCTGGAGTCACATGGGTAGTCATTTAGTAAATATAATTATATTGACGAGATGGGATCGGGTGGGGGGTTGTAGTTGTAACCACTACTGCTCCTTGAATTTGATCATGGATCAAATTGGCAATGTCAGAAGAACTTGGAGAATGCTGCAAGTGGGTGAACATCTTCAATTATCCCCCAATCACTGTGGGATCAAGTTGAAAGCTGTACAATGGTACAGTGTATGTGACAAATAACATTTGATTTGATTTGGTACTCAACATATACCAGGTATACAGGATGCGGACATCATTGTAATAGCTTAGACATTCCAACAGAACAATCAAAGCATGCCAAATTCCATCTGGACATTCCATGTCAGTTCATGACAGGTAATACACATCACCTCACTGCTAAGTCTGTAAAGTACTTAAGTAAAACTACTTTAAAGTACTGTTTTTTAAAAGCGGCAGGTAGCCTAGTGGTTAGAGTGTTGGACTAGTAACCGAAAGGTTGCTAGATTTAATCCCCGAGCTAACAAGGTAAAAATATGTTGTTCTGTCCCTGAACAAGGCAATTAACCCACTGTTCCAAGGCCGTCATTGAAAATGTGTTCTTAACTGACTTGCCTAGTTAAATAAAGGTAAAAAATAAAAACTAAGGTACTTTTTAGGGGTATCTTTTCTTTACTTTTTATATTTTTGAAAACATTTACTTCACTACATTCCTAAAGAAAATAATGTACTTTTTACTCCATATAGTTTCCCTGACACCCAAAAGTACTTGTTACATTTTGAATGCTTCACTCACTTATCAAGATAACATCCATGCTCATCCCTACTGCCTCTGATCTGGCAGACTCACTAAACACATGCTTCGTTTGTAAGTGATGTCTGAGTGTTGGAGTGTGCCCCTGGCTGTCCATAATTAAATAAAAAACAAGAAAATGGTGCTGTCTGGTTTGCTTTAAATAAGGAATTTGAAATGATGTGTACTTTTACTGTTGGTACTTAAGTATATTTTAGCAATTACATTTACTTTTGATACTTAACTATATTTAAAACCAAATACTTTTAGACTTTCACTCAAGTAGTATTTTATTGTGACTTTCACTTCTACTTGAGTCATTTTCTATTAACTTATCTTTACTTTCAGTCAAGTATGAAAATGTTGTGCTTTTTCCACCACTGAGGATTTATGGCTCCACAATGGCCATGTAATGATCTGCTTTAGGTGACGGGCTAATAATTTACCTAAAGGCTTTGGACTTTCTGTTTCACAAGGTCTCAAGAAACACGATCGCTCAACTATGTAGTTTATTGGCTTGTAAATGTGAATGTGAGACTTTTTATTTGGAAGGGAAAAAACGTGTGATTCTAGTTAGTCTAAATATGAAGTAGCATATGGTTCTCCCACTTAGCAACAACAAAAATACCAATGTCAATATCCAGTGAGTGGGTTTAGATCAAGTTCAATGTCTCATACTGATCCTGATCTTGACCTAATAAAAAGACAACCGTGTCTTGGCAAGGTGGCATGTGTACATGGCTCCGAGGGGATTGGTTTCAAATTGACAGGTTTCACCAGGCTTGACATGCTCAGACAGCTTGAATAGCGTCAATGGCCAGACTGGCCTCATGAAAGGACATGCTGTGACCTAACAGCAGGGAAAACTCAGATTGGCCTCATGAAAGGACATGCTGTGACCTAACAGCAGGGAAAACTCAGATTGGCCTCATGAAAGGACATGCTGTGACCTAACAGCAGGGAAAACTCAGATCGGCCTCATGAAAGGACATGCTGTGACCTAACAGCAGGGAAAACTCAGATTGGCCTCATGAAAGGACATGCTGTGACCTAACAGCAGGGAAAACTCAGATTGGCCTCATGAAAGAACAGGCTGTGACCTAACAGCAGGGAAAACTCAGATTGGCCTCATGAAATGACATGCTGAGACCTAACAGCAGGGAAAACTCAGATTGGCCTCATGAAAGGACATGCTGTGACCTAACAGCAGGGAAAACTCAGATTGGCCTCATGAAAGGACATGCTGTGACCTAACAGCAGGGAAAACTCAGATTGGCCTCATGAAAGGACATGCTGTGACCTAACAGCAGGGAAAACTCAGATTGGCCTCATGAAAGGACATGCTGTGACCTAACAGCAGGGAAAACTCAGATTGGCCTCATGAAAGGACATGCTGTGACCTAACAGCAGGGAAAACTCAGATTGGCCTCATGAAAGGACATGCTGTGACCTAACCCCAGGGAAAACTCAGATTGGCCTCATGAAAGAACAGGCTGTGACCTAACCCCAGGGAAAAGAGGCATGACAGGAGACTGTCAACCGATGACAGTCAACATGGCGACAGTCAACCGCCACACGCCCATAGACAATATAAAACACCTGTGACCTGGCAGTGAACACGGCAACGGTCTACCACCATAGCACCTTGCCTACGTACGAAACAAAAACAGCTGTTTGTTCATAGATCATTATACAAATAGTATCACCCTTCCTCAATCCCTCATTAAACCATAGCAGAAAAAATGAATATGTTATTACTGTAGGATGTATTGAGTTGATCTAATGAGGTGGAGAACTAGTTGCAGGTGGATCCGGGAAGTCAAGGTCACCAGACGTGATTCATATAGCAACATCATTAAATATCAGTTGAAAAATTAGGTTGAACTTCAGGGGGTTGTCTGTACAAATAGAATACATTGGGAGAGGGAAATGGGGTGGAATACATTTTTTATTGTTCTTGACAACATTGCTGATTTTCAATAATGCCGTTGGACATTAGACCCTACTGACTATATGGAAGGTACTCATAACGGTGAGGTGGATTCATCAAAGTGCATAGCATCGAAGCACAATTTGTGATTGCAAACACAACTCTTGCATTAAACGTAAACACATAGATTAAATTGAAGTCTCAAAGACATAGTGGGCAAGGCCTGAACTTGATGGAATCTGATCTTATAACTTTAGTGTGATACAATGGCTAATTTGTTATGACAAATATGTTGTGACCTGTAACTGTAGCCATGTGTGATTCATGATATGGGTTATGAGTGAGTCATGATATGACAAACTCAATGGCTTCCCAGCAAACCTTTCATTGTCATTACAACCAATTCTATATCTGCACAATTATGGTCCTTTCAGAGATGATTTATTGAGGGGCTTAAGTGGATATTTTTGGAAATGCAATGAAAATGTACACGTGACACGTAACGGCTGCATGTTGAGCTGCTGGGTGGTTCATAGATGACGTGGGCTAGGATGCTTGATGTTATTGGAATCCTGGGACGACTGGAACCATGCTGAGTCAAGCGCTATTCATACTGCAATATGAAAACAATGCTGTGCTGCTGGTCACAGTAATGACATCAATATCTCAAATGTCGGGATCTGGCGCCTCTGTGCTGGCAATTAGGTTTATTGAGTCTGGAATAACATACTGTATAGGCCTATCAATTAAATAACTACAGATGTTGGATCCTAATTTGAGCCAGTTTTCTACAACAGGAAATGTGAATTATTATGTGGATTATAATGAATATACGTTTTTGTAGGGGTTGAAACATTTAAGGGAAAGTCAGGTCTGAAATTTCAAAGTGGAAATTGCCAACTTCAGAAGCCTTTTTAAACCTCAAATACAATACACATTTTACATTTCCTGCAACAGAGTGATCAAATTAAGATCCTACGTCCATTAGACTAAAGAGATGTTACTTATGCATTCACCTGAAGGAAAAGTCAGACAAGAATGTCAAGTGCTGTATTTATTGTAGTTTTCCCAAGTACATTTGTGATTTTCTCAAAGAAATAAAAATAGTGCTATTTTTGACAATGACTTAATACTTCAATTTAATTTCCTTATCATTTGAGATAAATAATTCAGTCAATATAGTAAATGGAACAAAAAACGAAATGTTAGCTAAGTCTGTCTCACAACTGAAGATAAGTTGTCCAGTGACATAACTAATGAGTAATACACAACACCTAATCATGTATCCCGCATACATGTACCAAAACTCTAACATATTCAAATATTGCTTAAATAAATATATGTTTCTACATAGAATCAAGGAGAGCAGAAGAAAACCTCCAAGATAATTCATCAATGTGATTTAGTCTGTGAAGAAAAAACACAAAGAGAGAAAATTAAGAAAATTATTAAGGAAATAATCACAAAAAGTATCCAAATCAACAAAGACATCACTTCTATAATGGAAATAGGTATTTTCAGATGCTTACCTTTAACAACAAGTTTAGTGGAGCATTCTGCCTTGCCGAAGGAGTTAACTGCCACAACTTTGTATTCTCCGGCGTCCTTGTGCCTGACCCTAAGGATGTACATGGAGCACACGCCGTATGAGTTGGTGATGTAGTAGTTGCTGTCACCATTGATGCAGACGTTGTTCAGGTGCCACGTGACGCTGGGTGTGGGGCATCCCCTGATGGCGCAGGTCATGTACATCTGGAATCCTTTTGGTGGCGAGTGCACCTTCAGAGGGACCAGGACAGATGGTGGTTTCTCAAAGCTGACTTCCACTGGTGTGTTTGTGTTTATAGAAACTAGATAGAAAAAAATAACAAAGGAAATTAAAAGAGTGAAGCATAATTGCGGATTTAGAAAACATTATATAGGAGCTTAAGTGAACTGATACAGTTCCATTTCACCTCAGTCAAGTCAAGAGATGAATATCAAATTATGTTTATGGATTCAAGTAATGGCCACTTGTTTCCAACAATGCTAATCCATTCTCTGATTAAACTTGGTTAAAAGAGACTTTACCCGAAACCTAAACTCACTTCTGTTGCTGTTGATGCCCCAGGTGGGTGACATGGAGGGGTCTGACATGCCCATGTCGTTCTTGGCATAGATTTTGAAGTGGTACTCCCTTCCAGGCATGATGTTATTGGCTGTGTATGAATTGTCAAAGATGCGGTCTGCCACAGTGTACCACATGCGTGTGCTGGAGTTGTGCTCGGCCACCATGTAATACAGCCTGTTGTCCAGCTCCTGGTCTGGAGAGGCCTCCCAGGACACAATAACTTTGCCATGGACAATCTGCTCCAGCTCCACTGCACCGGGAGGCTTTGGCTCATCTAGCACCACAAAAGAGAAGAAAATATCAGTTACATAGGCTAACAGATGTTTTGCCGTATATGACTCTCTAGACTGAATCATATCTGAAAATGTGCTTGTGTAATTAATTTTTATTTTTCAATCTCAGATGGATATAATAAATGCAACATTACTTAGTATTTGTCCCTGTGAGAAGACTTCAACGGTACAAGACTTCAACGGTACAAGATTTCAACGGTACAAGACTTCAACGGTACAAGACTTCAACGGTATACGACCACAACAGTATAAGAGTTCAACAGTATAAGATTTCAGAGTTCATATAAAGTTTTGCAGGAAAATCTAAACAGGTCACACGAGGATATCTTATTCTGCCAGTAAAAAATAATAACAAATGGGAATTTGGAATTACCTGTGACTAGGACCTCAATGTCAAAGCTGGCCTCTCCAACTTTATTCTTAGCCACAATGGTGTAGGTTCCTGAATCAGAGCGTTTTGTTGAGGGGATCACAAGCTGGGAACAGCCCTCTGTGTTGATGATCTGTATAAAACTGGATACAGGCTCATTGTCCTTCATCCAAGTGATCTCTGGTGGAGGCTCAGCCTAAAGACAATTTCAAAAGCATTAGATTAGCGAGAACAACTGTTGGTTGGATTTGCCACATGTTTTGCTGTTGTACAGTCATAGCCAACAGTTTTGATAATGACACAAATATACATTTTCACAAAGTCTGCTGCCTCAGTGTTTTTAGATATTTTTGTCAGATGTTACTATGGAATACTGAAGTATAATTACAAGCATTTCATAAGTGTCTGTCGCTATCCTCAAACTCCCTGTCATAAATCGACCAAGGCGCAGCGTGCATGTAGTTCCACATCTTTTAATGAAAGTGAAACCAAAACAACCCAAAAAATCAAACAGGTAAACAGCAAAGAACGTGACGCAACCGAGGTGCACACAAACACGCACGGAAAATAATTACCCACAAAACACAGGTGGGAAAAGGCTACCTAAGTATGGTTCTCAATCAGAGACAACGATAGACAGCTGCCTCTGATTGAGAACCACACCCGGCCAAACACATAGAAATATAAAATCATAGAACATAGACTGCCCACCCAAATCACACCCTGACCAAACCAAAATAGAGACATAAAACGCTCTCTACGGTCAGGGCGTGACAGTGTCAAAGGCTTTTATTGAAAATTACATGAAGTTGATGCAAATAGTCAATACTTGCAGTGTTGACCCTTCTTTTTCAAGACCTCTGCAATCCACTATGTCATGCTGCCAATTAACTTCTGGGCCATATCCTGACTGATGGCAGCCCATTCTTGCATAATCAACGCTTGGAGTTTGTCAGAATTTGTGGGTTTTTGTTTGTCCACCCATCTCTTGAGGATTGATCACAAGTTCTCAATGGGATTAAGGTCTGGAGAGTTTCCTGGCCATTGACACAAAATATCGATATTTTGTTCCCCGAGCCACTTATTTATCACTTTTGCGTTATGGTAAGGTGCTCCATCATGCTGGAAAAAGCATTGTTCGTCACCAAACCGTTCCTGGATGGTTGGGAGAAGTTGCTCTCGGAGGATGTGTTGGTACCATTCTTTATTCATGGCTGTGTTCTTAGGCAAAATTGTGAGTGTGCCCACTCCCTTGGCTGAGAAGCAACCCCACACATGAATGGTCTCAGGATGCTTTACTGTTGGCATGACACAGGACTTATGGTAGCGCTCACCTTGTCTTCTCCAGACAAGCTTTTTTCCGGATGCCCCAAACAATCGTAAAGGGGATTCATCAGAGAAAATGACTTTACCCCAGTCCTCAGCAGTCCAATCCCTGTACCTTTTGCAGAATATCAGTCTGTCCCTGATGTTTTTCCTGGAGAGAAGTGGCTTCTTTGCTGCCCTTCTTGACACCAGGCCATCCTCCAAAAGTCTTCGCCTTACTGTGTGTGCAGATGCACTCGCATCTACCTGCCTGCTGCCATTCCTGAGCAAGCTCTGTACTGGTGGTGCCCCGATTCCGCAGCTAAATCAACTTTAGGAGACGGTCCTGGCGCTTGCTGGACTTTCTTGGGCGCCCTGAAGCCTTCTTCACAACAATTGAACCGCTCTCATTGAAGATCTTGATGATCCGATAAATGGTTCATTTAGGTGGAATCTTACTGGCAGCAATATCCTTGCCTGTGAATCCCTTTTTGTGCAAAGCAATGATGACGGAACGTGTTTTTTTGCAGGTAACCATGGATGACAGAGGAAGAGCAATGATTCCAAGCACCTCCCTCCTTTTGAAGCTTCCAGTCTGTTATTCAAACTCAATCAGCATGACAGAGTGATCTCCAGCCTTGTCCTCGTCAACACTCACACCTTTGTTAAAACGTCTTATGGCTGCAATCCCGTTAACGGGATCGATATGACAACAGCCAGTGAAAGTGCAGAGCGCCAAATTCAAACAACAGAAATCTCATCATTAAAATTCCTCAAACATACATGTATCTCATACCATTTTAAAGGTAATTTTGTTGTTAATCCCACCAAAGTGTCCGATTTCAAATAGGCTTTTCAGCAAAAGCACCACAAACGATTATGTTAGGTCACCACCAACACACAGAAAAATTCAGCCATTTTTCCAGCTAAAGAGAGGAGTCACAAAAAGCACAAATAGAGATAAAATGAATCACTAACCTTTGATGATCTTCATCAGATGACACTCATAGGACTTCATGTTAGACAATACATATATGTCTTGTTCGATTAAGTTCATATTTATATCCAAAAACCTCCGTTTACATTGGCGCCATGTTCAGAAATGACTCCAAAATGTCCAGAGAAATTGCTGAGAGCCACGTCAAATAACAGAAATACTCATCATAAACTTTGATGAAAGATACATGTTTTACATAGAATTAAAGATACACTTGCTCTTAACCTGTTGGGGATGGGGGCGCTGTTTAGACTATTTATGCTAATGTAGCTAATTTTTTAAAAGGCTTCCCACAAAATCCTTGATCGTACAATATGCATATTATTATTATTATTGGATAGAAAACAGTCTATAGTTTCTATAGGAGTTGAAATTTTGTCTCTAAGTGGAACAGAGCCCATTCTACAGCAATTTCCCTGACATGGAGTCAGATTTGAGAAATGTTGGCCACTTTTCTGAAGTCATTTAAAAGGGCACTGTCGTTGCTATGACTATACGGACACTTCTTACGTCTTCCCCTGGATGCCTTTACGTGATGACGATTCCAACGGGCTCGATTGCTCGTTCACAGGCCCTACAAATGAAAAAAACCTTTAGCTAGCAAGTCTTTTCTTGCTGCGTAACGCGCGTGGAAGACACCGACCCTCTCCTGTTCCAAGCGTTAGTTTAGCCTGTTATATTTCTCCGGTCATCTTTTCACTCGTTATAGGAGTTAAAAACATCATAAGGTAGTTAATTTAAAGCGTTTTATAGCAATTTATATCCGTTTAGTGCGATTTTGGGACATTTATTTTTGCAACGATGTGAAAAGTTGGGCATGCTTTTCAGTTCATCCCGAACGCAGTTGACATTTCCACATGGCAAGAGGACAGCTTTCCACCAAAAGACGATTTCTCCCAAGAAAGGATCCTTTGCCCAAGATACTGATGGAAGAACAGCTCAAGGTAGGACATTTTTATTATGATAAATCGTGTTTCTGTCGAAACATTTTAGTGGCTTAGGACGCCATGTTTTTTGACGTAGCTTCGCTTGGCGCAAACTGTATTGAAAAGTAAGGATAAATTAAAAAATGTAATAACGCAATTGTATTAAGAATTAAATTGTCTATCAATCCCTGTCCACCCTATATTTTTTAGTCACGTTTATGAGTATTTATGTATAAGAGTAGATCACTGTCTAAGTGGCGCAAGGACGTTTTCTTTACCAGCTTGTCTACATTTCACATTGTCTAACCATGATTTTGGTGGCTAAATATAAACATTTTCGATCAAACTGTATATGCATGTTGTAATGTGATGTTACAGGAGTGTCATCGGAAGAATTCTGAGAAGGTTAGTGAAAAAATTAATATCTTTTGGCGATGTTGACTTTTATCGCTCACTTTGGCTAGAATCAATGCTGGGCTGCTAATTGCTATGTGCTAAGCTAATATAACGATTTATTGTGTTTTCGCTGTAAGACACTTAGAAAATCTGAAATATTGTCTGTATTCACAGGATCTGTGTCTTTCGATTCGTGTATGCTGTGTATTTTTACGAAATGTTTGATGATTAGTAGTTAGGTAAACACGTTGCTCATTGTAATTATTCTAGTCCATTTGTGATGGTGGGTGCAATTGTAAACTATGCCATATACCTGAAATATGCACTTTTTTCTAACAAAACCTATCCCATACCATAAATATGTTATCAGACTGTCATCTAATGAGTTTTTTTGTTGGTTAGGGGCTATAAATATCTTAGTTTAGCCGAATTGGTGATGGCTACTGGTGTTGGTGGACAAATAAAAGATGGTGGATTATGCTAATGTGTTTTTAGGTAATAGATGTACATCTTTACATATTGTGTCTTCCCTGTAAAACATTTTAAAAATCGGAAATGTTGACTGGATTCATAAGATCTGTGTCTTTCATTAGCTGTATTGGACTTTAATGTGTGAAAGTTAAATATTTTAAAAAAATATTTTTTTTGAATTTCGCGGCACTGGTTTTTCAGTGGGGGGGGGGGGGGTGTGCCGCTAGCGCCACGCTGATCCTAGACAGGTTAATGCAACCGCTGTGTCAGATTTCAAAAAGCTTTACGGCAAAACACAATATTCAATAATCTGAAAACAGCGTTCAGCCACAAAAGCAAGCCATACAGTTACCCGCCCATTTGTGCAGTCAACAAAACTCATAAAAAGCATTATAAATCTTCACTTACCTTTGCTGATGTTCGTCGGAATGCACTCCCAGGACTCCCACTTCCACAAGAAATTTTCGTTTTTTTCGGTAATGTCCATAATTTCTGTCCAAATAGCTATTTTGTAGCGTGTTTGGTAAACAAATCCAACATCAGGGAAGCGCGTTCACTAAAACCTGACGAAATGTCCAAAAGTTCCATAACAGTCCGTAGAAACATGTCAAACGATGTATTGAATCAATCTTTAGAATGTTTTTAACATAAATCTTGAATAACGTTCCAACCGGAGAATTACATTGACTTCAGATGAGCGATGGAACAGAGCTCCCTCTCATGTGAACGCACATGGTCAAAGAATGGTCAGGTCATGGCAGACCTGACTAATTCCCCTCTCATTCGCCCCCCCCCCCCTTCACAGTAGAGGCATCAGACAAGGTTCTACAGACTGTTGACATCTAGTGGAAGCCGTAGGAAGTGCAAACTCATTCACATCTCGCTGTGATTTCAATGGGATCTTGGTTAAAAATCGACCAGCCTCAGAATTCCCACTTCCTGTTTGGATTTTTTCTCAGGTTTTTGCCTGCCATATGAGTTCTGTTATACTCACAGACATAATTCAAACAGTTTTAGAAACTTCAGAGTGTTTTCTATCCAATACTAATACTAATGTGCATATATTAGCAACTATGACTGAGGAGCAGGCCGTTTACTCTGTGCACCTCTGTGCACTTTTCATCCAAGCTACTCAATACTGCCCCTGCAGCCATAAGAAGTTAACGAGAGAATCACTGACATGATGTCAGCTGGTCCTTTTGTGGAGTATATGCAAATTGCCATCATACAAACTGAGGCAGCAGACTTTGTGAAAATTAATATTTATGTAATTCTCAAAACTTTTGGCTACGACTGTACACACCTTTTATTTGTATTTGTATTTTTTGGGGTTTATTTTATCCCACTTTTTCTCGACAATTTTGGATCTTGTCTCATCGCTGCAACTCCCCAACGGGCTCGGGAGAGGCGAAGGTGGAGTCATGCGTCCTCTGAAACATGACCCGCCTAACCATGCTCCTTAACACCCGCCAGCTTACCCGGAAGCCAGCCACACCATTGTGTCGGAGGAAACACTGTTCAACTGACGACCGTCGTCAACCTGCAGCTACTCGGCCTGCCACAAGGAGTTGCTAGGGCGCAATGGGCCAAGTAAAGCACCCCCGGCCAAACCCTCCCCTAACCCGTACGACACTGGGCCAATTGTGCGCTGTCCTATTGGACTCGCGGCCACGGCCGGTTGTGGCACAGCCCGGGGATGATCCCGGGTCTGTAGTAACGCCTCTAGCACTTCAATGCAGTGCTTTAGACCACTGCAACACTCGGGAGGCCCGTCCACAACTTTCCTATTCATATAATATCCTACTGTCTTTACACACCATTATATGTATTTATAATGGTGGCCAGTTTATTATGTACAGCCATCTAGTACCAGGTCAGACCCCACTATATTGATAGAACATCCTGAATTCTTCAGGCATGGAAACGTTGCTCAATTGGTATCAAGGAATCTAACGTGTGCCAGGAAAACATTCTCCCCTGCCGTTGGTCCTGGCAGGATGTGGCCATGGACTCATGCTGCTTACTCCAAATGCTGACTCTGCCATCAGCAGACCATTACAAGGCAATGTGTTTCCACTCCTCGTAATACCTTCTTCTAGGTATTATTGCACTGTTGGAGCTAGAAACACAAGCGATAACATCTGCAAATCTGTGTACACGACCAATAAACTTAGATTTGATTTTGTTGATTACCTCATAGAAAACTTTGATTCTCACAGAGTTTCCCGCCCTGATCACCATGAAGTCCTCTGGATCTTTGAATATAGGCCTCACTGAAAAACAAACAAACACAATCCTTTGAGACAAGCAACGTCTTAGGAAGTGTTCCACACTGGCCATACATTGGTTCTGACAGTGGATTTTCTTCCTCCAGACTGAGGCTAACAACATTTTAAGTTTAGTGCTGGTTGACAACTCTTACTTCTACAGACTGCATGCAGATGGATCATTGAGGAGACTTACTGTTGGGATTCTTTGCAGTCACCATCACAGAGGGGAGACTGAACTCTCCCGCCCCAGAAACGTTGATGGCCGATACCCTGAACTCATACTCCGCCCCCTCAACAACATCCTTCACTGCATACTCCAGCACTATGGTTGTAGACAAAAAAATGTATTTGAAAGGTAACATCTGTATCCTTATTTCATCCAGCTTCCAGAACAAAGTATTCTGAATGACATCAATTTAATTTACATTCTTAATTTAAGGTTAGGGTTAAGTGTGGTTAAGATTAGGGTTAGGGTTAAAACCCGATTTTATGACTTTGTGACTGTGCCAGCTAATGATTACCCCACAGATCATGCCAACCTGATGATGGGCATGATGTGTTAAATTTTCACCATCAAAAAAAGACCAACAATTTATAATCTGTAATCCAGACCTTCAATAGGCTCAGTTACTGGGTTCAAAGCAATCCACTGAGCTGTGTCCTTTTTGCGTTTTTCCAGTTGATAACCATTAATCTTAATTCCTCCGTCATCCTCCGGGGGCTCCCATTTCAGGTTGATGCAGGTCTTTGACGCGCTGACCACTTTTGGTGCTCCAGGTCGGCCAGCAAATACTAATAAATGGAGGTGAGATAACAATGAAAACAATGAACAAGTACGGTAGAGATGGAGTCCCATTGAGGAATGAGGCTCACCATTGGCTCACCCAAGTAACACACTTTTTTACACTCTCAGGTACTCATAGAGTGAAGGGACCAATGTTTGGCATGTGGACCAATGTTTCAGCATGTGGACCAATGTTTCAGCATGTGGACCAATGTTTTGGCATGTGGACCAATGTTTCAGCATGTGGACCAATGTTTTGGCATGTGGACCAATGTTTCAGCATGTGGACCAATGTTTTGGCATGTGGACCAATGTTTCAGCATGTGGACCAATGTTTCGGCATGTGGACCAATGTTTCGGCATGTGGACCAATGTTTTGGCATGTGGACCAATGTTTTGGAATGAGGGTGTTTCTCTTCAGATTCTACTCACTCAATATGCCAGCCATTGTTTCCTCAGTCTGCAGTGCATCACTGGTCCCCTCTGGGTTCACTGCGTAGATCTTGTAGATGTACAGTTTCCCATGGACCACATTCCTGTCCCTGTAGGTGGTTTTGTCAGCTGCGACATCCCCCATCTTCTTCCACACGGTCTGTCCTAGCTGCTGGCGCTCAATGATGTAGTTAGTCACTGGGGAGCCACCGTCGTCCTTAGGAGCACCCCATTGCAGCTCAATCACAGTGGAGGTGGTCTCCAAGATTTCCACCGGGCCTTCTGGTGGGCCGGGCTTGTCTGTCGGGGACACATTGTGGTACAGTATGACCTTAAACGTGTTGCAGAAGTATTTCTAGATGTAAACTTTTCACCACCCACATAGCCTAGAGAAAAATCAACAACAATTTGTTTTTTTCACCAAGGACAATCAGTCGAGATGTGGCCTCTATAGTGCCGAATGGGTTTTTGAGTTGAATCTTGACCTCTCCAGCGTCAGAACGCAGACACTCCCGGAGCAGCAGCCGGCTGTGGTTGACCTCCTTCACCAACTTCACCCCACCACCATCCTTCAACTCTTTGCCATCCTTAAACCATTTCACCTCCAAGTTGTCCTGTGGTGTATAAGGCATCTTCCAGGATGCATTCTGGCCCACTTTTACTGTCACAGGCTTAGAAAACTTGTGGAGGTCATCAGCATCAACGCCAGGTAATTCTAGGATGTAAAAGAAAGAAACACACCACTGCTTAATGCTCCATAGTCAACCAAACTAAAATGTAAGGTAGAGTTCAAAGTGCAGCCGATATACCTCCCACAGTGACTTTTGCCTCTGATTTAAATCCTCCCGCTTCAAAGTGATAGACTCCAGTGTCGTCTTCACTACTGTTATGAATGGTCAGCGTGTGTCTCGTTCCGTCTTTCACTATGGCTATTCCATCTGTGGTGGATAACTGAAAAGGCAAAGACAAAGTAAGGTATAATTCTTTGTGATAAAAAAAGAGCTCAATTGAAATGTTTTGTCTACTTATGGAATTTTTTCAAGGTCAGGTCAGTGTCAGGACCAACATGGCGACCTATTCAACGGAATTGAATCTCGTGAACACTGTAGTAATAATTTCTGCTAAAAAGCCAAAACCTTCTCTCCATCCTTGAACCAGGCCCCATCAACTTCATGGCTCATCTCACAAACCAGTTCACCTTTCTTGCCACGGAGAGCAAAGAGATCCGAGAGTCCACTCTTAATGCTGCATCCTACACAGCACAATATACAACACAATTAGCATTTCTGCATTGGTTTGAATTCCCAGCTAATACTAGGGGAGTAATGGAGTAATCTACTGAGAAGAAAATACTGAAGTCAAGATACCGTTCTGTTGTTAGCTGTTTTCTAATGAAGCAATAAGGTCAGAGGCGGTGTGGTATATGGCCATATACCACGGCTAAGGGCTGTTCTTTCCACGATGCAACGCGGAGTGCCCCGACACAGCCCTTAACCGTGGTATATTGGCAATATATCACAAACCCCCGAAGTGCCTTATTGCTATTATAAACTGGTTACCAACGTAATTAGAGCAGTAAAAATATATGTTTTGTCATACCCATGGTATACGCTCCAATATACCATGGCTGTCAGCCAATCAGCATTCAGGGCTCAAACCACCCAGTTTATAATGTTACATGCTTTTACTCATGTGAATGCTTTTACTCATCCGGTCTATGTGTGTTAAGAACACAATGAGCAGCATATTAATGCACGTACAGTATATAAACTTACCTTACAAAAATAAGAAAATATACTTTGAAATTGATGATTGAATCACAATTTCTACAGACTACTAGTCTGGACTACAGTCATATATTAAGACTCTGGACAAAGATTTCCCAATTACCTCTTTCCACTTGCTTAAAGGATACATAGTTAAATATCATTATCATGGTTAATGATCATTATCATAGACATAGTTAAATATCATTATCATGGGTAAATATCATGCTACTGTGATCTGGATTAGGATGGGTTTAGTAATCAACAGTTTCTCAGTAGGGCCACATAGGGTTTTTAGTAACAATCCGTAAACGGACAAAATGCACACACTGTGGGGTCCGAGAAACGTCTAAGTCACAATGTCATTACACATCCCACCACACATCTAAGTAGGGCACACCTGGCCTATCAACTAGTCATCAAGGACCTGTTTATGATGGGATGGGACAAAAGCCTACACACACGGCACCTCTCCAGGACAGGGAGGGGTGAACAGTAGAAAAGGGGACTGCAATTCAAAGTCAAAGTTGTTTGAGGATTAAAGGATGCTTTCGCATACAGGTTATTGTGGTATCCTCTTCTTTGTTGTGTATAAAAACACCACTGGAAGCATTTCAGTTCATATATTCACATCCAAAAGAATGAGATCATATGCAAAAAAAGTTCAATGCAATAGTTTTGACGAGCCAGTAATATATGAATTGAATGTAGATATGCTTTTAGAAACACTCTAAAAGGCCTCAGTAATTCAGATTCTAATGATTTCATATGAATAACTTAATGTTATTCATATATGTTATTGCATCCATTCAATATTCAATTGAATCTCGCAAAATCTTACCAGTACTGTCTCCGACCGGCTGGCCAGGCACAGTGGGCGCCGGTGGGCCTTCATTATTTGACTGTCCTATTAATGATTACAACCAGACAACTCTAATTTTCTAATATTTCATTTCAGTCTCTACTTTAAAATGCAGTTATACTATAGAGTGCATTTGTAAAGTATTCAGACCCGGCCTCTTTTTCCACATTATGTTATGTTACAGAAATATTCTGAAATGGATTTTAAAAAATCCTCATCAATCTACACACCATAACCCATAATGACAAAGCGAAAACTGTTTTTAAGAAATGCTTCCAAATGTATTAAAAATAAAAAACCGAAATACCCTATTTACCTAAGTTTTCAGACCTTTTGCTATGAGACACAAAATTGAGCTCAGGTCCACCCTGTTTCCATTGATCATCCTTGAGATGTTTCTACAACTTGATTGGAGTCCACCCGTGGTAAATTCAATTGATTGGACATGATTTGGAAAGGCACACATCTGTCTATATAAGGTCCCACTGTTGACAGTGCATGTCAGAGCAAAAACCAAGCCATGAGGTCGAAGGAATTGTCCGTAGAGCTCCGAGACAGGATTGTGTCGAGCCACAGATCTGAGGAAGGGTACCAACAAATTTCTGCAACATTGAAGATCCCTAAGAACACAGTGGCCTCCATCATTCTTAAATGGAAGAAGTTTGAAACCACCAAGACTGGAGCTGGTCACCAAGCCAAACTGAGCAATCGGAGGAGAAGGTCCTTGGTCAGGGAGGTGACCAAGAATCCGATGGTCACTCTGTCAGCACTCCAGAGTTCCTCTGTGGACATTTGAGAATCTTCCAGAAGGACAACCATCTCTGCAGCATTCCATCAATCAGTCCTTTCTGGTAGAGTGGCCAGATGGAAGCCAATCCTCAGTAAAAGGCACATGAATGTCCTTGAGTGTTCCAGCCAAAGCCCGGACTTTAACCCAATGGAAAATCTCTGCAGAGGCCTGAAAATAGCTGTGCAGCGACGCTCCACATCTAACCTGACAGAGCTTGAGAGGATCTGCAGTGAAGAATGGGAGAAACTGCCCAAATACAGTTGTGCCAAGCTTGCAGCGTCATACCCAAGAAGACTCAAGGCTGTAATAACTGCCAAAGGTGCTTCAACAAAGTACTGAGTATAAGGTTTGAATACTTATAGAAATCAGTTTTTTTTATATACATTTGTCAAAATGTCTAAACAGTTTTTGCTTCGTCATTATGGGGTATTGTGTGTAGATTGATGAGGGGAAAAAAACGATTTAACCAATTTTAAGAATAACGCTGTAAGGTAACATGTGGATAAAGTCAAGGGGTCTGAATAGTTTCCAGATGCACTGTATGTAGACACTCCGGTTGAGCTATCAGATAGAAATGGGGTTAAAACAAATAAAATGTAGCATTATGTTATTTTACATTTTGACCAACTGGTGGAGTTAATGCTAAAAATGTTATCTATTAATATCTAGATTTTGGTAAAATGACATTGTTAAGTAATGAAGCAGTACATAACAAAATTGAGGTAAATTGAGCACAAATATAACTCAGGACAACTCTTCTCTCAGTAAGGTTATTGGGTCAATGCAATTCTCAGCATCTCTTACCACTGTTCCCACTGCCTCCATCACCTTCTCCAGATCCATCTAAATCCCCTACCAGTGGTTATAACTAGTTAATAGGGGTTCCATTTATAACTGATATGTTTAAATCCTTTCATTTACTCAGCAAAACATTTGTGTCTAAAACTTAGCTAACATGAAAACAATACAGCATTCTTCCCCATATGCAAATAGGATTACAATTGTTTCGTATATATTATTGTTGCATACTTACCTTCAACAGGAGTTCAGTAAATTCAGTAATATTAACTAAATACGGTTAACTAAGATTACCCACTAGAATACCACTTAGATTTTACAAACTGTTATACCGTAGATGAGTGTATTACAATTGACCAATGATGTGTCAATTGCACTTAAGATTAATAAAGTATCAGAAAATACAGTATTTTGTGTTTACAACTTTAAATGTTTTCACGAGGGCGACAGCAAGGCCTACTGACAAAAGCATGACACTAAAAGTATAAGCGTAAAATACACATAGATTAGGGATGGGCAACTGGTGGCCTACGGGGGCGCACAGCTCCTTTTTGTAGGCCCACGGACCAATAAGAATAAATACCCCCAAAAATATAAACTCCGTCGGGGCCTCAATCTACTGTTGAGTTAGAATAATAGAATACTCAAGTTGCATTTTTGAAATGTGGCTGTGTGTCAGCAGCCACTCAATTAGCCCATGTCAGCTAAATTTGTTTTGACTGGTAAATAGAAAGCACATTTTAGAAAGCACAGTGTCTGTGTTCATTCTGCAATGTACTGTGAGTCTTACACATTGCATTACAATCCCTGGGTATGCTTGTGATGATTAGGAGTTACAATAATGGCATAATGGAAGAGAACCAAGCAGCAGAAACGGACTAGTAAACACATAGAACAAAACTATAAAGTCAAGCAACCACACTGAATTAATTACACTATGAATCATGGTGTAATACAACAAACCAAATACATTGAGGTGACCTGACCTCAACAATGGGACATTGTTGGCTGATCATAAATGTAAACCCAAAATCAAGTGCAGTGTTTCTCAACCTCTCAATCCAGTAAGCGGTGGTCTTCCTCCTTAAAAGACCACTTTGTTCAAACTAGCACTTTAGAGCTGATGGAATCATTCACAGTGAAACATCTTAGGAACTGGTCAGCAACGTGCCAGTCCATGGACCGGAGGTTGGAGGTTGAGAGACACTGGTCTAGTCTACAAACCACTATAAGGTATCAGTTGTTTTGAAGTGCTGTGAAGTTTAGAGACCATGTATCTATGGAGTGGACAAACAAGATCCTCAATCATGAATAAAACACACAGACTGTCAAAGCCATTATGTCTCAAATGGCTTCCATATTTGACATGGTATCCATGCAGAGGTAAACACATCCCTCATAATATCTTACCCTCATTATCCACGGATTTATGGTCAGACCCTTTAACTGCCGGTCCCTGTTTTGGAGCTCCTACAGTTTTAACCACCATCACAACTAGTCAATGACTGTCAGAAATGCATTTTAAATTATATATTCCATGCCAAATATGCTATATGATACTTCAGGGTAAATATCAATGAACTACAACATGACCTGGATGATAACAAATACTGAAAAGACAATTTAAGATTTTGTTGTAGAGACAAGTTACATATTGCACATTTAAAACATCAACGTATGAGCCAATTCTAATAATAATATTAATAATAATCTCTATGACAGTTATGCTTCAGTCATGGTGAACAAACTTTAATGTTGAAATTCACTTTGAAAAAAAATCTGGCATACTCAACTCTGGGTGCTGTGGCCCTGCAGTAATCCAACTTTAATAAGCCAAGATGGCCAACACTCAAAAAAACAGATTACTATTGATTTAGATCTTATCATAACAGTCGTCTGAAGGACGTCACAAAGCCTTCTCCAGCTAACTTTATTCAGTCAGCTGGAATGTTTATTCTTGTCATCTGTTATACTAGCGATCAGTGTCCTTAGCTGTTGGGGAAGCCTCTAACACCTTAGCTTCAGCTTTTTCTCCAGTGCATGGATTCTAATTGTTTCATTTATATTATTGTTGCACATACTTACCTTCATCAGGAAAAATTAATAATATTAACTAACTAAAATCTGCAAAGATAACCAAGTAGAATAACATTTAAATTTGACAAAATGTTATAGATGAGAACATTCAAATTTACCATGATGTGTCGTCCATTGCACTTAAGATGTTGTGAATAAAGTGTCCGAAATACAGTATTTTGTGTTTACAACTTTAAATGTTTTCATGAGGGCGACTCAGTCGGGGTCTCAACTTCCTGTTGAGAGTCAGAATAATAGAATACACAAGTAGAATTTAGAAATTTGGTTGTGCATCAGCAGTCACTCAATTTGCCCATGTCAGCATTTTTTTATTTTTTGGGGGTAAATTAGTTTAGCGGCCAGCTATCTAAAATTGTAGTAAGCAAGGTCAAATTACCGAACAGGGGTGTGACCATTGATAATAAGTTATCATATAAAAAAATGCAAACATTTGACTCCTCCTTATGGCAACATGTTCAGAATTGCAGAAAATGAACTTCAAAACTGATTTTTTTTCTCTTCGCTGTCACAAGGAGCCGCTAAAACGTTTTACTCGGAAGGTGTGTGGGGGAAGAGAGGGGGGTGGGGGAAGAGAGGGGGGTGGGGGTTGGTACGCAGACCCACGAGTGACTGCGGCCCTTAATGATCAGTTCCATTTTTTGTAGCCCCCACACACAACAAGGTTGCCCTTCCCTGACATAGATGATGCAATATGATACAAAACACGTAACAGAAAGCACATTTTAGAAAGAACAGTGTCCGTGTTCAATCTGCGATGTAATGTGAGTGTTTCACATTGCATTACAATCCCTGAGTATGCTTGTGATGATTAGTAGTCACAATAACGGCATAAAGGATTAGAACCAAGCAGCAGAAACGGACTAGTAGACACATAGAACAAAACAACATTATAAAGTCAAGCAAACAAACTGAATTAATTACACTATGAATCATGGTGTAATACAACAAACCAAATACATTGACGTGACCTGACCTCAACAATGGGACATTGTTGGCTGATCATGAAGGTAAACCCAAAATCAAGTGTAGTGTTTCTCAACCTCTCAACCCAGTAAGCTGTGGTCCTTCCTCCTTAAAATACCACTTTTGTTCAAACTAGCACTTTAGAGCTGATGGAATCATTCACAGTGAAACATCCTAGGAACCAGTCAATAACGTGCCAGTCCATGGACCGGAGGTTGGAGGTTGAGAGACGCTGGTCTAGTCTACAAACCACTATAAGGTATCAGTTGTTTTGAAGTGCTGTGAAATTTAGAGACTATGTATCTATGGAGTGGACAAACAAGATCCTCAATCATGAGTAAACACACAGACTGTCAAAGCCATTATGTCTCAAATGGCTTCCATATTTGACATGGTATCCATGCAGAGGTAAACACATCCCTCATAATATCTTACCCTCATTATCCACGGATTTATGGTCAGACCCTTTAACTGCCGGTCCCTGTTTTGGAGCTCCTACAGTTTTAACCACCATCACAACTAGTCAATGACTGTCAGAAATGCATATTAAATTATATATTCCATGCCAAATATGCTATATGATACTTCAGGGTAAATATCAATGAACTACAACATGACCTGGAAGGAGATAATAGTAATGATCAGGATACAGTTCAGAAAGAATCGACTACTCTAGCGTGCATGTCCATGTATTGTACATGGATAATAGCAAATACTGAAAAGAGAATTTAAGATTTTGTTGTAGAGACAACTTACCTATTGCACATTTAAAGCATCAACCTATGAGCCAAGTATCATAATAATATTCATAATAATAATAATCTCTATGACAGTTATGCTCCTCAGTCATGGTGAGAAAACTTTTACGTTGAAATTCACTTTGAATAAAAAATCTGGCATGCTCAACTCTGGGTGCTGTGGCCCTGCAGTAATCCAACTTTAACAAGCCAAGATGGCCAACACTCAAAAAAACTGATTACTATTGATTTAGATCTTATCATAACAGCCGTCTGAAGGACGTCACAAAGCCTTCTCCAGCTAACTTTATTCAGTCAGCTGGAATGTTTATTCTTGTCATCTGTTATACTAGCGATCAGTGTCCTTAGCTGTTGGGGAAGCCTCTAACACCTTAGCTTTAACTTTAACTCCAGTGCATGGATTCTAATTGTTTCATTTATATTATTGTTGCACATACTTACCTTCAACAGGAAAAATATATAATTTTAACTAACTAAAATCAACAATGTTTACCCACTAGAATAACATTTAGATTTGACAAAATGTTATTGATGTGTGCATTAAAATTGACCAAGGACATGTCATCAATTGCACTTAAGATGTGAATACAGTGTCAGAAAATACAGTATTTACAACATTAAATGTTTTCATGAGGGCGACAGCAGGCCCTACTGACAAAAGCATGACACTAAAAGTATAAGCGTAAAATACACATATCAGGGATGGGCAACTGTCGGCCCGCGGGTGGCGCATGGCCCCCTTTTTGTATTTCCACGGACCAATAATAATAAATACAAAAATATATATTAACATTTTTGGGGGAACTCAGTCGGGGTCTCAACTTACTGTTGAGAGTCAGAATAATAGAATACACAAGTAGAATTTTGAAATTTGGTTGTGCATCAGCAGTCACTCAATTTACCCATGTCAGCTAAACATTTTTAGATTGCTAAATTAGTTTAGCGGCCAACTATCTAAACTTGTAGCATGCACGGTCGAATTACCGAACAGGGTGGGGTCCATTGATCGTCAGTTGTCATATAAAAAAATACAAACATTTGACTTCTCCCTATGGCAACATGTTCAGAATTGCAGGAAATTAACTTTAGAACTGATTTCTTTCTCTTCACTGTCACGAGGGGCCGCTAAAACGTTTCGCTCACAAGGTGTGTGTGTGTGTGTGTGTGGGGGGGGGGGTTCTGTTTTTTGTAGCCCCCACACACATCAAAGTTGCCCTTCCCTGACATAGATGATGCAATATGATACAAAAAACATAATAAAAAGCACATTTTAGAAAGCACAATGTCTGTGTTCATTCTGCAATCTAATGAGAGTGTTACACATTGCATTACAAACCCTGAATATGCTTGTGATAATTAGTAGTCACAATAACGGCATAAAGGATGAGAACCAAGCAGCAGAAACGGACTAGTAAACACATAGAACAAAACAACATTATAAAGTCAAGCAACCACACTGAATTAATTACACTATGAATCATGGTGTAATACAACAAACCAAATACATTAACGTGACCTGACCTCAACAATGGGACATTGTTGGCTGATCATGAATGTAAACCCAAAATCAAGTGCAGTGTTTCTCAACCTCTCAACCCAGTAAGCTGTGGTCCTTCCTCCTTAAAAGACCACTTTGTTCAAATGAGCACTTTAGAGCTGATGGAATCATTCACAGTGAAACATCCTAGGAACCAGTCAACAACGTGCCAGTCCATGGACCAGAGGTTGGAGGTTGAGAGACGCTGGTCTAGTCTACAAACCACTATAAGGTATCAGTTGTTTTGAAGTGCTGTGAAGTTTAGAGACTATGTATCTATGGAGTGGACAAACAAGATCCTCAATCATGAGTAAACACACAGACTGTCAAAGCCATTATGTCTCAAATGGCTTCCATATTTGACATGGTATCCATGCAGAGGTAAACACATCCCTCATAATATCTTACCCTCATTATCCACGGATTTATGGTCAGACCCTTTAACTGCCGGTCCCTGTTTTGGAGCTCCTACAGTTTTAACCACCATCACAACTAGTCAATGACTGTCAGAAACACATTTTAAATTATATATTCCAATCTATTTATGCTGTAGATACTTCAGGGTAAATAGCAATGAACTACAACATGACCTGGAAGGAGATAATAGTAATGATCAGGATACAGTTCAGACAGGACCACGTACTCTAGCGTACATGTCCATGTATTGTACATGGATAATAGCAAATACTGAAAAGAGAATTTTAAGATTTTTTTCTACAATATGACCTGGAATAAGATTCAGATGGATCTCTGTCATACTTGCAATCAGTGTCCTTACCTGTTTGGGAAGCCTCTACCCCCTTAACTTTAGCTTTAGCTTCAGCGGAAGTCTCAGGTGCTGCAGTGGCATTAGCCGCTCTCTCGTCCTTGATTGCTTTCACCTTCTCCATCAGCACCTCTCTGTCTGCCGTGTTTTTAACTGCCTGCTCTTGGGCAATCGCCGTCAGGTCAACTCCAGCTCCTCCTGCCCTTGTGGTTTTACGTTGTTTCTTTTTGCCGGGTTCACCCTTGTCGGCTGGACCAAAGACATGACCGGAGAGATTGAGTGGGTCAAACATGGGTCAAACATGGAGTCAACATGAAGTGGAATGACAGCGAAATGATACTGGTGCAGTACATCATCTTACCTTCAACAACAAGAAAGGCATTGCAAGATTTGATTCCTGCCACAGCGGCATAGATGCCTTTGTCCACCATAGCAACGTCTTTAATGATTAGTCTGTGGATGAGCTTGTCTTCTGAAACCTCAATATCATATTTATCCCCTGCCTCCAATGGTAAGTTCTTGCCAACCCACATGATCTTGCCAAAGGGCTGTGACAGGACACACTCAAACACAGCATCCTCTCTCTCCATGGCCTTACACTCCTGAATCTTGACCAGGAACTCCACCATGGGAACTGAAAAAGACACGTCATTGATAAGCGAGCAATCTGGTACCCAGTTTATTAATAACTAAACATGCATGGCAGACATTCTTCCTTCCTATGTATTTTTATAGATTTCGATAATATTTCAGATACACTTAAACCCATTCTCATTTAGACAATGTCTGTATACAATTATTCAATTATTGAACATACGATGCTTGCAAAATAGTCATCCATTGTTATTGCTCTACACAACTCTCGGAATATTGACCTAAAGTGTGTGGATGGATACACTCAAGGTGCTATCTAGACAGTAGCAACCCGTCATTCAGGGCACCTGTTTTGAGCTACACGTTTTTAGCTATTGCGCTGTTTTTTGGGTGGGGGGGGGGGGGGGGGGGGCTGTTTTGCATGTGTCACATATCAGTTTGCAAACAATGTAAAACAAAAATCTAATTAATTGAGTCATGGAGTTATTAAAGCTGCATACAAAAACGGTCTCTTTTTTGCTTTCTTGATTAAGGCAGCTCCAAAATACAGGTGTTTCTGCTTTCTGTGGCGGTGGGGCAGCCAGCGAAAAATATGTCGCGTAAGAGTTGGTAATGTTCTCTAGTTGCTCCATGTTTGGCTCAGTGTTCTGTCATTCATGGGGATATTACTCCACCGCCAAATCTAAGGGCAGAGCTCGAAATGTCAAGCCCCTTGGGTGCTGCCATAGAGTTACATTAGAAGTGCCCATCCAAGAAGGCTCAAGGTTATTGGCCACAGACAAAATGACATCAAATCACATTATATCTACAGGAGCTTTGATTGGACTGAACATCATACTTTCAAAATCTTAGCAGTCATCATCATGAATCAAGTCGACAATCTACTGGCAAATCATTTAATTTAATAATACATTTAGGGCTAGGGTCTATTTTCCTGAATTTCCGCCTGACTGACGTGCCCAAAGTAAACTGCCTGTTACTCAGGCCCAGAAGCCAGGATATGCATATAATTGGTAGCATTGGATAGAAAACACTTTGAAGTTTGTAGAAATGTTCAAATAATGTATGAGACTATAACACAATTGATATGGCAGTCAAATATCCAAAGAAAAACCAACCAGAATTTATAATGTAAAGCTATGGGTTTTATGTAATTCCAGCTCCCATATTGCAATTCCTATGGCTTCCACTAGATGTCACCAGTCTTTGTTCATTGTTTCAGGCTTGTTTCTTAAAAAATGAGCAACAATTTTGAGTTTTTGTACAAAGAGTCCCGGTACAATATCAGTCTGTTGGCGCGACGAAAAGGACGCTCGCTTACTAATTTTACTTTTCTATTGACAATACTTCTTTCCGTATGAAATATTATAGTTTATTAACATTTTAAGATACCTGAAGATTAAATAGAAACGTAGTTTGACTTGTTTAACAAAGTTTAGCGGTAGCCTTTTGGACTACTTTGTCTGCAAGTTGAACAAGTGGATTACTGAAATCGATGGCGCCAACTAAACAGACTTTTTGGGATATAAAGAAGGATTTTATCTAACAAAACGACTATTCATGTTGTAGCTGGGACCCTTGGAATTGCAAACAGAGGAAGATTTTCAAGAGTAAGTGATTTATTTAATCGCTATTTGTGATTATATGAAGCCTGTGCTGGTTGAAAAATATGTTGATGTGGGGGCGCCGTCCTCAAACGATCACATACTATGCTTTCGCTGTAAAGCCTATTGTTAATCGGACACTGCAGTTAGATTAACAATAATTTAAGCTTTAAAATGATATATGATACTTGTCTGTTCATAAATGTTTAATATTACGATTATTTATTTGAATTGCGCGCTCTCCAATTTCCCCGGATGTTGTCCTGCTAGCGGGACGCCTAGCCTTAAGATTAATCCTTGTCATATGAAGATAAATAACAAAGAGAAACGATAGATAAAACGTATTGGTGCTCATCAGCCATTGGACATAAACATTACACAACAATGAGGGGTTTGTTGGAATCAGTGGCTAACTGCAAGCCTTGCACTCACATGCAATCACTTGCCTGCTATTTGGTGGAGTGGCTGTGTGGTCCCAAGTCTGGGGTTAAGGGTCTCTTTTTCAAGCTTAAAATGATAAACATTCAACATTGGCCATGTTCTCAATACAGCATGATTTGTGCCCTGCTCAAAACAACTGTTAACTCGGAACTGGGAAATTTGAGTTCAAGACAAAAACGAGCTCAGACTCGGGCCTCTTTCTAGAGCTACGATCTGAAGATCACTAACGTCATCATGATTCCTACAAAAAAATGTTTGAGTTCCCAGTTGTCTTGAAAACACATTAAATCCAGAGAATGCCAGACGTTAATAACAAAATTTGCCCATGAAGGACCGCCATGCCACCTTCCTGTTCAATTGAGCAAAGCACAACAATGTGAGTCCAAAAATGTATTGTATGCTGCTGCATAAATTATATAATATGCCAGGGAGATATGTATACCGTAGCTAAGAAAGTAATACTAAGTGTATGTTGTGTAATACGCTGTTAGGAGCCCATGTGCCTCACCCTAATAATTCTGAATATTTTCCCCTCTTAATTTCACCTACTGTTCTGACTTGGTGGTGCACATGTAGCCTATAAACTGTTTTAGAAAAATGTAATCATCGAATATTGTAAGAGCTTTCATTTTCTGCCTATATGGCCCCTTTATTTATCATACGGTTCTGACTTGGTGTACAGGGAAAACACTATAAGAACAGCCCATGTTCTGAATTCTGTCTCTGTATATTTTATAAAGTGCTGAATTTTTTTTTATATTGACTATGTCCATCCTAGCTCGCTCATTAATGTCTTAGTCAAAATTACGGTTTGCCTGTTATCTGCTTGTCATCACCTTTTGTCATAGTTTGTACATCTCAATTGTCAGTAGGAACCACATTTGTTTTAAGCAAGTCAGCCATCTTTTTTTTTAAAGGCAGTAAATGAGGCTGAATGAACTGTTTCACTGCCAGACAAGGCTCCGCTGATAGCCAGGTGTAGCAGTGGTAAGGTGTTGGGACTGCTGTTGGGACTTTATGTAGGCCCTAACAGTTTGTGGGCACCGTTTGTCACCATTATAGTGCAATTATAGTATTGTTTAGTGTTGCGTTGTGTAGTGTATTTGCTGGCGTGCATCCCAAATTTTGTTTTTTGGTTGGCCCCAAGATTTACATGCTAAAATCGCCACTGTATCTAGAACCATATAGGGTCCTTTGGCTGTCGGAATAGGACAACCCTTTGAAGAACCGTTTTTGGTTCCAGGTAGAACCCTTTTGGGTTTGAGGTAGAACCCTTTCTACAGAGGTTTCTACTAAAAATAGTTATCCTATGGGGACAGCCAAAGAACCCTTTTATCTAAGAGTGTATTGCTGAACTTACTCTTAAAATCGGTGGAGAATACATTTACGTCCTCAACATCCACCTGGTAGAGCCCAGCGTCATCAGGAAACAGATCCCTTATGCTGAACTGATACTTTCGGCCCACTATCTTTAGGCTGTGTTTGATTGTATCTCCCAACTCCTTGCTGTATGGAATCATCACTCCATCCTGTGGGGAGAATTGGGAAAACACAGTGGAATGAACAACTGTCATCAGCAACAGAACTGTACTGTCTTTGCCAAGTCTTTTACTGTGGATTTTAACTGCATCTTTAAGTCAGTTCACATGAACGACAGAAAGTCAAGTTGCATACTACGTCATTGGTAACATTCATTCACCAACAGAAAATGAACTATGGTAGCAATTTACATTGTGATAGATTCACACAAGTTACGTAGATAGATTGACTAAAAATGATCCTACATCTGTATGTACAACCTTCTTCCACTGTCCATGAGTCTAACCTTGTAGAGGAAGATCCTGCTGCTTTGTTCAATGAGATCCATGTCTATTGAAAAGGTTGCACAGCCATCGGGTCCAACTTCAATAGGTTTCAGGTTAGCTAGGTATTCAATGAACTGAATAAAAGTAAAGATGAAAAAAACTATGAATTATACGGCGAAACGACATTGTACGGATAAAATGTGTATACAAATGAAAAATGACCACTACTTTAGTATCGAGATTTACTCAGCCCCCTGAACTCTCTATGATCTCAGGAATTTAAGCTTGTGATATTGATATGTTTCCTATGAATAACAATGACATTATAACAGGCAAACCTGTGCTTGCTCTTCCTCTCTTTCCTTCTTCATCTCATTCAGTGTCTTCAGCATAAAGCGGAAGTCAGTGACTCCAAACTCCAACATGAGGCTCTCATAGTCTTTCTTGTCAGCACTTATCAAGAGTTCCCAAAACTTTGGATCTATTTCTCCATCTTCTTTCTTTTCCATTTTGGGACGAATTTTACTATTATGACAACAACAAAAAATGTTATCAATGCTTATGTTTACAGTTATTAAAAGTTTAAATAAAGCATACACAATTGTTACTGAAATATAAATAAAACCATGGCAATACCTTTTTCTCTTCAGTACAGATTTAAAATCTGCAGCAGCCGCCACTGGTTTTAAATGTGAGTCCGCTTGTCCTTTCTTGAACCCAACTAAAAGATAGAAAGATTATATTTTGAGCTAGTCTATTGTAAAGACTTGAACGAGTACATACATTGGCATAATTATGTCCGGACTTTGTTTAATCAATACATTTATTCTTATTTGATTTTTGGTTAGAAATAATGTGAAAAAAGTGCTAACCTCAAATTAACACTACCCCTCTTTCCACAGAAAACATTTTCCTCTGGCCTCTTACCTTCAATAACATTGAGGACCACTGTGACCACTGCTCTTCCAAACTCATTAGCTGCAAAGCATTTGTAGGTGTCTGCTTGTTCTGGTTTTACATTGGCCATCTGTTGAAAAAACAAACACAGTTCTTGATTTGAAGTCCATTAAAGAGCTCCAGCCTGCATCCAATCATTATTTGAACAAAATGAGTGATTGATTTCATATTTCATAAATGTTTTTACAATGTATTTTCACATTATTGTGCATCCATATAATGTGGTTACTGTTCTTACTTGCCTCAAATAAGTGCTCACGTGTAGCAGGGTCATATTTTGTCACATATTTTGATGTATCTGACACGTCTCCATTATTTCTGCCCCATGTCACGGTTGGTTCTGGATCTCCAATAACCAGGGCTTTGAAGAAGGCGAATTTACCTGATGAACAAGAAAGTTAAGTGCAAATAGGAAGCAATTTAGTACAAAGGCAGCGTAGTTTATTCAAGTTAATTCATTTGAATTATTCAAGACGTCTTGAGAGGGGCCATGCACAAATAGAGCTGCAACTGGAAATGTTGCTTATTAACTGTATACATGTAGCCTACATTAGCCTACATATAGCCTACATATTTTGACAAAAATACTTGGTGGAAAAACAATCATCTTACTTGGACGATACTATAATAACTCGACTTAAGTAGGCAGGTAAGTAGGCAGTAAAACAGGTAGCCTACAATTTCAAAACAGGCCAAGCGTCAATATAGTACTAAGATTGAATCCTACTACACCGGCTCTGATGCTCGTCAGATGTGGCAGGGGTAGCAATCTATTACGGACTATAAAGGGAAACCCAGCCGTGAGCTGCTCAGTGACACAAGACTACCAGACAAGCTAAATGCCTTTAATGCTCTCTTTCGAGGCAAGCAACACTGAAGCATGCATGAGAGCATCAGCTGTTCCCGGACAACTGTGTGATCACGCTCTCCATAGACGATTTTTAAACAGGTCAACATTCACAAAGCCGCGGGGCCAGACGGATTACCAGGACGTATCTTCTTTTCAACCTATCCCTGACTGAGTCTGTAATACCTACATGTTTCAAGCAGACCACCATTGTCCCTATGCCCAAGAAAGTGAAGGTAACCTGACAAAATTATTACCGCCCCGTAGCACTCACATTGATAGCCATGAAGTGCTTTGAAAGGCTGGCCATGGCTCACCAATACCATCCTCCCGGAAACCCTAGACCCACTCCAATTCGCATACCGCCCCAACAGATCCACAGATGACGCAATCTCATTCGCACTCCACACTGCCCTTTCCCACCTGGACAAAAGGAACACCTCTGTGAGATTACCGTTCATTGACTACAGCTCAGCGTTCAACACCATAGTGCCCACAAAGCTCATCACTAACTTGATCCTGGACTTCCTGACGGGCCGCCTCCAGGTGGTAAGGGTAGGCAACAACACATCTGACAGGCTGATTGTCAACACTGGGGCCCCTCATAGGTGCGTGCTTAGTCCTCTCCTGTACTCCCTGTTCACCCACGACTGCACGGCCAAACACGACACCAACACCATCATTAAGACTACTGACGACACAACAGTGGTAAGCCTGATCACCGACAATGACGAGACAGTCTATAAGGAGGAGGCAGTGTGGTACAAGGATGACAACCTCTCCCTTAATGTGAGCAACACAAAGGAGCTGATCGTGGACTACAGGAAAAGGCGGGCCGAACAGGCCCCCATTAACATCGACGGGGCTGTAGTGGAGCGGGTCGAGAGTTTCAAGTTCCTTGGTGTCCACATCACCAACAAACTATTAAGGGCCAAACACAGCAAGACAGTCGTGAAGAGGGCACGACAACACCTTTTCCCCCTCAGGAGACTGAAAATATTTGGCATGGATCAAAAAGTTCTACAGCTGCACCTTCGAGAGCATCCTGACTGGTTGCATCACCACCTTGTATGGCACTGCTCGTCATCCTGTCACGATCGTCATAATGAGTAGACCAAGATGCAGCGTGGTATGGTTCCATCCTCTTTATTATGAAGTGAAACTCAAAGAAAACAGTAAATGCACAAAACGAAACGTGAAGCTGCTATAGTGCTCACAGGCAACTATACAAAGTCAAGAACCCACAAAACACAAAGGGGAAATGGCTGCCTAAATATGATCCCCAATCAGAGACAACGATAAACAGCTGTCTCTGATTGGGAACCATACCAGGCCAACATAGAAATATAATTACCTAGATGACCCACGCTAGTCACACCCCGACCTAACCAACATAGAAAATAAAAAGCTCTCTATGGTCAGGGCGTGACACATCCGACCGTAAGGCTCTACAGAGGGTAGTGCGTATGGCCCAGTACATCATAGACAGCACGGCAAGTGGTACGAGAGCACCCAGTCTAGGATCAAAAGGCTCTTTAACAGCTTCTAACCCCAAACCATAAGACTGCTGAACAATTAATCAAATGGCCACACAGACTATATACACTGCTGCTACTCCCTGTTTATTATTTATGCATAGTCACTTTACCCTTACCTACATGTGAAAATGACCGCGACTAGCCTGTACCACCACACATTGACTCGATACTGGTACCCTCTATATATAACCTCGTCATTGTTATTTTATTGTGTACATTTTTAAATGTTTTATTTTGTAAATATTTTCTTAACCTCATTTATTGAACGGCATTGTTGGTTAAGGGCTTGTAACTAAGCATTTCACTTTAAGGTCTACGTGTTGTATTTGGCGCATGTGACAAATACAATTTAACAATTTGAAAGTGATAACACAACGGCCAATCATTCCCTCATTACACATTACAATTTGAATCTACATTAATGTTAACAAAAAAAAAAAAAATTACAAACTAAAATAATGAGAGGTGCGCAACCTTTGCCTAAAAAGCTGCGAACTTCACGGGCACACGCTCTACCATTTATCTTCGTGGGGTTAGAGTAGGGATTGATTCAATATTATTCCTGCACTGCAGGTGGTGATAGAGAAATATGGCTGATCTGGAGTTTGAACCACATGGTGGTGGAAATAAGGATGAACGGACTTTCATGCTTACCCTCCTGAATGGTCAACGCGATAGGCTTGCGGGTGAAGTCAGGGTGGCTTTTCCCATCTGGTATTTCCTCCACATACTGCGTGATCATAACTCCAGGGACTTTTGATCTCTTCTTGATCCCAACTGGTAACAGGAAATTATTGATTTATTAGCAATTTAACAGTAATCAGCATTGATATTAATTAGTTTATTTATGCAATCTCTATTTAACCAGGTAAGTTAATTGAGAAGTAATTCTCCTTTGACATGACCATTATCATCATGACAATGATATGCTCATTTCACATGATCGATCATTAATCCCACTGCCTTTACATCCGTTGTGCGGTTTTATTAATGTGTAGCCAAATAATATTCAACCGAAACAACCATGCTTTATAAAACAATATGAACATTCTAACATACAGTACCAGTCAAAAGTTTGGACAAACCTACTCAGTCAAGGGTTTTCTTTATTTTTACTACTTTATACATTGTCGAATAATAATGAAGACCTCAAAACTATGAAATAACACATTGTGTAGTAACCACATTTTTTAAAACAAATCTAAATATATTTTATATTTGAGATTCTTCAAAGTAGCCATCCTTTGCCTTGATGACAGCTTTGTACACTCTTGGCATTCTCTCAACCAGCTTCACGAGGTAGTCACCTGGAATGCATTTCAATTAACAGGTGTGTCTTGTTAAAAGTTCATTTGGGGAATTTCTTTCCTTCTTAATGTGTTTCAGCCAATAGGTTTTGTTGTGACAAGGTAAGGGGTGGTATACAGAAGATAGCCCTATTTGGAAAAAGACCAGGTCCATATTATGGCAGAACAGCTCAAATAAGCAAAGAGAAACATTAGAGTTAACTGCACCTCAGAGTGCAGCCCATATAACTGCTTCACAGACAAGTAACAGACACATCTCATCATCAGCTGTTCAGAGGAGACTTTGTGAATCAGGCCTTCATGGTTGAATTGCTGCAAAGAAACCATCACTAAAGAACACCAATAATAAGAAGATACTTGCTTGGTCCAAGAAAAACGAGCAATGGATATTAGACCGGTGGAAATCTGTCCTTTGGTCTGATGAGTCTTAATTTGAGATTTTTAGATCCAACCGCTGTGTCTTTGTGAGACGCAGAGTGGGTGAACAGATGATCTCCGCATGTGTGGTTCCCACCATGAAGCACGGAGGAGGAAGTGTGATGGGGTGGGATTGCTTTGCTGGTGACACTGTCTGTGATTTATTTTGAATTCAAGGCACACTTAACCAGCACGGCTACCACAGCATTCTGCAATGATAAGCCATCCCATCTGGTTTGCGCTTAGTGGGATTATCATTTGTTTTTCAACAGAACAATAACCCAACACACCTACAGGCTGTGTAAGGGTTATTTGAACAAGAAGGAGAGTTATTGAGTGCTGCATCAGATGACTTGGCCTCCACAATTACCTAACCTCAATGCTATTGAGATGGTTTGGAATGAGTTGGACTGCAGAGTGAAGGGAAAGCAGCCAAAAAGTGCTCAGCATATGTGGGAACTCCTTCAAGACTGCTGGTTGACAGAATGCAAAGCTGACATCAAGGCAAAGGGTGGCTACTTTGAAAAATCTCAAACACTTTTTTGCTTACTACATGATTCCATTTGTGTTATTTCAAAGTTTTGATGTCTTCAATATTATTTTACAAAGTAGAAAATAGTAAAAAAATAATAATAATTGAATGAGTAGGTGATTCCAAACTTTTGACTGGTACTGTACATATTAAAATATTTAACATTATCAGTAATTGAATCATGTTTAGATGATCTTAGAACACATCCACGTACATAAAACCATACGTCATCAAACCGAACATATAAGAAACCTATTAGAATGTTTAATGTTATAATGTATTGAATCATTTTTGGATAATTTCTTCTCCTCGAGCATCCATGGTTGTACATACATTTGTGACAACAGATATGCGATAAAGCATATACACGTACGTAAAACCGTACGCCATCGAACAGAACAAACCCATTGCATATTAGGTGAATTCTTCATGCCTCAGAAGTAACAGTGAGGGGAACAAGCCTTTAGAGTTCCCCTTGCCTACCCCCTTCTTTTTCAAAAACGTCTGAGACAGGACCTGCTCATGTAAAGTTGGGAAAGCACATACAGGACACATGTGAGCAGGGTACTGTTAAAAATACCAAATGGACTGGACTGAGGCTTAAGACTTGAGTATTAGAAAAGACATTGATATTGTGACACACTTTGCAATAGACACACAAAAAAACAGGAAATGCAAAACAAATGTCCAAAGACTGCAATCAACTGCATTACATGTTTCAGTAATCCGTTTGAGATTGAACACAGATGACTTCCCAACATACACAGATATGCTTATCATAATGGGCATCTTGTGATGTTTGTTGTGTTGATGTTGGTTTGGTATTTTACCCATAACTGTAACTGATTTGAAGATGTATCTCCTATGTATTGGACCATGTTCCATACATGTTTTCTACTACTGAGAATGTATCATAGACCAGGCGGTGTTATGTCCTCTATGTGAGAATGTATCATAGACCAGGCGGTGTTATGTCCTCTATGTGAGAATGTACCATTGACCAGGCGGTGTTATGTCCTCTATGTGAGAATGTATCATAGACCAGGCGGTGTTATGTCCTCTATGTGAGAATGTATCATAGACCAGGCGGTGTTATGTCCTCTATGTGAGAATGTACCATTGACCAGGCGGTGTTATGTCCTCTATGTGAGAATGTATCATAGACCAGGCGGTGTTATGTCCTCTATGTGAGAATGTACCATTGACCAGGCGGTGTTATGTCCTCTATGTGAGAATGTATCATAGACCAGGCGGTGTTATGTCCTCTATGTGAGAATGTATCATAGACCAGGCGGTGTTATGTCCTCTATGTGAGAATGTATCATAGACCAGGCGGTGTTATGTCCTCTATGTGAGAATGTACCATTGACCAGGCGGTGTTATGTCCTCTATGTGAGAATGTATCATAGACCAGGCGGTGTTATGTCCTCTATGTGAGAATGTACCATTGACCAGGCGGTGTTATGTCCTCTATGTGAGAATGTATCATAGACCAGGCGGTGTTATGTCCTCTATGTGAGAATGTATCATAGACCAGGCGGTGTTATGTCCTCTATGTGAGAATGTATCATAGACCAGGCGGTGTTATGTCCTCTATGTGAGAATGTACCATTGACCAGGCGGTGTTATGTCCTCTATGTGAGAATGTATCATTGACCAGGCGGTGTTATGTCCTCTATGTGAGAATGTACCATTGACCAGGCGGTGTTATGTCCTCTATGTGAGAATGTATCATAGACCAGGCGGTGTTATGTCCTCTATGTGAGAATGTATCATAGACCAGGCGGTGTTATGTCCTCTATGTGAGAATGTAGCATAGACCAGGCGGTGTTATGTCCTCTATGTGAGAATGTACCATTGACCAGGCGGTGTTATGTCCTCTATGTGAGAATGTACCATTGACCAGGCGGTGTTATGTCCTCTATGTGAGAATGTATCATAGACCAGGCGTTGTTATGTCCTCTATGTGAGAATGTATCATAGACCAGGCGGTGTTATGTCCTCTATGTGAGAATGTACCATTGACCAGGCGGTGTTATGTCCTCTATGTGAGAATGTATCATTGACCAGGCGGTGTTATGTCCTCTATGTGATAATGTACCATTGACCAGGCGGTGTTATGTCCTCTATGTGAGAATGTATCATAGACCAGGCGTTGTTATGTCCTCTACATTATCTCCCTTGAGTGAAGGGTTTCATAGTCTTTCTCCATAATGTCTGTTATACTGTGTCAGGTAATTGTTGCTTTTTGTTCTTGCATTGATGCATTCTGCAATGCAACTGTCATATCTGCAATCTTTCATTTCATTCTCTTTAAAACTGGCTTGTGGTTTTATTGATCTCGGTCCAAATACTCAACCACGACCATGCTTAACACAGTGTGTATATTCTAACATATTAGATGTCAGAATATTCCTTGTTAAAAAATGTTGAATCATATTTAAATTTCTTCTCCTCGAGGATCCATGCTTACACATTGTGTAAGTGACAGCATAGATCAGATCAGATATGCAGTAGAACATATCCCTGTACGTAAAACTGTACATTGTTGTACATAACAAAATGGAATACAGTTAATGACAATGAACAGTAGAGGATGCTTCATGAAGGTCCGTTAAAGAGCACATTAACACAGGCTACATAAGAAATGCACGTTCTAGGCATTGGATGCCATCTTTCTTGCTTGATGTTGATATTGATTTGTGCCCGTCACTGTAATCAATTTGGAGATTCCTCTCTACAGTTCAGGCCCCATTCTATACATTCAGGACGGTGTTATGTCTTCTCTGATGTCAGATTTGAGTGAAGGGTTTCTAGTCTTCCGAAAGGGCTTCTGCTCTATATTTCCGGTGTTAGGGTGTCAGATAATCGTGTTGTTCCCTTGCATTGATGTGTTCCCTTGATTTTGTCGTCCCACAGTTGACAACCAATTGTAGTCTTGTGCTATAATATAAATCACTGTTGTCGCTTAGAGGCTTAATGGCCAACAGGAGCTATGTGATGTGATTTAGGCTTTTCGGTCTGAAGTTTTTCTTCAATGGATGAAAGTTACTGCGCTGCATGGTGCAGTGATCTGTGTTCAGTAGTCTTGTTGTCATTTCGTTATCTTCAATCTTCCTTTGACGCTGTCATTCTGTTGTGGGTAGTCTACTTCATCCTCTTTGGAATCAGATTAACTTTCTACTGCAGACAGGGAACTGAAATAATTGACTGGTAGTAGTACACAAATGTAGTAAGATGAGGAGGATGATGGTGGTTATATGATGATGATATTATTAAGCTAATGTCTACAAGTAAAGCAACAGAGACTATATACTCTTGATTGAAGATGTTTGTTGACAGTGTTTTCTGGCGTCCATTAATCTGGTATTCTTGACCTTCACCTGCAGAGATAATGGGGGATAACATTATCTACATACCTTGGCCAGTGGCCGTCTGGTCCGTGACCTTTGATTTATTTTTCCACATCTTGGAACTTTTGGTTGCTGGGTAGACTCAGCAGAATGTCTTCAGCTTTAATAGATAGAGAAACAGGTTATTCTATTTTTGGATTGAGCATTGAAAGCAATATGGTGTCACAAGACCTAAGGGAGTTAATGAGTACAGTACATATGATCCCTCTCTCTTGATTTCCATGTTATTTCTGTCCCATGATCCTGTGGGAAACCATTAAGAATGGTATTTTGTTTTATTCTCTCTGCATTTCTCTTTTATTTTGCCTCATCAGATTGAGCATTGGTTTACAGCTCGTGACTTGCCATTGACATTGATTTAACATCTGAGGTTTTTTAAGTTGCACCTGTGGTGAGGACATGAAACATGACCATGTGGGACTGTTTGTCAGGCTGCGGTAAATCTTTACTGCTTACTAAAAGTCTTCCTTTTTCTGCTGATCAACCAAGGCATTGCTTCCCAGCCCTGGTCTTCCAATACCCTCAACGGTACACAGTTTCATTGTAGCCCGGGACAACCACACCTCATTCAACTCATTGCGGGCTTGATGATTAGTTGACAAGTTGAATCAGGTGTGATTGTCCAGGGTTACAATAGAAATGTCTACTGTTGGGGGTACTGGAGGACCAGGGTTGGGAAACACTGAACCAAGGTATTATTTTAGTGTAGTGACTCAAAATTGAAGGGTAATGTATAACGCTTGTGCACCCAGTGTAGGACTTTTAAAGACGAACTGCAGGAGAGCCATAGAGAATTCGTTGTGCGAATAGTTTTCCAAATGGACCATCTACAATGTGTAATGCTTGTGTACCCAGTTTAATACCTCTAAAGACATACAGTATAGGATTGTCCATTTTAGAAATGGTCTGATTTCCTCATATTGAGAGTTATTTTCCTGCAGTGAGTATATACAAAACGTCATTGGTTAAATGTGCAGTAGATGTCACTAAGAGCACCCTTCTGGACGCTTTTATTACCCAGATGGTTTGCTACTCTAAGACAGCTGAATGTATTGCTATACCAAAATAGATAGACTGGAGGCTGCATATAATGGCTCTGATGTCTAATGGATATGAAGGGGTTCACATAAAGTGGTTTTACAGTAAAACTTAAATTAATAGCCTTGGTATTTATTTGCTTCAATCGGTAATCACAACCAGCGCTTATTAGAAACATGATTCTATTTGAGCCGTGCGTCTATTTCCTTAATGCAGACAGCTTTTGCACAATAAAATGTTGAAAAGACTACCACACTGTTTATTGTGACCAATATTAACAGTATAAAATGTATAATACAACATATATCTCAGATCAGACTTGCAGATCAGACTTGCTGCCTATCATACACCCCGGGTTTCACACTTCAGCACCATGGAGAGTGTGTGCCGATAAACAATTCATTTAGACCCTGTGTTTATTCATTTAGACCCTGTGTTTATTCATTTAGACCCTGTGTTTATTCATTTAGACCCTGTGTTTATTCATTTAGACCCTGTGTTTATTCATTTAGAACCTGTGTTTATTCATTTAGACCCTGTGTTTATTCATTTAGACCCTGTGTTTATTCATTTAGAACCTGTGTTTATTCATTTAGACCCTGTGTTTATTCATTTAGACCCTGTGTTTATTCATTTAGACCCTGTGTTTATTCATTTAGACCCTGTGTTTATTCATTTAGACCCTGTGTTTATTCATTTAGACCCTGTGTTTATTCATTTAGACCCTGTGTTTATTCATTTAGACCCTGTGTTTATTCATTTAGACCCTGTGTTTATTCATTTAGACCCTGTGTTTATTTGAAACAAGCATTTACTTGCTGAAATGTGTGTCGATCCCCGGCTATTGAACTGGACAGGCAGCTATTTGAGACTGTGTTTAATTGAAGTTATACAGTATTGATGCAAAGCAGGGCTCTCAAACCCTGCTCTAAGAAAGCTACCCTCTTATAGGTTTTCACCCCCCCCCCCCCCAAAAAAAAGAGCTGGTGTTGCATTAATATAGTGTTGTATTTTATATAGTGTTGTATTTAATATAGTGTTGTATTTAATATAGTGTTGTATTTAATATAGTGTTGTATTTAATATAGTGTTGTATTTAATATAGTGTTGTATTTAATATAGGCTATCTCAATAAACAATAATAAAAGCGTGACATTTTTCACATGAAAAAAAAGGGGCACTGGAGAGAAAAGGTTGGGAACGCCTGCTCCTGGTGGTACCAGACCAGGTGGCTTTCTGTAGGAAACTCTATTTAACAGTTTTTCCCTCACATCCTAAGTGTTCCCCGATGGTAGAATCTTATTCCTCCTTTGGCTGGCAGCCTCTAGATTGAGCGGCAATATGTTTGCTCAAAGGAATGTGATGTTGACATGGTTTGAGGTGTCCCTGCACTTGTTGAGGTCTCAACTAAATCTTGGGTTGGAAAAAAGGAAGCGCACAGGCTAATGCTGGAACTGTCATAAATAGAAGGCTTTGAAATATTTAAATGTAGCAAGTGTGTTGGTATGTAACCAGTAGGCTACTGTAGTTAGGATAGGTTATAAACAACCATGGAAAAGGATACACGTCAAAGTTGAAATATTAGAGGTTTCAGGATTGGTGGATAGCTTGAAACAAGAAACAACATTTTTATCATGCAAGCCTAATTGTTACTTTGTCGTACAGTCAACTTGTGGTTTATTTTCATGTTTATTTGAATATTGAAAATGGTTTGGGATTTCAAACTATTAGTGTTACTTTTACTGCATAACAATGTAGGTCATGTTAAACTTGGCCGTATGGTGGGTCTGTCACATGGAGTCAGGAAATCTGAGTTCAAAACTGACTCTATAAAGATACGTTAAGATTTTGATTTAATATCTGAGGAAATTCAACACGGCTTGTTATACATATGTATGATATTCTAGGGTTTCCTAGTCGAGGCCTTTCGAAGAAGAGCATGTTACAGTACATTGTCATATGATACATCACATGTCACTTAAACTATGATCATCCTATCACAAATGTCATGATATGCCATAAATCACATTTGACCTGTGTGATGAGTAAGCCCAACTAAAACCTGCTCAAAATAGAATATTCAGTAATTTCTCTCTGGAAGTTCTTAATTAAAATATAAACAATTGTAGATGTTTAATTCAGTTAAATTCCAAGGCCATCATTAAAAGTAAAGCATTATTATGATGTCAAAATACTACCCATTATGTAGTTTTAGGATTTGGTTTACCCCATATTTCAATCCCGTCATTCTGACACTACTAAAACAACCACACATGGGTCCCAACACCACTTAACAGAGTTGATAAAAATACTAATCCCATTACCAGGTGGTTGGTGTCTTCTAAATAAAGTGTTAATCTTGGGAACATTGATGGTGCATAGTGTGAATTAGCAGTTTTTCAAAGCTACCCCTCTCTTGGCGCTCAGGCAGTTGAAAATGAGCCACTTGGCCAGTGACTGACAGGACACTTAGTGCCAGCCTCCACGCCACAGCAGGGGTCGTTATTTATGGGACCATGTGGCTCACAGTGCACCTTAATGTTAACGCAGCCACCTGCTTATGTGACCAGGGCTGGAATACTGTTCTTAATGCCCGGAGTGCAGTGTTTAATGACCTAGCCATTATTGAAATAACTTAAGGTGGGTCATGGTCAGGTTCAAAAAGCCTGGAAAGGGCAAAACTTCAGGGGTTCTGGATCAAAAAAGGGCTTAGGTGTTGGAAGTGGCAGGGAGGCGTGGTAATGGGCACGGTCGGCCCGTCAGCGCGGCTGAATTTTAGGGCACATTTTAGAGGGCCGCATCATGAGAGAAAATGTTGCATTTTTAAGCCAATTTACTGCGAATCTAAACATTTCTCCATGTAGTTGAGATACATTTGTGCAGTTTTAAAGCTATTTTCCTCCAATTCTTCATATTTGCCATCGAACTGAGAGAAAATGTTGCACTTTTAAAACGAATTTCCTGCAATTCTAAGTATTTTGTCATGGGCAATTCTGTGTTATTTAGCTCAAACATAACAACAAAACCAATTGTGCTAAATTCATTGTTTATGGAATTTTCAATTCTCCCTGGCTGTATAGCTTTTATTTTACTTATTGCTATTCCCAATATTCCCCCAAAATATTTAGGTCCATTATCTTTTCTATATACTTTACATCTGGTTTTAAGTCGTTTAAGTTTACACTGAAAAAAAAATTCCATCCTGAAAATGTATTTAAAAAATATAATAATAAAAATATAAAACAAAAAAATAATTATACATATATATATATATATATATATATATATATATATATATATATATATACATATATATATATATATATTATATATATATATATATATATATATATATATATTGCACTGTTTGGATTAAAAGCTCCCGCATACTAGATTCAGCTTGCTCCTAGCCGCTTGCTCCTAGCTAGGAAAATCAAAAAAAGAAAGATAAATCAAGAAATCTGTAATTGTAACATTTTTGCTGAGGAGGTCTTAGTCGTGAAATGTTACATCTAACAAGCTGACCACACTGCCCACGTCGCATGTGCAAGCGTTGCAAAAATAAATGTATACATACTTTATTCAATCATTGCACCCACACTGCTCGTGTGCGTCAACGAGCGTTTGCGTAGCCATGCACTAAAATAGAACTTTGGTTCTAGTTGTAACGCTTGACGATCTGCAAGTCCAGCCTCTCCCATCTCTTCCCTGTTTTTTAGGAGCATATACCCACGTGGGTGATTAACTGAGGTCCAGACTCCAGTCCAGTTGGTGGTGGTAATGCACCTTAAAGTTGGTTGCCAACCGCCATATGAAGTCCAACAAAGAAGAAGAAGCCTGAAGGAGGAGAGATTACTGGAAACGAACTCGTTTTACCCTTTTATCGGTGGATTCGTTGTCGGAGTAGAGGACCTTGTGCATTTCAAATAAAATAACAACCCATTTTGTATATCCCAGGACAACAGTAAGCACCAGTGTTGCATTTTTCCAACACCAGTCTATGACGACGTATGTTATAAAGGATGCATAAGCCTTGAGGGCAGCATACTGTAGGCATTCAGCACGATTGGGTCAGGGGGATCAGGGATGTAAAGTTAATCATGTTTTACCAATTGACAATCAAATGTTTGCCAATGGCAGCAAGTAATACTGCTCACTCAAATAGCTAAATGGATCAATTTATCCTGTATTGGATTGTAATTACCTTGTATGCTCTCGTATTAATATTCGTACGCATTAGAATACCCACTAATTATATAATGAGGTCAACTATGTAAACTAGAGGTATGATCATACTCTTAAAATAAATTGAGTGTGACTCCTCTCCTTGTGACTGCAAAATCTCATGTCATGACAATTAAACCCTGCAGTGCAATTCATTACTATGAATTAATTATTAACTTTAATGTCTTTAATTAACATTCATCAACATTTTTCTCTTCGTGAGCACTCTTCGTGAGCATACAACTTAGGAAGCTATGAAATATATATTAAAAAAAATCTTATACCGTCTGAGATTTTTATATTCAACAGCAATTACACAAAAAAATATATAAATTAACGTAATACTTGCACGTTTTATTCTACAGGGCTCTTTAAGTAATGTGAAATAGAATGCAATATGAATGAGCAGACTTTCAGAGTAGGACAACTTCTTTGATATGCCATAATACATTACAGGTCCTATTGAAGGGCAAAAAATGACTTAAGTCCCTCTTCAGCCACAGCACAGGGAGCTGTTGTGATAAGGACTATGGCCAAGTCGCCACAATTAACACCTCCGTTTAAGCCTTGCTGCTAAGGATGAGATGGACGATGGACTTACCTCTCAGCACACTCAGTTGTGATCCTCTCCAGCCGTGCTTCTTCCCAGTCTGATATTCGAGTGCAGCCTCACAGGTCTACAAGCTAATAAATCCTTTTAGGAATGCCAGTGATTCTGCAACAAGCCTCCTCGTTCTCAGAGTGCCTGCCAAGCAAGGGATTGCCTATTTGTTTTTGGCTGAAATGGCAACCCCTGCGAGGGGAGGGGATATTCACCCCAGCTTAATTATTTATGACAGCTAACTTGTGGTCCTCTGTAGCTCAGTTGGTAGAGCATGGCTCTTGCAACACCAGGATAGTGGGTTTGAATTCCGGGACCACCTGTATGTAAGATGTATGACTGGAAGTCGCTTTGGATAAAAGCATCTGCAAAATGGCATTTATTATTATTATGATGATGATTATTATTATTATAATAAATGTACTGTTTGCAGATGCTTGTTATTTAATGTTCCCTTAAAGTGTAGTTTCTTCAGGAAATGATGCATCAGACTGAAACTAGTGAGTGTATTTTCTCGTCTCTTAGCTGATCTGTCTCGGTTGACGTTATGGATGGTGCCAATGCAAACATGGGAGTATTGATAAAAAGGTTGGTAAGGAAACAGTTGGGGCTACTTTTGTCTGCAAAGAGATCATGCTTATGTTTCTTAAAATGAATCATTTTGTATCATGTGAAAGGGATGGTCTCTGTGACAGACCAAACACAGCATTGACTTGATGATGTACTAATAAATCTGGTTTGGATAAAATGGTGTACGCTATTGCAATTACTGTAGATGCAAGCCAATCAAGATGCATGCTCCTCTTCTTTGATTTGGCACTACGATGCGAGAAGTGGATCTTAGCAATTGTGCCTATAACAAGTTGTGAGAGTCAGCTCTTTGCCTCTGTGGTGCCCTAATGGAGTACAGTTTGTGAGGTGATTGTCTGCAGGTGCCAGAGAGGTTAATGTAGTAAAACTCAAGGTTGCCAGTGAGTTGGAATTTAATTTGGGATTTAACAACCACATTACAACCTATTGTGCTATTTATTGACACGTGAGTGTGGATGGTCTCCAGTAAAAGAGGAAAGTTCATTGGACGTGCTAATCATAATTCTAATCTTATAAAACGGGCACACTGTCAGGAGAGGACCTGGCTTAACATGTTGTTAGCAGAGGAGTCATGTCTTTTCTGGGCTTGTTTTATGAGGTAGTAATTTAGCCAAAGGTTACCCTAAAGCCTGTGTATGTTGCATCATGTTCACCTTAAGATCTGGGATGATAACAGGTCTACACTGCTGCAAAAGGTCATAGGCTAGACTGAAGAAGTCAGGTGAAATAGAGGAGCCATCATTGGAAAATATAGACCGACTGAATTAGAGCCTCTACAGACTCAAGAAAACGACCTTAAAAACCTTTTAAAGGAAAGGCCCCTTTTTTTCAATTTTCGCCTAAAATGACATACCTAAATCTAACTGCCTGTAGCTCTGGCCCTGAAGCAAGGATATGCAAATTCTTGGTACCATTTGAAAGGAAACACTTTGAAGTGTGTGGAAATGTGAAAGGAATGAAGGAGAATATAACACATTAGATCTAGTAAAAGATAATACAAAGAAAAAACCAACTGTTTTTAAAAACATTTTTGTGTACCATCATCTTTGAAATGCAAGAGAAAGGCCATAACGTATTATTCCAATTTAGATGTTGGCCACTAGGTGGCAGCAGTGTATATGCAAAGTTTTAGACTGATCCAATGAACCATTGCATTTCTATTAAAAATGTTGTATCAAGACTGCCCAAATGTGCCTAATTTGTTTATTAATAACTTTTCATTTTCTAAACTGTGCATTCTCCTCAAACAATAGGATGGTATTATTTCACTGTAATAGCTACTGTAAATTGGACAGTGCAGTAAGATGAACAAGAATTTAAGCTTTCTGCCAATATCAGATATGTCTATGTCCTGTGAAATGTTCTTGTTACTTTCAACCTCATGCTAATCACATTAGCCTACGTTAGCTCAAGGGACCCACCAATCCTGGAGAAATTAAAGGATGAATTTACTTTTTGTACAACCTCATCTGTATATCGTATGCAAAAGGCATGTTATAGAACTGTCCAGACATTTTTATTCGATTTGACTTTTTTTAAATTTTATTTTCAAACCCTTTTTCATCATATCCAATTGGTAATTACAGTCTTGTCCCATTGTGCATCTCACGTACCGACTCAGGAGAGGCAAAGGTCGAGAGGCGCTCAGCCGCCCAGCCGCAGTGCTTCTTGACACAACGCACGCTTAACCCGGAAGCCAGCCGCACCAATGTGTCGAAAGAAACACCATACACCGGGCGACTTTGTCAGGGTGCATGCGCCCGGTCCACTAGAGGAGTCGCTAGAGCGTAATGGGAATAGGACATCCCGGTTGGCCAATCCCTCCCCTAACCTGGACGACGGTGGGCCAATTGTGCATCGCCTCATAGGTCTCCTGGTCGCGGCCGGCTGCCCAACCATGATCTGTAGTAAAGCAGCTAGCACTGCGATGCAGTGCCTTAGACCACTGCGCCACTTGGGAGGCCTGATTTGACTTGTTTTCGTGAAACGTACCTCAACCACCGATTTTTACTTCCTGATCCTCGTTCTGCAGTATGGATGCCAAAATCAAACATTTACAAAAGCTCCCAAAAACACCCTTTTCGAAATGGATACGCCCTCAGTATAGTGATGTAGGTCTCTTGATGTTGTACACATGAAATTGTGTAATTCAGAACTTTATCCACAACATGATATAAAATTGTTTTAGTGCAGGTTGGGGGTATACTGACAAACCCGGCCTGCACAGCTGTATAGGCGAAACTGCTTTATTTCTTAATACATATCTTTGTAGATGACACAACATGGATTGCAAGCAACTTTCAACATCTGAAACGTGCTGGATACAATCACAATCATGCAATCAATAACTGGTTGGAAATTACAGTAGAATGAAGGAACTGGTTGGAACTTACAGTAGAATGAAGGAACTGGTTGGAACTTACAGTAGAATGAAGGAACTGGTTGGAACTTACAGTAGAATGAAGGAACTGGTTGGAACTTACAGTAGAATGAAGGAACTGGTTGGAACTTAGAATGCAGGAACTGGTTGGAACTTACAGTAGAATGAAGGAACTGGTTGGAACTTACAGTAGAATGAAGGAACTGGTTGGAACTTACAGTAGAATGAAGGAACTGGTTGGAACTTACAGTAGAATGAAGGAACTGGTTGAAACTTAGAATGCAGGAACTGGTTGGAACTTAGAATGCAGGAACTGGTTGTTACATCGAATTCAGGCACTGGTTGTAACTTAGAAAGCAGGAACTAGTTGGAGAAGAGGTATTCGGAGTGGACTTCTAGTCCAATTCAGGAGGCGTGCACACCATCCACCATACTCGTTAATGTTCAGTCCCTGGACAATAAAGTAAACAAGCTCAGGGTGACGATCTCCTTCCAGACATCATGGACTCTTACATACTCTGTTTCACAGAATCATAGCTCTCTCCAGATATACTGTCCCCATCCATACAGCCGGGTTCTCAGTACATTGCACAGGCAGGATTTAAAAATATACATTTAACTAGTCCAGGCAGTTAAGAACAAATTCTTATTTTCAATGATGGCCTAGGAACAGTGGGTTAACTGCCTTGTTCAGGGGCAGAACAACAGATTTTTACCTTGTCTGCTCAGGGATTTGATCTTGCAACCTTTCGGTTACTAGTCCAACACTCTAAACACTAGGCTACCTGCTGCCCCAAATAAAGATCTCTCCGGAAGAAGAAAGGTGGAGGTGTATGTTTCAAGATTAACTACTCATGGTGTGATTGTGATAACGTACAGGAACTCAAGTCCTTTTGCTCACCCGACCTAGAATGTCTCACAATCAAATGCCGACCGTATTACCTCTAAAGAGAGCTCTCTTCGGTTATAGTTACATCCGTGTATATCCCCCCTCAAGCCGATACTACGGCGGCCCTCAAGGAACTACACTGGACTTTGTGCAAACTGGAAACCACATATCCTGAGGTCGTATTTATTGTAGCTGGGGACTTTAACAAATCAAATTTGAGGAAAATACTACCGAAGTTCTATCAACGCATTACCTGCAGTACCTGCTGCTCTCGCGTTAAAAACTCTCGACCACTGTTACTCTCTCTTCAAAAACTCTCGACCACTGTTACTCTCCCTTCCAGGATGACTACAAGGTCCTCCCCTCCGTTCAGAAAATCATATCACGACTCCATTCTGCTTCCTATAGGCATAAACTCAAACAGGAAGTATCCATGCTAAGTTCTCTTCAATGCTAGTCTGACCAATCAGAATCCATGCTTCAAGATTGTTTTGATCACGCGGACTAGGACACGTTCCGGGTTGCCTTTAAAAATAACATGGACGTATTCACTGACAAGGTGACTGAATTCATCAGGAACTATAGAAGGGATGTTTTTCCCACTGAGACTATTAAAACCTACCCAAACCAAAAACCGTGGAAAAATGGCAGCATTTGCACATAATTGAAAGCGTGAACCACCGCATTTAACCAAGGCAAGGTGACTGGGAATATGGTTGAATACAAACAGTGCAGTTATGCCCTATGTAAGGCAATCAAACAGGCAAAATGTCAGTACAGAGACAGTGGAGTTGCTGCTCAGACACAAGATGTAAAGTTGAAGTCGGAAGTTTACATACACTTAGGTTGGAGTCATCAAAACTCATTTTTCAACCACTACACATATTTCTTGTTAACAAACTATAGTTTTAGCAAGTCGTTTAGGACATCTACTTTGTGCATGACACAAGTCATTTTTCCAACAATTGTTTACAGACAGATTATTTCACTTATAATTCACTGTATCACAATTCCAGTGGGTCAAAAGTTTACATACACTAAATTGAGAGTGCCTTTAAAAAACAAGTCTGGTTCATCCTTGGGAGCAATTTCCAAATGCCTGAAGGTACCACGTTCATCTGTACAAACAATAGTACGCAAGTATAAACACCATGGGACCAGGCAGACGTCATACCGCTTAGGAAGGAGACATGTTCTGTCTCCTAGAGATGAATGTGCGTTGGTGCAAAAAGTGCAAATCAATCCCAGAACAACCGCAAAGGGCCTTGTGAAGATGCTGGAGGAAACAGGTACAAATGTATCTATATCCACAGTAAAATATATCTATATCCTATATTGACATAACCTGAAAGGCCGCTCAGCAAGGAAGAAGCCACTGCTCAAAAACCGCAATAAAAAAGGCAGACTATGGTTTGCAACTGCACATGGGGCCAAATATTGTACTTTTTGTAGAAATGTCCTCTGGTCTGATGAAACAAAAATAGAACTGTTTGGCCATCGTTGTGTTTGGAGGAAAAAGAGGGAGACTTGCAAGCCGAAGAACACCATCCCAACCGTGAAGCACGTGGGTGGCAGCATCATGTTGTGGGCCCCTCCTGCTGCAGGAGGGGCTGGTGCACTTCACCAAATAGATGGCATCATGAAGAGGGAAAATTATGTGGATATATTGAAGCAACATCTCAAAACATCAGTCAGGAACTTAAAGCTTGGTCACAAATGGGTCTTCCAAATGGGCAATGACCCAAAGCATACTTCCAAAGTTGTGGCAAAATAGCTTAAGGACAACAAAGTCAAGGTATTGGAGTGGCAATCACAAAGACCTTACCTCATATACCTTACCTCATATATCTCAGGTATCTGGTGTGTTTCGGACATATTAAATCTTTCCCTATCCCAGTCTGCTGTCCCCACTTGATACAAGATGTCCACCATTGTTCCTGTACCCAAGAAGGTAACTTAACTAAAAGACTATCACCCCGTAGCAATCCCTTCTGTTATCATGAAGTGCTTTGAGAGGCTAGTTAAGGCTCATATCCCCTCCACCGTACCTGACCCCTAGACCCACTTCAATTTGCATACCACCCCAATAGATCCACAGACGCTGCAATCGCCATCGCACTGTACAATGGTATCTGGACAAGAGGAATACCTATGTAAGAATGCTGTTCATTGACTACAGCTCAGGCTTCAACACTGTTAACTTCTTATGGGCAGGTGAGACGGTAGCATCCCACTTGGCCAACATCCGGTGAAATTGCAGAGCGCGAAATTCAAACGACAGAATTATAAATATTTAACTTTCATAAAATCACAAGTGTAATACATCAAGATAAAGCTTAACTTCTTGTTAATCCAGCAGCTGTGTCAGATTTCAAAAAGGCTATACGGCGAAAGCACACCATGCGATAATCTGAGGACAGCGCTCTGCATACAAAGCATGAAAAACATTTTTCAACCAGGCAGGTGCGCCACGAAAGTCAGAAATAGCGATGTAATAAATGCCTTACCTTTGATGATAGTCTTCTGTTGGCACTCCAAAAGGTCCCAGATACATCACAAATGGTCCTTTTGTTCAATAATGTCACTCTTTATATCCATAAAAACTCAGTTTAGCTGGCGCGCTTCCATCAATAATCCACCCAGTTTCCCTCCATCAAAATGCATTCAAAATGAATCCCAAACGTTACTAAAAAACTTTACCAAACAAATCAAACAACGTTTATAATCAAACCTTAGGTACCCTAATATGTAAATAAACAATACAATTTAACCTCTACCGAGCACCTACCCCGGGTCCGGGAGCACCCCCCACCCCCCCACACACTGATTAGCATCGCTAGCATAGCGTCACAATTAAATAGTAGCATCTAAATATCATTAACCTGTCTAGCACCGGGGTGCCGCTAGCGGCACACCCCCCCCACCCCCACTGAAAAGGCAGAGCCGCGAAATTCAAAAAAAATATTTTTTTAAATATTTAACTTTCACACATTAAAGTCCAATACAGCTAATGAAAGACACAGATCTTGTGAATCCAGCCAACATGTCCGATTTTTTAAATGTTTTACAGGGAAGACACAATATGTAAAGATGTAAATCTATTAGCTAAACACATTAGCATAATCCACCATTTTTTCTTTGTCCACCAACACCAGTAGCTATCACCAATTCGGCTAAACTAAGATATTGATAGCCACCCACCAAGAAAAAACCTCCTCAGATGACAGTCTGATAACATATTTATGGTATAGGATAGGTTTTGTTAGAAAAATGTGCATATTTCAGGTAGATGTCATAGTTTACAATTGCACCCACCATCACAAATGGACTAGAATAATTACAATGAGCAACGTGTTTACCTAACTACTAATCATCAAACATTTCGTAAAAATACACAGCATACACTAATCGAAAGACACCGATCCTGTGAATACAGACAATATTTCAGATTTTCTAAGTGTCTTACAGCGAAAACACAATAAATCGTTATATTAGCATAGCACATGTGCAAACATTACCCCAGCGTTGATTCTAGCCAAAGAGAGCGATAACGTAAACATCGCCAAAATATATTAATTTTTTCACTAACCTTCTCAGAATTCTTCAGATGACACTCCTGTAACATCATATTACAACATACATATAGAGTTTGTTCGAAAATGTGCATATTTAGCCACCAAAATCATGGTTAGACAATGAGAAAAGTAGCCCAGCTGGTCAGAAAATGTTCGTGCGCCATATTAGACAGTGATCTAGTCGTATACATAAATACTCATAAACATGACTAAAAAATATAGGGTGGACAGCGATTGATAGACAATTTAATTCTTAATACAATCGCGGAATTAAATTTTTTAAATTATCCTTACTTTTCAATACAGTTTGCGCCAAGCGAAGCTAAGTCAAAAAAAATGGCGTCCTAAGCCACTAACATTTTTCGACAGAAACACGATTTATCATAATAAATTGTTCCTACTTTGAGCTGTTCTTCCATCAGAATCTTGGTCAAAGAATCCTTTCTTGGGTCTAATCGTCTTTTGGTCGAAAGCTGTCCTCTTGCCATGTGGAAATGCACATTGCGTTCGGCATGAATTGGAACGGTGCCCAGAGATTCACAGTGGCTCAGAAATAAATGTCCCAAAATCGCACTAAACGGATATAAATTGCTATAAAACGCTTTAAATTAACTACCTTATGATGTTTTTAACTCCTATAACGAATAAAAATATGACCGGAGAAATATAACTGGCTACACTAATGCTTGGAAAAACAGTAGGTCGGTATCCTCCGCGCGCATGACGCACCAAGAAAAGAGTTCCTACCTACAGGGTTTTTTCATTTATAGTGGCTGTGATTGGGCAATCGATACCATTCAAAGCGTCATCACGTAAAGGCATCCAGGGGAAGACGTAAGCAGTGTCCGTATACTCATAGGAATAACAGTGGCCTTAAAACTGACTCCAGAACAGGGGCCAAAATGTGTGAAATCTGACTCCATGTCAGGGAAATTGCTGTAGAATGAGTTCTGTTCCGCTTAGAGACAAAATTTCAACGCCTATAGAAACTATAGACTGTTTTCTATCCAATAATAATAATAATATGCATATTGTACGATCAATAATTTTGTAGGAAGCCGTTTCAAAAATTACACGATTTCCATAAATAGTGACAACAGCACCCCCTATCCTTAACAGGTTAAATCACAAGTCCAAGACACCTAATGAAAGATACAGATCCTGTGAATAAAGCCACCATTTCAGATTTTTATAATGTTTTACAGGGAAGACACAATATGTAAATCTATTAGCTAAACACGTTAGCAAAAGACACAATTTTTTTACTCCAACAGTTTTTTCCTGCGTCAGTAGCTATCACTAATTCGACTAAATAAAAATATATATAGCCACTAACCAAGAAACAACTTCCTAAGATGACAGTCTGATAACATATTTATGGTATAGCATAGTTTTTTTTTTTTAAATGTGCATTTTTCAGGTATAAATCACAGTTCTACTTTGCAGCTGCAAACTGAAATAGTGCCGACGCAGCCAGAACAATTACAGAGACCAACGTCATATAACTAATTACTTGTCTTAAAACATTTCAGAAAAAATACACAGCGTACAGATATTGAAAGCCCAACATCTGGTGAATCCAAACAATATTTCTGATTTATTAAATGTTTTATAGCGAAAACAAAATGTAGCGCTAAATTAGCATAGCCACGCCAGCCAGAACCAGCTGGGCGCCCCCGACCAGTTCACATGCACGACAGATATATGAAATAACATCGTAAATTGGGTCTTACTATTGCTGATCTTTCATCAGAATGTTGATCAAGGTGTCCTTAGTCCTGATGAGTCGTTTAATCCATTCATAATGGCAACTTTCCCTCTTCATTTCGCATAGGTACTGGTCGACTGGCACAGCTCTGTCCAAAGTAAAAAAAACTCACAGAACGGAACACGGCAAAACTCCCGAAAAAATTCAAATAATCTGATTAAACTATATTGAAAAAACATACATTAAGATGATATGGTCACATGTATCAAACAAACTTCGAGACGGAGATAGTTTTCATCCGTAACGGCAGCAAAACTGTAGACAATCGCACCTCCAAATCGCGCGATTCAGAGAACCGGAAGTTGTCGGTCACGCCAAAGAAATAGGTCTTATTTCACGTCAGTACAAGATAAACAAAAAATTTCTCCTCTGACGTCCTCTTGACACCCAGAGGAAGACGAATGAAGTGTGTTTCGGGTCATAGGTGGCGTGACCATATATAGGCAGAGCGTTGAAGCGAGCATACACATCTTGCATTCTTCTTCTTGGTCAGGGAAAGTGCTGTCAAATGACTTCTGTTTCACTCAGAGACAAAATTGAAACGGTTTTAGAAACTATAGATTGTTTTCTATCCAATGGTATTAATTATATGCATATAGTAAGAGCAATAATTGAATAAGAGGCAGTTTAATCTGTAGAGGAAATTATGCTAATGCGAAAACAGCACCCCCTGTATTCTCAAGAAGTTAAGAAAGAGAATCGTTATTGTGTTAACCGGAGAAAAATACCAAAGAAAACGCTCTCTTCCACGTGCTTGGAAACACTACAGCCAAAATGGGAGCCACCTAGAAAACAAACATTTCTGGCTAATTTTTTACAAAAACCAGCATGAAACTCTTTCTAAAGACTGTTGACATCTAGTGGAAGCCCTGGAACTGCAATCTGGGAGGATTTCGCCTTATAATAAAAGTGACAGCCATTGAAAACAGTGGTAGGCTGAACCTTTTTGGGGGGGGATGGTTTGTCCTCGGGGTTTCGCCTGCCATATCAGTTCTGTTATACTCACAGACATACTTTTAACAGTTTTAGAAACTTTAGTGTGTTTTCTATCCAAATCTACCAATTATATGTGAGTAACAGGCAGTTTACTTTGGGCACGCTTTTCATCCGTATGTGAAAATACTGCCCCCTACTCAAGAGAGGTTAAGTAATACCCTCCAAGCTCATTATCAAGCTCAGAGCCCTGGGTCTGAACCCCTCCCTGTGTAACTGGGTCCTGGACTTCCTGACGGGCCTCCCCCAGGCGGTGAAGGTAGGAAACAATACCACTTCGCTGATCACAAGGGTGTGTGCTCAGCCCCCTCCTGTACTCCCTGTTCACCCATGACTGCGTTGCAATGCACGCCTCCAACTCAATCATCAAGTTTGCAGATGACACAACATTATTAAGCCTAATTACCAACAATGACTAGACAGCCTACAGGTAGGAGGTGAGGACCCTGGCGGAGTGGTGCCAGGAAAAGAACCTCTCCCTCAACGTCAACAAAACAAAAGAGCTGATCCTGGACTTCTGGAAACAGCACAGGGAGCACACCCCTATCTACATCGATGGGACCACAATGGAGAAAGGGAGAAGCTTCAAGTTCCTCTGCGTACACATCACTGACAATCTGAAATGGTCCAACCACACAGACAGTATGGTAAAGAAGGTGCAATAGCGCCTCTTCAACCTCAGGAGGCTGAATAAATTCTATTCGACACCTAAGACCCTCACAAACTGTTACAGATGCATTGAGAGCATCCTGTCAGGCTGTATCACCGCCTGGTATGACAACTGCACCGCACGTAACCGCAGGGCTCTCCAGAGGGTGGTGCGGTCTGCCCAACGAATTACTGGCAGAAACACTGCCTGGCCTCCAGGACACCTACAGCCCCCGATATCACAGGAAGGCCAAAAAGATAATCAAGGACATCAACCACCTGTCACGCCCTGACCTTAGAGATCCATTTTATGTCTCTATTTTGTTTTGGTCAGGGCGTGTGTTGGGGTGGGCATTCTATGTTTTGTGTTTCTATGATTTTCTATTTCTATGTTTTGGCCGGGTATGGTTCTCAATCAGGGACAACTGTCTATCGTTTTCTCTGATTTGGAACCATACTTAGGTAGCCTTTTTTCCCACCTGTCTTTGTGGGAAGTTGACTTTGTGTAGGGCACATTGCCTTTTGAGCTTCACGGTTTGTTTTTTGTGGTGTTTATTGTTTTGTTCGGCGTCTTTTCCAAATAAAGAGAAAATGTACGCTCACCACGCTGCACCTTGGTCCTCTTCTTTTCACGGCCGTGACACCACCCAAGCCACGGCCTGTTCACCCCGCTATCATCCAGAAGTAGAGCTCAGAACAGGTGCATCAAAGCTGGGACCGAGAGACTGAAAACCAGCTTCTATCTCAAGGCCATCAGACTTTTAAATAGCCATTCTATCTCAAGGCCATCAGACTTTTAAATAGCCATCACTAGCCCGGCCTCCACCAAGTACCCTGCTCTGAACTTAGTCACTGTCACTAGCCAGCTACAACCCGGTTACTCAACCCTGCACCTTAGAGGCTGCTGCACTATGTACATATACATGGAATCACTGGTCACTTTAATAATGGAACACTGTTCACTTTAATGTTTACATGCTGTTATACTAATTTAATATGTATGTATTGTATTCTAGTCAATGCCACTCTGACATTGCTTGTCCTAATATTTATATATATTTTTTATTACATTATTTTACTTTTAGATTTGTGTGTATTGCTATGAATTGTTAGATACTACCGCACTTTTGGAGCTAGGAACACAAGCATGCTTAACATCTGCTAAATATGTGTATGCGTGATTTGATGTGATTTGAACTTAGAACACAGGAACTGATTGGAACTTAAAACCACTAGGAGTCATTCTTGTATCTTTATTGTATTCTTAGCAATGACACAGTTATGCTGGGTCCAAGCACGATTGACAGTGTGTTGTGCATATTTCAGGCGACAAAATAATAGTTGGTGTTTGACACAGGAAAGTTGACCGGACACAGGCATGGGAAGCTGAGCTGAGAAGGTTGACATTACAGAAGGCATTTACTTCAGGGGCCACACAGGGTCAAGGGTTAATACGTTTCCTTCACAAATCAATTCTGCATCAACTCACACCCCACATTTCCTGTCCATTGCTTTTTCCATCCAGTTGTTAACATATTTTTACCAAAAAAATAAAGGAAAGGGAGGAAGCCTATAACCAGTTATTGCTACTTACTTAAATGCAGGCAAAATTCTTTTGAGTTATTAGGTTCAAAATCAGATTGACAGTACACTGAAGCTCAAATAGCCGACAGTTAGGATAACTTGCTTTCACTATTAGGAGTTTGACTTACATTTCCATGAATCACCTTAACTTTAATAATGTTGTATTACTGTATTACTGTATTTACTGTATTTAAAACAACTGTAAAATACAATGCAAATACAGTGAACTTATTCTTGTCCACCAGTTTGTATGATTGTAAATGTCAAAGCCTGTTACATTGCTATGCTATTGTCATGTAGAAAGTTTACACTTTCTGAAACTTGAAACCACCCCAGGACCAAATGTACATAAGGTCAAACTCAGTCATGCCTATGAATCCTTCTAATTTATTACCTTCCATTATAAACTCTCAATATTCCCCGAAAGAACACGACTGCATGCTAGCAGTAAAAGAGGTATGTGAAGCCGTGTAACAGTTGGCAAAACAATACCAGGGTGTGTGCACCCATGGACTATTTTATGGAGGGGGGGGGGGGGGGGGGGGTTCACAGTGGACAGCCTAGGCAATGGACACCATGTGAGTGGCCTATGGAATATTGATTTCAAATTGCATGCGTCTTAAATTATGGGAATCTCTTCTGTTGCCTCTGTCTCTCTTAAGTCTTGAGAGTCAACAAGAGAACACATCTAGGATTGGATTGTCAAGTTTCTGTCAAACAAAAGTTGGAAAAACTCATTGCAGGCCTATTTACAGTATGAATAAGTCATTACATAATCTCTTTCAACACACACTACTGTATCTCAAACCACTATTGATATAATTTTTTTACCAGAAGACTAAAGAACATGCCTACTCTCTAAGGATATAATCAACATGCATCCATGTTAGCTCTCTGCAGTGTTTCTGGTTGCTCTGGGCAATCTGACAGTCTTTGCGAAGCAGAACTTGAGGACTGTGGAACCACTTCACTCTGAAAGACAATGAAAAGACAGATTATAGTTTAAAAACATTATTTTACACATCATGTGAACATGCTATATTTCAATGTAGCACAGTAAGACATTTATTTTTTATACCGTTGACTGTGAGTTTGGTGGAGCACTCTGCCCTGCCCAAGGCATTGTCTGCAATGACTTTGTACTCTCCAGTGTCCTTGGGTCCAACCCTCAGTATGAGCATGGAGCAGACTCCACAGGTGTTGGTGATAAGATAGTTGGTGTTGGTGTTGAGGCTGATATTGTTGCGGTACCATGTGACATGAGGTGTTGGGTCCCCTCTGACAGCACAGCTCATGTAGCACTCGTAGCTCTCAGGGGTGCTGTGCGTTTTCAGTGGAACTAAGAACGATGGCGCTGACTCAAAGTTGAGGCTCTTGAATGAGCTGAAAGCCATTGAGAACTTATCTAGATGAAACAAAATGAATATGGGAAAGTCTCAGTTAGTGGTTCAAATTGCTTTTATGACTTCATTTAGTTTTGTTTAGGCCTATCCATGAGAAATGTGAAACTGTTGAAACTCATTGAACTGTTCTTCAAATTACAGTATCATACTTCTGCAACCACAAGGTTTTGGTCTGAGACCTTTTTCAGAACAGTGTCACAGACCACAGTGTGCTGTAGCTTCTCCCCTTTAAATGACAAACATGTTAACTTCACTTGGGTAGGGGGCACTATTTTCACCTCCGGATGAAAAGCATGCCCAAAGTAGACTGCTTGCTACTCAGGCCCAGAAGCTAGGATATGCATATAATTGGTAGATCTGGATAGAAAACACTCTAAAGGTTCCAAAACTGTTAAAACAATGTATGTGAGTATAACAGAACTGATTTGGCAGGCAAAAACCTGAGAAAAAAAAATCACACATCCTGGATGGAGTTATGTTTGTAGTTTTCTATTGAATGCCATTACAGTATCCATTGATTTAGGACTCAAATTGCACTTCCTATGGCTTCCACTAGATGTCAACAGTCTTAAGAAATTGTTTCAGGCTTGTATTCTTAAAAATGAGGGAGTAAGACCACTCTGAATGAGTAGACCCTACAGTGTCCCAGAGATTTTTCATGCGCACGACCGAGAGTGCGCCTTTCTTGTTTACCTTTTATATTGACGACGTTATTGTCCGGTTGAAATATTATCATTATTTTAAATGTTTCTACGAACATTACGGATACCTTATGGATTTTTTGTCTGCCTGTTGTGACTGCGTTTGAGCCTGTGGATTACTGAACAAAACGTGCAAACAAAACTGAGGTTTTTGGATATAAACAGGGACTTTATCGAACAAAACAAACATTTATTGAGTAAATGGGAGTCTTGTGAGTGCAACCATATGAAGATCATTAAAGGTAAGTGATTCATTTTATCTTTATTTCTGACTTGTGTAACTCCTCTACTTGGCTGGTAACTGTTTGTAATGATTTGTCTGCTGGGCGCTGTTCTCAGATAATCCAATGGTTTGCTTTCGCCGTAAAGCCTTTTTGAATTCTGACACCGTGGTTGGATTAACAAGACGTTAATCTTTAAACCAATGTAGAACACTTGTATGTTTTAATGAATTTTTATAATGAGTATTTCTGTTTTTGAATTTGGCGCTCTGCAATTTCACTGGATGTTGGCCAGGTGGGACGCTAGTCCCTAGTACCCGAGTACGCTAGTGTCCCTAGTGAGGTTTTAACTAACAAACATCTGTTTTGGTTTCCTCTTGAGGGTGACTTATGATTCTCTCTCTGGATAATCAACAATGATTCATAACAATCTTAACATGCCTTTTTTCTTGGTCACTCCCCAGGTTGGCGACTCAGAAGGCTCAGAGAGACCCATGTCATTTTTGGCGTAGACACGGAAGTAGTACTCTCGTCCAGCCATGATGTTGAGGGCTGTGAACTTGTTGTTGAAGAGGTGGTCGGCTACAGTTTGCCACATTCGCTTGACGGAGTCGCGTCTGGACACTATGTAGTGCAGCCTGTCGTCCCTTTTCTCATCTGGGGAGGGAGTCCAGGTCACAGTCACTGTTCCAGGAACATTCTGTTCCAACTCCGCTGGGCCGGGAGGCTTGGGATCATCTGGAACCAGATAAGAGAGACATCGTCATCAACCATTCATTTGAATGTACAGTACATGCAATATTACACATACAGTGTAATACATTTATTTGTCATTGTAAAGTGAACTCTATAGAACACACCACTCTTCAGCGCATGTCATATCCTCACATGGCCTCTCCTATCATTGCTATGCGGATGACACTCAACTACTTTTCTCCTTCCCCCCCTTCTGACACCCAGTTGGCGAAACCCATCTCTGGCAGATAGCTCAGCTTCGATGTCGGCCCACCACCTCAAGCTCAAGCTTCTCTTCCTCACGGGGAAGGCCTGCCCACTCCATCATGGTTGACTCCACGGTGTCTCCCTCCCAGAGTGCAAAGAACTTTGCCGTTCTCTGCAAACTTAAAAGCAGTACTCGCTCCTGCAGGTTCATGCTCAACAACATCCGTAGAGTATGACCGTACCTCACACAGGAAGCGGTGCAGGTCCTAATCCAGGCACTTGTCCTCTCCCATCTGGACTACTGCAACTTGCTGTTGGCTAGGCTTCCGGCTTGTGCTACCAAACCCTTGTAACTTATCCAGAATGCTGCAGCCCGCTTGGTGTTCATCCTTCCCAATTTCTCCCATGTCACCCCGCTTCTTCACATACTCCACTGGCTTCCAGTCGAAGCTCGCATCCACTACAAGACCATGGTACTTGCCTATGGAGCAGCAAGAGGAACTGCCCCTCCTTAACTTCAGGCTATGCTCAAACCCTACACCCCAACCCGAGCACATTGTTCTAACACCTCTGGTCTTTGGGCCTAGGGCAGCTCCTGCTTAGCCCAGTCCAAGCTCTCCTCTGTCCTGGCACTCCAATGGTTGAACCAGCTTCCCCCTGAAGCTAGGACAGCAGAGTCCCTGCCCAACTTCCAAAAATATGTGGAACCCTACTTCTTCAAATAGTATCTTAAATAATCTCACAGCACCCCTCCCTCACAACCCCTCCTCATGCCACAGACAACAGATAATAAACACAGTAGTGATCTTTTACAGAGTTCCCCCACTGACTGTCAATACCACTGACTGTCTATACCACTCACTGTCATTACCACTCACTGTCATTACCACTCACTGTCATTACCACTCACTGTCAATACCACTCACTGTCAGTAATACTCACTTTCCACCACTAACTGTCAATGCCACTCACTGTCATTACCACTCACTGTCAATACCACTCACTGTCAGTAACACTCACTTTCCACCACTCACTGTCAATACCACTCACTGTCAAACCACTCACTGTCAATACCACTCACTATCAATACCATCACTGTCAGTAACACTCACTTTCCACCACTCATTTTCCACCACTCGTTGTCAATATTTAGTGGAATGTCTTGCTTGTATGATTATACCTGTGACTCTGATCTCGATACTGAAGGTCTCCTGACCAACCATGTTCTTGACGATGATGGTGTAGATTCCTGTGTCAGGACGCTCAGATGTGGGGATTAGGAGCTGGGACGTATTATCGGAGTTGCTAATGGTTACAAGTTTTGATACTGGCATCCCATCCTTTAGCCACGTTATGTTTGGCATAGGAGAAGCCTGCCAAAAGACAACGTAGAAATAGACAGATGAGTTTGTTTGGTAGTGTAGCCCTTTCCTGCAGACAATGACCAAAAGCCCCCTCTTTAGCCTCATGGGTGGAATATTCCAAAAAACCTGATGAATATTTCAGTCTTCTGTGATATACTGTATTTAAAGTGTAATATTATGATACAAACTTAAAACTTAATGCATACTGTATATCTGACATGGTACAGGTGTCTTTCTTTCAACCCATAATCATGTGTGTGAGGTGTATACCTTTGTTTCAAAGTAGATTTGTTTAAGACTACCAAGAATCACTCTGTGGCCGTGATTTAGCCCACGGCAATTAAAGGTTAAGGGAATGTTTCTACAATGAGCAATCCACTTTTTTAAGTATCTCTGTTAACATCCATCACATTTCATTACAGAATTTGTTGCTCTGATTTTGTATTTCTACACCATTGCAACACATTCTAGGTCACAGAGTATCACACTTACATGGAATAGCAGACTGAGATCTGTAATTTGCCATAGAAACTGGTCATTCCGATGTAAAACCCAATAAGGCATTGTTTACATGCACACGATTTTGCTGACCACAAAGTTGATGTTGATTCGAGCAGAATTCCCGGCTCTCACAACCATGAAGCTCTTCATTTTGCGATCAGTGAAATGTGGTCTCACTATGAGAAACGAGAAAATCATATTTAAAAAACCTTTTGAAATTATATAACTTGAAATAAGATAATGAGAATATAATAATATGTGTATAATCACTCCAGGTTTTCGGTTTTCATTCTGTGTTTCAGTCTTAGAACTACTATCATGATACTGTGAACACAAACTTGACAAAAACAATGTTGACAATTTGATGTCACTCACCTGGGGGGGGCATAGCCAGGATGTAGTTGTCCAAGCCTCTGGGCTCCCCTTCTCCCCCGTCATTGGTGGCAATCACTCTCACCCAGTACATGGCCATTGCCTTAAGACCCAAAATGTTATTGGAGGTCATGATGATGGGGTTATTATTACAGCGGTCCCACTCCGGGTTTGCTGCTGGTCTGATCTCCACAAAGTATCCCTTGGCTTCATCTTGGACTCCTTCCTCCTCTATGGGTTTAGTCCAACCCAGGGACAAGGTGGTGTAGGTGGAGTCTGTCACCTTCAGGTCAATGATTTGACCGGGGGGCTCTGAAGGACACAAATGATTTCAGGGGTGAGTAGAATATACTGTTTGCGACAGCTGCTCATAAACATACTTTATATTTGAACTGTAATGTTATGCCTTATTTACCAGTCAAATGACGTGTTGTATTATCAAATGATGGCTGATTTCCAGAGTTTGTCATCACTATCTCAGAATGTAACAGATCATATTACTTACTCTTTGGGTCTCTTGCAATAACAAATTCAGAGGGGGTGCTTGGCTCTCCAGCACCAGATATGTTGATAGCTGCAACACGGAACTCATACTCTATTCCCTCAATAACGTCTTTGACTGCAATCCCTTGACCTGAAAGTATGGGTGTGACAAAAAATAGATAATGAAGGGATCAAAATATTTCTTTATTGTTTCAGCGCTTTGAGAGTATGGTTGTATTTATAGCAATATAGAAATCAGGTTGTGTACTGGTATGGAATGCAATTAGAACAAAACAAATACAGAAAGACATTTGGAGGATGAACCAAGTATTGAAATGGACACACCTTTGATTGGCTCTTTCAAATTGTTGATTGAACCCCATAGATTGCTGCCCTTCTTGCGTTTCTCCAGGTGATAACCTAGAATATTAGTTCCTCCAGTGTTGGAAGGGGGAACCCATTCCAGATTGATGCAGTTTGCAAAGGCACTGATCACTTTGGGTGAGGAAGGTTGTCCGGGATATGCTAGGTAACAAGGGGAAAAAAGTACATTTTGGAGGTCTGATGGCATCCTCCATTGGGAGAAAGAGAGAACCCTAATTCAACAGCTAAATTCTGCATTCTGGTGACAGATTTTGCCTTACCTCTTGTACCGGCCTGGATGTCATCTGTCTCCATCATTTCACTTATGCCCTGCTCAGTCACAGCCCTGATATGGTAGCAATACTTCCTTCCATGGTCTACATTGGTGTCCCTGTATTTGGGCTCTCCGGGGATCTGACCCAGCTTCATCCAGGAGTTACGGCCCAGCTGCTGTCGTTCCAGGATGTAGTTGATCACAGGAGAGCCACCATTGTCTTTTGGAGGCCTCCATTTAAAGTCAAGTACAGCCGAAGAAGCTTCAATGATCTCCACAGGTCCTAAGGCAGGGCTTGGTCTGTCTGTGAATAGATATAGGGGAGCCTAATTATACTCCAGTTAGCCTTATGTTATCCTAGATAATGTTGTGTATGAAGCTAGAAGCTGTATTGCCAATATTATGTAAAAGGTGGAGACACCCTGATATGTCATTCAGGTAAGCACAAAGGATTGTCGTAGCAACATTGCAAATAGATTCATATCATCCCACTGACCCAGCACAATCAACCTGGATCTGCCCTCAATGGTTCCACATTCATTTTTGATCTTGATCTTGATTTCTCCTGTGGCTTTCCGCTGGCACTTGCTGAGGAGGAGGCGACTGTGTGTGAGCGACTTCTCAATGTTGATGTGTTTGTCCTCCACCAACTCCTCATCTTCATTGTACCAATAGATCTTCATTGGGTCACGACCCATAAAAGACAGTTTGAAGGTAGCGCTCTGGCCAACCTTTATTATGACGGGCTTTGAGAAATCCGCCAGGTCATCTGGGTTTACTCTGGGTGGATCTGTAACACAGATGTCACATACATTTAATAGCACAAATACAGTACATATAGTAGCTACAATATATGTTAGTTGACTTGGCATTGCATGTCCATCTTCAGAGTATGCTGCATTCGCTCAATACTGATCTTGAACTTCAACTGCCTCAACGTTTCCATTAATTATGTTAAAAGATGGATGGATGGATGGATGGGTTCCTTTACCCTCTACAACGAGTATGGACTCTGTTTTACGTCCATCAGCTTCAAATCGGTATTTGCCAGAATCTTCCTCCTTGCAGTTCTTCAGTATAAGCCTGTGAAAGGCCCCATCATGTGTCATCGCAATATCATCTGATGCTTCTATCTGGAAGGAAACAAACAAAGTACTGTTTAGACCTGTAAAGAACTGCATGCGCTGTTGCAGCTCAATTATTACTTTTTCTGCATTTAGTCTCTGCAATATTTTTCTATTTCGCAGTTTCATACTGAACAGAACTTACCTGCTGTAGTAGTTGAAAAAACAAGACGGCAAAAACAAGTTGGATTTGAGATTACATTTTTGAAGAGTATTGCATGTATGATGGCATTTCCAAATCTGAGGACTGATGTTTATAGTTACTACCGTTTTTCTAACTCACCTCTTCTCCATCTTTGTACCAGATTCCTTCACAGTTTTCCCTGCTCAGTTTACACTCCAGTTCACCTCTGTTGCCCATATTAACACTGATGTCTGACAATCCACTGGTAAAGTGCACTCCTGGGTCTAGAGGATACATCAAGTCGTATTCAATTGGTTAGGAAGATGATGTAGTGTGAATGTGATGCCTGGACATTACACATCATTGAACACCTTGAAACCTCTTACCTATGATGGTGTCTGGGATCAGTGGACCTGTTCTCACTCTTTTCTTCTTCTCTTCAACTGGTATCTCTTCGTCTCCAGGCTCTTTGTTCTTCTCTTCAACTGGTATCTCTTCGTCTCCAGGCTCTTTGTTCTTCTCCTCAACTGGTATCTCTTCGTCTCCAGGCTCTTTCTTCTTCTTTTCAACTGGCATCCCTTTGTCTCTAAGCTCTTCCTTCTTCTCTTCCACAGGCTCAGGCTCTTTCTTCTCGTTCTTGTTCTCCAGCTCTAGTTCGGGCGCTGCTGCTGCCTTAGCATCCATGTCTGCCTTTATCTGTTTCGCCAACTCCATTCTCTCATCTCTCTCTTTGTCCAGCTTAGCTTTCTGCTCTGCAGCTATTTTAGCCAAGTCTACCTCTCCCCCACCAGCTCGAGTTGTTTTGCGGACTTTCTTTTTCCCCTTGGTGGCTGGATCGTTATCAGCTGGAGTGTGGGCAAATAAGAACATAGGTAGAGATATAGGTTAGTAAAGATTGTCAATGTTTTGCATTTGTACTGTCTGATATGGATAATGTTTGATTGATATTGATCAATATACTTAACAAGTGACATATATTTGACATTATATTCCCTTACACAAGTAAGAGTCACATGACTTAGCGACACTTTTTTGTGTTTGAAACGTCATCTCCTTACCCTCCACAACAAGAAAGGCATTGCAAGACTTGATCCCTGCACATACTGAATAGATACCACCATCCAGTTTCGCACAGTCCTTCACAACCAATCTATGAATGAGCATGTCCTCTGACACTTCAATGTCAAACTTCTCCCCTTGTTCACACGGTTGATTCTTCCCCGTCCATTGAATCTTTGACATGGGGGATGACAGGACACATTCAAACACGCCATCCTCTCTCTCCGTGGCCTTCACTTCCTGAATTTTGACCAGGAAATCCACCATGGGAACTGAATAAAATACAAATTTGGAAGAAATACTTTATCTGGAACAAAATGACAGAATGACATGTGTTATGTTCCCTTTTTGTTTTGGTCGATTTTGAACAGACATTCATTTTTGCATACCAGCTAACCTGAGGGAATTTTGTTGGCATTAGGGATTGTTAGCCTATATGAAACGGGAAATGATTAAACAGAGAATAAATTGAAGACATCTCACCTTTGAAGTCAGTTGAGAAGATAAGTACCCCCTCCACCATCACTTGGTACAATCCTTCATCATCTCCAGCAAGATCCTTAATGCCAAATGTAAATTTTCTTCCTGTTTTCTTCAGAAAATGCTTATCTTCTGTTTCAACACTGAACGGAACCATTACTCCATCCTGTATAAAAACACATTGTCAGTCTTAATTAATGCATACAAAAAACACATTTAATGTAAAGACACCTATTCGTTATTCTAAAATAAAATCAAACATGTTCTGCTTGGTTGTTGTTACAATGCATATAACAGTGTGTATTTCACACCATTCTCACCTTGAATAGGAAGATCTTGACGTTGGGGTCTTTAAGCGACATCTCAAATTCAAACTCTGCACCTCCACCAGGTTTTACTTCAATGTGTTTCAGATTGCTGAGGTTTTCAACATACTGTAGGAGCAAAAAACACATTCACTGGTAATGATGTTGGTGATATTCAGTTACTGTTCATTTTGGAATACAGCAGTGTATGTAAGAGGAATAAACACCTCACTTTTCACATACTGGTAAATGCTGGGTGGCAGGTAGCCTAACGGTTAAGAGTTTGGGCCAGGAACCGAAAGGTTGCTGATTTGAATCCCCTAGCTGACTAGGTGAAAAATCGGTCGATGTGCCGTTGAGCAAGGCACTTAACCCTAATTGCTCCTGTAAGTCGCTCTGGATAAGAGCGTCTGCTACTGTAAATTAATAAAATGTAAAAAAAAACTTAAGCTATATACAGGCATTTTTATTATCTTTGACTATCTCTGATTCAGGCAAACCTTTGCTTGATCCTCCTCCCTCTCAACCTTCTTCGCGTTCAGTGTCTTCAGCATCCAGCGGAAGTTAGTGACTCCAAACTCAGCACAGATTTTCTCATAGTCTTTCTTGTCGGCACTCATCAACACATCCCAAAACCTTGGATCGATTTCTCCATCTTTTTTGTCATCTTTGTTTGATTCTACAACCCTTAAACAAGAAGAATACAACTGTATCTCATTCACGCGTCAAAACCATTATGGTAGAATTAGGATCTAGAACCTAGCTATGATTGATTGTTTTTCTAGTATTGTCTTACGCTTTTGTTAGGAGATTTTTGAAATCTTCAGGTGGCTTCACAGCAGCTAAATTGAGATTGAACTTTTACGTTATTTTGTACAGTTAATGTCACTTAAACTTTGTTTTGTGATTGAAATTCAGTGACTGACCTGCTCGTGCATCTTTCATAGCCTTGCTCTTCTTATATCCCACTGAAAGGCAAGAGATGTTTCATTAGATGATTTGGTTAATTAAGATCAATCGGATCAATTATACTTTGTCTGTCTTAGATCCTGAGGATATGTGTCTGCCAGTGTTTTGTTAAGGATCTACAGTATTTAACATAACATGATGTTTCTCTTGTTCAAGACTCAGTTATGAGATGTAACCCGGTTTAGCGCCATATATCAACCCAGGAGAAATGGTGTCCTCACTTTCAATTACATTGAGGTTAGCGGTGACCACAGCTTTTCCATACTCATTGGTAGCAAAGCATTTGTAGGTATCAGCTTGTTCTGGAGATACTTCCGGCATCTGTGAACACAAATTGAGCAAGAGTATTACTATTTGGAACAAAATTTGTTAGCGTCAGTTACGTCACCCCAAATTGGGGACGAAGGCAAGAAGAAGAACAACGGCCACAGTGAAAAAAGATATGTTTGTAAAAGAGCTGGGCTAATTGTAACCAGCTGATCTCTTGTTAAACCATCTAAAATAACACAGCTGATCTCAATTGCAGTCAACATTGGCCAGCGATTTATCGCTCGCTAACGTGGATGTCGAGGTTATCTTTTAGTCCTCATTGCAGCCAACATTTTGTTTATTATTTCTCCCTCTGGTTGGGATTACGTAAGGTGGAAATCAGGTTGTTACAGATCCATTGAGGTTGTTTAGAAATACCAAAAAGGTGTCACTGTAAATTGTTGCTCCTCTCCAATACTAGGGTGTTGACTCACCTCTATATAGTGCTCATTAGGCGTGGCTGGATCAGATACAATTTTGTATCTCTCTGGTTCATTTACTTCTCCTTTACTTCTTGTCCAATGCACACTTGGTGTCGGATTACCAGACACAATTGCTTTGAAAACAGCACATTTCCCTTTATAAAATAATGCAATAAAACACAGTTAATGTCAACTCAGTATACTGTCAATTTCAAGCAAGGATCAAGAAAATATTTGCAATTTAAAGACTTTAGTACTATCTCACATTGTCATTGTGGTTTGACATATGAACCATACCTTCCTGAATAGTCAAAGCGATGGGTTTGCGGGTGAAATCAGGGGTGGTCATGCCCACAGGAAGCTCCTCCACAAACTGTGTAATCATGACCCCAGGGACTCTGGATCTCTTTTTGATTGCCACTAGAGGGATGTAGGACAAAGAGCAGGATTAAACATACACATATACAGTACATCACAATAGTCTTATAGGAATAATACGAAATCGGAAAGAAACTTGATTTATTCATCAACATTTACATGGATTAGTTACGATTTGATAAAAAAGTATATTATGTTTAGAAAGCATGTAATGTTTGTGCTGCTGCCATGTTGTGTTGTTGTCTTAGGTCTCTCTTCATGTTGTGTTGTTGTCTTAGGTCTCTCTTCATGTTGTGTTGTTGTCTTAGGTCTCTCTTCATGTTGTGTTGTTGTCTTAGGTCTCTCTTCATGTTGTGTTGTTGTCTTAGGTCTCTCTTCATGTTGTGTTGTTGTCTTAGGTCTCTCTTCATGTTGTGTTGTTGTCTTAGGTCTCTCTTCATGTTGTGTTGTTGTCTTAGGTCTCTCTTCATGTAGTGTTGTTGTCTTAGGTCTCTCTTCATGTTGTGTTGTTGTCTTAGGTCTCTCTTCATGTTGTGTTGTTGTCTTAGGTCTCTCTTCATGTTGTGTTGTTGTCTTAGGTCTCTCTTCATGTTGTGTTGTTGTCTTAGGTCTCTCTTCATGTAGTGTTGTTGTCTTAGGTCTCTCTTCATGTTGTGTTGTTGTCTTAGGTCTCTCTTCATGTAGTGTTGTTGTCTTAGGTCTCTCTTCATGTTGTGTTGTTGTCTTAGGTCTCTCTTCATGTAGTGTTGTTGTCTTAGGTCTCTCTTCATGTTGTGTTGTTGTCTTAGGTCTCTCTTCATGTAGTGTTGTTGTCTTAGGTCTCTCTTCATGTTGTGTTGTTGTCTTAGGTCTCTCTTCATGTTGTGTTGTTGTCTTAGGTCTCTCTTCATGTTGTGTTGTTGTCTTAGGTCTCTCTTCATGTTGTGTTGTTGTCTTAGGTCTCTCTTCATGTTGTGTTGTTGTCTTAGGTCTCTCTTCATGTAGTGTTGTTGTCTTAGGTCTCTCTTCATGTTGTGTTGTTGTCTTAGGTCTCTCTTCATGTTGTGTTGTTGTCTTAGGTCTCTCTTCATGTTGTGTTGTTGTCTTAGGTCTCTCTTCATGTAGTGTTGTTGTCTTAGGTCTCTCTTCATGTTGTGTTGTTGTCTTAGGTCTCTCTTCATGTAGTGTTGTTGTCTTAGGTCTCTCTTCATGTTGTGTTGTTGTCTTAGGTCTCTCTTCATGTTGTGTTGTTGTCTTAGGTCTCTCTTCATGTTGTGTTGTTGTCTTAGGTCTCTCTTCATGTTGTGTTGTTGTCTTAGGTCTCTCTTCATGTAGTGTTGTTGTCTTAGGTCTCTCTTCATGTAGTGTTGTTGTCTTAGGTCTCTCTTCATGTAGTGTTGTTGTCTTAGGTCTCTCTTCATGTAGTGTTGTTGTCTTAGGTCTCTCTTCATGTAGTGTTGTTGTCTTAGGTCTCTCTTCATGTAGTGTTGTTGTCTTAGGTCTCTCTTCATGTAGTGTTGTTGTCTTAGGTCTCTCTTCATGTTATGTTGTTGTCTTAGGTCTCTCTTCATGTAGTGTTGTTGTCTTAGGTCTCTCTTCATGTAGTGTTGTTGTCTTAGGTCTCTCTTCATGTTGTGTTGTTGTCTTAGGTCTCTCTTCATGTAGTGTTGTTGTCTTAGGTCTCTCTTCATGTAGTGTTGTTGTCTTAGGTCTCTCTTCATGTAGTGTTGTTGTCTTAGGTCTCTCTTCATGTAGTGTTGTTGTCTTAGGTCTCTCTTCATGTAGTGTTGTGGTGTCTCTCTTGTCGTGATGTGTGTTTTGTCCTACGTTATACATTTTTTTCAAGCCCCTGTCCCTTTTGCCTCTTGGTAGGCTGTTATTGTAAATAAGAATGTGTTCTTAATTGACTTGCCTAGTTAAATAAAGATGTGTTTTTTTTTTAAACATCAGTTTAGAAAAAAATACATGACTTACTCTGCCCTGGAGCAGTGGGCTCCTCATCTTTAGTTTTCTTGAAGAATTTCATCTCGCGATGGATAGCAGTTTTGCCAGCTTTTCAGATGGTTCTCTGCTACTGAAATAGAGAAGATGTATTTCAAATCAAGTTAACAAGATCCTGTTTTTTGTTTGGCATAAAGTTGTGAACCAAGTAGGGATGTCCAATAATGTATTTTTTAATCGCTTAACAAGCACCATCAAGCTTACTGTACTCCTGGAATGACATACAACATAAAGGGGGCTCCCGAGTGGCGCTGCGCTCTAAGGCACTGCATCTCAGTGCTAGAGGTGTCACTACAGACCATGGTTTGATTCCAGGCTGTATCACAACCAGCCGTGAGTCCCATAGAGCGATGTACAATTGACCCAGCATCGTCCAGGTTAGGGTTTGGACGGGGTAGGCCGTCATTGTCAATAAGAATTTGTTCTTAACTAACTTGCTTGGTTAAATAAATACGAAGCAGCAAGCTAAAATAACATTATACAAATTAACCATTTAACCAATAAGCTTAACCGGCTAATGTACCATGGTTGGCTAACTGGTTAACCTACCTATCAACTGCGTTGATTTTGTATACATATTGCATGAATACCATTGTGAATGCACAGTGGTACCCTGAGATAAACTGGTGAAGACCTTTCTAATGGGAAAATGTAAGAATACCAAATATCATTTTTTGATTTAGTGTGATCAACATAATGTTTATCATAAATAGTCTCTGGGCCCTACAGTACATAATGGCTTGGTTGTCATGACTGTCATCTCTGGGTCACTGCACTCCACAGTGTTTATAGGAATTACTTGGCTTACTAAGGAGTGCGGACCTCACTTAGGGCCACGAAGGAAGACTGCTGCACATTTCTTCAGTATATGAGCTAAGCATGTGGGATGGTAGGTGTCACAGGACAGGACAGCTATTAGTAACAGTAAGAAACCCCATCTGTCTCCCACACAATTAATCTTCCACAGATGGTACCACCGAGTGCCATTTACCCATTGCTTTAACCGCTGGATTAAGGCAATATTTCTGTCCTAGGAATCTGATGCTGACACATTTTGAGTAAACCTTGCTCTTGGTGAGGTCTCTATTAAAAGGGGGAATGGGAGGGAGAGCGTGTGACAGATGGTAGGATACAGCATTCTTGTCGCTGTCTTTAACATTTGGACAAGCAGGACACTTTTAAAAAAGTCCTTGGAAACTCTTGCAAGTGGATTATTTTTATTTTGGGGATTTGAGTGCAGTCATACCGGCATTCTCCATTGTCTAGTGCATTCGTTTACATTTCAAGATCCAATGAAACTCTTAACTAATACCCATACCAACAATCTGTGTACGCTATATTTTCTCTGTTTAAACACGATAATATGTTTCATATATTTGTTGGTATGAAGAAACGATCTGACTTTCTCATAAAAACACTTGACACTGCAGTCACTTGACAGTGCAGTCAGTGTAGATTTCTTTTTTATATTGCAACTTTTACTTTAGCACGTACTAGTGCAGGTGGTTGGATCATGATATGCTCCAAGAGGTGGTAACTCAAGATGGACGGTAAATTAAAGAATTCCTGTGATCACAGAATACTTAGCATGCCCAAAGTAGGCTGTGGCAAGTGACCTGCTTCATTTTTCATGCAATAGGTCACATAGCTCATAAAACTATCTATCATGGACCAACATGTGACGCAAGTCACTCGCTGAAAATGGAACGGGCTACTGTAAACTACCTCACTCAGGTCAACTACATTTTTATGCAATTTTAAGTCAATAGAAGCAAAATGTCATTCTGAAGAAGGATCAGGTCATGAGCCAATATATGTATTGGGTTTGTCCACTTTGGCAGAAGGCATTGGAGCTTGAATATATGCTAAATAAAATGCTATTGCGTATGTGAAATTAGTATAAATAATAATTGAATATTTGGAAACAACTTGATATATTCGCCTGTCAGTGTTCCATTGCTACAGGCTAAATCCACAGGTCACATTTTACCACACAAGAACCTTCTCCTTGCTCACCATCTTCATTTTGACTTCCTCACCTGTTCACTACTCTGGCACCTCTGCTTTTTGCTACGGGATTAACCAAGGAATTAAATGTTTTTCACGTGAGCTACACTTCACTTTTTCATTGTTGCTAGGAGACAATCTTTGACTCTTCTTTCTCTAGCTGTACAGTTCCCAGTTGTATGAGTTCAAATGCACTTATTTTACCAATGCTATTAACAACTTTTGCTTGCTTTTGGATAGTCAATGAGACAACCAAAGTAAAGTAATCAAGCCAGGAGGTGGCTTTCCATTAGGATGCCGTGCAAGTTTGAATGTCATCGTCTACGCTGTGCTGTACTTCCATATTTGTATGGGATGAAAAATAGCCCTGCCTAGCAACTGTGCTGTGGGATTGATTTATAAATAAGATGGGTATGTGGCAGGTCTATGTCCCAGGACGCCGAGCTCCGTCTAGTGGCAATCAGTCTCTTTTTACTGCCTGGGCAGTTCCATTGGGGGTTTGTGTCTACACAGCATCATATTGACAGTTAGAAGATGCCTCTCTTAGTTGCCCCGATCTTTTGAGAGGAGAAGCGGTCACAAGATGTATCAAACCGTTAAATGTCGGGAACATATCAGTATTCCCACACTTTTGGTTAGTTATCAACATTGAGCACCTATCATACATCCACGACATAGTTAAGCTCATAAGGCATCTTAATGCTCAAGCTCATCTCATCTTCAGATCAAAATGCATCTCAGCTTTTAGTTACAGTACTTGAGTGCTGTGTATTCCTGAAAATAGACCATCATCATCTGCCAATTGCTTCCAGAGCATATAAACAGTTGTAAGCATATCGTATTTTATTACATTCAATTTGCATGCTTATGAATGCCATTTTCCTATGCAATCAGTATTGGACTATACATTGAGCAACTATACATTTCGCTATTATATATATATTTTTTTTAAATTGTGTTTTCAGGTTCAATTGAATTTTGAATCACTAAGTAATGGATGTTTTATTTGGGAATCGAATGCTGTGCCTCCCTCTCCATCAGCATTCAATTAGATGTACTTATGCCCTTCCTTGCATCGTCGTACAACCTTGTGTCATAACAACCTTACATTAATTTGAATTATTTACAGGACATAATGATGTCATATACCATTAGTCTTTAAACAGCTTAGGATCAATTTACAATTGGCGTGCAGAGACACCCACAGTACACATAGTGTATTTGAGTATAGTTACACAGAACAGATGTTATCAATAATGATATCAATATGTCTTGAATTATTATCATGTCCACATGTTGACATTTAGCCCCTCGCCCTGTGCCCAGGGAATGGACTTACTTGTTCTCTCTCCTCTCTGCTCCTTCTACCCACAGTCCTGCTGATACTTGAGTGTGGTGTCTTCGTTTTGAGAGGCAATAAACCCTTTTTGAGATGCTCAGTGCAAGCCTTGGCCGTGTCCTTCCACCGTGACTGCTGGGGATAGGCTTACTGACATATACATTATTTGGCCCAAGTGCTGCAGGTCTTGAAAAGGACGTACCAAGAGTGGAGGGATGGCTGACTCCTCCCTCAAAACAAAGATACCCGCTAGACATTGGACCGGGCTCGTTATTATAGAGTACGGTTTTAAAAAGAGGTTAAAGAAATGTCATAATTAGATGAACTTCCACAGCAGCAAACATTGAACACTGTCCGGGCATCTCTACATCCAGCATTTTAAAGGTCCGTTTCCACTTCTGTTGATGGACCTCGACTGGTTAGTGTGCTACTTAAGATGACTATGGATGTTGGACTGCATGCTACAGGAAATAGTGTGCATGTAATGATGACCATGTTATCTTTAATCTGGTTGCAAAATAACAACGTTTGACTTATTTGAGCATGTAGTTTTACTCTATTGGAGTTGGTTGCTATTGGACATGACTAATCAAAATCTACTTAAAATACTGTCTTCTATGAGCAGAATATTTAAACTAGAGAATGATAATGTCAATGTGGAAAAAGAGAGCTTTATCCTGTCAAAACATTTTATAGCATTAAAGTTGTTTTTTGAGTGCTCTATAAAAGTAATACTGTACTATTCAGTAGGTATAAATGATTCCTACACACTTCAAAGCCATCAAAATGCTATGTTGCTGACTAACTCCACAAAACAAATTGTCACGAATCACCTAAGCATTCCTGTATGTCTAAAAAGCATCACAAAAATGGACGCAAATTAAACTAATAATCACTGATTTTAATTGACTCTCCTGTTCAAACATTTAGAATTCAAACTTCCTACATCATATGAGCTTGAAATATGTATTTACACCAAGCTCTCGTATATAGCATAACTAACATAAAAATATCTCTTTTACAACACACCATTCAGATCCATTATATGTTTAACTTCTACATTGTGATTAGTTGAAGATAGTAGATTGATTAACTTCTTGCGAATATAGGGGGTGCTGTTTCGCATTAGCATAATTTGCTCTACAGATTAAACTGCCTAGTACTCAATTCTTGCTCGTACAATATGCATATTATTATTATTATTGGATAGAAAACACTCTCTAGTTTCTATAGCCGTTTGAATTATGTCTCTGAGTGGAACAGAACTCATTCTACAGCACTTTTCATGACAGGGAGTCAGATTTCAGACATCTTGGCCCCTGATCCCAGGTCGGTTTAAAGGTCCGTGTAAATGCTATGGAGAAACAGACACTTCTTACGTCTTCCCCTGGATGTCAGTACGTGATGACGCTTTGAATGGAGTCGATTGCGCAATCAGTGCCTCTATAAATCACCAAATACCGGAAGTAACTTCCTTTGGCTGCCTGCGCCTGACGCACGAAGGACATCGGACTCGCCTCCTTCCAACCTGTTGTTTAGCCAGTAATATTTCTCCGGTCATGTTTTTACTCGTTATAGGTGTTAACAACATCATAAGGTAGTTAATTTGAACCGTTTTATAGCAATTTATATCCGTTTAGTGCGATTTTGAGGCATTGCTTTCTGAGACACTTTGAACCGCTGGGCACTTTTCTAGTTCATGCCGAACGTTAGTGGGCATTTCCACATGGCAAGAGGACAGCTTTCGACCAAAAGACGATTAGACCCAAGAAAGGATTCATTGCCCAAGATTCTGATGGAAGAACAGCTCATAGTAAGAACAATTTATTATGATAAATCGTGTTTCTGTCGAAAAATGTTAAACGCTTATGCCGCCATTTTGTTTGTTATAGCTTCGCTTGGCGCAACCTGTATTGAAAAGTAAGGATAATTAAAAAAATGTAATTCAGCGATTGTATTAAGAATTAAATTGTCTATCAATCGCTGTCCACCCTGTATTTTTTTGTCAAGTTTATGAGTATTTATGTATAAGACTAGATCACTGTCTAATATGGCGCACGACATTTTCTGACCAGCTGGGCTACTTTTCTCATTGTCTAACCACGTTTTTTTGTGGCTAAATATGCACATTTTCGAACAAACTCTATATGTATGTTGTAATATGATGTTACAGGAGTGTCATCGGAAGAATTCTGAGAAGGTTAGTGAAAAAATTTATATATTTTGGCGATGATTACGTTATCGCTCTCTTTGGCTAGAATCAATGCTCTGGTAACGTTTGCACATGTGGTATGCTAATATAACGATTTATTGTGTTTTCGCTGTAAGACACTTAGAAAATCTGAAATATTGTCTGGATTCACAGGATCTGTGTCTTTCAATTAGTGTACGCTGTGTATTTTTACGAAATGTTTTATGATTAGTAATTAGGTAATACACGTTGCTCTGTATTTTTTCTAGTCGAGTTGTGATGGTGGGTGCAATTGTAAACTATGATTTATACCTGAAATATGCACATTTTTCTAACAAAACCTATCCTATACCATAAATATGTTATCAGACTGTCATCTGAGGTTTTTTCTTGGTTAGTGGCTATCAATATCTTTATTTGGCCGAATTGGTGATAGCTACGGGTGGAGAGAAAAAATGGTGGACAAAGAAAAATGGTGTCTTTTGCTAACGTGGTTAGCTAATAGATTTACATATTTTGTCTTCCCTGTAAAACATTTAAAAAATCTGAAATGGTGGCTTTATTCACAAGATCTGTATCTTTCATTAGGTGTCTTGGACTTGTGATTTAATGATATTTAGATGCTACTATTTAATTGTGACGCTATGTTAGCGATGCTACTCAGTGTGGGGGGGGTGGGGGGTGCTCCCGGACCCGGGGTAGTGAGGCGTGAAAGGTTAAGTTCTATTATATTAAACATTTTACATTTAGTTTAATAATTAAAACTAGCCTAATGGAAATGAAAGAGGAAAACAAAAACAAACACTATAGACAACAAATATTGATTCTAGTTTTCAAAGAAAAACTGGGCAAATCAGCATTACTCCATGAGAAGCATTAACAGCAGGTAAAACACATTTCCCAAATGAGATAGTACCTTTGAAGGTAATGAAACACAGCCACGCATTTGCAGTTTTCATTTGAATGTTTACGCCAGTAAACCTTGATCTCTCTCTCTGCTTGTTTTTACTGTTCATTTTCTAAATCAAATTTACTCAAAAGCCACTGAAAACAAGAGCAACATGCATCATTTCAATTTCCAATCATCTTTCCTATACCAATATTGCACTTTGAGAAGAAAAAAAACACACACACAACACTATTCATGACTTGCTTTTAGGCTGCTTTTGATTATTGAACACTGTTGTTACATTACATAATGGCCTTGCCTTAATTCAAAGAGTGATGCATTGAATTGTACTCAACCTGAGATCTTCAAACATATGCAGCACCCAGAATGTAGAATAGTCTTATGTTAAATGTGATACAGGGAACGCTGAACTAAAAAATATACACAATGTCATTTCTACACAGAACTGGAAAACAACAGAGGACTTCTGTGAAAGGAAAATTCCACCCAAAAACTGTATTTTGATATTTGTTTCATTAGTCCATTGTTGACATAGTCCTAAAATATTTTGGTTGTCAGCAATCAAATTTTCAAGATATGTCACTTTCAAAATACAGAAATCATCCCTGTATAATGCATTTTGCATCATGTGATACAAAAAGGAGCATCATATGATACAAAATGAATCATACGGAGGATGATATCTTTTATTTTGAAAGTTGCATATCTTGAAAACCTGATTGTTGATAAGCAAAAGAATGTGGGACTATGTCAACAATATATTAATAAAACAAATACCAAAATGTGGTTTTTGGATGGAGTTTTTCTTTAGGCTATTTGAAAAAAGATAAGGGCATGATTGTCTTCTTTTTAATGCCAATCTAATCTGAAAAACAAGAACACAAAATGGGATTATAAATAAGTAAAACTGTTTTTAAATGTATTGGTTTCCATTTCAAATTCATTGTTTGCTCTCAAAAAACTAGAAGAAATTAGTTGTATCTCTCAGATTTGCATTTCAATGTAGTACAGCAAAAAAGGTGTTTATACCTGAGACAGTGAGCTTAGTGGAACACTCTGCCCTGCCCAGTTGGTTCTCTGCGATGATTTTGTACTCTCCAGTGTCCTTGGGTCCAACCCTCAGTATAAGCATGGAGCAGACCCCACAGGTGTTGGAGATTAGGTAGTTGGTGTTGGTATTGAGGCTGATGTTATTACGGTACCATGTGACATGGGGTGTTGGGTCCCCTCTGACAGCACAGCTCATGTAGCACTCATAACCTTGTGGAGCGGTGTGCATTTTCAACGGGACAAGAAACTTGGGCGGACGCTCTAGGTTGCAGGTCTTAGACTCTGGCCTGTCCAGCACAAACCTTTCTGAAAACACAAACACAGACATACCTTGTTGAAGATTACAGTAGTTATTACACGGACAGAAATGAAAGTATAGCTGATGAAAGTGTAAATGTCCGCTCACCAGTTGCTGACCCAAAAAACATATCTTTAATAAAGCTTTAGCATTATACAATAATGTTAAAAGCGTTATTAATAAAGATTTCTTCTGGGAGGAGCAAACCATGAACGGACACTTCCCTTCATCTAACAGCCAAATGACAAGCCGGGGAGACTTTGGACCAGTCAGTGCCCAAGCTCTCATTTATTGGGATTACCAACAAGTGACCCCAAAAATTGCTAGCCTTTTTGTATGTTAAGCAGTAAAACCACTCTGATGCATTTCAAAGCACATGGACACTAAAATTGACTGGCCCAAAATCCACAATGAAGAGTGACCCAAACAGCTTTTACAAACCTCTTTTGCCTGTGATTTCCCACTTTGGTGATTCTGAGGGTTGAGAAGAGCCCATGTCATTCTTGGCATAGACACGAAACTGGTACTCTCTGCCAGGCATGATGTTACAGGCTGTGAACTTGTTGTTAAAGATGTGGTCTGCCACTGTGTGCCACGTTCTCTTGCTTGAGTCACGTTTCGACACCAGGTAGTGCAGCCTGTCATCCCTCTTCTCATCAGGAGATGGCGACCAGGAGATGGTAACTGTGCCCGGTACGTTCTCATCTACCTCCACAGGACCTGGAGGTTTGGGCTCGTCTAGATCGGACCACAAATAATTGTGATGAATGATTAACACTGGACCTCAACTGCTTTCAACTTGGTTATTAACAGAACCGCAGTCAACCATGTTATCAACATCTCACCTGTAACTCTGATCTCAATGCTGAATGTCTCCTGGCCAACGATATTCTTGACCATAATGGTATAGATTCCTGTATCTGAGCGCTCTGAAGAAGGAATCAAAAGTTGGGATGCCCCTTCAGCATTACTGATGGTAACCCGTTTGGACACAGGCATGCCATCCTTCATCCAGGTGACATCTGGCCAAGGGGAGGCCTGTGAAGAATATCAGAATGTGATCACGACATCTACATAACAATGTTAAACAACTGGTGAATAATTAATTTGGGTTCTCTCCATTTGTATGAAAGTGGATATTCTATTAGACATAGAAATAATACAACATATTTACACTGTACCTCAAAGTTCATGTTGAATCGTGCAGAATTCCCTGCTTGTACCACCATGAAACTCTTGACTTTTTGATCAGTGAATCTAGGCCTGACTGGATGATGCAAAAGCAGAAGAACAACATTCACATTTTTTGTGTCTACACAGTCAAAGTTGGGGGGGGGGGGGGGTGCTTGCAATCAAACTAGATCATCTCAATATGTTGATGTCAACAGGGATGTTTGAAATTCAAGGTCTCACCAGGGGGGGGCATAGCCAGGATGTAGTTGTCCAGCTCTTGCGGCTTGCCTTTTCCCCCGTCATTGGTGGCGACCACTCTCACCCAATACATTGCCATTGACTTCATGCCTTTCACTGTGAAGGAGGTCATGGTGATGGGGTTATTGTTACAGCGGTCCCACTCTGGGCTTTCTGCTGGTCTAATCTCCACGAAGAATCCCTTGGCTTCATCCTGAATCCCCGCTTCCTCTCTTGGTTTAGTCCAACCCAGGGACAAGGTGGTGTAGGTGGAGTCTGTCACCTTCAGGTCAATGACTTTACCGGGGGGCTCTGAAATTATACAGTGACATAGTGATAGGTCCCTTAAAGCTATGGATTAATTTGAAAGAATATCTACGTACACAAAGTACCATTGAGTATGACCTACTTTTTGGATCCCTGGCAAACACAAACTCAGACGGAGTGCCAAATTCACCAGCTCCAGAGTTGTTGATAGCTGCCACACGGAATTCGTATTCCATGCCCTCTATAACGTCTTTCACACCGAACTCCTTCTCTGTGGTACAAGCATACAAGCGCAAGTTATGGGTGAAACTTTAATACTTCATGTATGGAATAAACATGTTTCTTGGTACTTGGAGATGAACAAGAAAATAACAATACATTAAAACAGAAATTGAAATGGTGAAACCTTTTATCTTATCATCTGCAGGATTGACAGGGCTCCATAGATTGCTTCCCTTCTTGCGTTTCTCCATGTTATATCCCAGAATGTTGGTTCCTCCAGTGTTGGAAGGGGGATTCCATGTCAGAGTGATACAGTCCTTGAAGGCACTGACCACTTTGGGTGCAGAAGGGGGTCCAGCGTATGCTAAGTACAGAAATATGGTTTAGCGACAACTGTCGTCTGGTTCTGTATTAATATATATACAAAATAAATCACTTAATTTCAGCATTAAAAAATGTGGGATTGTTATACTGTACTAGACAATGCACATTGAGATTTACAAAATAACACATATTATCCTGAATCACCCTAAATTGTCCTCACCTAAATTTATGCGCTCACCTTTTGTGCCAGCCTGGACATCCTCTGTCTCCATCAACTCACTGGTGCCCATCTCAGTGTCGGCCCTGATTTTGTAACAGTACCTCCTGCCATGGTCCACATCACTGTCCTTGTAGTGGGCCTCTGGACCGATTGGACCCAGCTTCTTCCAGGTGTTGCGGCCTATCTGTTGACGTTCCAGGATGTAGTTTAGTATCTTACAGCCACCATCATCCTTTGGGGACCTCCACTTCACCTCAATTGCATTTTGAGAGGCTTCAATAATCTCCAGAGGTCCCATGGGAGGGGTGGGCTTGTCTGTGAAGAAACAGATGCAGCTTTTACTCTCTGTGCTATTTCTCTTAGCATCATACAATTTCTTCCTGAACTTAAGGGGACAGTGCAATATTTAGGCAATTTACCTACTTACCCAGAGTCAGATGAACTGATGGATACCATTTGTATGTCTCTGCATGCAGTATGAAGTTAAGAGTTCAATTTTGCGAGCCAATACGAACTAGCTTTAACGCAATGACTGGAAGTCTACCGGAACAGCTAACATGCTACCACCAACTTCATTCCTACTGGGTGCAGAGAAGTAAAAATGGTATCCATGAGCTCTTTTAACTCTGAGTAAGTAGATAAAGGGCTTAATCTTGCACTATCCCTTTAATTAATCACTAAAATATTGTAATTATTTTATTTATTATTAGATTTTATCTTATAATATATTGCACTGTATTCTAAATACATAGTTTAAAAAATACAATTGAACTAAGTGACTTGTAACAATCAGGAATTCACACCAAATCAAAGAGAAGTTCTTGCTTTGACCCAGAGAGAATAAACGTACCAGTTACAATGATCTTTGCAAAGGCCTCAACAGTTCCAAACTCATTTTTGAGTTTAAACTTGATTTCTCCAGTGTCTTTGCGCTGTAACTTGTTAAGAGTTAGTTGACTATAACCCTCTCCATGCTCTATCTTGATGTTTGTGTCGTCTGAGAGCTCCTCGCCTTCATGGTACCATTGGATCTTCATTGGATCCCGACCCACAAATGGTATCCTGAAAGTGGCTTTTTGACCTTTTTTAGTAACGATTGGGACAGTAAACTTGTTCAATTCCTCTGCGTCGAATCTAGGTGGATCTACAAAGAAAGGTACTATAATATAAATGAGTGAATTTAAGAATGTTTTTAAATATAATGAATGTAGTGCTAAGATTACATGCAAGATAAAAAAAGTTAAATAGATTTAGACCTTCAACAACAATCATGGCCTCTGTTTTACGCCCATCTGCCTCAAATTTGTATTTTCCAGCATAGTCCTCTGAAATTTTGCTGATTTTCAGAGATTGGAAGAATCCATCTTTAGACATGGTAAGAACATCATCGGGTTCAATCTGAACAGGAAAACACAGTATTTATCTCTTAAATCTCATCTGCATTTGCAATGGCCATTAAAACAACTAATATTAGCTCATAACACAAACACTAAACGCTATATAAGGACTAAACTATAATAATAATAATAAAGTATTGGTGTTTTTCTATAACCAGCATAATAATATGTATTGAAGTGGTGATTGGCTAAATTATACTGCAATGTAGATGCTCACCTCCTCTCCATTCAGGTACCATACACCATCAACATTTTCCTTGCTCAGCTTACAGACAAGTTCAGCTGGGTCTCCCAGAATGGCGGTGACGTCAGAAAGCCCAAGGTTGAAGTGAACGCCAGGGTCTGGAGGATTTACCAGATTTACAGTTAGTGGCAGTGCTTAAATTGCAGCCCACCCTTATGTAATTACCTGCAGGGTGAGTGTTGGAATTCATATGAAGTAAAATAATTACATTCATTGCAATCTTTCTTTGTTATACAGTTCATGCATGCATGTATGCATGGCACACAATACAGTCATCTTAGTGACTTACCTAAGCTCCGAGTCCTCAGAATCCTGAATCATACATTACTGTTTACATTTATTAAATTCCATGTATTTTATTAAGCAGTTTATCTATAAAATACATGTTCAAATGTAAATTGTGATGTTTGAATATAAATGATTTAAGAGGTGTGACAGATTAAAAACAGACAGCGGTGAACTTCAGCGTAGATGAAGTTCGCAAAATGTCACTTCTACTTTGATTGTTTAAGCAAAATATTGAAGATTGACTTTTTCCATATTGTTATTTCAGGAATTTGTTGATATGTTTTTATTTTCCTTTATATTGTCTTTCTGTTACTCTGGGTATGACATGAGTAGTATTCTTCACTCTTGGCCTTCATTCTTGTTTGCTGCCATTGCTCTTTGGTCAAGGTGATAATTGACAAGAGATATTCATATCTTCAGTGTACTGTGTGAAAAAATGAAGCCATTCATTCTTGGCTATGACAATGGTTAAGTGTAAGAGGTGCAGGTTTTTTTCATGTCACTTTCTAAAACATGAAGTTTTATCTTCCAGGCGGCTTCCAAAGCAAGAAGTCTTCATATATCTGTGTTTCTCTTTCTAAAGCTTGAGCTCTTCTTATTTAAGTGATAATGCCCGAGAAGCCGGTGTTTTGAAGATATATTGGTACGGGTGTTGTTAAGCCTGAGACGAAGTCGAGGGCATTATCACTTTTATACAATGGGTTACCAACATATTCAAATAATGATTGAAATATTTTCTTCTTATATGTTCACATCACCTTTCAAACCATCAAATCCATTCTTATGTTTTCACACTTCAATCTTCGTATATTTTCATGAGTTGCTGACGTTTCATGTTCATTTTTATCTTCCTGAAATATGGTTTGAGTCTTCTGTGATCTTCTGACGTGATTATGTTTTAGTATTGAGACCACATTTTGGGGATTTCACAACACTTATTATAGTACTAGGTTACACAGGCAAGAATGTTTGTTAAGACAAACAAACTACGAACACAGATGCTTTTTAAACATACTGTAGCACACACAAACACTAAGGCGGCGACATGGATGCAATTTTGTCATCCATCATTAATATGCCCTGCTTGAAATTACTTGTAAACTACATGGTTTAATAAAATAAAAAAGTTCCTCCCAAACCTATCAACTATGAAACATCTAGAATACATGTAAATGTGCTGTATGATAATCAATGTCTATGTGAAGTATGGATTGTTAACCATTGTTAAAGCCACCCTTATTCAAGAACACCATCATCCCAAAGGGTCAGGGATCTAATAAGTAAAGATGTGTGTTCTGTATGCCCAGCCTCAAACCGGAAAAGTCATTTGTTTTATCAAATGACTTTGATCCTTGAAGGGTGCTTCCCATGCAGTAGTCAATGCAGCATCCATGATCTTACCAATGACCGTCTCCTGAAGTATTGGGCCTGGCCTTGTGCGGCCTGTGCGCTTGCCACGCTTAGCAGCTTCTGTTGGCTCGTTGGCCTCATCGGCACTTGAAGCCTCATCGCCACTTGCAGCCTCACCATTGTTGGCAGACGCACCACCGCTTGCTGGTCCGGCACCACCAGCACCATCTCCGCTCTTTGCCTTTCTTTTTTGGACTTTGGCATCTGTGGCTGTGCCATTACTATTTATCTTTCCTAGTAATGATTATTATAATCACTGTCAATCACTCATTGATTATTTGTGGACTATTGTTGGGTAAGGCATTGTAGAGAACCACAATTGTAACAGTAACAACAGCAGTAACAACCACATCCACGATAACAAAAGCAACAATAGCAACAATAACAATTGCACAACAACTATAACTTTAACACGGAAGGGGTGGTGAAGAATTCGGTTCCAATTACTTATCCAATACAGTTCCAGAAACTGACAAGCCTTACGTATCCATAACTACTCTGGTTAGTAGCTGGATGTAATTTACATTTTCCTCAAAATAAAAAACATTTTGAGGAAATATGAAGAAAATATCCTTTTACCTAAAACTTATTTTTGTTGTACTTGAATAAGTAACCTGGCAAATTCCTTCACCAATCTATGTAATGAAAATAGAGCCCCTTGCCTAGTGGTTAGAGCATTGGACAAGTAACCGAAAGGTTGCAAGATCGAATCCCTGAGCTGACAAGGTAAAAACCTGTCATTCTGCCCCTGAACAAGGCAGTTAAAAAAAGGTTAAAAAAAATAAAGAGCCCCTTTTTCAAAAGCAAACATTCACAAATAGGTCAACACAATGCACAAATAACATACAGATGAAACATCGAAGCACACACACGTGGCGTATAAAACACAAACATTAGGTCATATTTGTATTTCAAAGAGTGAACGGTAATTATGTACATGCTATGTACATTTTGCATTTTACATAAAGATTAATAAGAAGTATGTTAAACTGTGCATGTTATTATTTGTTAAATTTAGAAGGTAGTTAATAATCAAAAGAAAAAAGCTAACACAACCAACTAAGCACTTTCAGAGAAAGGTACTCGAGCTCGACTTGGTTGGAAATTCAATCTTTCCCTACTAAGTAATTATCTGAGGTTCAAACACAAAGTGATGGATGCTCCTGCTAGGGACAGTAATTGTTTGTTTGGACATTATTTAGACATGGTTGGTGACCTGCAATGTGTATGCATTTTACAAAACGCTTCATCAAGTTTATCGCTATATTGTGTAGAACAGTCCACTCTAAAGTAAACAAATAGGCCTATGGATTTATGAAAATGTATTTCAAATTATGACAATTAGTACATCAAAATGTAGCAGATGTTATTTTTAACTACAGTGCCACAGTTTTGGTCAATTATTTCTGTGGGACCTATTTTGAATGACATTTATGACATAAAATTGTTTTGTTTTTATCTCCCTTGATATAATGTATATAAACTTCAATAACAAACGCATCATACATTTGAGGGTTAATATTAATCCTAAATGTCAGTGTAAAATATTACGTTTAGGATTTCTTTGATTAAACAAAGATTTCCTTAATTTATCAGGCCCGGCGTGCCAAAGTCATTTCCGACAAATGACTTTGATATTAAACCAACCTGTTTCCATGCATGTTCATCAAATGCAACCTTCACAAAATCTTACCAACAATCTCTTCCTTGAGCAGCGGGCCTTGCCTTGTGCGTTTCCCACGTTTCCCCGATTGCTCACTTGAAGCTTCCTCATCATCATCTATTGGTGATCATCAATTTAAAGTTGATGTCAAACAATTTCAATTGTATGTATTTACCTTGTGAATTTTTGTATTTATTTTAAAGGCAAACTCATTTGTAATGAAGTTGGTTTGCTAGTACATTAATATGATCAAATCAGACCATGTTCCATGATTAATAATCATTTAAACTACAATATGCCAAAATGTGCAAGCTAATCACATAATTAGATGTTGCATCTCCTTTGACAATAATATACAATACCAGTCAAACGTTTGGACACACCTACTCATTCAAGGGTTTTTCTTTATTTTTACTATTTTCTACATTGTGGAATAATGTAGTAACCAAAAATAGTGTTAAACAAATCAAATGTATTTTATATTTGACATTCTTCAAAGTAGCCACCCTTTGCCTTGATGACAACTTTGCACACTCTTGGCATTCTCTTAACATGCTTTATGAGTTAGTCACCTGGAATGCATTTCAATTAACAGGTGTGCCTTGTTTGTGGAATCAACTGTTCAGAGGAGACAGCGTGAACAAGGCCTTCATGGTCAAATTGCTGCAAAGAAACCACTACTAAAGGACACCAATAGAAAGAAGAGACTTGCTTGGACCAAGAAACACAAGCAATGGGCATGCTTGCGGTGGAAATCTGCAGTGGAAATCTGTCTGATTAGTCCAAATGTAAGAGTTTTGGTTACAACCGCCGTGTCTTTGTGAGACGCAGAGTAGGTGAACGGATGATCTCTGCATGTGTGGTTCCCACCGTGAAGCATGGCGGAGGAAGTTTGATGGTCTGGGGGTGCTTTGCTGGTGACACTGTCTGTGATTCATTTTGAATTCAAGGCACACTTAACCAGCATGGCTACCACATAATTCTGCAGTGATATGCCATCCCATCTGATTTGCGCTTAGTGGGACTATCATTTGTTTTTCAACAGGACAATGACCCAACACACCTACAGGCTGTGTAAGGGCTATTTGACCAAGAAGGAGAGTGATGGAAGGCTGCATCGGATGACCTGGTCTCCACAATTACCTGACCTCAACCCAATTGAGATGGTTTGGGATGAGTTGGACCACATAGTGAAGAAAAAGCAGCCAACAAGTGCTCAGTATATGTGGGAATTCTTTCAAGACTGTTGGAAAAGCATTCCAGGTGAAGCTGGTTGAGAGAATGCCAAGAGTGTGCAAAGCTGTCATCAAGGCAAAGGGTGGCTACTTTGAAGAATGTCAAATATAAAATTTATTTTGATTTGTTTAACACTTTTTTGGTGCTCAGCATAATCCTACAATGTAGAAAATAGTACAACTAAATAAAAACCCTTGATTGAGTAGGTGTGTTCAAACTTTTGACTGGTACTGTATGTCAGTTGTTACAAACATGGATGTAGTTTCTTACTGTAAGTGGATGCTATTGTCTTGGCTGATAAGTTTTTCTAATGTTTTATAAGCAGTATAATAACAAATACAATTGCAAACACAATTATGGTAACACAAATAGCGATAGCATGATTACGAAAGTATGATTACAATAACATTATGGGATGCAAAAGCAGAAAATAAAGACCGGAAGCCAAAGCGATAACAAAAAAAAACATAATTTTAAAATGGATGCATACAGAAACAAGTATCTTAGATGATTTTTTATCTTAGTTGACTTGTCAGGGGTGTGTGCCCTTTACTTGTTTTTTTTATGGTAGGTACTTCTTAAAGGGATACTTTGGGATTTTGGCAATGAGGCCCTGTATCTACTTCCCCAGATAACCTCGTGGATACCATTTATATGTCTCTGCATGCAGTTTGAAGGAAGTTGCTAACTAGCATTAGCACAATGGATGGAAGTCATTGTTCTAACGCTTGTTGGCATATTTTTTTTAACATTGTTCTTTTTTTACATTTAACCTTTATTTAACTAGGCAAGTCAGTTAAGAACAAATTCTTATTTTACAATGACAGCCTACACCGGGCAAACCAGGACAACGCTGGGCCAATTGTGCGCCGCCCTATTGGACTCCCAATCACGGCCGGTTTTGAACTAGGGTGACTGTAGTGACGCCTGTAGCACTGAGATGCAGCGCCTTACACCGCTGCGCCACTCGGGTTAGGTTCACATCAGCTCGCATAGGCTCTAACTTCCTTCCTACTGGACACAGAGACAGAAAAGTGGTATCCACAAATTCATCTCTCAGGTGAAATAGATAAAGGGCCTAATATCCAAAATCCCGAAGTATTCATTTAAGTAGTGCTTTTAGAGGTTACCTTACCTAAATTAATCATCTATGGTCAATCAGTGACTTCAATTACAATCGGATGTTAATGACCTTGAGACAGTCATCCCAGTCATAGAAATATGACATCTGGGTGAACTATACTTAGTGTAGTGGATATACTCTATGGGCCAGTTTCCCAGAACTAAAAAGCATGCTTAAAGGAGAATCTCCATTGAACGTGTTTTTTTGTCTAAATCTGTGTCCGGGAAACTGGCCACAATGTCTTCCATTTAAACTACTTCAAAATCTTATCAGTGGAAGAAATAGTTTCTTACCTATGAACGTGTCTGGAACAACTTTGCCGCTTCTCACACGCTTTGTTTTTGTGGCTCCATCTTCCTCATCAGACTCATCTGTGCTTACTACTATGTCTTCGTATTCCGATCCAGAATCTCCCTCAGCCCCATCACCTGCAGCTCCACGACCTGCAGCCCCAACACCTGCAGCCCCACGACCTGCAGCCCCACCACCTGCAGCCCCACCACCTTCAGCCCCACCACCTGCAGCCCCACCACCTGCAGCCCCACCACCTGCAGCCCCAACACCTGCAGCCCCACCACCTGAAGCCCCAGCACCTTCAGCACCTGCAGCCCCACCTCCTGCAGCTCCACCACCGAGGGCTTTCTTCTTTGCCTTTGCTTTCTCCTTAGCATCTTTTAATTTAGCAGCTTTTTTCTCTGCCTTAGCCTTAGCCTTAGCTTCCGCAGCCCTAGCTGCCTCTCTGGCGGCTTTGGTGGCTGCATCAGTGGCCTCTTTCTCAGCCTGGGCGGCTGCGTCAGTGACCCCTCTCTCGGCAGCCTTTATCTTTGCTTCCGCCATCCTCTCTTCCATGTCTTTCTTGTGTTTTTCCGCCTGCTCCTTTGCTATTTTCTCCAGATCCAAATCACCTCCTCCAGCCTGGGTTGTTTTGCGAGCTATCTTCTTGCCTTTGTTTGCAGGGTTCTTGTCAACTAAATCAGAGAATTTGCGAGCTATTTAATATAATGGTAGCCAGTGACGTGTGTGTGATTCACCGTTCATTTATATGGTTTATGAATATAACTGATATGCTGAAAGATTGTTCAAAAACATTCCATGAGAAAATTGAAAAACCTCACCTTCCACCACAAGCCAGGCATTACAGGAATGGATACCTGCCACAGCTGCGTAGATACCAGTGTCCAAAGCCTGACAATCCTTCACTAACAACTTGTGAATGAGCTTGTCTTCAGACACTGTGATTTCAAATTTGTCATTATTTTCTATCGGGGCACTCTTGCCCATCCAATTAATCTCAGCCATAGGTGCCGTTAAGACACACTGAAAGATGGCATCTTGTCTTTCTTCTGCCTTCACCTCCTCAATTTTGACGGCGAAATTTACAGGTGGAACTGAAAGATGGATAGAGAGTTGGGAATAATACATACTAAGCCCATCTAGTTCACACAACAATATTGTCATCCTTGTCAAATTCTTCAAACACCAATTTTACAAATACTGCAGTTCTAGTCCTTGAATGCTGTAGTTCCCTACATGTATAGTATGATGTATTTGCTCTTGTTTAACTTTAATTCCACATAGTATCATTAACTATTTTGTAATAATCATATTATTGTAGCATTTTTTCTAGTCTCTATTTAGACTGCGATTTGCATTTGTACTCACTTTTGAAATCGGTGGAGAAGACATTAACTCCCTCTACATCCACTGAATAGAGACCAGCATCTTCCGGGTCTAGATTTTTGATCGTGAAAATGAACTTTTTGCCAACTCGTTTCAGTTGGTGCTTCATTTCTTCTTCCATCTCAACGGTGTAAGGAACCATAACACCATCCTGCAGAGTATATATATCGTTTACTTTTTTTTATCGTATTTCTATCTACTTTCCGAGAGTCAGATGAACTCGTTGATACCAGTTTTATGTCTCTGCGTCCATTATGAAGGAAGTTCGAGGTAGTCTTGTGAGCCAATGCTAAATAGCGTTAGCACAGTGACTGGAAGTCGACAGCTGTTCCCATAGACTTCCTGTCATTGCGCTAAATCTACTTAGCATTTGCGCTAAATTTAGTTGGCAACTTCCTTTAAACTGTACACAGAGACATAAAAATTGTATCCAAAAGTTAATCTGAGTCTGGGGAAGTAGAAACAGTGTTATCGGAAAGTATTCAGACCCTTTGACTTTTTCCACATTTTGTTAGTTACATATGGATTAAATAAATAAAAATTCTCATCAATCTACACACAATACCCCATAATGCCAAAACAAAAACAGGTATTTGAAACTTATTTTATAAGTATTCAGACCCTTTGCTATGAGACTATACATTTAGTTCAGGTACATCGTGTTTCCATTGATCATCCATGATATGATTCTACCACTTGATTGGAGTCAACCTGTGGTAAATTAAATTGATTGGACATGATTTGGAAGGGCACACACCTGTCTATATAAAGTCCCACAGTTGACAGTGCATGTCAGAGCATAAACCAAGCCATGAGGTCGAAGGAATTGTCCGTAGAGTTCCCAGAACATGATTTTGTCGAGGGACAGATCTGGGGAAGGCTACCAAAACATTTCTGCAGCATAAAAGTCCCCAAGAACACAGTGGCCTCCATCATTTTTAAATGGAAGAAGTTTGGAATCACCAAGACTCTTCTTTGAGCTGGCTGCCCGGCCAAACTGAGCAATCGGGGGAGAAGGGCCTTGGTCAGGGAGGTGACCAAGAACCCAATGGTAAATCTGACAGAGCTCCAGAGTTCTTCTGTGGAGATGGGACCTTCCAGAAGGACAACCATCTTGTCAACACTTCACCAATCACGTCTTTATGGTAGAGTGGCGAGACAGAAACCCAAGAATACTAGAGGCTGTAATTGCTGCCTAAGGTGCTTCAATAAAAGTACTGAATAAAGTGTCTGAATACTTATGTAAATGAAATAAACAGGAGAGGTATTGAACAGTTTGGTATGAGCTTTCATACCTTGTAGAGGAAAATCCTGCTGCTGGCATCTTTAAGATCCATGTCAATTTCAAATGTTGCATTTTCATCAGCATTGACTCCAATGTGTTTGAGCGAACTGATATGTTCAATAAACTGAAACAGACAAATATAAAAGGTACGGTAAAATGACTGAGAAACCATAAGATCTTTGAAAAATCAAACAGGTAACTGACACATTTCCCCTTTTACTTTATTGGTGTTTTCTTCAAAATAATACCAGTAAAAAGATATTCCATAGTACTATACCTGTGCCTGTTCCACCTCTCTCTCCTTTTTCATTTCAGCCAGTTTTGTCAGCATGCCACGGAAATTAGTGATGCCGTACTCAGCACAGATTTGTTCATAATCTTTCTTGTCGGCACTCATCAGGATCTCCCAAACTTTCTCTTCAGATTCGAGTGGCTTTTGCTCATGGACATCTCCACTGCAGATCAAATATAATCAAATGTTATTTGTCACATGTGCCGAATACAACAGGTGTACAGTGAAATACTTATTTAAAAGTGCATAACCTAGAATGTTTTAAAAAGTTAAGAAATAAAAGTGTCAAGTAAAAAATCAATAAGTAAAAAATATAAAATAAAAGTAACAAATAATTAAACAGCAGCAGCAAATTAACAATAGCGAGGGTATATACGGGGGGTACCGAGTCACAGAGTCAATGTACCGAGTACAGAGTCAATGTTAGTCGAGGTAATTGAGGTAATATGTACATGTAGGTAGAGTACAAAAGTGACCATGCGTAGATAATAAACAGAGAGTAGCAGCAGCGTAAAATGGGGATCTGGGTAGCCCTTTGATTAGCTGTTCAGGAGTCTTATGGCTTGGGGGTAGAAACTGCTTGCTGTGCGGTAGCAGAGAGAACAGTCCATGACTAGGGTGGCTGGAGTCTTTGACAATTTTTAGGGCCTTCCTCTGACACCGCCTGGTATTGAGGTCCTGGATGGCAGGAAGCTTGGTCCCAGTGATGTACTGGGCTGTACGCATTACTCTCTGTAGTGCCTTGCAGTCGGAGGCCGAGCAGTTGCCATACCAGGCAGTGATGCAACCAGTCAGGATGCTCTCGATGGTGCAGCTGTAGAACCTTTTGAGGAGCTGAGGACCATTGCCAAATTTGTTCAGTCTCTTGAGGGGGAATAGACTTTGTCGTGCCCTCTTCACGACTGTCTTGGTGTGTTTGGACCATGTTAGTTTGTTGGTGATGTGGACACCAAGGAACTTGAAGGTCTCAACCTGCTCCACTGCAGCCCCGTCGATGAGAATGGGTGCGTGCTCGGTCCTCTTTTTCCTGTAGTCCACAATAATCTCCTTTGTCTTGATCACGTTGAGGGAAAGGTTGTTGTCTTGGCACGACATGGCCAGGTCTCTGACCTCCTCCCAATAGACAGTCTCATCGTTGTTGGTAATCATCAGCAAACTTGATGATGGTGTTGGAGTCATGCCTGGCCATGCAGTCATGAGTGAACAGGGAGTACAGGAGGGGACTGAGCACGCACCCCTGAGGGGCCCCTGTGTTAAGGATCAGCGTGGTGGATGTGTTGTTAGCTACTCTTACCACCTGGGGGGAGGCCCGTCAGGAAGTCCAGGATCCAGTTGCAGAGGGAGGTGTTTAGTCACACAGGATGATCATTTACCATGCATGCATTCATTTGAATTGCTATTGCAGAGTTGCAGCCTGTATTTAGTCTGCTTTATTAATTAATTGTCTCCTGTTATACAAATCTATTCAGCATCGTGTTTCCCTCTGTCACTTACGGCGTTTTTTCCAGACCTGAACCCTTTTCAATCAGAGAGCTTTAACTTATTGTTACCTTCTTTAGAGGTTTAGGTTGTCTGTTTGAAAGGTTTAGGTGTTAGGATACAGAATTTTAACCACTAAAATACCTGTTCAAGACCTATTTACACAACCTGTTAATAGAGTACAATGTAATGCATTCTCTTACCGCTTCTTCAACATTGTTCTAAAAGACCCAGGTTTGAGTGCTTGTTCTTCTTTGGACTTGGCTAATTCCTTTGTCTTTTTGAATCCAACTGGACAGAAACGAATCGTAATGTTTATGTCTTAAAGTGTTGATCATTCTTTTTAAATCATTAGAATGCACTTGCATGACAAGATAAATATTGGTTAAGAGAGGTTTAGATTAGATGTGTTAGAATTCTCTTTTTGTATGTCCTACCTTCAATGACATTCAGCTGGATAGTGCAAACAGCCTTTCCATACTCATTTGTTGCAAAGCATTTGTAGGTGTCGGCATCTTCTGCACTTACTTTGGGGATCTGTAGGCAAACTGATAATGTATTACCTACGTACTTCACATCGACTGCTGTTAAGGTCTAGAAAACAAATCAATTGAAATATACTTCAAGGGTAATTGCTTTATTTATTTGAAAATCCAGGAATTTAACCAATAATTATTATAATACATTTTTTCATGTTAAAGGGTTGAAATATAAAGGTTGGAGTAAAAAGGGTGGGGACGTGTAGAAGTCAAGAGATTGGGCAGCATTTGATGGAACTGAAATTGACAACATGTCCCCTTTATTGTTTAGTATAAGAACCAGTTGGTGCTGAATGGTAATAAACATGCTTACCTCTAGGGTGTGTTCACCAGTCGCCTCGTCATACTTGCTCTGGAACTTCTCTGGATCGTCTATCTTTCCATTTGCTCGGTTCCATGTCACTTTGGGTGTAGGTTCACCATGCACAATGGCTTTGAACACCCCGAACTTGCCTGATTTGTGATTAGAGTCATAGAATACTCGTAAATAGTAGCAATTTGAACCATTGTGTTTAATTCTGATGTCCAGTATATGTCCGTATTTGGGTGTATAATTAGTCCATCCTTTTGGTGACACAATTTTACATAAGGATTAGTGTGATAGGTCGGACTGTATGTTTGGTATGTTATTGAATACATTGCATTTTCACCAAATATGATGTGTAACATTTGTTATACAACTACCCCCAATGATGAAAGAGCTAGGCGTTAATTATGGCATATGCTTTAATAAGGAGCTTAACAGACTGCCTCTATTAAAGGTTGTGTCACCAATCTAAGTGTGCAAGGTTAAATAAGGATTTGGTATGTGAGTGGGTAGGGCATAGAAGGTCATCATAATCATAAATTATGTAGAGTCTACATTTCATTTCTGTTGCAAATGAAGTTGATATGAGCCGTCTGTAAGGATTGCATTTTGTGGACTCCACCATACATCACATGCCTTAAGACCACTGTCACATGTCATGGCCTGAAGCCTGTGGAACCTACTCCAAATGATATAAATGTCTCAACTGAGATGTAAAGTAATGCAATCGGGACTATCCCTACATGTCCTTCTGCTGCTTGTCTTAGTCAGGCCATAATATAATATATGCCATTTAGCAGACACCTTCATCCAAAGCACCTTACAGTCATGTGTGCATTTTATATATATATATATTTTTACTTATGGGAGGTCCTGGGAATCAATCCCACTCTCCTGACATTGCAGGCGCCATGCTCTACCAACTGAGCTACAGAGGACCACGTGTTAATCCCATCAGCACCCCCGCTGCGGTGGGTCACTGTTCCCATTTTGGTTGACCCATTTTCTATGTGCTGTAGTTTGGAATAATACAAGTGTCCCCCCCCCCCCCCCTCCTTTGTTTATAAGGCAATAGCAGAACACACAACATTTATTACAGTATAATAGGATAGCTATGCCTGTTAATGCAGAATATTACATAATTAACTGTTCCTTACCCTCCTGAATAGTTAATGCGATGGGCTTGCGTGTGAAGTCAGGGTGGCTTTTCCCCTCTGGTATTTCCTCCACATACTGCGTGATCATAACTCCAGGGACTTTTGATCTGAATTTCTTGACTGATCACACACACACAAAAAGAATACATCATTAGAAAATTGCAAAATTATTTGATAACATTGTTAGCACTTACTGCTTAAAACAATTGAGATTTGCATTAATGGATGACCAAATCTAACACACATAATGTCTAATACAGTTATAATCACTGAATTATTACATGCATTAATATCATGTAATATTTGACTTTTTGAATGTAAGGGATTGAGGGCCATATTCGGACCTAATATTACTGTAGAAGTAGTCATAGTACAACTAATAAGCCCAAGACAGTCTTGTTAAAGCAATGGCTGATACACCAAAACATGGAGTAGACTAGTAGTATCAGGTCGAGAATACTGCCCTAAATCACATGCCACATCTAGCAAGAAAATACACCTATATGCAAAGTTTGCACGTGTTATTTTCATACCAAAATGAAGCCAACTAAGCAAAAAACATGATGTATGATTATTTTCACTTTAGATCAATGCATCATTGTTCTCTTAATATTTATGTTACTGTAAATGTTTCTTTTAAAGCTGAAATCTGTAGTTGGTGAAACTACCATGTCCTGTTAGAGATATTGCATTAACAAATAAGTTACTTCAAACAATGCCACGATGCTGGATGCTCATCTCTGTTTCATCAACAAAACAAAACAATAACAAAGGGGCTGGGTCGAACAGTGGTGCTGTTGCCCCCTTTACAGATTTCAGCTTTAATGTGAGCTCTCATTTTTATTATAACAGCTGCAATTAGCACCGCTGCAGATAATTAGTCAATCTGACCCCAACTGTTTCAAATTATGTTTGGTCATCCATCCTATTTCCATCCATATTTCTCTGTTTTACTTGGCTACTGTAACTGAACATGAACATAATTCCACAGCACTGATGAGTAATCATGAGCAAAACATTTTTGATGCAGATGTTAATTGTCTGTAAGAACATTTTCTGGAAACCCATAACCTAAAACCTAGGTCATGAAGGGCCCAATCTGTCCTCCCACATACTCAACTTGTATTCTCTTGCACAAGCTACAGTTAGGTTGCAAGACAATATAAGGACCTCATAGCAATCATCCGCAATGCCCTTTAAGGATAGTTTGTCAGTATTAATGGATTTGTCATTTCTTTAGAATTCTACAATGAAGTGCATCTGTTGTGACGCTGAAAACCTGAGTCATACACGTACAGGAATTACACCATTCATATGATAATGTATACAGTAGCCTGCATGCAACACAGTCTTTACTTTCATCCACCATGCTTTGGTACAGTAAAACACCCAGAAAAAAAGTTTAAGGTATGCTCTCTTAGAAAAAAACGTGCCATGTGGAGGCCTTTTGGGTTCAGTGTAGAACCCTTTCCACAGTGGAAACTTTTTTCTAAGATTGTACATTGAGAAAGACACATTAATGGAAACTCAAGTTGCTGGAGTTTCCTTTTCTCTTGCATACCTTTTTTGTGGTTGGGCTTTTCCATAGCACCCCCAGCACCTTCCACTTTACAAGCAACATGACAGCAAGAGAAAGGACATAGCACAGGAAACATTAATCCTGACAAAAGCACCTGAGAGAGGCTTGGGAACTTCGACAGGATTACGAATCCACACATACATGTACGTAGATACATACGATTAACATGAAACACAAGGACAAGGGAAACATCCAACACACACACAGCTTGGAGAGAACCAACATCCTAAGGTTTTTCAGAAGATTATTTGATGGAACAAATGTTTGAAAGAAAAATTATGGAAGATTAATTGTATAAATACATTTGTAACCATTATGAATTTCTGAGTACATCAAATCATGGAATTAACAGCAATTATATTGTTTCATAAGTCATTATGCTGCTTGTCTTAGTCTTAGTTATGTATTTTAATATTTAGCATACAAGGTATGTTTTCTCTATGGCGATGGCCTATTAATACTAACTAAGAACTAGTGGTGTTAAATTATACTAAATCTGCTGACCAACTTTGGTGTATCAGATATCAGATATGCCAGTCCTCATTGGCATCCAATAAGGTCCCATTTAATATGTGGTGGTTGTCCATAGGGTTGGGCTGTTGAGAGTCCTTTTCTGTGCCAGTTACAGTGCATATTAATAGTTGGCTGTAAATTGAGTTGGAAAACAGCTGAGGAAGATGAGATATCAGATTATGTCTTCTACCAAACAGTTTATTGTCAGACATCCATCTTTTGAGTCCAGTCTTCCCATTTCAATCTTCCCCACAGTGAAAATTCTTTAAACACTTCCGTTTACTGGTCAAATATGATCTCAAACTTAATCTTCTGTTTAGATTTGTTGACTAAGTAGATATGTTATCAAGCATGCAGCACAGGTTTGACAGATTTCTCTTGATGTTAAATCACTTCTTCAGTTTAGTTTTTCTAGAAGAAGCGTGTTTTCTTACAGTTTTGTGATGTATCTTTTGTAAACTGCAAGTAAATAAAACAATTCACAGCACTTTTCATTCTTCACTCTTCATAATCACGATAAACTTCTCCTTTTTCGTTCTTCTGCTGAATCCGAAATATATTCATGCCCATTCCTTTTCCAATATCACCCAATGACTGCCTGGTGATATTGCCTTATGATGGCGTTGACAGAGAAGTGTTTGACATGATTGGTTCACTACAAGGGTTGACATGGTGATTTGACTGCTACTTCACATTTTAAGCTGATTGAAGCAATAGCAAGCAGCTTGTATTTCTTCATGTGCTTGTCTGGAGAATGGTCCTTTTCGGCAATATCTTAATTCCTAGTATAATTGACACTGTAGTAGGTGTTGTTAATATTTAATCAGGGTGCTCCTGTATGATTTTGGAAGCCCAGATGATTGAAGGATCTCTTCAACTTCCTCTCGATAGCACAAGAGCAGAAGACATTATTTGGTGATGTTCTTGACGAAGCTTGTCATTTATGACGATCTAAATGTCATGTGTACTGAAAATGATCTCATATCTTCTCTTCTCTTAGTTGTGTATTGGAAGGTCCAATTGATACACTTTACATACCTCGATTTACTGGCGAACTATCGGTAAAAGACGCTGGAGCACCGTGTTGCACACGCATTGCAACAATTGTTCTGTCAATACAGCACAACCTAACATTTTTATGCCTGCAACTATATCTTGACAATCAATAACGGGCTATGATTCCTGCCTTTTTTGTTATTTACCCTTTGCCTGTGTGTGACTGCATTGGGTGGATGTCTGTCTTGATTTGACTGTTCAGAGGAGAAATCCATCACATTGCACTTACCCTTCTGCCCTTCGGCAGATTTATCTGTCACTTTCGACTTCATCACCTTCATCTTGGTATATTTTGGATCAGAAGGCTCTGTAACAGACATTCACACAGAGAAAAGGATTGTGAGTTAAAACTGTCCAGTTGAATGGAACATCACTACCACTGATGACAGTCATTGAGATGCCTACTAGGTACGAGACAAAAGAAAAAACAGGGCTTTCAGAAGAGATCATTTACATGAGTGACATTCTTTCCTCTTCAGCTAATAGCCAGCAGGTGGCACTTGAAACTTGGGTTTGGTGTTAGTTTGAACTATTTCTAATCTCATTAAAAGGTTGCGTATCAAAGAAACCCCAAAATGACATCATCGGGGTAGTGTATCATCCTCCCAGATGATACAGTACCAAGCAGCTGCTAGCAATGGAAGTGAAATCTTGATTAAGTGATGCTGTTATTCTACCCAGTCAGTAAGAGGCAGCATGCAATACACGTCTATCTATTGGCCTTGTGTCGAACCACTGGATCGATGTCTATCCTAGGAATGTGATGCTGACATGTTTTGATTGAGCCCTGCAGTTGTTGAAATCTCTACTAAACCAAACTGTGGGAGGATATGCAGAGGGGGTGGGTAGCAACAGAGGCACCGAGGGCGCTATAGATTATCGAGGTATTTGTAGATGATTAATAGGGAACATAGCTAACAAAGATCTCTGCTCTCTGCAGATTATAGATCACTTGTCAATATGATTCTACAGGATTAAGAGTTGATCCTACGTTTTGAGAATTGCTTTTAACAATTTTATGTTGACAATTTAATATTGAATTGTGTTCACGCAATATCTGAATCACCCAATTTTTCTTAAAGCAATACTATCCTTGCCTGCCTGGTTTTATAGCATATGTTGTTTGGCTTGTCAAATGTCAAAGATAAATTAGGATTTTGATTTATAATGTACATCAGGTGTCCTCTGACACAGATTGTAAAGACAGAAATGCTAGTGATTTCAAGATACAGACTGACAGCACTTTTGAGACATAGCAGTATCATTGGTCTATGAATGTAATAGGTCACATAACTCTGTGTATCGTTCCTTTTTTTGTTGTAGTAGTAAAATTTGACCTAACGGCTGTTCTGCTCATCAAGCCTTAAAATGCTCATTGGTTAGGGGTTGAAGAGGGGGGAGTTATTAAGGGTAAGTTAACTCATATTTTTACATCTCGTCATAGATTCTTTGAAAATACGGTAAGGTGAGTGCTACCGCTTCAGGTCTTATATAATTATTAACATTTTGATTTCATATTTCCGTACCATTGAAGTGATACTTAAGGATATCTTGAGTTAACGTATTTCAATAAATAACAACAAGATACGTTATTTATTGAAAGAACTTAGGTATACAGCTATACAGCTGAATTACCTTGAAATAACGTAGTGACTATATTTGGTTTCTAAACTAGGACTGGTTGCATGCATTTTTAACCTTATATTCAGATATTATATATGTTCTATATGATTTAGCATGTGGTGCAGATGACTCAGTTTTACATTTGAAACTCTGAACATTATGTGTTCGCATGATTTGCATGGTGCCATAACCCCGCCCATCTGTTGGATGTTTAAAATGCATCAGCAACATATTAGGGACAGAGCAGCATACAGTGTGTGTGTTCACGTATGCAGTACACTATAAGGACCAGATGTGAATGTTCATTTTGGGGACATTTGTTTAATGTAAAAAAACTGATATTTTAGTGTACAAATCAAATCAAATTTTATTAGTCAAATGCGCCGAATAAAACAGGTGTAGACCTTACAGTGAAATGGTTACTTACGAGCCCATTACCAACAATGCAGTTAAAAAATACGTATAAGAAATAACAGTTACAAGTAATTAAAGAGCAGTAGTAAAATAACAATAGCAAGGCCATATACAGGGGGCTACCGGTACAGAGCCAATGTGCGGGGGTACTTGTTAGTTGAGGTAATATGTACATGAAGGTAGAGTTATTAAAGTGACTATGCATAGATGATAACAACAGAGAGTAGCAGCGGTGTACAAGAGGGGGGGGGGGGAAATGCAAGTAGTCTGGGTAGCCATTTGATTAGGTGTTCAGGAGTCTAATGGCTTGGGGTAGAAGCTTTTAGAAGCCTCTTGGACCTAGACTTGGCACTTTGCGTGTGGTAGCAGAGAGAACAGTCTATGACTTAGATGGCTGGAGTCTTTGACAATTTTATGGGCCTTCCTCTGACAACACCTGGTTAAGTTGTCCTGGATGGCAGGAAGCTTGGCCCCAGTGATGTACTGGGCCATTCGCACTACCCGCTGTAGTGCCTTGCGGTCGGAGGCAGAACAGCTGCCATACCAGGCAGTGATGCAACCAGGCAGGATGCTCTCGATTGTGCAGCTGTAGAACCTTTTGAGGATCTGAGGACCCATGCCAAATCTGTTCAGTCTCCTGAGGGGGAATAGGTTTTGTCGTGCCCTCTTCACAACTGTCTTGGTGTGCTTGGACCATGTTAGTTTGTTGGTGATATGGAGAACAGCATCCCTAGAAGGCCAGCATCCCGGAGTCACATCTTCACTGTTGAGATTGAGACTGGTGTTTTGCGGGTATTATTTAATGAATCTGCCAGTTGAGGACTTGTGAGGTGTCTGTTTCTCAAACTAGACACTCAAATGTACTTGTCCTCTTGCTTAGTTGTGCACCGGGGCCTCCCACTCTTCTTTCTATTCTGGTTAGAGACAGTTTGTGCTGTTCTGTGACGGGAGTAGTATACAGCGTTGTACGAGATCTTCAGTTTCTTAGTTTCATTTCTCAGAACAAGAATAGACTGACGAGTTTCAGAAGAAAGTTATTTGTTTCTGGACATTTTGAGCCTATAATCGAACCCACAAATGAAGGCCAGTTTCATTGCTTCCTTAATCAGAACAGCATTTTTAAGCTGTGGTAACATAGTTGCAAAAGTGTGTTCTAATGATCAATTAGCCTTTTAAAATTACAAACTTGGATTAGCTAACACAACGTGCCATTGGAACACAGGAGAGATGGTTGCTGATAATGGGCCTCTGTACGCCTATGTAGATATTCCATTTAAAAAATCTGCCGTTTTCCGCTACATTCGTAATTTACAACATTAACAATGTCTACACGGTAATTCTGATCAATGTTATGTTATTTTAATGTTCAAAAAATATGCTTTTCTTTCAAAAACAAGGAATTTCTAAATGACCTCAAACTTTTGAACGGTAGTATACTTTTGATTGTGTTGGAATTAATTGAATCATAAACAATGTGTACCATTTGGTACAATATACTGTAGTAAGTTCCAGTTAGTATCCATTGTTACAAGCTACTAGTTAGTTACCGCCTAATAGTAAATAATCAGGTAGATTCTAGGTGTAAAAAATAAACTAGAGCAGATTACTTTTTTATTTAAAGTGCTCTATCTGTAGAATAAAAGCGCAGAACATGTTTGATAGAATCTTTCCTTAAGTCATCAAGCAGCCTCAGTAGGGATGGAACTTAAGGATTTTCGGCACTGAACAGCCGGGCTAGTAGACCACAATTTGAACTAGACAGGATCCAAAATCTGTGTCATGCAATATTTGAAAGACAAAGTTTCTCTAGCCGGTGGGCTACTTGGGCACAATTTCTATTAGGCTGGTCTGAAAAGTATTACCTCGGGCTAGATTAATATCCATCCCTGAACCTCAGGCTATCTTAATAAACACACAAGTTGTGCCATTACTCAAATTGACAGCTTTATTTTTAGTTCATTACATACTCCCAAGAAGACTGTCCAAAGCAGAGCTGGACTCCAGCAGTGGTCTTGACTCTTGCCGGGGGCTTAAAAATGAACTCCAACGCCTTTGATAGACACCAAAGTATATGCATCCTTCTGCAGAGCTTATTTTACCTTCATTTAACTAGGCAAGTGAGTTAAGAACAAAATCTTATTTTCAATGACAACCTAGGGACAGTGGGTTAACTGCCGTGTTCAAGGGCAGAACAACAGATTTTGTACCTTGTCAGCTCGGGGATTCAATCTTGCAACCTTTCGGTTACTAGTCCGACGCTCTAACCACAAGGCTACCTACTAGTCCAAGGTGGTCAGTAGATCCAGGCTATGCCATGCTGTGTGCTATCACAAAGAAAATCACTGGTTTCTCTGATACGTGGCTGTATAAAAGGTAACATTTATGTCGCAGTGAGAAATAGGAGGCATGCTTTATAACCAGTATGTGGGGCAAGATTCCACGACTGGCAGCATAAGTAATTCACCACACTGGAGGCAGGCTGTCTTGAAATGTGTTGCTGTTGTTGATGGAAAGAAGAGTCCTCTTTTTTGATAATGTATGTCTATTTGTATGTATGTGTTTACGTGCAGTATTACTCCTGTTGTGGCGTATGTTTGTTACTAGTTTTGTACATTGTTATATAATTGTCACACAAGTGCTTACTTAGACTACATTATATCTAAATTATATAAAATAGTTTTGATACTGGATCAGTGATGCAATTTTGTCTTGTAGCTCCTTCCTCTTGCAAATATTTCAAATGGTGTTTCCACATGGTGTTTCACATGAACTCATAAAGGTGTTGTATTACAGAGTGATAGACAAAACAGATGCAGCCCTGCCCTGACTTTCAATGTGCAGTCATGAAACTGAATTAATTAACAACACTCCAAATAAAGTGTCCAGGTTTGATGGAATGCACTCAACCTCATAACCTTTGTGACTCCATTTACCATGTCCTGTTAACTGGTAAATGTGATGTTTAACTTTATCCACTTGGTAGCAAACATTCACACACTGTCCTAACACCACAAAGTGTTGTAATAGTGTGCAGGTAAACTTGTGTCAATTTCACCTCTGAGGGAAGATTGACAAAGACCTGTGCGTTCTTGCTATGTAACACTACAGCAGCAAGGCCATTCATTTAGGGGCAGAATAAAGCTACACTATGAATCAACCAGCTTGACAGTGTGCTGAACCTACAGTGAGCCGTGAGAATGATCTCATGAAGGGCTGAACAGCAAACAAACACACGTGGCTCATTCCACAAAATTGGTGCCTTTTGGACATGTACACTATTAAGAAATGAACTTAAACATATAATTTGTCATTTTAGGTGAACATTGAAAAAAAGGTGTCCTCCCCACGGGACGGTTAAGCTAAATTAGGCTAATGTGATTAGCATGAGGTTGTAAGTAACATGAACAATTCCCAGGACATAGACATATGGGCAGATATGGGCAGAAAACTTAATCCAAAAATGTCTACCAGTTTCACCATCATTGTAAAGGCCTAGTTATTTTGCTGCTTTAATAAAGCAATGGGATGCAAAATGCACCCATTTCGTGGAATGACCCGCGTACTTATTGCTAAAATGGTGCTAGACAAGTCTGAGTAACTCTGTCTTCCACCATTGGCTGCACTGTTGACCTCACACTTGAAATGGCATCTGAGAGGTTCTCAAGTGTCCCTCCCAGCGATTTTTCACACGTACACTAACCACAGCTGTATAACTCACAGAAAACTGTTCTTTGATGACAAGGGGTTTTGGTGACAGACGGGTGCTGTATTTGAAGGGTAGTATTTGAATTGCCAAATGGTTTTCTGAATTATTTTCAATTAAGGGAGCTGCCAAGTTCATGCATAAATTCCACAATAGAGACTCAAGGTATGTTTGGCACATGCTTCACCATTATAACACACATTTTGTTAGTGTTATGTTCCTTTTGTTCTACTGCATTGTTTCCAAATACAATCATGTATCTTCTATTTTGTTTCTGCTTCTGTAAACTGACACAACAGTAGTTCATTTAGATGCAAGTATCTTCTTAATCGTTAGTCCGACATGAAAATGTTTGCACTCTCACACACATACAGTACACACTGAGTGACATAGACTGACCAGGTGAATCCAGGTGAACGCTATAATGCCTTTTTGATGTCACTTGTTAAATCTACTTCAATTAGTGTAGATGAAGGGGAGGAAACGGGTTTAAAAAAAATGTTACGCCCTGAGTCAAGTGAGATATGGATTGCGCATGTGTGCCATTCAGAGGGTGAATGGGCTAGCCAAAATATTTAAGTGCCTTTGAAAGGAGCATGTGTTAAACAAACCTAAAAAAAAATAGTTTTTATTTATTTGAGATTCTTCAAAATAGCCACCCTTTGCCTTGATGACAGCTTTACACACTCTTGGCATTCTATCGACCAGCTTCATTAGGTAGTCATCTCCCCCCACCCCTTTTGCCCTCAGAACAGCGTCAATTCGTCGGGGCATAGACTCTACAAGTTCTCGAAAGCGTTCCGCAGGGATGCTGGCCCATTTTGACTTCAATACTTCCCACTTTGTGTCAAGTTGGCTGGATGTCCTTTGGGTGGTGGACCATTCTTGATACACACAGGAAACTATTGAGTGTGAAAAACCCAGAAGTGTTCCAGTTCTTGACACAAACCAGTGCACCTACTATAATACTCTGTTCAAAGGCACTTCATAATTGTATTTTTCCCATTCATCCTCTGAATGGCACACATTCATGTGTATATATATATATATTTATTTATATAAGTATATGTATTGTCTAAATTGTATTAAATACAGAATAGCTTTTTGCGGATTGACTATAAAACCAGCCCACTATGGCATATAATATATGTTTGGGCTGCATCTTTATTTGACACCTCCATCTATAGTTAGCCGTCACCCTCAAACCTCACAACTATGACCTCACGGCTATGACCTCACGTCTATGATCCAGCTCTACAAATTCCACAAGGGTGAAATTCAAACTGTAGAACACACATGCCCAACTAAAAATATGTTATGCATTACCACCAAGTTAGCTGTACCTCTTCATATGGAATCCCATTCTAATGTACAGTACAGTATGTCAGACACATAAGCAAGTGAATGTCCGTAACTAACTTAATGAGGTATTCAGTAACTTGAGTTACTGAAATTAGAGGGCATTAAAACTTAAAGACCAGAAAGCAAACAGTTGCGACATTTAATACCCTCTACCCTTAAGTCTTTTATGTACCTTTTAAAGGTATTCAGCCCTGCTGAAGTTATTTTACACCCTAATCTTCCGATATCAACTGAAATTCCCTGTGGTCATACAAGCATCTGCTTACATACTCATAGGCAGAATAGCATTATCACAATGTTTCCCAGAACAACTAAAAGGTATTACTACTACTTTATGTACATTATGGAATGTTGACCTTTCCTCAAGTCACATAACAGAATAACAATACTGGCACAATTAAAAAAGGTACAAGCCCAGGTTGTATTTCCCTCCATGCTGTTCCATCTCGTCCGACCCCCCCATTCTGCCAGAGAGGAGGGAAGAACGACCTACCTGCTTACAGTCCTCAATGCTCTCAGCTGTGCTCCTTTCAAGCAACACTGTGGCTACTCTGATATTTGAGCGCCTGTTCCAAGTTGTGCTCGGTAATAAATCCTAAAGAGCAACGTGTGTGTCTCTGCCTGAAGACTCAGCGACTGCCAAAACGAGTTGGTTTTTTTGTATTTGTGTTGAGGAGTTCGCACCAAAGACGTTTGGTTGGGTGGGTGGTGAAGAGGGGGGCCCCACTAAAGGTGGGTCTAACTAACACTTCCTTTACAGTGGCACTCCTCATACAGTAATGTTTATTAACTGGTTCCCATAACCACACTTTCACTTAAAATCATGAAAGAGAAAAAATATGATATGTTCTTCATGGTGTATATCCAGTGAATATAACACTGCAAGTTTGTCTAGACCTATGATGGTTATTTTCAATTATACATTTGAGTGTCATTCATTACTAGAAGTAATAAGGTCTGTGTTTATTACAGTTGCTTTTGACTAAGAAATGTAGTATTTTGTGTGTGAATAAATTGTAGTAAGATGTAAATTGTTCATTTCAATAAATCAGTCAACAAAATGTAAATGAAAATACAGTGGTTAATGTTTTTTTGTATAATTTCAAAGATTAATTAATATATCAGAAAGACTGCTAATGTTTGACAACTCGATAGACTACCTAAGCTTTCTTTACCTTCTTGGTTACATCTCACCATCCTCAAACCAATTTGGGAATAAGAAGCACTTTTATGTTGACTGTAAACCACACAGGTCAGGGCACCTGAGAAAGAATAAGAGGCACTTTTATGTTGACTGTAAACCACACAGGTCAGGGCACCTGAGAAAGAATAAGAAGCACTTTTATGTTGACTGTAAACCACACAGGTCAGGGCACCTGAGAAAGAAAAAGGGAATAAATGCATCAATGTGTATATATTTTTAAATACCAACGTTTATTATTGAAAATGACCAGTGATCGCTATTTTGGCTCAGTGGTTCATATTTGTAAGTTCTTCTGTGGTGTTGGAAAGGTTCTTATGAAGCGTAAATCATAAGACTTGAATTTGTCCCATTAAATTTAGTGTGGAACGTAACTTGGCTGTTATTTTCCTGTCAATTCTGAGGGGTATGATAGTATTGATTACTGTCTCAATTACTGTAATTAATTTCACTGTGATTTCTATGGTTACAGTAACCATAATGGTCAATGTCTTTTTTTTCTTAAATGTTGTGAAATATTGTGTTCCCCCCATTAAAAAAAATATAAAGAAAGAAAGAAAATAAACATGCACTTGTCTTTTTTTTTACTGTACTAGCACTGCCTTTGCTGATAACTTCTTTATTGAGGAAAATGTACTTAAAGCCAGACTCAGTAAGTGTCAGTTTCGTAATTTTGTTTAAATTTAATATTTTGTTTTGTCGGGCCAACAAAAGAAACCCAGGTAAGACGTCATAATATGCTCTAGAGTCTAGGCTACCTGAGAGTTGTCAAGCAGCTGCTGGGACAGCCACCCTTTGATCCAGATCAACCAGTAGCCCTCTTCTAGTTACAACAAACATGCAGGCTGCTGGATTTTTTTTTTTTAAATGTACAAGTCACCTGTGAACGTAAGACGTGAAATGTTTGCAAGTACTTTAAGTGCACAATAATATTTTATTTTACTATGGTAGGCTACACCACCGGTTTGCACATTTAGCAATGGTTGAATAATATATCGACAGCTGTGTGCTAGCCAGCTAAATTAGCTCGCTAGCTTTCTGTGTAACTAATGTATTAAAGTTTAATCTATCAGCAGACAATTAACTCAGACTTTTGTATGTAAGGTTCTGTAAGTCGTTTTTTAGTCAACCTTGTGTTCTGTTTCGTTGTGTTCTTGAACATAGCCCTGTCTTTAATTTTTGTTCATTGATTTCACCTGTGTTAGTTACTCACCTGGTCTCATCAGCTCCTTATTTCGTTCAGTTCATTCCGTTTGTGCCTTTGTGAGGTATTGTTCGTTTTGACTCTACTAAGTCTTTTCCGAGTTCGTTTGTGAAAACCAGTTAAAGCCTTCAGTCCTAGTTTTGATTCACCTGCCTGTTTGCCTACCTGTGTATGATGATTGCCCGCCTGTGACCACGATTCCTGCCTTCTGCGAAGGCGAAACAAACACCTGCTGTGCTCTGCGCGTGAATCTACACCTTTTTCTCCCTGAGTATTCATTACATTGTGATTATCATTGGCACTGTCCACAGCAGTGTGATACTAGCACTTGTGAGTGAGGAATGCCAGCCTTGCTGAATAAAAATCGCCCACAATTCAGTTTCCAGTTTTACTCAGAAAATCAAGCTAGCAACATCAGAGCAACAGAACGCGCGTGACAAAATGGTCAATAGGCCAACGCATCATAATTACCTTGAGAAATCTGACCTGCAATTTGTAAACCAAGCTGCTGTACTTTTAATAACTCGTAAAACTGTATTTTGTATCGCTTTGAAGTGACCCAAATGGAAAATTAAGCTTTAATTTATCAATTTTCGAAATATGGTAAACAAGAAAATAACATTTTATATTTTATTTGGGACTTACTGAGTCTGGCTTTAATACAACTGTGATATATGTAGCTGTCTCACCTAGCTATCTTAAGATGTATGAAATGAATGTTTGGTAATGTACTGTAGCACTTTATGGCTGAAGCTTTTCTCCAGGGGCCATGTTATTCCGGTATCCAATAAATTATTCATTAGATGGACCTGAAAAGATAATGGATATTAATGTACATTTTATCACAGCCTTTGTAAAAACATTCCTTCCATTTTTTGTCACAGTGGTACAGTATATAATTCAGAGGGAGGATGTTAAATGCATCTGTTACAATTATTTAAAGCAATATGAACTTAAGAGTACATTTTTATTTTGTTTATTTCAGCATGTGCCTATACTGAGAATGTAAAGAACATGTTTATTTAGGCGCTGGTTGACATTTGGCATAGTACTTTAAAAGAGGCTCACAGTCATGCCAACTGTGAGTTGTTTAAGTTAATAGGGTAGCTATATATTTAGAACATAAATAAAAGTGAACTATTGCCCTTGATCCCTGACATAGGGAATTCACAGCAAGATGTCTGAAAGGTCGTCTCATCCTGTCGGTATCAAGCAGGACATAAAGTTGTCCTTGTCCCATTACAAATCAATACCATGACCATAACCACCACATACAAAGCAAAAACTCTTTATTTATTTATTTATTCATTTACATATAGCTCAAATTTCACAAACCTTTCCTAGCAATTATGCAATACACTATGTGTAATGAAAAGTTAAGTTATATTATCCTTTTTAAGCTAAGTTACTTGATAAATCGTTTTATGGTTTTACACATTTTGCGGTTTTACAAATTCAAAGCCTTGCCCCATAAGGCTTAGTAGTAGTGTCCAATGTTATGGACTTGGTTTATGAGTTCGTATTAATAACTGCCTACTTGCAGAGAACGCACCTGCATTGGCTGTAATATTAAGTGACCTTATATATTTTATTACCATTGGCAAAACCTACCAACACACTTAGCAACAGAGAGCTTGGTCAGATCATGCAATTGGAGAGCAAAATTAGACCCTGAGGAGCAGACCTTGAAATGCCCAAGCTTGTTTCCTTCCCTGAGCTGATCGTTTCAAGACAATCTTCCTGTGCTCACCCTGCTTTGCCCTTGCAGTAAAACTATTGCACTTTGCCATTAGAGGCAAGAGGTGTCATAAACCTGCCATATTACCAGAATTCATTATGGGGGATATCACTTTTCCATCCTCTCGAATACGTCATCTCGCATATTGCTAATTCTCTCGTTGTGATAATGAGATAACTAGACAGTGTGTAATTTACATAATCTGTACATTATTATGTGAAACAAATGGTTTAGGTCAAATATAGCAACTGCCTGGACTTAATAATATGTTGTCAGGCTTATACTTAGGGCTCGATTCAATCCATATTGCCGAAGTTCGGTGTTATAGCTCTGAATGAATGCAGTCTCCGTATAACGTGGGAACATTGCCTTTAAACGTCAATCGTGCTACAACGATGATCTTCAGCTCTATGGATTGAATAGCCAGCAAATAACTGTAATCATTAGTCGTGACATGTGGACAAGGATGACATGTAAGAATACTGTCTACGCTTGATCACAGGACCTCCTTAGGCCATCTCTTCTCTGTTGATACCATGTCCATGGTCACCACCGTGTTTGGGTGGCTTTAAATGCAATCCTTATACAGAGAAGGGGGGGGGGGGTATACAGGTGTACATTACATCCTATGATGTTGTACAGGTAGCCTAGTGGTCAGAGCGTTGGGCCAGTAACCGTAAAGGTTGCTGGATCGAATCCTCGAGCTGGCAAGGTAAAAATATGTCGTTCTGCCCCTGAACAAGGCAGTTAACCCACTGTTCCCTGGGCGCCGAAGATGTGGAAATCGATTATGGCAGCCCCTCGCACATTTCTGATTCAGAGGGGTTGGGTTGAATGCAGAAGACACATTTCAGCTGAATGCATTCAGTTTTACAACTGACTAGGTATCCCCTTTCCCTTTACATGGTATACAGGTACAGTTGAAGTCGGAAGTTTACATAAACCTTAGCCAAATACATTTAAACTCAGTTTCTCACAATTCCTGACATTTAATGCAGGTAACAAATCCCTGTTTTAGGTCAGTTTGGATCACCACTTTATTTTGAGAATGTGAAATGTTAGAATAATAGTAAAGATAATAATTTATTTCAGCTTTATTTCTTTCATCACATTCCCAGTGGGTCAGAAGTTTGGTATTAGTATTAGTATTTGGTAGCATTGCCTTTAAAATGTTTAACTTGGGTCAAAAGTTTTGGGTAGCCTTCCACAAGCTTCCCACAATAAGTTGAGTGAATTTTGACCCATTCCTCCTGACAGAGCTGGTGTAACTGAGTCAGGTTTGTAGGCCTCCTTGCTCGCACACGCTTTTTCAGTTCTGTCCACAAATGATCTATGGGATTGAGGTCAGGGCTTTGTTATGACCACTCCAATACCTTGACTTTGTTGTCCTTAAGCCATTTTGCCACAACTTTGGAAGTATGCTTGGTGTCATTGTCAATTTGGAAGACCCATTTGCGACCAAGCTTTAACTTCCTGACTGGTGTCTAGAGATGTTGCTTCAATATATCCACATAATTTTCCTGCGTCATGATGCCATCTATTCTGTGAAGTGCACCAGTCCCTCCTGCAGCAAATCACCTCCACAACATGATGCTGCCACCCACGTGCTTCACTGTTGGGATGGTTGTTCTTCGGCTTGCAAGCGTCCCCCATTTTTATCCAAACATAACGATGGTCATTATGGCCAAACAGTTATCTTTTTGTTTCATCAGATCAGAGGACATTTTTCCAAAAAGTACGAGTCTTTGTCCCGATGTGCAGTTGCAATCCGTAGTCTGGCTTTTTCATGGCGGATTTTGAGCAGTTGCTTCTTCTTTGCTGAGCGGCCTTTTGGGTTATGTCGATATAGGACTCGTTTTTACTGTGGATATAGATACCTTTGTACCTGTTTCCTCCAGCATCTTCACAAGGTCCTTTGCTGTTGTAAAGGGATTGATTTGTACTTTTCGTAACAAAGTACGTTCATCTCTAGGAGACAGAATGCGTCACCTTCCTAAGCGGTATGACGCCTGCGTGGTCACACGGTGTTTATACTTGCATACTATTGTTTGTTTCAGATGAATGTGGTACCTTCAGGCATTTGGAAATTGCTCCCAAGGATGAACCAGACTTGTGGAGGTCTACAATTTTTTTTCTTAGGTCTTGGCTGATTTCTTTTGATTTTCCCATGATGTCAAGCAAAGAGGCACTGAATTTCAAGGTAGGCCTTGAAATACATCCACAGGTACACCTCCAATTGACTCCAATGATGTCAATTAGCCTATCAGAAGCTTCTAAAGCCATGACATAATTTTCTGGAATTTTCCAAGCTCTTTAAAGGCACAGTCAAGTTAGTATATGTAAACTTCTGACCCACTGGAATTGTGATGCAGTGAATTATCAGTGAAATAATCTGTTGGAAAAATTACTTGTGCCATGCACACCGTAACATGACACAAGTGAAAAACGAGTTTTAATGAATCCAACCTAAGTGTATGTAAACTTCCGACTTCAACTGTACTTAATGTAACTAACGTACTTTCTCACATGTTGTTGTTTTTTTTTCTAATTCAAAAGGACACAAAATCAATGTCAATGATAATACTTAGCAGGGTGGCCTAACTAATTAACAAGTTAATTTATTTTTTATTTTTTATTCTCCATATAGCAATTTTCAAATTGACCGTGGCTGGGACTGAGACGTCTGAGAAGACGTCATACATTGAGCAATCATGTTTGTTCCCTGCCATTTCTTTGTTTTGGTACAGCCAACCCCCTTATCTGATTGTGTGCAGCTGTTGTCTCATCATATATGTTGATTTGAAAATATATAGATTTTGCATGTTGTTTTTGTATTTGTTATTTTTTTACATTTACATTTATACATACATTTATGTTTGTGACATTTTACTCAGCCTGTGGCTCCAATTTCAATGTTGGCACCAAGCCCTCTAAATAGGCTGTCAGGTCCATTACATTGTCACAAATTTACTTTTTCTCCATGGAAACTTTTTTCTGTCCTGAAAATATAATGTTGAATCCAGCTGAACATATTTTAGGTAATCTGGCAAGTGTGTTCTAACAATGAGTACACTTTGATACTTAAAGTGGTTACTATCTGGTCCAAATTATTTTAATGTTTGCCGAGAAATCCGAAAGAACCCAAAAAGCAATTATTGTATCATTTTCTAAAATAAAAATACAACATTTATGTTAAATAAAGTGTAATTATGAAGTTATTACACATAATTCTCTCATCGACTCAAAGGTAGAGGGTGTTTGCAATGTGGGTGGGAAACAATTAATTGTATAGTCAATGGGAGAAACAGCTGTCTTACCTCTTGATACATCAAACTTCACCTTAACTTGTAAGACGCTCTTGAAGTTTCCGTTTTTGTGATTGGTTCCCTGACATCTTTCACGTAGGGTAAAGACATTTCTGTTTTCTCAATCGTCTTGTTTCCGCAGTCATCTTATATGAGTCAGGCACAGACAATGAAGTCTCAGTTTTCATCAAATTCCATAGCAGGAGTTCCCACAACTGGCTTCTTATAACTGCCTCCATCTGTTTCCAATGCTCTGCCTCATAATTTACCCCCTCTTCTGGTTCTCTGTCGACACCCTGACTGCCACTTTGTTTGCCCTCTGTGTATGTCCATTTGTTGATATCCCACCCTCCCCCTTTTATTGCAACCATATCAGAGGTTGTACACTATATACAGTACCAGTCAAAAGTTTGGACACACCTACTCATTCAAAGGTTTTTCTTTATTTTTACTGTTTTCTACATTGTAGAATAATAGTGAAGACATCAAAACTATGAAATAACACATCATGTAGTAGTAACCAAAAAAAGTGTTAAACAAATCAAAATATATTTCATATTTGAGATTCTTCAAAGTAACCACCCTTTACCTTGATGACAGCTTTGCACACTCTTGGCATTTTCTCAACCAGTTTCATGAGGAATGCTTTTCCAACAGTCCTAAAGCAATTCCCACATATGCTGAGCACTTGTTAGCTGCTTTTCCTTCCCTCTGTGGTCCAACTCATCCCAAAACATCTCAATTGGGTTGAGGTCGGGTGACTGGGAAAGCCATGTCATCTGATGTAGCATTCCATCACTCTCCTTCTTGGTCAAATTGCCCTTACCCTGCCTGTAGGTGTGTTTTGGGTTATTGTTCTGTTGAAAAACAAATGATAGTCCCACTATACAAACCAGATGAGATGACGTATGGCTGCAGAATGCTGTGGTAGCCACGCTGGTTAAGTGTGCCTTGAATTCAAAATAAATCACAGACAGTGTCACCAGCAAAGCACCCCCAGACCATCACACTTCCTACTCCGTGCTTCATGGTGGGAACCACACATGCAGAGATCATCCGTTCACCTACTCTGCGTCTCATGAAGACTTTGCGGTTGTAACCAAAAATGTCAAATTTGGACTCATCAGACCAAAGGACGTATTTCCACTGGTCTAATGTCCATGGTTTGTGTTTCTTGGTCCAAGCAAGTCTCTTCTTCTTATTGGTGTCCTTTTTGCGTGATGTATTGTTGTCGCTACCTACTTGCCCTTTTTGCTGGCCATCATTGTAAATAAGAATTTGTTCTTAACTGACTTGCCTAGTTAAATAAAGGTTACGTTTTATTTTTTAAATATCATTTTTTAAACAGAAACAGTAACACCTGGGGAAGGATCCAAAGGGAGTGACATATATAGGGAAGGTAATCAGGGAAGTGATGGAGTCCAGATTAGTCTGATGATACAGAGGTGCGCGTAACGATGGTGACAGGTGTGCGCCATAACGAGCAGCCTGGTGACTTAGAGGCCGGAGAGGCCGGAGAGGGAGCACACGTGACATCGCTTGATGGTTTTTGCGACTGCACTTGAAGAAATGTTCCAAGTTCTTGAAATGTTCCATATTGACTTACCTTCATGTCTTAAAGTAATGATGGACTGTCATTTCTCTTTACTTATTTGAGCTGTTCTTGCCATAATATGGACTTGGTCTTTACCAAATAGGGCTATGTTCTGTATACCACATCTATCTTGTCACAACACAACTGATTGGCTCAAACGCATTAAGAAGGAAAGAAATTCCTTCATCCCCAGTGATGTGCTAGGCCTTCTCCATCACCCTCTGTAGTTGCCATATCAGATGGTGATACAACCAATCAGGATGCTCTTGATGGAGCAGTTGAAAAAAAGGATGTTAGGGGCCATGTCAAATTGTTTTAGCCTCCCGAGGGAGAAGAGGCACTTCCTCACAGCTGTGCTGGTGTGAGAGGACCTTGATAAGTCTGCAGTGATGTGGACAGAGGAACTTGAAGCTTTTAAGCCTCTCCATTGCGGCAACAATGATGTGGATGGAGGTGTGCCCCTGTTTCCTGAAGTCCATGATCAGCTCCTTATGAGAGGTTGTTGTCCCGGCACCACACTACCAGGTCTCTGACGTTCTCTATGTAGGCCGTCTCATTGCTGTTGGTGATTAGGCCTACCACCGTTGATGATGGAATTTGAGTCGTGGGTGAACAGGGAGTACAGAAGGGGGCTAATCACACAACCACTGGGGGGTTTCCATGTTGAGGTTCACCGTAATGGAGGTGTTGTTGCCTAATTTGACCAACTGGGGCTGGAACTGACAGGATATCCAGGATCAAGTTGCAGAGAGTGTTGAATGCTGAGCTGTAGTTGTTGAACAGCACCTCACATAGGTACTCCTCTTTTCTAGGTGGGAGAGGGCAGAGTGGAGTGCAATTGAGATTGCTTAATCTGTGGATCTGTAGTATGGTGTCAGGAGTACTGATCATTTATGTAATCAATGTTGTTAGTGGATTACTAAAACCAGCACAATGCTGACTAGTCCCACACACTGGCGTAGCACACAACCGCACAACACGACGGGGGGGGGGGCACAAGCTTTGCACCCCCCATTCATTTTGGAGGAGGGGGGCAATAATGATAATTATTAATAATAATAAGATACATTTTTTCGTAAATATTCACTGTTTTGCAGCATATGATTAAACAAGTATTTGCTGTGCTAGACCTAAGGGATAATGTTTGTTTTATAAATATTGTTTAATGTTCTAAATCTAGAAAAATATGCCAAAATGTTTACAATTTGTCCTGGAGCATTTAATAGTGATATAAAACAAAACAAAAAAAAGTTTGGAGATTTGTATTACATATTGGAATAATCTAATGTTACAATCAAACAATCAAGGCCTTTAAACAATAATAAAAAAATGAATTGCCTTTTACGGTGTCTAACTGAGTTTAAAAAAAACAACATTTTATCATGTTTTTTAAATGGGAGGTTGTTCCTTTATGGTGTGATAGCTTTGTGCATGGGCTGGGGTGGCTTGCTCGGACCTTGTGAAACTGTGCTACACCACCGGTCCCACACCATCATAGGCCAAAGTGTGTCCCTTCCTTGGAGCTGCTAAGTGGATTTAGAAGGCTTTGCAGTCATGTTTACCCTTACAGTAACAGAATTGGCTTAAATGACTACCAACCCGTAGCACTCACGTCTGTAGCCATTAAATCCTTTGAAAGGCTGGTCATGGCTCACATCAACACCTTTATCCCAGGAATCCAAGACCCAGTCCAATTTGCATACCGCAAGAACAGATCCACAGATGATGCACTCTATTGCACTCTACACTGCCCTTTCACACCTGGACAAAAGAAACACCTAAGTGAGAATACTATTCGTTGACTACAGCTCAGCGTTCAACTACATAGTGCCCTTAAAGCTCATCACTAAGCTATGGTCCTGGGACTAAACACCTCCCTCTCCAACTGGTGGTAAGGGTAGGTAACAACACATCCGCCACACTGATCCTCAACACGGGGGCCCCTCGGGGGTGGGTGCTCAGTCCCCTCCTGTACTCCATGTTCACTCATGACTGCACTGCCAGGCACGACTCCAACACCATCAAGTTTGCTGATGACACAACAATGGTAGACCTGATCACCGACAACGATGAGACAGCCTATAGGAAGGAGGTCAGAGACCTGACCGTGTGGTGCAAGAACAACAACCTCTCCCTCAACGTGATCAAGACAAAGGAGATGATTGTGGACTACAGTAAAAGGAGGACCGAGAACGCCCCCATTCTCATCGACGGGGCTGTAGTGGAGCGGGTTGAGAGCTTCAAGTTCCTTGGCGTCAACATCACCAACAAACTAACATGGTCCAAGCACACCAAGACAGTCATGAAGAGGGCACGACAAAACCTATTCCCCCTCAGGACACTGAAAAGATTTGGCATGGGTCCTCAGATCCTCAAAAGGTTTTATAGCTGCACCATCGAGAGCATTCTGACTGGTTACATCACTGCCTGGTAGACCACAAGGCACTACGGAGGGTAGTGCGTATGGCCTAGTACATCACCGGGCCAAGCTTCCTGCCATTCAGGACCTTTATATCAGGCAGTGTCAAAGTAAGGCCCGAAAAATTGTCAAAGACTCCAGCCACCCTAGTCATAGATTGTTCTCTCTGCTACCTCATGGCAAGCGGTACCGGAGTGCCAAGTCTAGGTCCAGGAGGCTTCTAAACAGCTTCTACCCCCAAGCCATAAGACTCCTGAAAAGCTACTCAAATGGCTACCCAGACTATTTGCACCCCCCCCCTTCTACACTGCTGCTACTTTCTGTTATTTTCTGTGCATAGTCACTTTAATAACTCTACCTACATGTACATACTACTTCAATTACTTCGACACCGGTGCCCCCGCACATTGACTCTGTACCGGTACACCCTGTATATAGCCCCGCTTTTGTTACTTACTGCTGCTCTTTAATTATTTGTTATTCTTATCTCATACTTTTTGGGGTGTATTTTCTAAAAAACTGCATTGTTGGTTAAGGGCTTGTAAGTAAGCATTTCACTGTAAGGTCTACAGCTGTTGTATTGGTCACATGTGACAAAGAAAATTTGATTTATTTGATTTGATTTCATTCAAGACTGAATGGTGCTGTGAGCTGGAAGAATGAGTCAACCATGATTCATGAGTGAACCATGATTCATGAGTCAACCATGATTCAGATTTGAGGATTGTTGGGAATGTCATGCTGTGATCAGGAAAGCAAATGTTCCTAGTCCTTATAAAGGGCATGTAGTCATGAGGTCACTGGCTCCCTCACACCGTTGGGCCTGATTTACAACTCTGTCAGGGTCGCTATGCTGAAACAACCTGCTCAGAACACAATCCTGGACAGCATTTAAATCAGAGGATATTTTTGAGCCCCATGGTCGTTAAAGAACTGGTTATAGGGAGGTTATGAAGAGTTGCTCGGCAAAGCTTTTTGCGCCCAACGTCCATGATTGCCGTGTAAACAACGAAAGATTCCCAAATTCAGTTCTGTAGTAACAGAACACTTTTAATAAGCCTTTGCAGAATGCACACATAGTTTTATTTCAACTTGAGGTTTGGTTGTTGATCCAGTTAAGAAGTTGTATTAAAGATTCCAATTTTGCCAATTTACAAAGCTATTTGATCGTTTTGAGACATTTGGCTGCAAAAGAAGTGACAACATTCGGAGAAATTGACTTCCACATCGCAATGTCGGTTGTACACGAGGTTCTGGGCATGGTTGTAAATCATGTGAAAGCAGTAGATGTGATACTCCAGTATGGTGATGGTTCATAAACTGTCGCTAGTGGCATGTATTACATCTATTATTATCTGTTCCTGAAAGCCTTAGTCCACTGTCTATTTAGGTTCAAAAGGCTCCTCAACAGTTTCTACCCCCAAGCCATAAGACTGCTGAACAATTCATCAAATGGCCACCTACACTATTTACATTCACCCCTCCCCCATCCTTTGTTTTTACACAGCTGCTACATGGTTTCTATGTGTTTGATGCCATTACATTTGCTCTGTTCCAGCCAATACTATGAGCTGTCCTCCCTTCAGCAGCCTCCACTGATATACATGTACTATGTCACCTCACTGAGTTTGTTATTCTCCATAAAAACGTTTTCATACACTGTCAATTACACATCAAGTACATATACCATCCCAGTTTATTTAAATATCTCCACGTGTCACCATAGTCATTAGACCGTTTGATAACCAACCATCCATTGAAAGGTGATTGTGGTGTGTTTTGAGTTGTTTGCACCGTATACTGTCACGTACTACTATACAGATATATTTCATTCCAAATAAGAAGATGTGGGTTTTTGATGCGGCTCTGATGTCTATAAATAATCATGCAGTATCTCGTTCTAGCATGTAGTACTGTAGTTTAGCAGTTGATGTAAACGCATGTGTGGTAACAGAGGGAGCAGGACCAACTACAAACATGTAAATTAAGAATTTAGTCCAAAATGTTCCTTTGTCTGGCAATCTGCCACGACCATTATTTGTGGGAGTTGTGGGACCACTTATTACGGCACAAGGGGCTGAAAGGGGTTGAACACAGCTTTTTATCCGGTTTCCAAATGCAGTACGAGAGAGACAATTATATGTGGGGTAATTATATGTTTAACAGTGATCAAAGGTGATACAATTTGTCCTAACACAGATCCCTTACCTGAACAATGGGCCAAAATAACAAAATATTCAAAACTATGTGCAAAAGATGCCTTAGCAACACTTTCTAGATAATCCTGCAATGTCTACACTACATCGTTGATGTTGTGTTATTCTATCATTTATCAAACAGTTTTCAAGTTCAGTTTCAAGGCTGAGTGAAAGCTTGCATTAGTAACTCTTCCTGTCCTATGCATGGTGTTTTTATGTTGAATGATCCTCTTGTTTCTGTGAGTTAATGAGATGGAAACAAGGCCTTGCTAAGCACAGCACGGAGCTGTGGGGCTGTTGAGGCTGTTGATCTTTGGGATCATGTGTTTTCTGAACGAATCAGAGGCGAATCGGTTCATAGTAAGCATCGTTCTCTTGAACAGTGATTGAGTCTAGATTCTTTGGGGTCCTCTCCCCCGCTGGGATCATGAGCAGCAGCTTTTGGGTTAGTCGGGGGGGTGGCCTCCCTGGTATTTTCTCTGAATCATGTGGTCAGGGTGTGGAGGGAGGGGAGGGGATAACTGAGATGTCTCTATTTTCAGCCATGGGACGATCTGTTTCATTTTTAGTCATCATCCTGCAATAAGAGAAGGCAGTACCTAATAGCCCCACTCCTCATCTGGTGCGATGGTGTTTTTTCTCTCTCAATGTCTCTCACTATTACCCACACCTCTAGTCATCACACTTCGGTGGCTCATCCCCTGACATTAAATCCCTGTTTCCCTCACCCTCTATTTCCCTGACCAGAGTGATAAACCCTGAGTCTGTCCCTGTCATATAGCTCCCAGTGCACTCATAAAGGGAACACCTGTTGTTTGTGAATGCCGGGACGCTTTAGTTGGAATATTGCAAACACAGCACTCCCTAGTTGACTTGACCTCCCTAATATCTATTTACTGGTGACATGTGTCCAATTAATGCCACTCAATCCAGTGCTAATACAAGACACATACAATTGAAAAGGTGAAAGATAGCAGGGCCGTGACTTGGCTGCTACTAAAAGGGATCAACACAGTATCATGAGGATGAACGAGGCTCTCTGACTCTCTGAGCTCTGTTGTGAGTCAGCTATGCCCTGCTGCAGCCTACAGTACGCTCCTAGCCTCCAGCTCCACTTTCACCTCCCAGCCTCCCGCTCCACCTCCTAGCCTCCAGCTCCACTTTCATCTCCCAGCCTCCCGCTCCACCTCCCAGCCTCCAGCTCCACTTTCACCTCCCAGCCTCCCGCTCCACCTCCTAGCCTCCAGCTCCACTTTCACCTCCCAGCCTCCAGCTCCACCTCCCACCTCCACCTCCCAGCCTACAGTACGCTCCTAGCCTCCAGCTCCACTTTCACCTCCTAGCCTCCAGCTCCACCTCCCAGCCTCCAGCTCCACCTCCCACCTCCACCTCCCAGCCCCCAGCTCCACCTCCCAGCTCCATCACCCAGCCTCCAGCTCTACCTCCAAACTCCACCTCCCAGCCTCCAGCTCCACCTCCCAGCCTCCAGCTCCACCTCCCAGCTCCACCTCCCAGCCTCCAGCTCCACCTCCACCACCCAGCCTCCAGCTCCACCTCCCAGCTCTCTCCCCAACATAAGCCAGCCAAGACTAAACATGTTTCCACCAGAAATCATAACACTAATTATCACTGGTGTGAACTAGCAGATTCCCACTCTTGAACTCTAAACTGGAGCACCGCTGATGCCTCGCACATGGTCTGTCAGTGTTAGGGCAAGCGTGAAAGGGATTTTAAGGGACACTCCCTCATTCTTTCATCCCCTCTCTAAAAAGGATACATATGCACATATGCGTTCTGTCAGAGAGCAGTGTTACATGAGCCCAATGATGGAGATAGCCATTGTCAGCACGCTCAGCGGGTGGGTTGTCTCACTATGATGATCTGAGTTGTGGTGAAGACTAGCTGGTGAATGGTGTCAAGAGAGAATGTAATGAAGACAGTACAAAATCTGACATTCTCAAATAAAAACACAACATGGCTTCCCACCTCCCCCTGGCCAACACATCTGTCCATCCCATCCAACATTATTCATTGTACAACGAGTGGGTCTAACCCTGAATGCTGATTAGTTAAAACCGCATTCCAGCCGGTGTGTATTCCACAAGTTACCACCGGATAAATCTATGATGTTAAAATGCCTATTTACTCTCCTCCGGCTGACTGCGCAATCCGCTCTCTCATCAGCCCAGGCAGGGAAGTTATAAACTTGATATCCACTACAAAAGCATCTAGACATTATCTCACATTTCTTTTAGACTAACATTTAGTTTTCAACAGTGGAGATGTGTATAAACCTTGCTGTCTGTCTCTCCAACATTTGCAATAGTGTTTCAATATTCAAAGTCGATCTCCAGCTGTCCCATAGTAATGAACGTGTCGGGAGTCGGGAGTCGGGACGTGAGAGACAGGCAGGCAGGGTTTCTCCACAAGTCTAAATCATGAATCAGCTGGTGTACTTTTTTATGAATATATATACAAATAAATGTAATTTGACAAAATGTAAAAGGAAACGAAGCGCAGCTAGTTTGCAGTCTCTCCAGTTTCAGTTTGAAGTGATTGTGTTAGCTTTGTTATTGGCTAGCTCCTCTGAACAACAGTGTCCTGAAGGGGGGAGCACATTTTCTATGCCAGGCGAAATCGCGCCTCATTAGCTCATTGTTATGGATGGATCCAAATAAATGTCACTAGAAAACAGCTTGAACAAATACAAATGAGAAACCTTTGCTTTTATTCTGGCTGCAAGTTAGTCATAGTTGGCTAGCTAGCAAGAAAGGGATAAGAACGTTGCCAGCCAGTATGGTAAAGGAACATTCAGAACGAACGACTGGGTCGCAACCATAGATACAGAACAAATAGACTGAACGACTGGGTCGCGCCTCTGGCAACTGAATCGACAGAATGAACGACCAGCCGGCTTGCGTAGCAACCTTAGCTTTCTTTCGGGACTATATCTTGTGGAAGGATGAAATAGTATTTATAAATTCATCAAAATAACGTTAAGGAAAATATGTCAATCATTTTTTGATTATGTTGGTAACCCATTGTATAAAAGTGATAATCCACTCTTAGCCAGTGTTTGGAGGATATATTGGCACGGTTTGCCTGCACTCCTTTCTAACGACACCCGTGCCATTATATCCTCCAAACACTGGCTTCTCGGGCATTATCACTTGTTATAAACTGGGTGGTTCGAGCCCTGAATGCTGATTGGTTGACAGCAGTGGTAAATCAGACCATATACCACAGGTTTGACAAAACGTGTATTTTTATTGCTCTAATTATGTTGGTAACCAGTTTATAATAGCAATAAGACATTATACTTTTTTGCAGTCAGTCTTAGCATAGAAGCTTCTTTCAAAATGTTACATATAACCGTTTAAAGTTAATTGGTTAATTTATTAATATGCAATTCAAACAACAAAACGGTCACCCCACAACTGATTTTGGCTCCCGAGTGGCATCTCTCTCATCACTGCATCTCAGTGCTAGAGACATCACTACAGACCCTGGTTCAATTCTGGGCTGTATCACAAACGACTGTGTGCCGTAGAAGTCCGTCACTGGCCGCGGGCAGCATTTGTGACTTTAATGCACGCATGCATTCATCACTTCTCTCTGCTCCGTTATCAGATAAGTTAACAATGTGGGTCGACACACAAGTTAAATTAGCTATCTTAGTTACATACATTTCACACTTACTTCAGTAACCGGTTATGGGATAAAGAAATAAACAGACACGTGTTTATAATTAATATAAGCAATATTTATTATACGTATTGATGTTATGGATGAGTGCGTTGTTTGTTTGTTCTGTTCCTCTCTCTCCATCTCTGTAGCTTCCGGGTATGCTGGATAAGGACCCGAGCTAAGGGAATGGGCTGACTTTGTAGTGCCTGTCCCGACTGGCTGATTAATGTAAATGGGCATATTGAAAGACACTGTCAGTAGTGAGGTAATTTTGTAAATGTTATGTTGTGATATTGTTTCATAAACGTGTTGCAATGTATATACTTTAGTATGTTTAGTTAAATGGAAAATGTAGGTTTGTATAGGTAATTGCTCAATTAATTAGTGTTAATTGTTCTGAGGGAAGGGGCTAGCCCTACAAAAGGATCCTCTCTTTCAGTTCATGGAGAGGTATTTAGGATTGAGCTGTGGATGGGGTAGCATTGTTTTTAGCTCGCCCATATGGTATATGTTTGATGGCAGTACTATTTTTGTTCCGGAATCACCTTGTAAATAAACACCCTTGCACAGAATAACTTTTGCGGCTCCACCATCTTTTTATTTTGATAGAGGTTAGGTTTTCCAGTTTAGCCTTCTGGCCTACTCTACGTGACAGACCGTGATTGGGAGTCCCATAGGGCGGTGCACAACTGGCCCAGCGTCGTCTGGGGTAGGCCGTCATTGTAAATAAGAATTTGTTCTTAACTGACTTGCCTAGATAAATAAAAAATTTGGTAAACAACTGAGGGATGGGGCTGAAAAAATATTACCACTCTCAAACTCATAGACAGAGCCATAGATACAAGGACTAACCATCCATGATATTAAAATTAAAGTATTTTGTTTTTGGGCCATAAAGTTTGTTTACATTTACATTGTTTACCAACAAAGGAGTAAAACAAGCTTTTGCAGGGTTTTGATTGTATACAAATGTTGATCTAAGCTATAAGTTATATTCTTCAAAGATCAATAGGTACATTACATATTATTAATTTAAAAGGCGTTGCAATGATTTGGATATTAAACATAAAAATGATCATATAGAAATGATCAATGGGGCTGTAGTGGAGCGGGTTGAGAGTTTCAAGTTCCTATGTGTCCACATTACCAATGATCTGTCATGGCCCAAACACACCAAGACAGTCGTGAAGAGGGCACGACAAAACCTTTTCCCCCTCAGGAGACTGAAAAGATTTGGCATGGGTCCTCAGATCCTCAAAGTTCTACAGCTGCACCAACGAGAGCATCCTGACTGGTTGCATCACCACCTGGTATGGCAACTGCTCTGCAGAGGCTACAGAGGGTAGTGCGAACAGCCCAGTACATCACTGGGGCCGAGCTTCCTGCAATCCAGGACCTATATAATAGACGGTGTCAGAGGAAAGCCCATAAAATTGTCAAAGACTCCAGCCACCCTAGTCATAGACAGTTTTCTCTGTGCACCGCATGGCAAGTGGTACCGGAGCGCCAAGTCTAGGACCAAAAGGCTCCTTAACAGCTACTACCCCCAAGCCATAAGACTGCTCAACAATTAATCAAATGGCGACCGGACTATTACATTGACTCCCCCCCCATTTGTTTTGTACACTGCTGCTACTCGTTGTTTATTATCTATGCATAGTCACTTCAAATTACCTCTAACCTGTACCCGCGCACACTGACTCGGTACCGGAACCCCTTGTATATAGCCTCATCATTGTTATGTTATTGTGTTACTTTTTATACTTTTTTACTTTAGTTTATTTGGTAAACATTTTCTTAACTCTTCTTGAACTGCACTGTTGGTTAAGGGCTTGTAAGTAAGCATTTCACGGTAAGGTCTACAGTTGTTGTATTCAGCGCATGTGACAAATACGTTTTTTTTTTCATTTGATTTTATATGGAGGATATTGACTTAGTTTTTGGACACAAATGCTAAGAAGTCATTGTAATTATGGTGATCGATCCCTTTATGGTTAAGGTTACGCTCCACCACATCACTGGCCTAACTCCTTATCGTTACAATTAAAGCAAACAATTAAAGCAACATGCAGAATGCAATCATCGACTGTAAAGACTCTGAACCAATGCATAATTGTAGGTTCTGTTGCTGGGTCTGGTGATAATTGTACTGGTCATACTTGGAATCTGCTGACACGTAAAAATAATAAATTATACCAGACCATTAAATGACACACTCGCACACGGGTGTGTATTAATGTGCAACAGTTCTCCAGCAATCAATCAAACAGCTGCACTGTTATTTTACTCCACATACAGTTGTGTTTTGGATCGTCTCGTCAATCATTCTAATGTTCTATGGATCAAACCACAACAAAATCACTTTGGCTTTAATGTGCCCTCGTGAAGCCATTGTGAAAGGGTCTGAGCAGGCCTTGGTAAACATGAGATTTGTGATATATTCCATACAAAACCTTGCTTGCTGCAGGGGAAACACTGTAAAATGACTTTTGACAAATGAGAAACACTGTACATGGGAACTCAAATTTATACACTTCATAAATTATGGAACAGCTGCTAGTATGAAGTAATATTATGCTTTGTAGATGCTTCATAAATTGTCTGTACATTTATCATGAATCTGGGTACTTTTAAAATCATTATCCAGAACAGTATGGCATTCTTTACAGGCCTCATGGCCGCTATGAATTGTCCATGATAACGGGGTACTGAGAGCATCTCAGATGATTGTTCAGTATCAGTCAGCATCACCAGTGTGATTGTGACCCTGTACTTAATTCATTGCAGTGACAGTGAACCAGTACTAGATGCAGTACTGTGACAGTCACTGCTTTATAGTAGGTATGATGACAGACAGAAGCAGAAAATGACAGCCAGAAGCAGTGCTGATGGCATATATACTCTGTCAGTAAGGACTGGGGCCATGGGAAACAAACATGCAGGTGTAGGACCTTCATTTGTTTTTCATTTATTGAACCATTATTTTACCAGCTAAATTGACCAAGAACAGATTCTCATTCACCACAACATCCTGGGGAACAGTTACAGGGGGGAAGAGAGGGGATGAATGAACCAATTGCAAGCTAGGGATGATTAGGTTGCCATGATGGTTAGACTGAGAATTTAGCCAGCAGCATCAGGTCTCCCATCCAGGGACCAACAAGGACCAACCATGCTTAGCTTCAGACGCGAGACAGCATTGGCACGCAGGTTGGTATGCTGCAGGTTAAATTTGACCGATATTGTCACAGCAAAATAATCCTGATGCAGCAGGATTTAAACATTTAGTCCATAAGTCCATGTTGCTTGATCTGTGGTTAGGCCAAAAGTAGGCTACATAAAAAGTGGAATACCGTTAATATAAGTGTGTGCTAATGTTGGTTTTCAGTGAATTTATGTAAATCACAAAGCTCATCTGCAATCCCTGCGGTTCAGGAAAGTTCACAGCAACAAAAGAGTGATCGAATTAAGATCCTATATCTGTAATATCACATAATATGACATGATATAATGCTGATTCACAGCCAGTACAGTCCAGAACAGTCCATTTAGTTGAAACATCATTTTCATTTAAAAACTGTTGCTTGCAGGGGGGAAACGTTTTTCAAATTCATATGTTTGCTATCTAAAAATATCGGTGGTACTCTACCCACACGTTGAGTGTGTTATATTAATATTTTTCAATATTTGTTTGTAGAATTTGGCTGCATATTAGTGCCTTGCGTCTAGAAAGGAAAAAAGTTCAAAGGCTTTGACCCCTTGAGGACAGCACTTCACAGGTTATGCTTTAGAGGGAGAGGGCGCTAGTCCCTGACCCCATGCCCAAACAAGACGCTCGCTTGCATCCGTGTGCGCCATCGTGTGCAAACTGATTTTGTACCCCCACACCAAACACGATCACAACACACGCAGGTTGAAATATCAAAACAAACTCAACCAATTCTATTCATTTGGGGACAGGTCGAAAAGCATTAAACATTTATGGCAATTTGGCTAGCTAGCTTGCAATTGCTAGCTAAATAGTCCTGGGATATAACTGAGTTGTTATTTTACCTGAAATCACAAGGTCCTCTACGCCAACAATTAATCCACACATAAAATGATCAACCGAATCGTTTCTAGTCATCTCTCCTCCTTCCAGGCAGTTTTTTCTTTAGACTTTATCTCTCGATTGGCATCTAACTTTCATAATAATGTGTTATACCACAACTGACCTCAGTTCATCTTTCAATCACCCACGTGGGTATAACCAATGAGGAGATGGCACGTGGGGATATGCTTCTATAAACCACTATTGTAAAGTGGCTGTTCCACTGGATGTCATAAGGTGAATGCACCAATTTGTAAGTCGCTCTGGATAAGAGCGTCTGCTAAATGACTTAAATGTAAATGTAAATGTAGGAGATGGGAGAGGCAGGACTTGCACGTCACAAACAGAACTGACTTCTATTTTAGCGCTTGGCAATGCAGACACTATGTGTACATTTATTTTGCAACACAGGAGACGCGAGCGGTGTGGTCAGCATGTTAGACACCACCGCATGGGGTTAACACTTAATTTAATTACACATTGATTCAAATGAAATGCCAACTTGATTAAAATGTTTTTCTGATAAACTGGAGTAGGCCCCTTGTCAAGAGGCTCTACCTCTCACAAGATGCAAGCAAGATGAATGGCATCTCGGAGCGAAGCGTTTGACGCCCTCGACAACCCGACCCCTCCACAACGGTAAACAGAGGCGCCTTTCGACATTGGATACGCCAGTGCCTTCTCACACGCACAGCAGCCCTCCTCCATTTTCTGTTTGGATTGAGATCTCTCGAATGGACTTGCAGTCAAAGTCACCACCAAGTTAAAGTTAAGTTACTGTAAATAGCAACAACAAAAAATGTATCCATGCCACTCCGAGATTTCTCGGCATACTTTTGAATGATAAGGAATGAGGGGAAATGCAATGACAGCGACACAAGCTTACATCAATCTAATGCATTGTCATCAAACTACGTAATATCATTCTACCATCTTGTCCCTTTCCAATCCAAGTATATCCCAATCTGTAACGCTCAGCGTCGGTCAAAGGAAGAGTGGACCAAAGCGCAGCGTGGAAAGTGTTCATGACATTTATTACAAGAAACACTCAAACAAAAATTGAAAATTGTTTTAAAAAAAAGCAAAGAGTTCCGTCAGGCACAGACACTAAACAGAAAATAACACCCCACAAAACCCAAACGGAAAATCACAACTTATATATGATCCCCAATCAGAGACAACGATAGGCAGCTGCCTCTGATTGGGAACCACACTCGGCAAAACAACAAAGAAAAAGAAAACATAGATTTTCCCACCCGAGTCACACCCTGACCCAACCAAACATAGAGAATAAAAAGGATCTCTAAGGTCAGGGCGTGACACAATCGTCAAATTACATTTGAATGCCATACAAAAGTCTTGTCCTCTAATATATAATTTACATTTTTGAGGCTGTTTCCATGACTACGGTTACCTAGGAGGGACACAACGAATTGATCAAAGGATTTTCCTGAATCAATATTTAATTATCTTATTCAAATGCTGCATAATCTTCAAATCAAACTTTTTTGGAAGTCGTGGTCCTTTCTCCTGTCCCTATTACGTCTTCTGATTGCATATGTGTTTTATCAGGGTAAAGGATGGTTACAGCAAGTATTTCTTTTGGAAGTATTAAATGTATCCTCTTACAGATTTTTTTATAATTTTTTATTTTATTTAACCAGGTATGCCAGTTGAGAATAAGTTCTCATTCACAACTGCGACGTGGCCAAGATAAAGCAAAGCAGTGCGACAAAAACAGCAACATAGCAACATAGGAACACATGGAATAAACAAACGTACAGTCAATAACACAATAGAAAAAAATCTATGTACAGTGAGTGAAAATGTAGAAGATTAGGGAGGTAAGGCAATAAATAGGCCATAGAGGTGAAATAATTACAATTTAGCATTAACACTGGAGTGATATATGTGCAGATGATGATGTGCAAGTAGAGATACTGGGGTGCAAAAGAGCAAAAAGATAAATAACAATATGGGGATGAGATAGTTGGGTGTGCTATTTACAGATTGGCTGTGTACAGGTACAGTGATGAGTAATCTGCTCTGACAGCTGATGCTTAAAGTTTGAGAGGGAGATATCAGTCTCCAGCGATTTTTGAAATTCGTTCCAGTAATTTGCAGCAGAGCACTGGAAGGAAAGGCGGCCAAAGGAGATGTTGGCTTTGGGGATGACCAGTGAAATTTACCTGCTGGAGCGCATGCTACGGGTGGGTGCTGATATGGTGACCAGTGAGCTGAGATAAGGCGGGGCTTTATCTAGCAAAGACTTATAGATGACCTGGAGCCAGTGGGTTTGGCGACGAATATGTAGCGAGGGCCAGCCAACGAGAGCATACAGGTCGCAGTGGTGGGTAGTATATGGGGCGTTGGTGACAAAACGGATGGCACTGTGATAGAAAATATAAAATTTGTTGAGTAGAGTGTTGGAGGCTATTTTATAAATGACATCGGCGAAGTCAAGAATCAGTAGAATAGTCAGTTTTACGAGGGAATGTTTGGCAGCATGAGTGAAGGAGGTTTTGTTTGCGAAATAGTGAGACAATTCTAGATTTAATTTTGGATTGGAGATGCTTAATATGAGTTATGAAGGAGAGTTTACAGTCTAACCAGACACCTAGGTATTTGTAGTTGTCCACATATTCTAAGTCAGAACCATCCAGAGTTGTGATGCTAGTCCTGCGGGCGGCAATCTGTTGAAGAGCATGCATTTAGTTTTACTAACATTTAAAAGCAGTTGGAGGCCATGGAAGGAGTGTTGTATGATATTGAAGCCCGTTTGGAGGTTTGTTAACACAATGTCAAAAGAAGGGCCAGATGTATACAGAATGGTGTCGTCTGCAAAGAGGAGGATTAGAGAATCACCAGCAGCAGAGCGACGTCATTGATATATACAGAGAAAGAGGGGCCCGAGAATTGAACTCTATGGCACCCCCATAGAGACTGCCAGAGGTCTGGACAACAGGCCCTCCGATTTGACACACTGAACTCTATCTGAGAAGTAGTTGGAGAACCAGGCGAGACAGTCATTTGAGAAACCATGGCTGTTGAGTCTGTCGATAAGAATGCGGTGATTGACAGAGTTGAAAGCCTTGGCCAGGTCGATGAAGACGGCTGCACAGTACTGTATTTTATTAATGGTAGTTATGATATCGTTTAGGACCTTGAGCGTGGCTGAGGTGCACCCATGACCAGCTCGGAAACCAGATTGCATAGCGGAGAAGGTACGGTGGGATTCAAAATAGTCGGTGATCTGTTTGTTAACTTGGCTTTCGAAGATTTTAGAAAGGCAGGGCAGGATAGATATAGGTCTATAACAGTTTGAGTCTAGAGTGTCTCCCCCTTTGAAGAGGGGGATTACCGCGGCAGCTTTCCAATCTTTGGTGATCTCAGACGATACAAAAGAGAGGTTGAACAGGCTAGTTATAGGGGTTGCAACAATTTCGGCAGATCATTTTAGAAAGAGAGGGTCCAGATTGTCTAGCCCAGCTGATTTGTAGGGGTCCAGAATTTGCAGCTCTTTCAGAACATCAGTTTGCTGGATTAGGGTGAAGGAGAAGCGGGGGGGGGGGGGGGGGGGGGGGGGCTTGGGCAAGTTGATGTAGGTGGTGCAGAGTTGTTGGCCGGTGTAGGGGTAGCCTTAGAAAATTGCTTGTTGAAATTATCGATTATCATTGATTTATCGGTGGTAACAGTGTTTCCTAGCCTCAGTGCAGTGGGCAGCTGGGAGGAGGTGCTCTTATTCTCCATGGACTTTACAGTGTCCCAAAACGTTTTGGAATAAGTGCTACAGGATGCAAATTTCTATTTGAAAAAGCTAGCCTTAGCTTTCCTAACTGACTGTGTATATTGGTTCCTGACGTCCCTGAACTGTTACATATCGAGGGGGCTATTCGATGCTAATGCAGAACGCCACAGGATGTTTTTGTGCTGGTCAAGGGGAGTCAGGTCTGGGTTGAACCAAGGGCTATATCTGTTCTTAGTTCTACATTTTTTGAATGGGGCATGCTTATTTAAGATGGTGATGGAAGCATTTTTAAATAGCAACCAGGCTTCCTCTACTGATGGGATGAGGTCAATATCCTTCCAGGATACCTGTGCCAGGTCGATTTGAAAGGCCTGCTCACTGAAGTGTTTTAGGGAGCGTTTGACAGTGCTGAGGGGTGGTCGTTTGACCGCGAACCCATTATGGACGTAGGCAATGAGGCAGTGATCGCTGAGATCCCGGTTGAAGATAGCAGAGGTGAATTTAGAGGGCAAGTTGGTTAGGATGATATCTAAGACGGTGCCCATGGTTACAGATTTAGGGTTGTACCTGATAGGTTCCTTGACAATTTGTGTGTGATTGAGGGCATCTAGCTTAGATTGTAGGACAGCCAAGGTGTTAAGCATATCCCAGTTTAGGTCACCCAACAGTATGAACTCTGAAAGATAGATGGGGGGCAATCAATTCACATGTGGTGTCCAGGGCACTGCTGGGGGCTGAGGGGGTCTATAACAAGCGGCAACAGCGAGAGACTTATTTCTGGAAAGGTGGATTTAAGCCAGGTTAAAGCCAGGTGATCATAGGGTCCAATGAGCAGCAATAGGTGAGTTAGGGAGCTGTTCAGTACTCGCTACTACGCTAGGCGAGCTGGAGACACGGCGATTCAGACAGCTAGCGGGCCTGGGCTAGCAGATGGGCCTTCGGCGACGTCGCAACGGAAAAGCCATGGCAGACCAGTCGTGTTGGATTGGGAGGGGCTCTGTGTCGGCAATAAAGGGTCCAGGCTAATTGGAAAAAGAGGAATTGTATCCCAAGAAATAGCTGGCAAACATCTTTGGCTCGCCGGGAGATGGGCCTAGCTTGAGACTAGCTCAAGGCTAACGGGTGCTTGCTTCGGGACAGAGGCTTTAGCCAGCAGTAGCCACTCGAGTGCAGCTAGCTAGCTGAGATGATCCGGTGCAATGGACCAGGGCTTCCGGCAGGAATCCGGTGATGAGATAGAGAAAAAGAAGTCCGATATGCTCAGGGTTGATATCGCGCTGTGCAGACTGGCAGGAATTGACCGAGCTGAAGCTGGCTGGTGTCTGAGTTAACGCTGAAGACCGCTAGCAGTTGCTAACAGACTACTAGCTAGTAGCAAGTTAGCTGGCTAGCTTCTGATGGGGGTTCCGATTCTAGAGTATAAAAATAGCAGATCCTTACCACACTAGGGGAGGTGAGTTGCAGGAAAGTATATTCAGTTCGTAGATTGGAAAGTGAGATTAAAATATATACGAAAAAAACGAGGAAAACAACTATTTACACGGGACAAGACGGAAACGAGACAAACACACGTCCGACTGCTACACCATCTTGGATTACATTACAGTGGTAGTTCACCACCACTGCAGAAAGTATGTATAGCTTAATCATTTTAAATGATCTTGAAAGCACTGCGTACATGACGACGGCCTTCAATCAGTACATTTCTGCACTCTTTTATTTGTTTGTTTGACTGGCAAACATTCATATTCATCTTCAATATTTTCAAACTGAATTAAATGTTTTTGCCCTACAGGGCAAGGGCTGCCTATGGCCAAGGAAAAAATGGGCAGTTTGGATTGTTGGTATAACTGAACAAGACACATGGTTTTTGAACATGAAGTCATGACCGACAATGTGTAAGTAAGGCCAAGGTTATTCTGCCTGGGTCAATAGGATGAAGACTTTGATATTGACCTCTGGCTCTTTTGACATCACTGGATTATCACTATCGTGTTGAGAGACAGGCTCTTCACTGAGAACTACATAAAAGCAGAGTCATCAAGGAACGTTATTCATTGGTTTTTGTTTCCTTCGCCATATCTTACTGCTGTTGCTAAACCAGGGCCTATTTCATTTGAAATACTTTAAGATTTAGACTTAGACTGTGAGAGAGTTAGTCTCCAGACGTGGACCAGGCATTCACTTGTGTGTGACTCGTGTGTGTCTGCTTGCAGTTTAAAATAGCCTCAGTGAAACTGATCAGCAGTGCTGAGCATCAGTGAAAACCACTTGGATCAGGTTTCTGTAGAGAGCTGGAATTAGGCCGCAACATCAGTAATATCTGTGTGCGTCATATGAAATCATTCAGTGTTTGAAATGCTGAATTAGTTTGAATTGGTTGAAAACCATCAATCTTTGCCACAGCATTTCAGAATGTGCTGTTCGTGGAAGAAGAACATTCCAGTTAACCATGATTGTATTCTGTCCTAATTTATCGAAGCTAAATGCTTTACCACTAGGTGGCATTGTTATTCTTTGACTCTTTTATAAATGAGGTACTGTATCAGTTCAATATAGGCTAGATATCTCATTAAACTTGGCTTGAGATTAATGTTTACTGTGAAGTAATAATAGAGAAATGCACAATAATAATTTTAGGCCCATTTGAAAATGGGATTTTCTCAGGACACTGATGTTGAGCTGGAATAGGCTTTTATATGGCATTCCTTTTTTACAGAACCATTTAGCTCAGAAGACTGAGTTCAGCCTTAAAACTCTATTACACATGAATATACATTCTGATGGGTGTATAGAATTTGAAGACCCATGGTAACACTAGCTACATGTTCTAATGTTAACATCTAAAGAAAGAGCCCCATGCTGTACACTTGTCTCCTTTTTTATTAATTTGAGGAATAAATCAGTAATATTGTAAAAGCATCTGGAGAGGTGAACTTGGGGTCTTGGGTACCGTACATTAGGACTGATAAAAGGGAAAATCATCATCCTTCATTTACATCAGAAGGACCATCTGACTATTCATACAAACATTATTGATGTATTGATTTGAGTTCCCTACTAATGAAAACAGCCACCGGTCCTCGCTTTGATCCAAGGGGATATGCAGACAAATAGTCAAGTCCGCCAATTTCCTCTTCAGGAAAATCTGAGCCGGATACATTGATGAACTAATAACTGAAAATATAACATTTCTGCTGAAGCCAGAAGGTTATTTTGAGTTTTCTTTCCTTTTGTATAATTCAGTAATGTGAAACTAGAATTGACCATGTGAAATCCAAGCCTCAAATTAATTTTTGCAGATGAAAAGACCTATTAGTAATCCTCAACTATCTTACAGGATGTTTAAAGAACCTGGAGAGAAGTTTTTCTATTGGAAAACATTATTGTAGCTTTTTATGTCCCTGAAAGAAACTTCTTCACAAGCAGCGTCTTTCCGAATCTCTGTCCTGTTTTTTTTCCTGCACTATGCTGCTTTAACAAGCTCAAACACCAGACTTGTTGAAACATGAAAGACAGTGTCAAAGGTGTCACCTTTTAATTGCTTCATCACTTTGACCCTGATATGACACTGGAGCTCCAATGATCATCTATCATGCTATGAGCTCAATGAACAAGTTTTAGGATATGTGACACACATGGAGACTTTTGTTATGTTAAAACTATAGTGTGCCATATTAAATCACATATTGTCCCATGACCTAATGTGTAGAGGACTGCAATCATTTTGGAAAATGGCATAAAACATAATTTAATTCAAAGTACACCATCTGGGATTATCTTTTATACCACCGTCCTCTCTCTGTGTCTACCTGGGAAAGACTGTTGAATATCCTGCTCTCTTGACAGACTGACTGAAAGCACCTCCCAACCAGCCTGCGGCTATTTGGTATATATCACTGGCAACCCCAAGTACAGTACCAGTGAAAAAACTCAGCCGAAGCAGTAATTCATCAAGAGATGACTGGACTAGTATATATCTTTCTGTCTTGGGCCCAATAGCTTTTCCTGTCTGAGTGGTGTTACTCCAGACGGGAATGATAACTCTACTCTAATAATAATGGAACGCTGCGTAGAATTCATGATGGACGAGACCCTCTTGTAGAAATACGTTTTTAATAAAGCACACTTCTTTAATAACAAGTCAACTCTTTGTGGAATCCACTCCGAAAGAAAATCACTGGTGTTAAAACCCAGTGGATAGAACCCAAATCCCGACCCAACTCACCTGTGAAAAGTGGACTCCCGAGTGGCGCACCTTTCTAAGGCACTGCAAATCAGTGCAAGAGTTGGCACTGCAGTCCCTGGTTCGAATCCAGAATGTATCACATCTGGCAGTGTTTGGGAGTCCCATAGGGCGGTGCACAATTGGCCCAGTGACTAGGTTAGGCTGGGTAGGCTCTCATTATAAATAAGAGTTTGTTCTTAATTTACTTGCCTGGTAAAATAAACCTGTGCTTAATAAGCAAGTCAATGTTCACAGAATCTACTGTCATCTGTGAATGAGTTGGCACTCAATGTTATTACACTGAACAAATTAAAAATGCAACAATTTCAAGAATGTTACAGTTCATAGAAGGAAATCAGTCCCTAATCTATGGATTTCAGATGACTGCGAATACAGATATGCATCTGTTGGTCACAGGTCAGAAAACCAGTCAGTGTTTGGCGTGACCACCATTTGCCTCATGCAGCGCAACACTTCTTCACATAGTTGATCAGGCTGTTGATTGCGGCCTGTGGAATGTTGTCCCTCGTCAATGGCTGTGCAAAGTTGATGGAAATTGAAGGGAACTGGAACACGCTGTTGTAAAAGTCAATCCAAAGCACCCCAAACGGGCTCAATGGGTGACATGTCTGGTGAGAAAGGAGGCCATGGAAGAACTGGGACATTTTCAGCTTCCAGGAATTGTGTACAGATCCTTGTGTCATGGGGCTAGGCATTATAATGCTGAAACATGAGGTGACGGCGGCGGATTAATGGCACGAACAATGGGCATCAGGATCTCGTCACGGTATCGCTGTGTATTGAAATTGAAATGCCAGCCCATACCATAACCCCACCACCACCATGGGGCACTCTGTTCCCAACGTTGACATCAGAAAACCGCTCCCCACACAACGCCATACCGCATGCCATTTGCCCGGTACAGTTGAAACCGGGATTCATTCGTGAAGAGCACACTTCTCCAGCATTCAAGTGGCCATCGAAGTTGAGCATTTTCAATCAATCAAATATATTTATAAAGCCCTTCTTACATCAGCTGATGTCACAAAGTGCTGTACAGAAACCCGGCCTAAAACCCCAAACAGCAAGCAATGCAGGTGTAGAAGCACGGTGGCTAGGAAAATCTCCCTAGAAAGGCCAGAACCTAGGAAGAAACGTAGAGAGGTTCCAGGCTATGAGGGGTGGCCAGTCCTTTTCTGGCTGTGCCGGATGGCGATTATAACAGAACATGGCCAAGATGTTCAAATGTTCATAGATGACCAGCAGGGTCAAATAATAATAATCACAATGGTTGTCGAGGGTGCAACAGGTCAGCACCTCAGGAGTAAATGTCAGATCATTCAGAGTATCTCTACCGCTCCTGCTGTCTCTAGAGAGTTGAAAACAGCAAGTCTGGGACAGGTAGCATGTCCGGTGAACAGGTCAGTGTTCCATAGCCGCAGGCAGAACAGTTGAAACTTTAGCAGCAGCACGGACAGGTGGACTGGGGACAACAAGGAGTCATCAGGCCAGGTAGTGCTGAGGCTTGGGCCTAGGGCTCAGGTCCTCCGAGAAAGAGAGAGAGAGAGAGAGAGAGAGAGAGAGAGAGAGAGAGAGAGAGAGAGAGAGAGAGAGAGAGAGAGAGAGAGAGAGAGAGAGAGAGAGAGAGAGAGAGAGAGAGAGAGAGAGAGAGAGAGAGAGAGAGAGAGAGAGAGAGAGAGAGAGAGAGAGAGAGAGAGAGAGAGAGAGAGAGAGAGAGAGAGAGAGAGAGAGAGAGAGAGAGAAAAAAATAAAAAAGAAAGAAAGAATAAAGAAAGAAAGTGAGAGAGAGAGAGAGAATAGAGAGAGCATAGCCTACAAAGATCTCTGCCACGGCACAACCCAAGGGGGGGCGCCAACCAGGACAGGAAGATCACGTCATTGACTCAACCCACTCAAGTGATGCACCCCTTCTAGGGACGGCATGGAAGAGCACCAGTAATCCAGTGACTCAGCCCCTGTAATAGGGTTAGAGGCAGAGAATCCCAGTGGAGAGAGGGGAGCCGGCCAGGCAGAGACAGCAAGGGCGGTTCCTTGCTCCAGTGCCTTTCCGTTCACCTTCACACTCCTGGGCCAGACTACACTCAATCATAGGACCTACTGAAGAGTTGAGTCTTCAATAAAGACTTAAAGGTTGAGACCGTGTCTGCATCTCTCACATGGGTAGGCAGACCATTCCATATAAATTGAGCTCTGAAGGAGAAAGCCCTGCCTCTAGCTGTTTGCTTAGAAATTCTAGGGACTGTAAGGAGGCCTGCGTCTTCTGACCATAGCGTACATGTAGGTATTTACGGCAGTACCAAATCAAAAAGATAGGTAGGAGCAAGCCCATGTAATGCTTTGTAGGTTAGCAGTAAAACCTTGAAATCAACCCTTGCCTTAACAGGAAGCCAGTGTAAGGAAGCTAGCACTGGAGTAATATGATAAAATGTTTGGGTTCTATTCAAGATTCTAGCAGCCGTGTTTAGCACTGACTGAAGATTATTTAGTGCTTTATCCAAGTAGCCGGAAAGTAGAGCATTGCAGTATTCTAACCTTGAAATGACAAAAGCACGGATACATTTTTCTGCATCATTTTTGGACAAAAAGTTTCTGATTTTTGCAATGTTATGTAGATGGAAAAAAGCTGTCCTTGAAACAGTCTTGATATGTTTGTCAAAAGAGAGTTCAGGGTCCAGAGTAACTTCGAGGTCTTTCACAGTTTTATTTGAGACAACTGTACAACCATCAAGATTAATTGTCAGATTCAACAGAAGATCTCTTTGTTTCTTGGGACCTAGAACAAGCATCTCTGTTTTGTCCGAGGTTAAAAGTAGAACGTTTGCAGCCATCCACTTCCTCATGTCTGAAACACAGGCTTCCAAGGAGAGAAATTTTGGAGCTTCACCATGTTTCATCAAAATGTACAGCTGTGTGTCATCCGCCTAGCAGTGAAAAATAACATTATGTTTCCGAATGGTATAATAAATAGTGAAAACAATAGTCGTCTTAAAACAAAACCTTGAGGAACACCGAAATCTACATTGATTTGTCGGAGGACAAACCATCCACAGAGACGAAACCAGGCCAGAACTTGTTTGTGTAGTACAATTTGGGTTTCCAATCTCTCCAAAAGAATGTGGTGATTGACGGTATCAAAAGCAGCACTAAGGTCTAGGAGCACGAGGACAGATGTAGAGCCTTGTTCTGACGCCATTAAAGGGTAATTTACCACCTTCACAAGTACAGTCTCAGTGCTATGATGGGGTTTAAAAGACTGAAGTGTTCCGTATACATTGTTTGTCTTCAGGAAGGCAGTGATTTGCTGAGCAACAGCTTTTTCAGCATTTTTTGAGAGGAATGAGAGATTCGATATAGGCCGATAGTTTTTTATATTTTCTGGGTCAAGGTTTGGCTTTTTCAAGAGAGGCTTTATTACTGCCACTTCTAGTGAGTTTGGTAAACATCCAGTGGATAGAGAGCCATTTATTATGTTCAACATAGGAGGGCCAAGCATAGGAAGTAGCTCTTTCAGTAGTTTCGTTGGAATAGGGTCCAGCTTGAAGGTTTAGAGGCAATGATTATTTTCATAATTGTGTCAAGAGATATAGTTCTAAAACACTTGAGTGTCTCCCTTGATCCTAGGTCCTGGCAGAGTTGTGCAGACTCAAGACAACTGAGCTATGTAGGAATATGCAGATTTAAAGTGGAGTCTGTAATTTGCTTTCTAATGATTATGATCTTTTCCTCAATGAAGTTCATGAATTTATTACTGAAAGTGAAAGCCATCCTCTCTTGGGGAATGCTGCTTTTTAGTTAGCTTTGTGACAGTATCAGAAATAAATTTGGGATTGTTCTTATTTTCCTCAATTAAGTTGTAAAAATAGGATGATCGAGCAGCAATAAGGACTCTTCGATAATGCACGGTACTGTCTTTCCAAGCTAGTTGGAACACTTCCAGTTTGGTGTAGCACCATTTCCGTTCCATTTTTCTGGAAGCTTGCTTCAGAGCTCGGGTATTTTCTGTATACCAGGGAGCTAATTCCTCATGACAATTATTTTCTGTTTTTAGGGGTGCGACTGCATCTAGGGTATTGCGCAAGGTTAAATTGAGTTCCTCAGTTAGGTGGTTAATTGATTTTTGTACTATGCCGTCCTTGGGTAGACAGGGGGAGTCTGGATGAGTATCTAGGAATCTTTGGGTTGTCTGAGAATTTATAGCACGACTTTTGATGATCCTTGATTGGGGTCTGAGCAGATTATTTGTTGTGATTGCAAACGTAATAAAATGGTGGTCCAATAGTCCAGGATTATGAGGAAAAACATTAAGATCCACAACATTTACTCCATGGGACAAATCTAGGTCCAGAGTATGACTGGGGCAGGGAGTAGGTCCGGAGACATGTCAGACAAAGCACGCTGAGGCGATGATGGCTCCGAAAGCCTTTTGGAGTGGGTCTGTGAATATTAAAGTCACCAAAAATTTGAGTATTATATGCCATGACTACGAGGTCCGATAGGAATTCAGGGAACTCAGTGAGGAACGCTGTATATGGCCCAGGAGGCCTGTAAACAGTAGCTATAAAAAGTGATTGAGTAGGCTGCATAGATTTCATGACTAGAAGCTCAAAAGATGAAAACGTTGTTTTTTTGTAAATTGAAATTTGCAATCGTAAATGTTAGCAACACCTCTGCCTTTGCGGGATGCGCGGGGGATATGGTCACTAGATTAACCAGGAGGTGAGGCCTCATTTAACACAGTAAATTCATCAGGCGTAAGCCATGTTTCAGTTAGGCCAATCACATCAAGATTATGATCAGTGATTAGTTAATTGACTATAACTGCCTTGGAAGTGAGGTTTCTAACATTAAGTAGCCCTACTTTCAGATGTGAGGAATCACAATCTCTTTCAATAGTGTCAGGAATGGAGGAGGTCTTTATTCCAGTGAGATTGCTAAGGTGAACACCGCCATGTTTAGTTTTGCCCAACCTAGGTCGAGGAACAGACACGGGCCTCAATGGGGATAGCTGAGCTGACTACACTGGCTGTGCTAGTGGCAGACTCCACTAAGCTGGCATGCTGCCTGGCCTGCACCCTATTTCATTGTGGAGCCTGGGGAGTTAGAGCCCTGTCTATGATCGTTGATAAGATGAGAGCACCCCTCCAGCTAGGATGGAATCTGTTGCTCCTCAACAGACTAGGCTTGGTCCTGTTTGTGCGTGAGTCCCAGAAAGAGGGCCAATTATCTACAAATTCTATATTTTGTAAGGGGCAGAAAACAGTTTTCAACCAGCGATTGAGTTGTGAGACTCTGCTATAGAGCTCATCACTCCCCCAAACTGGGAGGGGGCCAGAGACAATTACTCGATGCCGACACATCTTTCTAGCTGATTTACACGCTGAAGCTATGTTGCACTTGGTGACCTCTGACTGTTTCATCCTAACATTGTTGGTGCTGACGTGGATAACAATATCCCTAAACTCTCTACACTCGCCAGTTTTAGCTTTAGCCAGCACCATCTTCAAATTAGCCTTAACGTCAGTAGCCCTGCCCCCTGACAGTGTATGATCGCTGGATGATTCGTTTTAAGTCTAGTACTGTGGGTAATGGAGTCGATAATGACTAGGGTTTTCAATTTGTCAGAGCTAATGGTGGGAGGCTTCGGCGTCTCAGACCCTGTAACGGGAGGAGTAGAGACCAGGGAAGGTTCGGCCTCTGACTCCGACTCGCTGTTTAATGGGGAGAACCAGTTGAAAGTTTATCTCGGCTGAATGAGCGACACCGGTTGAGCATTCCTACAGCCTTTCCTACCAGAAGCCATGAGAAAATTGTCCAGGTGCGGGGACTGTGAGAGGTTACTGTTACTACTTAGCTTCGGCTGGTGGAGGTCCTGGCGAACCACGCCCAGATAAAGCGTCCGGAGTGAAAAAGTTTAATGAAAAAAGTCGAGCGAGGGATACACTAAAAATATAAACGGTAATTAAAAAGTAAAAACCGTAAAGTTGGCAGGTAGCAAAGTAAGGTTAGCAACAAAACGCACAGCAGCACGTAAACAAGTCCCACTGAAGTCAGTTACGATGCTGAACTGCAGTCAGGTCAAGACCCTGGTGAGGATGACAAGGTGCAGATGAGCTTCCCTGAGACTGTTTCTCACAGTTTGTGCAGAAATTCTTCAGTTGTGTAAACCCACAGTTTCATCAACTGTCTGGGTAGCTGTTCTCAGACAATCCCACAGGTGAAGAAGCTGGTTGTGGTGGTCCTGAGCTGGAATGGTTACACGTGGCCTGTGGTTGTGAGGCCGGTTGGAGGTACTGCTCTAAAACGACATTGGAGGCGGTTTATGGTAGAGAAATTAACATTCAGTTCTCTGGCAACAGTTCCGGTGGACATTCCTGCAGTCAGCATGTCATTTCCATCTGTGGCATTGTGTTGTGTGACAAAATTGCAAATTTTAGAGTGGCCTTTTATTGTCCCCAGCAAAAGGTACACCTCTGTAATGATCATGCTGTTTAATCATCTTCTTGATATGTCACACCTGTCAGGTGGATAGGTTATGCTGGCAAATGAGAAATGCTCACTAACAGGGATGTAAACAAATGTGTGCACAAACATTTTGAGAAGTAAACTTTTTGTACACATGGAAACTGAATGGCATCTTTTATTTTAGCTCATGAAACATGGGACCAACACTTTACATGTTGCGTTTATATTTCTGTTCAGTGTAATTCACCAGAGAAACATACTTCACTATGGCAGGGTCTGGGAATAACTTTTTGGTCCATTCGCCGAAGAGGCCTAAAACAATGTGACCCATTTTCAACAACCTTCCTTTAGAGTGGCAGTGCAGCTACTGTACTATGGTCGCTGTTGCTTAAGAGGTAGCTAGTCCCAGTCTCTTGGCAGGTCTTGGCTGCTTGTCACATCCTGGTCTTCTGCCCATGGAGCATATTTCTTCCTCTTATCTTCAGAAAAAATGTGATTGAGGTGTAAATGAAATATGGCATCCCAGCTAATCATCGTCTTCCATAATGGCGTTACGATCATTACTTTTGGCTTTATGACCGTCACTTAGCACCAGCCATGCTGCGACCTTACCCTTTGCCTGAAGGAAATGATGGTAATAATTTAGGCTAACATGCTGAAAGTTCCCGTCTTAGGCAATGCTGGAGGTTCACAGAATTCCATCCATCCAGTGCAGGCAGATGAGCTGTCTAATATGTCACATAGTAATGGCCTCTTGAGATCCTCCTGCTGTCAGGCTCCCTCTGATCAGCATGAATAAAATGGCAATAGAAGAAGGGTGATGGGGAATGCTCTTTTGATGTTTGACCTGTCAAGTCCATACGTCAAAAGTGTAAGCGGTGATGGAGGAGCAATGGATCTCATCCTGCAGATAACTGTATTGCTGGAAATAAGGCTTACATTGTCAGCCTTAACCAAGAAATAGTCTTACTGTGTGATGTGTAGACAATAGTAGGGTTTCCTGCATTGACCATGTTGTATCTGTGGTCTGTTGCCTTGTTGTTATGTTAAATGTAACATTTATTTAACTAGGCAAGTCAGTTAAGAACAAATTCTAATTTACAATGACGGACTACCGGGGAACAGTGGGTTAACTGCCTTGTTCAGGGGCAGAACGACAGATGTTTACCTTGTCAGCTCAGGGATTCGATCCAGCAACCATTCGCTTACTGGCCCAACGGGCCCAATAGGTTTTTTTCACAACTGTCTAGATGTGCTTGGACCATGTTAAGTTGTCTCTGATGTGGACACCAAGGTACTTGAAGCTCTCAACCTGCTCCACAACAGCATGTTGATGGGAATGGAGGCGTGTTCGGTCCTCCTTTTCCTGTAGTCCACAATCATCTCCTTTGTCTTGATCACATTGAGGGAGAGGTTGTTGTCCTTGCACTACACGGTCAGGTCTCTGACCTCTTCCCTATCGGCTGTCTCTTCGTTGTCGGTGATCAGACCTACCACTGTTCTGTCATCAGCAAATTTAATGATAGTGTTGGAGTAATGCCTGGCCGTACAGTCAAGAGTGAACAGGGAGTACAGGAGGGAGTTGAGCACTCACCCCTGAGGGGCCCTTGTGTTGAGGATCAGCGAGGCGGATGTGTTGTTACCTACCCTTACCACCTGGGGGCTGCTTGTCAGGAAGTCTAGGATCCAGTTGCAGAGGGAGGTGTTTAGTCCCTGGGTCCTTAGCTTAGTGATGCACTATGGTGTTGAACGCTGAGCTGTAGTCAATGAATAGCATTCTCACATAGGTGTTCCTTTTGTCCAGGTGGGAAAGGGCAGTGTGGAGTGCAATAGAGATTGCATCATCTGTGGATCTGTTGGTGTGGTATGCAAAATGGAGTGGGTCTAGGGTTTCTGGGATAATGGTGTTGATGTGAGCCATAACCAGCCTTTCAAAGCATGTCATGGCTACAGACGTGAGTCCTACGGGTCGGTAGTCATTTGGGCAGGTTGCCTTAGTGTTATTCGGCACAGGAACTGTGGTGGTCTGCTTGAAACACATTGGTATTACAGACTCAGACAGGGAGAGGTTGAAAATGTCAGTGAAGACACTTGCCAGTTGGTCAGCACAAGCTCGGAGTACCCGTCCTAGTAATCCGTCTGGTCCAGCGGCCTTGTGAATGTTGACCTGTTTAAACTTCTTACTCACATCGGCTGCAGAGAACTTGATCGCACTGTCATCTGGACCAGCTGATGCTCTCATGCATGTTTCAGTGTTACTTGCTTAGAAGCGAGCATTCAAGTTATTTTGTTTGGTAGGCTCGTGTCACTGGGCAGCTCTCGGTTGTGCTTCCCTTTGTAGTCTGTAATAGTTTGCAGGCCCTGCCACATCCGACGAGCGTCAGAGCCAGTGTAGTACGATTCGATCTTAGTCCTGTATTGATGCTTTGCCTGTTTGATGGTTCGTCGGAGGGCATAGCGGGATTTCTTATAAGCTTCCGGATTAGAATCCCGCTCCTTGAAGCGGCAGCTCTACCCTTTAGCTCAGTGTGAATGTTGCCTGTAATCCATGGCTTCTGGTTGGGGTATGTACTTACAGTCACTGTCGGGACAATGTCCTTGATACACTTATTGATAAAGCCAGTGACTGATGTGGTGTACTCCTCAATACCATTGGAAGAATCTCGGAACATATTCCAGTCTGTGCTAGCAAAACTGTCCTGTAGTTTAGCATCTGCTTCATCCTACCACTTTTTTAGAGACCAAGTCCCTGGTGCTTCTTGCTTTAATTTTTGCTTGTAAGCAGGAATCAGGAGGATAGAGTTATGGTTTGATTTGCCAATTGGATGGCGAGGGAGAGCTTTGTACGTGTCTCTGTTTGTGATATAAAGGTGGTCTAGAATTGTTTTCCCTCTGGTTGCACATTTAACATGCTGACAGAAATTTGGTAAATCTGATTTAAGTTTCCCTGCATTAAAGTCACCGGCCACCAGGAGCGCCGCCTCTGGGTGAACGTTTTTCTGTTTGCTTATTGGTGGAATACAGCTCATTGAGTGCGGTTTTAGTGCCAACTTCGCTCTACGGTGGTATGTAGACAGCTACGAAAGATACAGATGAAAACTCTCTAGGTAAATAGTGTGGTCTACAGCTTATCATGAGATACTCTACCTCAGGCGAACAAAACTTGGAGACTTCCTTAGATATCGTGCACAAGCTGTTGTTTACATTATTGCATAGGCCCCTGCCCCTTGTCTTACCAGATGCTGCTGTTCTGTCTTCCCGATAACATAAGATAATACAGTTTTTAATGTCCCTTTGGTAGGATACACTTGCTTTCAGTTCATCCCATTTATTATCCAGCGATTGAACATTAGCTAGCAGAATGGAAGGCAAGGGCAGATTAGCCACTTTTTGATCTTTTGCCTCGAAATCTAAGTTTCATTCTTCAGCGACTCACAGGTATCGGGGCCTGGTTGAGTGTGTGCAGTATATCCCTCGCGTCCGACTCATTGAGGAAGAACTCCTCATCCAATTTGAGGTGAGTAATCCCAGTTCTGATGTCCAGAAGCTCTTTTCGGTCATAAGAGACGGTAGCAGCAACATTATGTACAAAACGGGTTACGTAGAAAGCGAAAAAACAAACAAAATACCCTGATCGGTTGAGAGCCGATAAGACGGCAGTCCTACTCTCCGTCGCCACCATGAATGCATGAGATTTTTTAGAGTTTTTTCTTTCAAGTTTTTTTCCTAGCCTAAGCGAAAAGATAGGAGATTTGTCTAAGTGTTTTTCTATCAAGGCACAGGGCGAGACCCAGATGCAGACACAGGAGGCAGATGGTTGGAGTCTTACAATGTTTAATAATCCAAAGGTGTAGGCAAGAGAATGGTCATGGACAGGCAAAAATGTCAAAACCAGATCAGAGTCCAGGAAGTACAGAGTGGCAGGTGGGTATGGTTAGGCAGGCGGGTACGGAGTCCAGAAACAGGCAAGGGTCAAAACCGGGAGGACTAGGAAAAGGAGACTAGCAAAAGACTTTTCCAAGCCACAGTTGTTTAAAGTATATCATCCAAGACAAAGGCAAAGGCCCTTTCACAGCAATGTCTTCAAATGTACTATAGAGTCTTGAATATATTAGGCTTGAATTTTCACTTATTGTTTTGATATTTCTTTGAACATGTACTGTATAAAAAAAATGTAAAGTCTGATTGAAATCTTCTGTCCATATCCTCTTAAAATATTGATTAAGTTGCAATTGCTCAAGAGCAAATAAAATATAACATTATCACACATTTCGTGGACAGTAAACCGTCAAACTTGAAAGGTTTGATCCAGTGTCTGTATTTACCTTGTCCGGATCATGGGTGGGCTATTCACAGGCCCTTGCCAGTTTTTAACCAATCAGCATTCAGGATTAGACCCACCCTTTGTACAAAATATGACGGATTGCCAGATTAAGAAATAAATTGTAGTTTTGGAAGCAAAGTGTGAAAAAAAATGCTTGTTCAATTTAAGGTGTGTTTGAAATGGGATTGTGTACTCATTTAATGTTTTTGCTGCCGCCTGGGCTGTTTCCGACCTTAGACAAGGCAATATGGAGTGAAAACCAAATATGTGTGTGTAATCCATCACCTCTCATCATAACAACCATTCATCCTGTTGCTGCTATGCTGGACTTCTTTCAGTATTTTACAACACAGCAATAAAATGAAAAAGGGGAGAATTTGTTTTTAACACATTTTACAATGACAAGGTTTACAGATTGCGCTCTCTCCAGATATTTCAGAAATTATTTAAGACTTGTCAACTCATTAATATACTTCAGGCATGTTTCTCAGTCAAGTGTCTATCCCGTGCCAGCAGCAATGTCGAGGGCTAGCTGACATGGACAAGCCAAGTTCTTCCTGGAGGTTGAGAAGTAAGACATTAGGTGATTTGATTTTAATTTAGTAATCCCTCTAGGCTCCCTCTCGCTGTCACATGGAGTGAGCAGTGACACTGTACTTATTTTAAACCCATCCAGCTAAAGTAAACTTATTCACCTCCTAAAGTGTTACTTCTATAAAGAAAAATCCCTTTACTTTAAGTTGTCAATAGATAATTTAACACATTCGACATCAAACAAGAGCTCTTTCCTCCTGAACATGACTGTTTTTTTGACAGATAACCATGAAATTGATGGTAATGCTACAATTTTGATTCATGGAATATGTGGGAAGCATAGCCAAATGCTTTCACTCTAAATGCACTCTCCTCTCAAATGGAATATGTGTTTATCATGAAATGAGATGCCATCTACTTGCACTGCATCCGTATCAGTTGATACCAGACTACTGCATCATGATGATTGAAGACAAACCACGGTGTTCTTTTAGCCAGGTTTATTTATATTTCTTTTGTTTTGCTCTTTTAACCCATGAGATACAGCCATGGGGTCCCTGTAACATATGATTTAACGATGCCACTGCATGCAACAGTTATAGAATCTAATCAGGGGATGCATCGCAACCACTGCAGAGACTCTGAAGAGCTAGCAGGTGTAATAATATCCCTTATATAATCATCACTGTTTTTAGTGCATTAGATTGAAAATATAAAACATGCAGTCTTCTTGTACTTTATGTAGTCTAGACTTCCAGGACCCTGTCAAATGAAGGTTTTCTGCGTGACTTGTGATATCAATGGAAAGTCCAAATATCTTCCTGATTGTACATCATTAGTTCATAGTCACACATGCTCAGAATGAAATGAACAGTATGCGTTGAACTCTTCATTTGATTCTAGCTGCAGTTAACCTCCCTCTGTTTACTTATTAATCATGTCCAAAAATCTCTGTCCAAGGAAGGAACTCACAATTGTTTCAAACACAAAATCAGCAGGATGAAGCTCCAAATAGCTTCTAGGCATCAAATTAGCCGAACACCTGTGGGCTATTAGGATAGGGGAGTTGGAAGCTGTGCTTTGCTGTAGAGTAGCATGGAACACTGGGCCATTCCACAAAGGGTACTTGATACTGGCCAGGAGAGAATTCAGATATTCAATTTTCCACATACAGGTGCCACATGATGGGAGCTGTGGGTGGGAGGAGAAAAAACCTGGAGTCTTCTATACATGCTCAGAGCATATTCAACACCAAATGGGAATTATTTTGAACATTACGAGATAGGTCATATGAATTTCATTATCTTATTGGTACTGTATTAGTATGGATTGTGGGTGCAGCATATATAGGATATCATAAACACTAAAGTCAGAAGAACACCTACTGTACGTCTTAATCAAAACCCACTTTGGATGATAATGGGATTTTTCCCATGTGAAATGTTGAAAATCCAGGGAGCCATTGTCAAATGTTGCTACGATACCACCCTCCAGAAAACAAAGGAAATGAGAGTCCTTACATGTTTGAGTTTTAAAAAGCATCGGGAGGGTGCTCATTGGATTCAATTGACTTCAAGGAAAGTCAATCGCAAGACAGAATTTAGTATAGCATACATTCTTAGTCAAGAAACAAGGGCACCAATTTCTTGGAGAAGTATCTTAAGTCCTTAAATAACTGTTCTAAATGCAATCCATTTAGATGCAAGCCATTCTGTATCTGTCTCACGATTGACTACCAGATATTTAATGAGACCTCTCCATAGGCCTCTCCATAGACCTCTCCATAGATCTCTCTATAGACCTCTCCATAGACTCTCTGTAGGCCTCTCTATAGATCTCTCCATAGACCTCTCCATAGATCTCTCCATAAATCTCTCTATATACATATCCATAGACCTCTCCATATGTTGTAGACATACATTATTTAAATTCCTGGTTATTTTGTATTGACATGACTCAAAGCAAATCAACACAAGACCATTGACTCATTAATCTACTTAAAGTTACAAAGCAGGGATCCACATCGTTGGCATTTGTAATTTGTAAACCTATCTCCCGCTAATTAGACAGTGATGATAAACTCAGATTAGAGGACTGCTTTCACCAGTGGTTTCACATGATCTGGGCTGACTCCTAGGCCAGAGCTGAGAAGTTATGGCTGAAAGGTGCAGCCAGCCAGATATCACATGCTGGTTAATTAAGGGGACTACCTTCAGACAGATGTCTGTTTCAGACTTGGGATACGAGGATATGTGGGAGAGAGAGAGAATGTAGGCTACTCAAGGATCAAGAGGAAACCAATGCGGGTCAGAAATTCCTTCTTTGCCAGGTTTGGATGGACTGTCAATTTACCAGAGGCGCAACTTTCACTGGAGACGGGGACATGTCCCCTGCCCCACATTCTGAAACATCCCCCCCCCCCCCCCCACACCACACCGTTTTATTATTGGAATGTGATACATAACGAGGCAACAGTGTGCTTTACCACGTGGACGCCTCCGAGCGGCCAGGTAGGCTGTTTGGTGTGTTTATCTGACTGGATACAAATTAAATTGTCCCCCCCACTTCTACAACCAAAGTTGCGCCCCTGCAATTTACCATTTATTTTTGTCTACTTTTTGTTTTCTTTAATTCATTAAAACCCACACCACTAACCGGATCATGTTTCATTGTAACTAGCAGCAGATATATTAAGTAAGTTGAAATACCAGGAAGTCATGATAGTTAGCACATCATTTCCAAGTGTTTCAGGTAAGTATGATTGAATAGGGCTGTGAAATTAAGCAAATGCCTTGGCAGTAAACGGATACAGCAGTGGTGCAGTCCCGGTCACGTTGGCCTACTTTCATGGTAAAGCCATCATCCACCTCCTTACTCCTGGCTTGCCTCCCTGTGGGGAACATGCTACCAGAGTCTGTCCACATTTCTGCCTTCTCTCCCTTGGGCTCATTTAAACACTATGTTCAGTGTACACCTAAGGAATCTTCTGTTATTCAGCCACTCGGATGGGTAACCACAACCTTGGAGATGAGAAGACCAGTTAGATATGGCTACATCTCAGCCGATAATGGATACAAACGCTAGGAGGGAAACAAGTACAATAGAGTTGAATGAATTAACATAGATTCAAATAAACCAAAATTGCAATTCGGTTCATCATAATTAACAGATATTTACATCAGTTTCCTCTTCCCTAATCGCTGCGGGATAATTATGCCATTTCGCAAAGATTGAGTGGGATGTTTTTTCCACCCTTAACAGTGTGCATATCTTTATAGCTGGGCATGTTTCTCTGTACTAACCGCATCAACCTCAACACAAGGCTTTAAACCAATCAGTGAACTGTCAAGACATTAAGAGCTTTGAGTTCTGCATTCACTGTGTCACGGTGTAGGTATTCATGAAGCAAGCCTTGTGTTTCCTAGCAACATAAAGTATAAAAGATGTATCCCGTTTCTCCCTCCCTCCCTCAAACCTAGGAGCAATGCAGCCAATGCAGTTGTTATATTTGAATTATGATATAGTGTGTGGAAATATACACTGAGTGTATAAAACATTAGGATCACCTTCCTAATATTGAGTTGCATCCCTTTTTGTCCTCAGAACAGCCTCAATTCGTCGGGGAATGGACTCTACAAGGTGTCGAAAGCGTTCCACAGGGTTGCTGGCCCATCTTGACCCCATTACTTCCCACAGTTGCGTCAAGATGTCTGGATGTCCTTTGGGAGATGTACCATTCTTGATACACGGGAAACTGTTGAGCGCTGAAAAACCCAGCAGAAGTTAAAAACCCAGTTTTTAACTCACTCAAACCGGTGGGCCTGGTACCTACCACCATACCCCATTCAAAGGCACTGAAATATTTTGCCTTGCCCATTCACCCTCTGTATGGCACACACACACAATCCATGTCTCAACTGTCTTAAGGCTTAAACATCTTTCATTAACCTGTTTCCTCCCCTTCATCTACACTGACTGAAGTGGATTTAACAAGAGACATCAATAAGGGATCATAACATTCACCTGGATTCACCTGGTCTTCTATGTCATGGAAAGAGCAGGTGTTCTGAATGATTTGCATCACCCACCCGTAGCACACGCTCCAGCAGGCATATCTCACTGGTCATCCCCAAAGCCAATTCCTCCTTTGGCCGTCTTTCCTTCCAGTTCTCTGCTGCCAATGACTGGAACGAACTGCAAAAATCACTGAAGCTGGAGACTCATATCTCCCTCACTAACTTTAAGCACCAGCTGTCAGAGCAGCTCCACAGATCACTGCACCTGTACATAGCCCATCTGTAAATAGCCCATCCAACTACCTCATCCCCCGTACTGTTATTTATTTTATTTATTTTGCTCCTTTGCACCCCAGTATCTCTACTTGCCCACTCATCTTCTGCACATCTATCACTCCAGTGTTTAATTGCTATACTGTAATTATTTCGCCACTATGGCCTATTTATTGCCTTACCTCCCTTATCCTATCTCATTTGCACACACTGTATAATAGACCTTTTCTTTTGTATTATTGACTGCGTGTTTGTTTATTCCATGTGTATCTCTGTGTTGTTGTTTGTGTCACACTGCTTTGCTTTATCTTGGCCAGGTCGCAGTAAATGAGAACTTGTTCTCAACTAGCCTACCTGGTTAAATAAAGGTGAAATATATATCTTTTTTTAATTGTACACTCGGTGTAGACGTAAGAAGTCCCTGAATGGAATATATTTTATTTGAGGTTTCTGACAATCCCCTTTGTAAAGCAAGAAGCCACATCCTTTGCGGGTATGCAGTCCCCAACAGAATGCTGTTAAGCTTTTAAAAGAGCCTGTGTGGCTCTCCTCTTGAAAAGCAAAGCCTGGTTTTCACAGGAGAGGAGAGCAAAGCAGGACAAGGACAGGACAGAGCTGTTTGTTTGAGGCTATGCAGACAGTGCAGTGCACCACAGTAGAGGGAGCTCAGGACTCGTGAGGAGACAAATAATGCTGCAATGCCCGGGTCTCTGTACTGTGTATTAGTGCACAACACAATGAACATTTGTTTCCTGTAGCTGTATCTATTGGTTGTACTCATTCTGTCATGGGAGGTGGCTGTATTGTGGGTTGGCAGACAGTGAACTGATAAGAAAATTGTAAATAAGAAATGCCCTTCAACTACACAAGCTCAAGAATCAGGCACAAACACTCAAATACTGGGGTAAGTGTAAATTCATAATTGCCTTTGATGGCATCGTTGAAGTCAGTCAACTATTTCAGTGATTTTCACCACCTACTCTATTGTTGGAAATGTTCAAGTGTCCCACATCGTGGCCAGCGTGTTCAAGTTATCTATGGAATGTATTACACCCCAATATTCTCTTACGGATGGATGCAAATGTCATGCATGGATGACGCATGGAGGCCTCATACTTGCGGGAATAATCTGTCAGAAAAAGATCTGTGTCCCGTCTGCTGTGGAGTGATGTTTTGACAGGGTTGGGAATCCTGCCACACTTGAAGAAATCGAACTAATATCTGTGGATCTGAAAGATGGTCTGTTAGCTGTTGTTTGGTATGGTGTGTCTTCTGGTGGCTTCACTAACAGGTCTTTAGATCAACTATATGGATGTCCATTACTACTGGTGTCTTCATTAACTGTCCATTACAGACTCATCAGTGCCATATACTGTATGATTCACTGGATTAAACGTCTCAACTTCAATCAAAGGAAGTGTATTACTCAATCTGCAATTACACAGTTCAGAGGATTGCATTGAACTCCTCAATACTTTTTCACAGTAGAATGGTCGGACTGTCATTTTTTGACAGATTACACATTTTCTTCGCTATTACTTTGCAACAGCGGATGAAATTGTCCTAAATACGCTTGAGTTTATTTAAAATGGCTGGCTTTCAGATTGAGACTTATTGAAGCAAAAAAACGTCCAGATGCTCAAGTAAAAATGTTGTCTTGTATTCATCTATTTTTACACATTTGTTCCCTGTGGCAAGGAGGGAAGTCCTGCTTTTAGTGATTTTGAGTCGGTTCAGTCAGTAATGTTTTGCTCTGACCTTGTATTTCAGCTTGTTCTTGTTGAAAAACATGTTGCCTTTAACATTGTGTTAGTCATCTATTTGTACGTTAATTAAAACCTTATCATTTTCAGTCTATGGAATATGTGAACAATGATTACTTGGTTTTTCATGTGAAGTGAGCAATGTGTTTAATTGAGTTCATTAGAAAATGCTGTTTGTTGTGATCTGAATACTAGGAGGTAAAAGACACAGGCATTTCTCTCTCACACCTTAAGTAGGCTATAGCGTTTGAGGATGATGGTGTTTAGATGGCACCTTATGCTATTGCACACATTTTCAGCTATTTTCCAGTGTACAAATAACATGAATTTAGCAGTATGAGACTGTGATACTGTTATTTTTCTAGCTTTGTTGCCTAATTGAGGGGCAATCATTCTGAAGGCTTGAGATGAATAGACTCTCAATGCTGGACATTACCACTGCAGGGGCCATGGATTGAAGTATAAAAATATGGCTTACTAACCATTCATTTGAAATAATTGCTTGTTTTCCACCACCAATTCTGTTCCCCTGTGATGCTATTATTAAAGCAATTATGTCAACACAACCAAGCTGACGATGGAAGTCATTGTCTTTCTTGTCAAGTTGATGATCTTTCTTTCTTTCATTCCTCTGTTATTAATTGGCGTTCATCATCCTCTTTCTTTCTTTAGTTTGCTCTTCCTTTGTCATAGCCACACACACACACACACACACACACACACACACACACACACACACACACACACACACACACACACACACACACACACACACACACACACACACACACACACACACACACACACACACACACACACACACACACACACACATTTACTCACACAGACATGTACCATGCATCATCACAGGAGGTGTGGAAGTTGTATCAAAGGATTAAGGGGTCAACAACATCTCTCACAAGTAATGAGAAACAAACTAACTCACATGATTTGTTGTCCCTCTAATTCAACTGTTTTTGTGATAGATAACATTGTCAACAAATCGGTAACACTTTACAATAACATTTACTTAAAATGACTTAGAATGGAGTTAACAAGTTCATCAAATTGATTCGTTTATAGATTCTTTCTAAAATGGTAATTAGCTGTTATACCACGTTGTTAGTTTGGTTCTTGCCAAATAGTGAAGTTTTACCAATTAATGTTCTAGCCTGAAACTTCCTGAACTTCCTGCTTCTAAACAAATGACATCGCTTCTGCCCTCTGCTGCCCTCCCCGAGACAGTCAGGTCAGTCCTGTTGGCTCTTCTTCCCTCGCTCTTTCCTTCCCTCCATCTCTCTCTATGTCCCTCTCTCTCCCTCTCCCTTCCTTTCTTTCTGACAAGCCAGACCAGTGGAGCGAGGCCTCCTCTCATACAGAACGTGTAAATGTTGCACATTACACTCAATTATTACTTTACGGTTTCCCCATTCTGACCTACTGACGCTTAACACAAGTATTTCTTTATTGATTCCCCTTTCTGACCTACTGACGCTTTACACTCAATTATTTATTTACTGTTTCCCCGTTCTGACCTACTGACACTTTAGGTCATAAAAATGCAATACTGTAAGAGAGAACAATTTTGAAAGAAAGAAGAGAAGCTTGTAATTTTAATTTTATTAGAAATGTGATTTTGTATTTTTTTTTAACTGGACATGCTCCACACACTTCATTACTTTTCAATAGGTTTTACAAATACGTAGTCAGATAGCCAGGCACTGTTTCTTTTTTGTTCACATTTTTCCCTTTTTAGATTTGTCAAGACATAAAAGCGGACATCATCAATCTATTTAATAACGTACATTAACTTGCCATTTCATTTGGTCAGCACTCACATTATTTTATTATTTTAGTAATACAGAGGTTAATGGAAAAGCAGCGTTGAGTTCACATCACAAATGACCTCACAATATAAAATAAAAAAACTAAAGAACTGTTCAGTTTTACAGCAACCACTTCTGATGTATTTATTCAGAGAACTGATGGCGGCTGAAAGGACTACTAGATCCTTTGGCATTTTGTTTTGAGTAGATTCCTTTCTGCAGCTTGAGGTGCTATATTATACTAGTATATCGCTGAAGCATTTTACAAAACAGGACACAGTCCTCAGAGATAATTTAGTTTTTTTATGATTTAGTCTCAACCACTGTTTTATCCATTATGGATATCATCTTGGGTGGATGACTACTGTGTGGCATACTCCCCTGGGGATACTTTACTCCCCATTTAATGGATTTGGATGTGTACAACTTAGCTGTACCTTTGTTTGACCGGGAGGATAGCTGCTGGAAATGGATGGGGGTCATCGATGGTATCTCACTATAGGGCCTCTTGCAGCCTGAGAGACTAGTTTCCCAAATAAATGTATTACAATCCCTACCATGGATAGTATTGGGTATTCCGTTATTGTACTCCTCTATGGGAACTTTGTAATATTTAGAATAGCCATGGAGTGGTCTTGGTGTCTCGGAACAATTGGTTATCAATATACAGTTTATCGACGACAAGATACACTACGCCGTTCTGCAATGTCCTTCGGGAACTGATCATTCATGCCTATTTTCGTGCCAGTGAGTCTTCCACCTAGGCTTTTAGCATTTATTATATTTTGGAAGAATGCAAATTTGGCAATGATTGGGTGATTATATCTCTGTCCTCTCTGTCCTAAACGGTATACACGTTAGAGTTTGATTTTGTTAACAGTATCGCCTGGGATCTGTAGCTCTTCAATAAATAATTATTTCACCTCACTTTCAGGATCTTCACCCTCTTTTTCTTTGATACCAGTAAGTACCAGATTTGCTCTCATAGATCTAGTCTGTATTTCAAGTAAGGCTTGTCTCAGAAACATGTTCTCCTTTTTAACTTCTTTAACGTCCGTTTCAATTGTATTGACTGTATATTTTAGCTTGTTTGTATCTTTCTCCGTTGTCGCAGCTTTTACGTCACTCATCTCGAGGCTCGCCTTCAACTCCTTTATATCTTTACTGACTAGTTCAAGTATACCCAGTTTATCATTTATCGACTTTAGCAAGTCGGTTTCTACACTTACCATTCCCGGTGCATATATCGTCTGTGTCCGTCAAGGAGTCTCATATTCTTTTGGGGATTGGTACTCCATGCTTACTCTCCGACATGTTTTGGTGTTGATTGTATTGGTGATATTGGTCAATACATTTCTCTAGCCTTATAATTTGTTTTGTGTTGTTATCCAGATTGAAGGTTATTGTCCATGAGAACAGTATGTGGAGTGAAGTGCTAATATTTAATCAAACTTACAGATATTGAATATTACGTGTTTATCTTGAAGCATTCTGCACCTCTGTGTTCAGTCCACCATGACACCTCTCTATTTTTACTGAGAGACACTTTGTTTTAGTCTGGAGTTACAGTATTAAAGTATGAGCAAAGTGGGCCGAGGACAGTGGCAGCCTTTGGTTAGCTGGTAACACAGATCAGGGCCTCACCTCACACAAGGAAACAAAGATCACTCACTAGACCTTCACCAGTTTGGAATTCACATATAATAGAAACGACACTGCAACAGAGTTTGAACGCATTCCAAATATTCTTTTACAACACAACACAGGATGTTCAAACTGGCATGCTCAAAATCAGTAATGACCATAGTCTTTTTTTGTCAACATCGTTATAATTTTTTGGGTCAACTCAATGAAGACAGGAAAGGCAAAAACAACAAAAATATGATGGCGTACAATTATCCTGCATTGTTGGAATTGTTTCTTTCATCCAGTCTTTTCTTTTTAAACTGGAATACCTTTAAAAAAACAACAACATAAAAACAATTACATAACTTAAAATCCTCCTTGAAATAAAAGACTGATTACTCTCATCCTGGTGGCTCTGCAACTTCCTGAAGCATTGAGAGCAATGTCCCTTACTGATGAGAATACTGGCAGACTACAACCTTGCATCACACACACCTGAACAGATTCTTTCAATTGGATTGCATGTCAGTCCGGTCGGCTCAAGATAAGATAAGAAAGAAAAAGAGAGAGAGAGAGAGAGAGAGAGAATAAAACTGCAATGCAAACAACGAGAAGGGAGGAGAAGCCTCATCCCGCATCATGTCCTCTCCGGTCTCTGCCAGGGGGGAAGTGTTGGCCTTGTCTGTCATGGCCGACAAGATGGAACATAGCCATTATACTGTATCTGTTCTGTTGGGCCCCTGAGGGTCCCTCTCTGCATCTCTGTGTGGTCTTCTCTCTTTCCTTTATTATGACTATTCCCTGGGAAATCCTTTAGTGATCCTCACAATATGTCCCATGTCCATTTTCTTCCTCTATTTCCCATTTCATTCCACTGCATAAGAACATTTTCACCCGCCACGAGGTGACCATCCAGAACAACGACGAAGGCCTTCCTCTCCTAGATGACATGGTTGCTGTAGCTGATGTATGTCTGCTTTGTGGCGAAAGCTGAAAGAGAAGAAGAAGCGAACAACACAGACAAGGCCAGCGGTACGTCACAGTTACTACAGTACTGTATACACTGGGCAAAATAAGTAGTGTTCACCTCCTATCCCCTGTCTGTCTACTGGGTAATAAGGCTTCAACCATCCATTTGTCTCCCCAGACCTCCACCTCCTATCCCCTGTCTGTCTACTGGGTAATAAGGCTTCAACCATCCATTTGTCTCCCCAGATCTCCACCTCCTATCCCCTGTCTGTCTACTGGGTAATAAGGCTTCAACCATCCATTTGTCTCCCCAGATCTCCACCTCCTATCCCCTGTCTGTCTACTGGGTAATAAGGCTTCGACCATCCATTTGTTTCCCCAGACCTCCACCTCCTATCCCCTGTCTGTCTACTGGGTAATAAGGCTTCGACCATCCATTTGTCTCCCCAGACCTCCACCTCCTATCCCCTGTCTGTCTACTGGGTAATAAGGCTTCAACCATCCATTTGTCTCCCCAGATCTCCACCTCCTATCCCCTGTCTGTCTACTGGGTAATAAGGCTTCAACCATCCATTTGTCTCCCCAGATCTCCACCTCCTATCCCCTGTCTGTCTACTGGGTAATAAGGCTTCGACCATCCAGTTGTCTCCCCAGACCTCCACCTCCTATCCCCTGTCTGTCTACTGGGTAATAAGGCTTCGACCATCCATTTGTTTCCCCAGACCTCCACCTCCTATCCCCTGTCTGTCTACTGGGTAATAAGGCTTCGACCATCCATTTGTTTCCCCAGACCGTGATGGTTGATCCGCTGACCTGGAGTGGGTAAATTCTACCGTCCCTGCTACTAATGTCGGCTGGTCAGGGAGACAGGAATTTTTCAATTACATCATGCTATGTGTCCACACTGGCAATGACCCTGACAATGACAAATGGTGCTTATTTAAATACCTGTGCATTGTTTATTTTTTAAACTTTATTTAACTAGGCAAGTCAGTTAATAAAAAAAATCTTATTAACGGCCTACCCCGGCCAAACCCTAACATGGGCGACGATCGGATGCTTGTTATTGAATCTCTGTCTTTACACTTCTCATGTATTGTTTTACTGTGTGGCTTAATGTAGCTGTTGTTGTTAAACCAAATCAATGTATTTTAGGATATAGGCCTATATGTCGATGTTCTGTAATGCAGCATCCTTATAGACATTTATTCATCAAATATTTACAATGTTGCATTCTATATAAACCCACGTATATTGTCCACAATGTATTTTTTGGGGGACGTCACTATAGTTTTGTTATTGGTGGAAGAAATACAGCAGGAGCTAAATAATCCCAAAATACTGTAGCTCTCAGGGAACAGTGAATCACATTGATATGCGTGCGTCATTAAGACTTGTTGACAGACTGACTCAGACCTCTCTTTTTTGTCTCTGGGAGGCAAGCCGGTCAGCTGTGTGACTGTTTTGGCCATCACCTGAGTAATTTCTGCTGAGTCAATGGTTGAACTCATTATTTACCACAGATGTATAAAGCCTGAGTCTGTCCCAGCAACCACCTAGAATTTTGATTGCTAATGAAATTAGAGTGAGATGGACTTAGACAGTGAGAATTTCAGCTGGTTTAGAAACGAAAGTCATTTGCATCTCAATTAATTACACTTGGCTTTGAACACTTTGAACAGTGCCACAAATCTGAGCCAAACAGTGAAAAAAGGAAACTTAGATTCCGCATCACCATATTGAGCACAAGTGTTTATCTGTGAGAATCAACTCAGTGCATTGAAATGAGACAATAAAACATGGTTGTTGTAGACGGTGTATAACAAGAATTTAAATGGATCTAATACATTAAATAAAACACAATAGGTCCATTATAATAAGGTAGCTGGTGTAATAGTACTGATGCCCTCCTTTGTGACCTACACACACAGTGGAGAATTTGAGCATATCGGGGAATGTTTTAAGATCTCCCCCAACTCACAAATAGACTTAAAATGAAAAAAATGGCAGCCAATTTCCTAAATCCATCGAAGTGTAAAATAACAACGGCGCGAGGTGGCTTGTAAATAATGAATTGGATACTGTGCTTTCTACCTTCTACCTCTTAGACCAATTTATTTATGTGATTTACAGTGCCTGAAGGACGAAATTAATCTTAGAAACATTAAACACAAACACAAGGATCCACTCAGCTAATTCTAGCATGTACAGTATATAGCATACATACTGCAAGTCTTCACCTTTTAACTCACCTTGTGTTTCCAGGCTCTCAGACAGCTCAGTCTTGGCCTCTCCATTGGGACGTAGGCTGGCTTTGGGGTTGAACTTGTTGGACATGGTGGTGGCAGTGACCATGGCCTTAAGGCTACGCGTGCGTTTGGGCACGTTCTGCTCCGGGTGCCTGAGGATCACGTAGACCTTGGGCAAGTAGAGCATCCCCAGAGAGACAGAGGCACTCAGACTCACGGAGATGGTCAGCGTGGTGGTCTGGATGTACATCTGTAAAGTAACGTCAAGGAGATTGAGTTAGACATATGGCTCAAAATGATTTTAAGGGTAACGATGGGGTTAGGGTTAATGTAACCACCATCCAGAATCTGCTGGCTGTATTCCCTGCCCAAAGGCAATAAAGAGCACTAAGTAACACGGGCGGATCCAGAGCCAGAATTCTAAATATTGTCACGGGTCTGGGTCGAATCTGATATTATTGTGACAGGTCTCAGGTCATTTTAACTGACTTGTTCGGAAAGGACCCATACAGATCCGAACGCAACTGATGCAGTAGAGAGCGAGAGAAATTGTATAATGTATGCGTCTGCTCTTTGCTATTCCCGAGAGTGGCATTTATCAATTGTTGTTGTTGTTGTTGTTGGCCAATCATAAGTCATCACAGTGGCAATAGGCTACGGTCATATAGCCTCAGTGTGGGGCAAAAGTAAGGAGATATCTAATCAATGGAAGATGGAATTAAAAGATAAAGGACAAGGGCAGGCTACAACGACCAAGAGTCAACAAGGTAGGCTGCTACTTAATATTCTGCATGCAGCCTCAATTAGCCTAGCTAGCTAGCTAGTTAACTAGCTTCTCCTGGGTTGCTGCAGTCAGTATAGGAACAATATAAACATATTGGATGTTAGTCTACTACAGCGCGAGTCGACTTGGTTGGTTGCCGTCTCTCGTCTCTCCCTCACTCCTCCCTGTTCCCCTTGTCACCCCCTCACTTTCCCAGTAGCCTACACACACACACAGCACGACCCCTGCTAGAGCGTCACCTCTCTCTACCTCCTCTTACAGTAGCCTAAACACACAGCACGACCCCTGCTAGTGTCACCTCTCTCTACCTCCACTTACAGTAGCCTAAACACACAGCACGACCCCTGCTAGAGTGTCACCTCTCTCTACCTCCACATACAGTAGCCTAAACACACAGCACGACCCCTGCTAGAGTGTCACCTCTCTCTACCTCCACTTACAGTAGCCTAAACACACAGCACGACGCCTGCTAGAGTGTCACCTCTCTCTACCTCCACATACAGTAGCCTAAACACACAGCACGACCCCTGCTAGAGTGTCACCTCTCTCTACCTCCTCTTACAGTAGCCTAAACACACAGCACGACCCCTGCTAGAGCGTCACCTCTCTCTACCTCCACTTACAGTAGCTTAAACACACAGCACGACCCCTGCTAGTGTCACCTCTCTCTACCTCCACTTACAGTAGCCTAAACACACAGCGCGACCCCTGCTAGAGCGTCACCTCTCTCTACCTCCTCTTACAGTAGCCTAAACACACAGCGCGACCCCTGCTAGAGCGTCACCTCTCTCTACCTCCTCTTACAGTAGCCTAAACACACAGCACGACCCCTGCTAGAGCGTCACCTCTCTCTACCTCCACTTACAGTAGCCTAAACACACAGCACGACCCCTGCTAGAGTGTCACCTCTCTCTACCTCCACTTACAGTAGCCTAAACACACAGCACGACCCCTGCTAGTGTCACCTCTCTCTACCTCCACTTACAGTAGCCTAAACACACAGCACGACCCCTGCTAGATTGTCACCTCTCTCTACCTCCACTTACAGTAGCTTAAACACACAGCACAACCCCTGCTAGAGCGTCACCTCTCTCTACCTCCTCTTACAGTAGCCTAAACACACAGCACGACCCCTGCTAGAGCGTCACCTCTCTCTACCTCCTCTTACAGTAGCTTAAACACACAGCACGACCCCTGCAAGTGTCACCTCTCTCTACCTCCACTTACAGTAGCCTAAACACACAGTGCGACCCCTGCTAGAGCGTCACCTCTCTCTACCTCCTCTTACAGTAGCCTAAACACACAGCACGACCCCTGCTAGAGGGTCACCTCTCTCTACCTCCTCTTACAGTAGCCTAAACACACAGCACGACCCCTGCTAGAGCGTCACCTCTCTCTACCTCCACTTACAGTAGCATAAACACACAGCACGACCCCTGCTAGTGTCACCTCTCTCTACCTCCACTTACAGTAGCCTAAACACACAGCACGACCCCTGCTAGAGCGTCACCTCTCTCTACCTCATCTTACAGTAGCCTAAACACACAGCACGACCCCTACTAGAGCATCACCTCTCTCTACCTCCTCTTACAGTAGCTTAAACACACAGCACGACCCCTGCTAGATTGTCACCTCTCTCTACCTCCTCTTACAGTAGCTTAAACACACAGCACGACCCCTGCTAGAGTGTCACCTCTCTCTACCTCCTCTTACAGTAGCCTAAACACACAGCACGACCCCTGCTAGTGTCACCCCTCTCTACCTCCTCTTACAGTAGCTTAAACACACAGCACGACCCCTGCTAGTGTCACCTCTCTCTTCCTCCACTTACACTAGCCTAAACACAATACGACCCCTGCTAGTGTCACCTCTCTCTACCTCCACTTACAGTAGCTTAAACACACAGCACGACCCCTGCTAGTGTCACCTCTCTCTACCTCCACTTACAGTAGCCTAAACACACAGCACGACCCCTGCTAGTGTCACCTCTCTCTACCTCCACTTACAGTAGCCTAAACACACAGCACGACCCATGCTAGAGCGTCACTTCTCTCTACCTCCTCTTACAGTAGCCTAAACACACAGCACGACCCATGCTAGAGTGTCACCTCTCTCTACCTCCTCTTACAGTAGCCTAAACACACAGCACAGCCCCTGATTGGGTGTCACCTCTCTCTACCTCCTTTCCCCCACACTTTATCCGGTCCATTTAATAAAGTAGCTTAAAAATGTACTTTTCTGCTGCTTCTTTCACTCGGATCGGATGTGGAGCGGATATGGAATGGGTCTAGTTGTCCTCAGGTTGGTAAAAAAAATACAAATATAATAATAACAAATTGTGCATATCGGGTCCGGATGGGAAAGTCCCAGGTCTATTTTGGAACGGGTCCAACATTTTGGACTCGTGAAGGCCTCTATTCTACATGTTCATCCCTGGTGGTTTACTATAGATGTTAATGTTCATCCCTGGTGGTTTACTGTAGATGTTAATGTTCATCCTGGCTAAATTCCCAATCTGGCCCTCAAACCATCATGGTCACCTAATAATCCCCAGTTTACAATTGGCTAATTCATCCACCTCCTCTCCCCTGTAACTATTCCCCAGGTCGTTGCTGCAAATGAGAACGTGTTCTCAGTCAACTTACCTGGTAAAATAACGGTAAAATAAAATAAAAAAATCCCTGGTGGTTTACTGTAGATGTTAATGTTCATCCCTGGTGGTTTGCTATAGATGTCAATGTTCATCCCTGGTGGTTTACTGTAGATGTTAATGTTCATCCCTGGTGGTTTACTGTAGATGTTAATGTTCATCCCTGGTGGTTTACTGTAGATGTCAATGTTCATCCCTGGTGGTTTACTGTAGATGTTAATGTTCATACCTGGTGGTTTACTGTAGATGTTAATGTCCATCCCTGATGGTTTGCTATAGATGTTAATGTTCATCCCTGGTGGTTTACTGTAGATGTTAATGTTCATCCCTGGTGGTTTACTGTAGATGTTAATGTTCATCCCTGGTGGATTACTGTAGATGTTAATGTTCATCCCTGGTGGATTACTGTAGATGTTAATGTTCATCCCTGGTGGTTTACTGTAGATGTTAATGTTCATCCCTGGTGGTTTACTGTAGATGTTAATGTTCATCCCTGGTGGTTTACTGTAGATGTTAATGTTCATCCCTGGTGGTTTACTGTAGATGTTAATGTTCATCCCTGGTGGATTACTATAGATGTTAATGTTCATCCCTGATGGTTTGCTATAGATGTTAATGTTCATCCCTGGTGGTTTACTGTAGATGTTAATGTTCATCCCTGGTGGTTTACTGTAGATGTTAATGTTCATCCCTGGTGGTTTACTGTAGATGTTAATGTTCATCCCAGGTGGATTACTGTAGATGTTAATGTTCATCCCTGGTGGTTTACTGTAGATGTTAATGTTCATCCCTGGTGGTTTACTGTATATGTTAATGTTCATCCCTGGTGGTTTACTGTAGATGTTAATGTTCATCCCTGGTGGTTTGCTATAGATGTTAAAGTCCATCCCTGGTGGTTTACTGTAGATGTTAATGTTCATCCCTGGTGGTTTACTGTAGATGTTAATGTTCATCCCTGGTGGTTTACTGTAGATGTTAATGTTCATCCCTGGTGGTTTCCTGTAGATGTTAATGTTCATCCCTGGTGGTTTACTGTAGATGTTAATGTTCATCCCTGGTGGTTTACTGTAGATGTTAATGTTCATCCCTGGTGGTTTACTGTAGATGTCAATGTTCATCCCTGGTGGTTTACTGTAGATGTTAATGTTCATCCCTGGTGGTTTGCTATATATGTTAATGTTCATCCCTGGTGGTTTACTGTAGATGTTAATGTTCACGTCAAGCCTTGTTGACTACTAAGGTTTAAATACTTCTGTCAGTTTGTCCTTGCCGTATGTCATTCATGAAGAGATGGACAAGGTTTGTGAAGGACAAAACTGATATCATTGAATCCATGTCAAATTCTTGCTCTTCACCAATGTTACTGTATAAGAACTGACATCATAGAATCCATGACAAACCCTTGCTCTTCACCAATGTTACTGTGTAAGAACTGACATCATAGAATCCATGACAACGCCTTGCTCTTCCCCAATGTTACTGTGTAAGAACTGACATCATAGAATCCATGACAAAGCCTTGCTCTTCACCAATGTTACTGTGTAAGAACTGACATCATAGAATCCATGACAAAGCCTTACTCTTCACCAATGTTACTGTGTAAGAAGCACATTTACTCGAGCATATAAACCATGCATGTGGCGTATCACTATGATTAGTTACAATGCACATTAGACAAGTAAATTATTACTTAAGGTAATCTGTTGGTAGGAGGGCAGAGCACAAAGGCTAGTCAATAACACTGTTTATTAAATCAACATCCTTTCTTCATAAGACCCCACCTTACTCCCCACCACCACAATGCATCAGACCAAGACACTTTTATTGCATTTTTTGCAGTGCTAGTTTTAACATGGACCTCATGGCAATTTCAAAACACCAGTCTATTTTGACTCCATACATGCTGCTCTATACAAAGGAAACAACCTCATGAAATATTTGTCCATGGCTGAACATTGGGAATCACGGGGGAGGGCCTTGCTGATCAGCAGTCTAACTCACTCCACTTGAAGTGTTTGCTAAGCAGAGCTGCGTTAATTAGGCTAGCTTATTGAGAACATTAAAGGGGAAGGACAGGCTTGTAGGAATTGTAATGTCTACATTGTTAGAAATACTGATCACCTGACCTGATCAGGGGAAAGTAGTTAAAGGTTGGGATGATATAAAATGGTTTAGACCAAGGTGAATCCACAGCATGATACTGGATTACCCAACCCAAAACAAACAATAGTGATAGTGATAGTGATCCCAATAGTGTGTTAACCTGTAAATATTGGATTTGACTAAGAGATCACCATTATAATACAAATCTGCTCGGTTTGACCAGACCTTTCTCTCTAGCCAGCTATCTAACCCAGAAAATAAAATCCCTGCTGTTGCTTCATCAACATAGTGTACCTTCCCCAGACGTGACCCGCTGCTAGTGGATCTGTGTTGTTATTGTCTCTCTCTCTCTCATAGGGGATGGTGGATGCAGGGTTGAATGAGCAGAGGCCAGCAGTGGTAGAGTCTCTCACAGACATTGACTATCCCTTTGAGCATGGTGAAGTTATTAATTACACTTTGGATGGTGTTTCAATACACCCAGTCACTACAAAGATACAGGCTTCCTTTCTAACTCAGTTGCCGGAGAGGAAGGAAACCGCTCAGGGATTTCACCATGAGGCGAATGGTGACTTTAAAACAGTTACAGAGTTTAATGACTGTGATAGGAGAAAACTGAGGATGGATCAACAACTTCGTAGTTACTCCACAATACTAAACTAAAGACAGGGTGAAAAGAAGGTTGCCTGAACAGAATAAAAAATATTCCAGAACATGCATCCTGTTTGCAATAAGGCACTAAAATAAAGCTGCAAAAAAGGACAAATACAACACAACACATGACTACCACCCACATATTTTCAGGCATGGTGGTGGCTGCATCATGTTATGGGTTTGCTTGTCATCAGCAAGGACTAGGGAGTTTTTTTTCTGTTGATAAAAAGAAATGGAATAGAGCTAAGCACAGGCAAAATCCTGAAGGAAAACCGAATTCAGTTTGCTTTCCAGCAGACACTCGGAGACAAATTCTCATTTCAGCAGGACAATGACTTAAAACACAAGGTCAAAAATACACAATGGTTGCTTACCAAGAAAACATTAAATGTTCCTGAGAGGCCTAGTTTGTCACGCCCTGACCTTAGTTCCTTGTTTATGTCTCTATTTTGGTTTGGTCAGGGCGTGAGTTGGGGTGGGCATTCTATGTTTTGTTCTATTCGTTGTATTTCTAGCTGTTTGGCCTGGTATGGTTCCCAATCAGAGGCAGCTGTCAATCGTTGTCTCTGATTGATAACCATACTTAGGTAGCCTGTTCCCACCTGTGTTTGTGGGTAGTTGTTTTCTGTTATGTGTATTGCACCTTGCAGAACTGTTCGTTTGTCGTTTTGTTCAAGTGTTCGTATTTATTAAAAGGACCATGAATACTTACCAAGCTGCACCTTGGTCCTCTTCTCCTTCTCCCGACGACGTTCGTTACATAGTTGCAGTTTTGACTTAAAATCATCTTGAAAATCTATGGCAAGATCTAGCAATGATCAACAACCAATTTGAATGAGCTTGAAGATTTGTTATAAGAATAATGTGCAAATATTATCTGGAGGATCAGGAGAAGGTCTGTATGGAGGAGTGGGCCAAAATCCATGCTGCAGTGTGTGCAAATCTGGTCAAGAAGTACAGGAAACGTATGATCTGTCACGATCGTCGTATGGTGGAAGAGAGGAGGACCAAGCGCAGCGTGGTTAGAATACATTCTTCTCGTTTAATGACACGAAACGAATAACACTTTACAAACTAACAAAACAACAAACCGACGAACGTGAAGCTATATAAACAATGTGCTAAGATGCAACATAGACATAGACAATCACCCACGAACTACGTAATGAATATGGCTGCCTAAATATGGTTCCAAATCAGAGACAACGATAGACAGCTGTCTCTAATTGAGAACCAATCTAGGCAACCATAGACATACATACACCTAGACTAGACACTGCCCCAAGAACATACAAAACCCCTAGACAATACAAAACACATACATCCCCCATGTCACACCCTGACCAAACTAAAATAATAAAGAAAACAAAGATAACTAAGGCCAGGGCGTGACATGATCTCTGTAGTTAATTACTTAAAAATCATACAATGTGATTTTCTGGATTTTGTTTTAGATTCCGTCTCTCACGGTTGTAGTGTACCTATGATAAAAAATTACAGACCTCTACATGCTTTGTAAGTAGGAAAACCTGCAAAATCGGCAGTGTATCAAATACTTGTTCTCCCCACTGTACGTAAATTCGATATTTCTGTATTTCATTATCAATAAATTTGCAAAGATTTCTAAAAACGTGTTTTCACCGTGTCATTATGTGGTATTGGGTGGGTGAGAAAATACATATATTTAATCCATTTTGAATTCAGGCTGTAACACAACAAAATGTGGAATAAGTATGAAGACTTTCTGAAGCCACTGTATTTTAGCACCATATTAACACCATGCTAGTACAATGCTTGGTTGAGTAGTTTACATCTGTAAGTCTAGAATTATCCAATGTGATTACTACTGTGTGAAGTCACTGAGTACTGATGATCATTTGACTTCTGTTATCACTTTATTGTATTTGACTGGTTCATAACTCTGGTTCAAACCCTGGTTCATTACCCTGGTTCATAAGCTTGGCTTTTAACCCTGGTTCATAAGCTTGGCTTTTAACCCTGGCTTATAACCCTGGTTCATAACTCTGCTTCTGTCACACCCTGATCTGTGCTTGTCTCCACCCCCCTCCAGGTGTCGTCTATCTTCCCAATTATCCCCAGTGTATTTATATCTGTGTTCTCTGTTTGTCTGTTTCCAGTACGTTTTGTCTATCAAGCCTACCAGCGTTTTTCCCCTTGCTCCTGTTTTTTTCTATACTTCCTGTTTTCTAGTTTTCCCGGTTTTGACCATTCTGCCTGCCCTGACCCTGAGCCTTGTCTGCCATTGTATACCTTGTCACACCGTCCTGGATTATTTACCTCTGCCTGCCCTGACCCTGAGACTGCCTGACGTTCTGTACCTTTTGAATCTGATCTGGATTACTGACCTCTGCCTGCCCTTGACTTGTCGTTTTGCCTGCCCCTGTTCTAGTAATACACGTTTGTTACTTCGACACTGTCTGCATCTGGGTCTTCCCTCAAACGTGATAGCTTCATAACCCTGGTTCACAACCCTGGTTCAGAACTCTGGTTCACAACCCTGGTTCAGAACTCTGGTTCACAACCCTGGTTCAGAACTCTGGTTCACAACCCTGGTTCAGAACTCTGGTTCACAACCCTGGTTCAGAACTCTGGTTCACAACCCTGGATCAGAACTCTGGTTCGCAACCCTGGATCAGAACTCTGTAACAGCTGATGTAACACTTGAATGTGTGATTTTGTTCACCAGGAGATTTCTACAAGAGATCTTCACGGATCCACCTGTACGAGATTACATCCCTCCCTCCTCTCCCTCGCACTTTATCAGTTCTGGTTAATAAAGTAGTAAAATAATTGACTCGGATCGGAACTGGATTCGACCAGGTCTATACAGAACACGTCTAGATGACCTCGGGTTGGTTCGGTCTGTATATTTAATGCATATCGTGTCATCATTTCAAATGTTAGGCCTCTAATTCCTGCTACTCTAGTGAACTGCATTGTAATTACACCCAGTTTGCATTCATCAGACATGGAGTCAACTGTAGCTGACTTTCAAGACAGGAATACTTCTATGTCCATCCCATGCATGCCGTCCTCAAATGAAGCAAAACAGCTACTAACTGTTAATTATCTATGCATAGTCCCTTCACCCCAAACCACCTCGACTAACCTGTACCCCGGCACATTGACTCGGTACAGGTACCCCCTGTATATAGCCCTGTTATTGTTATGTAATTGTATTGTGTTCCTTTTTTAATGTACTTTAGTTTATTTAGTAAATATTTTCTTAACTCTATTTCTTGAACTGCATTGTTGGTTAAGGGCTTGTAAGTAAGCATTTCACGGTAAGAGCTACAGATGTTATATTCGGCATATGTGACAAATAAAATCTGATGTGATTTGATTCCTTCGCACGACGCAACGCGGAGTGCCTGTATACAGCCGTTAGCCATGGTATATTGGCCATATACCACAAACCCCCGAGGTGCCGTATTGCTCTTATAAACTAGTTTCCAATGTAATTAGAGCAGTAAAGATGAATGTTTTGTCATACCTGTGGTATACAGTCGGATATACCACAGCTGTCAGTCAATCAATATTCAACGCTCGAACCACCCAGTTTATAATGCAGAGTTAAATATTAGAATCCGATCACTGTATACTCTGAATATTTGGATTATGGTTTGGCATTTTAGTTCTGTTGAATAAGCTTAAAATCAACCGTCCACCATAGGACTGTGAATGTAAATCAGAGAAAATCCTGAGAAAATCAATATTCCGACTGTGACTTGGCTCAATAGACTGGCTGGATCATTAGCCTGTACTTCTTCTTAATCTGCCTCTGCCTCAGCATGTTCAGAGCAGCTCATAGAGGTAGGATGTAAAGGATGCACACACCTCTCATAACTGCGTCATCGACAGTGCAGGCCCGAGCCAATGCACACCTCAGACAGACACCACACTGTAACACTAAGGAGTGAAAGAGAGAACCATAAAAAAGGATTGGGACTGAGCGTCGAAGAGGATTGTGCTTGAACAATCTATAAACTTCCATATTGGAACTGTGCTATTGGAAGACCTGCACACATAGAACATATAACTTCTACGGACCTGTATTTCTTTAGCAAGTTGGATAACATGCTAGTTCTGAAGACTGATGAAAAAAAACACTTTCAATGGGAAAACATGCTGGTTCTATGGTTATATTCATAGTACAGCATGGCACATTCAAAATGACAGGATATTATTCATTTCAATGTAATTTCTAAATTTTTGTTGTCGAGGGATTTCCTAGCCTCGCATGGTTACTTAGTGTGGCATGGGAACATACAGTGCAGTCATATCTTTTTGTATCAAAACTAACTGTGATTATAGTCTAATTAAGCCAATAACAGCTTATTGCCCTCGGGGACACTAATGTGCTGTTGCTGGAGAACGTGATTTACAAAGAGACTACAATGTTTTGGCCTTCATTAGCTTCTTGTCCAATCCCCTACTCTCCCTCTAGGAATGCACAGGTCAACAACTTCACAAACAAAGGGCTTGTGTCTTGTAGCTGATGAAACCACTGTGAAATCTTAGATCGTATCCAGGCCTCTGTGCGCTGTCCCATTGATCCTCATTATGTTCTATTGGGCCTCTGGGACAGCTGCTCAATGACTAATGTTGTTGATCTATGAAAAACCAACAACAACCCAAAGCAGAGTGGAGCCATTGCTCTGTCTATCGCTCTCTTTCTGTAGGTGGCGTGGTGAGAACTGTGTCTGACCCTGCATAACAGTATATGGACACGTAACATCACAGCATGTTATCTGATTCTGTTGAACTAACCTACTCTCTTAGCAGCCCAGAGACAACAACAAAAAACAATGTCAACAGAATGTTGAAAAATACATAACATAAAAGAGATGGACAGAGCCACTCACCAGCACCATAATGGCAGGTCTTCCTAAAGTGACAGATTGTGTTGGAATTGTGTGCATACGTGTATTTATGGGTGCCAAGGGAAGACAGGTATCACAAAAGAATTGACCAATAAAAACATTTAAAAACATATTGTATAGTAATTTATCTTTTGTTTCTCTGTTTCATAATTTCATTCAGCAAGAGGCTGAATGTATCTCCTACCGGAGAAAGCATCCTAGCGAGTGAAACAGCACCTCTCTGTCTCCGTACATGTAGCCCATCTATCTGATGCTGTCTGGTCAAAAAGAGTATTATAGTCTTGCCGCCTGTAGCATTGAATGCAAGGGAAGCCAATCAGCATTGAGCTAAACTAAGTGCGGTCAACTATGAATGGTCGCACCAAAAACGGAAGCTAGCTTGGATTTGACTTCACAAAAATTACATCACATCAAGCCAAAAATCATTGACAAAAAAAATTATTATTGTTGCACCTCGTTGTGTTGTTGTCCTCCGGTTACTAGCTAGCCTCTCAAGGCTAGATGGGACGCTACCGTCCAACCTGACCAACATCCAGTGAAAGTGCAGGGCGTCAAATTCAAACTACAGAATTGTAAATATTTAACATTCTTGAAAATACGCATGCAATATGTCAAAATAAAGCGTAACTTCTTGTTAACCTTTACTGCTCATTCAAAATATATTTTTTAGAAATATTTAACTTTCACACATTAACAAGTCCAATACAGCAAATGAAAGGTACACATCTTGTGAATCCAGCCAACATGTCCGATTTTTAAAATGTTTTACAGCGAAAACAGCACGTATATTTATGTTAGCTCACCACCAAATACAAAGAAGGACAGACATTTTTCACAGCACAGGTAGCATGCACAAAGCCAACCTAACTAACCAAGAACCAACCAAACTAACCAAGAAACAACTTCATCAGATGACAGTCTTATAACATGTTATACAATAAATCTATGTTTTGTTCAAAAAATGTGCATATTTGAGGTATAAATCAGTTTTACATTGCAGCTACCATCACAGCTACCCGTCAAAAATAGCACCGAAGCAGCCAGAGTAATTATAGAGACCAACGTGGAATACCTAAATACTCATCATAAAACATTTCTGAAAAATGCATTGTGTACAGCTGTTAAGGCAGTCAATGTTGTTCTCCTCCTCAAACGAGGAGGAGCATGGATAGGACCAAGATGCGGATTGGTGATTAATCATACTTTTAATGAAAACAGCAAACACGACACTACAAAACTACAAAACAACAAACTAACAAACCTTCAACCGTCCTGTGTGGCCCAAACACTGACACAGGAACAAACACCCACAAAACACCAGTGAAACCCTGGCTGCCTTTGTATGACTCTCAATTAGAGACAAACAATACACACCTGTCTCTAATTGAGAATCATACCAGGCCGAACACAAAACCCCACATAGAAATACAAACATAGACAAACCCACCCAACTCACGCCCTGACCAACTAAAATGAATACAAAACAAAGGAAAACAGGTCAGGAACGTGACAGAACCCCCCCCTTAAGGTGCGAACTCCGGGCGCACCAGCACAAAGTCTAGGGGAGGGTCTGGGTGGGCGTCTGTCCACGGTGGCGGCTCTGGCGCTGGTCGTGGTCCCCACCCCACCATAATCAATCCCCGCTTCTTTATCCCCCTCCCAATGACCACCCTCCCACTAACACCACCTAAATGAGCGACCAGCACCGGGACAAGGGGCAGCACCGGGACAAGGGGCAGCACCGGGACAAGGGGCAGCACCGGGACAAGGGGCAGCACCGGGACAAGGGGCAGCACCGGGATAAGGGGCGGCAGGTCCTGGCTGAGGGACTCCGGCAGGTCCTGGCTGAGGGACTCCGGCAGGTCCGGGCTGAGTGGCAGCTCCGGACTGTAGGGCAGCCCCGGACTGTAGGGCAGCTCCGGACTGTAGGGCAGCTCCGGACTGTAGGGCAGCTCCGGACTGTAGGGCAGCTCCGGACTGTAGGGCAGCTCCTGACTGGCGGGCGTCTCTGGCAGCTCCTGACTGGCGGGCGTCTCTGGCAGCTCCTGACTGGCGGGCGTCTCTGGCAGCTCCTGACTGGCGGGCGTCTCTGGCAGCTCCTGACTGGCGGGCGTCTCTGGCAGCTCCTGACTGGCGGGCGTCTCTGGCAGCTCCTGACTGGCGGGCGTCTCTGGCAGCTCCTGACTTGCGGGCGTCTCTGGCGGCTCCTGACTGGCGGGCGTCTCTGGCGGCTCCTGACTGGCGGGCGTCTCTGGTGGCTCCTGACTGGCGGGCATCTCTGGCGGCTCCTGACTGGCGGGCGTCTCTGGCGGCTCCTGACTGACGGACGGCTCTAGCGGCTCCTGACTGACGGACGGCTCTACTGGCTCGGGACAGACGGGCGGCTCTAATGGCTCGTGGCAGACAGATGGCTCAGATGGCGCTGGGCAGACAGATGGCTCAGACGGCGCTGGGCAGACAGATGGCTCAGACGGCGCTGGGCAGACAGACGGCTCAGACGGCGCTGGGCAGACAGACGGCTCAGACGGCGCTGGGCAGACAGACGGCTCAGACGGCGCTGGGCAGACAGATGGCTCAGACGGCGCTGGGCAGACAGATGGCTCAGACGGCGCTGGGCAGACAGATGGCTCAGACGGCGCTGGGCAGACAGATGGCTCAGACGGAGCTGGGCAGACAGATGGCTCAGACGGCGCTGGGCAGACAGATGGCTCAGACGGCGCTGGGCAGACAGATGGCTCAGACGGAGCTGGGCAGACGGGCCGTTCAGGCACCGCTGGGCAGACGGCAGACTCTGGCCGGCTGAGACGCACTATAGGCCTGGTGCGTGGTACCGGAACTGGAGGTACCGGGCTGAGGGCACGCACCTCAGGGCGAGTGCGGGGAACAGGAACAGGGCACACTGGACTCTCGTGGCGCACTCTAGGCCTGGTGCGTGGTACCGGAACTGGAGGTACCGGGCTGAGGGCACGCACCTCAGGGCGAGTGCGGGGAGAAGGAACAGTGCGTCCAGGGCTCTGGAGACGCACAGGAGGCTTGGTGCGTGGTGCCGGAACTGGAGGCACCGGGCTGGAGACACGCACCATAGGGAGAGTACGTGGAAGAGGAACAGGGCTCTGGAGATGCACTGGAAGCCTGGTGCGTGGTGTAGGCACTGGTGGTACTGAGCTGGGGTGGGAAGGTGGCGCCGGATATACCGGACCGTGAAGGAGGACACGTGCTCTTGAGCACCGAGCCTCCCCAACCTTACCAGGTTGAATGGACCCCGTAGCCCTGCCAGTGCGGCGAGGTGGAATAGCCCGCACTGGGCTATGCAGGCGAACCGGGGACACCACCTGTAAGGCTGGTGCCATGTACGCCGGCCCGAGGAGACGTACTGGAGGCCAGATACGTTGGGCCGGCTTCATGGCATCCGGCTCGATGCCCAACCTAGCCCTCCCAGTGCGGCAAGGTGGAATAGCCCGCACTGGGTTAAGCACGCGTACTGGGGACACCGTGCGCTTTACCGCATAACACGGTGTCTGACCAGTACGACGCCCTCTCACTCCACGGCAAGCCCGGGGAGTTGGCTCAGGTATCCAACCCGGCTTCGCCACACTCCCCTTTAGCCCCCCCCCCAAGAAATTTTTGGGTGAGCCTCTCGGGCTTCCGTGCTAGCCGCGTACCCTCATACCTTCGGCTCCTCTCTCCGGTTGCCTCTGCTCTCCTCGCTGCCTCCAGCTGTTCCCATGGGAGGCGATCCTTTCCAGCCAGGATCTCCTCCCATGTGTAGCAACCCTTGCCGTTCAAGACGTCTTCCCATGTCCATTCCTCTGTCTGTCTCTGCTGCTGTCGCTGCCCTTCTCCACTCCGCTTGGTCCTCTTGTGGTGGGTGTTTCTGTTAAGGCAGTCAATGTTGTTCTCCTCCTCAAACGAGGAGGAGCATGGATAGGACCAAGATGCGGATTGGTGATTAATCATACTTTTAATGAAAACAGCAAACACGACACTACAAAACTACAAAACAACAAACTAACAAACCTTCAACCGTCCTGTGTGGCCCAAACACTGACACAGGAACAAACACCCACAAAACACCAGTGAAACCCTGGCTGCCTTTGTATGACTCTCAATTAGAGACAAACAATACACACCTGTCTCTAATTGAGAATCATACCAGGCCGAACACAAAACCCCACATAGAAATACAAACATAGACAAACCCACCCAACTCACGCCCTGACCAACTAAAATGAATACAAAACAAAGGAAAACAGGTCAGGAACGTGACAGAACCCCCCCCTTAAGGTGCGAACTCCGGGCGCACCAGCACAAAGTCTAGGGGAGGGTCTGGGTGGGCGTCTGTCCATGGTGGCGGCTCTGGCGCTGGTCGTGGTCCCCACCCCACCATAATCAATCCCCGCTTCTTTATCCCCCTCCCAATGACCACCCTCCCACTAACACCACCTAAATGAGCGACCAGCACCGGGACAAGGGGCAGCACCGGGACAAGGGGCAGCACCGGGACAAGGGGCAGCACCGGGACAAGGGGCAGCACCGGGACAAGGGGCAGCACCGGGACAAGGGGCAGCACCGGGACAAGGGGCAGCACCGGGATAAGGGGCGGCAGGTCCTGGCTGAGGGACTCCGGCAGGTCCTGGCTGAGGGACTCCGGCAGGTCCGGGCTGAGTGGCAGCTCCGGACTGTAGGGCAGCCCCGGACTGTAGGGCAGCTCCGGACTGTAGGGCAGCTCCGGACTGTAGGGCAGCTCCGGACTGTAGGGCAGCTCCGGACTGTAGGGCAGCTCCTGACTGGCGGGCGTCTCTGGCAGCTCCTGACTGGCGGGCGTCTCTGGCAGCTCCTGACTGGCGGGCGTCTCTGGCAGCTCCTGACTGGCGGGCGTCTCTGGCAGCTCCTGACTTGCGGGCGTCTCTGGCGGCTCCTGACTGGCGGGCGTCTCTGGCGGCTCCTGACTGGCGGGCGTCTCTGGCGGCTCCTGACTGGCGGGCGTCTCTGGTGGCTCCTGACTGGCGGGCGTCTCTGGCGGCTCCTGACTGGCGGGCGTCTCTGGCGGCTCCTGACTGGCGGGCGTCTCTGGCGGCTCCTGACTGACGGACGGCTCTAGCGGCTCCTGACTGACGGACGGCTCTACTGGCTCGGGACAGACGGGCGGCTCTAATGGCTCGTGGCAGACAGATGGCTCAGATGGCGCTGGGCAGACAGATGGCTCAGACGGCGCTGGGCAGACAGATGGCTCAGACGGCGCTGGGCAGACAGACGGCTCAGACGGCGCTGGGCAGACAGACGGCTCAGACGGCGCTGGGCAGACAGACGGCTCAGACGGCGCTGGGCAGACAGATGGCTCAGACGGCGCTGGGCAGACAGATGGCTCAGACGGCGCTGGGCAGACAGATGGCTCAGACGGCGCTGGGCAGACAGATGGCTCAGACGGAGCTGGGCAGACAGATGGCTCAGACGGCGCTGGGCAGACAGATGGCTCAGACGGCGCTGGGCAGACAGATGGCTCAGACGGAGCTGGGCAGACGGGCCGTTCAGGCACCGCTGGGCAGACGGCAGACTCTGGCCGGCTGAGACGCACTATAGGCCTGGTGCGTGGTACCGGAACTGGAGGTACCGGGCTGAGGGCACGCACCTCAGGGCGAGTGCGGGGAACAGGAACAGGGCACACTGGACTCTCGTGGCGCACTCTAGGCCTGGTGCGTGGTACCGGAACTGGAGGTACCGGGCTGAGGGCACGCACCTCAGGGCGAGTGCGGGGAGAAGGAACAGTGCGTCCAGGGCTCTGGAGACGCACAGGAGGCTTGGTGCGTGGTGCCGGAACTGGAGGCACCGGGCTGGAGACACGCACCATAGGGAGAGTACGTGGAAGAGGAACAGGGCTCTGGAGATGCACTGGAAGCCTGGTGCGTGGTGTAGGCACTGGTGGTACTGAGCTGGGGTGGGAAGGTGGCGCCGGATATACCGGACCGTGAAGGAGGACACGTGCTCTTGAGCACCGAGCCTCCCCAACCTTACCAGGTTGAATGGACCCCGTAGCCCTGCCAGTGCGGCGAGGTGGAATAGCCCGCACTGGGCTATGCAGGCGAACCGGGGACACCACCTGTAAGGCTGGTGCCATGTACGCCGGCCCGAGGAGACGTACTGGAGGCCAGATACGTTGGGCCGGCTTCATGGCATCCGGCTCGATGCCCAACCTAGCCCTCCCAGTGCGGCAAGGTGGAATAGCCCGCACTGGGTTAAGCACGCGTACTGGGGACACCGTGCGCTTTACCGCATAACACGGTGTCTGACCAGTACGACGCCCTCTCACTCCACGGCAAGCCCGGGGAGTTGGCTCAGGTATCCAACCCGGCTTCGCCACACTCCCCTTTAGCCCCCCCCCAAGAAATTTTTGGGTGAGCCTCTCGGGCTTCCGTGCTAGCCGCGTACCCTCATACCTTCGGCTCCTCTCTCCGGTTGCCTCTGCTCTCCTCGCTGCCTCCAGCTGTTCCCATGGGAGGCGATCCTTTCCAGCCAGGATCTCCTCCCATGTGTAGCAACCCTTGCCGTTCAAGACGTCTTCCCATGTCCATTCCTCTGTCTGTCTCTGCTGCTGTCGCTGCCCTTCTCCACTCCGCTTGGTCCTCTTGTGGTGGGTGTTTCTGTTAAGGCAGTCAATGTTGTTCTCCTCCTCAAACGAGGAGGAGCATGGATAGGACCAAGATGCGGATTGGTGATTAATCATACTTTTAATGAAAACAGCAAACACGACACTACAAAACTACAAAACAACAAACTAACAAACCTTCAACCGTCCTGTGTGGCCCAAACACTGACACAGGAACAAACACCCACAAAACACCAGTGAAACCCTGGCTGCCTTTGTATGACTCTCAATTAGAGACAAACAATACACACCTGTCTCTAATTGAGAATCATACCAGGCCGAACACAAAACCCCACATAGAAATACAAACATAGACAAACCCACCCAACTCACGCCCTGACCAACTAAAATGAATACAAAACAAAGGAAAACAGGTCAGGAACGTGACAACAACAAATGAAAGACAAGCATCTTGTGAATCCAGCCAATATTTCAGATTTTTTAAGTGTTTTACAGCGAAAACACAATATAGCATTAAATTAGCTTACTACAATAGCCTACCACACAACCACATTCATTCATCAAGGCACGTTAGCGATAGCAATAGGCACGTTAGCGTAAGCGAATAAACCAGCAAAAGATATTAATTTTCACTAACCTTCATAAACCTTCCTCAGATGACAGTCCTATAACATCAGGTTGTACATACACTTATGTTTTGTTCGAAAATGTGCATATTTAGAGCTGAAATCAGTGGTTATCCATTATGCTAACGTAGCTTCCTTTTTCCAGAATGTGCGGATATTTCTATTAGACTCTCACCTATTCTGACCAAATAGCTATTCATAAACATTACAAAAAAATACATGTTGTATAGGAAATGATAGATCCATTAGTTCTTAATGCAATCGCAGTGTTAGCATTCTAAAAATATCTTCATTACGACATAAGGCTTATGTTATAGCGAGAGAGTGGCCAAAACCTGGGCGCAAAACTACTAGTATACAGTTCGACAGATATATGAAATAGCATCATAAAATATTTCTTACTTTTGGTGATCTTCCATCAGAATGTTGGACAAGGGGTCCTTTGTCCAGAACAGTCGTTGTTTGGATTTAGAACATCGTTTTTCCCTCTTCAATTAGCAAGCACACTGGCCAAGTGGCGCGAAGCTCTCCTTTCTGAACAAAGGCACACAACGCAACACGCCTAACGTCCCGAATAAATTTCAAAAATCGAATAAAACTATATTGAAAAAACATGCTTTACGATGATATTGTGACATGTATCAAATAAAATCAAAGCCGGAGATAGTAGTCGCCTATAACGATGGCTTTTCAGAAGGCAATTCCAGGTCCATCTGCTCGCTCTCCAGAAAACAGGAAATGGATGACTCGTCGTGCCAAGAGGATATATTCCACCTCAGACCAAGGTAAACACTTAATTTCTTCTCTCACTTCCTCTTGACATCTAGGGGAAGGTGTATGACGTGCATGTATACTCATACGTATCATGCCCATTTATAGGCAGGCCCTTGAACAGAGCATCATTTTCAGACTTTCCACTTCATGGTCAGAAAGTGTGCTGCCAAATGAGTTCTGTTTTACTCACAGACAAAATTCAAACGGTTTTAGAAACTAGAGAGTGTTTTCTATCCAATAGTAATAATAATATGCATATTGTACGAGCAAGAATTGAGTACGAGGCCGTTTAAATTGGGCACGTTTTTCCCCCAAAGTGAAAACAGCGCCCTCTGTCCTCATCAGGTTAATCCAGCCATGGTGTTAGATTTCAAAAAGGCTTTACGGCGAAAGCAAACCATGTGATTATCTAAAAACAGCACCCCATCAAACAAACACAGACAATCATATTTTATCCCACCAGGCGCGACACAAAACTCAGAAATAACGATATAATTTATGCCTTACCTTTGAAGAGCTTCTTCTGTTGACACTCCAATATGTCCAATAAACATCACAAATGGTCCTTTTGTTCGATTCATTCCGTCGTTATATCTCCAAAATGTCCATTTATTTGGCGCGTTTGATCCAGAAAAACACTGGTTCCAACTCGCGCAACATGACTACAAAATATCTAATAAGTTACCTGTAATCTTTGTCCAAACATTTCAAACAACTTTCCTAATACGACTAATATTTTTTAATCAATAAAATTTAAGATGGGATAAACTGCGTTCAATAGCGGATAAAAACAAAGTGGAGTGAGCTTTCAGGTTGCGCGCCCCAACCACAACAGTACACTAGACTCGACCCTCGTTCTGAACAGCCCTACTTCTTCATTTCTCAAAGGAAAAACATCAACCAATTTCTAAAGACTGTTGACATCCAGTGGAAGCGATAGGAACTGCAACCAAGTGCCTTAGAAATCTAGATCCACATAGAAACCCCATTGAAAAGAGAGTGACCTCAATTTGTTTTTATCCTGGATGGTTTGTCCTCGGGGTTTCGCCTGCCAAATAAGTTAAGTTATACTCACAGACATCATTCAAACAGTTTTAGAATCTTCAGAGCGTTTTCTATCACAATCTAATAATATGCATATCCTAGCTTCTGGGCCTGAGTAGCAGGTAGTTTACTTTGGGCACACTTTTCATCCGGACGTGAAAATACTGCCCCCTAGCCTAGAGAGGCTAGCTAGCTAAAATTGTCCCTTTCCTAAATTAGCATTGGACGGAGATAGGCATTTGGACTTGTGGTTTTACTTAATTCTCCGTACTGGCCAATGATTATAATGGTGATTCTGATCCAACCATTAATTCATACATTGTGCCCCTGACCTGAGAAGATGGAAGTTCAATATGTAGCGAGATGTAGTAGGCTAACTAACTGGTTTATCGTTTCCCATGAAAAGAAGTTAGGCTAGCAAGCAAGCATTTTAGCCAGGTAGCACAGGACAACAAAAATTAAAAGTGTGTACTGTATAACAGTGTCACGCTTTGGTCCCGTGTGGCACAGTTGGTAGAGCATGGCGCTTGCAACGCCAGGGTTGTGGGTTCATTTCCCAAGGGTGGACCAGGGTTCAATTCCCACGGGGGGGACCAGGATGAATATTTATGAACTTTCCAATTTGTAAGTCGCTCTGGATAAGAGCGTCTGCTAAATGACTTAAATGTAATGTAAATGGATGGAGGATGGCATTAGTGTTGAGGGTGAGTCAAAATGTTTTTTCTAAAAGTAGTCAGACAATTTCAAAAGCATTAACTTGATTGTCCATGCTGTAGGTGTCACGTTCCTGACCTGTTTTCCTTTGTTTTGTATTCATTTTAGTTGGTCAGGGCGTGAGTTGGGTGGGTTTGTCTATGTTTGTATTTCTATGTGGGGTTTTGTGTTCGGCCTGGTATGATTCTCAATTAGAGACAGGTGTGTATTGTTTGTCTCTAATTGAGAGTCATACAAAGGCAGCCAGGGTTTCACTGGTGTTTTGTGGGTGTTTGTTCCTGTGTCCTTACAGGACAGTTGAAGGTTAGTCACGTTTGTTGTTTTGTAGTTTGTAGTGTCTTGTTTGCTGTTTTTCATTAAAAGATGGCTTATTTCCCTCAATCCGCATCTTGGTCCTATCCATGCTCCTCCTCGTCTAAGGGGGAGAACAACAATGACTGCCTTTACAGAAACACCCATCACAACAGGACCAAGCGGATTGAGGAGAGAGAAAAGGAACTACAGCAATGGGGAAAAGAGGAATGGACTTGGGAGGAGATTCTGGACGGAGAAGGACCCTGGGCACAGCCAGTGGAGTGTCGCCGCCCCAAAGCGGAGCTGGAGGCAGCGAAAGCGGAGAGGCGGCATTATGAGGCGCTTGCAAGGCAGAGTGGCTGGAAACCCGAGAGGCTCACCCAAACATTTCTTGGGGGGGGCTAAAGGGGAGTGTGGCGAAGCCGGGTTGGATACCTGAGCCAACTCCCCGGGCTTGCCGTGGAGTAAGAGGGCGTCGTACTGGTCAGACACCGTGTTATGCGGTAAAGCGCACGGTGTCCCCAGTACGCGTGCGTAGCCCAGTGCGGGCTATTCCACCTTGCCGCACTGGGAGGGCCAGGTTGGGCATCGAGCCGGATGCCATGAAGCCGGCCCAACGTATCTGGCCTCCAGTACGTCTCCTCGGGCCGGCGTACATGGCACCAGCCTTACAGGTGGTGTCCCCGGTTCGCCTGCATAGCCCAGTGCGGGCTATTCCACCTCGCCGCACTGGCAGGGCTACGGGGACCATTCAACCTGGTAAGGTTGGAGAGGCTCGGTGCTCAAGAGCGCGTGTCCTCCTTCACGGTCCGGTATATCCGGCGCCACCTTCCCACCCCAGCTCAGTACCACCAGTGCCTACACCACGCACCAGGCTTCCAGTGCATCTCCAGAGCCCTGTTCCTCTTCCACGTACTCTCCCTATGGTGCGTGTCTCCAGCCCAGTGCCTCCAGTTCCGGCACCACGCACCAAGCCTCCTGTGCGTCTCCAGAGCCCTGGACGCACTGTTCCTTCTCCCCGCACTCGCCCTGAGGTGCGTGACCTCAGCCCGGTACCTCCAGTTCCGGTACCACGCACCAGGCCTAGAGTGCGCCACGAGAGTCCAGTGTGCCCTGTTCCTGTTCCCCGCACTCGCCCTGAGGTGCGTGCCCTCAGCCCGGTACCTCCAGTTCCGGTACCACGCACCAGGCCTATAGTGCGTCTCAGCCGGCCAGAGTCTGCCGTCTGCCCAGCGGTGCCTGAACGGCCCGTCTGCCCAGCGCCGTCTGAGCCATCTGTCTGCCCAGCGCCGTCTGAGCCATCTGTCTGCCCAGCGCCGTCTGAGCCATCTGTCTTCCCAGCGCCGTCTGAGCCATCTGTCTGCCCAGCGCCGTCTGAGCCATCTGTCTGCCCAGCGCCGTCTGAGCCATCTGTCTGCCCAGCGCCGTCTGAGCCATCTGTCTGCCCAGCGCCGTCTGAGCCATCTGTCTGCCCAGCGCCGTCTGAGCCATCTGTCTGCCCAGCGCCGTCTGAGCCATCTGTCTGCCCAGCGCCATCTGAGTCGCCCGTCTGTCCCGAGCCAGTAGAGCCGTCCGTCAGTCAGGAGCCGCTAGAGCCGTCCGTCAGTCAGGAGCCGCCAGAGACGCCCGCCAGTCAGGAGCCGCCAGAGACGCCCGCCAGTCAGGAGCCGCCAGAGACGCCCGCCAGTCAGGAGCCGCCAGAGACGCCCGCCAGTCAGGAGCCGCCAGAGACGCCCGCCAGTCAGGAGCCGCCAGAGACGCCCGCCAGTCAGGAGCCGCCAGAGACGTCCGCCAGTCAGGAGCCGCCAGAGACGTCCGCCAGTCAGGAGCTGCCAGAGACGCCCGCCAGTCAGGAGCTGCCAGAGACACCCGCCAGTCAGGAGCTGCCAGAGACGCCCGCCAGTCAGGAGCTGCCAGAGACGCCCGCCAGTCAGGAGCTGCCAGAGACGCCCGCCAGTCAGGAGCTGCCAGAGACGTCCGACAGTCCGGAGCTGCCCTACAGTCCGGAGCTGCCCTACAGTCCGGAGCTGCCACTCAGCCCGGACCTGCCGGAGTCCCTCAGCCAGGACCTGCCGGAGTCCCTCAGCCAGGACCTGCCGGAGTCCCTCAGCCAGGACCTGCCGGAGTCCCTCAGCCAGGACCTGCCGGAGTCCCTCAGCCAGGACCTGCCGGAGTCCCTCAGCCAGGACCTGCCGGAGTCCCTCAGCCAGGACCTGCCGGAGTCCCTCAGCCAGGACCTGCCGGAGTCCCTCAGCCAGGACCTGCCGGAGTCCCTCAGCCAGGACCTGCCGGAGTCCCTCAGCCAGGACCTGCCGCCCCTTATCCCGGTGCTGCCCCTTGTCCCGGTGCTGCCCCTTGTCCCGGTGCTGCCCCTTATCCCGGTGCTGCCCCTTATCCCGGTGCTGCCCCTTATCCCGGTGCTGCCCCTTATCCCGGTGCTGCCCCTTCATTTAGGTGGGGTTAGTGGGAGGGTGGTCATTGGGAGGGGGATAAAGAAGCGGGGATTGATTATGGTGGGGTGGGGACCTCGTCCACCGCCAGAGCCGCCACCGTGGACAGACGCCCACCCAGACCCTCCCCTAGACTTTGTGCTGGTGCGCCCGGAGTTCGCACCTTAAGGGGGGGGTTCTGTCACGTTCCTGACCTGTTTTCCTTTGTTTTGTATTCATTTTAGTTGGTCAGGGCGTGAGTTGGGTGGGTTTGTCTATGTTTGTATTTCTATGTGGGGTTTTGTGTTCGGCCTGGTATGATTCTCAATTAGAGACAGGTGTGTATTGTTTGTCTCTAATTGAGAGTCATACAAAGGCAGCCAGGGTTTCACTGGTGTTTTGTGGGTGTTTGTTCCTGTGTCCTTACAGGACAGTTGAAGGTTAGTCACGTTTGTTGTTTTGTAGTTTGTAGTGTCTTGTTTGCTGTTTTTCATTAAAAGATGGCTTATTTCCCTCAATCCGCATCTTGGTCCTATCCATGCTCCTCCTCGTCTAAGGGGGAGAACAACAATGACTGCCTTTACAGTAGGTCATGTTTGTTACATGCAAAATGCTTTGTGGATTTCACTGGACAGATGTTTCTCTCTAGTTTTGCGATGAAACAAGTGTTGAATTTATTCTGCCATTGTGTCTTCATATTGTCTTGGCCTCAGGGCTATATATCACGGTGGCAAGGCATATGAACTAACAGGTTTAGAGCAAACAACGCAATTATCACAACACATTTTGTATCTCTACTATTTCAATATTCTCACCTCCATTTGATTTGTACACAGCTGCTACTTGCTGTTTATTGTCTATGAATAGTCACTTCACTCCTAGCTACATGTATAAAGTGCCTCAACTAACCTGTACCCCCGCACACTGACTCGGTACCGGTACCCCCTGTATATAGCCTTGTTATTGTTAATTTATTATGTTTCTTTTTATGATTTTTTTACTTTAGTTTATTTGGTTAATATTTTCTTAACTTTTTTTGAACTGCACTGATGGTTAAGGGCTTGTAAGTAGGCATTTCACAGTAAGGTCTACACTTGTTGTATTTGGCGCATGTGACAAATAAAGTTTGATTACATTTGATTTGACTTGGGTTGTAATTGGGGATTTTTTTCCCTGGCTTGGCATCCACAGTGAATTTACCCACACACTGGTACTGCCATTATGAGGAGAGACACCTTCTCTTTGGACTCCATGGTGGAGCGCCTCTAACACTCCTCCCACTCCCCCTACCTGACAGACACCCTCTGATTTACAGCACCTCTCCAGGTGTAGCAGTGCCACATCGACATCCATATCCAGCATCATGTTCCGCAAACACACACTATAGATAGGCCAGATGTCCCCATTTGAATGATAGAGTAGGACTCCCAAGGCATTTTTAACATTTCTCCTGACACACAATGACAAATGAATGAGTGTGTTTGGAGTGCCAGATGAGGGAGGCTCACTGTAAACTGGTGATGGGCACATATGCGGTCAATCAAGAGCATTTAATTTGCTCTAAAAGACATGTAATCTCCAGCTGCAAGGCTTTGTTGCACCTGTCACTCTTGATGATTATGAGGTTCTTTTGTTTTGACATGTTAATTTCTTCTAAAGGAACATGGTTTACGTAAGAGTGCAGAGAATCTGTCATGGCATTATTGTCATTGATTTGAAAATCAGGCAGTTTGTGTGTGCTGCAGCCCAGTATCATTGATTGTGGATGCCATATCCTGCATATTATAGCACAAAAGATCGTATTTAAGAACTGCTAACTTAACATAATAATTCAAAACTGAATATTACATCTCCTTGAGATTCTGTGAAGGTGTCTTTACACTACAGGTAAAGTTTCCTGTGTGAGCACGTGTATAATACATCTAGCTGCAGTAATACAGTTTAAAGGAAAGCAGACAGCAGTATAAGAGAATGACCATGTCTCCGTTCCATCATGTTTTCTCTTTCACCGAGCATAGCTTCGGCCTCCTTGCAATGAGGTCTCTCCTCCTAATGAATAACAGTTACGCTATCTCTCTCCAAATGCGTCTGCACTTTTTTGAGGGAAATACTAATTAATGAATGTCTAATATAATTGTGATAAGAAAAGCCACCTCCTATCTAAAGCCTCTATAAGATAACTTGTTTCAAGTCTTCAAATTGAATTAGCAGGGCTGGGGATCTGGGGGATTGTGAGGGGGTATAAAATAAAAGCTTTACCGTCACATTTAAGGTATTTTTTCTTCCCCTGTCCTGTTTAGTGATTCAAAGACACACTAGCTAATGGATTACCTCGTTTAGGAAAAAGCTGACATTAAGTATCTCTACTTTTTCACTATTCTCTTTTATCTTTCAAGGCAGAAGACAGCTGGAAGACAGTAGTTATAGATATCCATCGCTGTTTGCTAGTGATTACAAGAGATAAACCGTGTTCAGATCAACATCAGATATTCATATGGAGCTTTTGAAGTTGTTGTTAGTTTATCTTGTTCTCATTAAATACATCTTTAAAGACTGATCCTTATGCTCAGTATGCGCTAGTATTTTTGCATTGTTCTAAACATAACATGATGGTATCAGACAGGATTTAAGAGAGACTAAGAAAACACTGAATACTCTTCTTGTAATAGTAGTTATCCCTTTTAAGCCCTGCAGGTGTCCTTCTGATCTTCAAATCAAATCAAATCTTACTTGTCACATGCGCCGAATAAAACAGGTGTAGACCTTACAGGTCTTACAGGTAGACCTTACTTATAAGCCCTTAACCAACAATGCAGCTTTAAGAAAAGAAAAATATATAAAAGTAAGAAATAATTAAAGAGCCGTAGTAAAATAACATAAGCGAGGCTATATACATGGGGTACCGGTACAGAGTCAATGTGCAGGGGAAATGGTTTTTCGAGGTAATTGACGTAATATATACATATAGGTAGAGCTATTAAAGTGACTTATGCAGAGATAACAGAGGGTAGCCTCTGTAGTGTATTGCGGTCGGAGGCCAAGCAGTTGCGATACCAGGCAGTGATGCAACCAGTCAGGATGCTCTCGATGGTGAAACTGTAGAACCTTTTGAGGATCTGAGGACCCATGCCAAATATTTTCAGTCTCCTGAGGGGGAATAGGTTTTGTAGTGCCCTCTTCAAGACTGTCTTGATGTGCGTGGTCAATGTTAGTTTGTTGGTGAAGTGGACACCAACTGTCAGGTTTTGGCCAAGACTGTTCGGGTTTTGGTCACTAGATGTCCCCATTGCACCTTTTTTGTACCTTTTGTTTTTCTTGCTCTAATTATTGTTTGCACCTGTAGGTCATTCCCTTGTTAGTGTTTAAACCCTGTGTGTTCCTCAGTTCCTTGCTCAGTGTTTGTAAGTTAGCACCCAGCCCCAGCCCAAGCCTTGTTTTATACAGATATTTCTCTTGTTGGATTTTCCAGAGGTTCTCTGGTTTAGTTCTTGTGTATTATTTGAGTAGTCTTTTGAGGTTTGTTTTTCCCTGCTGTTTTTTACTACTTTGTGGAGTTTCTTTTGTATTTTGGAGGATTTCCATTTTGTGCCTATTGGCTTTATTTTTGGACATTGTGGATTTAGTTTCTTTGCCTGAAGATTTTGTTCTTTTATTAAACCACCATCTCTAGTACTGCTGTGTCTGCCTCATCTTCTGGGTTCTGACGATTATTAGTGACCGTTTCTCGCACCGGGTCCTGACAGAAACACTGAGCCATTATAATGAACCCAGAGGCAGCCAGTACCCAGGATTTTTTTTCCATGCTGTCCCACCACGAGGGGACTGTCCAACGCCACGAAGCTGCTCTGGTTCAGCAAGAGGCCTTAATGGCTAGACATTCTCAACTTCTGTCAGAGATGCTGACTTCCATAAAGCAGATTTCGGATCGACTTTCCCCGGCAACCGCTTCTGCTCCAGTTCATCCGATTCAAGTGCCCCTGGCAGTTAACCCCCTGGCTGAACCTCGTCTGCCGCCCCCCCAACGGTTCTCAGGGGATCCGAGTGTTTGTAAGGGGTTTTTTACCCAATGTTCTCTCTAACTTGGAGCTGCAACCATCGTCGTTTCCCACCGACCGGTCCAAGATAGCATATATCATCACCCTGCTGTCGGAAAAAGCCCTAGCCTGGGCTACTGCTGTGTGGGATGCCCAAAGTCCCTGCTGTGCCAGCTACTCTACCTTTGCTGAAGAATTCAAGCGAGTGTTTCAAGGTCCTACCAACGGCCCTGACTCAGCCAAACAGCTCCTGACTCTCCGTCAAGGTCGGCGCAGCGTGACGGACTATGCCATCCAGTTCCGCACTGTGGCAGCAGCAATTGGCTGGAACGACGAGGCGCTCACAGTGTGTTTTTTGAAGGGACTTTCTGACACCATCCAAGATGAACTGTCCACTCGGGAACCACCGGACAACCTCGAGTCCCTTATCAAGTTGGCTTCACGCATAGACCAGCGTCTGAGAGAGAGAGAACTCAACCGTAGACCGCTTACCCTAGCTCCTATCGGTTCCAGCTCCGAGTCTCCACCTTTATCCTCGCTGGCTCCACCAGAACGCATGCAGGTTGGACGCATCTCCCAGGCTGAGAGAGACCGCCGGATGAGGGAGCGATGCTGTCTATATTGCGGCAAACCGGGCCATTTCCGCTCCACGTGTCCCGGGCTCCAGGGAAACGCACTCTCCCGTGCAGGCCTGGGAGGACTGTAATGGGAAACATAACCTCCTCCCATCCATCCAACTCCCGCCTGCTCATTCCAGTTACCCTTTCCTGGGACGACCACGAGTTTTCTCTTCAAGCTTTGGTAGACTCTGGAGCCGCAGGTAACTTCATGGTTGGGGTCTGGGCGAAGGACAATGGCGTTCCTTTTGAACCTCTAAGTGACCCCATAAGGGTTACTACGTTGGATAGAAGCCCTTTGGGATCTGGACTTGTCACTCGTGCCACTACCCCCTTGCGACTTTCAGTTTCCCAACACCAGGAAGTGATGAACTTTCATCTGATCTCCTGTTCCGAGTTCCCTCTCGTCCTTGGTTATCCCTGGCTTCACAGCCATAACCCTCACATCGACTGGTCTGTGGGCACTATCAAGCAGTGGGGTCCTACGTGCCAAGCCACTTGTATCTTCCCGAGTTCCCAGAGTTCCCCTTCCGAGTCTCTAGAATCCATCGACCTGTCCCGAGTTCCCGAGTGTTACCATGACCTCAAACTGGTATTTAGCAAACAGAGGGCCACCAAACTACCACCCCATAGACCTTACGATTGCACCATCGACCTGTTTCCGGGGACCTGCCCTCCCAGGGGTCGGATCTTTTCCCTTTCTCCTCCCGAACGAGCTGCTATGGATACCTACATCAAGGACGCTCTGGCAGCAGGCCTCATGCGTCCATCGACCTCGCCGGCGGGAGCAGGGTTTTTCTTTGTGGCCAAGAAAGACGGTGGATTACGACCTTGCATTGACTACCGGGGACTCAATGCCATAACCGTCCGTAACCGCTACCCGCTACCCCTTATGGCCACAGCCTTTGAGCTGCTCCAGGAAGCAGTTGTCTTCACTAAGCTTGACCTGCGGAACGCATACCATCTTGTGCGGATCAAACCCGGGGACGAGTGGAAGACCGCTTTCAACACGCCTACTGGTCACTACGAATACTCGGTGATGCCCTTCGGCCTGACCAACGCCCCGGCTGTGTTCCAAGCGCTCATAAACGATGTGCTTAGGGATATGCTTAACATCTTCGTGTTTGTTTACTTGGATGACATCCTCATCTTTTCGAGCTCCCTTGAAGAACACACTAAGCATGTCAGACAAGTGCTCAAACGCCTCCTAGACAGCAATTTGTACGTTAAGCCGGAAAAGTGTGAATTCCATTCCTCTCGAGTACAATTCCTGGAATTTATAGTGGAACCCGGTCGAGTCCAGATGGACCCCAAGAAGGTAGGGGCGGTAGCGGATTGGCCCACCCCCAAGTCCGTTAAGGAAGTTCAGCGTTTCGTGGGCTTCACCAACTTTTACCGCAAGTTCATCAAGAACTTCAGCTCGGTGGCAGCCCCTCTCTCAGCTGTAACCAAGGGTGGCAACACAAGGTTTCTGTGGGGAAGAGAAGATGAGACGGCCTTCCAAGGACTCAAGCTGCGCATCCTCTCTGATCCATCCTGACACTACCAACGGCGGATGAACCTTTTGTGGTGGAGGTAGACGCATCAGAGGTTGGGGTTGGAGCTGTCCTGTCTCAGAGGGGTGAAGACAAGAAGCTTCATCCTTGCGCCTTCTTCTCTCACCGGCTTACTCCGGCCGAGAGGAATTACGATGTGGGGGATCGTGAACTCCTAGCGGTTAACCTGTTTGGCGTGCAAGCCCGACCTCGGACCGAAAATGACACCCCTGCAGGGCGCGAAATTCAAAATCTATTTTTTAAAAATATTTAACTTTTACACATTAACAAGTCCAATACAGCATTTGAAAGATAAACATCTTGTCAATCCAGCCAACATGTCCGATTTTTTAAATGTTTTACAGAGAAAACACCACATATATTTATGTTAGCTCACCACCAAATACAAAAGTGGACAGACACGTATGAATTATGATTATGAAGTATGAATTATGATTGAAGTAGCATGCACAACCAACCGAAATAAACTAAAACCAACCTAAAGAGCCCAGAAAAAACGACCTCAGATGACAGTCATATAACATGTTACACAATAAATCTATGTTTTGTTCATAAAAAGTGCATATTTTAGCTATAAATCAGTTTTACATTGATGCTACCCAAAAATGCTAATACATAGCTACAGTCTGAATCCAGCCGGGAGTAGCCAGAGAAAATACATACACCAACGTCGGCTACTAATTACACCTCATAAAACATTTCAGAAAAACATATGGTGGATAACTAATGAAAGACAGATATCTTGTGAATACAGACAACATTTCCGATTTTTGAAGTGTTTTACAGCGAAAACACAATATATCGTTATATTAGCTAACATCATAAGCTAGCATAAGGCAGCATTGATTCTAGTCAAGCGCTAGCCTAGCACAGTTAGCAGAGTTAGCATTCAACAGTTCGACATATATATGAAAAAGCATCCCAAATTGGGTCTTATCTTTCTTGGTACTCCATCAGAATGTTGTAACGGGGTCCAATGTCCAGTAGAGTCTTTAGTTGGGTTCCAGAACGAATTATTTCCCTCTTTGGTTAGCTAGCACGATAGCATTGCTGCGCTAGAAAGCTTTTCTTCAAAAAATTCTTCCGTCGTTTCACATCTAAAGTCCAGAATAAATTGCAATAATATAATTAAAGTATATTGAAAAAACATACTTTAGGATGATTTTGTGACATATATCAAATAATATCGTAGTCAGGCATCATATTCAACGTTATCTACCTTGTTCCAGAAGCGAAGACCAAATTATCCTTCGCGCCCGGATATTTTTTTTAACTGCGCAGGTCTCACAAGAAGTTGTGTTATTCAGTCCAGGGACGAGATATTCGACTCCTTTCAATTCTCACTTCCGCATTACAGTCTGACGAACGCCTCTGACGTGTCCCTATGGTCACAAGTCAAATGGCCTTTTATAGAGAAGGTCTTAAAGAGACACATCGCATTTTGGGAAACTCAATTCGGCTGGGAAAATGGCTGTAAAAATATTTCTGTTCGACTTAGAGAAACAATTCAAACCTTTTTAGAAACTACAGACTGTTATCTATCCAACAGTAGTAAATATATGCATATTGGAAAATAAAAAGTTTCTTAGGAGGCCGTTTGAAAATGTGCACACATTTTCCAGTTTTTTCAATATTCAGCGTGCAGCCATAACAGGTTTAAGATGGCATTGAAGGAATGGAGACACTGGCTCGAGGGGGCTTCTCAACCGTTTCAAGTGCTTACGGACCACAAAAAATCTGGAGTATATCCAGCAGGCGAAGCGGTTGAACTCCAGACAAGCTCGATGGTCTCTTTTCTTCAGCCGATTTCAGTTTATCCTCACCTATAGACCCGGGTCGAAGAATCTCAAACCGGACTCCTTGTCACGAGTCTACTCTCCTGCCATTCGAGAAGATACTGACATGACTGTTCTTCCTGCCGCTAAGATCGTGGCTCCAATCTCGTGGCAAGTTGAGGATACCGTGAGACAATCTCAAGCCATCGATCCGGGTCCTAAGGTCCTGCCAATCGGTTGTTTGTTCCCAAGGCAGCAAGATCCCAAGTCCTTCTGTGGGGGCACTCCTCTCGCCTCACCTGTCACCCGGGCGTAGGTCGCACCTTGGAGTTCATTCAGCGTAAGTTCTGGTGGCCCACCATAAAAGAAGACGTTGCCACTTTCGTCAAGGCCTGTTCCGTGTGCTGCCAGGGCAAATCTTCTCACCTCCGCCCTCAAGGACTCCTTCACCCTTTATCTATTCCCCACCGACCCTGGTCCCATATCTCGTTGGACTTTATTACTGGCCTTCCTCCGTCCCATGGTAATACTACTATCCTAGTCATCATCGACAGGTTTTCTAAGGCGGCCAGGTTTGTTCCCTTGACCAAATTACCTTCTGCCAAGGAAACAGCTGAGTTGGTGATTAACCATGTGTACCGAGTCTTTGGCATTCCGCAAGATATGGTTTCCGACAGAGGTCCCCAGTTCGCCTCAAGGTTTTGGAAGGCATTCTGCCAACTCATAGGGGCCACGGCCAGTTTATCTTCAGGGTAACATCCGGAGTCCAACGGCCAAACCGAGAGGATGAATCAGGAGCTGGAAACCACCCCCAGATGTATGGTTTCCAACAACCCGTCCACATGGTCATCCTTTATTGTTTGGGCCGAGTACGCGCACAACACCTTGTGCTCCTCCTCCACTGGTATATCCCCGCACGAGTGTCAGTTTGGCTATGCTCCTCTATTGTTCCCGGACCAGGAGGCAGAAGTCAGAGTGCCTTCAGCCTCGAGGTTCATCAGACGCTGTCGGCTTACGTGAAAGAAGGCCCGTCTTAATCTTCTGCGTTCCTCACAGCAGTACCAGCGACAAGCCAACAGACGTCGCCGTCCCGGTCCTACCCTATACCCCGGCCAGAGAGTATGGCTCTCAACAAAAAACTTACCGCTACGGGTGGAGTCTTGCAAGCTGTCCCAGAGATTCATCGGTCCCTTTAAGATTGCCAGGAGAGTCAATCCCGTTACTTTTCGCCTGCACTTACCCAGATCCCTTAAGATCAATCCAACATTTCACATTTCTTTATTAAAACCTGTTGTTTTTTCTCCCCTTATCTCGGCAGGCAGACCTCCGCCCCGTGTCATCGGTGGCCAGTCGGCTTATACCGTCTACCGGATACTGGATTCCCGCCGGGTGCAGCGGTCCTGGCAGTATCTGGTGGACTGGGAAGGCTACGGTCCCGAGGAGCGCTCCTGGGTTCCTGCCAAGGATATACTGGACCCTGACCTCATTCGTCAGTTCAGGACCCTCCACCCTGAGAAGGCTGGTAGGAACGTCAGGAGCCGTTCCTAGGAGGGGGATTCTGTCAGGTTTTGGCCAAGACTGTTCCGGTTTTGGTCAATAGATGTCCTCATTGCACCTTTTTTGTACCTTTTGTTTTTCTTGATCTAATTATTGTTTGAAATTTACTACTTTGTGGAGTTTCTTTTGTATTTTGGAGGATTTCCATTTTGTGCCTATTGGCTTTATTTTTGGACATTGTGGATTTAGTTTCTTTGCCTGAAGATTTTGTTCTTTTATTAAACCACCATCTCTAGTACTGCTGTGTCTGCCTCATCTTCTGGGTTCTGACGATTATTAGTGACCGTTTCTCGCACCGGGTCCTGACACCAACGAACTTGAAACTCCCAACCTGCTCCACTACAGCCCCGTCGATGAGAAAGGGGGCGTGTTCGGTCCTCCTTTTCCTGTAGTCCACAATCATCTCCTTAGTCTTGATCACGTTGAGGGAGAGGTTGTTGTCCTGGCATCATACAGCCAGGTCTCTGACCTCCTCCGTATATGCTGTCTCATCGCTGTTGGTGATCAGGCCCTACCACTGTTGTGTCATCAGCAAACTTAATGATGGTGTTGGAGTCGTGCCTGGCCATGCAGTCATGAGTGAACAGGGAGTACAGGAGGGGACTGAGCACGCACCCCTGAGGGGCCCCCTTTCTGAGGATCAGTGTGACGGATGTGTTGTTACCTACCCTTACCACCGGGGGGCTAACCGTCAGGAAGTCCAGGATCCAGTTGCAGAAGGAGGTGTTTAGTTCCAGGGTTCTTAGCTTAGTGATGGAAATCCAAGATGGCTTTGCAGTAGTACGTGTGTATCTATCTTTGTCTTATCCCATGTCTTATCCTGTGTAAATAGCCAGTCTTTTTCGTATATATATGTTAATCTCACTTTCTATCTACGAACTAAATATACTTTCCTGCAACCCGCCTCACCCAATGTGGTACGGATCTGCAATTTGTATTCCTTATAACTGGAACTTCCATCAGGAGCTAGCCAGCTAACTAGCTACTAGTCGTTGTTAGCCACGGCTAATGGTCTTTGCCTTTTTCCACGTCATCAGCCAGCCTTAGCTCGGACAACACCTGCCAGTCTGCACAGCGCGATATCAACCCAGAGCATATCGGACTGCTTCTCTCTACCATATCACCGGACACCTGACGCTGTGGATCATTACACCGGATCATCGCAGCTACCTTGCTGGCAACTGTTAGCTAATGCCCCTGTCCCAAAGCTAGCACCAGCTAGCCTTGAGCTAGCATCACGCTAGGCCCATATACGAGCTAATTCTAGGGCTACAATACCTCCTTTGCCAACTGGCCTGGACCCTTTATTGTCGACACGGAGCCGCGCCTATCCAGCACGACTGGACTGCTGACGTGATCGCCCGATGTGCTCAACAGGCTATTCTGTTACGATGTCGCCGAAGAACCATCTACTAGCCCCGGCCCGCTAGCTTTTCTGAACGCTGTGTCTCCTGCTCGCCTAGCGTAGTAGTGAATACCGAACGGCACCATGACTCACCTATTGCTGCACTTTTGACCCTATGATAACTCAGCTACACAGCGGATGCCCCTGTTTCAATAACACGGTATCTCATGTTGTTTACCTGTCAGCCCCAGCCTCGAACTCAGGTCCTGTATGTACCTAACTGACCCGCTCTGCCCATTCATCGCCATTTACCCGTTTTTGTCTTAACTTCTTGCAACTATAGGGGGTGCTGTTTCGCATTAGCATAATTTTCTCTACAGATTAAACTGCCTAGTACTCAATTCTTGCTCGTACAATATGCATATTATTGTTATTATTGGATAGAAAACACTCTAGTTTCTATAGCCGTTTGAATTATGTCTCTGAGTGGAACAGAACTCATTCTACAGCACTTTTCCTCCCAGTGAGTGAGTTTTCAGAACTCTTGGCCTCTGGTTCCAGATCAGTTTTAAAGCCACTGTAAATCCTATGAGGATACAAACACTGCCCACGCCTTCCTCTAGATGTCAGTAAGTGGTGACAATTTGAATGGAGTCGATTGCGCAATCATTGGCTCTATAAATCACCAAATACCGGAAGTAGCGTTCATTTGGACTCTGCGCTCAACGCAAGAAGGATATCTGACTGGCCTTTTTCCAAGCCTTGGTTTAGCCAGTCATATAGCGTCGGTCATCTTTTTACTCGTTATAGGTGTTAGAAACATCATAAGGTAGTTAATTTAAACCGTTTTATAGCAATTTATATCTGTTTAGTGCGATTTTGAGGCATTACTTTGTAATAGACTTTGAAGCTCCGGGCACGTTTTGGGGTCCCGGTCGTACGTTAGTGGGCATTTCGACGGACAAGTGGACATCTTTCGACCAAAAGAAGATTAGACCCAAGAAAGGATTCATTGTCCAAGATTCTGATGGGAGAACAGCTCATAGTAAGAACAATTTATGATGATAAATCGTGTTTCTGTCGAAAAATGTTAAACGCTTATGCTGCCATTTTGTTTGCTATAGCTTCGCTTGGCGCAACCTGTATTGAAAAGTAAGGATAATTTAAAAAATGTAATTCCGCGATTGTATTAAGAATTAAATTGTCTATCAATCGCTGTCCACCCTGTATTTTTTAGTCAAGTTTATGAGTATTTATGTATAAGACTAGATCACTGTCTAATATGGTGCAGGACATTTTCTGACCAGCTGAGCTACTTTTGTCATTGTCTAACCATGATTTTGGTGGCTAAATATGCACATTTTCGAACAAACTCTATATGTATGTTGTAATATGATGTTACAGGATTGTCATCTGAAGAATTCTGAGAAGGTTAGTGAAAAAAATCATATATTTTGGCGATGATAACGATATCGCTCTCTTTGGCTTGAATCAGTGCTCGGGTAACGTTTGCATATGTGGTATGCTAATATAACGATTTATTGTGTTTTCGCCGTAAAACACTTAGAAAATCTGAAATGTTGTCTGAATTCACAAGATCTGTGTCTTTCCATTGCTATGTGCTGTGTATTTTTAAGAAATGTTTTATGATGAGTAAATTGGTAATACACGTTGCTCTCTGTAGTAATTATAGGAGCTTTGGTGAGATTTGTGATGCTGGCTGCAATGGCAAACTATGATTTATACCTGAAATATGCACATTTTTCTAACAAAACCTATCCTATACCATAAATATGTTATCAGACTGTCATCTGATGACGTTTTTTCTTGGTTAGTGGCTATCAATATCTTAGTTTAGCCGAATTGGTGATAGCTACTGGTGTTGAGAGAAAATGGTGGACAAAGAAAAATTGTGATTTTTGCTAACGTGTTTAGCTAATAGATTTACATATTGTGTCTTCCCTGTAAAACATTTTAAAAATCTGAAATGGTGGCTTTATTCACAGGATCTGTATCTTTCATTAGGTGTCTTGGACTTGTGATTTAATGATATTTAGATGCTACTATTTAATTGTGACGCTATGCTAGCGGGGGTGCTCCCGGACCCGGGGTAGAGGCTCCTGAAAGGTTAACTCACCTGATCAACACCTGTGATTGCTTTATGCCTCTCTCTAATGTCAATATGCCTTGTCTACTGCTGTCGTGGCTAGTTCTTACTGTTTTATTTCACTGTAGAGCCCTCAGTCCCACTCAAAATGCCTTAGATAGCTCCTTTGTCCCACCCCACACACATGCTGAGACCTCACCTGGCTTAACTGGTGCCTCTAGACACGAAACCTCTCTCATCACTCAACGCCTAGGTTTACCTCCACTGTACTCACATCCTACCATACCCTTGTCTGTACATCATGCCTTGAGTCAATTCTACCATGCCCAGAAATCTGCTCCTTTTATTCTCTGTCCCCAACGCACTAAACGACCAGTTCTTATAGCCTTTAGACGTACCCTTATCCTACTCCTCCTCTGTTCCTCTAGTGATGTAGAGATTAACCCAGGCCCTGTAGCCCCCAGTTCCACCCCTATTCACCAGGCGCTATCATTTGTTGACTTATGTAACCATAAAAGCCTGAATTTCATGCATGTTAACATCTGAAGCCTTCTCCCTAAGTTTGTTTTATTCAGTGCTTTAGCACACTCCGCCATCCCTGATGTCCTAGCCGTGTCTGAATCCCGGCTTAGGAAGGCTACCAAAAATGATGAAATTTCCATCCCCAACCACAATATTTTCCGCCAAGATAGAACTGCCAAAGGGGGGGAGTTGCAATCTACTGCAGAAATAGCCTGCAGAGTTATGTCATGCTATCCAGGTCTGTGCCCAAACAGTTTGAGCTTCTACTTTTAAAAATCATTCTAACCAGAAATATGTCTCTCACTGTTGCCGCTTGTTTTAGACCCCCCTCAGCCCCCAGCTTGCCATGGTCACCATATGCAAATTAATTGCCCCACATTTATCTTCAGAGTTTGTACTGTTAGGTGACCTAAACTGGGATATGCTTAACAACACGGCCATTCTACAATCTAAGCTAGATGCCCTCAATCTCACACAAATTATCATGGAACCTACCAGGTACAACTCTAAATCTGTTAACATGTGCACACTCATAGATATCATCCTGACCAACCTGCCCTCTAAATACACCTCTGCAGTCTTCAACCAGCATCTCAGCGATCACTGCCTCATTGCCTGTGTCCGTAATGGGTTCACGGTCAAACGACCACCCCTCATCACTGTCAAACGCTCCCTAAAACATTTCAGCGAGCAGGCCTTTCTAATCGACCTGGCCCGGGTATCCTGGAAGGATATTGACCTTTTTTTCATCAGAAGTGGATGGCTGGTTATTCTTTAAAAGTGCTTTCTCACCATCTGAAATAAGCATGCTCCATTCAAAAAACGTAGATCTAAGTATAGATACAGCCTTTGGTTCACTCCAAACCTGACTGCCCTTTACCAGCACAAACACATCCTGTGGCGTACTGTGGCGTACTATCGAATAGTCCCCGTGATATGCAACTTTTCAGGGAAGTTAGGAACCAATATACACAGACAGTTAGGAAAGCAAAGGCTAGGTTTTTCAAACAGAATATTGAATCCTGTAGCACAAACTCCAAAAAGATCTGAGACACTGTAAAGTACATGGAGAATAAGAGCACCTCCTCCCAGCTGCCCACTGCACTGAGGCTAGGAAACACTGCCACCACCGATAAATATACAATTATCGAGAATTTCAATATGTATTTTTCTATCCCTGGCCATGCTTTCCACCTGGCTACCCCTACCCCGGTCAACAGCTCTGCACCCCCACAGCAACTTTCCCAAGACTCCCCTATTTCTCCTTCACCCAAATCCAGATAGCAGATTTTCTGAAAGAACTGCAAATTCTGGACCCCTACAAATCAGCTGGGCTAGACAATCTGGACCCTCTCTTTCTAAAATTATTCGCTGAAATTGTTGCAACCCCTATTACTAGCCTGTTCAACTTCTCTTTCATATCGCCTGAGATCACTAAAGATTGGAAAGCTGCTGCGGTCATCCCCCTCTTCAAAGGGGGAGACACTCTAGACCCAAACTGTTACAGACCTATATTTATCCTACCCTGCCTTTCTAAAGTCTTTCTTTAGCCAAGTTAACAAACAGATCACCGACCATTTCAAATCCCACCGTACCTTCTCCACTATGCAATCTGGTTTCCGAGCTGGTCATGGGCGCACCTCAGCCACACTCAAGGTCCTAAACGATATCATATCCGCCATCAATAAAAGACAATACTGTGCAGTGTTCTTCATCGACCTGGCCAAGGCTTTCAACTCTGACAATCACCGCATTGTTATCGGCAGACTCAACAGCCTTGGTTTTTTTAAATGACTGCCTTGCCTGGCGCACCAACTACTTCTCAGATAGAGTTCAGGGTGTCAAATCGGAGGTCCTGCTGTCCGGACTGCTGGCAGTCTCTTTTCTCTGCATACATCAATATCGCTCTTGCTGCTGGTGATTCGCTGATACTTCTGGCCCATTTGTGGACACTGTGTTAATTAAAACGTCTCTAGGGAAGGGGGCCGCATTTTCACGTTTGGATGAAAAGCATACCCAAATTCAACTGCCAGTTACTCATCCCCAGGAGATAAGATATGCATATCATTAGTCGATTTGGATAGAAAACACTCAGATATTTCTAAAACTATTTGAATCATGTCTGTGAATATAACAGAACTTATTTAGCAGGCAAAACCCCGAGGACAAACCATTCAGATTACTTTTTTTTTAGGTCACTGTCTTTTCAATGAAATTTCATTGGGAAACCAGATTTCTCAGTGAATTGCTTGCAGTTCCTACGGCTTCCACTAGATGTCAACAGTCATGAGAAATAGGTTGAGGTTATTCCTTTGTGTAATTAAGAATTACGGCCATCTTGAAGTCGAGGCACTCCAGGTGTCCTGGACATGCGCTTCAATCAAACAGAAGACATGCTACATATCGTTTTAATCCTGTATTGAACACATATCATCCCATCTTCAATTTTATCGATTATTAACGTTAAAAAATAACTAAAGTTGTCTTACAAAAGTAGTTTGACATTTTTTGGCAAAGTTTACAGGTAACCCTTGAGATATTTTGTTGTCACGTTTGAGCAAGTTGGAACCGGTGTTTTTCTGGATCAAACGCGCCAAATAAATGGACATTTTGGATATATATCGACGGAATTAATTGAACAAAAGGACTATTTGTGATGTTTATGGGACATATTGGAGTGCCAACAACAGAAGCTCGTCAAAGGTAAGGCATGAATTATATTTTTATTTCTGCGTTTTGTGTCTCGCCTGCTGGGTTGAAATGTTTTCTCTCTTTTGTTTACTATGGTGCTATGCTCAGATAATAGCATCGTATGCTTTCGCTGAAAAGCCTATTTGAATTCTGACATGTTGGCTGGATTCACAACCAGTGTAGCTTAAATTTGGTGTCTTTCATGTGTGATTTTTTAGAACGTTTGATTTTATAGTCATTTTTATAGTCATTCATTTTAATGTGGCGCTATGCATTTTCTCAGGCTTTTTGCCAAGTGATACAGTAGTGTCTTGCCTAAACTCAGATTTTTGGATATAAATATGAACTTTACCGAACAGAAAATACATGTATTGTGTAACATGAAGTCCTATGAGTGTCATCTGATGAAGATTATCAAAGGTTAGTGATTCATTTTATCTCTATTTCTGCTTTTTGTTACTGCTCTCTTTAGCTGGAAAAATTGCTGTCTTTTTCTGTGACTTGGCTCATACCTAACATAATCGTTTGGTGTGCTTTCATCGTAAAACCTTTTTGAAATCGGACACTTTGGCTGGATTTACAACAAGTGTAGCTTTAAAATGGTGTAAAATACTTGTATGCTTGAGGAATTTAAATTATGGGATTTCTATTGTTTTGAATTTGGCGCCCTGCAGTTTCACTTGCTGTTGACGAGGTGGGACGCTACCGTCCCACATACCCTAGAGAGGTTTTAACAAACCTCCAGGCGAGCTTCAATGCCATACAACACTCCATCCGTGGCCTTCAACTGCTCTTAAATGCAAGTAAAACTAAATGAATGCACTTCAACCGATTGCTGCCCGCACCCGCCCACTGGACTAGCATCACTACTCTGGACTGTTCTGACTTAGAATATGTGGACAACTATACCTAGGTGTCTGTTTAGACTGTAAACTCTCCTTCAAGATTCACATTAAGCATCTCCAATCAAAAATTAAATCTAGAATCGGTTTCCTATTTTGCAACAAGACATCCTACACTCATGCTGCCAAACATACCCTCGTAAAACTGACCATCCTACCGATCTTTGACTTCGGCGATGTCATTTACAAAATAGCCTCCAACACTCTACTCAGCAAATTGGATGTAGTCTATCACAGTGCCATCCGTTTTGTCACCAAAGCTACATATACTACTCACCACTGCGACCTTCATGCTCTCGTTGGCTGGCCCTCGCTTCATATTTGTTGCCAATCCCATTGGCTCCATGTCATCTATAAGTCTTTGCTAGGTAAAGCCCCGCCTTATCTCAGCTCACTGTTAACCGTAGCAGCACCCACCCGTAGCACACGCTACAGCAAGTATATTTCACTGGTCATCCCCAAAGCGAACTCCTCCTTTGGCCGCATTTCCTTCCAGTTCTCCGCTGCCAATGACTGAAAGGAATTGTAAAAATCACTGAAGCTGGAATCTTATATCTCCCTCACTAACTTTAAGCATCAGCTGTCAAAGCAGCTTACAGATCATTACACCTGTACATAGCCCCTCTGTAAATAGCCCACCCAACTACCTCATTCCCATATTGTTATTTATTTATTGCTCATTTGCTCCCCAGTATCTCTACTTGCACATTCATTTTCTGCACATCTATCACTCCAGTGTTAAATTGCTGAATTGTAATTATTTTGCCACTATGGCCTATTTATTTTCTTACCTCCCTAATCTTACCTCCGTAAACTGTATATATACGTTTCTATAGTGTTTTTGATTGTACGTTTATCCCATGTGTAACTCTGTGTTGTTTGTGCCGCACTGCTTTGCTTTATCTTGGCCAGGTCACAGTTGTAAATGAGAACTTGTTAAATAAAGGTGAAATAAAAAATAAATAAAACAGTGATGAGCTTTGAGGGCTCTATGGTGTTGAACGCTGAGCTGTAGTCAATGAATAGCATTCTCACATAGCCCTTTCCCACCTGGGCAAAAGGAACACCTATGTGGAGTGCAATATTGATTGCATCATCTGTGGATCTGTTGGGGAGGTATGCAAATTGGAGTGGTTCTAGGGTTTCTGGGATGATGGTGTTGATGTGAGCCATGACCAGCCTTTCAAAGCACTTCATGGATACAGTCTGTGAATGCTATGGGTCTGTCACGCCCTCACCATAGAGAGCCTTTTATTCTCTATGTTGGTTAGGTCAGGGTGTGACTAGGGTGGGTTATCTAGGTTGTTTTATGTCTATGTTGGCCTGGTATGGTTCCCAATCAGAGGCAGCTGTTTATCGTTGTCTCTGATGGGGATCATATTTAGGCAGCCATTTCCCCACTGTGTTTTGTGGGAACTTGTTTCTGTATAGTTGTCTGTGAGCACTGCTTGAGCTTCACGTATCGTTTATTCTTTATTGTTTTTTGTGCGTTTGACTATCAATAAAAGATGTTGAACCGATTCCACGCTGCGCTTTGGTCTGAATGACAGGGTCGGTAGTCATTTAGGCAGGTTACCTTAGTGTTCTTGGGCACAGGGACTATGGTGGTCTGCTTGAAACATGTTGGTACTACATACTCAGACAGGGAGAGGTTGAAAATGTCAGTGAAGACACTTGCCAGTAGGTCAGCACATGCTCAGAGTACTGTCCTGATAATCCATTTGGCCCTGCGGCTTGGTGAATGTTGACCTGTTTAAACTTCTTACTCACATCGACTATGGAGAGCGTGATCTTGCCTCGAAGCGAGCATGGAAGTAATTTAGGACATCTGGTAGGCTCGTGTCACTGGGCAGCTCTCGGCTGTGCTTCCCTTTGTAGTCTGTAATAGTTTGTCAGCACTGCCACATTTGACGAGCGTCGTAGCCGGTGCAGTAAGATTCAATCTTAGTCCTGTATTGACTCTGTCTGTTTGATGGTTCGTTTGAGGATATATCGGGATTTCTTATAAGCTTCAGGGTTAGAGTCCAACTCCTTGAAAGCGGCAGCCCTAAACTTTAGCTCAGTGCGGATGTTGCCTTTAATCCTTGGCTTCTGGTTGGGGTATGTATGTGGTGTACTCCTCAGTGCCATTGGAAGAATCCCGGTCTGTGCTAGCAAAACAGTCCTGTAGCTTAGCATTTGCTTCATCTGACCACTTTTTTATTGACCGAGTCAATAGTGCTTCCAGCTTTAATTTTAGCTTGCAAGCAGGAATCAGGAGGATGGATTTATGGTCAGATTTGCTAAATGGAGGGCGAGGGAGAGCTTAGTACGCGTCTCTGTGTGTAAGGTAAAGGTGGTCTAGAGTTTTTTTTTCCCTCTGGTTGCACATTTAACATGCTGGTAGAAATTAAGTAAAACGGATTTAAGTTTTCCTGCATTGAAGTCCCCAGCCACTAGGAGCGCCACCTCTGGATGAGCGTTTTCCAGTTTGCTTATGGCGGTATACAGCTCATTGAGTGAGGTCTTAGTGCCAGCATCGGTGTGTGGTGGTATGAGACAGCTACGAAAAATACAGATGAAAACACCCTAGGTAGATAGTGTACTCTACGGCTTATCATGAGACTCTACCTCAGGCGAGCAAAACTTTGAGGCTTCCTTAGATATCGTGAACCAGCTGTTTTTTTTACAAATATACATAGACCGCCACCCCTTGCTGTTCTATCCTGCCAATACAGTGCATAACATGCCAGCTGTATGTTATTCATGTCGTCGTTCAGCCACGACTCGGTGAAACATAAGATATTACAGTTTTTATGTTCCGTTGGTAGGATATACATGCTTTTAGTTCGTTCAATTCATTATCCAGCAATTGTACGTTGGCCAGTAGTATCAATTGGCAAAGGCAGAATAGCCACTCATCAGCGGATCCTCACAAGGCACCTTGATCTCCTTCTGAGATACCTTTTCCGTCTTTTTCTCCTGTGAATGACGGGGCTGAGGGCCTGTTCGGGTGTCTGGAGTCAAAATTTAATTTTATTTTTATTTCACCTTTATTTAACCAGGTAGGCTAGTTGAGAACATTACATTACATTACATTTAAGTCATTTAGCAGACGCTCTTATCCAGAGCGACGAGAACAAGTTCATAAATCATAGCAGTGTGAACAGACAACACAGAGTTACACATGGAGTAAACAATAAACAAGTCAATAACATAGTAAGGGGGGGGGGAAAGAGAATCTATATACAATGTGTGCAAAAGGCATGAGGAGGTAGGCAATAAATAGGCCATAGGAGCGAATAATTACAATTTAGCAGATTAACACTGGGGTGATAAATCATCAGATGATCATGTGCAAATAGAGATACTGGTGTGCAAAAGAGCAGAAAAGTAAATAAATACAAAACAGTATGGGGATGAGGTAGGTAAATTGGGTGGGCTATATACCGGTGGACTATGTACAGCTGCAGCGATCGGTTAGCTCCTCAGATAGCAGATGTTTAAAGTTGTTGAGGGAGATAAAAGTCTCCAACTTCAGAGATTTTTGCAATTCGTTCCAGTCGCAGGCAGCAGAGAACTGGAAGGAAAGGCGGCCAAATTAGGTTTTGGCTTTAGGGATGATCAAATCCCTCTCGTAAATCCCTCTTCCTTAAAAACTTTATTTAACTAGTCATTTAAGAACAAATTCTTATTTTCAATGACGGCCTAGGAACAGTGGGTTAACTGCCTTGTTCAGGGGCAGAACTACAGATTTTTACCTTGTCAGCTCGGGGATTCAATCTTGCAACCTTTTGCTTACTAGTGCAATGCTCGAACCACTAGGCTACCTGCCGCCACTAGGCTACCTGCCTCTTGAACTGGACAAAGAGAAATTCTTCGTCCAGATCAAGGTGAGTAATCGCTGTTCTGATTTCTAGAAGCAATTTTCGGTCATTAGACATGGTGCATTGTCTTAACAACAGTCTGTTCTTCAGATGAGTCTGCATTGTCTTAACAACAGTCTGTTCTTCAGATGAGTCTGCATTGTCTTTTAACAACAGTCTGTTCTTCAGATGAGTCTGCAGTGTGTTAACAACAGTCTGTTCTTCAGATGAGTCTGCAGTGTGTTAACAACAGTCTGTTCTTCAGATGAGTCTGCATTGTGTTAACAACAGTCTGTTCTTCAGATGAGTCTGCAGTGTCTTAACAACAGTCTGTTCTTCAGATGAGTCTGCAGTGTGTTAACAACAGTCTGTTCTTCAGATGAGTCTGCATTGTGTTAACAACAGTCTGTTCTTCAGATGAGTCTGCAGTGTGTTAACAACAGTCTGTTCTTCAGATGAGTCTGCAGTGTGTTAACAACAGTCTGTTCTTCAGATGAGTCTGCAGTGTCTTAACAACAGTCTGTTCTTCAGATGAGTCTGCATTGTCTTAACAACAGTCTGTTCTTCAGATGAGTCTGCAGTGTGTTAACAACAGTCTGTTCTTCAGATGAGTCTGCAGTGTGTTAACAACAGTCTGTTCTTCAGATGAGTCTGCAGTGTGTTAACAACAGTCTGTTCTTAAGATGAGTCTGCAGTGTGTTAACAACAGTCTGTTCTTAAGATGAGTCTGCAGTGTGTTAACAACAGTCTGTTCTTAAGATGAGTCTGCAGTGTGTTAACAACAGTCTGTTCTTCAGATGAGTCTGCATTGTGTTAACAACAGTCTGTTCTTCAGATGAGTCTGCAGTGTCTTAACAACAGTCTGTTCTTAAGATGAGTCTGCATTGTCTTAACAACAGTCTGTTCTTCAGATGAGTCTGCAGTGTGTTAACAACAGTCTGTTCTTAAGATGAGTCTGCAGTGTGTTAACAACAGATCATACTGATAACAGGAGTTACACACAATTAATCTATCTCAGTAAAGGCTTCATCCCGTTAACACAAGTATCTCTATGGACATTTTGCACTATGACTGAATGCATCTAACTGGCGATGGTCATAATGAAATGCACAGTAAAGCACTACAGAAGAGTAGAAGAATGTCGCACGTAGTGAAAAAGTGATATTCAATCATGTACAAGTCATGTACAAGCTATTAGTCATGTACAAGCTATTAATCATGTACAAGCTATTAGTCATGTACAAGCTATTAGTCATGTACAAGCTATTAGTCATGTACAAGCTATTAGTCATGTACAAGCTATTAGTCGTGTACAAGCTATTAGTCGTGTACAAGCTATTAGTCATGTACAAGCTATTAGTCATGTACAAGCTATTAGTCATGTACAAGCTATTAGTCATGTACAAGCTATTAGTCATGTACAAGCTATTAGTCATGTACAAGCTATTAGTCATGTACAAGCTATTAGTCATGTACAAGCTATTAATCATGTACAAGCTATTAGTCATGTACAAGCTATTAGTCATGTACAAGCTATTAGTCATGTACAAGCTATTAGTCATGTACAAGCTATTAGTCATGTACAAGCTATTAGTCATGTACAAGCTATTAGTCATGTACAAGCTATTAATCATGTACAAGCTATTAGTCATGTACAAGCTATTAGTCATGTACAAGCTATTAGTCATGTACAAGCTATTAGTCATGTACAAGCTATTAATCATGTACAAGCTATTAATCATGTACAAGCTATTAGTCATGTACAAGCTATTAATCATGTACAAGCTATTAATCATGTACAAGCTATTAATCATGTACAAGCTATTAGTCATGTACAAGCTATTAATCATGTACAAGCTATTAATCATGTACAAGCTATTAATCATGTACAAGCTATTAGTCATGTACAAGCTATTAGTCCTGTACAAGCTATTAGTCATGTACAAGCTATTAATCATGTACAAGCTATTAGTCGTGTACAAGCTATTAGTCGTGTACAAGCTATTAGTCATGTACAAGCTATTAGTCGTGTACAAGCTGCTAGTCGTGTACAAGCTGTTAGTCGTGTACAAGCTGTTAGTCGTGTACAAGCTGTTAGTCGTGTACAAGCTGTTAGTCGTGTACAAGCTGTTAGTCGTGTACAAGCTGTTAGTCGTGTACACGCTGTTAGTCGTGTACAAGCTGTTAGTCGTGTACAAGCTATTAGTCATGTACAAGCTGCTAGTAATGTACAAGCTATTAATTGTGTACAAGCTATTAGTAATGTACAAGCTATTAGTCGTGTACAAGCTGTTAGTAATGTACAAGCTATTCGTCATGTACAAGCTAGTCATGTACAAGCTGCGTAGAGAAGCTAACAGAGCAGAATATATTATTATAATTTTTGATCCAGTGGGAAGACTATGATGATGAAGACATTATAGTAGCTCTTTAGACCCACTCTTTCTGTTGTTTTACTCCAACCTCACTGATAGTATCCTCCCTGCCAGTGAGAACCATTCACTGGCCTCTCACCCCTGAGTAGATAACCAGTGCTCTCCATGACAGCTACGAAGCCCCTGTTCTTTGTTTGACTGCCTAATAGCTGTCTACTTCCACCTACTCATTTCAACCATTGTTTTTATCTCAAAGCTGTGGAGCCCTACACTGCACTGTACTGTAGCTACAGTTATGTGCTAAAAACTCAACCTCCATCCATTTCTCCCAGTGTCCCATTTGACCTGTACATTCCAGCAGACCTGGGGTTAAAAAGTTTTTTTCTTCTTTTGAATACTGTTTCAGCTTACCTGGCACAACAGAACCCATAGAATAGTCCCAAAGAGTGCAAACCCCACCCATCTAACACTCCAATCCAGGCAGGCTCCACCAATTGCTCAAAAGTATTTGAAATAAAACCAATAGTGTACGGTGGCCTATCACCCGAAGTTACTCTTATCAACACTCTATGTAAAACATTTTATTGTCTTCTCAGGAATTTAGCCTTCTCTGTCTTAATAATCTCACCAAACACCTCTTGTGCAGCAGCATACCACCCTGCATACCACTACTGGCTTGCTTCTGAAGCTAAGCAGGGTTGGTTCTGGTCAGTCCCTGGATGGGAGACCAGATGCTGCTGGAAGTGGTGTTGGAGGGCCAGTAGGAGGCACTCTTTCCTCTGGTCTAAAAAATATACCAATGCCCCAGGGCAGTGATTGGGGACACTGCCCTGTGTAGGGTGCCGTCTTTCGGATGGGACGTTAAACGGGTGTCCTGACTCTCTGAGGTCATTAAAGATCCCATGGAACTTATCGTAAGAGTAGGGGTGTTAACCCCGGTGTCCTGGCTAAATTCCCAATCTGGCCCTCAAACCATCATGGTCACCTAATAATCCCCAGTTTACAATTGGCTCATTCATCCCCCTCCTCTCCCCTGTAACTATTCCCCAGGTCGTTGCTGCAAATGAGAACGTGTTCTCAGTCAACTTACCTGGTAAAATAACGGTAAATAAATAAATAAATAAATTGTCACACCTCTGGGTAGCAGAGGTTCAGTTGTCTTCACATCCTGTAGGTCTGATGTCTGATTAAAGGTTCAACAACTCAGATTTTGAATGTAAACAACTCCGATGTTATAAAGGTGTCTTAGATTCATTGTTCTCTCTCTTTCCTTGTTCCTGACCTGGGCTGGTGAGATACTCTCTCTCAGGGACTCTCAGGGCATGGCCTTTCAGGCTTTCACTTCTCTCCCTCCTTCTCTGTTCATGACTAGAATAATAGCTTGTAATGCTTGCGAATGCCTTGTAACTTAAGCTTTATGCCTTGTATGTGATTTCATACATGTTACAGTTTTACAGTTATTAAATCATACGCCTCATTCTTGCTCAATTTTGCATGCCTTCTCAAACAGCTACAACTGTATACAGTATGCATTTTCACATCAAGTCTTCTCTTGAGTTGAGCTCGGGAATGGAACAACTGTTTAACATCTGAACTTGTTGTTTTGGGGGGAAGGGTGGGGAGAGTGTGTGTATGTATCCCACATCTGTTGCTAAGAGGTAATGATGATAGGAACAGCATAAGATGAATCACAATAATTGCTTGCCAATTTTTTGTTTTTTTCCTAATGACAATCCGGTTTATAGGTCCTTCGTTTGAAATGCTTACACTATTACACATACTATTTGTTAATTGTGGAAATAAATTAAGATATGCAAGATTTTTTAATATATAGATACTTTTTTAAATAACAGTATGCAATACAATCGAGGTGAGGGCGTTGGAAATGCTTTTGGCTGTTAATCTGCTTCTGTTCTATAGGTGGCGCTGTGGGCTCTTTTTAAACAATGGTTCTCAATCTCTCAAAGGCCCTAGGATTCAGGTGGATAGGGTTGGTCTTCCAAGGGGTGATGATATTAACAAACAATCATTTTGATCCAACTGTGCAAATTGTCCAACAGATCCGCAAGGTAGATGGATTCTTTTAAATATCTTTAAAAATATATATAATACTTTATCAAGCCTACAACCAATACAATACTCTATTATTATGGTGGGAGATTATGATACAGTTTTAAATACCTTAATGGATCATAAAGGATAACACACTATCACCCTCATGCACTTAAGGAAATCACGGATATCATGGATATATTGGAACTAGTATCAGGAATCAAGGTAACTCCCAGATACAGACACGTCAAATTGACAATGGTTTAATTTTCCAACAGAGGCAGGCAATAGACAGGTCAAGACAGGCAGGGGTCAGTGAACCAGAGGTGGGGCAAAGGTACAGGTTGGCAGGCAGGCTCAGGGGCAGGCAGAGTGGTCAGGCAGGCGGGCTCAGAGTCAGGACAGGCAAGGGTCAAAACCAGGAGGGCTAGAAAAAGAGAGACTGAGAAAAGCAGGCATCGAGAACAAAAACGCTGGTTGACTTGACGAACAAGACGAACTGGCAACGGACAAACAGAGTTCACAGGTATATATACAAAAGGGAAAATGGGGAAGCTGGGCAACACCTGGAGGGGGGTGGAGACAATCACAAGGACAGGTGAAACAGATCAGGGTGTGACAACTAGTGGATATATGGAGGCTTAAATATCTTGACTTAGTTAGATATACACTAGCAGTCAAAAGTTTGAACACACCTACTCATTCAAGGGTTTTACTTTATTTGTCATATTTTCTACATTGTAGAATAATCCATCAAAACTATGAAATAACACATAGAATCATGTAGTAACCAAAAAAGTATTAAAACATTTTATTTTAGATTTTAGATTCTTCAAAGTAGCAACCCTTTGCCTTGATGACAGCTTAGCACACGGTACATGGCAGAGGCTCAATGAAGCTAGTCATCTTGACTACTTTTTTTATAGCATTCTTGCTGGCACCAAAAGTTTGAATGCGGTGGGAACATCAAATAATTGGCATATACGTTACTCCTACAGAATTTCCATGTGGGCGAGGATATTGGAAATGTTATCAAATACAATTTGATTACAACTTGTTTTTAACCAGGACTGAATCATTTTTAACTTACTTTTTCCATCATAAGTACAGCATATCACCTTATTGTATTAGACACTTTCAAATGTGCCTTTAGAGGCCTTGCAATGCAATACTCATCTTTAAAACAAAAAAACATGTTGGTCAAAAGAGTTCATATTAACAAAGTAGAGGAATAGAGGAATAGAGGAACTAATAGAGGATAGAGGAACTAACAGTACAGGTAGATAGCCAGAAAAACTGTACCACAGACGAACAGAATAAGTTAGAGGAAAAACAAAAAAGAACTGGAAAAACTTATTCAAGAAATATCAAGTGTAATATATTATAAAAAATTTAAGAAACTGGATGAAATATGGGGACAATTTCACAAAATTGTTTTTTCATCTTCAACATATAAATGCTACCGAAAATAATATACAAAACATTTTATAAATGACGGAGTCACCCATGATTCATCAAACAATATTTTGAAAGAGGAAGCAAAGTATTTTAAGCATATGTTTTTATTACAGTTTTCTCCATCTCCACTAACCAAAGTTAATTATAAGGATTGTTTTTCTATCAATAATGTAAAAATTAACATCTGTACAGAAATACTCATGTGAAGGCCAATTACAGAGGAGAAACTTCTTGATGCAATTAAAGCCTTTAAGTCCAGGAAATCACCAGGTCTGTACGGCATACCAGTTGAGGTATACCAAAACTTTTTTGATGTACTCAGAGGACTGCTTTTAGCAGTTTTAACCACTCCTATAAAAATAGTAGATTACTCAACAAGGTCTGAATTCACTATTACTGAAACAGAACCCAGGTGGTAAATATAAAGATCAAGTCCATATAAAAATGGGAGGCCCCTTACAGTTCAGTCTTGTGTGGCAACAATTCCAGCAAAATGTACAGCGTATAGAATTAAAAAGCTCTTGTCAGATATATTCATCCTAATCAAACAGTTTTTTTTTTTTACATGGATGATACATTGGAGATAATACACTGCTCAAAAAAATAAAGAGAACACTTAAACAACACAATGTAACTCCAAGTCAATCACACTTCTGTGATTGAGGAAGCAACACTGACTTAGGAAGCAACACTGATTGACAATAAATTTCACATGCTGTTGTGCAAATGGAATAGACAAAAAGTGGAAATTATAGGCAATTAGCAAGACACCCCCAATAAAGGACTGGTTCTGCAGGTGGTGACCATAGACCACTTCTCAGTTCCTATGCTTCCTGGCTGATGTTTTGGTCGCTTTTGAATGCTGGCAGGGCTTTCACTCTAGTGGTAGTATGAGACGGAGTCTACAACCCACACAAGTGGCTCAGGTATTGCAGCTCATCCAGGATGGCACATCAATGCGAGCTGTGGCAAGAAGGTTTGCTGTGTCTGTCAGCGTAGTGTCCAGAGCATGGAGGCGCTACCAGGAGACAGGCCAGTACATCAGGAGACGTGGAGGAGGCCGTAGGAGGGCAACAACCCAGCAGCAGGACCGCTACCTCCGCCTTTGTGCAAGGAGGAGCAGGTGGAGTACTGCCAGAGCCCTGCAAAATGACCTCCAGCCGGCCACAAATGTGCATGTGTCTGCTCAAACGGTCAGAAACAGACTCCATGAGGGTGGTATGAGGGCCCGACGTCTACAGGTGGGGGTTGTGCTTACAGCCCAACACCCTGCAGAACGTTTGGCATTTGCCAGAGAACACCAAGATTGGCAAATTCGCCACTGGCGCCCTGTGCTCTTCACAGATGAAAGCAGGTTCACACTGAGCACATGAGCACATGTGACAGACATGACAGAGTCTGGAGACTTCGTGCAGAACGTTCTGCTGCCTGCAACATCCTCCAGCATGACCGGTTTGGCGGTGGGTCAGTCATGGTGTGGGGTGGCATTTCTTTGGGGGGCCGCACAGCCCTCCATGTGCTCGCCAGAGGTAGCCTGACTGCCATTAGGCACCGAGATGAGATCCTCAGACCCCTTGTGAGACCATATGCTGGTGCGGTTGGCCCTGGGTTCCTCCTAATGCAAGACAATGCTAAACCTCATGTGGCTGGAGTGTGTCAGCAGTTCCTGCAAGAGGAAGGCATTGATGCTATGGACTGGCCCACCCGTTCCCCAGACCTGAATCCAATTTAGCACATCTGGGACATCATGTCTCGCTCCATCCACCAACGCCACGTTGCACCACAGACTGTCCAGGAGTTGGCGGATGCTTTAGTCCAGGTCTGGGAGGAGATCCCTCAGGAGACCATCCGCCACCTCATCAGGAGCATGCCCAGGCGTTTTAGGGAGGTCATACAGGCACGTGGAGGCCACACACACTACTGAGCCTCATTTTGACTTGTTTTAAGGACATTACATCAAAGTTGGAACAGCCTGTAGTGTGGTTTTCCACTTTAATTTTGAGTGTGACTCCAAATCCAGACCTCCATGGGTTGATAAATTTGATTTCCATTGATCATTTTTGTGTGATTTTGTTGTCAGCACATTCAACTATGTAAAGAGAAAAGTATTTAATAAGAATATTTCATTCATTCAGATCTAGGATGTGTTATTTTAGTGTTCCCTTTATTTTTTTGAGCAGTGTACAAGAAACAATATAACACTATGAAGCATCAGGGAAACCAGGCTTGGTATTCCTAGCTCATTCTGAAAATACTTTTGATAAAGTACGACTGGAATTTATATATAAATGCCTAAAATATTTCAATTTCGGAGAATCATTTATACAATTGGTTAAGTTATGAATAGTAGCCGTAGGTGTAAAATAGTAAATAATAGCTACTTCTCAGAAATGATTAAACTGTCAAGAGGAGTAAAACAAGGTTGGCCACTATCGACATATCTATTTATTATGGCCATTAAAAGGTTAGCTATTAAAATCAGACCCAACAATACTATTAAGGGACTAGAAATCCAGTGCTTAAAAATGGAGGTATCACTGTACGCTGATGATTCATGTTCTTTTAAATCCACAATTTGGATCCTTCCATAGCCTCAGAGGATCTAGATAATTTTTCTAACATCAATTTATGATAACTATACTATATTATTTATTGGAGCACAAAAAAAGACCACTTGAACGTTACTGTGTAGTTTAGCAATAAAATAGTCTGACGGTGATGTGAACATACTCGGTATTCATATCCTGAAATAAATAAATAATCTCACTATAAATACATTTTTATAGAAAGTTAACAAAAATAAGACATTGCCTCCATGGAAAGGAAGATACTGTACCTGTCTATTTGTGTAAAAATCATCCTGATTACCTCTTTAGCCAAATCCCAGTTTACCTATTTGTTTATACCTACACCTAAAGACGTTTTTTTTTAAATTACAGTACCAGTCAAAAGTTTGGACACACCTACTCATTCAAGGGTTTTTCTCTTGACTATTTTCTACATTGTAGAATAATAGTGAAGACATAAAAACTATGACATAACACATATGGAATCACAAAAGTAACCAAAAAAGTGTTTAAAAATGTGTAAATAATATTTATTTTTGAGATTCTTCAAAGTAGCCACACTTTGTATTGATGACAGCTTTGCATACGGTTGGCATTCTCTCAACCAGCTTCACCTGCAATGCTTTTTCATCAGTCTTGAATAGAGTTCCCACATAAGCTGAGCACTTGTGGGCTAATTTTCCTTCACTCTGCGGTTCAACTCATCCCAAACCATCTCAATTGGGTTGAGTTCGGGTGATTGTGGAGGACAGGTCATTTGATGCAGCACTCCATCACTCTCCTTCTTGGTCAAATAACCCTTAATCAGCCTGGAGGTGTGTTGGGTCATTGTCCTGTTGAAAAACCAATGATAGTCCCACTAAGCGCAAACCAGATGGGATGGTGTATCACTGCAGAATACTGTGGTAGCCATGCTGGTTAAGTGTGCCTTGAATTCTAAACAAATCACCAACAGTGTCACTGGCAAAGCATCCTCACACCATCACGCCTCCTCCTCCATGCTTCACGTGGGAACCACATAATTTGAGATCTTCTGTTTACCTACTCTGTGTCTCACAAAGACACAGCAGTTGGAACCAAAAATCTCACATTTGGACACGAGTCCAAAGGACAGATTTCCACCAATCTAATGTCCATTGTTCGTATTTCTTGGCCCAAGCAAGTTTCTTCTTATTGGTGTCCTGTAGTAGTGGTTTCTTTGCAGCAATTCGACCATGAAGGCCTGATACACGTAGTCTCCTTTGAACAGTTGATGTTGAGATGTGTCTCTTACTTGAATTCTGTAGTGAAGCATTTATTTGGGCTGCAATTTCCAAGGCTGGTAACTCTAATGAACATATCCTCTGCAGCAGAGGTACCTCTGGGTCTTCCTTTCCTGTGGCGGTCCTCTTGAGAGCCAGTTTCATTATAGTGCTTGATGGGTTTTGCGACTGCACTTGAAGAAACTTTCAAAGTTCTTGAAATTTTGTGCATTGACTGACCTTCATGTCTTAACGTAATGATGGACTGTCATTTGACTTTGCTTATTTGAGCTGTTCTTGCCATAATATGGACTTGGTCTTTTACCAAATAGGGCTATCTTCTGTGTACGACCCCTACCTTGTCACAAACAAATTATTGGCTCAAATGCATGAAGAAGGAAAGAAATTCCACAAATTCACTTTTAACAAGGCACACCTGTTAATTGAAATGCATTCCAGGTGACTAACTCATGAAGCTGGCTGAGAGAATGCCAAGAGCGTGCAAAGCTGTCATCAAGGCAAGTGGTGGCTCAAATTTAACATGTTTTGATTTGTATAACACTTTTTGGGGGGGGTTATTACATGATTCCATATGTGTTATTTCAAAGTTTTGATGACTTTTTTTGGTGCTCTCCATAAGTAGCTTGTTTTTGGTTGCAGGTTCAGGAATAGCTGAAGAATTGCAACACTTACAGTACCTGGAGTTTACTCTTTAAATATCACTGCTGGGTGATCTGAAAAGTCATACTTTAATTTACGATCTGAACCTTTGTGAAAGATCACTGCACATTTAAAAAACATATATAAAATAACTGGATGGTGTTCAGAGATACATGGTAGGGGTTGAGGGTTGCTGAAGGAAGGGACTAAAAACAAATAAAATATAACTAATGTGAAATATACTGTGTCCATAAAATGTATATATAATGTATAAACTAGAAGTAGAAGCCTAAGTGTTGTTGTCCATTAGTTTAATTCCAATTAGGGTGCAAATGTGCATCCTTTGTCCTGATCTTGTCCACATTGTGAATGTGCGCACAAACTTGTTGTAAATCCAGCCAAAGTGTCCGATTTCAAAAAGGCTTTACGACGAAAAAACACCAAACGATTATGTTAGGTCAGTACCTAGTCACAGAAAAACACAGCCATTTTTCCAGCCAAAGAGAGGAGTCACAAAAAGCAGAAATAGAGATCAAATTAATCACTAACCTTTGATGATCTTCATCAGATGACGCTCATGGAACTTCATGTTACACAATATATGTATGTTTTGTTCGATAAAGTTCATATTTATATCCAAAAATCTTTGTTTACATTGGCACGTTATGTTCAGTAATGTTTTGCCTCCAAAACATCCGGTGATTTTGCAGAGAGCCACATCAATTTACAGAAATACTCATAATACACATTGATAAAAGATACAAGTATTATACATGGGACTTTAGATAAACTTCTCCTTAATGCAACCGCTGTGTCAGATTTTAAAAAAAACTTTACGGAAAAAGCACACCATGCTATAATCTGAGTACAGAGCTCAGGGCCCAAACAAGCCATACAGATATCCGCCATGTTGTGGAGTCAACAGAAGCCAGATATAGTATTATAAATATTCACTTACCTTTGATGATCTTCATCAGAATGCACTCACAGGAATCCCAGTTCCACAATAGATGTTTGTTTTGTTCGATAACGTCCATAATTTATGTCCAAATATATCCTTCTTGTTAGGGCGTTTAGTACAGTAATCCAAATGCGCAGGCACTAGGTCCAGACAAAGTCAAAAAATTCTATTACAGTTTGTAGAAACATGTCAAACATGTATAGAATCAATCTTTAGGATGTTTTTAACATAAATCTTCAATAATGTTTCAACCGGAGAATTCCTTTGTCGTCAGAAATGCGATGGAATGCAGGTCGCTCTCACGGGAGCGCACGTGGTCAGCTCATGCCAGACACCTGACTCAAAGAGCTCTCCTTCCCTCATTCTTCACAGTAGAAGCATCAAACAAGGTTCTAAAGACTGTTGACATCTAGTGGAAGCCTTAGGAAGTGCAATATGACCCCAAAGCCACTGTATATTGGATAGGCATAGACTTGAAAACCTACAAATCCCAGATTTCCCACTTCCTGGTTGGATTTTTTCTCACGTTTTTGCCTGCCATATGAGTTCTGTTATACTCACAGACATCATTCAAACAGTTTTAGAAACTTCCAAATCTACTAATAATATGCATATCTTAGCTTCTGGGACTGAGTAGCAGGCAGTTTACTCTGGGCACCTTATTCATCCAAGCTACTCAATACTGCCCCCAGCCACAATTAAGTATTCAACCCCTTTCTTATGGCAAGCCTAAATAAATTCAGGAGTAAACATTCGCTTAACAAGTCAGATAATAAGTATGCAATAATGTGTTTAACATGTTTTTTTAATGACTACCTCTTCTCTGTACCCCACACATACAATTATCTGCAAGGTCCCTCAGTCAAGCATGTGAATTTCAAATAAAGATTCAACCTCAAAGACCAGGGAGATTTCCCAATGCCTCATGAAGAAGGGCATCAATTGGTAGATGGGTGACAAAAAGCAGAATTTGAATATCCCTTTGAGCATGGTGAATTTATTAATTACCCTTTGGATGGTATATCAATACACCCAGTCACCACAAAGTTACAAGTGTCATTCCTAACTCAATTGCAAGAGAAGAAGGAAACCGCTCAGGGATTTCACCATGAGACCAATGGTGACTTTAATAAGAGTCTATTAACACATCCCTGCGTCAATTTAAGTAACATAATTTTAAAAATCTGCGGTGGAATGTGGCCGAGCTACAGCAGCATTTGTCAGACCATGAGACATCCGACAATCGGTCTTCTCACAAAAACGTCTGTACGGTTTGGACTAGTCTGAATTCGTATTGCTGATGTGCCCATTTCTGTCTGTAGCTTCCGAACCGTTTGCGCTACAAACTAATATGATCCCACTATGGAAAGGGTAGACTCTCACGAACATGATGGTGTTTTGCTCTACGACCCCCACAAGTGTCATGAGACTCTTCAGAAGGTAACTGATACAAACTAATGGAAGTATAGAGGTAGTTTTGTGACACAAATAAGTGGTTAAATATTTGTCCAAAAAACTGAAATATTTCCTGAGCTTTCTTATACCTCCTTAGACCTCGAGATGTCAAAACCTTATTCCTTATGATCAATGTTTTGCCGGTTGTTAGAGGACGGCTGTTAGAACAAGGTATAAATGGGCTAGATCAAATCAAATCAAATCAAATTTTATTAGTCACATACACATGGTTAGCAGATGTTAATGCGAGTGTAGCGAAATGCTTGTGCTTCTAGTTCCGACAATGCAGTAATAACAACAAGTAATCTAACCTAACAATTCCGCAACTACTACCTTATACACGCAAGTGTAAAGGGATAAAGAATATGTACATAGAGATATATGAATGAGTGATGGTACAGAACGGCATAGGCAATGGTGCAGTACATGGTATAGAGTACGGTATATACCTATGAGATGAGTACTGTAGGGTATGTAAACATTATATTAGGTGGCATAGTTTAAAGTGGCTAGTGGTCCATGTATTACATAAGATGGCAAGATGCAGTAGATGATATAGAGTACAGTATATACATATACATAAGAGATGTGTAATGTAGGGTATGTAAACATTATATTAGGTGGCATTGTTTAAAGTGGCTGGTGGTACATTTTTACATAATTTCCATCAATTCCCATTTTTAAAGTGGCTGGAGTTGAGTCAGTATGTTGGCAGCGGCCGCTAAATGTTAGTGGTTCCTGTTTAACAGTCTGATGGCCTTGAGATAGAAGCTGTTTTTCAGTCTCTCGGTCCCTGCTTGGATGCACCTGTACTGACCTCGCCTTCTGGATGATAGCGGGGTGAACAGGCAGTGGCTTGGGTGGTTGTTGTCCTTGATGATCTTTATGGCCTTCCTGTGACATCGGGTGGTGTAGGTGTCCTGGAGGGCAGGTAGTTTGCCCCGGGTGATGCGTTCTGCCGACCTCACTACCCTCTGGAGAGCCTTACGGTTGTGTGCGGAGCAGTTGCCGTACCAGGCGGTGATACAGCCCGACAGGATGCTCTCGATTGTGCATCTGTAGAAGTTTGTGAGTGCTTTTGGTGACAAGCCGAATTTCTTCAGCCTCCTGAGGTTGAAGAGGCGCTGCTGCGCCTTCTTCACAACGCTGTCTGTGTGGGTGGACCAATTCAGTTTGTCCGTGATGTGTACACCGAGGAACTTAAAACTTTCCACCTTCTCCACTACTGACCCGTCGATGTGGATAGAAGGGTGCTCCCTCTGCTGTTTCCTGAAGTCCACGATCATCTCATTTGTTTTGTTGACGTTGAGTGTGAGGTTATTTTCCTGACACCACACTCCGAGGGCCCTCACCTCCTCCCTGTAGGCCGTCTCGTCGTTGTTGGTAATCAAGCCTACCACTGTAGTGTCGTCTGCAAACTTGATGATTGAGTTGGAGGCGTGCATGGCCACGCAGTCGTGGGTGAACAGGGAGTACAGGAGAGGGCTCAGAACGCACCCTTGTGGGGCCCCAGTGTTGAGGATCAGCGGGGTGGAGATGTTGTTACCTACCCTCACCACCTGGGGGCGGCCCATCAGGAAGTCCAGGACCCAGTTGCACAGGGCGGGGTCGAGACCCAGGGTCTCGAGCTTGATGACGAGTTTGGAGGGTACTATGGTGTTAAATGCTGAGCTGTAGTCGATGAACAGCATTCTCACATAGGTATTCCTCTTGTCCAGATGGGTTAGGGCAGTGTGCAGTGTGGTTGCGATTGCGTCGTCTGTGGACCTATTGGGTCGGTAAGCAAATTGGAGTGGGTCTAGGGTGTCCGGTAGGGTGGAGGTGATATGGTCCTTGACTAGTCTCTCAAAGCACTTCATGATGACGGAAGTGAGTGCTACGGGGCGGTAGTCGTTTAGCTCAGTTACCTTAGCTTTCTTGGGAACAGGAACAATGGTGGCCCTCTTGAAGCATGTGGGAACAGCAGACTGGGATAAGGATTGATTGAATATGTCCGTAAACACACCAGCCAGCTGGTCTGCGCATGCTCTGAGGACGCGGCTGGGAATGCCGTCTGGGCCTGCAGCCTTGCGAGGGTTAACACGTTTAAATGTTTTACTCACCTCGGCTGCAGTGAAGGAGAGCCCGCAGGTTTTGGTAGCGGGCCGTGTCAGTGGCACTGTATTGTCCTCAAAGCGGGCAAAAAAGGTATTTAGCCTGTCTGGGAGCAAGACATCCTGGTCCGCGACGGGGCTGGTTTTCTTTTTTGTAATCCGTGATAGACTGTAGACCCTGCCACATACCTCTTGTGTCTGAGCTGTTGAATTGCGATTCAATTTTGTCTCTGTACTGGGACTTAGCCTGTTTGATAGCCTTGCGGAGAGAATAGCTACACTGTGTGTATTCGGTCGTGTATTCGGTCATGTTTCCGGTCACCTTGCCCTGGTTAAAAGCAGTGGTTCGCGCTTTCAGTTTCACGCGAACGCTGCCGTCAATCCACGGTTTCTGGTTTGGGAATGTTTTAATCGTTGCTGTGGGTACGACATCGTCAATGCACTTCCTAATGAACTCGCTCACCGAATCAGCATATTCTTCAATGTTGTTGTTGGACGCGGTGCGGAACATATTCCAATCCGCGTGATCGAAGCAGTCTTGAAGCGTGGAATCAGATTGGTCGGACCAGCGTTGAACAGACCTGAGCGCGGGAGCTTGTAGTTTTAATTTCTGTTTGTAGGCTGGAATCAACAAAATGGAGTCGTGGTCAGCTTTCCGAAAGGAGGTCGGGGGAGGGCCTTATATGCGTCGCGGAAGTTAGTATAACAATGGTCCAGAGTTTTGCCAGCCCTGGTAGGACAATCGATGTGCTGATAGAATTTAGGGAGTTTTGTTTTTAGATTAGCCTTGTTAAAATCCCCAGCTACGATGAATGCAGCCTCAGGGTGTGTGGTTTCCAGTTTACAGAGAGTCAGATAGAGTTCGTTCAGGGCCATCGATGTGTCTGCTTGGGGGGGAATATATACGGCTGTGATTATGACCGAAGAGAATTCCCTTGGTAGATAATGCGGTCGACATTTGATTGTGAGGAGTTCTAGATCAGGTGAACAGAATGACTTGAGTTCCTGAGTGTTGTTATGATGGTCAGGTTTATCAAATCTAAATGGCTAAGTATTAATACTACAATACTATTTGACACAAGGTATGAATCCCAGAGTTTCCAGTGGATGTGCAGTTCACCAGGCCAGGCTCATTAATTTGACAAGATGACAAGTGGGAACGCTGTGGTTGTGTAAACAGCTCATCGGTCAGCTGTGGCACACAGCCGTCACATACACATGTCACAAAATCACAAGTAATCTACTGTAGGCATAGGGCTTGCAGGGCTCAGGGGAATTCTCTTCAAATGCTCTGCATTAAGAATAAGCCTTCTTACTTTTGTCTTCAGATGAGAAGTTTTGATATTCCAACAATGAATGGCCTCCCCAATTGAATAGAATCTCAGATATAAGTCATAGAATTATACAATATTTTGCATGTCATTTTAGTCTTCATCAAACCAAGACTGCAGGGGTGATTAAATCTTTATGACTGCAAAATGAAAATTGGTGTTCTGACACAGAGTATAACAGCAAAATTCACCACCCTTTAAGCTCTGCCAGAAAAGGCTCATGCATGCAATAGCATAATGCTATTTTCATCGAGCCATGTCCATCTACAGGACACTGACTGACCAGCACAGTCCTTCCATGATGAACAAAGGTACAATTGCCTCTCTATAAACAAAGCATTATAAAAAATAAATATGTTCCAACTGAGAAAGAGAGAAAGAGAGAGACACGGTCTGTAGAATCATATTTCTGCTAATGCTGTCCTTTTGCATATCAACAACAACAGAAAATGAACAGACCAAGAAAGAAGACAACTCTGAGCTTACCTTCTCTGTGGATTGGAAGGTGCCAAAGAGGATGGGGATGAAGGCCAGCCAGATCTTACCTTCTCTGTGGACTGGGAGGTGCCAAAGAAGATGGGAATGAAGGCCAGCCAGACTATACAGGTGGTGTACATGGTGAAGCCGATGGGCTTGGCCTCGTTGAAGGTCTCCGGCACCCCCCGGGTCTTGATGGCGTACACCGTGCAGGTGACCATGAGCAGCATGCTGTAACCCAGCAGGCAGATCAGTGAAAGGTCAGAGATGTCACATTTGAGCACGCCGCGGGCCATGTCCGGATTGGCCGTGCGCTGGTCCTCGTAGTCGATGATGGCCTGAGACGGGTCTACCCCAAACCAGATACACACCCCCAGTAGCTGCACCAAAGTCAGGCTGAAGGTGATGACCAGCTGGGAGGCTGGGGAGATGAACCTGGGAGCGCTCACCGACATCGATCCCTGCTCGAAGATGCGGTAGATGCGGTTAGTCTTGGTGAGCAGGGCTGCGTAGCTGATACTCATCCCCAGACCCAGGAAGATCCGTCTGAGGGAGCAGATGCCAACATCAGGGGCAGATATCATGAGGAAGGTGGTGGCATAGCACATAAAGATACCAGTCAGCAGAACGTAGCTGAGCTCGCGGCCTGACGCCTTGACGATGGGTGTATCGTTGTAGCGGATGAAGGTGACCACCACGAACAGAGTGGCCATGATGCCCGCCACGGAGATGAGGACAGGGATGATTGCCCATGGGGAGCTCCACTCCAGCTTGACAATGGGGATGGGACGGCAGGCAGTGTGGTTCTCGTTGGGACGCAGGTCAAAGCGACACATCTTGCAGCTATAGGTGTCTGACTGGTACTGGTAGCCGTTGCAGCGCTCGCAGTGCCAGCAGCAAGGGATGCCCTTCACTATCTTCTTGCGCTCTCCGGCCTGGCAGGGGTGGCTGCAGATGGAGTAAGGGATCTGACGACCTCCACCTGGCCAGTGCATTGCTCGGATCTGAGGGGGGATGGAGAGGAGATGAGGGGTACAGTCAAACACTTCACAAATAGCTAACACTGTAACCCATAAACAGTCTCTTCTTGCTTAATGCCAATTACCACTGGTATACAGTTCGTTTTGGGGCTTCTTTCTCCTCTCCATTAAAAAGTATATTACATATAATCACTATTTGTCTTATTGAAAGGATATATTTAGTGTTATGTTATTAACTTTTTTGCCGTCAATGGTGGTTGTTAAATTCATAGGCTGAAAACGCATCACCAAATGTGTATTTAATTAACAGCTATAAGAATCCTATTAAACTAAAAGCTCCTTTGGAAAGAGAATTGGTGCACACCGCAGGACTAGCATTTACACCACATTTACAACAATATTCACTGTCTTCCACCATTCACACAGCGTTGAGGTTCAGAACCAGGTCGACTCCATGGAAACGCCTTTCTTTTTTCTTTCAATCTTTCTTTGCCCAAGGCCATCTCTTCATATTCCATTCAAACATTATTTGCAGGGCCGGCTTCATGTAATTCATTGTTATAGCTTTGTAACCTCCTGTGTCCACAACTCCACCATATTGTTTCACCAAGACACTGGATGGTGTCTGTTTTTAAGGTCTTATTGGTTTCTTTTCATCCCAGTCACTTGTTGTTAATCATTAAAGCACCCTCTGGATGTTTGCACCATTGAAGACATGTGCACAAAGCAGTAGCTAATGGTTAAGGAGGAATTACTGAGCAAAGGAAGCACTAAAGTAGAACCAACAGATGACAACATCCCATCAAAGCTTCTTTGGGAGGAGAACCACTGACGCCAAATGGTGAAACAGGTAAAGGTCATTTGGAGGGCATAAGTCTGATAATATAACTAAAGTACTGTATCTGCATAGTAAATATATAAAAAATAAATGCTTACGTTTAGATAGAGCTGTTCGGTCCAGTGGCCGATGATTTTGTACTCAGCTGTTCTGTTTCTGATCTGGTACTGATAAATCTCATAGCGACCAGGGGCATCTCCATTCTCATTGAAGAGCACTGGGTTGCCAGCTATGCCTGAAGGACAGAGGAGAGAGTGAAAGCATTAGTTTGAATTGTAATATAAATATTTATATGTAACAGTTTAACATTCGTCCGTCCCCTCGCCCCGACCCGGGCTCGAACCAGGGTCCCTCTGCCCACATCAACAACTGCCTCCCACGAAGCAACGTTACCCATCGCGCCACAAAAGGCATGGCCATTGCAGAGCAAGGGGAACAACTACTTCAAGGTCTCAGAGGAAGTGATGTCACCAATTGAAAATCTATTAGCTCACACCACCAGTTACACTCACCCCACTTTTGACCTCCTCATTTCCCGCAGCAACCAGTGATCCGGGTCAACAGCATAAATGTAACAGTATTGCTTCCGTCCCTCTCCTCGCCCCTACCTGGGCTCGAACCAGGGCCCCTCTGAACACATCAACAACAGTCACCCACGAAGCATCGTTACCCATTGCTCCACAAAAGCGGAGCAAGGGGAACAACTATTTCAATGTCTCATAGCAAGTGACCTCACCGATTGAAACGCTATTAGCGTGCACCACCTCTAACTAGCTAGCCATTTCACATCGGTTACACATATACACACGCACAGTACCAGTCAAAAGTTTGGACACATACTCATTCAAGGGTTTTTCTTTATTTTTACTATTTTCTACATTGACGACTAATATTGAAGACATCACAACTATGAAATAAAACATATTGAATCATATAGTAACCAAAAAACTGTTAACCTCTCAAGGCTAGGGGGCGGTATTTTCACGTCCGGATGAAAAGTGTGCCCAAAGTAAACTGCTACTCAGGCCCAGAAGCTAGGATAACAATATTATTATTAATATTATTATTATAGATTTGGATAGAAAACACTCTGAAGTTTCTAAAACTGTTTGAATGATGTTTGTGAGTATAACAGAACTTATTTGGCAGGCAAAACCCCGAGGACAAACCATCCAGGACTAAAAAAATTTTGGGGTCACTCTCTTTTCAATGGGGTTTCTATGTGGATCTAGATTTCTAAGGCACTTGGTTGCAGTTCCTATCGCTTCCACTGGATGTCAACAGTCTTTAGAAATTGGTTGATGTTTTTCCTTTGAGAAATGAAGAAGTAGGGCTGTTTAGAACGAGAGGCGAGTCTAGTGTACTGTTGTGGTTGGGGCGCGCGACCTGAAAGCTCGCTCCACTTTGTTTTTATCCGCTATTGATCGCAGTTTATCCCTTCTTAAATTTTATCGATTATTTAATTAAAAAAATACCTAAAGTTGTATTAGGAAAGTTGTTTGAAATGTTTGGACACAGATTACAGGTAACTTATTAGATATTTTGTAGTCATGTTGCGCGAGTTGGAACCGGTGTTTTTCTGGATCAAACGCGCCAAATAAATGGACATTTGCGACGGAATTAATCAAACAAACGGACAAACGGACCATTTGGGATGCTTATGGGACATATTGGAGTGCCAACAGAAGAAGCTCTTCAAAGGTAAGGCATGAATTATATCGTTATTTCTGAGTTTTGTGTCGCGCCTGGCGGGATGAAATATGATTGTCTATGTTTGTTTGATGGGGTGCTGTCCTCAGATAATTGCATGGTTTGCTTTCGCCGTAAAGCATTTTTGAAATGTGACACAGTGGCTGGATTAACAAGAAGTAAAGCTTTAATTTGACATATTGCATGTGTATTTTCAAGAATGTTAAATATTTACAATTCTGTATTTTGATATTGGCGCCCTGCACTTTCACTGGATGTTGGTCAGGTGGGACGGTAGCGTTAAACAAATAAATATATATATATATATATATATATATATATATATATATATATATATATATATATATATATATTTGAGATTCTTCAAAGTAGCCACACTTTGTCTTGATGACAGCTTTGCACACCCATGGCGTTCTATCAACCAGCTTCACCTGGAATGCTTTTCCAACAGTCTTGAAGGAGTTCCCACATATGCTGGGCAGTTGTTGGCTCCTTTTCCTTCACTCGGCGGTTCAACTCATCCCAAACCCTCTCAACTGGGTTGAGGTTGGGTGATTGTGGATGCCAAGTCGTCTGATGCAGCACACCATCACTCTCCTTCTTGGTCAAATAGCCCTTAATCAGCCTGGAGGTGGGTCGTTGTCCTGTTGGAAAACAAATGATAGTCCCACTAAGTGCAAACCAGATGAGATGGCGTATCACTGCAGAATACTGTGGTAGCCATGCTGGTTAAGTGTGCTTTGAATTCTAAACAAATCACAGTCAGTGTCACCAGCAAAGCACTCCACACCAACACACCTCCTCCTCCATGCTTCACGGTGGGAACCACACATGCAGAGGTCATCCGTTCACCTAGTTTGTGTCTCACAAAGACACGGCGGTTGGAACCAAGATTCGCAAATTTGGACACATGAGACCAAAAGACAGATTCCCACCGGTCTAATGCCCATTGCTCGTGTTTCTTGGCACAAGCAAGTCTCATCTTATTATTGGTGTCCTTTAACCTGTTGAGGACAGAGGGCGCTGTTTTCACTTTGGGGGACAATCGTGCCCAATTTAAACGGCCTTGTACTCAATTCTTGCTCGTACAATATGCATATTATTACTACTATTGGATAGAAAACACTCTCTAGTTTCTAAAACCATTTGAATTATATCTGTGAGTAAAACAGAACTCCTTTTGCAACAACCTTCCTGACAGGAAGTGGAAAATCTGAAATCGATGCACTGTTCTAGGGCCTGCCTATAAAGGTCCTTGATATTTATTAGAATACATGCACTTCATACGTCGTCCACAGATGTCGACAGGCAGTGAGCGAAGAAATGGAGTGTGTAACTTGATCTGGGGTCGAATAATAGCTCTCGGCATGACGTGTCACCAGTTTCCTGTTTTCTGGAGAGCGCGTGAAGGGACCTGGATTTGCCTTCTGATAAGCTGTCGTTATGGATGACTAATATCTCCGGCTTTGATTTTATTTGATACATGTGACAATATCATCGTAAAGTATGTTTTTTCAATATAGTTTTATTAGATTATTGAAATTTATTCGGGACGTTAGGTGTGTTGCGTTGTGTGCCTTTGTTCAGGAAGGAGAGCTTAGCGCCACTTTGCTAGCTTTCCGTGCTAATTGACTGGAGAAGAGGACATTCTAAATCCAAACAACGATTGTTCCCGACAAAGGACCCCTTGTACAACATTCTGATGAAAGATCATCAAAAGTAGAACCCATTTTATGATACTATTTCATATATCTGTCGAACATGTTGTACTAGTCGTTTGCGCCCAGATTTTGGGTACTCTCTTGCTATACCTAAGCTGGATGTCGTAATGAAGTTTTTTAAAGAATTCTAACACGGCGATTGCATTAAGAACTAATGTATTGTAACGGCAGTCTACGTCGTCCTCCTCCTCAGACGAGGAGAGGCGAGAAGGATCAGAGGACCAATGTGCAGCGTGGTAATTAGACATAATGAATTTAATCAAACAAAACAAGACACTATACAAACTGACAAAACACACTAACCGTCACAGTCCCGTGTAGCACCAACACTGACACAGGAACAGACGAACTAGACACACAACATAGAATTCCCACCCAGCTCACGTCCTGACCAACACTAAACAAGCAAAACACATAAGAACTCTGGTCAGGACGTTACATGTATCTATCATGTCCTATACGACATGTATTTTCTAGTAACGTTTATGAATAGTTATTTGGTCAGAATAGTTGGAGTGTCATAAAAATATCCGCACATTCTGGGAAAAAGATGCTACGTTAGCACAATGTATAACCACTGATTTCAGCTCTAAATATGCACATTTTCGAACAAAACATAAATGTATGTATAACCTGATGTTATAGGACTGTCATCTGATAAAGGTTTATGAAGGTTAGTGAAAATTAATATCTTTTGCTGGTTTATTCCCTTTCACTAACGTGCCTATTGCTATCGCTAACGTGCCTTGATGAATGAATGCGGTAGTGTGGTAGGCTATTGTAGTAAGCTAATATAATGCTATATTGTGTTTTCGCTGTAAAACACTTTTAAAAAATCGGAAATATTGGCTGGATTCACAAGATGTTTGTCTTTAATTTGCTGTACACGATCGATTTTTCAGAAATGTTTTATGATGAGTATTTAGGTATTTGACGTTGGTGTCTGTAATTACTCTGGCTGCTTCGGTTCTATTTCTGACGGTAGCTGTGATGGTAGCTGCAATGTAAAACTGATTTATACCTCAAATATGCACATTTTTCGAACAAAACATAGATTTATTGTATAACATGTTATAAGACTGTCATCTGATGAAGTTGTTTCTTGGTTAGTTTGGTTGGTTCTTGGTTAGTTAGGTTGGCTTTGTGCATGCTACCTGTGCTGTGAAAAATGTCTGTCCTTTTTTGTATTTGGTGGTGAGCTAACATGGGTACTCTCTTATGTGGTGTTTTTGCTGTAAAACATTTAAAAAATCGGACATGTTGACTGGATTCACAAGATGTGTATCTTTTATTTGCTGTATTGGACTTGTTAATGTGTGAAAGTTAAATATTTCTAAAAAATATCTTTTGAATTTTGCGCTCTGCCTTTTCAGTGGAATGTGGGAGAATTTCCGCTAGCGGAACGCCGGAGCCAAGTTAAAACTTGTTTGGGATAGGGGACAGCATTTTCACGTTTGGATGAAAAGCATGCCCAGAGTAAACTGCCTGCTACTCAGTCCCAGTTGTTAATTTTGCATAATATTAGTATATTTGGATAGAAAACACTCTGAAGTTTCTAAAACTGTTTGAATGATGTCTGTGAGTACAACAGAACTCATATGGCAGGCGAAAACCTGAGACAAATCCAACCAGGAAGTGGGAAATCTGAGGTTTGTAGTTTTTCAACTCTTGGCCTATCGAATACACAGTGTCTATGGGGTCATATTGCACTTCCTAAGGCTTCCACTACATGTCAACAATCTTTAGAACCTTGTTTGATGCTTCTACTATGAAGTGGGGGCGAAGGAGAGGGGATTGAGTAAGGTCTCTCCCAGAGTGCCATGAGCTGACCATGTGCGTTCACGTGAGTTAGCTTGAGTTCCATTGCATTTCTGAAGACAAAGAAATTCTCCGGTTGGAACATTATTGAAGATTTATGTTAAAAACATCCTAAAGATTGATTCTATACTTCGTTTGACATGTTTCTACGGACTGTAACGGAACTTTTTGACTTTTCGTCTGCACCTAGTGATCGCGTGTCATGAATTTGGATTACTGGGCTAAACGCGCGAACAAAAAGGAGGTATTTGGAGATAAAGATTAACTTTATCGAACAAATCAAACATTTATTGTGGAACTGGGATTCCTGGGAGTGCATTCTGATGAAGATCATCAAAAGTAAGTGAATATTTAAAATGCTTTTTCTGACTTCTGTTGACTCCAACATGGCGGATATCTATTTGGCTTGATTTGTTGTCTGAGTGCCGTACTCAGATTATTGCATGGTTTGCTTTTTCCGTAAAGTGTTTTTGAAATCTGACACAGCGGTTGCATTAAGGAGAAGTATATCTTTAATTCTGTGCATAACACTTGTATCTTTTATCAATGTTTATTATGAGTATTTCTGTAAATTGATGTGGCTCTGTGCAAATTCACGGGATGTTTTGGAGGCAAAGCCAAATGTAAACTGAGGTTTTTGGATATAAATATGAGCTTGATCGAACAAAACATACATGTATTGTGTAACATGTTGTCCCGGGAGTATCATCTGATGAAGAATATCAAAGGTTAGTGAATCATTTGATCTCTATTTCTGCTTTTTGTGACTCCTCTCTTTGGTTGGAAAATCGCTGTATGCTTTCTGTGACTAGTTGCTGACCTAACATAATGATATGTTCTGCTTTCGCCGAAAAGCCTTTTTGAAATCGGAAACTGTGGTTGGATTAACGAGAAGTTTATCTTTAAAATGGTGTCTAATACTTGTATGTTTGAAACATTTTAATTATGAGATTTCTGTTGATTGAATTTGGCGCCCTGCAATTTCATTGGCTGTTGGCGAGGGGTTCCGCTAGCGGAACGGAATCCCATTCCCAGACAGGTTGTCACGTTCGTTGTATGGTGGAAGAGAGGAGGACCAAGGTGCAGCGTGAAGTGAATGCATTCTTCTCTCCTTATTATCACTGAGGGGTAGCTCATGACTGAGGGGTAGCTCATGACTGAGGGGTAGCTCATGACTGAGGGGTAGCTCATGACTGAAGGGCAGCTCATGACTGAAGGGCAGCTCATGACTGAAGAGCAGCTCATGAATGAGGGGTAGCTCATGACTGACGGGCGGCTCTGGCGGCTCCTGACTGGCGGGCGGCTCTGGCGGCTCCTGACTGGCGGGCGGCTCTGCCGGCTCCTGACTGGCGGGCGGCTCTAACGGCTCAGGACAGACGGGCGGCTCTAGCGGCTCTGGACAGACGGGCGGCGCGCTGGACAGACCGGCGGCTCTGACGGCTCTGGACAGCCGGGCAGCTCAGGCGGCGCTGGACAGATGGGCAGCTCAGGCGGTGCTGGACAGACGGGCAGCTCAGACGGCGCTGGACAGACGGGCAGCTCAGGCGGCGCTGGGCAGACGGGCAGCTCAGGCCTGCCGAGGCGCACTGTAGGCCTGGTGCGTGGTGCCGGAACTGGTGGTACCGGACTGGGAACACGCACCAAAGGCGAGTGCGGGGAGGAGGAACAGGGCGTACAGGGCTCTGGAGACGCACAGGAGGCTTGGTGCGTGGTGTTGGCACTGGTGGTAATGGGCTGGTGCGAGGGTCTGCCACCGGAGGGCTGGTATGTGGAGGTGGCACCGGATAGACCGGACCGTGAAGATGTACTGGAGCTCTTGAGCACCAAGCCTGCCCAACCCTAACTGGCTGAATGCTCCCCGTAGCCAGGCCAGTGCGGCGAGGTGGAATAGCCTGCACTGGGCTGTGCTGGCGAACCGGGGACACCATGCGTAGGGCTGGTGCCACGTAAACCAGCCAGAGGAGACGCACTGGAGATCAGATGGGTTGAGCCGGCTTCATGGAACCTGGCTCGATGCCCACTCTAGCCCGGCCGATACGAGGAGCTGGGATGTACCGCACCGGGCTATGCACACGTACAGGAGACACCGTGCGCTCTTCCGCATAACACGGTGTCTGCCCGTACTCTCGCTCTCCACGGTAAGCACGGGAAGTTGGCGCAGGTCTCCTACCTGACTTCGCCACACTCCCCGTGTTCCCCCCCCAATAAATTTTTGGGGCTGCCTCTCGGGCTTCCTACCGCGCCGCCGTGCTCGTTTCGCCACCTCCATTCTCCTGTATCCCTCCTCGAACTGCAAGGTGTCTAATACTTGTATGTTTGAAAAATTTGAATTATGAGATTTCTGTTGATTGAATTTGGTGCCCTGCAATTTCATTGGCTATTGGCGAGGTGTTCCGCTAGCGGAACGGATTCCCATTCCCAGACAGGTTGTCACGTTTGTTGTATGGTGGAAGAGAGGAGGACCAAGGCGCAGCGTGAAGTGAATGCATTCTTCTCTATTTATTATCACGAAAACGAAGAACACTTTACAAACTATACAAAACAATAAACGACAAACGTGAAGCTATAAATGACAAGTTCAGACACAGGCAACTTACATATAGACATAGACAATAACCCACAACCCACAATACAAAACAGGCTACGTAAATATGGTTCCCAATCAGAGACAACGCAAAACACCTGCCTCTGATTGAGAATCATATCAGGCCAAACACAGAAATAGACAAACCAGACATACAACATAGAATGCCAACACAGATCACACCCTGACCAACCAAAACATAAAACATACAAAGCAAACTCTGGTCAGGGCGTGACAGAGGTTAATAGTGGTTTCTTTGCAGCAATTCAACCATGAAGGCCTGATTCACGCAGTCTCCTCTGAACTGTTGAACTTGAGATGTGTCGTTTACTTGAACTCTGTGAAGCATTTATTTGAGCTGCAATTTCTGAGGCTGGTAACTCTAATGAACTTGTCCTCTGCAGCAAAGGTAACTCTGAGTCTTCCTTTCCTGTGGCGGTCCTCATGAGAGCCAGATTCATCATAGCGCTTGATGGTTTTTGCGACTGCACTTGAAGAAGCTTTCAACGTTTTTGACATTTTCTGGAATGACTGACCTTCATGTCTTAAAATAATGATGGACTGTCGTTTCTCTTTGCCTTTTTGAGCTGCTCTTACATAATATGGACTTGGTCTTTTTCCAAAAAGGTCTATCTTCTGTATACCACTTCTACCTCACAACACAACCGTTTTGCTCAACCTCATTAAGAAGGAAAGAAATTCCACAATTTAACTTTTAACAAGGCACACCTGTTAATTGAAATGCATTCCAGGTGACTACCTCATGAAGCTGGTTGAGAGAATGCCAAGTGTGTGCAAAGCTGTCATCAAGGCAAAGGGTGGCTACTTTGAAGAATCTCAAATATATTTTGATTTGTTTAACACTTTTTTTAAACACCCCTACTGTATGTATATATATATATTTATACAAAAAAGTCAAAGCAGAATATGCAAATGTAGGCGGGTAACCAAAATAAATATGAAAATTCAACTTCTCTATTCAAGAAAGTTTGAAACGTAACTTGTGGGGTGAGGAGAGAATAAGTGGCATATGCTGATTGTATATTCTCTCTCTGGTCTGTTCTGTCTAGGGGTTTCTGCCTAGTCAAATCATCTCTTCAGTCATCTATTAAAATGTTTTCTTCCATTCTCTAAGTGAGAACTGTGGGTGGGGGGATTTTGGGAAACAGCTTTTGTGAAAATAATGTCAAACTACAATGTCTCTGTGTACAATGTCTCTGTGTAGTGTTATCGCACACTGAAATTCTTTGTTAGTGTTTTTCCCCAATATGTTTTGCCATTCAAGCTATAGTAATGGTATGTCACATGACTTAGATGCCAAATGTCTGCAAATTCCATCAACAAAACAGTCCCCACTACGCAACAATACACAAGGACATATTTTCCTGAGATTCTCCTTTGTGATATTATAAATTATTTAAACTACACAACAACATTTACTTCCCTAAAATGCCCCTTTGAAGATATTAAGTATAGCATCACTGCTCTCTGCTGAGGATGCAAAGAGGAGTAAGTCCCTATCCACTTCCACTTCAAAACTCAAGTTTGAACATGCAGCAGCACACGGCCATCCACTGATGGAAGGCGTAAGGAGCTGGCATTTCTCTTTTCATGCCTGGCTTATCAACAAGTCTCCCCAAGCACAATGGGTGTCCCACCTTACAAACAAGGGGGAAAGCGTGGATGATCTCGGCGGTTTGGATTTCTGCTGATGAGTATGCTTTTTCCTTCTCTTTGTTTAGCGTCAGGCGGAAGACGTATGCAGCAGCCTAATCCACATCTCGATGAGCCAGCCACTCTGGATTAAAGCATTACTGTGTGCTCAGCCGTGCCTCAGTGACAATGCAGCCCCACATCTCAAAGCAAAATAAGCAGATGAGAGGGATTACAGCAGATGTTATTTATGAAGGAGATATGTTTAAAAAGCACTCTCCATGAGTATAATCATTTGTATCGTTTGTATCTGGGATTATAATCATAGTATTTTTCCATTACAATTTTTTTTTTTAACAAAAAGGCACATAGCTTTCCCACTGGCTCAGTTGGAGCTGTGTATTAGGGTGTGTTAATGCTTTGAGGCCGTAGCCCATCGCATGGCACTGGCACCATGCTGTCACTGTGAAAGGAAAATGGATCCTGACTGCCACATTGGTCCTTTCAGACACTAATGTGGCACCACAGCCTGCCACTGCAGATCTAATTACATTTAACAGTTTACAGTCTTTTGGTCATGCTTGCTGCTCCAATCTGAGGTTGGCCCAGAGATTATTGGCATCTCTTAACCAGGCTGTTCTCTAGATGGACTGTATGTTCATGGCATGCCTTCTGGAATGCATGTCCTCATTGATGTATGAGTTTTAGCCAACTTCTCAGACTATCGTTGTCATGCAGGCATGCCGTTGCAATACATTCTTGTCATACATGGCATGACAACGATAGTAAGAGAAGCTGGTTGAAGATCACACAGATTTAGGGACAGGCTACAGTACAGGCCACAGTACAGGCTACAGTACAGGCTACTGTACAGGCTACAGTACAGGTCTTCAGATGCATGTCAGAAAAATTACAGTCCAGACTTAAGGCTTAGATAACTTTTCATGCATTGTGTGTAACTTTTTAGTAACATTGTTCTCCAGAGCTACATTTAAAAGGCTTTTGGTTTGATATTATGGCTAGGGAGTTTAGTTTTTCCTGGTTAAAGTTTTGTAGTAAGGAAAACTCGGAGTACTAATGGAAACTGAGTATCCGAAAGGTGTATCCTCACAGCAGACTGACATAGTGATAGTGAACCACTTTAGAGTATACCATACCAGAGCCTAAACTGAGGGCATTGTATGATTCCATAAGCAAACATCTATATACCCTCTTGCAGTCACCACAGCAAAATCCTGAAGACTTGAAATTAGCTAAATATTTTCATAACTTTAATTCAGAAGTTTCCTGAAGCATATTTTCGACTACAGAAACAAGGTCCTGAGAGCAATCTTCAAAATTGCAGCCATTTTGCAGTCCTGAAAATGTAATTGAATGCACTCTCTGCGCATTGTTTAGAGTTTCTCTTTATGCAGTCCATTGTCCTCCGAGTCATTTCCTATTCAGGAGCCGAGCTGAGCCGTCTAACAGTTGCCACACTCACACTTCCATGCACTTAGCTTACAGACTCACTCACCCTCCAAGTGTGATATTATCTGAAGAGAAGTTCAGCAATGAATGAGCAGGGCATTTTTCCTGCTATTTTATGGTTGATTTGTCTCTCGTGATTCAACCTCTCATTATTTTTTACAATCAAGAAACATGAATAGTATGTGATTGGACTGAATACTATAGTTGAGTCTCTCTCTGGAGAGCTCAGATAGACACGATAAGCTGATTAAACTTGATAGAGCTACAGTATGTGAATCTAGTGTGATTTTAATGTTCACAACTGCGCAAAATAATAAATTCTGTATTGTCACGTACACCGGATAGGTGAAATATGTTGTTTTACAGGGTCAGCCATAGTAGTATGGCGCCGCTGGAGCAAATTAGGGTTAAGTGCCTTGCTCAAGGGCAAACCTACACATTTTTCACCTTGATAGCTCGGGTTTTCAAATAAAAGAACTTTAGGTTACTGGTCCAAAGCTCTAACCGCTAAGCTACCTGCCACCTGCAATTTAGGCAAAGGTTAAGATTGTTTCAACAGAGGATTCATGGACCGAAGGAAAAAACATGTTCCGTCTCAGCCTCTGTTTTCTTAATGTTTCACACCAGCACTGCCATGTACTCTAGTGTGTTCAGTGTTAAATGACACTATTCTGTTGGCATGTGATTGAGGAAAGAGAAGGCTGATACACATTCATACTCATCATCCTAGCATAACAATTATCCTCAACAATCACTAGTCATCATCCTAGCATAACAATTATCCTCAACAATCACTACTCATCATCCTAGCATAACAATTATCCTCAACAATCACTACTCATCATCCTAGCATAACAATTATCCTCAACAATCACTAGTCATCATCCTAGCATAACAATTATCCTCAACAATCACTACTCATCATCCTAGCATAACAACTATCCTCAACAATCACTAGTCATCATCCTAGCATAACAATTATCCTCAACAATCACTAGTCATCATCCTAGCATAACAATTATCCTCAACAATCACTAGTCATCATCCTAGCAGAACAATTATCCTCAACAATCACTAGTCATCATCCTAGCATAACAATTATCCTCAACAATCACTAGTCATCATCCTAGCACAACAACTATCCTCAACAATCACTACTCATCATCCTAGCATAACAATTATCCTCAACAATCACTAGTCATCATCCTAGCATAACAATTATCCTCAACAATCACTAGTCATCATCCTAGCATAACAATTATCCTCAACAATCACTACTCATCATCCTAGCATAACAATTATCCTCAACAATCACTAGTCATCATCCTAGCATAACAATTATCCTCAACAATCACTACTCATCATCCTAGCATAACAACTATCCTCAACAATCACTAGTCATCATCCTAGCATAACAATTATCCTCAACAATCACTAGTCATCATCCTAGCATAACAATTATCCTCAACAATCACTAGTCATCATCCTAGCAGAACAATTATCCTCAACAATCACTAGTCATCATCCTAGCAGAACAATTATCCTCAACAATCACTACTCATCATCCTAGCATAACAATTATCCTCAACAATCACTACTCATCATCCTAGCATAACAATTATCCTCAACAATCACTACTCATCATCCTAGCATAACAACTATCCTCAACAATCACTAGTCATCATCCTAGCATAACAATTATCCTCAACAATCACTAGTCATCATCCTAGCATAACAATTATCCTCAACAATCACTACTCATCATCCTAGCATAACAATTATCCTCAACAATCACTAGTCATCATCCTAGCATAACAATTATTCTCAACAATCACTAGTCATCATCCTAGCATAACAATTATCCTCAACAATCACTAGTCATCATCCTAGCATAACAATTATCCTCAACAATCACTAGTCATCATCCTAGCAGAACAATTATCCTCAACAATCACTAGTCATCATCCTAGCAGAACAATTATCCTCAACAATAACTAGTCATCATCCTAGCATAACAATTATCCTCAACAATCACTAGTCATCATCCTAGCATAACAATTATCCTCAACAATCACTACTCATCATCCTAGCATAACAATTATCCTCAACAATCACTACTCATCATCCTAGCATAACAATTATCCTCAACAATCACTAGTCATCATCCTAGCATAACAATTATCCTCAACAATCACTACTCATCATCCTAGCATAACAACTATCCTCAACAATCACTAGTCATCATCCTAGCATAACAATTATCCTCAACAATCACTACTCATCATCCTAGCATAACAATTATCCTCAACAATCACTAGTCATCATCCTAGCAGAACAATTATCCTCAACAATCACTAGTCATCATCCTAGCATAACAATTATCCTCAACAATCACTAGTCATCATCCTAGCACAACAACTATCCTCAACAATCACTACTCATCATCCTAGCACAACAATTATCCTCAACAATCACTAGTCATCATCCTAGCATAACAATTATCCTCAACAATCACTAGTCATCATCCTAGCAGAACAATTATCCTCAACAATCACTACTCATCATCCTAGCATAACAATTATCCTCAACAATCACTACTCATCATCCTAGCATAACAATTATCCTCAACAATCACTACTCATCATCCTAGCATAACAACTATCCTCAACAATCACTAGTCATCATCCTAGCATAACAATTATCCTCAACAATCACTAGTCATCATCCTAGCATAACAATTATCCTCAACAATCACTAGTCATCATCCTAGCATAACAATTATACTCAACAATCACTAGTCATCATCCTAGCATAACAATTATCCTCAACAATCACTAGTCATCATCCTAGCAGAACAATTATCCTCAACAATCACTAGTCATCATCCTAGCATAACAATTATCCTCAACAATCACTAGTCATCATCCTAGCAGAACAATTATCCTCAACAATCACTAGTCATCATCCTAGCAGAACAATTATCCTCAACAATCACTAGTCATCATCCTAGCATAACAATTATCCTCAACAATCACTAGTCATCATCCTAGCAGAACAATTATCCTCAACAATCACTAGTCATCATCCTAGCATAACAATTATCCTCAACAATCACTAGTCATCATCCTAGCACAACAACTATCCTCAACAATCACTACTCATCATCCTAGCATAACAATTATCCTCAACAATCACTAGTCATCATCCTAGCATAACAATTATCCTCAACAATCACTAGTCATCATCCTAGCATAACAATTATCCTCAACAATCACTAGTCATCATCCTAGCATAACAATTATCCTCAACAATCACTAGTCATCATCCTAGCATAACAATTATCCTCAACAATCACTAGTCATCATCCTAGCATAACAATTATCCTCAACAATCACTACTCATCATCCTAGCATAACAATTATCCTCAACAATCACTAGTCATCATCCTAGCATAACAATTATCCTCAACAATCACTAGTCATCATCCTAGCATAACAATTATCCTCAACAATCACTAGTCATCATCCTAGCATAACAATTATCCTCAACAATCACTAGTCATCATCCTAGCAGAACAATTATCCTCAACAATCACTAGTCATCATCCTAGCAGAACAATTATCCTCAACAATCACTAGTCATCATCCTAGCATAACAATTATCCTCAACAATCACTAGTCATCATCCTAGCATAACAATTATCCTCAACAATCACTAGTCATCATCCTAGCATAACAATTATCCTCAACAATCACTACTCATCATCCTAGCATAACAACTATCCTCAACAATCACTAGTCATCATCCTAGCATAACAATTATCCTCAACAATCACTAGTCATCATCCTAGCATAACAATTATCCTCAACAATCACTAGTCATCATCCTAGCATAACAATTATCCTCAACAATCACTAGTCATCATCCTAGCATAACAATTATCCTCAACAATCACTACTCATCATCCTAGCATAACAACTATCCTCAACAATCACTAGTCATCATCCTAGCATAACAAGTATCCTCAACAATCACTCTATTTGCCACATTTTCAAATCCACTACGAATTCTCTGACCAAGTAGGGCACAATTAAACATTGCAGTCCAAGAGCCAGCTATATCCACAGAGGGATAGACTGTATGGATTATGAAGAAACTAGACAGATCCACAGGAATCATGGGGTGACCCAAGTCATCTGAACAAGGATGGTGAGCATCATATTTAAGACCCATTGACATTTGATAAAGGTCATTATGATTGACAACAACAACAAAAAACATTATTTCAGATTATAAACTGGATGCTGATTGGCTGACAGCTGTGGTAAATCAGACCATATACCACACGTATGAAAAAACATTTATTTTTATTTCTTTAATTACATTCATAACCAGTTTATAATAGCAATAAGGCACCTCGGAGGTTCGTTGTATATTGCCAATATGCCATGGCTAAGAGCTGGGTCCAGGCACTCCGTGTTGTGTCGTGCATAAGAACAGCCCTTAGCTGTGGTATATTGGCCATATACAACACCTCGTCGGGCCTCAATGCTTAAGTATATTCCATTCTATATTCCATTCCATTTACAGTATCTAGATAAAACGTACATTTCAGTAGATTAAGAGGCATCGTTGGTGCAGCCATGTATTTACATCATTGGTGCAGCCATGTATTTACAGACTATTGGCGCTGATCCACCTCAGTTCTCCAGGTGTGTTCTTTGTCCAGCTGTCCATTTCAACTGGACTTAGTTGTAAGTAACAGCATGCTGAGGCTGCCTGGTCAAGGCCTGTGTTGAGGGTGAGCGATTAGGCTTGTCATGTGGCACACATTACATGTCTAAATGGGGCCTATCTGTGTCAGGGCCTAATGAGGGCCATTAGTGGACTCCGCTGGCACATACGCACACACACATATGCCCACACGTACACAAACACGCCCGTGCACACACACACACACACACAAACACACACAGACACACACAGACACACAAACACACACAGGCACACACACACAAGCACACACACACACAAGACTACACTACAGTGATGGAGCGATCATGCAGTACATTGTAACTCAGGCTTATTTGCTCCACTGAAACACTACTCTTGAGATGACTGAAAGTCAGGCCTGTTGGTTCTACTGAAACACTACTCTTGAGATGTCTGAAAGTCAGGCCTGTTTGTTCTACTGAAACACTACTCTTGAGATGTCTGAAAGTCAGGCCTGTTTGTTCTACTGAAACACTACTCTTGAGATGTCTGAAAGTCAGGCCTGTTTATTCTACTGAAACACTACTCTTGAGATGTCTGAAAGTCAGGCCTGTTTGTTCTACTGAAACACTACTCTTGAGATGACTGAAAGTCAGGCCTGTTTGTTCTACTGAAACACTACTCTTGAGATGACTGAAGTCAGGCCTGTTTGTTCTACTGAAACACTACTCTTGAGATGACTGAAAGTCAGGCCTGTTTGTTCTACTGAAACACTACTCTTGAGATGACTGAAAGTCAGGCCTGTTTGTTCTACTGAAACACTATTCTTGAGATGACTGAAAGTCAGGCCTGTTTGTTCTACTGAAACACTACTCTTGAGATGACTGAAAGTCAGGCCTATTCGCTCCACTGAATGCTTTTTCGAGTTAATGGATTATCAGAAATGATGTTCAATAGGTGAAAAGGGAAATAAAGAGAGGAAGAAAATGGACATGGGACAAGTTGTGAGGATCACTAAAGGATTTCCCAGGGAATAGTCATAGTAAAGGAAAGAGAGAAGACCACACAGAGATGCAGAGAGGGACCCTCGGGGCCCAACAGAACAGATACAGTATAATGGTGATGTTCCATCGACTGTCAGTCATGACAGACAAGGCCAACACTTCCCCCTTGCAGAGACCGGAGAGGATTTGATGTGGTATGAGACTTCTCCTCCCGTTGTTTACATTGCAGATTTACTCTCTCAATTTAATACAATTTCAATTTAAGGGGCTTTATTGGCATTGGAAACATATGTTCACAATTCCAAAGAAAGTGAAATAGATAATGAACAGAAGTGAAATGTACAGTAAACATTACACTCAAAGGTTTGAAAAGAATTAAGACATTTCAAATGTCATATTATTTCTATATACAGTGTTCTAATGACGTGCAAATGGTTAAAGTACAAAAGGGAAAATAAATAAACATAATTAAAGGTTGTATTTACAATAGTGTTCACTGGTTGCCCTTTACTTGTGGAAACAGGTCACAATCTTGCTGCTGTGATTGCACACTGTGGTATTTCACCCAATAGATATGGGATTTTATCAAAATTGGATTTGTTTTCAAATTCTTTGTGGGTCTGTGTAATCTGAGGGAAATATGTGTCTCTAATATGGTCATATCTTTGGCAGGAGGTTAGGAAATGCAGCTCAGTTTCCACCTAATTTTGTGGGCAGTGTGCACATAGCCTGTCTTCTCTTGAGATCCAGGTCTGCCTACGGCGGCCATTCTCAATAGCAAGGCTATGCTCACTGAGTCTGTACGTAGTCAAAGATTTACTTAATTTTGGGTCAGTCACAGTGGTCAGGTATTCTGCTACTGTGTACTCGCTGTTTAGGGCCAAATAGCATTCTAGTTTGCTCTGTTTTCTTGTAAATTCTTTCCAATGTGTCATGTAACTATCTTTTTGTTTTCTCAAGATTTGGTTGGGTCTAATTGTGTTGCTGTCCTGAGGCTCTGTAGGGTCTGTTTGTGTTTGTGAACAGAGCCCAAGTTCTTCTCCAGGTTCATCTCTCTGTAGGTGATGGCTTTGTTATGGAAGGTTTGGGAATCACTTCCTTTTAGGTGGTTGTAGAATTTAACAGCTGTTTTCCGGATTTTGATCATTAGCGGGTATCGGCCTAATTCTGCTCTGCATGCATTATTTGGTGTTTTATGATGTACACAGAGGATATTTTTGCAGAATTCTGAATGCAGAGTCTCAATTTGGTGTTTGGCCTATTTGTGAATTCTTGGTTGGTGAGCAGACCCCAGACCTCACAACCATAAAGGGCAATGGGTTCTACAACTATTCAAGTATTTTTAGCCAGATCCTAATTGGTTTGTCAAATTTTATGTTCCGTTGTATGGCAGAGAAGGCCCTTCTTGCATTTTCTCTCAGATCGTTCACAGCTTTGTTGAAGTTACCTGTTGCACTGATGTTTAGGCCGAGGGGTATGTATTGTTTTTTTGTGTGCTCTAGAGTAAGGTTGTCTAGATGGAATTTGTATTCGTGGTCCTGGCAACTAGACCTTTTTTGGAACACCATTATTTTGTCTTACTGAGATTTACAGTCAGAGCCCATGTCTGAAGGAATCTGTGCAGAAGATCTAGATTCTGCTGTAGACTCTCCTTAGTTGTGGACAGAAGCACCAGATCGTAAACAGTAGACATTTGACTTCAGATTCTGGTAGGGTGAGGCCGGGTGTTGCAGTCTGTTTAAGTGCCCTCGTCAATTCGTTGATATAAACTCAACAAAAAAAGAAACATCCATTTTTCAGTACCCTGTCTTTCAAAGATAATTTGTAAAAATCCAAATAACTTCACAGATCTTCATTGTAAAGGTTTTAAACACTGTTTCCCATGCTTGTTCAATGAACCATAGACAATTAATGAACATGCACCTGTGGAATGGTCGTTAAGACACTAACAGCCTACAGACGGTAGGCAATTAAGGTCACAGTTATGAAAACAATAAAGAGGCCTTTCTACTGACTCATCTGCATGAACATGCCTTAGGCATGCTGCAAGGAGCCATGAGGACTGCAGATGTGGCCAGGGAAATAAATTGCAATGTCCGTACTGTGAGATGCCTAAAACAGCGCTACAGGTAGACAGGACGGACAGCTGATCGTCCTCATAGTGGCAGACCACGTGTAAAAACACCTGCACAGGATCGGTACATCATAACATCACACCTGCAGGACAGGTACATGATGGCAACAACAACTGCCAGAGTTACACCAGGAATGCACAATCCCTCCCTCAGTGCTCAAACTGTCCGCAATAGGCTGAGAGAGGCTGGACTGAGGGCAAACCCACCGTCGTTGGACCAGACAGGACTGGCAAAAAGTGCTCTTCATTGACGCGTCGCGGTTCTGTCTCTCCAGGGGTGATGGTCGGATTCACGTTCATCTTCGAAGGAATGAGCGTTACACCGAGGCCTGTACTCTGGAGCGGGATCGATTTGGAGGTGGAGGGTCCGTTATGGTCTGGGGCAGTGTGTCACAGCATCATCGGACTGAGCTTGTTGTCAATGCAGGCAATCTCAACACTGTGCATTACAAGGAAGACATCGTCCTTCCTCATGTGGTACCCTTCCTGCAGGCTCATCCTGACATGACCCTCCAGCATGACAATGCCACCAGCCACACTGCTCGCTCTGTGTGTGATTTCCTGCAAGACAGGAATGTCAGTGTTCTGCCATCGCCAGCGAAGAGCCCGGATCTCAATCCCATTGAGCACATCTGGGACTTGTTGTATTGGAGGGTGAGGGCTAGGGCCATTCCCCCCAGAAATGTCCGGGAACTTGCAGGTGCCTTGGTGGAAGAGTGGGGTAAAATTTCATAGAAAGAACTGGCAAATCTGGTGCAGTCCACGAGGAGGAGATGCACTGCAGTACTTAATGCAGCTGGTGGCCACACCAGATACTGACTGTTACTTTTGATTTTGACCCCCCCTTTGTTCAGGGACACATTATTCAATTTCTGTTAGTCACGTCTGTGGAACTTGTTCAGTTTATGTCTCAGTTGTTGAATCTTATGTTCATACAAATATTTACACATGTTAAAGTTAGCTGAAAATCAACGCAGTTGACAGTGAGAGGATGTTTCTTTTTTTGCTGAGTTTATATGTTGAAGAGGGTGGGACTTAAGCTGCATCCCTATCTCCCCCCTGGCCCTGTGGAAAGAAGTTTTTTTTGCACATTTTAACTGCACACTTGTTGTTTGTGTACAAGGATTTTATAATGTTGTATGTTTCTCCTCCAACACCATTTTCCATCAATTTGTATAGCAGACCCTCATGGCCAATTGAGTCAAAAGCTTTTTTTAAATCAACAAAGCATGAGAAGCATGAGAATACTTTTTTGATTTGCTTGTTTGTCAATTAGGGTGTGCAGGGTGAATATGTGGTCTGTCGTACAGTAATTTGGTAAAAAGCCAATTTGACATTTTCTCAGGACATTGTTTTTGCTGAGGAAATGTCTGAATCTGCTGTTTAATGATAATGCAGAGGATTTTCCTAAGGTTGTTGTTGAAGAATATCCCGCTGTAGTTATTGGGGTCAAATTTGTCTCCACTTTTGTGGATTGGGGAAGATGACAGATGTTAAAGAGTTTAAGTATAGCCAATTGGAATTTGTGGTCTGTATATTTATCATTTCATTTAGGATACCATCAACCCCACAGGCCTTTTTGGTTTGGAGGGTTTGAATTGTGTCCTGTAGTTCATTCAATGTAATTGGAAAATCCAGTGGGTTCTGGTAGTCTTTAAAACTTCTTCTTAATAGGGGGCGCTGTTTTCACTTTGGGAAAAAATCGTGCCCAAATTAAACGGCCTCGTACTCTGTTCTAGATCATACGATATGCATATTATTATTACTATTGGATAGAAAACACTCTGAAGTTTCTAAAACTGTTTGAATTATATCTGTGAGTAAAACAGAACTCATTTGGCAGCAAACTTCCAAACAGGAAGTGAAAATTCTGAAAATGGGTGTCTGTGTAAGGCCTTGCTTATTCAATTGCCTTATATTTATGGATCTGTATGCACTTCATACGCCTTCCACTAGATGTCAACAGGCAGTAGAATGTTGAATGGGGTGTCTAGCTTGATGTGAGACCGAATGAGAGCTTTTGGAGTGACAGGTCTGCCATATTGGCAATATTTTGCTGCGCACCAGAGAGCACCATATTATTTTCTGAAATGCGTTAGGTAGACACAACGAAATGCTCCGTCTTGGACGTTATTCGATACATATGAGAAAAACATCATAAAGATGGATTTTCAACTGAGTTTGACCAGTTTATTCGACATTTATTATGACTTTTGGAATTTTTCGTTCCATGCCCCAAGAGTTCATGGACATGTGCGCTCCACCATGCTAGCCAAAGTTGCTAATTCGACAGAAGAAATGGACATTCTAAAACAAAACAACGATTTATTGTGGAACTAGGACTCCTTGCACTGCATTCTGATGGAAGATCATCAAAGGTAAGAGAATATTTATGATGTTATTTCGTATTTTTGTGGAATATGTTGGCTCCAACATGGCGGAGAATGGCTGGGCGCTGTCTCAGATTATTGCATGTGGTACTTTGTACTAAAGTTATTTTTTTAAATCTAACACAGCGGTTGTATTAAGAACCAGTGCATCGTTCATTTGCTGTACAACATGTATTTTTTAGCAAAGTTTATGATGAGTTTTTTGGTTAGATTACGTGACTGTCCAAAATTTCTCCGGACAATTTGGTGCATTTTGGCGCCATATTCACAATGTAAAACCAGGATTTGTAGCTATAAATATGCACATTTTCGAACAAAACATAAATGTATTGTATAACATGATGTTATAAGACTGTCATCTGATGAAGTTGTTCAAAGGTTAGTGATTCATTTTATCTCTATTCGTGGGTTTTGTGAAAGCTATGTTTGCGGTGAAAAAATGGCGATGTGTGTTTGGCTATTGTGGTGAGCTAACGTAAATATATATTGTGTTTTCGCTGTAAAGCATTTAAAAAATCGGAAATGGCTGGATTCACAAGATGTTTATCTTTCATTTGCTGTATTGGACTTGTGATTTCATGAAATTATATTATATGATATCCCTGTGGCGCTAGGCTAGGCTATGCTAGTCAGCTTTTTGATGAAGATGATCCCAGATCCGGGAGGGGGGGTCGGTAGAGGTTTAATAGTTGATTCTAAGATTTGTATTTGATCATGTATATGTTTTTGCTGTTTGTTCTTTGTTACAGAGCCAAAAATATTTTAGAAGTGGTTTATCCATACATCTTCATTTTGGATAGATAACTATTCGTGTTGTTGTTTGTTTAGAGTTTCCCCGAAGTGGTTAGATTCTATGGATTCTTGACAGATTTCGGACTTCTTTTTCTGTGTATTTCTGTATTGTTTAAATGATTCACCATAGTGAAGGCGTAGGCTCAGGTTTTCTGAGGGTTTTGGTTGGATAGGTTTAAAAATATATATATAATAATAATTTTGCATTCTTCATCAAACCATTTGTCATTGTTGTTAATTTTCTTAGCTTGTCTGCTTGAAAGTTTTAGATTTGCTAGGGAAGCTGAGAGGTCAAATATACTGTTTAGGTTTTCTACTGCCGAGTTTACACTTTCAATATTACTGTAAAACCTTTTGTCCAGGAAATTGTCTAGAAGGGATTGAATTTGTTTTTGCCTAATTCTTTTTTGGTAGATTTCCACACCCTTTTCCTTCCATCTATAGCATTTCTTAATATTATTACGTTCCTTTGGCTTTGATCACTCATGATTGAGCACAGCTCTGTTCAAGAAGAGTGTGGTTTGCTGTGATCTGATTGGGGTGTCAGTGGACTGACTGTGAACACTCTAAGAGACTCTGGGTTGAGGTCAGTGATAAAGTAGTCTACAGTACAACTGCCAAGAGATGAGCTATAGGTGTACCTACTGTAGGAGTCCCCTCGAAGCCTTCCATTGACTATGTACATACCCAGCGCCAGACAGAGCTGCACGAGCTGTGACCCGTAATTGTTGTCGCAGTTGTGTCTAGGGGGAGGGAATACTGTCACCTCCAGGTATGTGTTTGTCCCCCTGTGTGCTGAGGGTTCCAGTTCTTCTCCAGTTCTTGTCCAGTTCTGGCATTTAGGTCTCCACAGACTAGTACATGTCCTTGAGCCCGGAAAGTGTTGATCTCCCTCTCTAGGATGGAGAAGCTGTCAAAGTTAAAGTATGGGGATTCTATTGGGGAGATATAGGTAGCACACAAGGATATTTTCCTCTGTTGAGATAATTCCCATATTAATGTCTAGCCAGATGTAAAATGTTCCTGTTTTGATTAATTTAATAGAGTTGGTTAGGCCTGCTCTTTACCAAATTAGCATACCCCCTGAGTCTCTTACCTGTTTCACACCTGGTAGTTTGGTGGATGGGACTACCAGCTATCTGTAACCTAGAGGGCAACCAGTGGGTCCGTCTCCTTTATACCATGTTGCTTGTAGGATGACAATGCCTGTATTTCCAATGTCTTTGATGAAGTCTGGGTTTCTACTCTTTAGGCCAAAGGCAGATGACCTCAGACCTTGTATATTCCAGGATCAGACAGTAAAAGCTTTGTGTTCCATAGTGTCTAGTGTTGTTTTTGTGTGGTTTAGGCCGGGACCATCACAGTAGGTGTGAGCTGAGCATATTGAGCATCTGATACAGTACATACCTCTAAGGTCACAGGATGGGGCTTGAGCAGATGTAATAGTGGGGGTTGGGCCTGTTGCTCTGCTCACGGCTTGGGCATTATGTCCTGCTGTTATGTTGACGTCCTCTCTCTCTCTACTACTACGTTTCAATAAATTAACCTTTGCTATCTTCTCTAGTACTCTCAAGCTGGGCTATCATACCCAGGACCATACTCATGAAAGAAGTGGACCCCAGTTAATGTCCTCAGTTCACCTATTAGAATCACAATGTTGTTGTACTCATGATACAGTATTTAATGTAACTTGTCCTGTAATTTAGAAACAATATGAGGTAGGAACTAGTTCAGATTACATTTTTTTTAAACTGACATTCACATTCCTGTTTCCCCATTTGTAATTATAAGCCAGCAATATATGTACTGTATGTTTAGTGTACGGTCATTGGCTGACTTCGATACTGTATGTAAGGCCTTGTTTTTTATGCGCCTTAACTGACATGAAGTCTTGTTCTTCAAGTTCATGTAAAAAAAGAGAAAATCTGACGGTTTTATGGCATGCAAAAAAAAAATTACAATTTCAATTGGCAGAGTCTGAGTCACACAACAATGAAGAATTGGCACTTCCCTGAGAAGAGGGGAAAAGAAGCACGCTGAGAGGGAAAACCCACAGTGCTTTGCCTTTGTTCCATAGTCACAACTGCAGTGTCTGTGGAGACTGACAGTCGAAAGGCCCACTGCATTCTGTCTGCAGTAGAGGTAAAAGACAAAAAGAAAACACTGTTTCTCAGACGTGATAGCAGCAGACTCAGAACACTGATGGTAAGCTTCATTCAATCGCAGCTCATTGAAGTTTCATGTCAGTCTTTGGAGCATCAAAGAAAGAAGTGGGCACGAGATGGAAGAAAGTGCTGGGGGAGGTTGGGACCAGGGGCTAGAGTGAGGTTGGAAAATGTTTGATACCTTTGCTTTGTATGTTGAGGCATTGACGGCAACTGAGCGAGCCAAAATTAAACATTTGAGAAGTGGATGTTTTAGAATAGCTAAAAAAAAGTATCAGGGGATACATTGGGAAGGGTAAAGCACAAAGGTTAATGATTTATAGAAATATGCCCTCTGTCTTAGAACTGAGTGGCTGACATCAACACTATTGGATTTTGTATAATTGAAAAATACTTTCCACTAACTACTCAAATCAAATCAAATTGTATTTGTCACATACACATGGTTAGCAGATGTTAATGCGAGTGTAGCGAAATGCTTGTGCTTCTAGTTCCGGAAAAGCAGTAATAACCAACGAGTAATCTAACCTAACAATTTCACAACAACTACCTTACACACACAAGTGTAAAGGGATGAAGAATATGTACATAAAAATATATGAATGAGTGATGGTACAGAACGGCATAGGCAAGATGCAGTAGATGGTATAGAGTACAGTATATACATATGAAATGAGTGATGTAGGGTATGTAAGCATTATATTAAGTGGCATTGTTTAAAGTGGCTAGTGATACATTTTCTACATCAATTTTTCCATTATTAACGTGGCTGGAGTTGAGTCAGTATGTTGGCAGCAGCCACTCAATGTTAGTGGTGGCTGTTTAACAGTCTGATGGCCTTGAGATAGAAGCTGTTTTTCAGTCTCTCGGTCCCTGCTTTGATGCACCTGTACTGACCTCGCCTTCTGGATGATAGCGGGGTGAACAGGCAGTGGCTCGGGTGGTTGTTGTCCTTGATGATCTTTATGGACTTCCTGTGACATCGGGTGGTGTAGGTGTCCTGGAGGGCAGGGAGTTTGCCCCCTGTGATGTGTTGTGCAGACCTCACTACCCTCTGGAGAGCCTTACGGTTGTGGGTGGAGCAATTGCCGTACCAGGCGGTGATACAGCCCGACACGATGCTCTCGATTGTGCATCTGTAAAAGTTTGTGAGTGCTTTTGGTGACAAGCCGAATTTCTTCAGCCTCCTGAGGTTGAAGAGGCACTGCTGCGCCTTCTTCACCACTCTGTCTGTGTGGGTGGACCAATTCAGTTTGTCCGTGATGTGTACGCCGAGGAACTTAAAACTTACTACCCTCTCCATTACTGTCCCGTCGATGTGAATAGGGGGGTACTCCCTCTGCTGTTTCCTGAAGTCCACGATCATCTCATTTGTTTTGTTGACGTTGAATGTAAGGTTATTTTTCCCAACAGCACACTCTGAGGGCCCTCACCTCCTCCCTGTAGGCCGTATCGTCGTTGTTGGTAATCAAGCCTACCACTGTAGTGTCGTCTGCAAACTTGATGATTGAGTTGGAGGCGTGCATGGCCACGCAGTCGTGGGTGAACAGGGAGTACAGGAGAGGGCTCAGAACGCACCCTTATGGGGCCCCAGTGTTGAGGATCAGCGGGGTGGAGATGTTGTTACCTACCCTCACCACCTGGGGGCGGCCCGTCAGGAAGTCCAGTACCCAGTTGCACAGGGCAGGGTCGAGACCCAGGATCTCGAGATTGATGATGAGTTTGGACGGTACTATGGTGTTAAATGCTGAGCTGTAGTCGATGAACAGCATTCTCACATAGGTATTCCTCTTGTCCAGATGGGTTAGGGCTGTGTACAGTGTGATTGCGATTGTGTCGTCTGTGGACCTATTCGGGAGGTAAGCAAATTGGAGTGGGTCTAGGGTGTCAGGTAGGGTGGAGGTGATATGGTCCTTGACTAGTCTCTCAAAGCACTTCATGATGACGGAAGTGAGTGCTACGGGGCGGTAGTCGTTTAGCTCAGTTAACTTAGCTTTCTTGGGAACAGGAACAATGATGGCCCTTTTGAAGCATGTGGGAACAGCAGACTGGGATAAGGATTGATTGAATATGTCCATAAACACACCAGCCAGCTGGTCTGCGCATGCTCTCAGGACACGGCTGGGGATGCCGTCTGGGCCTGCAGCCTTGCAAGGGTTAACACGTTTAAATGTTTTACTCACGTCAGCTGCAGTGAAGGAGAGTCCACAGGTTTTGGTAGCGGGCCGTGTCAGTGGCACTGTATTGTCCTCAAAGCGAGCAAAGAAGTTGTTTAGTCTGTCTGGGAGCAAGACATCCTGGTCCGCGACTGGGCTGGTTTTCTTTTTGTAATCCGTGATCCACTGTAGACCCTGCCACATACCTCTTGTGTCTGAGCCATTGAATTACGACTCTACTTTGTTTCTATACTGACGCTTAGCTTGTTTGATTGCCTTGCGGAGGGAATAGCTACACTGTTTGTATTCGGTCATGTTTCCGGTCACCTTGCCCTGGTTAAAAGCAGTGGTTCGCGCTTTCAGTTTCACCAGAATGCTGCCATCAATCAGCGGTTTCTGGTTTGGGAATGTTACAAATATCTATGCCAGGTCTTTACCACTGTCATACTGCTTGTGGTTTCTATAAGAAGAAGCAGATCAAGACATCAAAGAACCTACTTAGTACATACTTTTTGAAATGACAGAAGGATAAGCGTCCTCACACTTGAACAAAGAGGGGTTCTCTCTGCTACTGTGAGAGTAGAGATGTAGCGATAGTCCACAGAGGCAGTCCACCAATCTTCCTAGATGAGATTGGTGATGATTGTCAGCCTGCCACAGATATGGCCACCGGCTGTTGACGTTTGACCTTTTTTGTCATTTGCACATTATTCTGGATGCTTTAAACATAATAGTGTATAAGAGGACTGACACATTAGACCCTCTGCGGTTAAAACTGAGACTGGGGTTGTAATTAAATCTCAACGGAGACCTTGAACTCAACGACAACAACAACAAACAGCACTGGCTGTGGCCTCTGGAATAATTCATTACAAGTGAAACAAAAAAGCATTTTAAACTGCTCTGACCAATCTGTCATGATTTTTGTTTGCAGGCGGAAAAAAATGAAATGTATCCTTTGTGTGTTTTTTTGGTGAGTACTTTATGTATCTGGTGAGAAGGAGATAAATATTATATTTGATAAATGACCCTCCAGTCTGCTATTCCCATAGCCCCAGTGGGTTGGGTGTCCATGTTAAACATACTGATGTGTGCTGCTGATGATGCAACAGGAGGAAGTTGAGTGTAACCCAGAAGCAGCCCACTTGTGCAGCACAGTGTCTACATACAGACCGGGGTACCTGCTACAACTGATCTTGTTGTTAGTGTAGTTGGTGTAGTTTCCTTGGTGTCTTCAAATAAGCCAGGAAAAACACATGCAGTTGTTGGTTTCATATCTCCTCCTTAGGAGATACATGTTTCTCACACACACCATTGCATCTTTTGTAATAAATGGAATCAATAATAGTGTTTTCTTGGATGTTTTGCCAAACATTGATCCCAAAACAATTCCCAGGAGTATGTATTTCAATGGACTGCCCCCCTTCAAGGAGTTTTCTAGATTTTCCAGCGAGCAGCATTGTTCTCTCTCCATTTAATCCATTTGAAATTAATCTCTGTAATACCCCAAAATATATTTCCTTTATTTCGTCAAGAGGCCCTCTCTTGACAATGTGTTATTCTGAATGTTTTTTAGTCGCCTCTCCTCTCAGTTTAGAGATGTCTTCAATCGTGTGTAAATATTTCACATCGTGTAATTAATCCCATTTTATGAAATAATCATAGAAAAACATCACAAATCTGATAGAAATGGCGAGGTGGTGTGTGCTTGGGTGATGGGTACCCTGTGTGCGTGTGTGTGTGTGTGTGTGTGTGTGTGTGTGTGTGTGTGTGTGTGTGTGTGTGTGTGTGTGTGTGTGTGTGTGTGTGTGTGTGTGTGTGTGTGTGTGTGTGTGTGTGTGTGTGTGTGTGTGTGTGTGTGTGTGTGCGCGTGTGTGCGCGTGTGGGTGTGTGCGCGTGTGGGCGTGTGGGCGTGTGCGCGTGTGTGTGTGTGTGCGCGTGTGGGCGTGTGCGTGTGCGTGTGCGTGTGTGTGTGTGTGCGCAAAGTAAGTGGCTGACCTGTGAAGTTGAGCATACGGATGTGTTTGAGCAGTAGAGTGCCATTGATGGGATCCATCCTGGAGCAAAGGCCCACCTTCCCCGGACAGAGTTCCCTGTGCATGTTGTGCAGCGCATGGGCCATGGAATACACTGCATCGATAACAAACTGCACCTTCCCCTCTTGCTCGTAGTTGGAGTCCCTTCCTATCCGCTCCTGATCTGTAGAGCAGAGCGACAACCAAGTTAGGTATCTGAGAAATGCAATGCGTTATATCACTGGTCACCAACCCCAGTATCACCTTATGCTTAATAGAAAGGTGATCCCAAGCATATGAGCAGTATTACATGTGATAGTATAGGAAATAATACAGAAATACAATAACAGGTAGGCCTACACGTCTTGAATATTATGACGAATAACATTTTATGTTAAAATTGAGTTCCTATTGTGTTGATCCGAACAGTGGGTGATTATTACACGCAGGTAGTGACCACATGAGTAGCTTCCATACAGTGATGGTTGTTGGACTTGCAAATTAAGGAAGAAAATAACTTATTTTTGCTGGTACTCAATTTCTCCATTGTTAGCTTTGTCAAGCACACACTACCATGAATGCTGCGAGGCAATCATTAGACCCAGATTGAATTGGATCTTCTAAATATGTATTTGAAATGCTCGTCAATCTGGTACTACATGATTACTGATTGGTATTCCATCTGCTGTGGTGGCTTATCAAAAAGATGAGTCCACTTTAAAGGGCAAAGTGGGTCCTTTGTTGTGGAAAAAAAAGGCCTTACACTTATCTACTTAAACACTGTCATTGGTTTTGTGAGCTGTATGACCTATTGTTACTCCAGTGTGAAGATGGCTGATGAGAAGGACAGAAAGAGACAGAAAGACACCAACCTGGTCTCAGAGCAAAACATATTATATTTTACAAAATTCCATGCCACTCCATTTAGTATGACATGTTACTTTATGTTAAGTTACATTACATTGGCCTACCAATGTGATAGCGGTCATACAATATAAGAAAAATGGAAGGACGTATAGTTTCCTCGGTCTTTATCGCATTTGAACCATTTAGTATGATATATCACGTTCAACTGCTTTAGTAGGATATGCTACGTTAGGTTAGGGATTAACGTTAGAAGTTAGGTTAAAGGGTTATGGTTAGGGGAAGGGTTAGCTAAGCAACCCTAGTAGTAGTAGCCAGGAGTTAGCTAAGTAGTTGCAAAGTAGATAAAAAGTAGTAAGTAGTGGCAAATTTGCTAATTAGCTAAAATGCTTAAGTTGTACGTGATGAGATTCGAACACGCAACCTTTGGGTCGCTAGACATTCACATTACATTTTGCCTTAAGTAACCTACTGTCCATACCAAACGTAACATATGATACTAATTTGAAAGTCCCCGATTTACATTTACTATGTTCCTTCTAGTCAATGTAATGTAACCTAATATAAAGTAACATACCATACTAAATGGAGTGGCACGGATTTGAGTCAAACATAATATGTTTTGCTCTGAGAACAGGCTGAAGAGATATACAGGCAGAAAAGGACAGGAGGTAATGTTTGGAAAATACTCTATACCAATGGCTGTGTCCCAAATGGCACCCTATTACCTATAAAGTGTACTAGATAGGAATTAGGGTGCTATTTGGGACAACCTGTGCCTATTTAATTACAACCAACTGGATTCTATGTACTGAGACTGTATGCTTTAAAAAATAGTGATTCCTCTGAGGAGAAGACCTTACACTCCACATATGTGAATTGATTGGCTCCTCTGCAGTGGTCTAGCGAAACATTTACCTTCCAGCTAATTGGGAGAAGTATCAGGAAGGAGGGGCCAGTCAGTCAGTGCATCAAGGCCTAGACGCTAGGCTAACGGAAGGGTCATGTATTTTTCTCTATGCCTCCTGGCCCTTTGCCACGCCTTCCATTAAAAGGTCCTACTGTTTTTAAGTGGTTCAAATAGAACTGGCTTACTCAACTTTGCTGACTTACTTAACACTAAGTTCCTAACATTTCAGATTGACAAAGTACTAGCAGTATGACTGTGGACCCTGGCATCGTGAAAGCATACAGTCTCAGTACATAGAATCCAGTTGGTTGTAATTAAATAGGCACAGGTTGTCCCAAATAGCACCCTAATTCATATATAGTATAATATGTTCCATAAGCAACCTCTAAGGAATGTCACATATGTGATGCATAAATATGTCATATACAGTATCTCACTTAGAATTACATCTCATAAGTGATGTATACGTAATATGTTACATAAGCAACAATTAATCACTTATGAGATGTAATTATAAGTAGGTTGCCTAGGAAGCAACCATTGCTTGTGGCTGTTTTTCTACAATACCATGTTGTGTTAGTTTGCTTTGGGGGAGAATTATTTTTGCTACAGAACAAGATTGACGGTCTTGTGTGCAAGCATAAATCTACTAGGGAAATTAGTCTCAGTATAGGTGGGTGTGTTTGGACAATAATGTAGTTTTGATGCATGATGCATGATGATCAAACCTCATGTACACTGAAATATATTGTATTTTCACCCATTGCAAACCTAATAGCTATGGATGTAAAGCATTCCAGCAGGAGAATACTGTAAAACCTTTTCTTTATTAATTTCACATATAATCAAATCTAAAAATCTTGTATTGGCCACACCCACAGTTTACAGCAGATATAAAAGGTGCAGCAAAATGCTTGTGTGCTAATGTCACGATCGTCGTTACGTGAAAGAGAGGAGGACCAAGGCGCAGCGTGAAATGAACACATATTTAATTAATCAACGAAGACGAAGAACACTTACAAACTAAACAAAACAACACACCGACGAACGTGAAGCTATATAATGACAAGTGCAGACACAGGCAACTTACACATAGACATAGACAATCACCCACAAACTACCTAATGACTATGGTTGCCTAAATATGGCTCCCAATCAGAGACAACGATAGACAGCTGTCTCTGATTGAGAACCAATCTAGGCAACCATAGACATACATACACCTAGACTTAACATTGCCCCATAAACATACAAAAAACCCTAGACAATACAAAACACATACATCCCCCATGTCACACCCTGACCTAACTAAAATAATAAAGAAAACAAAGATAACTAAGGCCAGGGCTTGACAGCTAACTAAACTGAACTATTGTAGTACAATAATCAATAAGACTCAGATAAAAATAACAAGTAATAGAAGAGGTAGTATGCCTAGTAAAAGAAGAGGTACTATGCCTAGTAATAGAATAGGTACTATGCCTAGTAATAGAATAGGTACTATGCCTAGTAATAGAAGAGGTAGTATGCCTAGTAATATAAGAGGTACTATGCCTAGTAATAGAATAGGTATTATGCCTAGTAATTGAAGATGTACTATGCCTAGTAATAGAATAGCTACTATGCCTAGTAATAGAAGAGGTAGTATGCCTAGTAATAGAAGAGGTACTATGCCTAGTAATATAATAGGTCATATGCCTAGTAATAGAATAGGTAGTATGCATAGTAATATAATAGGTACTATGCATAGTAATATAATATGTACTATGCCTAGTAATAGAATAGGTACTATGCATAGTAATATAATAGGTACTATACCTAGTAATAGAATAGGTAGTATGCATAGTAATATAATAGGTACTATGCCTAGTAATAGAATAGGTAGTATGCATAGTAATATAATAGGTACTATGCATAGTAATATAATAGGTACTATGCCTAGTAATAGAATAGGTACTATGCATAGTAATATAATAGATAGTATGCATAGTAATAGCATGATATGTACACTGTAGGATATACAGTATAGATAAGGAATGTGCTATGTCAAGTATGTCTGTATTCAAACCTATTTATTTGATATTTAGGTATTTTTTGCTATAGTTGCAGCTCTCTGGTAATTTGTTTCATGGAAAGAATTGATTCTTGATTTTCTCTGCAGAAACCGTGTTGCATCACTCTTCTTCATTCCTCTTGCAACGCTGTACTGATATTGGTGCCAGACAAATTTCTGATCTTAGCAGAACCACTTCAACTTAAAAGCTTGCTAGCCCCAAATCGATATCTCTCTTTCAGTCATCTTTCATCTGCCATATATCAGTTTGCCACAGCAAAAAACTAAAGCTTATGCATCTATGAAATAAATAAAGAACCAGGTTACGGCTGTGATAATTGTGGTAAACTGTGGTAATTGAGCGCCATGCACCCAAATTGGACAGACAAATCGCAAGCTTAGGACTATAAGGTTCTATCTGCAAAAACTGTTGTGGCTGGCTTCTGGGTTAAGTGGGCATTGTGTCAAGAAGCAGTGCGGCTTGGTTGGGTTGTGTTTCGCAGGACGCATGGCTCTCAACCTTCGCCTCTCCCGAGTCCGTACAGGAGTTGCAGCGATGAGACAAGATTGTAACTACCACGAAATTGGGGTGAAAAAGGGGTAAAAGTAAAAAGAAAAAAGGATGATTCTGAGATAATTGGCTTTGAAGTTCTGAACCCTCATTGGTTTGAATGGTTTTAGCAATTATTTTGAACGTAACATGAATTGGTGTAGAATATAGGTAGAATATAGGTAGAGAACATTGAACAGAACAATGCTATGTCAATAACTACATTTTGACAAATATCCAGATAGAACCTTTTAGCCCCAAGTTCTCTAAATATTGCCACAGGTTGGCTGATGCGGTCGGGCTGTGGGGCAGCCCAGGAGCGAGAGAGGGAGTGATACAGTATATTTCTCTCAGGCTGAGGCATGGTGGCCCACACACACACACACACTTGGTATTGCCTCTCTTTCCTAGCAAAGCCTCTCATCTCATTGCAGAGTCGGAGCACACCCACGCACTCCCAAGGCTGGCTCGCTGCCTTTAGAGAAATCCATTCAGACTAGGAGTAGCAGCACAGCAAGGTCGTGTCCCTCTACCAGGGTGCCACAGAAAGGAGTTAGTGATTCTGGGTCGGCTCTGACCCTGTTAACCTCTGCATGCTCGGGTTTGGCACCAGGCCACATCTCCCTTCACCGTCTATAAAAACTTGAACTTCATCCATAGTCAATCTTCATCCATTTTTTCACATGAGAACATCTCCCCCTATGTGTGCCTTGGGAAAATGTAGGATGTTTCGGTTGATGAACACTCCTAAATCATCTGTCCTGACGTTGCCAACTAAAAACCTCCAAGCTGGAACACATGGATAGAAAAACAGGACATTGTAAACATTTTACAAACTGTTCATTAGAGACACGTGAGACCATTCTGGATCTCATATGACATAAGTTTGGTGAATTAAAACCATTACTTATTATGGTAATATCACATGGTTATGGAGAAGGATTCAGCCATTGTGTCTGTGTTGCTATGCTGCTTGCTGTGTGTTGCTATGCTGCATGCTGTTCTCCCCTGTATTAATTAGACAGAGGCATCAAACCCCAGGAAAGGGAGCTGGGACCCGTTCTACCTTTCTGCTCCTCTCCACATTAATCAATATCAGCTGTGTATTTCACTCATTCACAGATAAAAGACTAGTCTACCAGTCACTCACTCACACACTCGCTCTCTCTTTGATCACTGTGAGCACACAGAGCCCTCCCAGGACATTGATTATTCTTCACTCATACCCCATGTGGTCTGCTTAGCACCTTGAAGACAGGTGCAAAGCCTTCACCAGCACCACCAGAGGCACCTAGAGAATTCCTGAAACGTTGCACGTTGAGAGTGGATTGCAAAGCCAAAGAAGTTTATGACTTTCTGCTACGTCAACAAACTTCCACACAGCCTTAGAAAAACAACACCCCATCATATTTCTGGCAAACAGAGCTGTGCAGGCAAGGTATTTAACTCAGACTGCCACTCACATAAATCCTTCACAGCCTTTTCACATGGCAAAGCTCTTCATCAGATCTTCATCTTATCTGGATTTTTCTCCGCACATTTAGCTTCTTTAGCATTTTTTCACCCCAAGCAATAAGCAGAATGATCATTCATTTGGTTCTCTCCAGCACCTGAACTAGTTGGATGTGTCTATTTTTCCATATGTATTGATTAGTCCCATACAATACTCATAGAAAGTGGATCTTTTCTTTATTTAACTAGGCAAGTCAGTTAAGAACAAATTCTTATTTACAATGACAGCTTGTTCAGGGGCAGAAGGACAGATTTTTACCTTGTCAGCTCAGGGATTCCATCCAGCAACCCTTTGTTAACTGGCCCAATGCTCAAAACATTAGGCTACCTGCCTCCCCAATTAGGCATGGACGCGCCCACAATGGGAAAATATAAACAACTAAAGACACATTCTCATTTTTAGAGACAGGTTAGTGCTACTGTAGCTAGCAAAATAGTGTAGAATTGATTCCTAACTAACTGTAAGCAATGTTAGCTAGCTAGCTAATCATCTTGCTAAATGTGAGGTGAAACAATTGACCTATTTACTGTTAATTAGCTAGTGCAAATCTCTTTCCTAGCAAACGGGACAATGTCTCCAAAACTGCTGGGTGTCCATAGCAATGTTTACTTTTTGACATTCTTGATGTCTCCACTTTCCAAGCACATTGTAACTTTTTAGATGAAAAAGACAGGGCAGGCTTCCATCTGTCTTGTCATGTCATCCATATGAGACCAAGGCTTCAGCCACAGGGAGCAATGCGGATGTCAAGAAGTGTAAAAGAATAACATTCTGGCACACATGATTTACCCCCTCACAATAACATGTCTGTTGAGTTTGTATCCCTATTCCAGAGCATCTATGCCAGAATTGATGGTGTAAAGGTGTAAATGGAATGCAGACTGTTCCATTGACCAGTCTGGCGCACATTCAACAAATCTGATCAAACAAAGTGGATATTCGTCAAATCCATCATGATTTATGTATTGTAACAGGCCCACAATGTTATTTCTTTCTGCAGCATACCATTTAGAAGTTGTCCCTTTTCAGGTTTAGAAGAAGTTACTGCTAAATGCTAACTCCCGTTTGTATACATAAATTGTTGGTGGTAGTCAAAGTATTTTTTAACTGTAGGGCAGTTGATTGGTGATGATGACATGAACATATGTTGGGGTTGACAACCATACAAATTTTATATGCCGATTTTTACCTTATCATAGTGTGAAATACACATATAAACAATAGCTTAAATGTAGGCTAATTTTGTTGGGGGGCAATGAGGAGATTAGGGATCTTTCCCCATTGGCCCCTTCCCCCACTTCCATTGTTTTGGTGAGTTCGATTGACCTCTTTACCGCATCTACGCCTCAAGACCAATCCATCAGTGTGTAACGCCCATGCATGGATGAGTTGATGAGTCTATGAGCTGATGAGTCAAGGTTGATGTCCCAGTTCCCCAACCCTTCCTCCTCCTGGTCCTTCTAGTGAATGAAGTCATCAAGCAAACTTAGTTCAACATTAAAAGACAATGTGACTGAGACTGACACAAAGCCTGTCCTTCAGTTTGCAATGTATATCTCTCTAATCCCTACTCAGATCGTTCAGCTTATTGCTGACTTGTCATAGTGGAAATTACAAACTTTAGAAGCCTTTTTAAACCTTGAATGCACTACTATTTGCATGTATTGCTGCAGAGGGAAATGATCTGTGACAATAGTGATCAAATTAAGATAAAGATCTGTAGCTATATCCTTGGCTTTCTGACAGGGGTTTTTCTTCTCCCAGATCTGTTCTTCACACAGAGCCAGTTCATCCATGAAAGAGCAATGCAGTAGATAGTGGCACTGAGAGGATGTGACTGGCATTAGTCTTCTGTTTAGACGGATGACATTGATCTGTTGAAATCTTATTTTGCCATATTTTTCCCAATAGATACCTAAGACATGTCTGCTTACTGACCTCACACCGTTTTTAATTGCTGATTTTTTAATTACTGGCCTGGGTGAAGAGAGATGGCCTCTAATCCACTTGTAGTTAGATTCCAGTTGGATGCCTTGCTACACTCCCAGAAACAGCAGTGCTAGCCTAAGGACATAAAACCCAAACAGTACCTAATAGAAAATAAAAGGGGAGGAATTTCTTCTGTTAGTGCAGCTTTTGCTAGTTTTGTTGTATATTGCGAGAATTTGATTGCTGTTCCATGTAGCAGTGTGATTAAACAAACACACAATTACAATGTATTCCCTTTGTTGGCTTCTACTGAAAGCCAATTAGAACATGACTATGAATTATGCTCACTTCATGAATTTTAAGGATGTACATTTGCTACATGTGAATTGAATGTATGTGAATGCCTATTATATGATACAGTATTTTGTGTTCCTTCATACACTGTATTTATGTCAGTAACTGCATTTTATAATTGAGTGACTCTCCAAACCCAGGACAAAAAAAAAACATGATTTGGGAGGATTTTCACAAAATGTAATCCATAGAATAGTCCTTTGGAGGAAGGATTGTTTACATATATTTGACATGTGTATCTAAAAGCATACTTGATAAATAATTCATCAAAGTTGGCATATTTATGACATTTTGGCCTTACCCAGGCCTCCTTTAAGACTAATTATATATGAACATATGACAACGGAAATCACAACAGGCATAATTTGATTTTAAACCCGTAGGGAATAACAAGACTATATTAGCATTTTGCGGTTAATTGCATTTCAAACCATTATCATACCACTAGCCTTATGTCACATACAGCTGGATTCTTAGAACACCTAGAGAGAAGGTGGTGAGCTCCAAGTCAAGATTGAAAGCCTGGGGTGAATTTGTGACGATCAAACAATCTCCAGGACACGAAGACAGAACATGCCAGGGCACATCTGGATAGCATATGGCATTAATCCCGGAAGTAGAGATGTTTAACCACCAGACCTCTACTACCCTGTTCTGTTGCCGTCTCCAGGTGGGAGGACAGGCAAACGGTCTACTCAGCCGAAACACAAGGCCCTAGTAATACCTCATCACAATCATTTTTAATCTAGCTCATGTTGTACCTATAGCTTTAGATGGTGTACAACATTTTGTCATGTATCATAAGCCAAGGGCCACATCATTCTATGATAAGGACAGAGGGTTTTCCTGGTTCAGTCACATGGTCAGGAAAACAGCTGTTTCTACCTGTGAAACTTTACCATTTTCTAAAGGTAGTTGAGATCAGTAGAGCTGCAATGTGGGCCTGTAACTGAAAGGTTGAATCCCTGAATGGTTTGAATCCCTGAACTGACAAGGTAAAAATCTGTCGTTCTGCCCCTGAACAAGGCAGTTAACTCACTGTTCCCCTGTAGACCGTAATTGTAAATAAGAATTTCTTCTTAACTGACTTGCCTAGTTAAATAAAGGAAGAATTTAAAAAAATAAAATGTTAGAAAAGGAAAGGAGAATTGTCTTACTTGTACATTTCTTCAGCCCGGACCCTTTCTTCAAAGCGTGTCGGCTTAACTTGCAGGCGAAGTTGTTCTCCCAGTACTCAGCAAACCAGATATTCCTCCTGTTGTTCTCCAGTGTGCGGCTGATGAAGTAACGATCAAACCCTGGAAGAGATCGATCAGATCATTGTCATCATCAGTGCACTCACTCTGGCAACAGTGTCCTTGCCAACACAGTTATTGACATGTGGTGGAATGTAATGGAGCATAGGGGTAACACTTTTAACTATGTTTTTGACAGGGTGGGTATTTCTTTAACAGTGAGTGTATTGAAAATGGCTGATTGTGTAATGACCAGAGTTGTGGCTTGGCTGGCAGACTGAGTAGATAATGACAGAGGTCTGGACAAGGGGACTGATGCTAGCACAGGACAGTAAATGCTTTATATTTTACAACAGCTTATCGGGCTTGGAAGTGTCCTGTGTTAAGATGAACAAGATCTGGTGAGACTTGTTAACAGAGATATCTCTATGGCTGTATTTACACAAGAAACCCCATTTTGACATTTTGACCAATTATTGGCAAAAGATCTGATTGGTCAAAAAACGAAACGAGTGAAAAAAAGATTGGAATTGGGATGCCTCGGTACGTTGCCAGCTGCTGGCACAACAACACACTACTGATCCATGTCAACGTCTCGTCTGTAAAATAAACATCATGATAAATCCATTGTTCTGTAATCTACAACTATTTCATTTATCTCAGTCCCTTTATCCTTGTACATTTAGGGAAAGCTACACAAGATCTACCAATCAATCAATCAAATTAATAAAAGTTCATAGCAGCAACCTAAAAGCTTTCTTTGTTCCCCTGACATCCCCCCCAACAATTAATTAACTAATCAAGCAAGCAATCATCCCCAGCAACCTTAAAGATGTCTCTATTCCCCCTCACCTCTGATGGACTGGCGTTTGGGCAGGATGGTGACTGCTCCCTCTGCCATCTCCTCCTGGTGTAACACTGGAGAGATCTTTGAGCCCCAGCTGTCTGAGCCCACCCAGATGAAATGGCCAGTCTGGTTGGCCTTCTTGGCTGCTTGGAGTAGCCGCCTGGTACAAGTGGATAAACACATTTAGCTACCAGTAATACATTTGATATTATGGTAACACTTTCTATGAACCAACTGTTAGGGCTGTACTGCATTAAGAACTACACAAACAACAATGACTTATATAGTACACTGCGTTCATGATTCAACTTGAATTCACTCATTCTTACCTCTGTCCTATCCATAGTGAAAGGTGAAAACTAATTTGGATCCCATTGTATTGGTCTGCCTGGTCTGCCTAATACAGAATGTGATGTGTATGTATGGTCTGGTGTGTTGTGTGCCCAGAGAAATCATCATCATTTTTTTACCAGAAAATGTTAACAATAGAACTATAGCAAATACTTTCTCCAGGTTTTTATGTTTTTCACCTGAGTTTTCTAAAGCAGGCTTATGGCAACATTAGACATCCAAAGCTGATTGCACAGTGGCTGGTAACATTGACTAACGTAAGGACCACGAAAGGCTAAACGATTAAGATAATTTCCAAGTTTATCCTGTTGTCACTAAGATAATGTGTGGAAGCATATTAACATGAGTTACCGATGGAGAATCTAAAAGGGGGAATTATGACAGCGCTCGACCAAGGCATAATGCATAATTTAAATGTCAAGCTTTTATTTCTGCCGATTGACTCTTCTCCCTTTGATTGATAATATTTCATGGTGCGTATTTCTTATAATGAACATTTGTATGATTTTAGTATACTTCATATTCAACTTGTCAATGCTACGATGATAATACCCTTACCTGATATCATCCTCATTGGCGAAAATAATGACCACCCTTGCATTTGGGTTTTCTCTTAGTCTGCGAATGACCTTATCAAACTCTCCCGGTTTCGGCTCCCGGGGAATCTTGACCGACTGAGAGATGCACACACCTCCTACAACAGAGAGAAAGAAAACACAAAGCAGTTGAGTGGCAGGTTAAGTACTGGATTGGAAGGTTTTCACTTTTCACAGAAGCTCAACTTGAGCTATCAGTACACTCTGAGAAAAGAAAGTGCTATCTAGAACCTAAAAGGGTTCTTCGGCTGTCCCCATAGAAGAACCCTTTGAAGAACCCTTTTGGGTTCTATTTACCTGGAACCAAATAGGTTTATCCTATGGGGACATCCGAAAAGCCTTTTTTCTAAGAGTGTAGGTCACCAGTAAGTGCAGAACTCTCAACAACATTGTTCTCTCTGAGGTTTGTGACTGTATGAATCCTTCGGCTTCACTAAATCCACCTGCTGTGAAAACATTTGCATCTGAAGCTCAGTTACTGCCCAGTGGGGGGCAGAGAGGAAATCTGACACATAGGACTTCACTTGATCCATGTTCATTTTGAAGATACCCTTACCAAGGACATCTTTAATCAACACACTTAAACCACAGGGAGGAGAACAGCTTCAAATGAAATATGGAAATTAGAGACCCACTATACCAAAGCAGAAATACACACAAGGTGATGATGAAAGCAATGACAGACGTCACATACTAAAACAATATTTGCAAGTAGTAAATGTTATGGTAATTAGATAGCGGTAAGACAATAGGGTTATAATCAGTGGCGTGTATTCATGGATGCTTCTCCAAATATTTGACCAATTAAAGATGTTCCGTCAATTCGCAAGTGGCTGAATCTCACCGGAGAAATCATCCGAGCGCCCCTCTGTCTCAGTATGTGTAGCCCATGTATCTGATGCTGTCTGGAACAAAAGAGTATGACATGTTTCCACCGCAAAATTTCATTGATTGATGTCAGCAATCATTTGGCCTCCCTTGATAAAACAATTATAAAATAATTTGCCAATCAGCATTGAGCTGAGCTCAAGTGTGGGATTGTCCTGGCGCAGCAAAACACCCCCCAAGGGAGGCCAGTTTGGATTTGGCTTCACACCAACCAAATAATCTCCTAAGCAAAATTTCACCATTGTCAGAAAAATGTGTCTAGAAATCGAACCTTTCCTAAACCATGGCTGGAAATGGGGATTAGGACTTGTGGTTTTGACAAAATTCTTTGTACAGACCAATGATTCTGACGGCGATTCTGATCTAACCATAAATTCATATGTTGTGCCCCTGGCCTGAGGTGATAGAAGTTCAATATGTAACCTAGATGTAGCCTAGTAGGCTCACGCTAACTAACTAATTTTGCTGGTTCATTGTTGCCCATGTGAGCAAGTGAGGCTAGCAAGCATTTGGGCTAGGTAGCCTATGAAAACTAAAACTAAAAGCGTACAGAGCTATAGACCGTTTTGCCATCATGAAAGAGAGTGGGATGGCATTGGCGTTCAACTATTCTACAAGTGTGTGCGCATGCACGCACACACACACAAACACACACAGAGACAGACAGAAATCAGTACCATGGACAACCACATTATATTTAGCATCATTGATTGGACTAAATTGTTTTTGGCATCTTACATTTTTTTGTATTGTGTATTAAACCAAGCATATATAGCCTTGTTGATTTGATGATGTTTAAATGTATATGTTGAAATGGTGCTGGAATAGCGGAGGCAGTGCTCCTGTTGTCTTTGTGCTGACTTGGGGTAACTCTCTGTGGTTCTAAATCAGTAGTTGTTTAGTAAACTGTTGAAAACATTAACTGACCATGCTGTAGGTGATAACTGTTTGTGACATGCAATATTTGCTTTGTGGACTTCACCGGACAGATGTTGTTCTCCGGTTTTGTGATGAAGCAAACAAATGCCTAGTTCAATTTAACATAGCTTAGCTTGTTGTTAATCCACCTGTCGTGTCAGATTTAGAAAATATGCTTTACAGCGAAAGCGTTTGTGTGAGTTTATCGATCACTAGACAAAACATTACAAACACCTAGCAGAAATGTAGATTGGTCACGAAAGTCAGAAAAGCAATAAAATTAATCGCTTACCTTTGATGATCTTTGGATGTTTGGACTCACGAGACTCCCAGTTACACAATAAATGTACCTTGTGTTCGATAAAGATTATTTTTATATAAAAAAAACTCTATTTGTTTGGCTCGTTATGTTCAATATTCCACAGCCTTAGGCAGGTCATCAAGGGTTGACGAAAATTCCAAATAGTATCCGTAAAGTTTGTAGAAACATGTCAATTTTTTTTAAATAACATCAAATTGATCAGAAATACAGTGTCGACATTGTTAATGTTGTAAATGACTATTGTAGCTGGAAATACATAGGCCCATTTTCAGCAACCATCACTCCTGTGTTCCAATGGCAGGTTGTGTTGATCATGAGAAAACCATTTTGCAATTATGTTAGCACAGCTGAACACTGTTCTGATTAAAGAAACAATAAAACTGGCCTTCTTTAGACTAGTTGAGTACCTGGAGCATCAGCATTTGTTGGGTCGGTTACATGCACAAAATAGCCAGAAACAAAGAACTTTCTTCTGAAACTCATGTTCTGAGAAATGAAAGCTATTCCATGCGAGAAATTGCCAAAAAACTGAAGATCTTGTACAACGCTGTGTACTACTCCCTTCACAAAACAGCACAAACTGTCTCTATCCAGAAAAGAAAGATCAGTGGGAGGCCCCGGTGCACAATTGAGCAAGAGGAAAAGTACATTTGAGTGTCTAGTTTGAGAAACAGACGCCTCGCAAATCCTCAACTGACAGCTTCATTAAATAGTACCCGCAAAACACCAGTCTCAACGTCAACAGTGAAGATTCGATTCCAGGATTCTGGCCTTCTAGGCAGAGTTGCAAAGAAAAAGCCACATCTCAGACTGGCCAATAAAAATAAAAGATTAAGAGGGGCAAAAGAACACAGACACTGGGCAAAGGAACTTCACTGTTGACGTTGAGACTGGGTGATCCTGATTTCGGTAAACCCCCATGAGTTGACCTTTCCTTTGAAAACCCCAAAGGTGAGAGAGTTTGTAGGACCGTTGAAGGAAGAGAGCTTCCATACAGTTGACAATTCGATGCCTGGGGAGCAGCTGATGCTGAACAGAGTAAAGATGTTTCCCTCTCCCTTCTTTTTGCTGAGATATGTCCATAGGAGGAATTTGATGAAGCTTGTGTGGGTTACTTTGACAGAGATGGTGTTCTAATGAGGAAATGGCATTCTCGCACCACTTCTGGGCAGGACGATTGGCCAAGTGTATCTCAAATTGTTGTTCCAGTTATGCTTCGACAAGAGATACTGAGGTTGGCTCGCGATGGTAGTATGGCAGATCTTGTGATCAACAAGACATATGACCATATCTTGCATATTTTCTTCTGACCTGGTCTGAAACAGGATGTTGTGGCTTACTGTAATTCCTGTCGCATTTGTCAGCGGACGGGTAAACCAAACCAAGCTGTACCGGTTGCACCTTTGCAACCAAATTCTGCTTTTGACAAACCTTTCAGCAGGGTTCTAGTGGATTGTGTTGGTCCTTAGCCCAAAGCAAAGAGTGGTAACCAGTTTCTCTTAACCATTATGTGCACCGTCACTTGTTTCCCTTAGGCCATTCCACTAAGGAAGATCATGAGAGGGAAGGTACTACGGATATTGCAGGCGATTCCCCTTGAAATCAGACATGTCTGTGTTACGGAGAGCTTGGTTGCTGAGTTTCTTTTAAGGGTGGGCAGTCAATAAGTTTAGTGCTTAGTCATTGTGCCTTGGCTTGGCTCCAAATGTATTTGGACTGTACGTTTTGCCATTTTGGAGAGGAGTTTTGTTTTGGTTGGGATCGTTCGAACAGGACGAGAGTTGTGGGAGTGTACGTGAGATTTTACAAATTTCTGAGTTTTAGGCAATTATTATAAAAACAAAAAAAATCGATCTTTAATAAATGTGAAAAAAAGTTGTGTGTTTCGACATATTTCATATATCGGAGAAGGCGACGCATAAGTAGCGATGCATTTAAGTTTATATTTTTCTGTTGATGGTGAGCAAACTTGTCCAACAAAAATATAGGATATATTTGTTGTCTTAAGGGGGAAGGTGATACAAGTTTTGTTTTTTCCATTTATGTTTTCAGGTTGGACTTCAGCACATATAGTATGTTTATGCGTAGGGCACACCAATTGGTGTCACCACATTAGTGTTTTAGAAAAATTACATACTTACCTGATTTGTTTGATATTAATAGTAAACATTTATATATTTAACTAAGAGTAAGACTGGCCTGCTAAGGGTGAGTTTTTATGGTGTCCACTCTAGCTTCCTGCAGCTAGTCTGGGCATCAAGGAAATTGGGTTTTCTAGAGGGCAATAAAACTTTACAGCCACATTCCATTCTATGATCAGTGGTGCACCGAGGAGATGTATTCCATGGACAGGATGTGGGGTGGTTGTAACCCGGGATAGAGGTGGACTGGAACAAAGGGTCTTAGACATCCTGGCATCTGGGAAATTAGGCCAGGGTTGGTGGTTAAAATAACGCCAGGTGCAGATAAAGACAGGATGAACCCAAAGTGGCGTATGATGCTCTTTGATCTGCCTGGGAGGGGTGGATCTAAGCATTCTTAGTGTCCTATATAAGATGTCTGTTGTTCGTTGTTAGGGAAGCTCTCGGCAACACAACTTAGAGTGTGAGGTCGACAGTGTCATTATTTCAATAATTAATCGATATTAAAGATGAATGTTTGAAGAAATGACCTAGTCTCTGAATTTCCACAACATTTGTCAGTATGTGTTACACCTGTGCTGGTTCCAGTTGTTGTTAATAGTCAACTTTCAGTGGACAGCCCAATGAGTGTCTTTCAGAACCCCTCCTATAACCCCACCTGTTTTGTTTGGTTGTTGTCAGTGACTCTTTGTTCCCCCTTCTGTTTGAGCAACATTATTTGGTTTTCTTGCTGGGAAACGTAGCAGTTACGTTAACTGACTGATATTATTATGAAACGTAAAAGATCTCCTAAACCTGTGTTAATCTCAGCCCTTATTTCTGGTGTTTATCCCAAAATCCTATTCTTTCCCCATTTATTTTCCCTATAGGAATGGCTGAACGAACCAGAAGTAACTCATTAACGTTTTTTAGGACTAAAAGATGGTGAGATCTATTAATCACAGGGGAATTTCGTCACCAAGAAAATGGAAATTAGAATAGAATTGAAAATAGAATATCATTCATGTCAAAATAGTTTGTGCACCGAGCAACCTACTGTTCAGATATTCCATTACACAGAATCATTCTCATTCCCACTGAAATGCACTGCTGTGAGCAACTGCTTGTGTTTTCATTCCATTTTCAGGACTCCAGAATTGCTTTGTGTATAATGTCACCCTTTGTTCCAGCACATAATGATCTACAATTCTAATTGCATACAGTGAAACTACTGTTTCTTCCTCTCAGAAGTTTTGTTGTCAGCAGCTGAAAGTAAACAGTGAAAAGAAATGTGCTTAAATAAGGGCCTTCAGAAAGAATTCACATGTTTGTGTAATAGCCTGAATTTAAAATGGATGAACTTTAAATTGTGTAGCCTACACACAATACCCCATAATGTACAAGTGGAATTATGTTTTTACAAATTGATTAAAAATTAAAAGCTGAAATGTCTTGAGTCAATAAGTATTCAACACATTGGTTATGGCAATAAATATGTTCAGGAGTACGAATGTGTTTAACAAGTCACATAATACGTTTCATGGACTCTGTGTGCAATAATAGTGTTTAACATGATTTTGGAACGGCTACCTCATCTCTGCACCCCATACAGTACATAGAATTATCTGTAAGGTTCCTCAGTCGAGCAGTGAATTTCAAACACTGATTCAACCACAAAGACCAGGGAGGTATTCCAATGTCTCACAAGGAAGGGCACCTATTGGTAGATGGGTAAACATGAATAATTTGACATTTTAATATCTTTTGAGCATGGTGAAGTTATTAATTACACTTTGGATGGTGTATCAATACACCCAGTTACTACAAAGATATTAACTAAGCTGCCTGGCATCCAGGACCTCTACACCAGAGGAAGGCCCTAAAAATTGTCAAAGACCCCAGCCACCCCAGTCATAGACTGTTCTCTCTACTACCGCATGGCAAGCGGTAACAGAGTGCCAATTCTAGGACAAAAAGGCTTCTCAACAGTTTTAACCCCCAAGCCATAAGACTCCTGAACAGGTAATCAAATGTCTACCTGGACTATTTTCATTGTATACCCCCCCAACCCCTCTTTTACACTGCTGCTACTCTCTGTTTATCACATATGCATAGTAACTTTAACTATTTAACTATAACCGGGCTATCTGCATTGTGTCCTGCCAACCCCTCTTTTACGCTACAGCTACTCTCTGTTCATCATATATGCATAGTCACTTTAACCATATCTACAGGTACATACTACCTCAATCAGCTCAACTAACCGGTGTCTGTGTGTAGCCTCGCTACTTTTATAGCCTCGCTACTGTATATAGCCTCGCTACTGTTTTTTCACTGTCTTTTTACTGTTGTTTTTATTTCTTTACTTACCTATTATTCAGCTAATACCTTTTTTGCACTTTTGGTTAGAGCCTGTATGTCACGTCTTCCGCCGAAGTCAGTCCCTCTCCTTGTTCGGGCGGCGTTCGGCGGTCGACGTCACCTGCCTTCAAGCCACCGCCAATCCACTTTTCATTTTCCATTTGTTTTGTCTTTGTTATACACACCTGATTTCAATCCCACAATTACTTGTTCCTTATTTAACCCTCTGTTCCCCCATGTTTTTTTATGAGTGATTGTTTATTGTATTTTTGGGCTGTCATGGTGGGCGTGTATTTGTTACTTTGTATATTTGACATTTTGAGTAAAAGTACGTTAATTACTCATATCTGCTGTCCTGTGCCTGACTCTCTACACCAGCTACACATAGGACCCATTACACTGTAAGTAAGAGTTTCACTGTAAGGTCTACACCTGTTGTATTTGGCGCACTTAACAAATATACTTTGATTTGATTTGATTTGAAATCCATTGCTGGAGAGGAAGGCAACCAATCAGGGATTTCACCATGAGGCAAATCAGTACTTTAATAAAACAGTTAGAGTTTAACGTTTCATAGGAAACTGAGCATGGATCAACAACATTGTAGTTACTCCATAACACTAACCTAAATGACAGAGTGAAAAGAAGGAAGCCTGTTTAGAATAAACATATTCCAAAACATGCATCATGTTTGCGATAAGGCAATTAAAGTAAATCTGCAAAAAAATGTGGCAAAGAAATCAGCTTCATGTCCTGAAAACAAAGCGTTAAGTTTGGGGCTGCATCATGTTATGGGTATGCTTGTTATCAGCAAGGAGTAGGTCGTTTTTTGTTGATAAAAACAAACAGAATCGAGCTACGCACAGGCAAAATCCTAGAGGAAAACCTGCTTCAGTTTGCTTTCCAACAGACACTGGGAGACAAATGTACCTTTCAGCAAGACAATAACCTAAAACACAAGGCCAAATATACAATTGAGGTGCTAACTAAGATTACATTAAATGTTCCTTACTGGCCTAGTTACAGTTTAGACTTAAATCGGCTTGAAAATCTATGGCAAGACTTGAAAATGGCTGTCTAGCGTTGTTCAACAACCAACTTGACAGAGGTTGAATTTAAAAAAAAATGATGTGCAAATATTGTACAATCCAGGAGTGCAAAGCTCTTAGAGACTTACCCCGAAAGACTGCCAGCTGTAATTGCTGCCAAAGGTGATTCTAACATGTATTGACTCAGGGGTATGAATACTTATGTCAATTAGATATTTCTGAATTGCATTTTCCCAAAAATTGAAAAAATAAAGGTGAAAAAAATTCTATAAACTTGTTTTCACTTTGTCATTTAGGGGTATTGTTTGTAGATGGGTGAGACACTATTTCATCCATTTTGAATTCAGTCTGTAACACAACCAAATGTGGAATAAGTCAAGGGGTATGAATACTTTCTGAAGCCACTGTGTAATACACGTAGAATATTATGTATTCTCTAAATAGGATTCTAAATAGGAACATTTGAATAAAGATAATGAAATGTTTCACGTCAGCACTCCACTACCCATACATTAAACTGTATACAGTGCCTTGAAAAAGTATTTGCCGCCTTTCTGATTTTCTCTATTTTTCCATATTTTTATATTGCATCTTATCAGATCTTCAACCAAAACCTAATATTATATAAAGGGAACCTGAGTTTACAAATAACGAAACAAATTGATACTTATTTTATTTAATTAACAAAGATATGCAACACCCAATTCCTCTGTATGAAAAAGTAATTGTCCCCTTACACTTAATGCTTAATGCTAAATTGTAATTATTTCACCTCTATTGCCTTGTTATTGCCTACCTCCCTACTCTTCTGCATTTGCACACACTGTACATAGATTAAAAAAAAGATATATATGTTGTGTTATTGACTGTTTGTTTGTTTATGTGTAACTCTATGTTGTTGTTTTTGTCGCACTGCTTTGCTTTATCTTGGTCAAGTCGCAGTTGTAAATTATAAACTTGTTCTCAACTGGCCTACCTGGTTAAATAAAGGTGAAATAACAAAATGTAAATAAAAAAACACTCAATAACTGGTTGTGTGTAACCAAATGACTGCAACCAAATGCTGCCTGTAGTCGTTGATCAGTCTTACATAATGTCTGGCATAATTTTCTATATAAAATAAATGAAATAAGTATGTAATTGCTGTTATTTGTTCACTAAGGTTCCCTTAGTGTTAGGTTTTGGTCGAAGATCTGATACCATTCATTATAAAAAAAAATATGCAAAAGTAGAGAAAGTCAGAAAGGGGGCCAGTACATTTTCACTGCACTGTATATAGCTTAATGTATGTGAATTGGAGTGATGCCCTGAAACAGTAGAGCAAATTAGAAAGGGTGCAAATACTTTTTCATAGCACTGTACACCAAAAAACTGTCTCAAACTTCTTCTTTTTTTGTAAATGTGTACCTGTATAGTCCTATGGTTGTGTTGAAGTGCAATGTGGCTTAAGGGTTCAAACTGACACAAAGCTATGTCTATCCCATGCTGAATTCATGTTCATTAAATTTAAAAACACAATCATTGTTGCCCAGAAACCCAATTCGTTGTTGTACTGCTCCACTGAATTTCCTAATTGTAATTATTTCCGCTACTGTTTGGTCGTCATTCATGTCTTTGTGGGCATTTAGCCTGTCTAGCCACTGGGTGATTAAACATTCTAGATTCCCATCTTTTGGGGGGGTGGGCCGGTACATTTAATCAAGTATTTTGTTATGGTCAGTGTCGTTTCAGTTTGGTCATTCATAGCATTGTCCACTTGCCCTCAGACCCTCAAAAAAAGTTATACACCTGCACCATTGAGAGCATCTTGACTGGCTGCATCACTGCTTGGTATGGCATCTGCTTGGCATCTGACCACAAGGAGCTACAAAGGGTAATGAGTACGGCCCAGTACATCAATGGGGCCGAGCTCCCTGCCATCCAGGACCTCTATACCAGGCCGTGTCAGAGGAAGGCCCTAAAAATTGTCAAAGACTCCATCCACCCAAGTCAGACTGTTCTCTCTGCTACCGCTTCTACCCCCAAGCCATAAGACTACTAAAAATCTACCCAAACTATCTGCATTGACCCTCTTTGCACTAAATCATTTGACTCATCACTTACACTGCTACTTCTGCTTATTATCTATCCTGTTGCCTAGTCACTTTACCCCTATCTACAGTACCAGTCAAAAGTTTGGAAAGAAATACTCATTCAAGGGTTTTTCTTTTATGTTCACTATTTTCTACATTGTAGAATAATAGTGAAGACATCATCAAAACTATGAAATTACACATATGGAATCATGTAGTAACCAAAAAAGTGTTCAACAAATATTTTTGTTGTTGCATAATATAGATTATTCAAAGTATCCACCCTTTGCCTTGATGACAGCTTAGCACACGTTGGCAGTTTGGGACATGATTCCATATGTGTTATTTCATAGTTATGATGTCTTCACTATTATTCAACAATGTAGAAAATAGTAAAAATAAAGAAAAACCCTTGAATGAGTAGGTGTGTCCAAACTTTTGACTGCTACTGTATATGTACATGTCTCCCTCACTTACCTCGTACCCCTGCACAACGACTCTGTACTGTCCCCTTGTGTATATAGTATAAATATATCATTCGTTATTGTGCATTTATTCTTTGTGTTGTAATTTGTTTCTATATTTTTCTCTCTGTATTGTTGGGAAGAGGCCCGTATGTAAACATTTCACTGTTAGTCTACACCTGTTGTTTACGAAGCATGGGACGAATCCAACTTGATTTGATTTTGATTTGTTCTTCTTGAGCCCCTTTAGAATCTGACCTTGCATCGTGCCTTTGTGCCTTTGTGTCCCCTGAGCAAGGCAGTTAACCCCAACAACAATTGCTCCCCGGGAGCCGATGACGTCAATCAGGGCAGCCCCCCGCACTTCTCTGATGGGGTTAAATGCAGAAGACACATTTCGGTTGAATGCATTCAGTTGTGCAACTCACTAGGTATCCCCTTTCCCTTTCCCTTCAGGCAGTGTTTCGCTCACTCCACAAGTATTCATTGGAAACAGTGTGTGTTGAGTTTAATACCACACACTCAACTAGCTCTCCTCCCTGCTCAGGCTGAGTACAAGTTTTCCCTGTATTTTACTTAACAATATTCTTTTGATAAAGTAATACATTAATTTGCTTAATTTCACTTAAACTGATTAGCTAGATACCTGTCTGTTTGTTTCATGTAAACAATTAGCCCAACAAAAATGACCTAATTAACTGTTATTATTTTCACAAAACAGCAGATCCCCTTGCCCTGTTATTTTACAAATAGTAATTAGCATAATATGATACAAAATCATTTGAATTAGGAATAAGTGGTTAGGCCGGGATGCAGGGCCTTGTGCGGGGTGAAGCACTTATCTCAACATCTTGTTAGTTCACCTGAGTGGATAGAAAAACAGATCAGAACAAATGAACAAATCTGTTCCCTGCTCTTTTACCCAGTGTTAAATTTCCACCCAAAATAGCAGCATCAGTTTTCTGCCACAAAACCATGTCACAATTCACCTTCACTTTGGTGAGGTGAACAACTCCAGTGGGAATGTGCAACAGACAATTTGGCACAAGCAGGGGGGAGGGAGGCTGACTAGTGTTTTTCATATCGATGTGAAGTTGTTGAATAATGTATTGGCAACACCGCAAGAGTTTTTTGTCTTGCATCTGATGCAGACTGGTTGAATGCTCGATATGCTGCATGTCATGGTGTTGTGGTTTATAAACACTTGGGGTGTGCATTGGAATAGGTGCACCACAAATTGCCAATTGAACCACTTGCACTGCTATATTGAAGCTGATATCAGTGATTCAAAGCATATTATTGTGGCCTTGTGTAAGCCTATGTTGTTACTTTAAACGCTGTGGTAGTGTACTATAGATCAAACAGCTCGGTGCAGGGCTCACATGGACAACTGCACCTGGAAGGTCATGTCACGCCCTGACCGTAGAGAGCTGTTTATGTCTCTATTTTGGTTTGGTCAGTGTGTGATTTGGGTGGGCATTCTATGTTCATTTTCTATGTTTTGTATTTCTTTGTGTTTGGCCGGGTGTGGTTCTGAATCAGAGGCAGCTGTCTATCGTTGTCTCTGATTGAGAACCATACTTAGGTAGCTTTTTCCCACATGGTTTTTGTGGGTAGTTATTTTCTGTTTTGTGTTTCTGCACCTGACAGAATTGTTCGTTGTCGTTTTGCTCTTTGTTATTTTGTTCAAGTGTTGAAAATAAATCATGAATCTTCCTCTTCAGACGACCCGACACCCGTGACAGAACTACCCACCACAAGCGGACCAAGCAGCGTGGTATGGAGGAGCAGAGGATTCAGGACTCCTGGACATGGGAGGAGATATTGGATGGTAAGGGACCCTGGAGACAGGCTGGGGAATATCGCCGCCCGAAAAAAGGAACTGGAGGCAGCTAAAGCGGAGAGGCAGCGATATGAGGCAAGGCAGCGCAGCAGGCACGAGAGGCAGCCCCCCCTCCCCCCAAAAAATTAGGGGGAGGCACACGGGGAGATTGACGGAGTCAGGCGATAGACCTGAGCCAACTCCCCGTGCTTACCGGAAGCAGCGTGGTACTAGTCAGGCACTGTGTTATGCGGTAAAGCGCACGGTGTCTCCAGTGCGCGCTCATAGCCCGGAGCGCTATATGCCAGCCCCCTGCAAGTGTCATGCGAGAGTGGGCATCCAGCCAGGGCGGATTGTGCTAGCTCAGCGCGATTGGTCTCCGGTGCGCCGTTTCGGCCCAGGGTATCCTGCGCCGGCTCTGCGTACTGTGTCTCTGAGGCGCTGGGACGGTTCAGTTCGTCCTATGCCTGTGCTCCGCCTGTGCCGGGCTAAAGTGGGCATTGAGCCAAATGGAGAGGTGCGAGTGGTAAGCACCAGATCTCCAGTGCTCCCCCACAGCCTGGTTCGCCCTGTGCCTGCACTCTGGAGGGGCCGGGCTAAAGTGGGCATTCAGCCTGGAGGAGTGGTGCCATGGCTGCGCACCAGAGCTCCAGTGCTCCCCCACAGCCCGGTTCATCCTGTGCCTCCTCTACGCACCAGGCCTCCTGTAGCTCTTCCCAGCCTGGTGGGCCCTGTGGCAGCCTCAAGCGCCAGGCTGTCTCCTCCCTCCAGAGGCTTCCTCCAGTCCGGACCCTCCAGCGAAGCCCTCCAGTCCGGAGCCTCCAGAGTCGCCCTCCAGTCCGGAGCCTCCAGAGTCGCCCTCCAGTACGGAGCCTCCAGCGACGGTCTCCAGTCCGGAGTCGCCAGCGACGCCCTCCAGTCCGGAGCATCCAGCGACGCCCTCCAGTCCGGAGCCTCCAGAGTTGCCCTACAGTCCTGGGGCCTCCAGCAGCGCCCTCCAGTCCGGGGCCTCCAGCAGCGCCCTCCAGTCCGGGGCCCGCTACGACGGTCCCCAGTCCGGGGTCAGCGGCAAGGGTCCCCGCTCTAGAGGAGCCACCTAAGTGGGCCAAGCCAGAGGTGGAGCGGGGTCTACGTCCCGCACAAGAGCCGCCACCGCGGAGAAATGCCCACCCAGACCCTCCCCTATAGGTTCATGTTTTGCGGCCGGAGTCCGCACCTTTGCGGGGGGGTACTGTCACGCCCTGACCGTAGAGAGCTGTTTATGTCTCTATTTTGGTTTGGTCAGGGTGTGATTTGGGTGGGCATTCTATGTTCATTTTCTATGTTTTGTATTTCTTTGTGTTTGGCCGGGTGTGGTTCTCAATCAGAGGCAGCTGTCTATCGTTGTCTCTGATTGAGAACCATACTTACATGGAACCCAAACCGGCTGCACGCGTGCGCCATCATGCTCTATCATGCATAAATGTATTTTGCCCCCCACACCAAACGCGATCACGACACGCAGGTTAAAATATCAAAACAATCTCTGAACCAATGACATTAATTTGGGGACAGGTCGAAAAGTATTAAACATGTATGGCAATTTAGCTAGTTAGCTTGCACCTGCTAGCTAACGTTAATTTGTCCTATTTAGCTAGCTTGCTGTTGCTAGCTAATTTGTCCTGGGATATAAACATTGAGTTGTTATTTTACCTGAAATGCACAAGGACCTCTACTCCGACAATTAATACACACATAAAACGGCCAAACGAATCGTTTCTAGTCATCTCTCCTCCTTCCAGGCTTTTTCATTGTTTAATTTATATGGTGATCGCATCTAACTGCTAACTGCATCTAACTTTGATCGCATCTAAACTTTCATTGTATTACCACAACTACCGGCAAAACAGTCTTTCATTCCCCCACGTGGGTATAACCAATGAGGAGATGGCACGTGGGTACCTGCTTCTATAAACCAATGAGGAGATGGAAGAGGCAGGACTTGCAGCGCAATCTGCGTCAGAAATAGGAATTAGTTCTATTTTAGCCCTTGGCGTTGCAGACACTGATTGGCGGGCGCGAGCAGTGTGGGTACAATAATTGAATAACAAGGATTTCTAAATTTATTTTGCGATGCTCGCGCACACGACGTGTCCGATCTGGTCAGCATGTTAGGTAGCTTTTTCCAACATGGTTTTTGTGCGTAGCTTTTTTCTGTTTTGTGTTTCTGCACCTGACAGAACTGTTCATTGTCGTTTTGCTCTTTGTTATTTTGTTCAAGTGTTTTGAAAATAAATCATGAACACTTACCACGCTGCGCTTTGGTCTGATTCTTCCTCTTCAGATGACGACACCCGTGACAGGACATTCTGAATCTTAAGCTAAACTGACCAGTTTTTGGACTCAGCACGCAACCCTGGAGCAGTGGCCCACATCTGACAGACTGAGAAAATGTAATGCCTAAAGGGACCAAGCTGCGTCGAGGGCAGAGGTTTCAATCAGAACAGTTGACTTCCTCCTGACCTCACTCAAACGTCTACAGCTGCCTTGGGCAGACTGTCTGTCCCCTTTGCAGTAATATGCAATCTATGTGAACAGCAAGCCTTTAGAATTGGAGTGATGGGAATTCTTCCGATTTTTTTATTGTATTCCATAAAATTTGTTGCAGTTTTAGTAATATATAGAATGTCTGCTACATTTTTTATAACTTACAGACAAGCAGATTGTAAGTCCCAGCTCAGGCTTTTTAACTATAAAACTATACGTGTATATTAACAATTCTCCAACAATAACAAAAAAAAGCTATGTAGTAGAAAACTAGCTGCATGTTAAGAACAAAACACAACTCCCATGTAGCCGACAGTGTATCAAGCACACCTCCCTTTGACTACCTTCCCTCTGAAGCAAGCTGAGCCGATAGCTCTCTGATTTGGTTCAAGAAACGTATGGAATCTCAGGTCATTGATGCACCACAATACCATGTTTGCTTGTTGAGATAAATTCTAGGTGTTTTCTCTGTCTCGGGGACTGGCAGGTAGGTTATGCTCATTTGTTCTGTAGATTGAGAGCTTTTGGGGTTTGAGTCATTTATAAACTGTATTATGTGAGAGAATAGAACAACCCCTGACAATTCAATCTGAACAGCCTGCAGATGCTCCTCCCTGGGAGAGCGTTTTGCACAGGTTTGACCTGTCCTTTCAGAAAATGGGACCACCTTAACCATCTACAAGCGTTAATTAAAAAGCGGAGGAAATGGACTGGGGTGCCATATGGAGTAGACTGCCTGACAGCGGGATCCTAGAGCCCTGGCACATCGCTCCACTGCCTTCGTATGTCACAGTGGAGACTGGGTCATCCGGGATGACATGGTGTCTGTCTGTAGTCAGGAAGTAGTGGGCCTCGCTGGGCCAATGGAACGTTGTGCGGCAAATCACAATCACATTCATTTTCTGGGTCAGAACCAAAATAAAACAATCTTCTACTTTTGGACTGTGTGCTTTTAGTTTCCATACGGTGTGATATTGTATTATAACATTTTAAAGGAATTATTTCGATGTTTTAAATTAATTCAGCTGTATGTTCTCTATTTGCAGTCTTCTCTTTAGACATATCTAGACAATAAACTCTACAAAGTGGTACTCATTATGATTCCGGTTTGGAATAAGGTCGATAGCAGACAATTTATTTGATGCATTAAGGGAAAGCCATTACTCATTATTCAGACAGTCTGGGTCAAACCAACCCCTTCCTCATGTTTTGCTTTACAATTCACAATTATTCTGACTGTTTATGGACGTCTAATGAGAAGGCTTTAAGTGAGTGGGAAGGAAAAGGCAGTTGGAACGAACATCCTCAACACAAGAGAATGTTGAACTCCCAGCTATGAATGCAGACTTTCTAAGACTTTATCTCAGCCTCTTTTCGCTCTATAGTTAACACACCACAAGCATCATCACCCATCATTAGTGAGACCTGTTGCCTGGGAGCAGTGGTGTAATGTACTTAAGTAAAAATACTTTAAAGTAGTACTTTTACTCAAGTATGACAATTGGGTACTTTTTCCACCCCTGCCTGGGAGCAGAGTGGCTTCAGAGGAGAAAAATCCAAGCCCTTAAGATGCCAGGCGCGGAAGATAACAGAGCTCTGAAATCACACATGCAGAGATACGGGCAAAATAGGCCCACAATAAACAGGCATATGCTGCCCATTCATTACACAGGGTAGTAAAAATGCTAATCAAACGTTCTGCTGTACACAATGAATACAGAACGGGAGAATATATTTGCATAAAAACACTGCAAAACAAGCTGGAACTGAAAAATAGTGGAACCTGATGACTGATGTGTGAAGTCATTTACATAAATATCCTCTTTGTGGATCTGTTTTAAACATTTTGGGTGGTAGTGATAAAAAGCCATTTAGATGGAACACTCCATCTGGAGAAGTTGAAGATATTTTTCTGATTTACTTAATCTCTTTTCAGAATAGAAAATATGTTTCCTCAACTTCCCTAAGATGCCTAATATACTGTATCATCTGAAGTGTGTAAAAAAAAAAAAAGTGTTGAGTTCTGTGCATGGCCCTAAGATTAAGGATAAAAAAAAAGAACATTCCACCTACCCTATGATGTTCTTAAGTGCTGTGCTGTACCAAACCAATTTTGCATCAAAGAAGCAAAAGATGAAAAGAATTCAAAGGGACAATATCATTTTTTTCATTATGGAATCTAATGCAGCAATATTTTCATTATGGCTGTGTTCGTCTAAGTTCTGAATTTTTTTCCACTGGAATACACTTCTGCCAGCACAGATTTTTTTTATGATGCACTTACTGGTATGTGGCTTGAAGAAAAGATTACTCTGGCTGTGTCCTCTTACTGTCTATTTCATTTTAGAGTCCTGGAAGTGGTGTATAAACGACTTGGAGCCATCTGTGTGCATTTCACAAAAAGATGTGTATTTCACAAGCTACCGTATAGTTGTTGCAAGTGTACTTGAATGAGAAAGTACAGTTTCATTATTTATCTTCCTAATGCTAATCATAGTTGACTGATGATGATGATGATGATGCCATCTAGGCAGAACCCAATTATGACTTTATTGTAGTGTTCTGCAGTGGCATGTATTCATTGATGCCAAGGGAAGGCAGCACAAAAATAAAAAACATAAAATAAGGTATCTTTCGTATCTGCCTTCATAATATGCCTTCAATTTACAAGAGGCTGAATGTATCTCACCGGAGAAAGCATCCGAGCGAGCGAAACAGCGCCCCTCTGTTGGCCATCTATCTGATGCTGTCTGGTCAAAAAGAGCTAAACTAAGGGAGCTCAACTGTTAATGGTCCTGGCGAACCAAAAGAAAGGGAAGCCAGTTTGGATTTGGCTTCAATTCAATCACATCACATCGAGAGCAAAATGTAATTGACAGAAACAACTTGAATTGTTGCATCTCGTTGTTTTGTTGTTCTCCGGTGGCTAGCTAGCTAGCTAAAATTAGCCGCGGGTGGGGAGAGGGATTTAAACTTGTGGTTTTACTTAATTCTCAGTACTGGCCAATGATTTTAATGGCAATTCTGATCCAAACATACATTTATACATTGTGCCCTTGGCCTGAGAGGACGGAAGTTGACTGTGTAGCTACAGTTGAAGTTGGAAGTTTACATACACTGAGGTTGGAGTCATTAAAACTCATTTTTCAACCACTCCACAAATTTCTTGTTAACAAACTATAGTTTTGGCAAGTCGGTTAGGACATCTACTTTGTGCATGACACAAGTAGTTTTTCCAACGATTGTTTACAGACAGATTATTTCACTTATAATTCACTATATCACAATTCCAGTGGGTCAGAAGTTTACATACGCTAAGTTGCCTGTGCCTTTAAACAGCTTGGAAAATTCCAGAAAATGATGTCATGGCTTTAGAAGCTTCTGATAGGCTAATTGGCATCATTGGAGTCAATTGGAGGTGTACCTGTGGATGTATTTCAAGGCCTACCTTCAAATTCAGTGCCTCTTTGCTTGACATCATGGGAAAATCAAAAGAAATCAGCCAAGGCCTAAGAAAAAAGATTGTAGACCTCCACAAGTCTGGTTCATCCTTGGGAGCAATTTCCAAATGCCTGAAGGTACCACATTCATCTGAAACAAACAATAGTATGCAAGTATAAACACCGTGTGACCACACAGGCGTCATGCCGCATAGGAAGGTGACGCATTCTGTCTCCTAGAGATGAACGTACTTTGGTGCAAAAAGTGCAAATCAATCCCTTTACAACAGCAAAGGACCTTGCGAAGATGCTGGAGGAAACGTTACAAAAGTATCTATATCCACAGTAAAACGAGTCCTATATCGATATTACCTGAAAGGCCGCTCAGCAAGGAAGAAGCCACTGCTCCAAAACCACCATAATAAAGGCAGACTAAAGTTTGCAACTGCTCATGAGGACAAGTATCGTACTTTTTGGAGAAATGTCTTCTGGTCTGATGAAACAAATATAGAACTGTTTGGCCATAATGACCATTGTTATGTTTGGAGGAAAAAGGGGGAGGCTTGCAAGCCGAAGAACACCATCCCAACCGTGAAGCGCGGGGGTGGCAGCATCATGTTGTGGGGGTGCTTTGCTGCAGGAGGGGCTGGTGCACTTCACAAAATAGATGGCTTCATGAGGCAGGAAAATTATGTGGATATATTGAAGCAACATCTCAAGACATCAGTCAGGAAGTTAAAGCTTGGTCGTAAATGGGTCTTCCAAATGGACATTGACCCCAAGCATACTTCCAAAGTTGTGGCAAAATGGCTTAAGCACAACAAAGTCAAGGTATTGGAGTGGCCATCACAAAGTCCTGACCTCAATCCCATAGAAAATTTATGGGCAGAATTGAAAAAGTGTGTGCGAGCCAGGAGGCCTAGAAACCTGACTCAGTTACACCAGCTCTGTCATGAGGAATGGGCCAAAATTCACCCAACTTATTGTGGGAAGCTTGTGGAAGGCTACCCGAAACGTTTGACCCATGTTAAACAATTTAAAGGCAATGCTACCAAATACTAATTGAGTGTATGTAAACTTCTGACCCACTGGGAATGTGATGAAAGAAATAAAGCTGAAATAAATCATTCTCTCTACTATTATTCTGACATTTCACATTCTTAAAATAAAGTGGTGATCCTAACTGACCTAAGACAGGGAATTTTTATTCGGATTAAATGTCAAGAATGGTGAAAAACAGAGTTTAAATGTATTTGGCTAAGGTGTATGTAAACTTCCCACTTCCACTGTATCACGGTGGCAAGGCATATGAACTAACAGGTTAAAGAGCAAACAATACAATTATCACAACACAGCTTGTAATACAACTTATTTTTCTGTTATCCCCAGTGAGTTCTACCCATGCAATGCTACTGGAGTACTGAAAGCAATAGTTTCCATATCCATTCTCAATAGCCTGTTAGTTGTGAGGTGCTAATAACAAAAATATTGACATTTCTCCAATCAATTATTTTTTTTCTTCACAGTAGGCTATGTTGTTAAATATTCTATATTGCAAAGATAAGCCTGTCTGACTCAGACACTATTGCTGCTGCCAACAGCCATTAAACATAGCTGACTCCAAGGCCTATTTGTCTATTTTGTGTTTGCAGTAGGCAGTATCATTTGCCTAATGAGTTGCAGATTGCCAATTGTCAGTTGCAGTCCAAATAGTCCCTGAAGAAGGCCATTAGTATTGATTTAGACATTTAGATAGATAATTTTTATCTAACAAACTACTAATAAATCATGCATTAGTTGATGCACCTTTTGAAATGAAAATGCAATTTCAGAAATTGTTTCTGTAATGTAGTTTGATTTGATTACATCCAGCGCTGCTGCAACTCTTCCGTACAGATAGGGCTCGTGGATTACTGTTGTTAACAAGTCATATTACTACCTAGATCAAGGATAACAATAGCTGCATACCCGGAGACTACTCTCAAAGGGATATTATTATATTTTCATAATTTGGGTGCATTTAAAAAGGCAACAAATAGGATACGTAAGGTATTCATGTAATATTTTCCATAATGTGTGACGGGAATGTTATTTCAGAGTTAGAAAGGATCTTGGAAGATGGCACTGTTCTGTGCCAGCTTTATCAAAAGTGTTGTCTAAATCGGGTCCCAGAAGAGAATTCATAGAAGAGTGCACACATTGTTCAGCTCCCAGTTCCACAATAAAAGAGAACTTGACAGGGGACTCCAGGCCAACCAAAACATGGATAACAAATGAGTGCATCATTCGTATTGGCTTGGGCTAAATTACTTTCTAGAGTCTGTGCAGCAGGCTCTATGGCATAGAGTAATGAGCTATGCTACTTTATGTGTACGGCTTGGACTGTGGGTACTGCGTCCGGCTGATCCTCTTAAAAAATGAATTTAATGAATTGCAATGTAGAGAAACCAACAGAATATCAAAAACACAAATTGCACCAAACATCTCTCCAAACTGAGCGTCTTGTTAGGTAGTGTCAGACCAAGGCCTCTTTGTCGTGCTCTGAAAGTGAAGGAGAGAGAAAGAAGATAGAGGGGAGGGATCAGTCAGAGCTCTTTGTGAGGCCAGTCATGTCTTGACTCCTCGCTCCTCGACACAGCTGACCCAAACATAGTAATCTGGGATTAAGCTCCAGACCATGTAGAACAGGCCGTGTCAATCAGGACTGCACCTCGTACATGACTGTTGGTCATGAGTGGAGGAGGTGGAGGAGTCATGCTAAAGTGGGGATAATCCCTGAAACAGTTGTGGAAGCACAGGGCCAAGCCCAGGTCCTTCAACTCTAATGGGATAGGGAATAGCACTGAAAAGCAAATGGGGAGGAGATAAACTGAGCGGAGCGCCCTCTTCAACAAGCCAAATTCATTAGCCTCGCCTTTTTATTCCGCAGACAGTGAAACATGATAATTCTCTTATCATTCTATTATTTCTGCAGCTTTTAGCTTCTCTTTGTCCTCCTGATATAATGGAGTTCATGTCATCACTCTGCATTGACAGCAGTGGAGGCTGCTGAGGGGAGGACGGCTATTAATATTGTCTGGAACGGAGCGAATGGAATGGCATCAAACACATGGAAACCATGTTTGATGTATTTGATACAATTCCACTGATTTCACCTTAGCCATTACCACAAGCCCGTCCTCCCCAATTAAGGTGCCACCAACCTCCTGTGATTCACACTGAATCAGAGTCTATGGTTGGCCGCTCATGCTGTTTTTTTCCCTTTCTATTCTTCAACTTACATCCTTGATAACTCTGGTCTATCATTAAGGAGGCAACCAGCATTATTGAGTATAGACCTGTTACACAACAGAGGCGAGCACAATGCAGTCGGACATCTCTGAATACCTCGCAATTAGGGGTATTGTGTATATATATATATATATATATACACTGAGTGAACAAAACATTAAGGACACCTTCCTAATACTGAGTTGCACGCCCCGTTCAAAGACAGTTAAATCTTTCACCCTTAGAATGGCACACATACAGAATCCATGTCTCAACTGTTTCAAGGCTTAACAATCCTTTAACCTGCTGCCTCCCCTTCATCTGACTGAAGTGGATTTAACAAGTGACATCAATAAGGGATCATAGCTTTCACCTGATCAGTCCATGTCATGGAAAGAGAAGACGTCCTTAATGTTTTGTACACTTTGAACGGGGTATGGTAGTAGGCATGAGGTGCACGGTTTGTATCAAAAACTGCAACGCTACTGGGTTTTTCACGCTCAACAGTTTCCTGTGTGTATCAAGAATGGTCCACCAACCAAAGGGACATCCAGCCAACTTGACACAACTGTGGTAAGCATTGGAGTCAACATGGGCCAGCATCCCTGTGGAATGCTTTCAACCCTTTGTAGAGTCCATGCCCTGACGAATTGAGAATGTTTGGAGGGCAAAGGGGGTGCAATTCAATATCAGTATGTTCCTAATGTTTGGTATACTCAGTGTATAAAATATTGCTAGCAGCCACAGAACAAATTTTAAATGACATACCTACTGTAGAAAAGAGGAGAATATCGTTCTAATAACTTTATTTCTCAACTACTAACATTGAGCCAATTACACTCACTGGAGCCAATTACACTCACTGGAGCCAATTACACTCACTGGAGCCAATTACACTCACTGGAGCCAATTACACTCACTGGAGCCAATTACACTCACTGGAGCCAATTACACTCACTGGAGCCAATTACACTCACTGGAGCCAATTACACTCACTGGAGCCAATTACACTCACTGGAGCCAAATACACTCACTGGAGCCAATTACACTTACTGGAGCCAAATAAACTCACTGGAGCCAATTACACTCACTGAAGCCAATTACACTCACTGGAGCCAATTACACTCACTGGAGCCAATTACACTCACTGGAGCCAATTACACTCACTGGAGCCAATTACACTCACTGGAGCCAATTACACTCAGCCAATTACACTCACTGGAGCCAATTACACTTACTGGAGCTAAATACACTCACTGGAGCCAAATACACTCACTGAAGCAAATTACACTCACTGGAGCCAATTACACTCACTGGAGCCAATTACACTCACTGAAGCAAATTACACTCACTGGAGCCAATTACACTCACTGAAGCAAATTACACTCACTGGAGCCAATTACACTCACTGGAGCCAATTACACTCAGCCAATTACACTCACTGGAGCCAATAACACTCACTGGAGCCAATTACACTCACTGGAGCCAATTACACTCACTGGAGCCAAATACACTCACTGGAGCCAATTACACTTACTGGAGCCAATTACACTCACTGGAGCCAATTACACTCACTGGAGCCAATTACACTCACTGGAGCCAATTACACTTACTGGAGCCAATTACACTCATTGGAGCCAATTACACTCAATGGAGCCAATTACACTCACTGGAGCCAAATACACTCACTGGAGCCAATTACACTCACTGTAGCCAATTACACTCACTGGAGCCAATTACACTTACTGGAGCCAATTACACTCACTGGAGCCAATTACACTCACTGGAGTTAATTACACTCACTGGAGCCAATTACACTTACTGAAGCCAATTACACTTACTGGAGCCAAGTACACTTACTGGAGCCAAGTACACTAACTGGAGCCAATTACACTCACTGGAGCCAAGTACACTAACTGGAGCCAATTACACTCACTGGAGCCAATTACACTCACTGGAGCCAATTACACTCACTGGAGCCAAGTACACTCACTGGAGCCAAGTACACTCACTGGAGCCAATTACACTCACTGGAGCCAATTACATTCACTGGAGCCAAGTACACTAACTGGAGCCAATTACACTCACTGGAGCCAATTACACTCACTGGAGCCAATTACACTCACTGGAGCCAATTACACTCACTGGAGCCAAATACACTCACTGGAGCCAATTACACTTACTGGAGCCAATTACACTCACTGGAGACAATTACACTCACTGGAGCCAATTACACTCACTGGAGCCAATTACACTTACTGGAGCCAATTACACTCACTGGAGCCAATTACACTCACTGGAGCCAATTACACTCACTGGAGCCAATTACACTCACTGGAGCCAAGTACACTCACTGGAGCCAATTACACTCATTGGAGCCAATTACACTCAATGGAGCCAATTACACTCACTGGAGCCAAATACACTCACTGGAGCCAATTACACTCACTGTAGCCAATTACACTCACTGGAGCCAATTACACTCACTGGAGCCAATTACACTCACTGGAGCCAATTACACTCACTGGAGCCAATTACACTCACTGGAGCCAAGTACACTTACTGGAGCCAATTACACTCATTGGAGCCAATTACACTCAATGGAGCCAATTACACTTACTGGAGCCAAATACACTCACTGGAGCCAATTACACTCACTGTAGCCAATTACACTCACTGGAGCCAATTACACTTACTGGAGCCAATTACACTCACTGGAGCCAATTACACTTACTGGAGTTAATTACACTCACTGGAGCCAATTACACTTACTGGAGCCAATTACACTTACTGGAGCCAAGTACACTCACTGGAGCCAAGTACACTAAGTGGAGCCAATTACACTCACTGGAGCCAAGTACACTAACTGGAGCCAATTACACTCACTGGAGCCAATTACACTCACTGGAGCCAATTACACTCACTGGAGCCAAGTACACTCACTGGAGCCAATTACACTCACTGGAGCCAATTACACTCACTGGAGCCAAGTACACTAACTGGAGCCAATTACACTCACTGGAGCCAATTACACTCACTGGAGCCAATTACACTCACTGGAGCCAATTACACTCACTGGAGCCAATTACACTCACTGGAGCCAATTACACTCACTGGAGCCAATTACACTTACTGGAGCCAAATACACTCACTGGAGCCAATTACACTCACTGGAGCCAATTACACTTACTGGAGCCAATTACACTCACTGGAGCCAATTACACTCACTGGAGCCAATTACACTCACTGGAGCCAATTACACTCACTGGAGCCAATTACACTCATTGGAGCCAATTACACTCACTGGAGCCAATTACACTCACTGGAGCCAATTACACTCACTGGAGCCAAATACACTCACTGGAGCCAAATACACTCACTGTAGCCAATTACACTCACTGTAGCCAATTACACTCACTGTAGCCAATTACACTCACTGGAGCCAATTACACTCACTGGAGCCAATTACACTCACTGGAGCCAATTACACTTACTGGAGCCAATTACACTCACTGGAGCCAATTACACTCACTGGAGCCAATTACACTCACTGGAGCCAATTACACTCACTGGAGCCAATTACACTTACTGGAGCCAATTACACTCACTGGAGCCAATTACACTCACTGGAGCCAAGTACACTTACTGGAGCCAAGTACACTAACTGGAGCCAAGTACACTAACTGGAGCCAATTACACTCACTGGAGCCAAATACACTAACTGGAGCCAATTACACTCACTGGAGCCAATTACACTCACTGGAGCCAATTACACTCACTGGAGCCAATTACACTCACTGGAGCCAAGTACACTAACTGGAGCCAATTACACTCACTGGAGCCAATTACACTCACTGGAGCCAATTACACTCACTGGAGCCAATTACACTTACTGGAGCCAAGTACACTTACTGGAGCCAAGTACACTAACTGGAGCCAATTACACTCATTGGAGCCAATAACACCATCCGTCAAAAAAAAACATCCACCAAATCTATTCACTTTAAAATAATGATTACTTCTCCTTGCCATTATCATTCACCTTATAAGACAAGACGTGAACATATGCTAACGTATGATGAGGGTTGCTGGGTCTCCGATTTGTCTGGGAGGGGGTCCCTGGACAAGAAAAGGTTGAAGACCCCCCCTGCTCTAAATAAGGCATTGAATGGTGGTGGTGATGCCCAGAGGATGCTTGACCACACGATGTGCACTGCAATGCCATTGTGAATGATTTGAGCTCTTAGTATTTATCTCATTTTTCTCATAGACACCAATGTGTTACTGCGAAGATCTTACATGTACTATCTTACTGCGAAGATCAAACATGTTGCAGTCCCCCAGTTAGGAGTATGGGGATTGTTGCCCACAGGAAATGGGTTATCATGATGTCTGACCAATTGAAGTGAACCAAACACCAGTTGGTGGACTAACGTTTTGCCTTAAGGCGTTTTCCATGGTCATTTATGGCACTGTTAGTAAATTGTGCACTATTAGTCCCTAACTCTAATGACGAATTCATGAAAATGCTATTGGGCTTGGAGAGAGAGAGTTGTGCAAAATGCTGCCAGATTTTAGACTATGACCCATGCTAGATCATTTGTGTATCCTGGCAGCCTTATCACATAATTGATGCCATGTATTTGTTGATTGTTTCTTTCTTTGGGGGGGGGGGGGGGGGGGGGGGGCTGAATTTAAGCCGCCAGAACATTGCTGAGAAAATCTGAGAAAAATGTTCACCTAGATGATTGATATGGGATTGAGGGCCACAGGAGCTGGAGCATTGCCTAAATGCAAGTGAGTGTTTTTCTCTTGGTGCCAGCTTGGTGCCAAGCCATTAATAAACCCAGAAAATGATGATAGCTGCTGTATTGATTTCAGTTGCATGCCCTCCGTTCAACTAGCCCTCACTTTAACACTTTGCCTCAGTAAACACAAACTTTAAAATGATCGCCGGTGTTTTTCAAATATTTTGACAAGAGCAAAGTGTAAGGTCTTGAAGATTGACGGTATTCTTTGAGGTATTCATCCTACAGTAGGGTCTTGTTTGACCACTCATTGACTAATACAGACCTTCCTGCAAATTTACCTTTGGTTCTTTTCACTAGCAAGATAGTACCCTTATCTACCCAATATTTCCTTATAGGATAGTACACTGATCATTTCTCTAATCACTCCTCCTAGCTTCCCCTCTTTGCTATGGTAACGTCCTGCCAAAATCGATTCCAAAGTGCCAAGTCGCACAATGTTAGATGACTCTGAAAGTTAGAACTTTTTCTGTTTCTGCAACTTTCAACTCTCTCATTTAGCAACCCCTCTCCCTGTCCTTTTTTAGAAGATTCTGTTCGGCACATTGTCACTGGTAAGGGGAATTACACGCCCTGAGTCAAAGTGACGTTATGTCAGAATTGTACCCTGTGATTCCTGCCAGACTCAATCACTCTTGCCACGCGCCTCATTCAAAATTAAACTGGAAACACTCTTGCAGAGCCTCCATAACTTAAAGACTCCAGCATAATGTGTCCAATAACACTTAAATACTTGAACTCCAGCCAAGCCAGGCGTTCAGATTAATTTTGCAGAGAAAGTTGCATACCTTTCTAGCCACTTGCTACTTCTTCTACGGAATTTTGATATTGGCAAAGAGAACAGGAGAAATGCGCTCAACTTTTAAACAGCAACAAACAAATTCATGTTAATTTTCCCCTCTTGCCACTAAAATATCTGAAATAGCTACGCCGGTATCTCTTTCTGTACCGGCAGAAAGCACAACATTTTATAATGCTGCAACAGACTCCTGCTGCTTGTCTAGGAGACTGATAGATAGCAACACATTGTCATGAAGCAGCGAGAGGTCCACTGTTTATGTGAATCTGTTGTAGCTGAAACAGTCCCACATAAAAAAACGAGACTGTGATACGTAAAGCCAAAGGGGCACAATCAGAAATGCCTGGGTGCCAAGTTGGCTGCATCTCCTCACAGCTAGCCTAACAGAAGGATGATGATGATAGCCGGGAAAGAAACAGGAAAGTATTCCATCAACACTTAGCATGAATGCTTAGCATCTTGTTTGATCCTGTTTTGAGGAAAAAGTAAACAATCTACCATGACTGCTTTTGTTGTGATGCTGAAAATCCATCAATTTCTAATCCATCAACAGTGAATAGGATACTGCATATGTAAAAATAATTAGGCTTTTCTTGCAGGTTCATCATTTTCACAATTGTTTAGAATTTGAGTGCAGGGTTCTTCCAATGAAGGTGAAAGTGGGAATCCTTAAAGACAGCTCTAAACTAAAGCTGTTTATTTCTCTACCCCTCATTCAATCAATCCTCACTGTTGAGCCCCGAGTTCAAACGTCAGCGCGACCTCATCAGCACTAATAGGCCAATCGCAATACTATTTGTATCTCAGTGTGCAACCTATTACCTTATGGAAATCTTATTCATGAAGCAGCATTAAATCTGACTGTTTTTTTCCTTCCAAATCCAGTTTCCGTAATTAAGGTTTGAGTGATTTCTTATAGCTGTGTTGGAAGATTGCTCATCCACCAAGTTGTTTTGTGGCACCAGGCTACAATCTATCCTATGTGTCACATGTGACAGCAGCCTGTCTACCACGTCTTCCTCTCGTCTCCTTGCTGGCTCCCTCGTCTCCACCAGTCTCCCCGCTGCCCCCCCTCCCCCGCTGTCTCCCCCGTCTCACCATGTCCCTCTTCCATGCTATTTCCAAATTGACCCTTCAAGGTCCTCATGCAGAAACAAAATTACATTTGTGCCCCATTACAAGAAGCCTGGGGATTTTGAAAATAGTTGGAAATGTCTGACAGTGGTGAACACTGCAGAATAATTATTATGTAAATTTGCCAAGCGGTCGGGTTCCCATTGTTGCGAGGGGCCAAGGACTCACATCAGGGTCTCTTAGTGAAGGTGTGAGCCATTTGCTTGTGACAATACCGCTGTTGATTCACTTCTCTCCAGATAGGCTACTGGGGACACTGATTCATGTGCTCAACCATAATGGGTTTCAGGTGCTCAACCATAATGGGCTTCAGGTGTTCAACCATAATGGGTTTCAGGTGTTCAACCATAATGGGCTTCAGGTGTTCAACCATAATGGGCTTCAGGTGTTCAACCATAATGGGTTTCAGGTGTTCAACCATAATGGGCTTCAGGTGTTCAACCATAATGGGTTTCAGGTGTTCAACCATAATGGGTTTCAGGTGTTCAACCATAATGGGTTTGAGGTGTTCAACCATAATGGGTTTCAGGTGTTCAACCATAATGGGTTTCAGGTGTTCAACCATAATGGGTTTGAGGTGTTCAACCATAATGGGTTTCAGGTGTTCAACCATAATGGGTTTCAGGTGTTCAACCATAATGGGTTTCAGGTGTTCAACCATAATGAGTTTCAGGTGTTCAACCATAATGGGCTTCAGGTGTTCAACCATAATGGGTTTCAGGTGTTCAACAATAATGGGTTTCAGGTGTTCAACCATAATGGGTTTCAGGTGTTCAACCATAATGGGCTTCAGGTGTTCAACCATAATGGGTTTCAGGTGTTCAACCATAATGGGTTTCAGGTGTTCAACCATAATGGGCTTCAGGTGTTCAACCATAATGGGCTTCAGGTGTTCAACCATAATGGGTTTCAGGTGTTCAACCATAATGGGCTTCAGGTGTTCAACCATAATGGGATTCAGGTGTTCAACCATAATGGGATTCAGGTGCTCACATTAATTCCATTTGGGTTTTGCTGCACAATGAGGTCCTGATAGATAGTTTGACTGGTTTTTCCTCCACTTAACAGGGGCTTTCATCCAGCCATACCTGATAAAGAGGAGATTGGGAATGTATGGTTATGGGTATGGCAGTAGTACTTATTTTTCTATTCTAGACATTTTTGTGACGTATTTTTCATAATCCATTGAGGCCAATTGTTGCACCCGTCTCAGACCTTCAAAGCCCACTCACAATATAGTGGAGGTTTTGTCACACAGTGTGTGTGTGTGTGTGTGTGGAAGTAGATGCAGAATTTATCTTCACCCTGTAGGGATTATGCAGCAGGGTTAGGGTCAATCCCATTTCAATTTATTCCATTCAGGAGATGCATTGACATTCAATTCATGAATGGGAAAAAATGCCATTTATCTTCAAAAAGGGGGTTTTCAAAGCATGAATAGAATTTGAATTCCCTTCCTGTAGTGACAGAACGGAATTGGAATGGAATTGATCCCAGGCCTTGTTGTGTACTGTAGACAAAGGATCTGTGTTCCAAGGTAATTCATGGCTATTCTGTGGGAGTTTGTATCGTGCGCCATCCCCTCCTATAGGGAAAGCAACAGAGGATGTGTGTATGTCCTCTTCAACTTCTCAGCACTGAGAACTTGTTGTTAATGTTGAATTACCATTTAAACAACCCAACTGAAACAAACTAAGTTATTGTAAGGACTCAAACCAGTCCAATTTTGGGAGAAGTATTAACTATTAACGTTAGAACCTCTGGCAGTGTTCAGGCTGTATAGTAATTACATTTTGCACCAGTCAAGACCACTGTAAGAATTTCAATAACTTCACTTTTACGCAAACTCGCGGCCTTCAATGGACATCATCTTTACATGTAAAATGTAAATCTTAATGTAAAAAAAGTTTAATAATAATACAAATAATATCTGAATTGTCCTGCTTGATTTTAACGATATGAAGTCGATTAGTGTACGCTCTAAATCTGATCCCGTTTACAAAAGTGCTCTAAATTTGTTCTAATGAGAAGCAGTTGGAACCGTAGAATTGTAATCCAGATTAGCTGCATGAGTTGATCAATTTCCATAATCTTCTGATTCTGTTTCACAAAAACCCTTTCCTTTCTTAATGAGTTATTATTGCAATGGAAAACATTTAGTCACTTCCGCCTACAAACCACCCACCCACAAAGACGTGCGCATGCATCCATACTGTACAAACAGAAATGGACGCACACACGCTCTACTCCAATTCTTGTTTCCATTCTCGTTGTCCCAGTGGCCAGGATGTTTCAGAGTCGTATCACCATTCCATGTATGGAGTGTCCAATTATCTCATACATTTTCGACCCTTTAATATGTTTCATTTTCTGCTCTTCCCCTCCAAATTGATTGCCTCTCCTGTTGGTAAATGCAATTTGGTAACCACAAATCGAATCAAAACTGCATTCCTGGGCACACGATGGAGCAGCCGAGTGATTGGGTGCCCACTTAATGTTGATCTCTCCCACAGCCAGCCAGACTACCAACCAGCCACAGCCTATTTTCATCTCTTAATTTTCCCCAAAATTATAGTCATATATTAGCTGAGGACGCTAACCTTATCTATAGTGATTCACAACCTATTTTGTGGCCAATTTGTGCAGCCTCCTCACAGTACTTCAGGATAAATTGACCATTCTTTCTTCACCCAAACTTTCTCTGAGGCTTTCCCCATGTAGAACAAACTGTTACTTTATTGTTCTGTTGCTGTTGATTTAATCAGTCATTCCAAATCTACAGTACCGATCAAAAGTTTGGACACACCTACTCATTCAAGGATATTTCTTAATTTTTACAATTTTCTACATTGAATAATAATGGTGAAGACATCAAAACTATGAAATTACACATATGGAATCATGTATTAACTTAAAAATGGTTAAACAAACCAAAATATATTTTATATTTGAGATTCTCCAAAGTAGTCACACCTTGCTTTGACAACTTTGCACATTCTTGGCATTCTCTCAACCAGCTTCATGAGGAATGCTTTTCCAACAGTCTTAAAGTAGTCCCCACATATTCTGAGCACATGTTGGCTGCTTTTCCTTCACTTTGCCGTCCAACTCATCCCAAAACATCTCAATTGGGTTGAGGTCGTGTAACGATGTTTGTCTGAGGAAGAAGGAGTAGACCAAAGCGCAGCGGGGTACGTGTTCATGATGTTTTAATATAGCCTGAACACTGAAACAAAAAACAAAAGTGAAACAAAACGCAACAGTTCTGTCAGGCACGCACACAAAACAGAAAACATAGAACACACAACATAGAATGCCCACCCCAACTCACGCCCTGACCAAACCAAAAATAGAGACATAAAAAGGATCTCTAAGGTCAGGGCGTGACAGTACCCCCCCCCCCCAAAATGTGTGGACTCCGGCCGCAAAACCTAAAGCTATAGGGGAGGGACTGGGTGGGCATCTATCCGCGGTGGCGGCTCTGGCGCGAGACGTGGACCCCGCTCCACCTTAGGCTTGGCCCACTTAGGTGGCGCCTCTGGCAGCTCCGGACAGGAGGGCGACTCTGGCAGCTCTGGACAGGAGGGCGTCTCTGGCAGCTCCGGACAGGAGGGAGACTCTGGCAGCTACGGACTGGGGATCGTCGCTGGAGGCTCCGGACTGGGGATCGTCGCTGGAGGCTCCAGACTGGGGATCGATGCTGGAGGCTCCGGACTGGGGATCCTCACTGGAGTGGAGAGTCACACAGAAGGCTTTGTGCCATGGATCATCACTGGAGGCTTCGTGCCATGGATCATAACTGGAGGCTTCATGCCATGGATCATCACTGGAGGCTTCTTGCCATGGATCATCACTGGAGGGTTTGTGCCATGGATCATCACTAGAGGCTTCGTGCCATGGATCATCACTGGAGGCTTCTTGCCATGGATCATCACTGGAGGCTTTGTGCCATGGATCATCACTGGAGGCTTCGTGCCATGGATCATCACTGGAGGCTTAGTGCCATGGATCATCACTGGAGGCTTCTTGCCATGGATCATCACTGGAGGCTTCGTGCCATGGATCATCACTGGAGGCTTCGTGCCATGGATCATCACTGGAGGCTTCTTGCCATGGATCATCACTGGAGTCTTCGTGCCATGGATCACCACTGGAGTAGGGACACACACAGGAGGCCTGGCTCTGGGAGAAGGCACAGGACTCCCCAGGTTGGGGAGACATGCAGAAGGCAGAAGGCCTTGGCCGAGACACCGGATACACTGGGCCGTCGAGGCGCACTGGCGGTCTCGAGCGCAGAGCTAGCACAACTCGTCCTGGCTGGATCCCCCCTGTAGCCCGGCAAGTGCGGGGAGCTGGAACAGGCCGCACAGGGCTGTGCTGGCGAACCGGGGACACTGTGCGTAGGGCTGGCACAGGATAACCCGGACCGAGGAGACGCACTGGAGGCCTGGAGAGCAGGGCTGGCACACTCCGTCCTGGCTCGATGCCCACCCTAGCCCGGCCGATGCGAGGAACTGGGAAATAGTGCACCGGGCTAAGAACACGTACTGGAGACACCGTGCGCTCCATCGCATAACACGGTGCCTGACCAGTACGACGCTCGCCACGGTAAGCACGGGGAGTTGGCTCAGGTCTCCTACCTGACTCCTTCAATGTCCTCGTGTGCGCCCCCCAAAAAAATTCTGGGGCTGCCTCTCGTGCACGTTTCCTTGAGCGAACTCCTCGTAGCGTCGCTGCTCCGCTTTAGCTGCCTCCAGCTCCTCTTTAGGACGGCGATACTCTCCCGGCTGTGCCCAGGGTCCCTTGCCGTCCAAGATTTCCTCCCATTCCAGTCCATTCCACCACGCTGCTTGGTCCTTTGGTGGTGGGTAGTTCTGTAACGATGTTCGTCTGAGGAAGAAGGAGTAGACCAAAGCACAGCGTGGTACGTGTTCATGATGTTTTAATATAGCCTGAAGACTGAAACAAAAAACAAAAGTGGAACAAAACGCAACAGTTCTGTCAGGCCCTCACACAAAACAGAAAACATAGAACACACAACATAGAATGCCCACCCCAACTCACACCCTGACCAAACCAAAAATAGAGACATAAAAAGGATCTCTCAAGTCAGGGCGTGACAGTTCGAGTGATTGTGGAGGTCAGGTCCTCTGATGCAGCAATCCATCACTCGCCTCCTTGGTCAAATAGCCCTTACACAACCTGGAGGTGTGTTGGTTCATTATCCTGTTAAAAAAACAAATGATAGTAAACCAGATGGGATGGCGTATCGCTGCAGAATGCTGTTGTAGCCATGCCGGTTAAGTGTACCTTGAATTTTAAATAAATCTCAGACAGTGTCACCAGCACAGCACACCATCACAACTCCTCCTCCATGCTTCACGGTGGGAACCACACATGCGCAGATCATCCGTTCGCCTGCGTCTCATAAAGAAATGGCGGTTGGAACCCAAAATCTCAAATTTGGACTCATCAGACCAAACGACAGATTTCCACAGGTCAAATGTCCATTGCTTGTGTTTCTTGGCCCAAGCAAGTATCTTCTTCTTATTGGTGTCCTTTGGTAGTGGTTTCTTTGCAGCAATTTGACCACGAAGGCCTGATTTACGCAGTCTGCTCTGAACAGTTAATGTTGACATGTGTCTGTTACTTGAACTCTGTGAAGCATGTATTTGGGCTGAAATCTGAGGTGCAGTTAACTCTAATGAACTTATCCTCTGCAACAAAGGTATCTCTGGGTCTTCCTTTCCTGTGGCAGCCCTCATGAGAGCCAGTTTCATCAAAGCGCTTGGATATTTTTTGCGACTGCACTTGAAGAAACTTACAAAGTTGTTGAGATTTTCCGGATTGACTTACCTTCATGTCATGATGGACTGTCGTTTCTCTTAGCTTATTTGACCTTTTCTTGCCATAACATGGACTTGGTCATTTTACAAAATAGTGCTATCTTCTGTATACCACCACTACATTGTCACAACACAACTGATTGGCTCAAATGCATTAAGAAGGATAGAAATTCCACAAACTAACTTTTAACAAAGTACACCTGTTAATTGTTAAATTAACTGTTAACCTGTTTGGGCTGCAGGGGCAGTATTGAGTACCCAGATAAAAGGTGCCCATTTCAAACGGCCTCGTACTCAATTCTTGCTCGTACAATATGCATATTATTATTACTATTGGATAGAAAACACTCTCTAGTTTCTAAAACCATTTGAATTATATCTGTAAGTAAAACAGAACTCATTTGGCACAAACTTCCTGACCAGGAAGTGGAAAGTCTGAAATCGAGGCTCTGTTCTACTTATTGCGTATAAATGGACATGATACATATTAGTATACATGCACTTCATAGACCATCCCCTGGATGTCAAGAGGCGGTGAGAGAAGAAATTGAGTGTTTTTACTTGGTCTGAAGTGGAATACAAGCTCTTTGTATGACGTGTGACCCATTTCCTGTTTTCTGGAGAGCGCGAGGAGGCACCTGGATTTGCCTTCTGTTTAGCTGCCGTTATGGACGACTAATATCTCCGGCTTTGATTGTATTTGATACATGTGACCATATCATCGTAAAGTATGTTTCTTCAATATAGTTTAATCAGATTATTGAAATTTTTTCGGGAGTTTTGCCGTGTTCCGTTCTCTGACTTTGTTGACGATGGAGAGATTCGTGCCACTTGGCTAGTGTGCTTGCTAAATCGAGAGGGAAAGAGGCCGTTCTAAATCCAAACAACGATTGTTCCCGACAAAGGACCCCTTGTCCAACATTCTGATGAAAGATCAGCAAAAGTAAGAAACATTTTATGATGCTATTTCATATATCTGTCGTACATGTGAACTAGTCGTCGGCGCCCAGCTTTTGGGTACTCTAGCTATACCGAAGCTGGATGTCGTAATGAAGTTATTTTTTAGAATTCTAACACGGCGATTTCATTAAGAACTAATGGATCTATCATTTCCTATACAACATGTATTTTTTTGTTATGTTTATGAATAGCTATTTGGTCAGAATATGTGTGTCAGAAAAAGTGTCAGAAAAATATCCGGACGTTGTGGGAAAAAGATGCTAAGTTAGCACAATGTATAACCACTGATTTCAGCTCTAAGTATGAACATTTTCGAACAAAACATAAGTGTATGTATAACCTGATGTTATAGGACTGTCATCTGATGAAGAATATCAAGGTTAGTCAAAAATTATATATCTTTTACTGGTTTGTTACGATCGCTAACCTTTGCTACTGGGGAATGGCTTGTGTTTCTGGCTATTGTGGTAAGCTAATATAACGCTATATTGTGTTTTCGCTGTAAAACACTCAATAAATCGTAAATATTGGCTGGAATCACAAGATGCCTGTCTTTCATTTGCTGTACACTATGTATTTTTCAGAAATGTTTTATGATGAGTAATTAGGTATTTGACGTTGGTGTCTGTAATTATTATGGCTGCTTTCGGTGCAATTTCTGATTGTAGCTGCAATGTAAACTATGATTTATACCTGAAATATGCACATTTTTCGAACAAAACAGATTTATTGTATAACATGTTAAATGCATTCCAGGTGACAGCCTCGTGAAGCTGGTTGAGAGAATACCAAGAGTTTTCAAAGCTGTCATCAAGGCAAAGGGTGTGTACTTTGAACAATCTCAAATATATTTTGATTTGTTTAAACTTTTTTGGTTACTACATGATTCCATATGTGTTATTTCATAGTTTTGGTGTCTTGACTATTATTCTACAATTTAGAAAATAGTAAAAATAAAGAAAAACCATGGAATGAGTAGGTGTGTCCGAAAGTTTGACTTGTACTGTACATCTACAAACATTAATGACTTATACTAATGTCAGTATCAGGGTTGTGGTAAATTTCTTTTAAATTCCAGACAATTCAGAACTCAAACCAAACTCCAAATTCTTCTCATTGAAAAGCATTCAAGATAATTGGAATTGAGTCTGCCTCCTCAATTGACTGGAAATTCAATTGAATTGACCCCAACACTGGTAAGTTTAGTCAAAACAGAGTACAAAACAATCAAACTTGTCCAGCTACTTGGCTTCTACTGTGCCTCTACCGGCATGTCATAATCTCTCTAGACACAGTCATCACATTCATAGAGATGCCTGAGAGGCACGGTCATTCCCTGTGTCATAGAGATGCCTGAGAGGCACGGTCATTCACTGTATCATAGAGATGCCTGAGAAGCACGGTCATTCCCTGTGTCATAGACATGCCTGAGAGACACGGTCAGGTTGGCTGTTCTGTCCGTCTGGCCCAATTTAAGAACAGGCATGTAATTGTCTAAATGAATTACAACAGGACACATCTGGAGGGTTAGGCAGACAATAGTGTAATGTCTGACCGTAAATGAAGACATAAATGACCATAGCATCGGGTTTTTATTTTTTATTTAACCTTTATTTAACTAGGGTGAATGGTTGTGAGTAAAAGGTCATATGGAACATCTGCTGCTATCTGTTGTATGGATTTATAGTGGATTAGGTTACAGACTGCCTTGATAGTTAGAAACATCAGCGTCTGCAGCTATTTGTTGCATGGATTTATGGTGGATTAGGTTACAGAATGCCTCGATAGTTAGCTGCACACTCTGATGTTCCTATCTGTTGTATGGATTTATGGTGGATTAGATTACAGACTGTCTCGTTGGGTGATTTGTCTTCTAGGGAGATATGAGGTGTTCAGTTTATGTGATTTTCTTTTATCATATTCATTGTTTACCGATTGTCATTCAATGGGCAGTTCTGAGTAAATTTTATGTGAATACAATCCCTACAGCATGATTAAAAATCCCCATATTGACCTCTATCAAAGTTTCAGTTGCTTATTAATGTTTCTATATACATTCTGAAAATGTTCTGAAAGAACCCTGGGCACAACGTTTGATTCTGCACACAAGTTAGCTATTTAGGCCCCTTGCTTTTTTCAATTTTACTAACGACATGCCACTGACTTTGAGTAAAGCCAGAGATTCTACTGTACGTATGCGGATGACTCAACACTATACACGTCAACTACTACAGCGACTGAAATGACTGCAACACTCAACAAAGAGATGCAGTTAGTTTCAGAGTGGGTGGCAAGGAATAAGATATCCCTAAATATTTCTAAAACTAAAAGCATTGTATTTGGAAAAAAAACACTCACTAAACCCTAAACCTCAACTAAATCTTGTAATAAATAATGTGGAAATTGAGCAAGTTGAAATGACTAAACTGCTTGGAGTAACATTAGATTGTAAACTGTCATGGTCAAAGCATATTGATGCAGTAGTAGCTAAGATGGGGAGAAGTCTGTCTTTAATAAAGCAATGCTCTGCCTTAACAACACTATCAACAAGGCAGGTCCTACAGGCCCTAGTTTTGTTGACTACTGTTCAGTCGTGTGGTCAGGTGCCACAAAAAATGACTTAGGAAAATTGCAATTGGCTCAGAACATGGCAGCATTGCTGGTCCTTGGATGTACACAGAGAACTAATATTAATAATATGCATGTCATTCTCTTCTGGCTGAAAGTGGAGGAGAGATTGACTTCATCACTACTTTTATTTATGAGAGGTATTGACATGTTGAATGCACCAAGCTGTCTGTTTGAACTACTGGCACACAGCTCGGACACCCATGCATACCCCACAAGACATGCCACAAGAGGTCTCTTCACAGTTCCTAAGTCCAGAACAGACTATGGGAGGGACACAGAACTACATAGAGCCATGACTACATGGAACTCTATTCCACATCAAGCAACTGACGCAAGCAGTAAAATTAGATTTAAAAAACAGATAAAAAAACACCTTATGGAACAGCAGGGACTGTGAAGCAACACACACACAAACAAACACACACACACACACACACACACACACACACACACACACACACACACACACACACACACACACACACACACACACACACACACACACACACACACACACACACACACACACACACACACACACACACACACACACACACACACACACAGACACACGATACATACACATGGATTTAGTACTGTAGATATGTGGTTATGTGGTAGTGGTGGAGTAGGGGTCGAGGGCACACAGTGTGTTGTGAAATCTGTGAATGTATTGTAATGTTTTAAAACTGTATAAACTGCCTTATTTTTGCTGGACCCCAGGAAGAGTAGCTGCTGCTTTGGAAGCAGCTAATGGGGATCCATAATAAATACAAATACACATGCAGACAGTGACTCCGTCAGGCGAGTTTCTCATGTTGATGTCAGACAACCTAATGGCTTGCTGGAATCTCGTTAGGGTCTTTATTGACATTGTGTTTCATTAACTTGATAGATGACATCTCTTAAGGCATGGTTCCACAGTAGTCAACAGCTCTGCGCCAAAGAGTGTCTAGTCTGCGGTCAAGATGGCTCTCAACAGGTTTGGCCCTAATAGCCTACAGTTTACTACCACTGCCATGCCGTGCCTGTGTCACAACATGTTTGCATTCTATACATTTATTATATAATAAAAGCCTCTTAACAGCACCCCTCAATGACCCCCGCCACACACACACACACACACACGCACACACAGTGTTCTGCTCACTCTCTTGGCACATGATCCAGCTCAGGTCCATATGGGAAGTGATTTAGAAGAACCACTGACTGACCTTTATAAAGGTTCATACTTAGTTGAAAAGAAACAGACTTTGTTCAGAGTGAGAGGTATCTAAAATGTATCATCTATAGTTTCTATGAGATAATTATCCTTTAATGTATATGATCAGAAAGGTCTGCCAAAAGCCCCATGGACATGGGGATTAGTTTCTAAAGCAAAAGATTCTCATCCATATCCCTGCCCCCAACTCCAGGGATACCTCTAATCATTGCGCCTGTCCTCATACAATGTTTTCCCAGCAGCATGTGATGGCTACTACACATAAGGGGACATAATAGTCTGATTAACAGCCCTTGCAGTGCACAAAATTGCAAAGTTCACTTCAAAAAGAAGGGATGACACTTAATCCAAAACAAGTTTGGAATACTTAATCTCTCAGTTGCATCGCAGGAATCACAAATACTGTGTCCATTTCAATCTCCATGGATTATTTCAGCCTTGTCGTGGACGTCAAAAAATAGGTTTTCATATACATTCCACTACACGTAGCCGGCAGTGATTGGTGGGTTGGGTGATTTAAAGTTTAGTCAAGGGGATGAGAATGCTAGTAGGGTAAATTGATGATGGGTACCTAAGGCCAAGTCTGTCTCAGTCCACCGCTGCCTGCCCAGCCAAGTGCAAGCCAGGGACAGGGACAGCCAGGGACATGACTAGGCCACCCCAAGGTCTCCTACATTTAATTTCCGTTCTGCTTAGTCAATCAAGTACGGTGACTCTCCTTGGAGGGACTGGGAGAGACTGACGGATTGGTGTGGAGGGGTAGAGAGGGAGACTGGAGGAGAGGAGATGTGATGTGAGGAGGGAGACCGAGAGAGAGACTGGAGGTGAGAAGTGGTGGGGCTGGAGAAAGAAAGAAAGAAAGAAAGAAAGAAAGAAAGAAAGAAAGAAAGAAAGAAAGAAAGAAAGAAAGAAAGAAAGAAAGAAAAAAAGAAAGAAAGAAAGAGAGAGAGAGAGAGAGAGAGAGAGAGAGCTCTTAAATTGACTAATGGCAGTCACTTTTCACTCGCGCTTCTTTTTATTGTTTTTATTGTAGTGATAAAAATGGTTTTGTGTCTAGCTTTTAATGTGTCATCTGTGTTACTATAGACATCCTTATTTATTTCTGTGGATGTTCAGCAGAACAATGTCTACACCTGTATACTGGATTCTGCCAACCAAGCCAGCTTGTATGAACAACATTTTAGGCTAAATGATAAATGGCCAAGGGATTAGAGATAAATGGCCAAGGGATTCCAACACAAAACTTAATCAACCTTTTTTGCTCAATAGTCATGACACAATCCTATAATTTCAGAGCAATTCTTCGCACAGAGAACAACATTGCACAGGTGTGACAGCTAGCCATAATGAAAGGTACTGTTGCTATAAAATCTTTCATGAATATGCTAAACCTACAGTATGTAAAACCCATTAGGCTACCTTGTTGATGTATTACGTAAAGCGTCTTCTTGGGTTCTAGAAAAGCACTTTGTATATGCAATGTATTACAATGTTAATATAATACCATAATATACCTGTAATTCATTAGCATAATGTAGGCTACCTTATACTCAATCACATACTGTATCTGCAGTTGGTTAAATACCTGGTTTTGGTGTAGTGAAATGCCTGTGTTAGGACACACCAATGTATCTTATTGCCTGCTCCATTGTTCGCACTCCTCGAATTAAACCTAGTTTATTGGTTCTGACTCCTTCTGTTTCTAATTCTTGAGGGAACTGCGTTTCTCTACTACACTGTCCCAGAGATATCCAGATGATCTCTGTTTTCTGTGTTAATGGACTGTAGGGAAACAATAAAGCTTGTAGAACTTACAGAGCTTGTACTGTGGCAGTTGAAAGTTGAATATAAAATGTCGTACCTCGACAAGTGTTGTTGCTGTGCACAAGTGACAAAACGCTAATTTAATATTCAACTTACTGACAGTTAGCTTTTGTAAACAGGTGGCTATGTGCAATGCTGTCAGAGTTGTTTGTTACCGCCTACTTGAATGCAGAAATACACCCACATGTCTAGGAAAAGGCCTATAGAGAGCTTTTATGTTTCGGGTTTTGATGATCGAGTTGGTAAGAGAGTATTGGCAGATTGTGTAATGCATTGCAAAGTTTGTCAACAAGCACACCCCTGAATCAGAATTTCTTGACAACTGAAAGGCAAGAACAATGGCCAAATGTAAAGAACTGTCACCTATTTCTGACTCATCATAGAGTGAGGTTGGTGTGATTAACTTCAACACTTAACCTCAACACTCTCTTCGTGCTTTTGAGACTGATGTGTTGATTTCAACACTTAGCCTCAACACTCTCTTAGTGCTTTTGAGGCTGATGTGATTACATTTTACATTTTAGTCATTTAGCAGACGCTCTTATCCAGAGCGACTTACAGTAGAGTGCATACATTTTATTACATACATTTTATATACAGAGACAAGTATATTCCTACCGGCCAAATCCTCCCTAACCCGGACGACGCTATGCCAATTGTGCGTCGCCCCACGGACCTCCCGGTTGCGGCCGGCTGCGACAGAGCCTGGGCGCTAACCCAGAGACTCTGGTGGCGCAGCTAGCACTGCGATGCAGTGTCCTAGACCACTGCGCCACCCGGGAGGTGATTGACTACAACACTTAACCTCAAGACTCTTACATGCTGGCCACACCAAAATAAATACATTTAAACATACATGTTATTCAATTATTACAACCACACCGCTCTTGCGCGCCAATGAGCATCTGTGTTGCCAAGGGCTAAAATAGAAGTCAGTTCTATTTGTGACGCTGATCGCGGTGCAAGTCCTGCATCTCCCATCTCCTCATTGGTTTATATAGAAGGAGATACACATGTGCCATCTCCTCATAGGTTATACCCACGTGGGTGATTGAAAGATGAACTGAGTTTGGTCAGTTGTCGTAGTAACTATGAGATTGCGTGATTGCGTTTGGTGTGTGGGGACAAAATCATGATAGCGCACGCTCGCAGATGGTTTGGGTACGGTGTTAGTGCTTTTGAGGCTGATGTGGGTGACTTCAACACTTAACCTCAACACTCTAGTAGTGCTTTTGAGGCTAATGTGGTTGATTTCAATACTTGACTTCAACACTCTTAGTGCTTTAGAGGCTGATGTGGTTGATTTCAATACTTGACTTCAACACTCTTAGTGCTTTTGAGGCTAATGTGGTTGATTTCAATACTTGACTTCAACACTCTTAGTGCTTTAGAGGCTGATGTGGTTGACTTCAACACTTTATTTATTTATTTATTTTACCTTTGTTTAACCAGGTAGGCAAGTTGAGAACAAGTTCTCATTTACAACTACGACCTGGCCAAGATAAAGCAAAGCAGTTCAACACATACAACAACACAGACTTACACATGGAGTAAAACAAACATACAGTCAATAATACAGTACAAAAACAAGTCTATATACAATGTGAGCAAATGAGGTGAGATAAGGGAGGTAAAGGCAATAAAAAGGTCACGGTGGCAAAGTAAATACAATATAGCAATTAAAAACACTGGAATTGTAGATTTGCAGTAGGTGAATGGGCACAGTAGAAATACTGGGGTGCAAGGGAGCAAAATAAATAAATACAGTAGGGGATGAGGTAATTGTTTGGGCTATTTATAGATGGGCTATGTACAGGTGCAGTGATCTGTGAGCTGCTCTGACAGCTGGTGTTTAAAGCTGGTGAGGGAGACAAGTGTTTCCAGTTCCAGAGATTTTTGCAGTTCGTTCCAGTCATTGGCAGCAGAGAACTGGAAGGAGAGGTGGCCAAAGGAGGAATTGGCCTGGGGATGACCAGTGAAATACACCTGCTGGCGTGTGTGCTACGGGTGGGTGCTGCTATGTTGACCAGCGAGCTGAGATAAGGCGGGACTTTACCTAGCAGGATCTTGTAGATGACCTGGAACCAGTGGGTTTGGTATGAAGTATGAAGCGAGGGCCAGCCAACGAGAGCGTACAGGTCGCAGTGGTGGGTAGTATATGTGGCTTTGGTGACAAAACGGATGGCACTTAACCTCAACACTCTCTTAGTGTTTTTGAGGCTGATGTGGTTTACTTCAAAACTTAACCTCAACACTCTCTTAGTGTTTTTGAGGCTGATGTGGTTTACTTCAAAACTTAACCTCAACACTCTCTTAGTGATTTTGAGGCTGATGTGGTTTACTTCAAAACTTAACCTCAACACTCTCTTAGTGTTTTTGAGGCTGATGTGGTTTACTTCAAAACTTAACCTCAACACTCTCTTAGTGCTTTTGCAGTCGCATGTTGATAAAAAGAAGAGAATAAATCAGGCCGTTGTATAGGATCAAGGTGAAAGGGCACTTGACACCTAAGCTTCTCTAAAAAGAAAGAGAGAAGTGAACTAGGTGCTCACTTTCAGAATGTCGGAGTACAAGGAAGGGGTTCTCTAGATACTGAATAGCCCTGATCTACTCATTAATACACACACACCAATTTCTGAGCTTATTTTAGTCATGTTGCATTCAAAACACCCTTGAGGCTATAAGTGGACCATGAGTTATTACAGACTTACAGTATTTATTTCTATATTGTGAGACCACATTCATACTATGCAACAGATTTATCTCTCTGGACAATTTGATTGTGCACTTGATATTCAGCAAATCCCCTGGTAGTCAAAGATATACGTACCATATCACACATCAAGATTTGAATTCAATTAAATACTTATATTTCCAACCAACCATAGGGAATTGAAATGCAAAAGGAAGCCATGATGCATATCTCAAGTTTGGATTGAAGTTATATTTTCCATATGTCAATTTAGTATTCCACCCACATTCAATGGTTTGTGAGAAGTGATATTGCACATGGTTCTATGGTGTAATGGGTAGCACTCAGGACTCTGAATCCTGAGATCTGAGTTCAAACCTTGATAGAAGCAATGGGTGCCAGGTAGCCTAGTGGTTAGAGTGTTGTGCCAGTAATTGAAATTTTGCTGGATCAAATCCCCGAGCTGACAAGAAAAAAAAAAAGTTATTAAATCCGTTGTTTTGCTCCCGAACAAGGCAGTTAACCCACTGTGTCCTGGTGGGCTGTCATTGTAAATAAGAATTTGTTCTTAACTGACTTGCCTAGTTAAATAAAGGTAATAAATAAATATCCTTGTATGTATTGGTGCAGGTCGTTGTTTTGGGTGAGATGTGTACAGCATATGGACTCCTACGTTCAGAAGACAAACCCAAGGAAAAAAGGTCAGCTCGACCACTAGGGGCCATCTTCTATTGCGTCATCCTCAGTTCATATGGCAAGAGGAATGATGAATGAACAGAACAAAAGCACAGAGAACCCACTAACCATCCTCTCGAGACTTCTGTATGAAGGCATCCACGCCGCTCTCTCCGTAGTTGCCCTCTGACGCCACGGTGGAGACGTAGTTCCAGCGCATGGCCTTGACGATGTCCACCATGGCCTGGGCCTGGTAGGTGTCTGGGGGCACCACGCGCGAGAAGAAGTCATAACGTGTGTTGTCGCTCAGCTCCGGGGCCGTGGAAGCGTAACTCACCTGGGGGATCTAAGGAGAGAGAGAAGAAGGGATGAGTTAACTGGGAGAAGAGGAGAAGAATTTGGAGGAGACGGAGGAGGGTGGGTGGATGACAGGGGAACAGCAAACAGTCAGTCTCAGGGGGACAGGAATGGTGATGGAACAGTTGGTAGAGCATGGTGCGTGTAATGCCAGCGTTGTGGGTTGGATTCCCACAGGGAACCAGTAAGAAAATGTACTCCCTCATTGCTGTGGAAAGGAGTGTCTACTAACTGACAAAAATGTACATCTTGAAGAAGTATATTCCTGGCTGTGATGTAGTGGGTGATATGGTGTTCTGTTCTAGTGGGGAACCATTATTTTAATGCAACAGCTTTCTTTCTCCACCACAGCTAGATGGTTCATTATCATTGGGCAGCAAGCTCAGAGGCACACACACTCTCTGGAAACACTCAATATTACATCTGACCCAATGCCATTCTGCTGCCAAGTTAGCACCCACCACATATCCATACCAAAACAAATATCTGGGCTGGCAGTGGACTGACACAGACTCAGGATTGTGACTCCCTATCCATTGGCACCACATCCTCTCCAGACCCTTGTCATGTTTTACCAATGTTCAGTGTACAACATTAGAAGACCGTTACCTTTGATAGTTCAGCGGCCTTGTCGTTAGTGTGTTGTCCCTGAGAATGGAAGGTTGGGGATTCGATCCCTAGTTTATTAATACCAAAGACTCTAAAAAAAGGGGTGTACTTGTCCTCACGCTAGAGGACCAGGAGATGGGCCATTGTGGCTCAGACAAGGCTACTTACAGATGTAGGATCTTCATTTTGACCAGTTTCTCAAAGCAGGAAAATAATTAATTGTAATTACAGATGTTTTTGTATGAGTTTATATATTTTTAGTTATGACAAAACAAGTCTGACATTTTAAAGTGGACTTTTCATTTCAATCATGATGTTTTTACACAAATTTCCCTACCACTATTTTAAAAGCAATGAAACAATTTAGTATGACACCAGTTCATCCATTTAATTCCTAAAACGACTCTCCATTTGCAGTCTCGCCATTTGAAATAGGACAAATATAGCACCCACCAAATAATAATAATAATTTGTTTCTCAGACAACACTTAGCTGTAATTTACCGGTAGCCATGGTAATGGTTATTATTACGTTTTTTACCTTTCTATAATTTCTCTATTTTAATTATCTCTGCATTGTTGGGAAGGGCCATTAAGTAAGCATTTCACTGTTTGTCTAGACCTGTTGTTTACGAAGCATGTGACGAATACAATTGGATTCGATTTGGTCAGTAGCTTTTACTGTTGTCAATTTACTTTGAGCTGAGGCTAAGAAACAGTATGTAGCCTACGTTTTATTTTATTTTTCTATTTTTATTGAACCCTTATTTTACCAGGTAAGTTGACTGAGAACACATTGTCATTTACAGCAATGACCATGCTTCAATTGTTAGAGAGCAGTGTAGCCTGCTCCATGCAGTAGTTGTGTCTTTGGCATCGTTAAAGTAAGACTTATTTTATCAAATCAATTCTCTGTAATTATTATTATGTGATTAAACTAATCATGTAAATGTAATTAACTAGGAAGTCAGGGCACCAAGGAAAATCTTCAGATTACAAAGTAAAAATTTTCCTAATATAACTTTTCAGATATTTTAATATCTGATCAATTAGTCTTCTAATTAATGAATCATTCTTTACCTCACGTTAGTCTCATTCGGAACGTCGTAAATCATTGGTTATCTGCACAAACCCAGTCTTTCCTATAAATCATCAATACATCAATTGTCTTAATCATTTATTTACTAACTAACTAAATATTCACAGAAATGCATAACAAACAAAGTAGATATGGTTACAAGGAAATGATAGGGGATGTGCCCTAGTGGGCTAAACCGATATGATGGTTTGGTAGACAAAGGGACTGAGAAGGGCGCGAAAGACAAAAGACACTACACAGTTGATAATTATAATACTTGAAATGCTAATCCTTTGCACATGAACGCTCACTCATTTGGGAATAATTGCAATCAATATATATATTTATGCTCAGTGTGTCGTCATGATCTCTGTTAGAATCGTCCGTCTTTCTGTTGGAAAGCTCATCTGAACTTCTCTTTGCGTCCCTGGAGTCTTCGTCGTTAGAATGGATACTTCAGAGTTCCATTCAGAAATGTTCTTATAGAATAGATGTTTTGGCGGTTGTCGGTCTTCGCATTCAATGGTACATAATTCCTAGCTGCAGACTATCAATTAGTATAGAAGATTTGCTCTTATTCTGTCGGTATCGATAGTCTCAGAGTTTAACCACGTGGTATAGTTAAGAATTCAGGAACCATTGCAACCTTAGCTTGTCCTGAGGTTTTTCTGGTCTCTACTCTAAGATTAGCTCCCTCAGCTGACTGAGGTAGGCATGGTCCGAAGATGATTGCTCCAGGTGGGGGTTTTATTCGGAACTGTGGAAAAGAAGTCCCATGACGCCAGATCAATGTCTGTGCTGATGGGGGCGGGCCAATGACTTAGAGAAACTTTACAACAGTTTCACTGTTTTAAAATCACATTACACAATTTTACAAGTAGTTTCATCTTTACTCATTCATTTTATACAATAATTAGATGCAAGCCTCAGAACGGAGGCTCCTGTATAAACAGAGTTCTGATAATGTGGCTGTATTGTCTTTCCTGAGGTCACAATCATAAAACAAAATGGACCGGTCGTAGCTGGATTCTCCACCGACCATTTTACACACTCTCCAAAACATGGATATTGTTCAGTTCTCAAATTCTGTGATGTAGAATAAGTTCCTTTGTTCTACTGTGAAACTCTCTCTGACTATATTGCCTGGCCATGAGGAGAGAGTCTCCTCTAGGAATTTACGACCTGAGATAACAGAACCTGGGTGTAAGAGGGAGAGAGGGGGAAGGCACTCACTATACCCAAAGAGGGCCATGACACACACGTCATGACACAGCGTTACATGAAAATGCACAAATACATTTGAGCATTTCGATAACCCTTAAGATCTGCTCAGTTAAGGAAGATGTCATATGGTTGGGTAAAAAGCTACTGCATAACGCAGTAAAGAAAACACTTATATTTTCCTAACTCTTTATTTGCCTGTTTGGTATCCTATGGTATAGTAACTACAGTGCAGTAGGTCCGTGGTGTTTTTTGTCCTATACCACAATCTGGCCTGTTTCAGTCCACTCAAGCCATAGCTGGGTTTGAAAAGTATTCAAAGAGACAGGTTAGAGGCCAGAGTCCCTGAAGGGCTCCAGCATGACCCACAAGATGCTTTGACCCTCAGAGTGTTCTATTTCCCTGATGTAGTAGTTGCCTTGCCATCAAGTCCATAATAAGGGACATGAGCAGCCTGCAGTATTGTGCTTAATGTGGGTAGACTCAGAAAATAGAGTTGATAGTTGAAACACTTCAATGCTACTGTAGTAGTTAGCATCAATAAAGGCTCATTTCGAATTTAAAAAAAGAGAAAGGGGAATGTTTCACACTATATTTTTGAAGTTTGCTTTTATACAGTACATAATTGTATGAACAGATTCAGTCTTGATACATGGAAGTATTCTCAGCTCAATTTCACAGTATATGTAGTGTTCAGAGTAGTGTTCCAGGCCCAAGAACAGTGATGCCTTTAAAATGGTCTTAATGCTTTGTTGGTGAGTATAACCTCGCATTAAGGGGGCGACTGTCTGTGATGTTGTTCTAGTTAAAGAAGGAAATGAAACAGATTTTCTTCCACAGATAGGAGGAACCAATGTCCTGATCGGCATTATAGCCCTACTGTTTGATACTTTGACTTACCAAAATACAGTACATTAAAGAAAGAAAGCTGATGGTCACTAATTATACCAGCTAAATTAGCTAAGAGTGATTTATATTCTAAGAAATCTCTCTCTAAGAAATCCAAACGCAGTATAATTGTCTATGGAGTACACCTACAAAATGAAGGCACAGCGGGTTTTAGTCCACTAAGTGTCTTCATGTTAATGAAATTGAGAATGCCTCGCAGGGACTGTGATGGGATACTATCAAGAATAGAGAGTATCAAATGACATCATTCTCACAGGTATAAATAAATTGAGATGCTCAAAACATTAAGTGTTCTAATTCGGACCCAAATAAAACAAGATGTGTTAGTATATAGGCCAAGTAGGTATTGAGTTTAAAGGGTCTTTGAACTTTGACCTTAGAGAGTTAATGGGGTGTGGCAGTGTTAAGACTATGGCATCAATAAATCAATATTTCTCCTAAGGCTGTATCCCATGGATTTAGTTGGATAAATGTTTAATCATGGCATTCAAATGTAATGGTAGCTAGTATGAAATTGGAAAAACATTTTAAACGGTTACCATTGTGGATTACCGTTGTTAACAAGATATTCCTTTGCGTGCTATTCCTGTTAATGTGTAGCCATCTGAATGCCCACTGTATGTCTGTTATGTTGCTAGTATGCATATTATAATTGGATACTTGCGGTTTGGAGTTAACAACTGTTTAAGCACAATTAGCAAGTCAAGAACTTGAAATTCTCAGGCTTGCATTTTATCAAGCACTCTTTGGAATGTAAATGAAGTTGCAGGAAAGATCACAGCTAAAGCTGAAAGACATTGAGTGACTAAACCAGAAGGTGTTTTTTCTGCTGTCTTTTTGTATCAACCTGGCTAAGCACTGTAACGTCACTTCACACACAAAGTGTCAAAGGAAACATATGCACAGTGGATACGTATTGTCTGCCAAGCTTTATAATTGCTGTGATTGTATGGTTACTAAAGAACGCTTCCAGAAATAGCAGGTCTCTGTAAGAAGAATTTCCGCCCTATTAATCTGTTACTGAAAACATGGCAATTCATTGGATACTGGAGGAGACTTGCAAATTAAAAGCCATGCATCAATAACCAGTGTGAATTAAGTTATTTAAATAAATTGTATTCATCAAATGCTGTATGTGTTTGGCTGGGTGTTATCTTTCCTTATGCCTCCTGTTGTACTTCATGGGTCTGTTAGTTAGACAACTGTTCATGAGGCGGGAAAAAATGTGGCATGGGCCCTCAGATCCTCAAAAAGTTCTACAGCTGTAAAATTGAGAACATCTTGACTGGCTGCATCACTGCTTGGTATGGCAACTGCAAGGCACCCGACCGCAAGGAACTACAGGGGGTGGTGCGTACGGCCCAGTACATCACTGGGGCCGAGCTCCCTACCATCCAGGACCTCTATACCAGGCAATGTTAGAGGAAGGCACAATGGATTGTCAAAGACTCCAGCCACCCAAGTCATAGACTGTTCTCTCTGCTACCGCATTGCAAGCGGTACCACTGCACCAAGTCTGGAACCAACAGGACCCTGAAAAGCTTCTTCCCCCAAGCAAGACTGCTAAACAAGACTGCTAAATAGCTAATCACCCAGACTACATGTATTGCAGTAGTTTATGTGTCGGGGGGCTAGGGTCAGTCTGTATATCTGGAGAATTTCTCCTGTCTTATCCGGTGTCCTGTGTGAATTGAATTACGCTCTCTCTAATTCTCTCTCTTTCTAATTCTCTCTCCCTCTTCCTCTCTTTTTCTCTTTTTCTCTCTCTCTTTCTTTCTTTCTTTCTTTCTTTCTTTCTCTCTGAGGACCTGAGCGATAGGACCATGCCTCAGAACTACCTGTCCTGATAACTCCTTGCTGTCCCCAGTCCATCTGGTCGTGGTGCTGCTCCAGTTTCAACTGTTCTGCCTGCTATGGAACCCTGACCTGTTCAACGGACGTGCTACCTTGTCCCAGACCTGCTGTTTTCAACTCTTTAGAGACAGCAAGAGTGGTAGAGATACTCTGAATGATCGGCTATGAAAAGCCAATTGACATTTACTCCTGAGGTGCTGACCTGTTGCACCCTCTACAACCACTGTGATAATTATTATTTTACCCTGCTGGTCATCTATGAACATTTGAACATCTTGGCCATGTTCTGTTATAATCTCCATCCGGCACAGCCAAAAGAGGACTGGCCACCCTTCATAGCCTGGATCCTCTCCAGGTTTCTACTTAGGTTCCGGCCTTTCTAGGGAGATTTTCCTAGCCATCGTGCTTCTACACTTGCATTGCTTGCTGTTTGGGGTTTTAGGCTGGGTTTCTGTACAGCACTTTGTGACATCAGCTGATGTAAGAAGGGCTTTATAAATGCATTTGATTGATTGACCCTTTCTTGAACTGACTCTCTTGCACTGATGCTATGCACACAGACTGGACTCTACCCACACAATCATACATACCTACACCCCAACACACACAAACACAAACACACACACACACACACACACACACACACACACACACACACACACACACACACACACACACCACGCACACACATGCATATACTGACGCCACACACACACACACACACACACACACACACACACACACACACACACACACACACACACACACACACACACACACACACACACACACACACACACACACACACACACACACACACACACACACACACACACACACACACACAGCTGCTACTGTCTTGTCTATCCTAGTCACTTTACCTCAATCAATTACCTTGTACCCCTGCACATCGACTCGGTACTGGTACTCCCTGTATATAGCCATGTTATTACCTTGTAGCCCTGCACATCGACTCGGTACTGGTACTCCCTGTATATAGCCATGTTATTACCTCGTACCCCTGCACATCAACTCGGTACTGGTACTCCCTGTATATAGCCATGTTATTACCTGGTACTCCCTGTATATAGCCATGTTATTACCTCGTACCCCTGCACATCGACTCGGTACTGGTACTCCCTGTATATAGCCATGTTATTACCTCGTACCCCTGCACATCGACTCGGTACTGGTACTCCCTGTATATAGCCATGTTATTACCTCGTACCCCTGCACATCGACTCTGTACTGGTACTCCCTGTATATAGCCATGTTATTACCTCGTACCCCTGCACATCGACTCGGTACTGGTACTCCCTGTATATTGCCATGTTATTACCTTGTACCCCTGCAAATCGACTCTGTACTGGTACTCCCTGTATATAGCCATGTTATTACCTCGTACCCCTGCACATCGACTCGGTACTGGTACAACCCGGTATATTGCCATGTTATTACCTTGTACCCCTGCACATGGACTCGGTACTGGTACTCCCTGTATATAGCCATGTTATTACCTTGTACCCCTGCACATCGACTCGGTACTGGTCCTCCCTGCATATAGCCATGTTATTACCTGGTACTCCCTGTATATAGCCATGTTATTACCTTGTACCCCTGCACATCGACTCGGTACTGGTCCTCCCTGTATATAGCCATGTTATTACCTGGTACTCCCTGTATATAGCCATGTTATTACCTTGTACCCCTGCACATGGACTCGGTACTGGTACTCCCTGTATATAGCCATGTTATTACCTTGTACCCCTGCACATGGACTCGGTACTGGTACTCCCTGTATATAGCTTGCTGCTGGTGAGTCTCTGATCCACCTCTACGCAGACGACACTATTCTGTATACTTCTGGCCCTTCTCTTGGCACTGTGTTAACAACCCTCCAGGCGAGCTTCAATGCCATACAACTCTCCTTCCGTGGCCTCCAATTGCTCTTAAATACAAGTAAAACTAAATGCATGCTCTTCAACCGATCGCTGCCTGCACCTGCCCGCCTGTCCAGCATCACTACTCTGGACGGCTCTGACTTAGAATATGTGGACAACTACAAATACCTAGGTGTCTGGTTAGACTGTAAACTCTCCTTCCAGACTCACATCAAGCATCTCCAATCCAAAGTTAAATCTAGAATCGGCTTCCTATTCCGCAACAAAGCATCCTTCACTCATGCTGCCAAACATACCCTTGTAAAACTGACCATCCTACCAATCCTCGACTTCGGTGATGTCATTTACAAAATAGCCTCCAAAACCCTACTCAATAAATTGGATGCAGTCTATCACAGTGCCATCCGTTTTGTCACCAAAGCCCCATATACTACCCACCACTGCGACCTGTACACTCTCGTTGGCTGGCCCTCGCTTCACACTCGTCGCCAAACCCACTGGCTCCAGGTCATCTACAAGACCCTGCTAGGTAAAGTCCCCCCTTATCTCAGCTCGCTGGTCACCATAGCAACGCCCACCCGTAGCACGCGCTCCAGCAGGTATATCTCTCTGGTCACCCCCAAAACCAATTCTTCCTTTGGCCGCCTCTCCTTCCAGTTCTCTGCTGCCAATGACTGGAACGAACTACAAAAATCTCTGAAACTGGAAACACTTATCTCCCTCACTAGCTTTAAGCACCAGCTGTCAGAGCAGCTCATAGATTACTGCACCTGTACATAGCCCATCTATAATTTAGCCCAAACAACTACCTCTTTACCTACTGTATTTATTTATTTTGCTCCTTTGCACCCCATTATTTCTATCTCTACTTTGCACCTTCTTCCACTGCAAACCAACCATTCCAGTGTTATTTTTTTTATTTTATTTTTTTTATTTTATTTTTTTACTTGCTATAGTGTATTTACTTTGCCACCATGGCCTTTTATATATTTTTTTATTTATTTATATATATATTTTGTTTGCCTTCACCTCCCTTATCTCACCTCACTTGCTCATATTGTATATAGACTTATTTTCACTGTATTATTGACTGTATGTTTGTTTTACTCCATGTGTAACTATGTGTTGTTGTATGTGTCGAACTGCTTTGCTTTATCTTGGCCAGGTCGCAATTGTAAATGAGAACGTGTTCTCAATTTGCCTACCTGGTTAAATAAAGGTGAAATAAAAAATAAATAAAAAATATAGCCATGTTATTACCTGGTACTCCCTGTATATAGCCATGTTATTACCTTGTACCCCTGCACATCGACTCGGTACTGGTACTCCCTGTATATAGCCATGTTATTACCTCGTACCCCTGCACATCGACTCGGTACTGGTACTCCCTGTATATAGCCATGTTATTACCTCGTACCCCTGCACATCGACTCGGTACTGGTACTCCCTGTATATAGCCATGTTATTACCTTGTACCCCTGCACATCGACTCGGTACTGGTACTCCCTGTATATAGCCATGTTATTACCTCGTACCCCTGCACATCGACTCGGTACTGGTACTCCCTGTATATAGCCATGTTATTACCTTGTACCCCTGCACATCGACTCGGTATTGGTACTCCCTGTATATAGCCATGTTATTACCTTGTACCCCTGCACATCGACTCGGTACTGGTACTCCCTGTATATAGCCATGTTATTACCTTGTACCCCTGCACATCGACTCGGTACTGGTACTCCCTGTATATAGCCATGTTATTACCTTGTACCCCTGCACATCGACTCGGTACTGGTACTCCCTGTATATAGCCATGTTATTACCTTGTACCCCTGCACATCGACTCGGTACTGGTACTCCCTGTATATAGCCATGTTATTACCTTGTACCCCTGCACATCGACTCGGTACTGGTACTCCCTGTATATAGCCATGTTATTACCTCGTACCCCTGCACATCGACTCGGTACTGGTACTCCCTGTATATAGCCATGTTATTACCTCGTACCCCTGCACATCGACTCGGTACTTGTACTCCCTGTATCTAGCCATGTTATTACCTCGTACCCCTGCACATGGACTCGGTACTGGTACTCCCTGTATATAGCCATGTTATTACCTCGTACCCCTGTATATAGCCATGTTATTACCTGGTACTCCCTGTATATAGCCATGTTATTACCTGGTACTCCCTGTATATAGCCATGTTATTACCTCGTAGCCCTGCACATCGACTCGGTACTGGTACTCCCTGTATATAGCCATGTTATTACCTTGTACCCCTGCACATCGACTCGGTACTGGTACTCCCTGTATATAGCCATGTTATTACCTTGTACCCCTGCACATCGACTCGGTACTGGTACTCCCTGTATATAGCCATGTTATTACCTCGTACCCCTGCACATCGACTCGGTACTGGTACTCCCTGTATATAGCCATGTTATTACCTCGTACCCCTGCACATCGACTCAGTACTGATACTCCCTGTATATAGCCATGTTATTACCTTGTAGCCCTGCACATCGACTCGGTACTGGTACTCCCTGTATATAGCCATGTTATTACCTTGTACCCCTGCACATCGACTCGGTACTGGTACTCCCTGTATATAGCCATGTTATTACCTCGTACCCCTGCACATCGACTCGGTACTGGTACTCCCTGTATATAGCCATGTTATTACCTTGTAGCCCTGCACATCGACTCGGTACTGGTACTCCCTGTATATAGCCATGTTATTTTGACTCGTGATTGTTATTCGTTATTCAACGTGTGAATTTATTCCTTGTGTAAAAATGGTTTTATCTTTAACTCTGCATTCTTAGAATAGGACCCGTACGTAAGCATTTCACAGTTACTCTACAGTGTTGAACCGTATCAAACAGATGAAACTGTTTGACTCTGTTCCATTGATTCCATTCCAGTCATTACAGTGAGCCCGTCCTCCTATAGCTCCTCTCACCAGCCTCCTCTGGTCTACACCTGTTGTTTACAAAGCATGTGACAAATAAAATGTGATTTGATTTGATCAGCTGGGGTGAAACAATATAGCCAAACAGAGATATGCTCACTTTGTCAATTAGTGACTAATGAATCACTGCCAATAATAAACAGAATATCATTACTGTTGTTTAACACTACTGTTTATTAGCTGATACAAAGAGCAATTACCTTGCAATGTCTCTCAATGTGCTTTGTTTTCATTGAATCACACTCTGACTTTACAAGTCAATCTTGACACTTCATTAGAATTCATTGTCTCACAAGTGATTCTCGCTTTAATAATATGTATTACAGACTAAAGCCTGTCTTTGTGGAGAGGGCTGATGAATGTAGATCCACATGATACACCTCTCTGTTCCACCTGGACCTTCTCCGCAATCTGGGTATCAACCTGACGCCCCATTCTCAAATGTCTAATTTACAATTAATATAATGCCCTATGCCATCAAGACATTTAATGATAACATATGTAAATGTCCTTAGATTAAATGAGATCTGAACAAGAGTCATCCGGACCTTAAGTAGACATGCCTTTGCACTTATAGCTAAGTGCAGCATCATTACAACACACTGACATTCTGATGCTTTCACATTTACCCATTAGCCTGGAAATCAACTTTCATCTTGCCCCCAGTGGAGGTGAGGGTCAATCAATGACAATAAAACAGTATATGTATTTTTGTATATGAGACCAAAATCATGCATATCTTTACATAAATGTATAAATATACATCAGTAATGTAAACTTAGACTTTGACCGATTCGTATAATGTGTAATTGTGCTAGTGCTTATTCACAGTAGAAACGTTATCCTTGTGTGGCCCAGCCACATTATGATGTGGACCATAGAGGATGAGTAATATGACCTCAATAACCCCAAATCATTATTGGACCGTCCTTTCAATATGCAACGTGTGGAGCTCAAGGCGAACCATGCCAGAGAGAGTAGACAGAAGAGTACAGTGGACTATTTTGATGTCCAGGTTTGAGAACAGATGACATCATCTCGACAGCAAGTTCATGATTGTCATAATTTCTCATTTCTAGCCACAAAGTACTTTATGGATGACTTAACTTCCTTTTGCATCCACACTCAAATTGCAGCAACATGTAGTCTACTGAGTACTGACGTTGCTTCAACTGACAAACACTTGTGCATTAAATGGGACAGGTCAGCGAGTTGAGAGTTTTTGTATCCTTCTTGTCCTCTGTAGCTCAGTTGGTACAGAATTGTGCTTGCTTCGCCAGGATTGTGGGTCTGAATCCTGGGACCACTCATATCTATTATGTTTTTATTTCACCTTTATTTAACCAGGTAGGCTAGTTGAGAACAAGTTCTCATTTACAACTGCGTCCTGGCCAAGATAAAGCAAAGCAGTGCGACACAAACAACAACACAGAGTTACACATGGAATAAACAAACATACAGTCAATGATACAATAGAAAAATTATATTTACAATGTGTGCAAATGAGGTAGGATAAGGGAGGTAAGGCAATAAATAGGCCATAGTGGCGAAATAATTTGAAATATAGCAATTAAACACTGGAGTGATAGATGTACAGAAGATGAGTGTGCAAGTAGAGATACTGGGGTACAAAGGAGCAGAATAAATAAAATAAATAACAGTATGGGGATGAGGTAGTTGGATGGGCTATGTAAAGGTGCAATGATCTGTAAGCTGCTCCGACAGCTGGTGCTTAAAGCTAGTGAGGGAGATATGAGTCTCCAGCTTCAGTGATTTTGCAGTTCATTCCAGTCATTGGCAGCAGAGAACTGGAAGGAAAGGCGGCCGAAGGAGGAATTGGCTTTGGGGGTGATCAGTGAAATATACCTACTGGAGCGCGTGATACGGGTGGGTGCTGCTATGGTGACCAGTGAGCTGAGATAAGGCGGAGCTTTACCTAGCAAAGACTTATCGATGACCCCTGGAACCAGTGGATTTTGTGAAATAGGAAGCTGATTCCAGATTTAATTTTGGATTGGAAATGTTTAATGTGAGTCTGGAAATAGAGTTTACAGTCTAACCAGACACCTAGGTATTTGTAGTTGTCCACATATTCTAAGTCAGAACCGTCCACAGTAGCGATGCTGGACGGGCGGGCAGGAGTGGGAAGCGATCGGTTGAAGAGCATGCATTTAGTTTTACTTGCATTTAAGAGCAGTTGGAGGCCACGAAAGAAGAGTTGTATGGCATTGAAGGTCGTCTGGAGGTTAGTTAACACAGTGTCCAAAGAAGGGCCAGAAGTATACAGAATGGTGTTGTCTGCGTAGAGGTGGATCAGAGAATCACCAGCAGCAAGAGCGACATCATTGAAGTATACAGAGAAAAGAGTTGGCCCGAGGATTGAACCCTGTGGCACCCCCATAGAGACTGCCAGAGGTCCGGACAACAGGCCCTCTGATTTGACACACTGAACTCTGTCTGAGACGTAGTTGGTGAACCAGGCGAGGCAGTCATTTGAGAAACCAAGGCTGTTGAGTCTGCCGATAAGAATGTGGTGGTTGACAGTGTTGAAAGCATTGGCTAGATCGAGGAATACAGCTGCATCGACCAGCTGCATCGACTATGTGAAATGTATGCATGCATGACTAAGTCGCTTTGAATAGAAGTGTCTGCTAAATGGCATATGTTATTCTGTACACAAATCTGAATCTGTGTGCTGGTGGCTCTCTAACCCTGGTCTCTATTGCATAGGCAGAGGCAGAGCTCATAGAGCTCATCTCATAGAGCTCATCTCAGCCTATGCGTCCCTCCAGTCCCTCGACTTCTTGGCACTGACGGAAACATGGCTCACCACAGATAACACTGCTACTCCTACTGCTCTCTCTTCGTCTGCCCACGTGTTCTTGCACACCCCGAGAGCTTCTGGTCAGCGGGGTGGTGGCACCGGGATCCTCATCTCTCCCAAGTGGTCATTCTCTCTTTCTCCCCTTACCCATCTGTCTATCGCCTCCTTTGAATTCCATGCTGTCACAGTTACCAGCCCTTTCAAGCTTAACATCCTTATCATTTATCGCCCTCCAGGTTCCCTTGGAGAGTTCATCAATGAGCTTGATGCCTTGATAAGCTCCTTTCCTGAGGACGGCTCACCTCTCACAGTTCTGGGTGACTTTAACCTCCCCATGTCTACCTTTGACTCATTCCTCTCTGCCTCCTTCTTTCCACTCCTCTCCTCTTTTGACCTCACCCTCTCACCTTCCCCCCCTACTCACAAGGCAGGCAATACGCTTGACCTCATCTTTACTAGATGCTGTTCTTCCACTAACCTCATTGCAACTCCCCTCCAAGTCTCCGACCACTACCTTGTATCCTTTTCCCTCTCGCTCTCATCCAACACTTCCCACACTGCCCCTACTCGGATGGTATCGCGCCGTCCCAACCTTCGCTCTCTCTCCCCCGCTACTCTCTCCTCTTCCATCCTATCATCTCTTCCCTCTGCCCAAACCTTCTCCAACCTATCTCCTGATTCTGCCTCCTCAACCCTCCTCTCCTCCCTTTCTGCATCCTTTGACTCTCTATGTCCCCTATCCTCCAGGCCGGCTCGGTCCTCCCCTCCCGCTCCGTGGCTCGACGACTCATTGCGAGCTCACAGAACAGGGCTCCGGGCAGCCGAGCGGAAATGGAGGAAAACTCGCCTCCCTGCGGACCTGGCATCCTTTCACTCCCTCCTCTCTACATTTTCCTCTTCTGTCTCTGCTGCTAAAGCCACTTTCTACCACTCTAAATTCCAAGCATCTGCCTCTAACCCTAGGAAGCTCTTTGCCACCTTCTCCTCCCTCCTGAATCCTCCTCCCCCTCCCCCCCCTCCTCCCTCTCTGCAGACGACTTCGTCAACCATTTCGAAAAGAAGGTCGACGACATCCGATCCTCGTTTGCTAAGTCAAACGACACCGCTGGTTCTGCTTACACTGCCCTACCCTGTGCTCTGACCTCTTTCTCCCCTCTCTCTCCAGATGAAATCTCGCGTCTTGTGACGGCCGGCCGCCCAACAACCTGCCCGCTTGACCCTATCCCCTCCTCTCTTCTCCAGACCATTTCCGGAGACCTTCTCCCTTACCTCACCTCGCTCATCAACTCATCCTTGACCGCTGGCTACGTCCCTTCCGTCTTCAAGAGAGCGAGAGTTGCACCCCTTCTGAAAAAACCTACACTCGATCCCTCCGATGTCAACAACTACAGACCAGTATCCCTTCTTTCTTTTCTCTCCAAAACTCTTGAACGTGCCGTCCTTGGCCAGCTCTCCTGCTATCTCTCTCAGAATGACCTTCTTGATCCAAATCAGTCAGGTTTCAAGACTAGTCACTCAACTGAGACTGCTCTTCTCTGTATCACGGAGGCGCTCCGCACTGCTAAAGCTAACTCTCTCTCCTCTGCTCTCATCCTTCTAGACCTACCGGCTGCCTTCGATACTGTGAACCATCAGATCCTCCTCTCCACCCTCTCCGAGTTGGGCATCTCCGGCGCGGCCCACGCTTGGATTGCGTCCTACCTGACAGGTCGCTCCTACCAGGTGGCGTGGCGAGAATCTGTCTCCTCACCACGCGCTCTCACCACTGGTGTCCCCCAGGGCTCTGTTCTAGGCCCTCTCCTATTCTCGCTATACACCAAGTCACTTGGCTCTGTCATAACCTCACATGGTCTCTCCTATCATTGCTATGCAGACGACACACAATTAATCTTCTCCTTTCCCCCTTCTGATGACCAGGTGGCGAATCGCATCTCTGCATGTCTGGCAGACATATCAGTGTGGATGACGGATCACCACCTCAAGCTGAACCTCGGCAAGACGGAGCTGCTCTTCCTCCCGGGGAAGGACTGCCCGTTCCATGATCTCGCCATCACGGTTGACAACTCCATTGTGTCCTCCTCCCAGAGCGCTAAGAACCTTGGCGTGATCCTGGACAACACCCTGTCGTTCTCAACTAACATCAAGGCGGTGGCCCGTTCCTGTAGGTTCATGCTCTACAACATCCGCAGAGTACGACCCTGCCTCACACAGGAAGCGGTGCAGGTCCTAATCCAGGCACTTGTCATCTCCCGTCTGGATTACTGCAACTCGCTGCTGGCTGGGCTCCCTGCCTGTGCCATTAAACCCCTACAACTCATCCAGAACGCCGCAGCCCGTCTGGTGTTCAACCTTCCCAAGTTCTCTCACGTCACCCCGCTCCTCCGCTCTCTCCACTGGCTTCCAGTTGAAGCTCGCATCCGCTACAAGACCATGGTGCTTGCCTACGGAGTTGTGAGGGGAACGGAACCTCAGTACCTTCAGGCTCTGATCAGGCCCTACACCCAAACAAGGGCACTGCGTTCATCCACCTCTGGCCTGCTCGCCTCCCTACCACTGAGGAAGTACAGTTCCCGCTCAGCCCAGTCAAAACTGTTCGCTGCTCTGGCACCCCAATGGTGGAACAAACTCCCTCACGACGCCAGGACAGCGGAGTCAATCACCACCTTCCGGAGACACCTGAAACCCCACCTCTTCAAGGAATACCTAGGATAGGATAAAGCAATCCTTCTGCCCCCCCCCCCCCCTTAAAAGATTTAGATGCACTATTGTAAAGTGGCTATTCCACTGGATGTCATAAGGTGAATGCACCAATTTGTAAGTCGCTCTGGATAAGAGCGTCTGCTAAATGACTTAAATGTAATGTAAATGTATTGGAGAGAACAAGATAGCAGCAGGTGAATTTCAGTTATCTAGTGACATGAAAGATTCCTATTAACACATTTTTACTGAATATTTAAATCAATTCGAAGAATATGGATGATAATTAACATATGTCATAATAGATGGACGATGATTGGTTACTCTCTTCCAGTGAATTATCGCTGTTTTGAATATTTGAATCAGATTGTTATTCCCCACTAAATTCATAATAATGATAGGGATTTTGATAAATAAAATGAAACAGGAAGTAGAATGCCTCTTTCAGGCAGATTAACTGTAATAAGAGAAAATCAAGGTCTTTGGTTTTATTTCTCCTCATGGGTCCAGGTCTCTGTCCTTGTTTCTACTCTGTCTGTATTACCTTCCTCCAAAACTGTAAACCCTTTCACAACTGATGCCCTGCTGGCTGTTGCCAAGCAAAGCCTGCATCCGTAATTGTTTCACCAGAAAGAAAAAATGTTTTTAGTATTCTAGCAGAGCAATGTAAAGTCTGCAGTTTTGTGCTCCAGTTTCGTGTGGATTTAATTTAGAATGCATAGCGTTTTGGCTGTATTTAAATATGTAGAGGTTACACTCTCTAGCCTACTTAGTACATATAGCACTGTGATACAGTAGTTACATTAAAACCACTTTTCGAAAGAACAACATACACTAACAATGGTGTTTTATTTTGTTATTGCTCTTTTTATCGTAGACTAGAGAAATATTTGAATAACTAATTTAACAGATGCATTGGGTTGTGGCAATTGTAAATGTTGATTTGAAAGTATAGATCCACGGCACTGTGGGTATTTCATTCCATTTTAGTAAAATTATAAAATTGTCTCACCTTTAAGATCTGAAACAATTAGTTTTCTATCTAGTAAGTAGAGGTTATCTTAATTTGCAGCCAGATACCACAATGAGTGCTGTGGGTAAACTCATTTTAGTGAACTGGCCCAGTTCTGTATCCAATGCTTCTCTTCAATTGTTATCAGCTGGTGTTAACACTAAGACGGGATGGAAGTTTCCCTTTGTTACTGTCAGGCTAAGTGGAGCAGCAAATGGCTGAGTCTGAAGAATAGGAAAACAAAGGCTGCATAATGAGAGAACAAAACAGATTGCTACCACTCGGAGAAGGCGCAAACACTAACCAAGTGGATCTGTGACAGAGACAAAGAGCTGTCTCCACACTTCACATCATGTGATGTAGCTAATATGATGGATTTAAATGACACCTTTTTTTAATTAGACGTTCACAAACAAAACTCTTGTCACTTTGACGCATCATTCAGATGTCACAGCACTGATGTATTGCCACTATAAAAATATCAACATCAAATTGAGAACAGAATATAGAAGATTGAGGTTTTGAAACGTTGCTGCAGTTGCCATAGCTCCAGTATAGCATCCAAGTATCAACGTGAAATTAGAGATAGAATAAATATTTTGAGATCGAGTGTCAACAATTTAGATTAAGCCATTCATTGTACCATTGTCTGGCCAATTTAAAACCCCTGTCCCAAGAGGGTGATAATACAGTTTCAAACCGTGCATTAGACCTTTTATAATATTTACATCTCTCAAATTTGACCTTTACAGTTTTGGCTCTCCATTGCATTGAGGAAAATGGCTGTTCCAATAATGCCCATCCCCTCATCTCCCAAAACAGACTGACATCATCCTATAGCCCAATCACAATCATGCAGATCTTTTCAAGGAACAACTAGTCTAGTCTCTCTCCTCGGTTTTGGCTGCAGTAAAAAACAAAATTGTAAAGCTGTCTCAATCTTTGTGAACTGGACTGAATCGGTGTAATGACTTCTCTCCAGAGATCTGTCATGTTGAAGGATAGGGGCTCAGAGGTCCTGGTCAGGAAAAACATATGGTCTTAAATGTGACTATTAAAATGGGAGAAACATGAGTTGATGGCTCATCAGGTCAACAGAGTCTACCGTTTGAGGCCAGCAGAATCTATCATGTTTGTAATCCTTGTCCGAGCCAGAATGGACCATAACGGCATCCTTTTTCTGTATCATGAAGCATCTTGATGTACAAGCACACCCTCTGGACAGGACGCTAGTCTGTCATAGGGCATGCCATGTTGGAGGCCAATATAATGTCTGGTAGGGAGAACTCAGATGTGTCCATTAACTGTGCCTTGCTGTGGGATACAGGCATTAATAATCTTAGCTATTAGTCACATTATACTCTTCCTGTAGTGGCTGTGTTATGCCGCTTGTTTCCCCTAATGGAAACTGTTCCAGGTATTGATTTGTTTGTCTCACACTTGCTGTTTTGCAAACTCAGTCTGACACCAGTCTAGTTGACGAGATCGCCTGGAATGAATGAGAAGAGACATTCCCTGTTGCAGTGTTACACTCAGTACATTTCTGAAGGCAGATGGGGTGGGTCCAATTGGATATTCACATCATTCAGAGAATGGGGAAGACTATGTTTGAACATATTCAAGCCATCATTTTTATAACCTTTATTTAACTAGGGAAGTCAGTTAAGAACAAATTCTTATTTACAATGACAGCCTAGGAACAGTGGGTTAACTGCCTTGTTAAGGGGCAGAAAAACAGATTTTTACCTTGTCAGCTCTAGGATTAGATCTAGCAACCTTTCAGTTACCGGCCTAACACTCTAACCACTAGGCTACCTGCCACATAATCAATCAAACATGTAGGTCTGAAGTTGTAATTGGTGTAAAGGCAGTAGGTATAAGTTACACCCTCCTCCCCTCTAAGTTTTAAAGGCCATAGCTGTTTATATAGTATGAATGTGTGTAGTTTGTAATTGAACCTAACACTGGCCTCAGTTTTTACAATAACCCAGAGTGCCGATGACAGCAGATTCCTCTTTGTTAATGACATCCCCATGGAGAGGGCTAGGCCCAGGAAGGTGTTCCAAAAGACATGCTAAACATACTAATTGGCTGTCCATAACAAAGGCTTTGGTGTATTTTTTAAGGTTGTCTCTTTGAATGTATAACTTCATTATCCACGACTAGAGTAGGGGCCCTTGTGCATTTTGTGGCCTCTGACTTGGTTATGAGGTGTTATGAATGTAAAACTTCAAGTGACTTCCAATTATCTGCATGGAAATAGGCAATGGTTTGGCCCTATGCTGGATAATAATATTGTTTGGAAAGATCAGGGGACACCAAAATAAGACTTATTCCGACTTTAAATATTAAGCATCTTCTATAATAAAAGTTAATTTGATCATTAACATTTACCTGTGATATCAGTGTTCCTTTAATGAAATGCTAATATGGATCATTAATTCATAGGCTCTGGTATTTTAATGTTAAGTGACAGTTATTGGGTTTAAGCTGCTGCCAAATTGGGAGCTAATGGCATCTTAATTCCTTATATGACAGACTCAGTCACTAATGAACACTCCAATATGAAGGGTGCATTTGTAAAGTGCCAGAGAGCGCTCAGAGTGTGCTCTGGGCCGTTCCTAAATTCAGAGTGTTATTATATTGTCCATTTGTAAATTCAGAGCATTTCGCTTGGAGCGTTTAGGGCGCACACTGGACGCTCTAGCCGAGGAATAGGGTTGATCTGAGGGTTCTGACCTCACAATGGTAGTTAAGCACCCAAGCTAACTGGCTAAGGTTAGCTAGCTTGCTCACTACTTCCAGACATAAATGAGAGAACACCTCACTCTGACCATTTTACTTGCCCTAGCAGTGCTGGTTAGGCTGTTTTCATGTTATCCAGAGCGTTGGTGACTATAACTGTGCTGCTGGCAACAATTTAATTATGCTTTTTTGCCGATGTTTACTGACACTGGCCATATTCAACGGGTATTGAGTGTTAGTAAATTCATCAGTGAATGTGCGCTACAAACACGCTGATGGCTCATCTTTAATTTCTATCTGAATGTAAATTATTAAAGGGAAATGTCACCGCTGCTCTTTGACTATATATGTCCATATATATGTTATTAACATATAATATGTGTCATAAAAATAGAGAATTTCCCCACTATACACAAGTACAAGCGTTTCTGCATTTCACCATTATAAATTGGCCAACTACATTTCCTGGTTGTTTTATTTACTTAACTGTATTTAACTAGGCAAGTCAGTTAAGAACAAATTCTATTTACAATGATGGCCTACCAAAAGGCAAAAGTACACCTGCGGGGATGGGGATAAATATATATATATATATAAATTAGTTACGCCACAATACTAGCCTAATTGACAGAGTGAAAAGAAGGAACCATCAGCAAATTAAAATATTCCAAAACATGCATCCTGTTTGAAACAAGGCACTAAAGTAATACTGCAAAAAATGTAGCACAGCAATTCACTTTCTGTCCTGAATGGAAAGTGGTACGTTTGGGGAAAATCCAATACAAGACATTACTGAGTACCACTCTCCATATTTTCAAGCATAGTAGTCGCTGCATCATGGTATGGGTATGCTTGTAGTCATTAAGGGGAGTTTTTCAGGATAAAAAATACATGGAATGGAGCTAAGCACAGGCGAAATTCTTGAAGAAAACCTGGTTCAGTCCACCAGACACTGGGAGATGAATTAACCTTTCAGCAGGACAAATCTACACTGTTGTTGCTTACCAAGAAGATAGTGAATGTTCCTGAGTGGCCGAGTTACAATTTTGGTTTAAATCTACTTGGAAATCTATGGCAAGACCTGGAAATGGTTGTCTAGCAATGATCAACAACCAATTTGACAGAGCTTGAAGAATATTTAAAAAGGATAATAGGTAAATGTTCCACAATTCAGGTGTGGAAAGCTCTTAGAGGCTTACCCAGAAAGACACACAGCTGTAATCACTGCCAACGGTGCTTCTACACATTATTAACTCAGGGGTGTGAATATTACTGTGTGTAAATTAGATATTTCTGAATTTCATTTTCAATAGATTTGCCCAAATTTCTACTAACATGTTTTAACGTCGTCATTATGGGGTATGTGTATAGATAGGTGAGAAAAAATGTTTATTCAAGCCATTTTGAATTCAGGCTGTAACACAACAAAATGTTGAATAAGTCAAGGGGTATGAACACTTTCTGAAAGCAGTATATAATGGAGTTCGATCAAATGTTTTAAATTATATTTTTTACGAGTGTACTGACAAGTGACTAATTGATTTCAGCCAATAAAGTGTTGACTTCAATTCTGGATCAATTCATTGTGATAGTTATGGTATGTATTTGTAAGTAACTAGCTACAATCTTAATGCGAAAACAAATGATGCAGGGAGTTGGTGTATGCTTTCAACTTTAATTTGTTGGCAAGTAAACATGTTTCAACAAAACAGTCGCTTAGTCTGTCAATGTAGCAATTTAGTAGACATGAATTGTATTCAAGCAAAGTTGATTTGCTCTGGAGACCGAGGTGAGTTTACACAGCAGTATGCAGGAACAGTTATGGCAATGTATGACATACATGACATACAGTAGAAGAAAAATATACTAATAACGCTTATAATAAATACTACAGTTCTACAAAGGGAATACTTGCATATGGTGTGTTTGGTGAGTGTAGAGAAGTGTTCGGAGTCACTTTGATACAAGGGGAGATTGCTGTTATGGACCTTTCACATCTCCTCTTGAGTCATCAACATACTTCTATCCAGCATACAGTCCATTGTGTGAGAGATAAATTGCTTGATTGGCCCCAACAACATACACAGTCAAGGTGATCCTGTGTCCTGTGCCTAGCTTCTCCCCACCTACTGTCACGTTCCTGACCTATTTCTGTTAGTTTGTTGTATGTGTTAGTTGGTCAGGATGTGAGTTTGGGTGGGCATTCTATGTTTTCTGTTTCTATGTTGGTTTAGGGGTTGCCTGGTATGGCTCTTAATTAGAGGCAGGTGTTTGGCGTTCCTCTAATTAAGAGTCATATTTAGGTAGGTTGTCTCACAGTGTTCGTTGTGGGTGGTTGTCTCCTGTGTCTGTGTTTGTCGCACCATACGGGACTGTTTCGGTTTGTTTTGTTCATCGTCATTTTTATGTGTAGGCTATTTTCCCTGTTCGTGCGTTCTTAGTGTTTATGTGAGTTCGTCGTCCAGGTCTGTAGACACCGTTTGTTATTTTGTTTAGTCAAGTGTATTTCGTTTTCGTGTTTTCGTGTTTTCGTTAATAAATCATGTCTTCAAACTCCGCTGCATTTTGGTTAAATCCCTGCTCCTCCTCTTCTGATGAAGAGGAAGAGGAAAACCGTTACACCTACAACAAATTCCCCAAATAATCTGTTTTCCACCAAGCGGTATTGTCTGTAAGAGAATGACAAAAACTCTATAAGACGATCATTGGCAATCCTTGTGTACTGCCGGTATTCCTACTGCAGTAGCACAATTCAGAATATTACACATCTCACAGACACACATTAGCTAGCTAGCTACAACACACAGGTATAGTTAGTCAAATAGTAATATGACTTGTAAAGTCATTCCTTTACTCTTCGTCATCGTTAGAGCTGTTGTTGGTGACCGTATGACCACCACACTAGCGGTCACAAGTCATGAAGCAGTCAAACCATTTAGTCATGTTAATTAGGCTTCTCCAAGCTCTGATGCTGAAGATGGTCATTAGTAGCCTACCAAACTTGCTAACTGCCTGGTGTTCAGCACTCTATTGTCCCTCTAATCACTATGACATCAATGCAAATGTGTTAGAAAATCTTTTCTAACACTTCATGAGAGCACATGATCTCGTGTTGCGCTACAGTTCTATAGGCTATGTAATTGCGTGAGAAAACAGAGTGATGGCCTCTAATAAAAAGAGGAGGATCCCATCAGCTTTCTATAGGCTAGGCCTACTATATTTATTTCTCAACTTTCCTAATATTAAGCACATTGCTTCTCTTTATAACAGGAGTATAGCCTACCTGGCTGGCATGAAAATGATCCATGGGGAAAGCGTCCTCCATTCACTATTTAAGTCCATAGATGGCATGTATTTTTTCCCACTGTCCCTGCTTCAAGACAAGTGTACGATAATGGTCCATTCTAAATCAAAACAAATTTCACAAATATATTATTTAGTATACTGTATGTAAAGACAAGATTAGATCAAGAATAGCCTGATGGGTGACAATATTAGCTTATTGCTTGTGAATGATGCCCAGCATAAGAAGCATAGTCGCACACCTCATGTTGCCTAACCCATAGGCCTATATGTTTTGATAAGGTTTGTATCACAACTAAAGTGGCCAAATAACTTCTTAAAATGTAGCACATTGATCTTCTTTACAAGGGGTTTAGAGCCTAACTGGCACACATAAGCAGTGCGTGAGTTTCAAGTTTGGGGAAGATAATTTACACCATAAAAAAAATTCTAAATGAAACCATTACATTCATAATCGCATTTGCAGTCAGTTTTGATAATGGTGTTTTCCCGCTAATGGAACATTTGTGCTTATTGCCTACTGCCCTGTGCACATTGCTGTACTTATAATGTGAAGAAATAACCAAATAGTTGATCAACATTTGAAGCTACAGTAAATGCTCTGATCTGTTGTGTCAGCCACATATTTTTTGATGCTAGTGGTTATTAATTTGGGATCTATTGCATCCCACAAGTGTCCCAAACTATGTTTGGAATATTTATTTATTGCACAGAATAGGTCGACTTTTGTACTATGGGGGATAGTAGATTGACATAGGATAGTGCTTTTGCTGTTCGTTAGGCCTAGTCATCTTGTTGGCTGACGAAGAGTAAATGTCACGACTTCTACCGAAGTCGATGCCTCTCCTTGTTCGGGCGGTGCTCGGCGGTCGACGTCACCGGTCTTCTAGCCATCATTGATCCATTTTTCATTTTCCATTGGTTTTGTCTTGTCTTCCTACCCACCTGGTTTCAATCCCATTCATTACCTGTTATGTATTTAACCCTCTGTTTCCACTCATGTCTTTGTCAGTGATTGTTTGTTGTTCAGATTTCGTATTGTTTGTATTGGTGCGCAACGGGTCCTCGTACCCACTTTGTTTTTATAGTTTTGGAGTTATGTTTTAAGTCATTAAACAACTCCATTCCACTAAGTTGATTCTCCTGCGCCTGACTTCCCTGCCACCTATACACACAACAGTAAATATGGACAGTTCTTCCAACATTTTCTTCATATCATGCTTCTTTAGACCTGTCTAAAATAAATAATGGATTTATTGTGAAGGCGTAGGCTATATTACATTAGATGTATTAAACATAGATGTTCCAAAGGTCTGCATCAGTGGCTTGTAGGCTATGTGTGGAAGCCAGGAGATGCTAAATGTGTTTAAGTTAATTAACGGTCAATTACCGTGAGACCGACAGTTATTTGCTTGACAAACACTGGCTGATGAAAATCTGTGACCGCCACAGCCCTAGTAATCATCATAAAAAATTATACAGTTTTGCTCTTAATAAGATGCACTGAGGCTAGCTATGCTAGCTAGCTATAACATTAGGCAACAGTACATTTTGGGTATAGCAAACAAAGTTAGCTAGCTCAACTTGGATAGCTTAGCTTGTAGTGATACTAGTAAGCCCTGTTAAGGCCGAATTGATCACAAAATGATATTGTACTGAACAACACTGCCTTGTGTGAAAAGACAGCTTATATTGCTAGCTAGATACCAACAGCAAAACAACTTACTCGTTGGTAATTTGCCTTCCTTGTCTAGCTGGTCTATGTTTCCGCCACCAGTTGATCATGGAGGTTCTGAAGAACGATGGTCTGTCACAGAAACACCATCCATGGGGTCTGCAGTGACCCTCTCTAGGTAAGAACTGTCCTTGATAGAATTTTTGCATCACAGATATTCCTCTTCTGCCGGCATGGCTGGACAGCACCCTAAAAGGCACCACCATTTGGGGCCTGACTGTGGCTCCCCATCACTTCTTGCTGGTCTCGCAATTCTTGTTCTCACTGTCTCAACTCCTCTTCAGTGTATTCCATCTCAAATGAATATGGCAGTATCAGTGGTGTAAAGTAGTTATGTAAAAATACTTACGTGTTTTGTGGTATATGTACTTAACTTTACTATTTATATTTTTGACAACTTTTACTTTTACTTCACTACATTCCTAAATAAATCATATACTTTTTACTCCATACATTTTACCTGACACTCAAAAGTACTCGTTACATTTTGAATGCTTAGCAGGACAGGAAAATAGTCCAATTCACACATAATTTGGAAATTATGTCTGAGTGTTGGAGTGTGCCCCTGGCTATCCGTAAATAAATACAAAACAAGAAAATGGTGCTGGATGTGGGATACTGTTGAGAGTGAAACTCAAACCAGTCTGCCTGGCCAGGGTTGTAGGTCTTGAGATCACATATTGAGTGTCTCAAGACCACATATTGAGTGTCTCGGTCTTGTTTCGAATACATTTGTACTTGTTCTCGGACAGTGAGGACTTCTACTTTCTTCCGGAGACCAGCTGGTGCAGAGTAAAAAACTAAAAATGATCAGTTTCCATTCAGTCAGCGCATAAAACCGCTTAGCCAGGCCAAATATATACACTCCTTTCTTGAAACATTAATATCTTAACAGCCTTTAAATCTATTATAGGCATGTTTGTGCAGTGGTGAACCTATAGGCCTTCAGTATGTGACAGGTTCATGATTCTGAAAGAACAGCAACTGTAATACCAGCGCACTAATGCAAAAGAGTACACTTTTTGTAAAACACAAAGTGCCAGTGCTGTAGTGGACGCTATATGCAGGTACAAGCTATGTAGACACTTTTTTTCAGTGGGCATTACATATACTCACTTCTTAATCCCTACTGATGTAGTGTAGTGGCGGTATAGGACTTATTAATTATGTAGTACAATACAGAAATCATGCACAAAGTAGCCTACAAAATCGCAAATCACGTGAAATATATTCACATGCGCACCGCAAACTAAGCCTAGTTTCAGAGCAATATCATCTGCAGGCACCAAGAGTTTTGGCATGGAGCAGCTCACAGAAGAATGACATTGGTAACCGGTAGGGAAGAAAATACGTTTCAACTTCTATCTACCAGTAAATGCTAACTCAGGCAACAATTGTCATCATGCACTGTTTGCATCAGGGTCGTAGGCCCACCCAATCAGATTGATGTGGTTTAAGCATTGTTGTGGACTTGTTGTGGATTATAGCAGTACATTTTTGTATTTTTTCTAATTTAAAAAAGTGTGATTTTTGAAAGTGAAAATCTGATAAATCTATGGTAAAACTAATAGGAAAACATTGGATTTTTCAAACAGGGTGGCTTTCCTTCGTTGGGCGGGACGTTTGCGAACTTTTCGGCAAAATTTGAATATACCAACTTCTCCAAGCACCACTACACCGCTGCATAGGGCCAATGGAAAGACAGCAGTCACACACAGCATGATGTTAAAGGATAAAGCAGTCCATAAACTCTGACACAATAAGCTAGTAGGACCCAATCTTAAGAATACAAAAACTCAACCATTAAGCATTTACCAATAGAAATGTAGAACTATTACTTCCCATTGCAAAAAAAAAATCACGTTTAGCACACAAAGTAACCGTTGACCTAAAATTGAATGTGGAACTGACAGCGTTTTAACTACTTTGCAGGAATTAAACAAACGGACAATCATAATATCTGTCAAAAATATATCAAACGTTTAAGAGGTTTGAAAAATAGGTTATATTTCACTCAATGTTCCATGACATACACTAAGGCATTGTTGTCAGAATAGATGAATGCAGTTCAATGCATGATTCATATAACTCACTGATACATTTCTTGGTAGTACAAAACATATTGCTATCAGGTTGTAAAGCACAGCTGGCCTGGTACATTGTTTGCTGCCTCCATTCAGGATGCACTGCTTCAGCTTCAATGACTCAATATTCTGGACAGAAACAAATGTAACCAAGGCTGGGAATGTCAAGACAATCAAACTGCAAGGACAGTGATCAAAGGTCAGTCATAAGATGGCTAATGGGCTAGCATATCTATTTATGTATCAACTAAAAACAGGAAGCCTAATGTTAGCTAGATAGCTAGCTAGCTGCTAGGAGGATGTCATGTCATGCCATTGGAGTAGTGGGTGAATGACTGACTTTTTCCCCTCATATTGTATTTCAGTGGCTATACACAGCTAGAGATGCAGGTGTCATTTGGTTAGCTCGCAAAAACTTGAACGACTGTTATCCAGTTAGCATATCTCTATCTACTCCGATTTCAGAGCACTCTCGTCTGAGTGTGCCAGAGCACAGAACAACTGATGAATTTACAAATGCGCAACACCCGCTGAATATGACTGTTGTCAGTAAAGGTAGACAAAAAAATAATAGTTAGTCAAGAATGCTCTAGATACCATGTAAACAGCCTAATCAGTTCTGCTATGGTGAGTAAAATGGTCAGAGTGAGGTGTTCTCTAATTTGTGTCTGGAAGTAGCTAGCTAGCAACTTGAGCCAACTTTAGCCAGTTAGCTTGGGTGCTTGGTTGGGACAAGCATGCATTGGCAGGCAAGCTGCAGAAGGATGGGCAGGCTACAATTCCCCATAGTTTTCCAGTGCTATTTTGACAGTCAGCTAGCAGAAAAGTTTTGAGAGGGTTTCTCTAATGTTCCTTCGTTAGATTTTATCTCATCTTGCTCTGGCTAGCATTAGTTGTTGATGTTTGTTGTTGTTGATGTGCATGAATGAGGGAGCGAAAGCCTACCTTTTCATGGTTGTTTGATCAAAAGGACTGTAAAATTCCCAAATGTAAGAGGACTCCCGTGATGTTTACATATTTGCAGAAATCAATTCAGGTGCATTTTGTGGCTTTTGGCGAATGCTTCTTAAGATCTAAAGTCACGCTGCTGCAACTGCCTGTAAACACACAGTCCATTTCAAAGTGAGTGATGGCAGGTCTGTTTGGCAAATGGCTTGTTTGTATAAAGGCCTACTTCAGCTATGATTGGCTATTGCACAGCGGTCTGTGTAGACTCCAGTCCTGGACAAGACAGATGTTGTTTTTATTTGGTTTTATTTACTGCAGTGTCTATTAATTGTACAAACGCACGGCTGCTTTCCCATTGCTATCAAATTTTCACAAATTCCTTAGTATACATAATTCCCAAACATTCTATGAATTTATTAAAACGTGAAAATGACCATATCTAAGTGGTCGCTTGTAAAAAAAATAATTAAAAAAAATGTAATCAAATAAAAATAACCACTTCTAATTCTTCCTGGGGTGTATATTGTCATGACGTTGGCCTGGGGGTAGGTTTATGACTGTCATAAATAACTCTTCCCCCCTTTTTCCTCTCTCTCTACTCTACTGATGTGACATTAGAAAACCCTTGGTTAACATAGAGATTCTGGGAACATCAGAAGTTGGGGGGAAATTAACTATATTCTGGTAATCCGACCAAATGAACATATGCGGTGGTACTTAAGGTATATTATGTCTGTTCGGTTGTCCTCTGGCACATTCTCATCAATGATAGAATGACATAAACTCTACTGTGGAAAGTCTAAACATCAGAGGTATCGGATTCACATGGAATTGTTGTTTAATTCAAATGTTTGAATATGAAATGATTTGTGAAGAGATGAAATGTAATTTTAGCTTCCAAATGAGAGATTTGGGTTTTCATAAGTTTAGGGCTCTGCTCAACCAGTGGCCCGCCCCTTTGAAGAAACATGGGTAATAAACTTTTGAGACACACCCCTCTCCCTCCACTTTATAAGCCATTGACGAAAATTTAACCAACTGTTCCGGATACATTAGGATGACATATATTTACATTTGAGTCATTTAGCAGACGCTCTTATCCAGAGCGACTTACAGTAGAGTGCATACATTTTATTACATTTACATACTGAGACAAGGATATCCCTACCGGCCAAACCCTCCCTAACACGGACGACGCTATGCCAATTGTGCTTCGCCCCACGGACCTCCTGGTTGCGGCCGGCTGCGACAGAGCCTGGGCGTGAACCCAGAGACTCTGGTGGCGCAGCTAGCACTGCGATGCAGTGCCCTAGACCACTGCGCCACCCGGGAGATAGAGATGACAATCGAATGTCAGAATGGTTCAGATAATAACTACAGAACTAAGCCAACATCAGCATGAGCTTTGGTTGTGAATGGTATGAACTTTGAACTCGTATTCACTATAGCAGCTGCAAACGTAAATTAGGTCAGACAGAGTATTCAGTCTACCACTCAGCAGCAGCAGCAGAGACATTCTTCAAAGGACAAAGGACCCGGTTGGGCAACACGGCCTTCCATCTACCACCGACCTACCGAAGCACAGCTCAGAGTAAATATTTATTGCATTTTCCTTTTCCAAATGGGCGGTAATTTAGAATGCATAAGATATTGTATTTACGATAGCACAGCTTCGCCCCTTTGTTCCTCAGTCTTCCCGCTCTTTCACTCAAACCCAGCCCTTTTCTTTTGTGTAACAAGCTGTCATATCTGTTCCGCCCGCTAGGGACGTTTTCCTTTATGACGTAATTTGTAATCAAGGTATGATTCTTTCTGTGTATATGTAATTCTCTGTGATTTACTTAGATATTTAGTAAATAAATAATTAAACCCAATTTTGTATTGCTGATTCAACTTGTTAGCCAGGGTTCGTGAAGATAACCAAGAATTTACAACTTTCAGATGAGACTGAAATAAGGTGACGATTAATATTGACTGCTATTGATGTAAAATATTATTAGGTCTTTAAGAGTTTATTCGGAAGATAACAGCTCTATAAATAGTATTTAGTGGTGCCCCTCCTCTCTAGTTAATTATATTTACATGATTAGTTCAATCAGGTAATATTAATTACGGAGAAAGTATTTTATAGAATAGCATGTCATAACACTTAATCCGGCATAGCAAAGACACGACAATATGAACAGATTTTAATAAGATTTAATGTTTGCTAAAATGCTGTCAGTACCACTTTAGTTATTATTTTCAAAGAGATGGCTGACAACAGCAAGTATACTGCCATAAAAAAACACAGTTCCACTCACCAGATGATGATAATTTGAAACGTACTTTAACTTCTTATTGAACGTTTTTTTTAAAGGGAAATTATCAACAACATCCTCTTTGATAACGCCCGCTGCAGCCTCTGCAAACTAGCCAACAACAAAAGCTAGCAAGCTAGAACATGGGAAAACTACTTCACGCTATTGCACAGTTACATGTTTTTTTAAACATTCTTTGTCATTTAGCAGACACTCTTATCCAAAGCACCTTAGAGGAGTTAAGGCATACAGTTTTATACCAGTCCACAGTGAGAATCAAACCCACAATCCTGGCATTGCAAGCACAATGCTCTACCAACTGAGGTACAAGAGAAAAAAACAGTCTCACCCATTAAGTGAAAATGTGATTGGTTGATTCTGCTGTCACTCCAAAATGTCCTAATACAGTTGAATGGCAGATGCCTTTATCTAGCTTTTGATGGCCTAGTCAATGGCTGACTTAGCTAGCTAGATTTATCTCCCCAGAGACCAGCAAATAAAAATCCCGACTGGATATTTTTTTCTTGTCTGTGCTAACTGTGGCCTCCTGAGTGGCGCTGCGGTCTAAGGCACTGCATCTCAGTGCTAGAGGTGCCACTACAGACCCTGGTTCGATCGTGGGCTGTATCACATCTGGCTATGATTGAAACTCCGGTAGGGCGGCGCACAATTGGCACAGGGTGGTTAGATTTTGGCCAGGGCAGGCCGTCATTGTAAAACAAGAATTTCTTCTCAATTGACTTGCCGAGCTAAATAAAGCTTAATAAATATAATAACCCTTTATTTTCCAACACAAACTAAAGAAATTAAATCAGAATATCTTTGAAAATAATAATGCAATTCTATATTATTATCATTATTTATAAATCCATAGCCCTTCTCTGAAGGCGTAGAAGGCCCGTAGAAGGTTAGTAATATTTTGTAGAGTTGCTCTATTTTCCCTCAGCATGCATTCTTTCACTATTTTGAATGTGTAAAGAATCTATATGCTGTTCTGAATTATGAACACGGAAATACTGGATGTCTCGTTATGGTGGTGATTTGATCAAATTGCAACTCGGACTCCATTTTCTCCGGTCTTGGTCTTGACTCGTCTTTCGGGTTGGGACGTTAAACGGGTGTCCTGACTCTCTGAGGTCATTAAAGATCCCATGGCACTTATCGTAAGAGTAGGGGTGTTAACCCCGGTGTCCTGGCTAAATTCCCAATCTGGCCCTCAAAACCATCATGGTCACCTAATAATCCCCAGTTTACAATTGGCTCATTCATCCCCTCCTCTCCCCTGTAACTATTCCCCAGGTCGTTGCTGCAAATGAGAACGTGTTCTCAGTCAACTTACCTGGTAAAATAACGGTAAAATAAAATAAAAATAAAATAAAATAAACTCGGACTCCATTTTCTCCGGTCTTGGTCTTGACTCGGACTCGATTTTCTCCGGTCTTGGTCTTGACTCGGACTCCATTTTCTCCTGTCATGGTCTTGACTCGGACTCGATTTTCTCCGGTCATGGTCTTGACTCGGACTCCATTTTCTCCGGTCATGGTCTTGACTCGGACTCCATTTTCTCCGGTCATGGTCTTGACTCGGACTCCATTTTCTCCGGTCATGGTCTTGACTCGGACTCGATTTTCTCCGGTCATGGTCTTGACTCGGACTCCATTTTCTCCGGTCATGGTCTTGACTCGGACTCCATTTTCTCCGGTCATGGTCTTGACTCGGACTCCATTTTCTCCGGTCATGGTCTTGACTCGGACTCCATTTTCTCCGGTCATGGTCTTGACTCGGACTCCATTTTCTCCTGTCTTGGTCTTGACTCTGACTCGATTTTCTCCGGTCTTGACTCGGACTCGATTTTCTCCGGTCTTGACTCGGTCTCGATTTTCTCCGGTCATGGTCTTGACTCGGACTCGATTTTCTCCTGTCTTGGTCTTGAATCGATCTCGCATTAGGTTGTCTCGAACACAACACTGGTAGGGAGATTGGACAAACACCCCAAATAGTGTCTAGCGGTGAAGTTTCCCTAGAAGCAAACTGTAATACACACACACACACAAAAAAAATACTACTACTAAATAATAATAATAATGTGTGTGCGCACGTGTATCTATCAGTTCCACATACATGTCAGTACATACACACAAAAATAAGGTCACACGAGGGAGCTTTTTCTGTTTTTGAAACAAGATTTGATGTTCACTTATGCTATATGAGATGGAAGGGAGTTCCATGAAATCATAGCTCTATATAATACTGCACATTTTCTTGAATTTGTTCTGGACCTAGAGACTGTGAAGAGGCCCCTGGTGGCATGTCTGTTAAGGGTAAATATGTCTATCAGAGCTATATGTAAGTTGATTATACAGTCAATTTGGAATTTTCAACACATTAATATCTCTCACAAAACAAGACTTGATGCAGTCAATCTTTCCTCTACTTTGAGTCAAGGGAGACCAACATGCATACTGTTGACGTTAGCCCTCTGTGTACAACCATTCACAAAAAACACCTTGTTTTCCTATTTTTCCTTGGAACAAACTGGAAAGAGGCGTCTTCAATGACACTATCCCTGTTGCTCTCCTTCTGTTGTTTAATGAATAAAGGACGAAATTATTAATGATCCCCAGGACCATTAATTATTCAAATGTGCCTGTGGTTGAAAGCAGTGCTCTAGGTAGAGGGGGTGATGTATCGTCTGAAAAAAATACCTCTTTCTTAATTGTGGTGATTAGCATTGGTCACCTAATGATGTACCTCCCCTCCCTGTTTGTGATGTCAGAGAACCTGATGTACTTAACGGGGTATAATAAATAGCTGCATATGTGTTTTGGAGAAATGGTGTGGGAGGAGAAAATGTCTCAACACACTGAGTTATGTCTATGCAGTGGCTTGTACAGTATATATGAATAACAATTTAATAATATAACAGCTGGAATCCTTAGCGGCTGCATACATTTTTTTACTTTTAAAATGCATTATATATACCCATTTATTCTTGAAGAATATAACGTGTAAATTCCTCATGAGCTTAATTCCACTGTCTTAAGCCATCAGAAGTCAAAATAAGCTTGTTTTACACCGTTTGTATACCAAATCAATGTAAACAAACATTATATAGCCTCAAAACATGGTTAAAACTATAATTTTGATATCATGAATGGTCAGTCCTTGCATCCATAGCTCTGTCTGTATAGGAATTTGAGAGTGGCTAAATTTCACCAACTGTCTGGTAGAAATGTGTGAAACATTGCTTCAGTTGTATATGAGAACATCTCAGTTCAGCCCAACCAATCAGTGTCTTCTTCCTGGATTCTATGAAGTAAACAAAAACCACTCTGTGATATTGTTGCCCCTCAGAACATTAAAACATTTTCTATTAAGATTTTTTGACATATCCTTTTTATGATCCCCAAATGTAAACAGTCAGAATTAGTTATCCTAAATACTGTTGGTCCCACAGTTTGTTGGCCGGAGGCTAGGGTCAATATTTTCTGTTTATTAGATTTTTGTCACCTAAATGCGTTAGAGTACCAGGCTGCATCCGGCTCTAGCGGCTTTGACAGGTAATTAGATTGGGGTGCCACCAAGGCAACAAACGCATATTTACTCTCTTATGACACATCAGGCACCACTGCCCAAGCAGAAATAAACTAAATCTTTCATTCACAGAGGGCAAAAAAACAACACAAGACACACCACAGGAACAATACTAAAAAGCACTAAAGCACCAACAGCACCAACACTAAAGCACCAACACCACAACAACACCACCAAAATTAAAGCACCAACACAACAACAACACCACCAAAACTAAGGCAACAACACCACCAACAATAAAGCACCAACACCACAACAACACCACCAACACTAAAGCAACAACACCACAACACCACCACCAACACGAACGCACCAACACCACAACAACACCACCAACACCACAACAACACCACCAACACCACAACACCACCACCAACACCACAACAACACCACCAACACTAAAGTACCAACACCACAACAACACCACCAACACGAACGCACCAACTCAATGTTAACAAACTAAGACCAATGAGATGATTGTGGACTACAGGAAAAGGATGACCGAGCACGCCCCCATTCTAATCGACGGGGCTGTAGTGAAGCAGGTTGAGAGCTTCAAGTTCCTTGGTGTTCACATCACCAACAAACTAGAATGGTCCAAACACACCATTCTGCCTGCCATCCAAGACCTCTACACCAGGCGGTGTCAGAGGAAGGCCCTAAAAATTGTCAAAGACCCCAGCCACCCTAGTCATAGACTGTTCTCTCTACTACCGCATGGCAAGCGGTACCGGAAACAAAGAACTTTCTTCTGAAACTCGTCAGTCTATTCTTGTTCTGAGAAATGACGGCTATTCCATGTGAGAAATTGCCAAGAAATTGAAGATCTCATACCGCGCTGTCTACTCCCTTCACAGAACAGTGCAAACGTGCTCGAACCAGAATATAAAGAGGAGTGGAAGGCCCCGGTGCACAACTGAGCAAGAGAACAAGAACATTAGTGTCTAGTTTGAGAAACAGACGCCTCAACTGGCAGCTTCATTCAACTGTATCCGCAAAACACCTCAATGTCAACAGTAAAGAGGCGACTCCGGGATGCTGGCCTTACAGATACTCAACTAGTCTAAATATACTCTATTATTATGGTTGGAGATTATAATATGGCTTTAAATACCTTAATGGACCCCAATGGAAATCACACTACAAACTATCACCCTCATGCACATCACAAATATCATGGATATATTGGAACTAGTTGATATATCATCACCTGACCTAGCGAGATTTACAAGGCGGAGGCTCAATCAAGCTATTCCTCTTCACTACTTTCCTTTGACATTCTCGCTGGCACCAAAAGTAAAAAAAAAAACTGTTGATAGGGCACCAAATAATTGGAATACACATTACTCTTACAGAATTTCCATGGGCGAGGATATTAGAAATTTGACAACTTGTTTTTTATCTGAGACAGAATCATTTATAACTGACTTTTAACTACGTAACACAGCTACAGCAGATCCCCTTATTGTGTGGGACACTTTCAAATGTGGCTTTAGAGGCCATGCAATTCAATAGTCATCTTTGAAACAAAAACATTTTAGGTCAAAAGAGCTCATATTAACAGAGAAACAATAGGAACAAACAGTACAGGTAGATATCAGTATTTGTACCATAGACGCCCAGAATAAGTTAGAGGAAAAACAAAAATAACTGGAGTAACTTAAAAAAATATATTGGGTGTAGTATAAATAAAATAAAATGTTATTAGTCACATGCACCGAATACAACAGGTGTAGTAGACCTTACAGTGAAATGCTTACTTACGAGCCCCTAACCAACATTGCTGTTTCAAAAAATACAGATAAGAATAAGAAGTAAAAGTAACAAGTAATTAAGAGCAGCAGTAAAATTACAATAGCGAGACTATAAATAGGGGGTTACCGTTACAGGGCTAGGTCTGAGGACCCATACCAAACCTTTTCAGTCTCCTGAGGGAGAATAGGTTTTGTTTTGCCCTTTTCACGACTGTCTTGGTGTGCTTGGAACATGTTAGTTTGTTGGTGATGTGCACATCAAAGAACTAGAACCTCTCAAACTGTTCCACTGCAGCTCCGTCAAGGAGAATGGGGGCGTGCTCTGTCCTCCTTTTCCTGCATTCCACAATCATCTCCTTTGTCTAGATCACGTTGAGGGAGAGGGTGTTGTCCTGACGCCACATGGCCAGGTCTCTGACCTCCTTCTTATAGGCTGTCTCGTCGTTGTCGGTGATCAGGCCTACCACTGTTGTGTCATCGGCATATGATGGTGTTGTGGTGTTGATGGTGTTGGAGTCATGCCTAGCCGTGCAGTCATGATTGAACAGGGAGTACAGGAGTGAACTGAGCATGCACCCCGGAGGGGCCCCTGAGTTGAGGATCAGTGTGGCGGATGTGTTGTTACTTACCCATACCACCTGGAGGTGGCCTGTCAGGAAGTCCAGGATCCAGTTGCAAAGGGAGGTGTTTAGTCCCAGGGTACTTAGCTTATTGATGAGCTTTGAGGGCACTATGGTGTTGAACGCTGAGCTGTAGCCAATGAATAGCATTCTCACATAGATGTTCACTGCCCATTCTCACATAGGGCAGTGTGGAGTGCAATAGAGTGCATCATCTGTGGATCTGTTGGGGCGGTATGCAAATTGGAGTGGGTCTAGAGTTTCTGCGATAATGGTGTTGATGTGAGCCATGATCATCCTTTCAAAGCACTTCATGGCTACAGACGTGAGTGCTACGGGTCGGTAGTCATTTAGGAAGGTTAACTTAGTGTTCTTGGGCACAGGCACTATGGTGGTCTGCTGAAAACATGTTGGTATTACATACTCGGACAGGGAGAGGTTGAAAATGTCAGTGAAGACACATGCCAGTTGGTCGGCGCATACTCGCAATACACGTCCTGGTAATCCGTCTGGCCCAGCGGCCTTGTGAATGTTGACCTGTTTAAAGGTCTTACATCGACTGCGGAGTGAACTGGATGGAATATGGGGGAGAATGCACCAAATCATTTTTTAATCTTCAACATAGAAATGCTACCAAAAATAACTTATAGAAACTTGTCACAAATGACAGTCATCCACAATTCACCAAACAATATTTTGAAAGAGGAAGCAAAATACGTTAATCATATGTTTTTCTTCTAGTGTCCTCCATCTACACTAACTGAAATACATTTTAAGGATTTTTTATTTATTTAAGTGTAAAATAAATTTAAAAAATGCCAAATTACATAGGAGGAACTTCTTGATAAAATGAAAGCCTTTATGTCCAGGAAAACTCCAGTGCTGGATGACATACCAGTTGATGTACAGTATATCAAACCTTTTTCGATGTACATTGCCTTCAAAAAGCATTCAGACCCCATTACTTTTTCCATATTTTGTTACGTTACTCTAAAATTGATTATATTGGGGGGGGGGGGGGGGGTTTACTCTCATTAATCTAAACACAATGCCCCATGATGACAAAGCAAAAACTGTTTTTTTGCAAAGTTATTAAAAATAAATAATCTGGAATATCACATTTACATAAGTATTCAGACCCTTTACCCAGTACTTTGTTGAAGCACTTTTGGCAGCGATTACAGCATCGAGTCTTCTTGGGTATGATGCTACAAGCTTGACACACCTGTATTTTGGGAGTTTATCTGATTCATCTCTGCAGAACCTCTTAAGCTCTGTCAGGTTGGATGGGGAGCGTTGGTGCACAGTTATTTTCAGGTCTCTCCAGAGATTTTCGATCGGGTTTAAGTCCGGGCTCTTGCTGGGCCACTCAAGGACATTCAGAGACTTCTCCCGAAGCCACTCCTGTATTGGCTGTGTGCTTAGGGTCGTTGTCCTGTTGGAATGTGAACCTTCACCCCAGTCTGAGGTCCAGAGCACTCTGGAGCAGGTTTTCATCAAGGACTTCTCTGTACTTTGCTCCGTTCATCTTTGCCTCAATCCTGATTATTCTCCCAGTCTCTCCCGCTGAAAAACATCCCCCCTGCTTGATGCTGCCACCACCATGCTTCACCGTAGGGATGGTGCCAGGTTTCCTCCAGACTCGACACTTGGCATTCAGGCCAAAGAGTTCAATCTTGGTTTCATCAGCTCAGATAATCTTGTTTCTCATGGTCTGAGTCCTTTAGGTTCCTTTTGGCAAACTCCAAGTGGGCTGTCATGTGCCTTTTACTGAGGAGTGGCTTACGTCTGGCCACTCTACCATAAAGTAAAGGCATGATTAGTGGAGTGCTGTAGAGATGGTTGTCCTTCTGGAAGGTTCTCCCATCTTCACAGAGGAACTGTAGAGCTCTGTCAGAGTGATCATCGGGTTCTTGGTCACCTCCCCGACCACAGATTGCTCAGTTTGGCTGGGCGGCCAGCTCTAGGAACAGTGTTGGTGGTTCCAAACTTCTTCCATTTAAGAATGATGGAGGCCACTGTGTTCTTGTGGATCTTCAACGATGCACATATTTTTTGGTACCCTTCCCCAGATCTATGCCTCGACACAATCTTGTCTCAGAGCTCTACGGACAATTTGTTCGACCTCATGGCTTGATTTTTCCTCTGACATGCACTGTCAACAGTGGGACCTTATATAGACAGGTGTGTGCCTTTCCAAATCATGTCTAGTCAATTGAATTTGTCACAAGTGGACTCCAATCAAGTTGTAGAAACATCTCAAGGATAATATATAGAAACAGGATGCACCTGAGCTCAATTTCAAGTCTCATAGCAAAAGGGTCTGAATACTTATGTAAATAATAATTGTAATAATAAACCTGTTTTTGCTTTGGCATTATGGGGTATTTTGTGTAGATTGTTGAAGATTTTTTTTATTGAATCAATTTTAGAATAAGGCTGTAACGTAACAACATTTTGAAAAAGTCAAAGGGTCTGAATACTTTCCGAAGCCACTGTGCTCAGAGGTCCGTTATTACAATGTTTTAACCACTTCTATAACAATAGTAGACTATCAGATACTCAGCAAGGTCTGATTTCACTATTGCTGAAACAGGACCCACGTGGTAAATATAAACATCCAGTCCACCTAAAAAACTGGAGGCCCCTTACACTTCAGTGTTGTAATGCAAAATTTTTTGCAAAATGCATAGCTCATGGAATGATTTAATTTTTTTCAGATATTATTCATTCTAATCAGACAGGTTTTTTACATGGACGATACATTGGAGATAATATAGGGCATACCAGGCTTGGTATTCATAACTGATTTTGAAAAGGCCTTGATAAAGTATTTATATACTGTATAAATGCCTGGACTATTTTAAATTATATGGGGGATTGAAAATTATGCAGACAATTACATTGATAGAACCCACAATCTATGTGCAATATTAAAGCTGATCTACCCGCCCCCCCAAACCAAAAATCACCAGCACAACAACTCCACCAATACTAAAGCACCAACACAACATCACCAACACTAAAGCACCAACACTAAACACCAATACAACAACACCAGCAACACTAAACCACCATCACAACACCACCCACACTAAATAACCAAAACAACACCACCAACACTAAAGCACCAGCACAACAACAACAACACCAACACTAAAGCACCAACACAACACCACCAACACTAAAGCACCAGCACAACAACAACAACACCAACACTAAAGCACCAACACAACACCACCAACACTAAAGCACCAGCACAACAACAACAACACCAACACTAAAGCACCAACACAACAACACCAACACTAAAGCACCAACACAATACCACCAACACTAAAGCACCAACACAACACCACCAACACTAAAGCACCAACACAATACCACCAACACTAAAGCACCAACACAACACCAGCAACACTAAAGCACCAACACAATACCACCAACACTAAAGCACCAACACAACAACAACAACACCAACACAATACCACCAACACTAAAGCACCAACACAACACCAGCAACACTAAAGCACCAACACAATACCACCAACACTTAAGCACCAACACAACACCAGCAACACTAAAGCACCAACACAACACCAGCAACACTAAAGCACCAACACAACAACAACAACAACACCAGCAACACTAAACCACAATCACAACAACATCACCAGCAACACTAAACCACCAATACAACAACAACACCACCAACATGAAAGCACCAACACAACAACACCACCAACACTAAAGCAACAACACCAGCAACACTAAAGCACCTTGGAAGCAGTCAGGGAGGGATTTGGGAGTCTTGGATTTATCATGGTGTTTACGTGCGATTTGACATGACCCTCTTTGAGTTGAAATACACATCCTTTGATTGCTTCAGCCTCTGTGACATGCACTTTCAATCTGTCTCTTTCAGACCAATTCCCCAAGTAGGGTTTAGTCATCTATATTTTCTAAACTATTTGTGGAGGTGCAAGGCAAGATTGTGCCAAGCTCAGAAAATGGTCTGAATTACCTTTTTTTTTGTACCCTCCCCCTGCCTTGGGAGATAGACAGATGTGGTATCTTTGGGCCTCCTCCAGCAAACAAGTAAACACAGTTATGTGAATGGTGTGCTTTCATGTAATGTCATAACATATTTTTGGATTAATCAATATCTTGAACAAGGTTAGAATCAAATCTGATACTGTGTAATGTATTTTTTCAGTCATAAAAAATATGCTGTATGAATCATCTAAATCTTATCATAGATAACTGACGTGAAATTAACGATTTTATTTTCTACATGTTTTATTCAAGGTAGGCTATTGAAGTTAATTAAATGTACTATTAGATTTTACTGTTACAAGATTACGTACTGATGGTGAAATGTAGTGTCGCATACCCTCCTGGTGTGATTTTGGTTAAAACTCTTGACCGTGCATTTTCAGTAATTCACGTCTAAATTTAAATTTGCTAGAGACTAGAGAGAGAGGGAGAAAGAAGAAAAGCCTTCTTAAACTGCAATTAAAGAGTATAGGAAGAGCCATGAATTCAGACGAGGCATGTTTAAGGTAGATAAGGTGAAACCAACTGACGGTCTTTCCCCTATTTCAGTAGCAGCAGACATGTTATTGTTAAATAGTCTTCCCAGCCCTGATGAATGAGCCCGAGCACGACAACAGCTGGAGAAATGTGTTTGGTCACACAAGTCATTGGAAATGGAGGTTCTTTTAGCAGTGAGTTTCCTCCATGAAATGTTCCTTTCCCTTTTCAAGGAATCTCCCTCCCTAATGAAGGCTTTCCACCACAAGCACAAGTCTGTTAGGATTCACAATGTAATTCACAGGTCTCTTACATGCATGTATAGGCATTTGTCAGGCTATATTTGTACAGGCATATATATGATGGGCTGGCTTGCTCCTAAAAATATATTCTAGTGTCAGGACAGTTAGTTAGTGTGACATGGATGTGAGATTTCACATGTTTTTGGGGGTATTATCGTTGTTCTTACAGGATGTCAGTCAAATGACTGAGGACATGTTATGAAGTTTCAAGTTTTAACTTTATTTGTCCCAGAGGGCAATTGGTTTTGGTTATGGTATATCATACAAACGCATACGTATGAAACTAGGCAGACACTAAATACAGCAAACTAAAGTCCCTCTGATTTCCATTGAAAAACCAGATGTGCTCCAGGCACAGGAAGGTGACCAACCAGTTAGTGAACAGAGGTCATCTTAGCTCATTGCCCCTGAGCTAAGCCATAGGCATTAGCTGTGGTGGCTAACACAAGTATTTGGGGCTCAGGCAAGACTAGTACTCATTCAAGCATTGGTTCTGCCAGGTCATGGCTAGAGATGAACGGTGGGTGGTTGAAGGATGGTTGGAAAATGTCCCAATACCAGACAGATTCCTAAAACCCTGGATAGCGCTTGAGAGTAGAGGCTCCCTGAACATTTCCTCCCTGACACTTTAGTGGAAAGGGGGCATCTTGCCAAATAGGGGGAGTAACAGTTCACAACTTGCCTTGAGTGTTTGAGTACCTCCGCTTAAGCAGGTTGACGGGCAGGTTTAAACATTGTGTCACCAACTGCTGTGGGGCAGCTCTGTTCCTGAAAACCACCAGATCCACTCACAGAGATACACTGGGGATAATCAGTTATGACAGACAGTTGAAAGTGAGTTAAAGTGTAATCTATTCATAATCAAGATGCTGGAATGAATATTGAATCTGACATGTTGCAGTGGAATCAGTCATGTCCAGAAATCACATGGGCTATTCTAGTCAACTAACTATGATAACAAAATAGTTGCTAAGGTGCTGAGAAGCAACTGTAGAATGCATTGGGAAACCATGTAAATGGTGAGTTAATATATTTCCCAGAGAATAAATACATCCTAATATTCCATCTTTGGGAAAGCATTCATGTGACATCCTATGAACACTGTAGTTATTACTTAGCATTAGAGAGACGGAGAGAGAGACAGAGAGAGGGAGACAGAGAGAGAGGGAGACAGAGAGAGAGGGACCGAGAGAGAGGGACAGAGAGAGAGAGGGACAGAGAGAGAGAGGGACAGAGAGAAACAGAGAGAGAGACAGAGAGAGAGACAGAGAGAGAGACAGAGAGAGAGACGGAGAGAGAGACGGAGAGAGAGACGGAGAGAGAGACAGAGAGAGAGATGGAGAGAGAGACAGAGAGAGAGAGACAGAGAGAGGGGGACAGAGCGGGACAGAGCGAGACAGAGAGACCAAGAGAAACAGAGAGTGAATGGCCTCGCCATTGGCAGTTATCTTAGCCGTTACAAAGAATAATGTACTGAAATCATGCAAAGCGAGTATGTATCCGTACATTACATTTCAAATCATAACACCGCTCTGGGTACGTTCATTAAGTATTGAAAGCTATTCTTGCCTCAAACTTTGGATTTCCATAAGCTCATTAGTGATCATATTGCTCCACAGATCATCAGGGTTGGGGCAAGAAATTACTCTGCTACAAACGACCAGAGAAGGCAGCTTCAGCTAGAAATATGGTAATTAATAATGTCTTTGTGGGTAGACTGATTAAAATTCCAGCAGGATAACAATGTACCAAATGGGTTTATGCCCACCCTGCTTTTCACCCATCAGCACCATATTGAGATTTTCCACCGAGAAGATTACTGTTATCAAAATGAACATTCAAATAATGCTTAGTACATCTGACCCTGATGAGTCCTCGTGGTTGGGCCAGGCCTATTACATTGCATACCTAGCTCCTAATAATCTGCTACATTCACACACCTCTTCTCCAAGGCCTGGAGGTTATTGCCAGGTCATGCTAGCAAAATAGGTTTCTAACCTCCAAGGGTCTTTCATGGTTGAATAAATAAATATTGATGTCAATCCGTTCATAATGATTTTAGACAAGTGGGAACTCCTTACCTCACAGGAAGAATAGTGAGTCTCAGTCAACTTTCCCTACAGTGCCATCAGAAAGTATTCACACCCCTTAACTTTTTCCACATTTTGTTGTGTTTGGGCCTGAATTAAAAATGGATTCAATTGAGATTTTTTTTGTCACTGGCCTACACATTATACCCCATAATGTCGATAATAATAATAATAATACCCCATAATGTCGATAATGATAATTTTACAAAATCATTTAAAATGAAAGGCTGAAATATCTTCAGTCAATAAGTATTCAACCAGTGGAGGCTCTTCAGAGGAGGAAAGGGAGGACCATCCTTCTCAGTGAATTTCATAAATGTTTTAATTGTAAAACATTTAAACAGTTATCATGTTTACATAAAACAATACTAAATATAATCACATCACCAAATAATTGATTAAAACACACTATTTTTCTAAGAAGATCTACAGTAGCCTCAACAGCACTCTGTGGGGTAGCACCATGGTGTAGCTGGAGGACAGCTAGCTTCCATCCTCCTCTGAGTACATTGATTTCAATACAAAACCTAGGAGGCTATTGGTTTTCACCCCCTTCCATACACTTACACAGTAATTATGGCAACTTCCGGAGGACGTCCTCCAGCCTATCAGAGCTCTTTCAGCATGAACAGACATGTTGTCCACCCAATCAAAGGATCAGATCATTAATCTAGTACTGAAAGCATAAGCTACAGCTACTAGCTAGCACTGCAGTGTATAACATGTGGTGAGTAGTTGACTCAGAGAGAGAAAGACAGTTTAACAAATTATTTTCTTCCAAGGTGAAGGAGAATCAAGAGAGAAATAGAGAGATTGTGCTTTTTTTGTCTTTCAATTTCACTTACTTAGCAGGCAAATGCAGCTAGCAGGTTTAGCCTACTGAAACACCCTGCTCAAACAGAAGGATGCTATGTTAGCTAGCTGGCTATGACTTCCCATCACAACACTGAAACTATTCCACGTCAAGGTAAGCTTTTGGTATTACTAATGTATTGCCACTGGGCCCGCCGTTGTAACTGCTTACTGACTGTACACTGTAACGTTACTGCATGATTGTAGCGGATTTACTAACGTGTTAGTTCTATTAGCTATTCCGACTATTATGTTACTTTAGCTAATATGATAACAACGATGTAGGCTGTGTGAAGCGGTATGGCTTGGGAATGTTTTTTTAGGCTGGTCATATACAGCTGATGTGTTGTGCATTGAAGTCCACAAGCGAAGGGAAGAGGTGAGAGGAGTAAAGCACATAGATGAATACAAAATGGATACTATGAAAGTGAACTGTGTTTACCCGTGATAAGGGGTGTATTCATTCCACCAATTGTGTTGAAAAATGTTTCTTAAAAAGAACCAAATGGAACAAAATGGTGATAAACCGTTTAGTAAATCTTGTTTGCAACTGTTGGACTAATGATTACACCCTATTTCAGCTAGATGCAGGAAAGAGTGTGCAAGGCGATATTGAATGTCACTGTCTGTCCATGTGTCACTGTCTATGACCTCAAATGTGTCTGGGTACACCTACGTTGTAAACTTTCATTCATAGGGTGGCAGGTAGCCTACTGGTTAGAGCTTTGGGCCAGTACCCGAAAGGTTGCTGGATTGAATCCCTGAGCTGACAAGGTACAAATCTGTTGTTCTGCCCCTGAGCAAGGCAGTTAACCCGCTGTTCCCCGAAGACGTGGATGTCTATTATGGCAGCCCACCGCACCTCTCTGATTCAGAGGGGTTGGGTTAAATGCGGAAGACACATTTCAGTTGAAGGCATTTAGTTGTACAACTGACTACGTATCCCCCTTTCCCTGGGTTGTAGCAACCTCATGATGGGTATAGAGATAATTAGAGTATCAAGTAGTAGCCTAAACCTATCGCTGTTACATTGAACTGGGTGAATTGAAAATGATTGAGAGTCATCCAATATACTGTAATAGAAATAAGGCCATGCTCGGGAAAAAATAATCGTCCTCCCTCATCTTAAACGGCACGGAATGCCACTGTATTCAATCCCTTTGTTATGGCAAGCCTAAATAAGTTCAGGAGTAAATATTTGATTAACGTTGCATAAAAAGTTGTACTAGGTGTGCAAAAATAGTGTTCAACAAGATATTTGAATGACTACCTCATCTCTGTTCCCCACAAATACTATTATCTGTAAGGTCCCTCAGTCGAGCAGTACATTTTAAACATAAATTCAACCACAAAGACCAGGGAGATTTTCCAATGCCTCACAAAGAGGGGGACCTATTGGTAGATGGGTAAAAAAAAGCAGACATTGAATATCTCTTTGAGGATGGTGAAGTTATTAAATATGTTTTTATGTTTTGGATGGTGTATCAGTACACCAAGTCACTACAAAGATAAAGCCATCCATCCTCACTTTGTTGCCGGAGAAGAAAGAATATACTCAGGGATTTCACCATGAGGAGAATGGTGACTTTAAAACAGTTACAGAATTGAATGTATGTGATAAGGGAAAACTGAGGATGGATCAACAACATTGTAGTTACTTCACAATACTAACTTAAATGACAGAGTGAAAAGAAGGACACCTGTATAGAATAAAAATATTCCAAAACATGCATCCTGTTTGCAATAAGGCACTAAAGTAAAAGTGCTAAAAATGTGACAAAGAATGTGTATTTTATGTGTGTACACGACCGTTCAAAAGTTTGGGGTCACTTAGAAATGTCCTTGCTTTTGAAAGAAAAATATAAAAAGTTGCCCATTAAAATAACATAAAATTGATCAGAAATACAGTGTAGACATATTTAATGTTTTAAATGACAATTGTAGCTGGAAACGGCAGATTTTTATGGAATATCTACATAGGCATACAGAGGCTTATTATCAGCGACCATCACTCCTGGCAGCTTCATTAAATAGTACCCACAAAACACTAGTCTTAACATCAACAGTGAAGAGGCAAAAAAAGTGATTTTCTTTAAAAACAAGTACAGTTCTAAGTGACCCCAAACTTTTGAACGGTGGTGTATATAATATGTATATGTGTATATAGGTGTGTGTGTATATATATATGTGTGTATGTATATACAGTGTATTCGGAAAGTATACTGACCCATTGACTTTTTCCACATTTGTTGGTTTACAACTTTACTCTAAAATAGATTTTTTTAAAGAAAAAAGTCCTCAACAATCTACACACAATACACCATAATGACAAAGTGAAAACCGATTCTTTGAATTTGTAGCAAATTTATAAAAATATAAAAAACACCTTATTTACATAAGTATTCAGACCCTTTGCTATGAGACTCGAAATTGAGCTCAGGTCTATCCTGTTTCCATTGATCATCCTTGATATATTTCTACAACTTGATTGGAGTCCACCTGTTGTAATTCAATTGATTGGACATGATTTGAAAAGGCACACATCTGTCTATATAAGGTCACACAGTTGGCAGTACATGTCAGAGCAAAAACCAAGCCTTGAGGTCAAAGGAATTGTCCGTAGAGCTCCGAGGTGGAAGGATACCAAAAATGTCTTCAGTATTGAAGGTCCCCAAGAACACAGTGGATTGCATCATTCTTAAATGGAATAGGTTTGGAACCACCAAGACTCTTTCTAGAGCTGGCCGCTCGGCCAAACAGAGCAGTTGGGGGAAAAGGGCCTTGGTCGGGGAGGTGACCAAGAACCTAATGGCAGGGAGGTGACCAAGAACCTAAGAACCTAACCAATCAGGCCTTCATGGTAGAGAGGCCAGACATAGTAAAAGGCACATAACAGCCAGCTTGGAGTTTGCCAAAAGGAACCTAAAGGACTCAGATCATGAGAAACAATATTATCTAGTCTGATGAAACCAAGACTGAACTCTTTGGCCTGAATGCCAAGCGTCACATCTGGAGGAAACCTGGCACCATCCCTACAGTGAAGCATGGTGGTGGCAGCATCATGCTGTGGGATGGTTTTCAGTGGCAGGGACTGGGAGACTTGTTAGGATCAAGGGAAAGATGGACGGAGCAAAGCACAGAGAGATCCTTGATGAAAACCTCCTCTAGGGTGCTCAGGACCTCAAACTGGGGCGAAGGTTCACCTTCCAACAGGACAACAACCATAAGCACACAGCCAAGACCACGCAGGAGTGGCTTCAGGACAAGTCTCTCAATGTCCTTAAGCGGCCCAGCAAGAGCCCGTACTTGAACCTGATCGAACATCTCTGGAGAGACCTGAAAATGTCTGTGTGGCGATGCTCCCCGTCCAACCTGACAGAGCTTGAGAGGATCTGCAGAGAAGAATTGGAGAAACTCCCCAAATACAGGTGTGTCTCGCTTGTAGTATCATACCCAAGATGACTCAAGGCTCTAATCGCTGCCAAAGGTGCTTCATCAAAGTACTGAGTAAAGGGTTTGAATACTTATGTAAATGTGGGAACTCCTTCGAGACTATTGGAAAAGCATTCCTCATGAAGCTGGTTGAGATATTCCCAAGAGTATGCAAAGCTGTCATCAGGTCAAATGGTGGCTATTTTGGAGAATTTAAAATATTAAATATGTTTTGATTTGTTTAACAGTTTTTTGGTTACTACATGATTCCATTTGTGTTATTTCATAGTCTTGATGTCTTCACTGTTATTCTACAATGTAGAAAATAGTAAAAATAAAGAAAAACCCTGGAATGAGAAGGTGGGTCCAAACTTTTGACTAATTCTGTGTGTTTATACAAAAAATATATATGGGGGATTGGAAATGATGCAGACAATTACATTGATGGAAGCTACAATCTATCTGCAATATTAAAGCAGATCTACCACCCCTCCATTTAAATAAATAAATAAATACAAAATAAATAAATAAAGAACTTTCTTTATGTCCTGAATACGAAGCATTATGTTTGGGGTACGTCCAACATTACCTCTCTTCATATTTTCGAGCACGGTGGTGGCTGCATCACGTTATGGGTATGCTTGTCATTGGCAAGGACAAGGGATTATTTTAGGATTTAAAAAAATGGAATGTAGCTAATCACAGGCAAAATCCTAGAATAGAACCTGGTTCAGTCTGCTTTCCAACAGACACTGGGAGACAAATTCATCCTTCAGCTGGACAATAACCTAAAACACAAGGCCAAATATACACTGGAGTTGCTGATCAAGACAACATTGAATGTTGAGTGACATTGAGTGACCAAGTTACAATTTTGTGTAGATGGGTGAGATTAACCCAACGAGAGAAGGTCTCAAGTGTTTCCATAAAAGCTGTCTGGGTTTAAACATCTTCTATTGTACATAAAGTGAATAGTTTAATCAGTTGATAGTGACAGAATTGGATTACTTCCCAATCAAAGTCAGCCTCTGAATGTCAAAGAAACGAAACAATGATACCCCATATCCAGTCACATATTTCCCAGGTATTTTACAGCCTGTTTCTAGCATAAAGCATCGCGCACCAAAACGCTGTTATAGATCACTTTATATAATCGGATCCCTTTTATTTTCTTCAAAATGTTAAGCTAACAAGGGGTAGGACTGTGATTTTTTTGCCATTTTCTTGAAAAAAGGTAGGCCTATAGTATACCCTCTCATACCCCCTCAATTTGAGTATTGGTTTTAACTTAACAGCCTATTTAAAAAGTGCATGGTGAGTGAAGGAATTTACAAATCTATGGATCTAGCAGCCTATAGCCAAATTTGGTCATTCAAACAGGTAGGCCGACGTCATTTCTTAAATAGGAAAAAATAGGCTTCAACACAAAGCCCTCTTGTTGTTAGCAATGTCTAATTAAAATGAAGATGGTTTAAATTAATTATGGCTACATGAATTTGCCTTCTTTCAGCACCATGAGCTGTCCATTTCCGCAGCTGCTGCTTTAAGTTTCAGCACCAAAATGTAAGTTACTAGAATCTGGCTTATTGTGAAGTCAATAACTCTGATAAATACATAATGTGCAAGAAACATTTAATTAAATCTATTATAGTAATAGCAAGCTATCAAAGTTGACCTCCATTCCTCCTTCTCATCTTGGTGCTCTCCTTCTCAAACTGAACAGAACATAGGCTACAGTCCGGTCCATGCGTAAGAAACCTTTGACTCTCCTCCTGAACTGCCACAGCCCTTCACAGTATAGCATTTGGTTAAGTAGCACACAAAACGGTTTTTGATCAGCAAGAGCAGAGCAGCCGGGGCACAGGGTTGGAAAATCCATTGCACTGTGTAATGCAGCTTAGTTTTATTTGGGCACACATCAATATATAGCCTAATAAGCAACGTATTCTAAAACACTGAGAAATATTGAAATTTCAATTACAAATTACATGACCTTCCCCTTGGACTAGATTAAAAAACGACTAAACCTTCCCCTTGGACTACATTAAAAAACGACTAAACCTTCCTCTTGGACTAGATTTTAAAAACGACTAAACCTTCCCCTTGGACTAGATTAAAAAACGACTAAACCTTCCTCTTGGACTAGATTTAAAAAACGACTAAACCTTCCCCTTGGACTAGATTTAAAAAACGACTAAACCTTCCCCTTGGACTAGATTTAAAAAATGACTAAACCTTCCCCTTGGACTAGATTTAAAAAACGACTAAACCTTCCCCTTGGACTAGATTTTAAAAAACGACTAAACCTTCCCCTTGGACTAGATTAAAAAACGACTAAACCTTCCTCTTGGACTAGATTTAAAAAACGACTAAACCTTCCCCTTGGACTAGATTTAAAAAACGACTAAACCTTCCCCTTGGACTAGATTTAAAAAACGACTAAACCTTCCCCTTGGACTAGATTTAAAAAACGACTAAACCTTCCCCTTGGACTAGATTTAAAAAACAACTAAACCTTCCCCTTGGACTAGATTAAAAACGACTAAACCTTCCCCTTGGACTAGATTTAAAAAACGACTAAACCTTCCTCTTGGACTAGATTTAAAAAACGACTAAACCTTCCCCTTGACTGAAATAGAACATTTCAATGCATCCCTTAGTGAAAATAAAATCTGAATTGGGCTGCCTGTGTAAACACAGCGCATGAGACGCCATCTTAACCGTCTTCATTTGGCTTCAATTCACATTTTACATAGGAATGAATGGTTTCATGTGATTGATGGCTTTGTCCATTCACATATACTGTAATTGATTCAAACCAATAACTCTGAAGACATGGTTATATGACTCTCTGAATAGTATGTATCGGGAGCTACTATCAAATTATGCAGATCCAGTCAAATGTTCTAAGTCTTTCAGATTTTTATTGGTATTTTAGGCTACTTGTATTTTACTTCTTGTTTTTTAACTTGTGTCACGATCGTGTGGGAGTGAGACGGACCAAAACGCAGCATGTGGAAAATAAGCCATTTTCCTTTTATTATAGAAGAAGGCAAACCGAAACAAAACACTTACAAACTAACAAAAACAATAAACGACCGTGAAGCTAATAAACGTAGTGCACGCACACACGCTACAAACGTTCAGACATAGACAATTCCCCACAACAAACTTAAGCCTATGGCTACCCTAAATATGGCTCCCAATCAGAGACAACAGAAACCAGCTGTCTCTAATTGGGAACCCATTCAGGCAACCATAGACTTTCCTAGACAACTACACACAACATAGACACAGCTAGACAACTATACTAAACATAAACCCAACTACTCTAAATAAACCCCCTAAACCTTACAATCACCCTGGACACTACAAAACCCACATAAATACCCATGTCACACCCTGACCTAACTAAAATAATAAAGAAAACAAAGAATACTAAGGCCAGGGCGTGACAACTTGACAATATAATTGTATTGTCAGCAAAATTGAAACTGGAAGGGAATAATGTAATTACCACCACTGTACTCTACCCTAAGTCAGCCATAGCAGATGGTAGTTTCTATGCAGCGTATCTTATTTAATTCCTGTGTAGCATTCCAGTTTTTGCTTCCTAGCTACACCCACACTAGACTAGTATAAGAGAATCTCCTGAGATTGTGCTGAGAGGATAATAGGGAGGCACTTAGCCCTGTTCATACACTGCTCTTTCTCCACTCTTCATTCTCATTCCTTCACAACAAAACTGCAGAGTAGGGAGGATCATATTACTACTATAGCATAGGCTCCAATGGAGGCTGGTGAGAGGTCAGCTACAAAATAATGGTACCACCAGCTCCCTGTCATAGAGTCCTTCTGGGTAATTTTGATACATTTGACACTTTCTGGAGGACAATGAGAGAGGAGGGTCTTTGTGAAGGTATCCACCAGCAAAACCAAAGAAGAAGAGCACTCACAACCACTGGCGTAAACTTACAGAAAACTTAGATTGTGCCTTTGCGCAAATGTTTTCTCATATATTTTTCGACTAATGAGAAAACCATGAGATGTCTCACTGTATTTTTTCAATATGTGTTTCCGTCATGTTATCTAATACTTTACAAGACTATGTGTGCTGACGGAAGGAGAACGTCAGTGGCTGTGACCTCTCTCTCCAGCTTCCACAGCTATGGTTGGGGGGGCAGAGCCGTTGATCCAAGCCTGAACCTTTAAAAATGAAGAAGATCAATCAGAGTTATCAGATTGTATGAAATCTAATCACAGGCACCTCTTGAGGGATACAGGGCTCTCAGCACCAGTGTAAGTCATCGATTGCCTTCTCATGTTGCCGTTTCAATTAGACCGCTCTTATCAGTAGCCTGGTCTCTCTATAAGGAACAACACAAGTCTGGATATATCAACATCTTGTTTTGCCTTGCTGTCCAATCTAACAGCACTTCAGAAACCAGGCTAGGACCTCCCAAGATCGTACACTATTTGTAATGCTTCCACCTCTCGCACATAGGTTTTATATCACTTCTGCCTCTCCCACATACATTTTATATCGCTCCCACCTCTACCACATAAGTTTTATATCGCTTCCACTTCTACCACATAAGTTTTATATCGCTTCCACTTCTACCACATAAGTTTTCTTCCTAATACTGCGTTGCACCCCTTTTTGCCCTCAGAACATCCTCAATTCATCGATGCATGGACTCTACAAGGTGTCGAAAGCGTTACACAGGGATGCTGGCCCATGTTGACTCCAATGCTTCCCACAGTTGTGTTAAGTTGGCTGGATGTCCTTTGGGTGGTGGACCATTCTTGATACACACAGGAAACATTTGAGCGTTGAAAACCCAGCAGCGTTGCAGTTCTTGACACAAACCGGTTCGCCTGGCACTTGCTATCTTACCCCGTTCAAAGGCACTTAAATCTTTTGTCTTGCCCATTCACTCTCTGAATGGCACACATACACAATCCATGTCTCAATTGTCTCAAGGCTTATAATCCTTCTTTAACCTGTCTTCTCCCCTTTATCTACACTGATTGACATCAATATGGGATCATAGCTTTCACCTGGACTCACCTAGTCAGGCTATGTCAAGGAATGGTGTTCATAGTGTTTTGTACACTCAGTGTATATTGAATTTGCGAGATGGCTCTAGCAGTCATGTGCTTTTCTGAGATTCTACATAAGAGATGGTGAATAGCAGGTTGGGTAGCCGCATTGTGAATAGCAGCAGGGTGGATGGCCTTATGGAAATCCACATCTGTGACCTTCTAATGCTTTCATGGCAAAGGGATGAGTCACAAGCGGGACAGCTCAAATTCCATTATCCTGGCAGCTTTGGGCATGAGCTAAATGGAAAAGGGTGGCATGCCCAGCCGAAATGGGATTCAAGAGTAATTTATTTGATTTAAATTACAAAGGATAAAACTGAGAACCGTAGAGGAAGAATACATTTCTGCACCCTAAGTATTAGTCTCTACCAGGGTTTTACACAGAGACCCTATGTATCTGCCGTATCATACTATAGCATCGAGGCCTGGTTTGAAGTCAAGATGGTATTGGAGGGAATGATAGCTGACATGTGGTAGTGGATGATGTGAATATTCCAAATGTTTTTTCCTGGTCAAGTCACAAACATTAACATTTCTTAACAGAAATTCTTACCTTCTTTCATGGATAACACCAGACTTAGAAAATATCTCTAGTCCTACAGTACATCTCCCTCCCCTTTTGCTGCCTTTATCATTCTGGGGCCAAACATGCATTGGAGGAGCTATCAGCTCGGCAGGGCGTGGCTGGTTGAAACAGACCATGACTATCAGTGTTCGATAGAAACGGATGACTTACACGGAGCAGTCAGTTCCCCATCTTTCTGTCTTTCACGTGTGCAACCACTCTGCCTTATCCTTATCAGTCCACCATGCAGTGTTGTCGAAGCGAGAACACACATACTAACAACAGGAACAACAAAAAATGTCACGGGAATCAATTTATCACTGGTCCGTATATGGTCAAGTTTCATTACGAACGCTCATTTTGAAGAGTCAAAGTCAGGAGTCCCGCTATAAAGGTCAGGCTTAGCGATGCAAGTGACCAAGTTAATGAGAGGTTAATAAGGGAGGTGAATGAGATGAATGAAAGTACTACTTTGGATGATTGACTTATCACACTAGCCCCAGCTCACCAGTTTGTCACAACAGATACTGTATATACTGGTACACCAAATGTAACCCTGGATAATTTGCTCATTCTTGCACAGTGTGTTTCTGAGAAAAAAACATCTGAAAGATGGAGAGACTCTAGCCTCTGCTATATAGCATATTTTTCCCATGTTACATCATCAAGGACTGAAAATAACCCATGCATTAAAAAAAATGCATTTGACAGAACAGAAACCCTTGATTAGAAAATAATTATACTTTTATTATTGGATGTGTTCAAAAATAGATTTCGATGTTTAAGACGTGGGAGAACATACCAACTCTACTTGGCACTATGATTTGACATGCAATAACATCAACAATGAGCATTCTGATTGTTGCTCACATAACTCTATAATGGGGTCAATGAGACAATGGGTCTTCCACACTAGAGCGAGAGAGGGTGAAACGTGGCTCTGGAAACTTAATCCACGGCCATTGGACCATTTTCAATGTACAGGGGAACCATAGGGAATTTCCAACTCCATCCAAATGCAGCAATGTGCAGTGCATTCAGATGCTGCTTCCTCCCTCACGGTAGCACGGGCATACAGATATGGTCAAATATATTGGCACCCTTGCGCTTTACAATGGAGTAAACTGAATGTTCCATTAAAAAACTTTTTTTTTTTTTTTTAAAGCTGGTTGAACGGCTGTTTTTACCCTGTAGGCACCTGCAACTTATCACATGTGAGATCATTTACACAGTAAACGAGAATCATTACCTCCCAACAAATGTATATGAATTTTGAATAATTTAGATAATTTATTTCTTGGCCCTGTCTAGTTGTAAATCAAACAAATAAATGTGTGAACACCAAAAGTTTTTTTCAATTTCAACCTATTTTCGAAGAAATTGTAAAATTTCGAAGAAATCATGCAAGGGAGCCAGTATATTTGACCACATCTGTATCACATGACTTGTTTGTCACTGTCCCCCTTCCACCAGGCTCAGCTTAAAGAAGCATCAATTGGCCTCCCTGTGTAGTTCTCATGCATTTCTCATGACGATTCACTGGAGCCCCTTTGAAAAGACTAATCTCTAAAGCCACCATCACAGTTCTGTTTCCCTGCCTGTGATACAATACAGTGTGCTAGAGGGAACAATATTGCATTTCCCCCTGAGGCTATATGAGATGAATGGGCATGACAGATGAGAGGACACCATTAAAAGTAGGCTATATTACTTAAAATAACTCCAGACATCCACACACTAACCCCACCCCAATTCCATACATTACTTATTGAAAATCGAAATTTAGAAGCCTAAAATAAACCTAAAAATAAAGAAACATCATCTGCTTTCCTAGCCTAGATTATTCTTCCCTAGTTTTAGTCACTAAGAAAGTAGACTTGTTGGTCACACTTAAAACTAAATAGAACCTATGGAGGCTTAATGAAGCCTTCATACGCCCATTATAAGACCTACATAAACACTACACAAATAATTTATTAGCAAATGCCCCACCTTTATAAGTTATGGTTATTTTAAAATCAATATGAGCGACTTGTTATTCCACAGGAGAAGCAGTAGTACACCACAGGCTATCTATATAATGTAGTGGTCTCCTCCAGCCTGCTGTCCCCCAGAGAGACCTCCAGCCTGCTGTCCCCCAGAGAGACCTCCAGCCTGCTGTCCCCCAGAGAGACACGGATTGAAAGGGACACAGTCAGTAGAGCAGAAAGGGGACAGGGAAACAGGTAGGTGAGAACTCATTCAGACACTGCAGGGAATCCACAATAGGATGAGAAAATAGCAGGAGACAGAGTGAAAGATATGCTCTTAGGAAACCTATTTTCGACGAGGACTGATGATGCAAAGTCACCGACTGAAACAGAACAAAGATAGCAGAAGACAAAGATAATCATGGAGATATTTCAAAAATAAAGTATATTTTACCTGCTCTATAGCCTACATGAAATCCAACACCCTTGCTACAGTTCTCTTACATTATCAAATACATTAAAGTTTAAATGGATAATTAACCTGATCTTGTTCTCCCCTCAGCTAAGTATTCCAAAAAATTATCTTTACCAGACAGAGACGTGTCAAAAACACAATTATTACAATTCTTCCCTGACTTTCTAATTATCATCATACCAAAGAAAGTCATAATCACTTACTTCCAATCACCTAACATCTCCAATGGCCAGATATTGTACACAATAGGAGGTCATAGATCATTCATTATAGAGAATTGTGACTTAAAGAGCTGTACCATCAGCAATCAGGGAGAGAGAGTTCATTTGGTAAAACTTAGTTGAGTGCTTTACGGGCATATACAGGCTTTGAGGGCTGCTAGGGAAAGATAGCATTCCCACACCGGATCATTGACACCGATGGGGCAAAGTTGCCAGTCTAAGAAGGGACTAAAGAAAATCCTCCTCCTCAGCACATCACACTCAGATGTTATATCAGTGGGGCATGTATCTGCAAGGAGATGATAAACATGGGGGGATCCATGTCCCCTCCTAACCCCTACGGCTATTTGGAGACTAGTTCACAATGTAGGCAGCTTAAACGTGTCCTTTACCACATCCAATCTCTTAGTCAACGTTTAGTTCACGTTTCTACAACTTTATCGGCTTGTATACACTGGAACAACATGGTGAGACAATTAGTAAGAAAAGGTTGTGATTTATCAAGACTTCCAGGTGTGACACACCGGTACAAAGATCAACACTTTCAAGTTGTTGCTTCTATTTTTCACATGACAGTATCAGGCTCTGATTATCGTGTTTTGTTTACATCGTTGGGTTAGGCTGAAGATACAACACAACATGCAGTAAAACTAGTTCCCTATGCATCATCTAACCCTTCCTAACTCCTGGTCTTAATTATTAGGTGTAAGAGAGGAACATGTGACCTCAGCTGAACCTCAAATGAACATTGGTAGACCAAACAGGACATTAGGGCAACGATTATCATATTATCTGCAAAGTTGAAGAGTTTTGGAAGCCCCTCAGACCTATCTGAGGGTGTAGACCAAACGTCAAAGTCTCCCAATCAAAGTCTATGGACCAATTTTGGGCTTTGAGCCCTGGGGCCAATGAGGTTTCTTGCAAATATTAGCAATAAATAGTGCTGAGCGATTAGTGCTTTTTGAGGTCGGTCCTGTTTAGGTACGATTATTCAAAAATAATCATGGTTTTTGATTGTGATTATATTCGTAAACATTGAATGCATTATGACATCAAAATGATTAGAGCTTTTTAATGGAAATTCCGAAGCCAAAAATAGTGAACATTCAATTGTCAAAACATTGAAAATATTCTATGGTCTCTGTCCACATAGTAAAATAGGAAAAGTATTTCAGTTGTGTATATTACTTAGTTTTATTTGATGATGTTATTATCTTTAATTCTTTAAAGTAATCATCTCATCTATGCTCAGGCAGCCAGCCTGACAACCATCTAACGTTATCTCTGTTCTCCCCACACTGTAATGTCTTTAGTCATCCTATTTAGCTAGGCTAGCCTGCCTAAGTATGGTGCAGAGCTGACTGACAATCATTGTACTCGTTTTTTCAAAGTAGATCAGACATACTTTCACAAATTGTCTCTATCCCTCTCTTTCATTGTTGTGTTGTGTGCATTCCTCTCTCATGCAGCGGAGCATGCGGTCTGTGTGTATCTAACCTAATTTAGCAGGTGTAAAAGTGTATACATCTCTGTTCGAGACGGAAAAGAACAGGTGCAATGGATTATGGTTATTGTAGTTAATTACCACGTTTCTGCGCTGAACTAGGTTGACTATTTGCTTAATGCAAACTACTACTCCCTTCAGCCCAGCGTCCCATATAGTTATTCACTTAATTAACTCATGAATGATTTGATTTCTCTCTAGTGAAAAAGCGCGTTGGACTCCAAAAAATATATATACATGGATTTCAAGTAATTGAACTAGTTGTTAATCGCTCAGCACTAGCAGTAAATATCCTACATTTTTCCATCTATCAAAATCAGTAGTCCCATCTAATAATTTGTCTATTATACAAATTAATCTGAGTAGTATCTCATACAAAGAGATACAGGTACTTTGCTCTGCACTTTTTTTAAATAAGAAAACATAGAAATATTACACCTGAAAACTCAGGCAGTATTTGTTGAGCACATACAGCGTAAAAAATAACTATGCCTATACTGATGACAAAGAGTGCATGTCAAGTCGACATAGCATGGCAGGGCAGGGCTTTGGCCTGTATCGACTACAAATAGAATTTTGTCCAGGGGCTTTGGGGATGAGAGGAGAGGCATCATCTGAGATCTCTTCATCATCCAGACACAGAGTGCCAGGCATGCATGTGTGTAATGGTCCTCACATGCCTCAGTGCCCAGGCTCCAGCCCAGGGAAAACTACACACAGAATTACACACACAGCGCCTTGCTGAGGATGACAAACACTCTGCTGCTGCAAAGTGTCCCGGTAGAACCGGTGGCATTTTACCCCACCCACAAACACACTGGTACAGACACAAACACACAGATATGCACACAAGTGGAGGCTAGTGGGAGGAGCCAACAGAGGACAGGATCATTGTAATGGCTGGAATGAAATAAATGGAACGGTATCAAACACATCAAACATACATAAACCACATGTTTGCCTCCGTTAAATGTATTCCATTCCAGCCATTACAACGAGCCCGTCTTCCTAAATTTCCTCCCACCGCACTCCACCGATACGCATACACACACACATACACAGATATACACGCACACACACACTGCCCCATCCGGGGGCACTATACTACTATGGTGTAGTATAGTGTAAATAACACATTTCATTGCACCTATCCGGTGTGTGACAATACAACATACTGTCTGTAGCTGTAGAACACACCTGGTCAATGATTATTCCTTCACCCATGCTCATCTCTCATCATACGGGATTTTTTTAATTTAACAAGGCAAGTCAGTTTAAGAACACATTTTTATTTATAATGACAGCCTTCCCCGGGCAAACCCTAACCCGGACAATGCTGGGCCAATTGTGCACCGCCTTATGGGAATCCCAATCAGGGCCGGTTGTGATACAACCTGGAATCAAACCAGGGACTATAGTGACACCGGTAGCACTGAGATGCAGTGCCTTAGACCGCTGCGCTACTCGGGAGCCCTAACAAAAAGAGTCCTGACCTTTAGAATGGTAGCACAGTTACAATGGGACTAGTTTCGCTAGTCAACCTCACTTCACCCTTGTCAATTTTACATTACTGCATCTGTCTGGACAATCGATCTGTGTTCCTCCACTACGCCAGCTAACAAGTGTTCAGACTCCGTTCAGACAGATGATTTCATATGAACCAGACTGCTGTCTCTCCTCTCCTCTACAGACTAGTCTACAGCCCATAACAGTAACTATAGCAGCTATAGGGCCCTCCAAGCTCACCCCGGGACTAAACCCTTCCCTCTGCAACTGGATCCTAGACTTCCTGATGGGCCGCCCCCAGGTGGTGATAGTATGCAACAACACAACCGCCACACTGACCCTCAACACAGGGGCCCCTCAGGGGAGCATGCTTAGTCCACTCCTGTACTCCCTGCTCACCCACGACTGCATGGACGTGTACGATTCCAACATCATCAATAAGTTTGCCGACGACACGACGGTGGTAGGCCTGATCACTGATAACAATGAGAAAGTCTAACTGGAGGAGGTCAGAGACTTGGCAGTGTGGAGCCAGAACAACAACCTTTCTCTCATGTCAGCAAGACAAAGGAGCTGATCGTGGACTACAGGAAACAGGGCCGAGCACGCTCCCATTCACATCGACGGGGGTGTGGTGGAGCAGGTCGAGAGCTTCAAGTTCCCCGGTGAGCCCATCACTAAGGATCTATCATGGTCAGCACACACCAACACAGTCATGAAGAGGGCACAACAATGCCTCTTCCCCCTCAGGAGGCTGAAAAGACTTGGCATGGGCCCTGAGATCCTCAAAAAGTTCTACAGCTGCACCATTGAGAGCTGCATCACTGCTTAGTATGGCAACTGCTTGGCATCTGAATGCAAGGTGCTACAGAGGGTAGTGCGTACAGCCCAGTACATCACTGGGGCCGAGCTCCCTACCATCCAGGACCTCTATACCAGGCGATGTAAGAGGAAGGCCCTAAAAAAAAAAAATCATAGACTGCTCTCTGCTACCGCACAGCAAGTGGTGCCAATGCACCAAGTCTGGAACCAACAGCTACTAACCCCAAGCCATAAGACTGCTAAATAGTTAGTACAGGTAGCTATTTGGTTAACTATTTAACTATCTGCATTGACCCAACTTTTTTGTCTCATTACAGATGTTGCTGTTACTGATTATTATCTGTCACTTTATTCCTAGTTATATGTACATATCTACCTCAATTACCTCGTACCCCTGCACATCGACTCGGTGCTGGTACCCCTTGTATATAGCCAAGCTATCGTTACTCATTGTGTATTTATTATTGCTTTTATTATTACATGTTTTACTTTTCTATAATTTCTCTATTTTCTTTGTCTCTGCAGGGCCCATAAGTAAGCATTTCACTGTTAGTCTACACCTGTTTGCAAAGCATGTGATTAATACAATTTGATTTGAGCTAGGAGTAATCACCTGTACTGCTGATGATAAGAAATACTGAGCATACCCACCATAGATAACCACATCCATCAGCAATCAATATACAGCGCATTCGGAAAGTATCCAGACCCCTTGACTTTTCCACATTTTGTTATGTTACAGCTTTATTCTAAAATGGATTACATAGTTTTTTTCCCTCATCAATGTACACGCAATACCCCTGTCCTGACGTTGCCCTCTTTGGGTACAGTGAGCACCATCCCCCTCTCTCTGTCTCCAGGCTGCTGTGGTCAGAGAGGTTGTAAATTCCTGGAGGCGATTATCTCCTCATGGCCACAGTATAGAGAGAGAGTGAGTTTTCATAGAGAGAACAAAGGAATTTCTTCCACCTCACAGAACTTGAGGTCCGAACAACAATTATGTTCTGGAGAAGGTATAAAAGATCGGTGAAGAATCCAGCTACGAACTGGTCCGTTTGGTACAATTTTGTGAAACTCATGGGAGACAATACGGCCACATTACCATAACGCTGTTTATATAATAGCCTCAGATATGAGGCTTACATCTAATTGTTGTATAAGATGAATGAGTGAGGATGATACTGTTTGTGAAATTGTGTAATGTGAATTTGGACTGTTTAATGAAGGAAACTCCAATCCCTTCGGAGTTTAACTAAATCAGAGGACCGCCCATGAGCACAGTAATGGTCTGGCGTCCTGGGACAGGCCCTTTTCTGCTCTTCCGAATAAAACCCCCACCTGGGTTTTCTATCACCAGACCAGTTTACCTTGATAACGAGAGGGCCAAGGTTTGAGAGAGACCGAGCTTACCTCTATTATTAGAGGGCTAAGGGTTGAGACGATAGCTGAATCTTTTAACCATCCCACGTGGTTAAACTCTTAGACTATCGATACCGACAGAATAAGAACAAGTCTTTGATATTAATTACTAGTCTGCAGCAAGGAATTCGGTATCATTGAACTCGAAGACCGACAACCGCCGAAACATCTACTCTATAACGACATGAATGAATGTCACTCTGAACTATACATTCTAACCACGACAGAGAGAGAGAGCGGACAAACTCTCCAACAGAAACAAACTTTTCAACAGAGATCCCGACGACACACTGAGCGTAAATAAAATAAAGGGAACACTTAAACAACACAATGTAACTCCAAGTCAATCACACTTCTGTGAAATCAAACTGTCCACTTAGGAAGCAACACTGATTGACAATAAATTTCACATGCTGTTGTGCAAATGGAATAGACAAATGGTGGAAATTATAGGCAATTAGCAAGACACCCCCCAATAAAGGACTGGTTCTAAAGGTGATGACCACAGACCGCTTCTCAGTTCCTATGCTTCCTGGCTGATGTTTTGGTCACTTTTGAAAGCTGGCGGTGCTTTCACTCTAGTGGTAGCATGAGACGGAGTCTACAACCCACACAAGTGGCTCAGGTAGTGCAGCTCATCCAGGATGGCACATCAATGCGAGCTGTGGCAAGAAGGTTTGCTGTGTCTGTCAGCGTAGTGTCCAGAGCATGGAGGCGCTACCAGGAGACAGGCCAGTACATCAGGAGACGTGGAGGAGGCCGTAGGAGGGCAACAACCCAGCAGCAGGACCGCTACCTCCGCCTTTGTGCAAGGAGGGGCACTGCCAGAGCCCTGCAAAATGACCTCCAGCAGGCCACAAATGTGCATGTGTCAGCATATGGTCTCACAAGGGGTCTTAGGATCTCATCTCGGTACCTAATGGCAGTCAGGCTACCTCTGGCGAGCACATGGAGGGCTGTGCGGCCCCACAAAGAAATGCCACCCCACACCATGACTGACCCACCGCCAAACCGGTCATGCTGGAGGATGTTGCAGGCAGCAGAACGTTCTCCACGGCGTCTCCAGACTCTGTCACGTCTGTCACATGTGCTCATGTGCTCAGTGTGAACCTGCTTTCATCTGTGAAGAGCACAGGGCGCCAGTGGCGAATTTGCCAATCTTGGTGTTCTCTGGCAAATGCCAAACGTCCTGCACGGTGTTGGGCTGTAAGCACAACCCCCACCTGTGGACGTTGGGCCCTCATACCACCCTCATGGAGTCTGTTTCTGACCGTTTGAGCAGACACATGCACATTTGTGGCCTGCTGGAGGTCATTTTGCAGGGCTCTGGCAGTGCCCCTCCTTGCACAAAGGCGAAGGTAGCGTGTCTGTCAGCGTAGTGCAGCTGTCAGCGTAGACTCCGTCTCATGCTACCACTAGAGTGAAAGCATTGCCAGCATTCAAAAGTGACCAAAACATCAGCCAGGAAGCATAGGAACTGAGAAGTGGTCTATGGTCATCACCTGCAGAACCAGTCCTTTATTGGGGGTGTCTTGCTAAATGCCTATAATTTACACTTTTTGTCTATTCCATTTGCACAACAGCATGTGAAATTTATTGTCAATCAGTGTTGCTTCCTAAGTGGACAGTTTAATTTCACAGAAGTGTGATTGACTTAGAGTTACATTGTGTTGTTTAAGTGTTCCCTTTATTTTTTTGAGCAGTGTATATTGATTGCAATTATTCCCGAATGATTGAGCGTTCATGTGCAAAGGATTACCATTTCAATTGTTATAATTATCACTCTGTCTAACAAGTCGCCATGCCGGTTTAGCCCACTAGGGCACATCCCCATATCATACTTTGTTTGTTTGTGTGATGCATTTCTGTCAGTACTTAGTTAGTAAATAAATAATTTAAGACAATTGATGTATTGATGACTCATAGTGAAGACTAGGTTCGTGCAGATAACCAACAATTTACGACGTTTGGAATGAGACTAACGTGAGGTAAATAATAATTCATTAATTCGAAGACTAATTGATCCGATATTAAAATATCTGAAAGTTATATTAGGAAAATTATAACTTTGTAATCTGAATATTTTCCTTGGTGCCCCGACTTCCTAGTTAATTACAGTTACATGATTAATCAGTTTAATCGCGTAATAATAATTAGAGAGAATTTTTTTTTTAAGATAAGTCTTCAGTTTCAATGATGCCAAAGACACGACACCCCATAATGAAAAAGTGAAAACAGGTTTTTTGAATTTTTTGATCATTTATTAAAAATACACAGCAATTCAACTATTACTAACGGTGGAGAGAGAACCTGAACTGAAGTGGCCAATGTTTGTCAAGATCGGTGTTGTTGTTGTCTTGATATGTTTGATGCCCAAACCACAGCGGTTAAACATAGCTTTTTGTTCATAGTATGTTGAGACATATGAAGAAGGGATGAATAATGTTTTATTGCTGTTGTGTTATGAGCATTTTAATGAAAACCTATGGTCTCTTTTGATAGATTGTACCATGATTACATGTAAGGCACACACTCACATATGCATGAATGCAACTATGCACACACATGCACGCGCAAACACACACGTACATTTATGTCACTGTTAATTATTTTTTGTCTTCTGAGGTGCCATCCAGCACAACAGATGGTAGAATGACTTTGGGATGCAGACTCACAAAAGTTGGTAAACGTCTTGTGATTTGCGTCACCAATGACGTGGACCGTTACAAGTGTTGCAGGCACTGGCTGAGTTGTGGAGAAGAATGCTACTCAATAGAAAAACAATCATTAATATGGACAGCTGAATAGGAGCAAATGAAGCACATGGTTTGAACAGAGAGAGTCCTTGGAAAATAATGATAATCGCAGAAAGGGTGGAAGGATCATCACTTTGTACATTATAAATATCTATATTTTCTCATGGCAGAAGCGTACTTTCTTAAAAACATCAATTTGCCAGTTGTCCGTAGTGCAATTGAAAGAATACACTCTTTAGTTATAATAATTTACCAATAATTCAACTAAATTTGCTTTGGTAATGTCTGGAAAGCATTTTCATAGAAACAAAGGAAAACATCTTTCCCAGTGACTGTGATCATTTAGGATTATGGCTGCTGTCAAAACTTACACTATATATACATAGGTTTGTGGACACCCCTTCAAAATAGTGGGTTCGGCTATTTCAGCCACACCCGTTTCTGACAGATGTATATAATCGAGCAAACAGCCATGCAATCTTCATAGACAAACAACGGCAGTAGAATGGCCTTACTGAAGAGCTGAGTGACTTTCAACGTGGCACCGTCATAGGATGACACCTTTCCAACAAGTCAGTTCATCACATTTCTGCCCTGCTAGAGCTTCCCTGGTCAACTGTAAGTGCTGTTATTATGAAGTGGAAACGTCTAGGAGTAACAACGGCTCAGCCGCGAGGTGGTAGGTCACACAATCTCACAGAGCGGGACCACTGAGTGCTGAACTCAGTAGGGCCTTTCTACTGCCAATGTTTGTCTATGGATATTGCATGTCTGTGTACTCAATTTTATACATTTGTCAGCAACAGGTGTGGCTGAAATAGCCAAATCCACTTATTTGAAGGGGTGTCCACATACTTTTGTATATAGTTTACACATAAATATACACATAAAAACACACTTTACGCACCAATATACACATCATCATACACTGCAACGAATACAGCAATGAATACACATCAACGAATATACAGTATACTGAACAGAAATATAAACGCAACATGCCACAAATTCCATGATTTTACTGAGTTACAGTTCATATAAGGAAATCAGTCAATTGAAAAAAAATCATTAAGCCCTAATCTATGGATTTCACATGACTGGGCAGGGACGCAGCCATGGGGTGGGGCTTTGGAGAGCACAGGCCGCAAGTGAAGAAGCCGGATGTGGAGATCCTGGGCTGGCGTGGTTACACATGGTCTACAGTTTTGAGGCCGGTTGGACATACCGCCAAATTCTCTGAAACAATGTTGGAGGCAGCTTGGGGTAGAGAAATGAACATTCAATTCTCTGGCAACAGCTCTGGTGGAGATGCATGCAGTCAGCATGCCAATTGCATGCTCCCTCAAAACTTGAGACATCTTTGGCATTGTGTTATCTGACAAAACTGCACATTTTAAAGTGGCCTTTTACTGCCCCCAACACAAGGTGCAACTATGTAAGGATCATGCTGTTTATTCAATTTATTGATATGCCGGGTGGATGGATTATCTTGGCAAAGGATAAATGGTCACTAACACAGACGTAAACGAATTTGAGCACAACATTTGAGAGAAATAAGCTTTTTGTGCGTATGGAACATTTCTGGGATCTTTTATTTCAGCTCATAAAACATGGGACCAACACTTTACATGTTGTGTTTAGATTTTTGTTCAGTATACATCAATGAATACACATTAATGAATGCACATCAATATACACACCAACACACAAAAAGCTAAACACAATAATAGAAAACAAACACATTGTTCAGCAAAGAAAAGTCCTCTGCCATCTGAATTGCCCTACAGGCACCAACTCTTCCAATTTTAGAGAGCTTTGGAGATTATTCCACAAGTATGGTAAAAAAATAAAAAATAAAATAGATTTACCTCAGAAGAATAAGGAACATTGTGTTTCATTGCTCTGCCTTATCCGTCGCTATTGTGTAAAAAATATATTAACAAGAGAGAGGGTGTAAACAGCGGGCATGTTTGGGCTATCACCCTGGAATTAATGCATTGGGTAGGAGTCGACAGACTAATACTGAGCAGAGCTGTTTATCTTGATTCAGCTGTCGTCTCCTAAATGAGGTGTTACATCACTGCAGACACAGGTCCTCATCCCACGATGTCACTCACTGGTCTACAGGGGAATAGGAAGCATTTCCTGAGGTGTAACTGTTTATGTGAAACAACCTCATATGTCAGTGTTTCACTCTGCAGTGTGTTGATAGGGTTTCCATCAGACACAGTGTGTTGATAGGGTTACAATCAGACACAGTGTGTTGATAGGGTTACAATCAGACACAGTGTGTTGATAGGGTTACAATCAGACACTGTGTGTTGATAGGGTTTCCATCAGACACAGTGTGTTGATAGGGTTACAATCAGACACAGTGTGTTGATAGGGTTACAATCAGACACAGTGTGTTGATAGGGTTTCCATCAGACACAGTGTGTTGATAGGGTTACAATCAGACACAGTGTGTTGATAGGGTTACAATCAGACACAGTGTGTTGATAGGGTTACAATCAGACACAGTGTGTTGATAGGGTTTCCATCAGACACAGTGTGTTAATAGGGTTTCCATCAGACACAGTGTGTTGATAGGGTTACAATCAGACACAGTGTGTTGATAGGGTTACAATCAGACACAGTGTGTTGATAGGGTTACAATCAGACACAGTGTGTTGATAGGGTTTCCATCAGACACAGTGTGTTGATAGGGTTACAATCAGACACAGTGTGTTGATAGGGTTACAATCAGACACAGTGTGTTGATAGGGTTACAATCAGACACAGTGTGTTGATAGGGTTACAATCAGACACAGTGTGTTGATAGGGTTACAATCAGACGCAGTGTGTTGATATGGTTACATAAAGACTTCTTAGAGAGGGGGGTTTCTACCTTGGTCCTGGGGACCCATTGGGGTCGGGTTCACATGTTTTATTCTAGCCCAGCACTAAGAACCCGGATTCAGCTAATCAAAAGTGGTTTCGAGGCATAGTTGATAAGGTAGGTAGGTACAAAGCATAAAGTAAAAGGCTTAAACTAAGCCCAAAGTCTAACAGTACCTATGATTGAATTTGGTCTGACGTCTTGTGTGCGTCATACCTAACCCTGGGACCAGCCACCCTAGGGACTGGTGATACAGTGGCGGGAGAAGGTGAAGAAATATCATGGGAGAGAAGGCCACAGCATGGCTCTGCTAGCTAAATAATGGAACCAGCAATAATGACAAGAGACTAAGGTGACAATTCAATCAAATGAAGAGAAAAGACAGATAAAAGCATAGCGTACTAAAGAATACTCATGCCGGAGATACCTTTAAAATGTAAATTACACTCATTTTTACATTCAGTACCAGTCAAAAGTTTGGAGACACCTACTCATTCAAGGGGTTTTCTTTATGTTTACTATTTTTAACATTGTAGAATAATAGTGAAGACATCAAAACTTTGAAATAACACATGTGACCCGATTCAGGAAACTATGCATATGTCTCAAGTTACGACTTCACAGGAGAGCCGTTTGAACGTAAAAACATGTTTTATCAAAATGAGTTTTTTGGCAGAAATACCTTCTCGAACATGTGAACTTTTATGTGCCTTAATAACAAACTTGTATGCCATCTGTAAATACGAATAACATTGTTAAATTACAAGCCTTGTTGGTTAAGCCACAGAAAAAGCCAGGAATATTCCCACTAGCCATGATTGGATGAGATAATGAGTGGGCTGGAAATGCAGAGAGAAGAGTTCGGATTGGTCTGCCATATAGAAGGCTTCTGTCTATTTGAGCTGGTCAGTCTGTGTTGGTAATCCTGTCAAACGCTGGTTTAAAAAAAAAATATTGTGTAGTGGAGCTGCATAAGTGTGGCTCTCCACTTTCTGGAGGATCAAATTTTGAAATCAGTGGAATTAGAGTATGACAGCTAAAGAGATGGATAAAACACCTGTCTCCGGATTACATCTTCAAACTAAGGGCAACCATGGCATGGCATTTGTGATAGGGAGACGCGTTCATCATGCACAATGATGTAAACAGGTAAGACAGTCTAGTGTTAGCTAGCTACATTTTCAGACTTCTGTCAGATTTTGACAGAAAGTGGTTTAATTTCAAGCTAAAGTGTACTGTTAGCAAGATAGCTAACGTTAGCTGGCTGGCTCCTTAGCTGACATTATTATTCGTATCCCAGAGCCGTTTTCTTTTTGAATTAGAGCCTAATGTTAGCTAGCTAACATTGAACCTGGTTGGTTAGATCACAGCATATTCATGCGGGGTAGTAACGACATGATTTGGCACTGTGTTCATTGTTGTTTAACTAGCTAACGTTAGCTGGCTGGATCGTTAGCTAACGTTACGTGACGCGTGTGATCTTAAAAGTTGTTTACCTAGCTAGGTTCATTGTTTACCTAGCTAGCAAGCTACATGTCTTAAGCTAAAGTGTACAACACCCGTTGAATTTGGCCGGTGTCAGTAAACGTCTGCAGAAAAGCATAATGAAATTGTTGCCAGCAGAGCAGGTTAAGAGGGTGTGAAAGATGCTGAATGGGTGTAGACAAAGAAGAGCTCTTCACTAGTTACCAAAATATTCAAAGGCCATTTTCTCAAAAGTGAGTTTACAAGTTTATCAGCTTTCAAAGCAGAATTACTTTCCCATTGTTCCTCAAAAATGCAGTGTGAGATATACCATTTTGTAGTCTCAACTTTTATCCAATGTAAAAAACACAATTTCAAATGTTGCTACATAAGACCAAATCTAGGTGGTGAGTCACATATGGAGTCATGTAGTAACCAAAAAAGTTTTAAACAACTCAAAATGTATATTATGTTTTATATTCTTCAAGGTAGCCACCCCTTGCCTTGATGACAGCTTTGCACACTCTTGGCATTCTCTCAACCAGCTTTATTAGGAATGCTTTTCCAACCGTCTTTAAGAAGTTCCCACATATGCTGAGCACTTGTTGGTTGCTTTTCCTTCACTCGGTGGGCAAACTTATCACAATCATCTGAATTGGGTTGAGGCCGGACAAAACAGGGACAAGACGTTGCCTAACATCGACCTCAGCAGCTCAAGTCCATAGAGCCTACGTGTTCAAAAAAGGTTCCCACAAAGACCCAAGGAGTCTGGAATGTCAGAACTCACACAAGGAACCGCAAGTCCAAACCAACAAGGCGCTGTGACTTGATAATGTGCATTCTATGCCGCCTCAAGTACAACCCATGGCAGCCCAAGGCTCAAACCCACAGGGAAACTACAGTAACCTGAATAAATGCACAATCTACGTGCTGCCGGACACCAAGGCAGCCCAAGGCTCAATCCCACAGGGCAGGGTTCATCAACTAGTTTTGGCCTAGAGACACCTTTTTTCCTAGGGCCATAACATAATTAGTATAGAATATTAGCACAATTAATTGGCCTACACCACAAATTGAACAACATTTTTAACACATCTAATTAGTTCATAATAATTTCTGTGACAATAACATAATCATTTCGATCTGATTATACTCATAAAATCACCATGTCTCTGTTCAATTATTATTTTAGTCTATTTCTCTATGGGGGTGATTGGTGGGGAAAAACAGGTCTACGTAGCCTACTGTAGACTACACTACTTTTTAACGTCAACATTCGTTCAGATTAATTCTCTTGATAGCAAGAGAAAATGTTGCTCTCAAAAAGTATCAAAAGAAAGGTAGATGATGAAAATTGAAGTTTCAGGGGAAAAAGGACAGTGAGATATGCGTTCATCTTACCATCTTTCTCCAATGCCAAGCCAGAGTGTCTATTTGCAATGACAATGTCGCTGTTTGCAAAGAATTCAATCTCAGACGTCATTATGAATCTGAGCATGGCACTTTCAAAGTGGCCTTCCCATCCCAGAGGCCCGACGCAGAAACATTGAAGAGCTAACTGCAAGATACACACAGCTTTTTTGGCTGACATATTCTGTCACTTAAATGGGTTAAATCTGCAGTTACAAGGAAGGAAAACAGTTGTAGACACGGTGGAAAAACTTAAGGTCTTTACTAGGAAGCTTGAGTTGTTGGATTTGGACTTGTCATCTGGAAGGCTCCTGCACTTCAGCACACTGAAGAAAGGACAGGCTGAGGGACCAGGCAGCTGCATTGTCACAGAGGTGATGGAACATTTCATCAAGCAGCTGAGGGACAACGTCTCCACCAGATCTGAAGACTACAGCCCAAGGATATCATTGTGTTTGTTCGTGCTCCTCTAACAGTCCACCCAGGTAGAGAATGCTCCTACCTTGCTAAGAAAAAGATTATATTGCTGGATGAGGCCGCAATTCAAACTGAGCTGATTGAATTCCAGACATCGAGCCAAATCAGGGATGCGTTCAGGAGTGCAGAGTCCTCGTGTGTGTTTCGGGTGGCATGCCCAGAGGAATACAGCCAATAAAGAAACGTTAAGCCTTATAGCCTACCTCAGCCAGTTAAGTTATTTTATATAGGCCTAGGCTCGGAAGAAATAGACTCCAATTAAGCTCTCTTGTCGTTTGTAAAGTCAAATTAAAATGAAGATTATTGTTGAAATGAATTACCCGACTGGTGTAGGTTTGCTCCATCTGTCGCTGTGCAACACTTGCAAAACTAGTTAGCTATATTTTCAGCACCAGGCACTGTTCACCTTCTATTGATTGCGCTGTGGTTGCAGCTTTACGTTTCAGCACCACAAAATGGTCAGCTGCCTGCTTTATTAGTTGACTGTCTCCTGCATTCTCTCTCCTCATTAATTAAGTTAAAATGTAACTTTTGCATTATTTAGGTAGGGTAACTTCCTTTTTGGGACATTGCATTTGGAAGTTTTTGCATCTCGGGACCGAGTTTTTAATTATTTATTTATATTAAACAAATATTCACAATTCATTTGGGTGATTATACACTGATCTGAGCTGTCGCACACCTTTCAGATAGAGCACCACCAGAGGATGAGACCTCTGAGTAGAGCCATCAATCTTTACATGACAAAATGAGATGGCTGCCACAGACATTCAGTTTAGACGAAAAAAATGCCTTGCTCAGAAAGCGTTTGCAAGAACATAAAAATGTCCACCAAAGAACTTGGAAAAAGAGAAAACCACATATTCCTGGGACAACAGATCCCGACGAGATGGAACTCTAATTCACGCACCTATCAAGAGAACATCCTTGGTCATCCCTACTGCCTCTGATCTTGCAGACTCACTAAACACAAATGCTTCGTTTGTAAATTATGTCTGACTGTTGAAGTGTGCCCCTGGCTGTCCGTAAATGAAAAAAGAAAAAAGAAAATCGTGCCGTCTGGGTTGCTTAATATAAGGAATTTTAAATTATTGTTACTTTTGATACTGAATATATTTTAGCGGTTACATTTACTTTTGATACTTAAGTGTATTTAAAACCAAAACCTTTAAGACTTTTACTCAAGTAGTATTTTACTGAGTGACTTTCACTTTTACTTGAGTCATTTTCTTTTAACTTCTACCGCTTCAGAAACCCGGATCCGGGAGCACCCCCTACCTCCCCCACCAGTAAAAAAGCTGAATAGCATAGCTAGCATAGCGTCACAAGTAAATACTAGCATCTAAATATCATTCAATCACAAGTCCAAGACACCAGATGAAAGATCCACTTCTTGTGAATCCAGCAATCATTTCTGATTTGTAAAATGTTTTACAGGGAAGACACAATATGTAAATCTATTAGCTAACCACGTTAGCAAAAGACACCATTTTTCTTTGTCCATCATTTTTTCTCTCCACAAGTAGCTATCACCAATTCGGCCAAATAAAGATATTGATAGCCACTAACCAAGAAAAAACCTCATCAGATGACAGTCTGATAATATATTTATTGTATAGGATAGGTTTTGTTAGAAAAATGTGCATATTTCAGGTAGAAATCATAGTTTACAATTGCACCCACCATCACAACTCAACTAGAATAAATACAGAGAGCAACGTGTATTACCTAATTACTAATCATAAAACATTTCTTAAAAATACACAGCGTACAGTAATTGAAAGACAGATCCTGTGAATCCAGACAATATTTTAGATTTTCTAAGTGTCTTACAGCGAAAACACAATAAATCGTTATATTAGCATACCACATGTGCAAACATTACCTCAGCATTGATTCAAGGCAAAAAGAGCGATAGCATTATCACCACCAAAATGTATTAATTTTTTCACTAATCTTCTCAGAATTCTTTCGATGACACTCCTGTAACATCATATTACAACATACATATAGAGTTTGTTCGAAAATGTGCATATTTAGCCACAAAAAAACGTGGTTATACAATGAGAAAAGTAGCAAAACTGGCCTGAAAATGTCAGGCGCCATTTTGGACAGTGATCTAGTCTAATGAATAAATAATCATAAACTTGACTAAAAAATACAGGGTGGACAGCAATTGAAAGACAAATTAGTTCTTAATGCAATCGCTGAATTACATTTTTTAAATTATCCTTACTGTGCAATACAGGGTGCGCCAAAGCGAAGCTACCCCAAAGAAAATGGCGGAATATGCGTTTAACATTTTTCAACAGAACAACAATTTATCATCATAAATAGTTCTTACTATTAGCTGAACTTCCATCAGAATCTTGGGCAATGTATCCTTTCTCCGGTCTAATCGTCTTTTGGTCGAAAGATGTCCTCTTGTCCTGTCGAAATGGCCACTAACGTTCAGCATGTACTGGAAAAGTGCCCAGCTCTTGGGAGTGCGTCACAAAGAAATGCCAGAAAATCGCACTAAACGGATATAAATTGCTATAAAACGGTTTAAATTAACTACCTTGTTATAGGTGTTAAAAACATCATGAGTAAAAACATGACCGGAGATATATTACTGGCTAAACCAAAGCTTGGAAGGAGGCCAATCCGACGTCCATCGTGCGTCAGGCGCAGGGAGGAAAATAAATGTACTTCCGCCCTTTGGTCTTTTATACAGGCCCAGATTGCGCAATCGACTCCATTCAAATTGTCACCACTTACTGACATCTAGAGGAAGGCGTAGGCAGTGTTTGTATCCCCATAGCATTCACAGGGACATTAAAACTGACCTGGGAACAGGGGCCAAGATTTCTGAAATCTCACTCCCTGTCAGGAAAAGTGCTGTAGAATGAGTTCTGTTTCACTCCGAGACATAATTCCAACGGTTATAGAAACTAGAGAGTGTTTTCTATCCAATAATAATAATAATATGCATATTGTACGAGCAAGAATTGAGTACTAGGCAGTTTAATTTGGAGACCAATTTTCGCTAAGTCGAAACAGCACCCCCTATACTCTCAAGAGGTTTTAAGGTATCTTTAGTTTTACTCAAGTATGACAATTAGGTGCTTTTCCCACCACTGCTTGCTACACAAGCTTTTAGCAAACAAAATCCCACCCAAACAAGGAAGCAATAGCTATGCAAGCAGAGCATAAAGTAGTTCCATTTTAGCGAACACAAAAAACGATACTAAGACCCAAAACCAACAATATCTAGGGGGGCGCGTACTCTCTCCCCACTAACGGACACCTAAGTCAGTGCCGAATCCAGTAGTCTTTGTGTGCTTGAAAAAGTTTGTAAATTGCATGATACGTTCTCCTTTAGGCTACCTGAAGTCCGAAGAATTTAGGAAATGAATGCGAGCCACGGAATTACAGCCAGAAAAGCGAGGCTTCCGTGGGTGGGCTCTACATTCATTGGCCCCTTGGGCGTGTTTTTGGTTTTCTTCAGGTGAATGTGTTTGGTCGTTGGTGCCTCATAGTATGTTGTACCGAGTGACCTACTGAAAGGGAACTTTGTGATTTGACAAAACTTACAGAGAGAGACTACTGCAGTAACTGTTTCATTCCAATTGAACACGTCCTACTGGCTCAGCTCAGAGCAGTAATATCATTCTCCATATAAAGTGTGAAAACAGAAAAGGAAACAAGAAAATGACATGGTGCCTGGAGCGCTGCTGTTAAGGACGTGCAGGAAGTCCATTAATAAAGTACCTTCTGTTTAAAAAAGTAATAATACATCTCCCATAGCTTCTGGCCACAGAGCAACTTTGCCATCGTGTTTAGCAGAATGTTTACTTCAGTGTTTATTTAGTCCCTACTTGAATTGTAATTTCACAGATAACACAGTGGAAATGGATTTTTGTAGATCAAGACATGCCAGGAGGAAAGGGAAGTAAGTGAGTGTAGCAGTGTCACGTTTCTGTCGTGACAGTTAAAGATAGAGGGAAGGTGTGGGTTTGAAGTTTGGCAGTTTATTTACAAGAGAGGAAATGTAATTTAACCAACCGACCTGTTGTCTTTCAACTCTTGCCTTTCCCCACAGCAGAGAAAGTATACAAACTGAGGAACGTGACTTCTGACAGGTGTGTGTGTGTGTGTGTCTGCGTGTGTCTGCGTGTGTCTGCGTGTGTGTGTGTGTGTGTGTGTGTGTGTGTGTGTGTGTGTGTGTGTGTGTGTGTGTGTGTGTGTGTGTGTGTGTGTGTGTGTGTGTGTGTGTGTCTGCGTGTGTGTGTGTCTGCGTGTGTGTGTGTGTGTGTCTGCATGTGTGTGTGTGTATGTCTGCGTGTGTCTGCGTGTGTGTGTGTGTGTGTCTGCATGTGTGTGTGTGTATGTCTGCGTGTGTGTGCGTGCAGTGAGGCAGAGGAAGTTCTAATGTTTCAAACACATGTAACCCCATGAGATGGCGATAACGTTGGGGGGTGGAGGCACGTCAAAATCTGCCCCAACTCTCTCTACACACCTATGCAAGATTAGAACAGAGACTTGAGAGGTGAGCAGTTGGGCCGTCCCCTTTAGGGCAGTCAAGCACCTATTAGACAGCAACTTTCACTTGTGTCCCTGTTCCCTTTTTTCTCCGACTCTCTATTGATTGACCTTTAAATGGGAGGCAGGGACCGTCAGGGAGTAGACTGAAGCGGACCACCACAAACACCTTCCCTTTACCCTAATAGATCTGTACTCATGTCACGACACATCTCTCCAGTCAACACACAATGGGTCAACAAATCTTATGAAGAGGTTTCTATGCTTTTACGTAAACGCATTCTACGAGAGCCAGTAACTCAAGTGCTCGCGTTCATTTAAAATGTAAACGAATCAAAGAAAGTGAGTGAACTAACTAGCAGCATGAGTTGAAGAATCCTGAAGTTTATTCCTGAGTGCTAATCTTCTTTGAACTCTTTATTATCCGTAACAGCTTTGCATTATTCATAATAACGGCAGAATGTAAATAGTAGGCTCTCTTAACGCCTCATGCATAAAATGACTCCTGATTGCACGCTAGGAAATATAACTTTTACTATCTGTTTGGGAAAAACTTGAAGAAAGGAGAACTAGCTATGAACATTATGCACAGTGATAGCACAGTGATGGCACGCTATGAACATTATGCACAGTGATGGCACGCCACAGTGCAGGTGTCAATATTACATCAAGCGTGTTGAGAAATGTTACGGTTTGTGTATAACAACATGCCAGAGATCATAACAAATGTGATGAGGATTCTCTAATTAGCCTATCTGGGCTTTGTTGACCGAGGCATATTCGGTTGGTACTATAGCTAATCCCCCATGAGCCTTTGCTGCTGTGTACTGTGATAAACAGTAAACGACTGCCTAGTTGTGAAATTTATAGGTGAGGGCATCTGCTATGCAAATTAATAATGAAATCCCACAGCATGGCTAGTCTCTTAACATTAATTATCCTTTCCTCAGCTGCCTGTCACAGTAGCTCCGTTATTCTGTAGGAAAAGCTACACAGAGATGTTCTGCAGCTCAGGGCCCCGTGCTGCCATTACGTAACCACAGAGTAAAATATTCATCATGCTGCTCTGGACCACATCTGTGTGTAGGAGATATGCTGAGGAAACAGTTCTCTTTAAAACCTGCTAACTGCACGTGTGTGGCTGCTACTGGGAGAGGCTTGCGTGCAAATGGGCCTCATTGTGTTTGGGGGTGTGTGGGGAGGGAATCGGGTGGCATTTTTAGGGTGTGTGTGTGTTTTTTCCGTCTGGACTGGCCTAGTCAGTACCAAACATAGTACCATGTGTGTAAAAAAGTGTGTCCTGCTCCTCTTTCCTCTACCTAACTTCCCCTCACAATCCCGTCAATTTACTTTATGTCCCGTTAGTTTTGGCTGCTCACCTTCGTTATCCCTCACCCATCATAGCCCTGCCATTCCCAACCAATCAGAGCGCTTCGAAATGCGCATCTGGACACTGCACCCGTCCACTCAGGTCAGAGTGTTATCGTCGTCTGAAGGGAGAAGACACGTTTTCTGAGGACTTTTTATTGTTGACAGTAACACCAATGTCTGAATGTTGTGCGTGTATAGAAATGTAAGTTGCAGGGGGGTTTATTGGTGGTTTTACATGCTGTGTAATAATAGGTAATTACCACTAATTACTTAAAGGTATTTTGATAAGTTTCAGCCATATGTTTTACTGTATGGCTGTAACTATTATTTATTGTTAGAGTTGCCAATGCTGCTTTGTGTATTATTTATCGTATGTAGTATTATTCCGTACTGCCATCAGTGTTATTATTACATTGGTTGCACAAGTTCTTTTACAGAAGTTGTTTAATTATTTTATTGGTAAACATAGTCTTTTGCATGCACACGCTACAGCAGCATTTTCCATAGTGGCCTTTATTAAGGTGTTTTATTGCTCTGCCATGGGCGAGCTTCTAGAGTCATCCCAGACGGCTCTTGGAGCTTGCACATGCCAGAGTAATTTACGACCTGTTGGCACCCGGTAGATTATCAAACCAGTCTGAACATAGAGAGTGCCATAAATCTTGACCCCTTGTCAATCCAAGTAATTAGTTTATCTTTCTCCAAGAGGTGAATGTTTAAGTTTATGTTTATAGTGATGCTGTGTTAATAGCCTTTTAGACGTGTTATAAGTGGAATGCTTACAGTTCCAGTCAAAAGTTTGGACACACCTACTCATTCAAGGGTTTTTCTTTTCTTGTACTATTTTCTACATTGTAGAATAATAGTGAAGACATCAAAACTATGAAATAGCACATATGGAATCATGTAGTAACCAAAAAAAGTGTTAAACAATCAAAATATATTTTACATTTCAGATTCCTCAAAGTAGACACCACTTGGCCTCCCGGGTGGCGCAGTGGTCTAGAGCACTGCATCGCAGTGCTAGCTGCGCCACCAGAGTCTCTGGGTTCGCGCCCAGGCTCTGTCGCAGCCGGCCGCGACCGGGAGGTCCGTGGGGCGACGCACAATTGGCTTAGCGTCGTCCGGGTTAGGGAGGGTTTGGCCGGTAGGGATATCCTTGTCTCATCGTGCTCCAGCGACTCCTGTGGTGGGCCGGGAGCAGTGCGCGCTAACCGAGGGGGGCGGGTGCATGGTGTTTCCTCCGACACATTGGTGCGGCTGGCTTCCGGGTTGGAGGCGCACTGTGTTAAGAAGCAGTGCGGCTTGGTTGGGTTGTGCTTCGGAGGACGCATGGCTTTCGACCTTCGTCTCTCCCGAGCCCGTACGGGAGTTGTAGCGATGAGACAAGATAGTAACTACCAATTGGATACCACGAAAATTGGGGAGAAAAGGGGATCAAATTTAATAAAAAAAAATTTAAAAGTAGCCACCACTTTACCTTGATGACTGCTTTGCAGTCTTGGCATTCTCTCAACCAGCTTCACCTGGAATGCATTTCAATTAACAGGTGTGCCTTGTACAAAGTTAATTTGTGGAAGCTCTTTACTTCTTAATGCGTTTGAGCCAATTAGTTGTGTTGTGACAAGGTAGGGGTGGTATACAGAAGATAGCCCTATTTGGTAAAAGTCCATATTATGGCAAGAACAGTTCAAATAAGCAAGGAGGAATGACAGTCCATCATTTAACTTCTATAGGGTAGGGGGCAGCATTCGGAATTTTGGATGAAATGCATGCCCAAATTAAACTGCCTTCTTCTCGGGCCCAGAAGATATGATATGCATATAACTGGTAGATTTGGATAGAAAACACTCTAAAGTTTCCAAAACTGTTAAAATAGTGTCTGTGAGTATAACAGAACTGATTTGGCAGGCGAAAACCTGAGAAAAATCTATTTAGGAAGTAGTTTTCTTTTTGGTTTTGTAGTTTTCTATTCAATGCCATTACAGTATCCATTGACTTAGGACTCAAATTGCAGTTTATATGCCTTCCACTAGATGTCAACAGTCTTAGAAATTGTTTCAGGCTTGTCTTCTGAAAAATGAAGAAGTAAGAGCAGTCTGAATGAGTGGACCCTAAAGTGTCACAGAGCTTTTTAATGCGCGAGACCGAGAGATTGCGTTTCTTGTTTACCTTTTAAATTGACGACGTTAATGTCCGGTTGAAATATTATGGATTATTTATGCTAAAAACAACCTGAGGTTGAATATAAACATCGTTTGACATGTTTCTATGAACTTTACTATGATTTTTTTCTATGATTTTTTTGTCTTCATGTTTTGACTGCGTTTGAGCCTGTGGATTACTGAAGAAAACGCGCGAACAAAATAGGTTTTTGGGTATAAAGAGACTTTATCGAACATTTATTGAGTAAATGAATGTCTGCTGAGTCCAACCATATGAAGATCATCAAAGGTAAGGGATTAATTGTATCTCTATTTCTGACATGTTCTACTTGACTATTTACAGTTTGTAATGATTTGTCTAGTGGTCTATGTTCTCAAATAATTGTAAGGTATGCTTTCGCCGTAAAGCATTTTTTAAATATTTTTAAATCTGACACCGTGGTTGGATTCACAAGAAGTTCATCTTTAACCCTTTCACACATACCATCACACGGGTGTGATCGTTCTACAGTGGTCCCTGAAGCGTACGATCACACCCGTGTGATTAGAACACTCATTTAGAACGCTCATTTAGAACGGCCAGTTTCGAATGACGCAACAATCAGCGTTTGAGTTGGCCACACTTTTTTCAGAAACTATTTACACAAACACAGTCCTTACAAAGTTATGTTCAGAATGTGAGCAGTTTATTTTTGGATTCAATGTTCAGATATTCACAGAAGAATATATAGCATAACACAATCATCCTAACCGGAAAAATGTAGGCTACATTTGTCCTAGCGCTAACTGAGGAAAGATTGACTCAACACACGTAGTCATATTTTCTAACTCTCGGCTGACAAACTACAATATGAATTAGCTAATAGCAATTACTATGTATAATTAATCACATCACGGGTGAGCTCACCATTGATCGAAATAATTAGGTAAAGCACTTTTTAGAAATCGAAAGTAATCCGACGATTAGTTTCAGCGCGCACCCATGCATTTTTTCCTCACAGAAACCGAAGACAATAAGAGAAGACAAGATGAGTTTGGTCTGTTTATAGTATGCATGTTGAAGGGGTGTGTCATCTACCTTCGTTCACATCCCACCATTCATTTCCGGAAGTCCTCAAAAAATGGGTGAACTCTTACTCACCTCATTTTGTTATAACATCTTTGGTCAAACAGACGATTACGTGAACCCAGAATGCATTGAATGTCAACAAACATGGCTACACAGCTGGAATTAGCTTAGCTCAACATAATCAGTACAACCTTCAAAAAAGTATTTTACACACATAAAATGTGCCCATTACAATCTGTGCAAGAATCGGAATGCATGATTTGTCACCTAGATTTGAAAACATGTGAATAAAACCGTAAATACACAAATAATTGCCACAAAACATTTTCTGATAGTGATTTATTGATACAAGTGGCGCGTGCCGGCAGTCAACCACGTACCCTCTCACTGTAAACCATTCAGTGTTGTTGATTATCTCTGTAGCTAGTGAGCTAAGCTGAAGCATTAGCAATGTCTTTCAAAAGGAGACAACAAACAAATGTGGAAATTCTGGAGATTTTTTTAAATTCTGACAATGAGTCTGAGTATGAAAGTCAGGAATCAGATTCTGACAGTGAGTGAGGAGCTGCCCCCCAACCTTGTAGCCATTGAGAACCCTGAATCTGAATTTCCCTTGTCCACTGACAAAGTCCCAGGTCCCTTTGATGATGCTGGTGGTGATGGAGGCATACCAACAGTGGTTGAAGTACAGGAGTTCTGTGGTAGCTGGAAGGCCACCAGTCATTTCACCTGGCCCTGGTGTTTGCTTTGACGAGTCCCAGTCTGGAGTGCAACGCCCCTTGCCATTTCCAACTGAGGCAGAGTGCTTCAAGTTGTTTCTGACAGAGGAGCTGGTGGGAGACATAGTAGAGACCAATCGCTATGCCTTGGAGCTACAGGATAAGAGAGAGCCAGGAGTGGGGGACAACCACAATTAGTGAAATGTATACATTCCTGGTGACAGTAAAGACTGCTTTCTAGTTCTGCTGCTATGACTGTATTTCATCAACGCTACTACCATCCTAAATGACCCGTTATACAAAATAAGAAATGTTAACAGCTGGCAGTAAAGTGGCATGACAAACGAGACGTCCATGTCCTCTCCACTGTCCATACAGCAACCATGTCGGCCACAGGGAAGGTGGACCACCTGACGGGAGAGAGAAACAAACGTTCATGTCCTCTCCACTGTCCATACAGCAACCATGTCGGCCACAGGGAAGGTGAACCACCTGACGGGAGAGAGAAATAAACCAGACAGAGAAACATCAAACCAGACTGCGTGCTTGACTATTACCTCAAAAATGGGGGCAGTGGATAAGGCTGACATGAGAAACAGCTTTGTGGAATGCACTCAGAAAACGACCAAGTGGTATAAGATATTTTTCCAGGGTAGCGTCAAAATACAACATGCCAATACTTCTGACGCATTTAGCATTGTTTTACAGAGCTAATAGAATAATGTAACTAGCTACATAAGCACGATTGAATATAACACCATAAAAGGTGAGTAACATGAGTAACGTTACCTAGCGTGTCCGCGGTTATAAGGAATATACACAAATATATTATGCTCCATTCACACAGTGAGCTACAGTAGAAACGGTATAACACGACACAATAACGTAATTAGGCACTTACTTTGATAGAAATGCAGTCTTGATTTGAAGATGGGTCTCTGTAGTGACGCTTCTAGCACTGAGACGCTGTGCCACTTGGGAGTCATAAGGCCAGGGTAGCTTCCAAATACAACACATGCTAATACTTCCCTGACGCAATTAGCATTGTTTTCCAGAGCTAATAGGAGAATGTAGCTAGATACCTAAGCATTGAGTATAACACCATAAATGTTATGAAATGAGTAACGTTACATTGCGTGTCCGCGGTTATAAGGAATATACACAAAAACAAGATGTTACAGTAGAAACGACATAACACGACATGCAGAAACTATTATAACGTATTAAGGCACTTTGATAGAAACGCACACATTTCCAAAGATATTATTGGTAACGAAAACAACTTTGATTTCGATGCAGGCGACAGGTGGAAAATATGAACACGTGCATGCAGGACGGCAGATGAGTAAATGTCCTGCACAAACAATTGAGAAGTGTTTGGGGAATTTTGTCCGGGTCAGAAATGTCCAAAAAAGTAATTGGTCCGCAAAAGTAAAAATGACTACTTTTATGTGATTGAATGAGGCGGAACACACCTCATTTCAAACTGTTATTAGAAAATAAAAAACTTGTTAGAAAATAATTTAAAATTGACAAATAAAACAGGCTGCGTGCTTTGGTTTGAGGGCAGCGCAGATTAAATGTACTGTTACATAACAATCACATTCTTGAATGGAGAGAACGTTCTAACATCACGTGCATAAACAAAACTCACGCTGGGGCGACCGTTAGAAATATTTGGAACTCACGCATGAAAGGGTTAAACCTATGTAAAATATGTTTTGTTTTCTGAATTTTTATAATGAGTATTTCTGTATTTGAATTTGGCGCCCAGCAGTTTCACTGGCTGTTGAAGAGGTGGGACGCTAACGTCTCACATACCCAAGAGAGGTTAAGACATGAAGGTCAGTCAATCTGGACAATTTCATAAACTTTGAAGGCTTCTTCAAGGAAAGCGCAATGATGAAACTTGCTTTCATGAGGACCGCCACAGGACAGGAAGACCCAGAGTTACCTCTGCTGCAGAGGATAAGTTAAATAGAGTTACCAGCCTCAGTTAGAAGCCCAAATTAATGCTTCACAGAGTTCAAGTAATAGACACATCTCAACATCAACTGAATCAGGCCTTCATGGTCGAATTGCTGCAAAAAAAACACTACTAAAGGACACCAATAATAAGAAGAGACTTACTTGGGCCAGAAAACACAAGCAATGGACATTAGACCAGTGGAAATCTGTTCTTTGGTCTGATGAGTCCAAATTTGAGATTTTTGGTTCCAACCGCCGTGTCTTTGTGAGACGCAGAGTAGGTGAATGGATGTTCTCAGCATATGTGGTTCACACCGTGAAGCATGGAGGAGGAGGTATGATGGTGTGGGGGTGCTTTGCTGATGACACTGTCTGATATTTATTTAGAATTCAATGCACACTTAACCTGTATGGCTACCACAGAATTCTGCAGCGATACACTATCCCATCTGATCGGCGCTTAGTGGGACTATCATTTGTTTTTCAACAGGACAGTGAGCCAAAACGCCTCCAGGCTGTGTAAGGGCTATTTGACCAAGAAGGATAATGATGGAGTGCTGCATCCGATCACCTGGCCGCCACAATCACCTAACCTCAACCCAATTGAGATGGTTTGGGATGATTTGGACCGCAGAGGGAAGACAAAGCAGCCAACAAGTGCTCAGCATATGTGGGAACTCCTTCAAAACTGTTGGAAAAGCATGCCAGGTGAAGCTGGTTGAGAGAATGCCAAGAGTGTTCAAAGCTGTCATCAAGGCAAAGGGTGGCTACTTTGAAGAATCTAAAATATATTTTGATTTGTTTAAAACTTTTTTGGTTACTACATGATTCCATATGTGTTATTTCATAGTTTTGATGTATTCACAACTTTTTTACAATATATAAAATAGCAAAAATAAAGAAAACACTGGAATGAGGAGCTGTGTCCAAATGTTCTTTAATGTTCACCAGTGAGACCCAAGAAAAGCAGGCACTGTACTCTGGCTATCCTGACTGATCCTGATGTGATTGAACTAACTGAAACATGGCTTAAGCCTGAGGAATTTACTGTGTTAAATGAGGCCTCACCTCCTGGTTACACCAGTGACCATATCCTCCTCAATCACTTTTATAGCTACTGTTTACAGGCCTCCTATACAGTGTTCCTCCCTGAGTTCCCTGAATTCCTATCGGACCTTGTCATCATAGCAGATAACCTTCAAATTTTTGGTGACTTTAATATTCACATGGAAAAGTCCACAGACCCACTCCCAAAGGCTTTCGGAGCCATCATCGACTCAGTGGGTTTTGTCCAACATGTCTCCGGACCTACTCACTGTCACAGTCATATTCTGGACCTAGTTTTGTCCCATGGAATAAATGTTGTGGATCTTAACCTGTTTGGGCTGCAAGGGGCAGTATTGAGTAGCCAGATAAAATGTGCCCATTTCAAATGGCCTCGTACTCAATTCTTGCTCGTACAATATGCATATTATTATTACTATTGGATAGAAAACACTCTCTAGTTTCTAAAACCGTTTGAATTATTTCTCTGAGTGAAACAGAACTCATTCTGCAGCACATTTCCTGACCAGGAAGTGGAAAGTCTGAAATCGATGCTCTGTTCTTCTTCCTGCCTATAAATGGGCACAAGACTTATTAGTATACATGCACGTCATACACCTTCCTCTGGGTGTCAAGAGGCTGTGAGAGAAGAAATGAGTTGATTATCTTGGTCTGAGATGGAACACATCATCTTGGAATGACGTGTCCACCATTTTCGGTACTCTGAAGAGCGCGAGCTGGACAGTCGGATTGCCTTTTGTTTAGCTGCCGTTATAGGCGACTACAATCTCCGGCTTTGATTTTATTTGATACATGTCACCATATCATCGTAAAGTATGTTTTTTCTATATGGTTTCATCAGATTATTGAATTTTTTTCGGGAGTTTTGCCGTGTTCCGTTATCTTCCGTTTGTTGACATGGAGAGTGTCGTGCCACCCGGCTAGCGCACTTGCTAAATGAAGAGGGAAAGTGTTCGTTCTGAATCCAAACAACGACTGTTCTGGACAAAGGACACCTTGTCCAACATTCTGATGGAAGATCAGCAAAAGTAAGAAACATTTTATGATGTTATTTCATATATCTGTCGTAGTCGCCGGCGCCCAAGTGTTTCTGGCTATTGTGCTAAGCTAATATAACGCTACATTTTTATTCGCTGTAAAACACTTAATAAATCGGAAATATTGTCTGGAATCACAAGATGCCTGTCTTTCATTTGCTGTACACTATGTATTTTTCAGAAATGTTTTATGATGAGTAATTAGGTATTTGACGTTGGTGTCTGTAAGTTTTATGGCTGCTTTCGGTGCAATTTCTGACTGTAACTGCAATGTAAACTATGATTTATACCTGAAATATGCACATTTTTCTAACAAAACATATGCTATACAATAAATAAGTTATCAGACTGTCATCTGATGAAGTTGTTTCTTGGTTAGTGGCTATTTATATCTTTATTTGGTCGAATTTGTGATAGCTACTGATGGAGTAAAGAACTGTTGGAGTAAGAAAAGTGGTGTCTTTTGCTAACGTAGTTAGCTAATAGATTTACATATTGTGTCTTCCCTGTAAAACATTTTAAAAATCGGACATGTTGGCTGGATTCACAAGATGTGTACCTTTATGCTGTATTGGACTTGTTAATGTGTGAAAGTTAAATATTTAAAAAATATATATATTTTGAATTTCGCGCCCTGCACTTGAGCTGGCTGTTGTCATAAGTGTACCGGCGTCGGGCTGCAGCCATAAGAAGTTCATGTTTTTCCTCATTTCCTCTTTTCCTCATCCTGGACTATCCATTTTATTACGTTTGCAATCGCAACAAATAATCTGCTCAGACCCCAACCAAGGAGCATCAAAAGTTGTGCTATAAATTCTCAGACAACCCAAAGATTCCTTGATGCCCTTCCAGACTCCCTCTGCCTACCCAAGGACGTCAGACGACAAAAATCAGTTCACCACCTAACTGAGGAACTCAATTTAACCTTGCGCAATATCCTAGATGCAGTTGCACCCCTAAAAACTAAAAACATTTGTCATAAGAAACTAGCTCCCTGGTATACAGATAATACCCGAGCTCTGAAGCAAGCTTCCAGAAAAATGGAACGGAAATGGCTCCACACCAAACTGGAAGTCTTCCGACTGGCTTGGAAAGACAGTCCCGTGCAGTATCAAAGAGCCCTCACTGCTGCTCGATCATCCTATTTTTCTAACTTAATTGAGGAAAATAAGAACAATCCCAAATTTATTTCTGATACTGTCACAAAGCTAACTAAAAAGCAGCATTCCCCAAGAGAGGATGGCTTTCACTTCAGCAGGAAATAATTCATGAACTTCTAGGAGGAAAAGATCATGATCATTAGAAAGCAAATTACGGACTCCTCTTTAAATCTGTGTATTCCTCCAAAGCTCAGTTGTCCTGAGTCTGCACAACTCTGCCAGGACCTAGGATCAAGGGAAACACTCAAGTGTTTTAGAACTATAACTCTTGACACAATGATGAAAATAATCATGGCCTCTAAACCTTCAAGCTGCATACTGGACCCTATTCCAACTAAACTACCGAAAGAACTGCTTCCTGTGCTTGGCCCTCCTATGTTGAACATAATAAATGTCTCTCTATCCACCGGATGTGTACCAAACTCACTAAAAGTGGCAGTAATAAAGCCTCTCTTGAAAAAGACAAACCTTGACCCAGAAAATATGAAAAACTATAGGCCTGTATCGAATCTCCCATTCCTCTCAAAAATGTTAGAAAAAACTGTTGCGCAGCAAGTCACTGCCTTCCTGAAGACAAACAATGTATACGAAATGCTTCAGTCTGGTTTTAGACCCCATCATAGCACTGAGACTGCACTTGTGAAGGTGGTAAATTACCTTTTAATGGCGTCAGACCGAGACTCTGCATCTGTCCTCGTGCTCCTAGACCTTAGTGCTGCTTCTGATACCATCGATCACCACATTCTTTTGGAGAGATTGGAAACCCAAATTGGTCTACACGGACAAGTTCTGGCCTGGTTTAGATCTTATCTGTCGGAAAGATATCAGTTTGTCTCTGTGAATGGTTTGTCCCCCCTGACAAATCAACTGTACATTTCGGTGTTCCTCAAGTTTCGGTTTTAGGACCACTATTGTTTTCACTCTATATTTTACCTCTTGGGAATGTCATTCGAAAACCTAATGTTATCTTTCACTGCTATGCGGATGACACACAGCTGTACATTTCAATGAAACATGGTGAAGCTCAAATTGCCCTCGCTAGAAGCCTGTGTTTCAGACATAAGGAAGTGGATGGCTGCAAACTTTTGACTTTTAAACTCTGACAAAACAGAGATGGTTGTTCTAGGTCCCAAGAAACAAAGAGATCTTCTGTTGAATCTGACAATTAATCTTGATGGTTGTACCGTCGTCTCAAATAAAACTGTGAAGGACCTCGGCGTTACTCTGGGCCCTGATCTCTCTTTTGACGAACATATCAAGACTGTTTCAAGGACAGCTTTTTTCCATTTACGTAACATTGCAAAATTTTGAAATGTTCTGTCCAAAAATGATGCAGAACAATTAATCCATGCTTTTGTTACTTCTAGTTTAGACTACTGTCATGCTCCACTTTCCGGCTACCCGGATAAAGCACTACATAAACTTCAGTTAGTGCTAAATATGGCAGCTAGAATCCTGACTAGAACCAAAAAATTTGATCATATTACTCCAGTGCTAGCCTCCCTACACTGGCTTCCTGTTAAGGCAAAGGCTGATTTCAAGGTTTTACTGCTAACCTACAAAGCATTACATGGGCTTGCTCCTACCTATCTTTCCGATTTGGTCCTGCCGTACATACCTACATGTACGCTACGGTCACAAGACGCAGGCCTCCTAATTGTCCCTAGAATTTCTAAGCAAACAGCTGGAAGCAGAGCTTTCACCTATAGAGCTCCACTTTTATGGAATGGTCTGCCTACCCATGTGAGAGACGCAGACTCTGTCTCAACCTTTAAGTCTTTATTGAAGACTCATCTCTTTGAGTGTAGATTGAGTGTAGTCTGGCCCAGGAGTGTGAAGGTGAAAGGAAAGGCTCTGGAGCAACGAACCGCCCTTGCTGTCTCTGCCTGGCCGGTTCCCCTATGTCCACTGGGATTCTCTGCCTCTAACCCTATTACAGGGGCTGAGTCCCTGGCTTACTGCTGCTCTTCCACGCCGTCCCTAGGAGGGGTGTGTCACTTGAGCGGGTTGAGTCACTGATGTGGTCTTCCTGTCTGGGTTGGCGCCTCCCCTTGGGTTGTGCCGTGGCGGAGATCTTTGTGGGCTATACTCGGCATTGTCTCAGGATGGTAAGTTGGTGGTTGAAGATATCCCTCTAGTGGTGTGGGGGCTGTGCTTTGGCAAAGTGGGTGGGGTTATATCCTGCCTGTTTGGCCCTGTCCGGGGATGGGGCCACAGTGTCTCCTGACCCCTCCTGTCTCAGCCTCCAGTATTTATGCTGCAGTAGTTCATGTGTCGGGGGCTAGGGTCAGCCTGTTATATATGGAGTACTTCTCCTGTCTTATCCAGTGTCCTGTGTGAATTTAAGTATGCTCCCTCTAATTCTCTCTTTCTCTCTTTCTTTCTTTCTCTCTCTCGGAGGACCTGAGCCCTAGGACCATGCCTCAGGACTACCTGGCATGATGACTCCTTGTTGTCCCCAGTCCACCTGGCCGTGCTGCTGCTCCAGTTTCAACTGTTCTGCCTGCGCCTATGGAACCCTGACCTGTTCACTGTGATTACTATTATTACTACTATCATTTATGAACATTTGAACATCTTGGCCATGTTCTGTTATAATCTCCACCCGGCACAGCCAGAAGAGAACTGGCCACCCCTCATAGCCTGGTTCCTCTCTAGGTTTCTTCCTAGGTTTCGGCCTTTCTAGGGAGTTTTTCCTAGCCACCGTGCTTCTACACCTGCATTGCTTGCAGTTTGGGGTTTTAGGCTGGGTTTCTGTACAGCACTTTGAGACATCAGCTGATGTAAGAAGGGCTATTTAAATACATTTGATTTTATTTTATTTATTATGAGGGGAGTTTGATGGGGATCATGTAGAAATAGGAGGGGAGTAAAGGGGTAGAGGAAAGAAGAGATCAGAGAGAGCCACATTAAATAGGTAGGGAAACCTGCTATATGCAGTAATGATAAGAGCATGCTGTGCTAATGACGCAGGTCTTCCAACAGGCTTCCTGAGCGAATGGGATCAGAGAGTGCTGTCGGAGATGCTTATTATTGTAAGAGCCTGCCACCATGCTGGGCTCACTCAGGGCTATGCTTACAGCCGGGCTGAGGAGGATAGAGGATACACTCCTCCTGGTAGGTACTGTATAGCCCTGTGATGTTGGAGTCAGCTGGGAGCATTCAACGTATTTATGGCAGTACATAAGGGCTGTCACAGCAACGTCCCTCACCCTCCCTTCCCCGTCCACAGGAGCTCTTTGATCACAGCCCTCTGCCAGATGAATGGCGTTACACAGGCAGAGCTTTGCTTGTGTAGACACCCATTCATAACTGAGCCACCAGTATTCATGGTGATACATGTAACTACAACCTAGGGAAGGATCTGTGATAAAGATAATAAATCGCTGGAAGTGGCTGTCTTATCTTTACCAGAATCATTTTGAATTAATTTTAAAAGGTTAAAATATATACTCCAATTATCAAAAATAGTGAAATGTTTAGTAATAGATATGCAAAATATCCAATTAGTCTTAAAACACAGTCTGAATGCATGACTTCCAGGAGAGTAAAGGCAAAGCATGTCTTATCAAAGGGAATGAATGACTCAATGAAATGGCAGTAGTTTGACAGGCTGGAGCCAACTCCAGCAATCAAACCTCAACAACAGCAGAAGTAGCATTAACAGATCAGAGAAAGCAATTAAGATGTCTGGGCTTATAAATCAGTGAAACCATGGGATTTGGTATGCGCTATGACTAAGTACAGCATCTGGATGAAAATGATTTTTTTTCTATCATGGGGGGGGGGAATCAAAGTAATGAATCCGGGTCGAAAGACAAACTGTTATTGTTCTATTAGGAGACAATGAAATGAACTGCTGTTGCATCCTATTATTCAGGATATTGAGAGCATAGAGATGTACTAAGGAACCCATCTTGTAGTTTTGACTATGTACCCTCTATACAACTCTATGGGTGAGAGGCACTAGCTGCGATTGCTTAGCAACCAAGTCCAAAGGATGGTTAGATTGAGATGGCCAATGGGATTATTGTAAGATTATGGGAACTCCCATGGTGTGGAGGCAGATATTTAACACTTCTTAGGGGTAGCCCTTTTTTTCAATTTTAGCCTAAAATGACATACCCAAATCTAACTGCCTGTAGCTCAGGCCCTGAAGCAAGGATATGCATTATCTTGGTACCATTTGAAAGGAAACATTTTCAAGTTTGTGGAAATGTGAATTGAATGTAGGAGAATATAACACAATAGATCTGGTAGAAGAAAATACAAAGAAAAAAATCTACCATTTTTGGGGGGGTTTTCTACCACCATCTTTGTAATTCAACAGAAAGGTCGCACATCTATCCATCACTCTGGTTGTAATTCCGATGGTGTCCACAAGATGGCAGCAGTATATGTGAAAGTTTCAGACGGATAACTTGAAGTAGGAGCAAACTACATGACATTTAGTGTCACCCAAGTAGGTTTGGGCAAATCGTGAAGGAGACATTTACATTCACATTACATTTTTCTGCAAGAATATTGTCAAATCTGTATACGTGGACTTTGATTTAGGTTTTCCAGTATTAGCAGCCATATTATAAGTTTAACATTTGCAAAACACCCAGTTTTCAAAACTTCATAACTCTCCATATTTTTATAATTTTGTCCAAAAGGAAAAGGCTTGCTGTCGCACAAGGTTAGCAGCTACATTTCGCGACAGATACGGGGTTTCCCAAAACTCCCGTAAAGGCCAGCTCATTGGCTATCTAACTAGCTTTGTTTGACCCCGATTGGTGCTTATTTGACAAAGTTACAGTTGATCAAGTGAAGACCGCCTGCGTCACCGGCGTGCCTTGCCGTTACTCTCTGACCAAATTTGGTGACCTATAGGATATACTACACCCCGAGTGATATTGTGAAGTCTGGTTATGTTCTAGGATCTCTGAGGAATAAATACGAATGTGATTTGACTGGTTGAAACAACGTTTAGGGTTAGATTTTCACAGATTCCTTTCTTTGCAAATTGAACGAGTGGAAATACAAAATCGATTGTGCATGCTATATGGACCTTTTTAGGATATGAAAAAGGATTTTATCTAACAAAACGACACTTCATGTTAGCTCTGGGATCCTTTGGATGATAAATCAGAGCGAGATTTCAGAATGTAAGCACACATTTGTCACGACTTCTCCCGAAGTCGGTCCCTCTCCTTGTTCGGGCGGCATCCGGCGGTCGACGTCACCAATCTTCTAGCCATCGCAGATCCACCTTTCATTTTCACGTCCACTGTCCCGCTGAGTGTCTGTACGTCCCGTCTGCTGTTTGTGACCGGTTGATCTATTGGGCCCACACGTCACCCTCCTCTGGTCATCCTGGCATCGGTCGGACAGTGCGCTGTTTGAGCGGGAGGTACTGGTGGCCTACCTTGGCTAAGGATGTGAGGGTTTATGTTTCCTCCTGCTCGGTGTGCGCGCAGTGTAAGGCTCCTAGGCACCTGCCCAGAGGGAAGCTACACCCTTTACCCGTTCCACAACGGCCTTGGTCGCACCTGTCAGTAGATTTTCTTACCGATCTTCCCCCCTCACAGGGTAACACCACGATCCTGGTCATTGTGGATCGGTTCTCTAAGTCCTGTCGTCTCCTCACTCTGCCCGGTCTCCCTACGGCCCTACAGACTGCGGAGGCCTTGTTTACGCACGTCTTCCGGCACTACGGGGTGCCTGAGGATATAGTGTCTGATCGAGGTCCCCAGTTCACATCTAGGGTCTGGAAGGCGTTCATGGAACGTCTGGGGTCTCGATCAGCCTTAGTTCAGGGTTTCACCCCAAGAGTAATGGGCAGGTGGAGAGAGTAAACCAGGATGTGGGCAGGTTTCTGCGGTCCTATTGCCAGGACCAGCCGGGGGAGTGGGTGGCGTTCGTGCCCTGAGCCGAGATGGCACAGAACTTGCTTCGCCACTCCTCCACTAACCTCTCTCCCTTCCAGTGCGGGTACCAGCCGGTTCTGGCTCCTTGCCATCAGAGTCAGACTGAGGCTCCTGCTGTGGACGACTGGTTCAAGCGCGCAGAGGAGACATGGGAAGCTGCCCGTGTTCACCTTCAGCGGGCCGTGCTGCGCCAATAAGAGAACGAAGACCGTCACCGCAGTGAGGCACACCAGGGGACCGGGTCTGGCTCTCTACCCGAAACCTGCCCCTCCGCCTGCCCTGCCGGAAGCTGGGTATGCGGTTTGTGGGGCCATTTAAAGTCCTGAGGAGAGTGAACAAGGTTTTTTATAGGTACAGCTTCCCCCAGATTACCGTTAGATTACCCTCGTTCCATGTGTCTCTCCTCAGGCTTGTGGTGGCTGGTCCACTCCAGGAGTCTGAGGTGTGGGAAGTTCCTCTGGACATTGAGGGGGCCCCGGCGTACTCCGTTCGCTCCATACTGGATTCGAGGCTTCGGGCGAGGGGCCTTCAGTATCTTGTGGAGTGGGAGAGGTACGGTCCGGAGGAAAAGTTCTGGGTTCCGGTCGAGGAAGTGTTGGAGGTCCACCGTCTTCGTCCGGATCACCCTGCGCGTCGCCCTCCGGGTCGTCCCCGAGGCCGGTGTCGGCGGGCTGCTGGAGCCGCGCATCGGGGGGGTCACGACTTCCACCGAAGTCGGTCCCTCTCCTTGTTCGGGCGGCGTTCGGCGGTTGACGTCACCGGTCTTCTAGCCATCGCCGGTCCACCTTTCATTTTCCATTTGTTTTGTCTTTTCTTCCCACACACCTGGTTTCAAAGCCATCATTACATGTTGTGTATTTAACCCTCTGTTTCCCCCCATGTCCTTGTCCAGAATTGTTTATTGTAGTGCTTGTGCACGTTATGCTGGTGATGATGGGTTTTGTTTTACCCATGGATTTATTTGTTCTGTTTACGGTGGTTTTGTTTATTAAACTGCGCCGTTGTAAATCAGTTTTTGCTCTCCTGCGCCTGACTTCTCTGCCGCCAGTAGGCACCCCTACAACATTTCGCCTTCAGAGGTGAATTTATCAAACCTATTGCTTTGAAAAAAAGTGTTGGCATTTTTCCGCAGTAATAGCTACTGTAAATTGGACAGTGCAGTTATATTAACAATAATTTAAACTTGCAGCCAATATAAGACACTTATATGTACCGACATTTGTTGTTTGTAGCAAAGAAGCAAAGAAGTGTAGCAAAGAAGTAGCTACAACCCGGTCGACAACCCGGTCACATTCCGCTTCGCTCCACAGGTAGTATCGCATTTCATTTCATTTCATTACATTACAACGGTTTGATTTGTTTGATCTTAGCTAGCTACATAGCCGTCTTTGTATCAAAGATCATTTGTGTAGTTTAGAGCAATTATCTAGGTTAGCTAGCCAGCTATTTTCGTCCTTTTAACGTAACGTAACGTAATCAACACTGCTAGCTAGCCAGCTAGCCACCGAATAGCAGCACTGTAGAAACTATTACATTCAACGGAACAACGGAACGAGTTGATTAGTGTAGTGTTAGCTAGCTACATAGTTGTCTTTGCTGTCTTTGTATCTAAGATAACTGTGGAGTCTAGAGTAATTTCGGTTAGCTAGCCAGCTATTTTCGTCCGCCGCGCTGCCGTTTTCCTACCTAGTCAACACTGCTAGTCAACACTGCTAACACTGCTAACACTGCTAGCTAGCCAACTTCTACCGAATAGCAGCACTGTAGAAACTATTACATTACAACGGTACGATTTGATTAGTGTAGTGTTAGCTAGCTAGTGTTAGCTAGCTACATAGTTGTCTTTGCTGTACTTGTATCTAAGACAATTGCGTAGTTTAGACTAATTATCTAGCCAGTTACCGAGGTCACCTAGCCAGCTACACTTTCAAACAAAGTCAACAACGCAGCCACTGCTAGCTAGCCTACCTCAGCAGTACTGTATCATTTTAATCATTTTAGTCAATAAGGTTTTTGCAACGTAAGCTTAACTTTCTGAACATTCGAGACGTGTAGTCCACTTGTCATTCCAATCTCCTTTGCATTAGCGTAGCCTCTTCTGTAGCCGGTCAACTATGTGTCTGTCTATCCCTGTTCTCTCCTCTCTGCGCAGACCATACAAACGCTTCACACCGCGTGGCCGAGGCCACCCTAACCTGGTGGTCCCAGCGCGCACGACCCACGTGGAGTTCCAGGTCTCCGGCAGCCTCTGGAACTGCCGATCTGCGGCCAACAAGGCAGAGTTCATCTCAGCCTATGCTTCCCTCCAGTCCTTTGACTTCTTGGCACTGACGGAAACATGGATCACCACAGATAACACTGCTACTCTTACTGCTCTCTCTTCGTCTGCCCACGTGTTCTCGCACACCCCGAGAGCTTCTGGTCAGCGGGGTGGTGGCACCGGGATCCTCATCTCTCCCAAGTGGTCATTCTCTCTTTCTCCCCTTACCCATCGGTCTATCGCCTCCTTTGAATTCCATGCTGTCACAGTTACCAGCCCTTTCAAGCTTAACATCCTTATCATTTATCGCCCTCCAGGTTCCCTCGGAGAGTTCATCAATGAGCTTGATGCCTTGATAAGCTCCTTTCCTGAGGACGGCTCACCTCTCACAGTTCTGGGTGACTTTAACCTCCCCACGTCTACCTTTGACTCATTCCTCTCTGCCTCCTTCTTTCCACTCCTCTCCTCTTTTGACCTCACCCTCTCACCTTCCCCCCCTACTCACAAGGCAGGCAATACACTTGACCTCATCTTTACTAGATGCTGTTCTTCCACTAACCTCATTGCAACTCCCCTCCAAGTCTCCGACCACTACCTTGTATCCTTTTCCCTCTCGCTCTCATCCAACACTTCCCACACTGCCCCTACTCGGATGGTATCGCGCCGTCCCAACCTTCGCTCTCTCTCCCCCGCTACTCTCTCCTCTTCCATCCTATCATCTCTTCCCTCTGCTCAAACCTTATCCAACCTATCTCCTGATTCTGCCTCCTCAACCCTCCTCTCCTCTCCTCCCTTTCTGCATCCTTTGACTCTCTATGTCCCCTATCCTCCAGGCCGGCTCGGTCCTCCCCTCCCGCTCCGTGGCTTGACGACTCATTGCGAGCTCACAGAACAGGGCTCCGGGCAGCCGAGCGGAAATGGGGGAAACTCCCCTCCCTGCGGACCTGGCATCCTTTCACTCCCTTCTCTCTACATTTTCCTCTTCTGTCTCTGCTGCTAAAGCCACTTTCTACCACTCTAAATTCCAAGCATCTGCCTCTAACCCTAGGAAGCTCTTTGCCACCTTCTCCTCCCTCCTGAATCCTCCTCCCCCTCCCCCCCCCTCCTCCCTCTCTGCAGATGACTTCGTCAACCATTTTGAAAAGAAGGTCGACGACATCCGATCCTCGTTTGCTAAGTCAAACGATGCCGCTGGTTCTGCTCACACTGTCCTACCCTGTGCTCTGACCTCTTTCTCCCCTCTCTCTCCAGATGAAATCTCGCGTCTTGTGACGGCCGGCCACCCAACAACCTGCCTGCTTGACCCTATCCCCTCCTCTCTTCTCCAGACCATTTCCGGAGACCTTCTCCCTTACCTCACCTCGCTCATCAACTCATCCTTGACCGCTGGCTACGTCCCTTCCGTCTTCAAGAGAGCGAGAGTTGCACCCCTTCTGAAAAAACCTACACTCGATCCCTCCGATGTCAACAACTACAGACCAGTATCCCTTCTTTCTTTTCTCTCCAAAACTCTTGAACGTGCCGTCCTTGGCCAGCTCTCCTGCTATCTCTCTCAGAATGACCTTCTTGATCCAAATCAGTCAGGTTTCAAGACTAGTCATTCAACTGAGACTGCACTTCTCTGTATCACGGAGGCGCTCCGCACTGCTAAAGCTAACTCTCTCTCCTCTGCTCTCATCCTTCTAGACCTATCGGCTGCCTTCGATACTGTGAACCATCAGATCCTCCTCTCCACCCTCTCCGAGTTGGGCATCTCCGGCGCGGCCCACGCTTGGATTGCGTCCTACCTGACAGGTCGCTCCTACCAGGTGGCGTGGCGAGAAACTGTCTCCTCACCACGTGCTCTCACCACTGGTGTCCCCCAGGGCTCTGTTCTAGGCCCTCTCCTATTCTCGCTATACACCAAGTCACTTGGCTCTGTCATAACCTCACATGGTCTCTCCTATCACTGCTATGCAGACGACACACAATTAATCTTCTCCTTTCCCCCTTCTGATGACCAGGTGGCGAATCGCATCTCTGCATGTCTGGCAGACATATCAGTGTGGATGACGGATCACCACCTCAAGCTGAACCTCAGCAAGACGGAGCTGCTCTTCCTCCCGGGGAAGGACTGCCCGTTCCATGATCTCGCCATCACGGTTGACAACTCCATTGTGTCCTCCTCCCAGAGCGCTAAGAACCTTGGCGTGATCCTGGACAACACCCTGTCGTTCTCAACTAACATCAAGGCGGTGGCCCGTTCCTGTAGGTTCATGCTCTACAACATCCGCAGAGTACGACCCTGCCTCACACAGGAAGCGGCGCAGGTCCTAATCCAGGCACTTGTCATCTCCCGTCTGGATTACTGCAACTCGCTGTTGGTTGGGCTCCCTGCCTGTGCCATTAAACCCCTACAACTCATCCAGAACGCCGCAGCCCGTCTGGTGTTCAACCTTCCCAAGTTCTCCCACGTCACCCAGCTCCTCCGCTCTCTCCACTGGCTTCCAGTTGAAGCTCGCATCCGCTACAAGACCATGGTGCTTGCCTACGGAGCTGTGAGGGGAACGGCACCTCAGTACCTTCAGGCTCTGATCAGGCCCTACACCCAAACAAGGGCACTGCGTTCATCCACCTCTGGCCTGCTCGCCTCCCTACCACTGAGGAAGTACAGTTCCCGCTCAGCCCAGTCAAAACTGTTCGCTGCTCTGGCACCCCAATGGTGGAACAAACTCCCTCACGACGCCAGGACAGCGGAGTCAATCACCACCTTCCGGAGACACCTGAAACCCCACCTCTTTAAGGAATACCTAGGATAGGATAAAGTAATCCTTCTGACCCCCCCCCCCCCCCCCTTAAAAGATTTAGACGCACTATTGTAAAGTGGCTGTTCCACTGGATATCTTAAGGTGAATGCACCAATTTGTAAGTCGCTCTGGATAAGAGCGTCTGCTAAATTACTTAAATGTAATGTAAATGACTTAAATGTTTCTCTAAAATCTGCGATCGTGACACAATGCGCTGCATGATTTACAACTGTCCCGTTGACGGGATGCCTATCCCTAGTGAAGACATCAAAACGATGAAACAACACATATGGAATCATGCAGTAACCACAAAAGTGTTAACAAGATGCAGCCGAGCCTCCCAGTGGGTGCAGTGGTTCCTCAGGACAGGCTAGAACCAGTATGAGAAAGGAGCTAACATAATGCAGCCCAGACTCCCAGTGAGTGCAGTGGTTCCTCAGGACAGGCTAGAACCAGTATGAGAAGGGAGCTAACAAGATGCAGCGCAGACTCCCAGTGGGTGCAATGGTTCCTCAGGACAGAGTGTGCAAAGCTGTCATCAAGGCAAAGGGTGGCAACTTTGAAGAATCTCAAATATAAAATATATTTTGATTTGTTTAGCTCCCTTCTCATACTGGTTCTAACCTGTCCTGAGGAACCACTGCACTCACTGGGAGGCTGGGCTGCATCACTGTTGAAACTGTTAATTACAGTTCGCAAAACAATGTCCATTACAGGCTAGAACACTACAATGCAAGAAGATAACGGTAGCTTCCAGCTCTGTAGGCTATGTTTCCTTGCTATCTTACAGCTGAAGCTAACATCAATTCACTACCCTAGTACCCACTACCTTGTTTGTGACAATATGCAAAATATAATGCAAAATATTACTGATTTCACAAAAAAACATTATTTCACTTTAACTCCCCCACCTAACATCTCTCCCAGTCAAGATTATCTTTGCTTGAACTGAGATTGTGTGTGAATGACATCATGGGTCTTAGAGACAGCGTGTACTTTTATATAAGAAGAGATTGCTTCTTCTATGCAAATATTGTTGATCAGTACAATAAAATATGCCCCAAATGGAAGGGAAACAGATTGTTTTTCATCTGTAGCCCCATGAAATCAGCCAAAACAAGCTCAAAAACTCAGTGCATGCACACAATTCTATAGACTATGCATTCACCTGTATTTTAAATATGCTAAATCTAGATTTACCGTTCAAATGGTTGTCACTATGTTATGTAGTTCGATTGTATAAAAAAAAAAAATAGAAAATAAAATTGTGTGACTTTATAACTGGTTTACTACTGCATACATTAATACATCTCAAACGTAATGATATTGAACTGAAAAGATCTGTCTGGATCAAGTGCCATTCTGTGATTTTGGCTAATACGTCTTGTTTTTTTCTCTTGGTATCGCAGATCGCGATACTAAACTTGGTGTTGTGACAACACTACGTACTGCTAGCAGCATTTTAGCTAGCACATAACAGTATGTGGCTATCTAGTCTATGTTTTACATGCTCTTCAACCGATCGCTGCCTGCACCTGCCCGCCCATCCAGCATCACTACTCTGGACGGTTCTGACTTAGAATATGTGGACAACTACAAATACCTAGGTGTCTGGTTAGACTGTAAACTCTCCTTCCAGACTCACATCAAACATCTCCAATCCAAAGTTAAATCTAGAATTGGCTTACTATTACTAAAAAAGCATCCTTCACTCATGCTGCCAAACATACCCTCGTAAAACTGACCATCCTACCGATCTTCGACTTCGGCAATGTCATTTACAAAATAGCCTCCAATACCCTACTCAATAAATTGGATGCAATCTATCACAGTGCCATCCGTTTTGTCACCAAAGCCCCATATACTACTCACCACTGTGACCTGTACGCTCTCGTTGGCTGGCCCTCGCTTCATACTCATCGCCAAACCCACTGGCTCCAGGTCATCTACAAGACCCTGCTAGGTAAAGTCCCACCTTATCTCAGCTCGCTGATCACCATAGCAGCAACCACCTGTAGCACGCGCTCCAGCAGGTATATCTCTCTGGTCACCCCCAAAGCCAATTCCTCCTTTGGCCGCCTCTCCTTCCAGTTCTCTGCTGCCAATGACTGGAACGAACTACAACAATCTCTGAAACTGGAAACACTTATCTCCATCACTATCTTTAAGCACCAGCTGTCAGAGCAGCTCACATATTACTGCACCTGTACATAGCCCATCTATAATTTAGCCCAATCAACTACCTCTTTACCTACTGTATTTATTTATTTATTTTGCTCCCTTGCACCTCATTATTTCTATTTCTACTTTGCACATTCTTCCACTGCAAATCTACCATTCCAGTATTTTACTTGCTATATTGTATTTATTTCGCCACCATGGTCTTTTTTTGCCTTTACCTTCCTTATTTCACCTCACTTGCTCACATTGTATATAGACTTATTTTCCTACTGTATTATTGACTGTATGTTTGTTTTACTCCATGTGTAACTCTGTGTTGTTGTATCTGTCGAACTGCTTTGCTTTATCTTGGCCAGGTCGCAATTGTAAATGAGAACTTTCATGAGGTCACAAACATGAAACAAAATGGATCGGGTCGTAGCTGGCTTCTCCACCGACCGTTTACACATTCTCCAAAACATGGATATTGTTCAATTCTCAAATTCTGTGATGTAGTAGAAGTTCCTTTGTTCTACTGTGAAACTCTCTCTCTTTAGAGAGAGTCTCCGTCAGGAATTTACAACCTGAGATAACAGAACCTGGGTGTTGGAGATAGTGAGAACGAGAGGGAAGCCACGATCTACAGTGGGGCAAAAAACTATTTAGTCAGCCACCAATTGTGCAAGTTCTCCCACTTAAAAAGATGAGAGAGGCCTGTCATTTTCATCGTTGGTACACTTCAACTATGACAGACAAAATTATACATTGTAGGATTTTTAATTAATTTATTCGCAAATTATGGTGGAAAATAAGTATTTGGTCACCTATGAACAAGCAAGATTTCTGGCTCTCACAGACCTGCAACTTCTTCTTTAAGAGGCTCCTCTGTCCTCCACTCGTTACCTGTATTAATGGTACCTGTTTGAACTTGTTATCAGTATAAAAGACACCTGTCCACAACCTCAAACAGTCACACTCCAAACTCCACTATGGCCAAGACCAAAGAGCTGTCAAAGGACACCAGAAACAAAATTGTAGACCTGCACCAGGCTGGGAAGATTGAATCTGCAATAGGTAAGCAGCCTGGTTTGAAGAAATCAACTGTGGGAGCAATTATTAGGAAATGGAAGACATACAAGACCACTGATAATCTCCCTCGATCTGGGGCTCCACGCAAGATCTCACCCCGTGGGGTCAAAATGATCACAAGAACGGTGAGCAAAAATCCCAGAACCACACGGGAGGACCTAGTGAATGACCTGCAGAGAGCTGGGACCAAAGTAACAAAGCCTACCATCAGTAACACACTACGCTGCCAGGGACTCAAATCCTGCAGTGCCAGATGTGTCCCCCTGCTTAAGCCAGTACATGTCCAGGCCCGTCTGAAGTTTGCTAGAAAGCATTTGGATGATCCGGAAGAAAATTGGGAGAATGTCATATGGTCAGATGAAACCAAAATAGAACTTTTTGGTAAAAACTCAACTCGTCGTGTTTGGAGGACAAAGAATGCTGAGTTGCATCCAAAGAACACCATACCTACTGTGAAGCATGGGGGTGGAAACATCATGCTTTGGGGCTGTTTTTCTGCAAAGGGACCAGGACGACTGATCCGTGTAAAGGAAAGAATGAATGGGGCCATGTATCGTGAGATTTTGAGTGAAAACCTCCTTCCATCAGTAAGGGCATTGAAGATGAAACGTGGCTGGGTCTTTCAGCATGACAATGATCCCAAACACACTGCCCGGGCAACAAAGGAGTGGCTTCGTAAGACGCATTTCAAGGTCCTGGAGTGGCCTAGCCAGTCTCCAGATCTCAACCCCATAGAAAATCTTTGGAGGGAGTTGAAAGTCCGTGTTGCCCAGCAACAGCCCCAAAACATCACTGCTCTAGAGGAGATCTGCATGGAGGAATGGACCAAAATACCAGCAACAGTGTGTGAAAACCTTGTGAAGACTTACAGAAAACGTTTGACCTCTGTCATTGCCAACAAAGGGTATATAACAAAGTATTGAGATAAACTTTTGTTATTGACCAAATACTTATTTTCCACCATAATTTGCAAATAAATTCATAAAAAATCCTACAATGTGATTTTCTGGATTTTTTTTCTCATTTTGTCTGTCATAGTTTAAGTGTACCTATGATGAAAATTACAGGCCTCTCTCATCTTTATAAGTGGGAGAACTTGCACAATTGGTGGCTGACTAAATACTTTTTGCCCCACTGTATACCCAGAAAGGGCCACGTCATGACACTAGCTAGCTAGATAAGCAGTCATCATCAGGAATCACATCAACAATCTACTAGCAAATCCTTTTAAAACCTTGTCATATGAAGAGAAATAAGAGATAAAACATCTCTGTGCTCATCGGCCATGGGACATAAACAAGTCAGAAATTGTAAATTCAACAATAAATGGTTTGGAAAGAAGCAGTGGCAAACAACGAGCATTGCAAAGCAATCAGTATTTTGCGACCCCTCCCTGCTACTCAATGGAGAAGGTGTGTTTTCCAAGTCTGGGTTTAAGGATTTAAAACATCTGTCTGAAAGGGTCACAAAACATGAGAATTTTGCATCACAGGTAGACAATGCAGGTAAACTGGGATTACTGGGGAAATCAAACATTGTGGCTCAGCTACACACCACACATAGACGAGCCATGACCTTCACAACCAACAAACAGAGGAGAATAGGTATGTGTAGAATGAATGCCAGAATTATAGCATGCATGAAATAGTGTGGCAATTGTGAGACAGCACTGCAGGGCCATGACGAGTCGGCCGACTCCTGCCTAGGCATTTTCAGGTGTATTTTTGAATCCGATGCGTGAAAGAGATTACAGGCTACAAAGCCATTATGACAACCAACACCTTTTTAAGGGTACATCATCATCGTCGCGATCCAATTAAAATGCAGCACCATAGGCCAGAAAAGGTTGAATGCATTGGCCATGCTGTCAATCCAGCATGACGTCATCCAGAGAATGACAGACTTTGACTACAAAATAATTGAGAAGTTTGCCCACAAGGACCCCAACGCCACCGTTCTGGTCAAGTGAGCACAGTACAACAATGGTGAGTCCAAAAATATGTCTTGTATGATGCATAAGTGGTGTAATATGCCAGTGAGATGTTTATACTGTAGCTAAGAAAGTAACACTATATGTATGTTATGTAAGAAGCTAAGTAGCCTAAGATTTTGGATCCTCTCCCACTCAGAAGTTAGCCTACTGTTCTGACTTGGTAGTGCAGCCTATAGCCTGTTTTAGAGAAATGTCATCATCTAATATTGTAAGAGCTTTCATTGTCTGCTTATGTCTCCCCGTTATTTATTACACGGTTCTGACTTGGTGGATAAGGAGAATACTATAAGAACAGCCCATGCACTAGTTTCTGTCGCTGTCCATTTAAATAGTGCTGAACGAGGCATATAGGCTACGTCCGTCTCAGCTCGCTCATGTCTTGTGTCTTATCTGTTCATCGTTGCCTTAAGCCATAGTTAGTTTGTACATCTTCATTTTCACATTGCTTATATTCACTGAGTATACCAATCATTAGGAACACCTTCCTAATATTGAGTTGCATCCCCTTCTGCCCTCAGAACAGCCTCAATTCGTCAGGGCATGGACTCTACAAGTCGAAAGTGTTCCACAGGGATGCTGGCCCATGTTGACGCCAATGCTTCCCACAGTTGTGTCAATTTGGTTGGATGTCCTTTGGGTGGTGGACCATTCTTGATACACATGGGAAACTGTTGAGCTTGAAAAACCCAACAGCGTTGCAGTTCTTGACAAAAACCGGTGTGCCTGGCACCTACATCCTACGTTCAAAGGCACTTACATATTTTGTCTTTCCCATTCACCCTCTGAATGGCACACATACACAATTCATGTCTCATTTGTCTCAAGGCTTAAAATCGTTCTTTAACCTGGCTCATCTACACTGATCGAAGTGGATTTAACAAGTGACATCAATAAGGGATCATAGCCTTCACCTCGATTCACCTGGTCATGTCATGGAAAGAGCATGTGTTCTTAATGTTTTATATATCCAGTGTAGGACTAACTCATTAGTATCTTATTCATAATTTGTGAACTGTTTCAGGAAGCTAGGCGTATGTCGCACGTCACTACTTCACAGGAGAGGCATTTGAACATATTTACATTTTTTTTAATAAAATATAGTTTTTTGGCCAGACACGCCTTCTGGAATACGTGAACTTTCATGTGCCATAATAACAAACTTGTATTACATCTGTAAATACGAATACAATTGTTAAATTACAAGCCAAGTTGTTTTAGCCACGAAATAGGAAGGAACCTTCCCGCTAGCCATGATTGGCTGAGATAATGGATGGGCTGGACATGAGTTTGGATTGTTCTGCCATGTAGCATGCTTCTGTCTATAAATTGAGCTGCTCAGTATGTGTAGATTGTCCTTTCTACAGCGGTGTTTTTGAAAGATATAACGTTTGCCATCAAGAACTACAAACGTCTTGCTACTTTTCTCAACAACATTGAAGCCATGAATTTAGCAGGTGCTACTTTCTGCTTTAGCTACCTGCAGATTCATACTACAGCTATGACAATGTTTGTATTGGTAGTAGTGTGAGTTGCGATTATGCCAGTTCATTGTTTCACTAGCTACTGTAGATACATGTCTAAACAAAAGACTCCACTTTGCCAGATGATTACATGACCCATCAAGTTAGCCAGGTGTGTCTGGGGGTGTTTATGGCCATCTATTGTATTTCATGAACATGTGTACATGTCTAGACAATAGTGACCCATCCACTTAGCTAGATGTGGCTGGGGGGGTGGTTATAGCATTTATTTAACATGACCCATCAATTTAGACAAGTATGTCTGGGTAAGAGTCATCTAATAATTATTAAATATTTATGAAATATTTTTAACTGGACACTTTCTGTTTTTGATATTGTTACTACGCAAGTGACCATTTCACTGTACTGTTTACACCTTTATCAGAGACAGTACTGTGAAGAACAACATGACCTGCACCAAAGTTAGATTAGGATATAGGCCAAGGACTAGATCAAATGTATTTTTACCTGGATTTTTTTCCTTATTGTAGTCTACTACTTTTACCACTTTTAGTCTTGAAATCTTTGGTTGTTTACTACACTACTCACTATGTTTAGCACATGGCCTCACATGTGAATCCTTAAAGAGATGGATGGGGCTAAGGCTTAAGAAGGTGTGAACGATGCTGAATGGGGGTAAACAAAGAAGAGCTCTCCAGTAGGGCTACCAAAACATTCAATAGCCATTTTCTCAAAATTGGGGTTACATGTTTATCAACTTTCAAAGCAGAATTACTTTCCCATTGTTCCTCAACTGCAGTGTATGATATACCGTTTTCTACTTTTATCCCATCTTAAAAAAACACAATTTCAAATTTTGCTCTCTCTCTCTCTCTCTCTCTCTCTCTCTCTCTCTCTCTCTCTCTCTCTCTCTCTCTCTCTCTCTCTCTCTCTCTCTCTCTCTCTCTCTCTCTCTCTCTCTCTCTCTCTCTCTCTCTCTCTGTGGTGACTTTATGAAGAGTAAAGTTAAGGTCTCAACATCTTGCTGAATTCATCTTTACTAACATCTATCAGAATTTCTGTTGCTGTCCATTTCGAAAGTGCTGAAGGAATAGGCCTGCTTCGTCGCAGCTCATTTTCTTGCACTTGCTTATACTTAGAGCTCAGTGTTAAATACATGAAAACAAACATTATGAATTTACTGAACATCAATGTAATAATGTTTGTGTGTGGTTCAAAAGTCAAAACTCATGTCGGCATGTATTATTATTGAAGGAGAATGTGGTTGTTATCGAGTTACAACAATCCACAAGGAGCCAGTAGAAACAAATGTTATTTAAACGAGTCAGACATCAGCTATGGTTTTTAAAATGGCAGTAAATGAGAGTGAGTAAAATGTTTTGCTGCCAGACGTGGCTCAGCTGATAGCCAGGTGTAGCGGTGATAAGGATTCACTCCATGGTGCTGAAAGGAAAGCTCTGCGGTCGGGACAGCTGTATGTAGGCCCTAACAGTTTGTGGGCACCGTTTGTCACCGTTATAGTACATTTAATGCATTGTTTATTGTTGTGTTGTGTAGTGGCTTCGCTGGCCTGCATCTATAAAAATTGGTTGAGTTTGAGCCACCAAGAGACACTCACACTGTAAACACTCCACCACAAGCACACAACCATGTAGTGAAGAACCCCCATGGGGTGGTCCTTACCTTGAAGAGCCGCAGTATGTTGGCCACCATGATGGACACAGAGCTGGACGAGGCTCCAACGACTCCCACTACCCTCTCAGGCTTGGTGATGATGGGTGCTCCCCCGCCAAGACACTTGACGTCCGTCCCGTCCTTCTCGATGAGGGCCTGGACGAAGGTAAGCGACTGCTCCAGGGCGTGGGTGTCCCGGGAACACGTGTCTAGAATGCGTGCTCCCAGCGTGATGTTGGGCAGCAGAGAATGGTCGTTGTTGATACGGTCCAGGGCGAACAGCATGGCCTCCAGACGATGGATCCCCTTCTCCTTCTTCAGCTCCCCGCAGGCCTTGCCTTCGTTGCCCCTGGCGTGCACGGGGAACAGGCCTCCCAGGGAGATGTCTCCGTCGATGCGGATGGAGCTGAGGTGTGTGCCGCCCGGGCCTTTGGGTTTGGCAGCCTGGGCGGTCATGAGAGAGCAGTAGAGTAGAAGTAAGAGCCTGATCAGGCTGCCTCTGTGACATAGCCTGTCTGTCCGATGCAAAGCACACCCCTGGAGCTGAGACACCATGACCACAGCCCAGACACGAATACAGACACACTCTAGAACCCAGCGGAATCAGGAACACAGAGAACACTACTTTATGTCATGGGGGTTAATCTTAATAATACCTTTCGAAGCGGTGGGCACAGAATAGGTAACGTGTCTCGTTGCTTTGCTCTAAGTTTGGTTCTTCAAAGGATATATCCTCTTCTTTTCTTATCTTTTTCTTTCCTTCTATTCTCCTCACTCCATGGTCTGACTAGTGTGGTGGGCAGCTACTCCTCTGCCCGCTGTTACTCACCACCCTGCCTATGGCGATCCCTCACAGGGGGCATTAAGAAGAGCAAAGGTGAATGATAAGCTCTTTTTCCCCCTCTCTCTCTCTCTCCCTCCTTCTCTTACTCTCTCCCTCCACGTCGATCAGGAGTTTTTAATCTCTCCCCTTCCCTTTGGGGTGGAGGGGGGGTTGGTTGATTCGTGTCAGAGGCTTCAGGCCACTCGGCTCAATTCTCCGGGTTGCTGAGTGAATTCCTGCAAGATAAAGCAGAGGAGGAGTGATGAGAAACACCACACAGAATGAGAGGGGCTAGAGATGAGAGAAGGGATTTGTGTTGGTTTGAGCTTTTCACTGCTTTCTTTTTCTGTCAAAACTCCTTTTGCTGCAATCCTGTGTGGAATGATGAGACACATTTTTCTCCCACATGCCGTCTTTCACTCTCACATGCTCTCTCTCTCTCTCTCTCTCTCTCTCTCTCTCTCTCTCTCTCTCTCTCTCTCTCTCTCTCTCTCTCTCTCTCTCTCTCTCTCTCTCTCTCTCTCTCTCTCTCTCTCTCTCTCTCTCTCTCTCTCTCTCTCTCTCTCTCTCTCTCTCTCTCTCTCTCTCTCTCTCTCTCTCTCTCTCTCTCTCCTCCCTACCCACCCACCTCTCTATCTTGAATTTAAAAAGGGTTGCCATGGACTCCCAAGGTCAAAAGGCATGAAAGTTAGCTCCCACACGCCTCTTTTCAACATAGTCAATAGGAAAACTAGCCTACTGTACAAATGTGCCTACCATTGTTATGTTGCAAAAAAAGTTGTATGACGTGTATTCTCATGTCTTGATTACATGTACTATATCTCTTTCGGTTCTTACTGTAAGTACTTAAATCAGATATTTCCTCCATACAATTATGTTGCTTCTGTTGATTAGTTCTTAACCTTTTCTGATCGTTCCTGATCCAAAGATGACATTAAGGCAACATCAGACCAACATGTTAAGATGACGCTAAGGCAACGTCAGACCAACATGTTAAGATGACGCTAAGGCAACGTCAGACCAACATGTTAAGATGACGCTAAGGAAACATCAGACCAATATGTTAAGTGTCTTTTATAGAAATTCCACATTCCTATTGACACCTTTTATCCCTTCTGTTGAATGACAGATCAGAGAGGAGGAAGATATTGGATGAATCATCACACTTTCTCCTATTGGAGTCCTCTTTTCCTTTTCTTCCATCAGCACGTTTCTCACTCCTTTCTTTCCCACAAAGCTGGCATATCGGAGTCTGCACCTTGTACGGCATCAAACCATAGGGATGGTTTCTCTGAAGAGACTGTGAAATGGTAATTGGAATATTACTACAGGAGCAGAGCTGTTTGATACAGGAGTAGGTAAGAGGAGAAATGTCCCCAGAAGAACTAGCTCTTCAAAGTTTAAACCCATATAGCGTGACTTGCTTCTTTAACTGTACACGCCCACATTCACTTGTGGGAAGATATTCCAATATCTTGTCCCAAGATAGCCCAAATTGGATTAAATTCCATCTCTATGCCACTTATCATTTTCATATCATTTTAATGATTTGGTTTAACTTGACGTGAGTACGTTCACACAAATCCTAGTCAAGCACAATGTAGAAGCAGTGTGTCATTGGAAAATCTGCCACGCAAAATCAAAAATTGAGAGCTTTTTGATAGTCCAAGGCAATATCTATCTGTGATGGGCCCCCATTAAAAAAGTATAATACTGAGTGAATTGGACACAATATATTGTTGCATAAAGAAACTATATCACCAAAGGTGTAGCCCACCGATCTGCTGCACCATCCCCAAATCGAAGTCACTAATCCCATGCCTTATTCAGCGCAATGGCTAGTGGCCATTCCTGAAAAAGGGCTTTCGTTTTTGAGATCCCCCTACCCGAGGTAGAACAAAACACAACCATGTTTTTTCACATCTCTTATGTCTCCCATTTATGAAATGGATGGTTGTGAAAAAATATTCTACTGCAAAAGTGTGTCATGACTGTCCTGTGAGGATCAGAATGGGTCAGATCAGACTGGGGGGGATGGTAACCAGGCCTCTCTGTCTCCCACAGAGGGGGAGCTGCTGGATGATCGACCGTTTACACCCTGTCGTAAATTACAAGAGAGGGAGACTTTCTTTCTTTACCCGCCAGTATTGGCTAAAGGAACGTTCCTTTGTCTCCAGAGAATTTTGCCTGCCCTAAACTCTACCGTCCAAAAAGTGGATAATGGAACAGTAATTCTAACATAAGAATGTGGAAAACAATATAATATCTCTTTTCATTTTGTGATGTCATTAACAACTGTATGCATGAAATTTAAATACTGTAACTGGGAAAGTATATACACTTTAAGGAAACTGTCAAGTGTCCATCCAATATGTTATGTAGTATATAACATGAACATTTATGAAGGCATTTGTGTTAAGATAGGAATGTGATATTTTTATTTATTTTTATTTCTAATGAGATAATAGTTTTTGACATCCTTTGTACATTAAGTAGCCACGCCCCAAGTGAGGTCAGAGAGCTTGTCAGCTTGCTCTAGACTACATGACAAGTCATTGAAGCCATGGACAACTAAGAAGAAGAACATTGTGACCTCTTGTGCAAAATCAGAGCGCAACATTTCTATAGGCTATTAAATTGTATGAGAAAATAGAGCGATGGCCTCTATTAAAAAGAGGAGGATCCCATCAGCTTTCTATAACCTAGGCCTACAATATTTATTTAACAACTTTCCTTATATTAAGCACATTGCTTCTCTTTATAACAGGAGTTTAGCCTACCTGGCTGGCATGAAAATTAACCACGGGAAAAGTGTCCTCCATTCTCTATTTAAGTGAATACTTTACATGTATTTTTCCCCTGCCCCCGTTTCGAGACAAGTGCATGATAATCGTCCATGCTAAATCAAAACACATTTTGGACATATATTATTTAGCATATGTAAAGACAAGATTAAGTGAGGAATAGTCTGATGGGTGACAATATCAGCCCATCACTTTTGAATTATATATTAGCACTTGTGAATGATGTCCAGCCTGTGTACACACTTCATCAGTCTCTCATTCACAATTCGACAAGCACTTGATAATGCCTCGAATTTTCCGGCGACATCCCCTTTCTGTCGCGGTAATGCCCCATTAAAAAATCCATGCCTTTTGCGGCCAGTGACCATTGTGCCCTTGGACTGAATATCATAATTATAATTCCATTCTCCCAGCTGTATTTTCCGAAGCACCTCTCACTCAAGTTTAAAAAAGCAATGCATGCCTTTTTTAGCAACTTTTTCAAATTATAGTCTCACACCTCATGTAGCCTAGGCCCTGCTTAGCTTCAGAGGCAAGTCATCAGTGGGATGCAGGGTGGTATGCTGCTGTAGTCAGGGAATGCATTAATCATTATTGATGTTGTCTAAATGTTTGTCTATTTGCTTTTGTTATGCACATTCTTTGCATGAACCTGTTTCTTAGGCAGTGGTGTGTGTTCACGGATGCCAAGGGGAAGTCAGGCTTCCCCAAAAATGTGAATAAAAGAAAAACAATTATATAACAATTTACCTTTCGACTCTGTGTTTTAAAAATTTTCCTTCAATTCGCAAGTGGCTGAATTTATCTGATCTGATCTAACCATAAATTAATATATTGTGCCAACGGCCTTACACAATTGAAGTTCAATATGTTGCCTAAAAATGTTGTAGACTCATGTTAGCTAGATAGCTAATTTAGCTGGTTCATTGTTGCCTCTGCGAGGAAGTTAGGCTACGAAGGATTTTTGCCAGGTAGCCTAGTCTAGGACAACAAAAACTAAAAGTGTGTACTACTGTATGACAGAGGCATAGACCCTTTTGCCAACATGAAAGAGAGGGGAATGGCATCTAGTCTACAAGTAGGGTGAGTTAAGTTCTTTCTACTTGCGCGCACACACACACAGACACACAGATAAATCAGTGCCATGGACAGCCACATGATATTTAGCAATTTTGATTGGACTAAATCGTTTTTGGTAATTTAACGTTTTCACTGTATTAGACTAAGCATATAGCCTAGTTTATTTGATGATGTTTAAAAGTTTAAGTAGAAATAGTGCTGCAATAGTGGTGCTGTTGTCTTTGTGCTGACTTGGGGTAACTCTCTGGTTCTAAATCAGTCGTTGTTTCGTAAACTGTCGGAAACATTAACTTGCTTGATCATAGGTCATGTAACTTGTTTTAACTTCTCTAGGATAGGGGGCAGCATTCGGAATTTTGGATGAAAAGCATGCCCAAATTAAACTGCCTGCTATTCATGCCCAGAAACTAAGATATGCATAGTATTAGTCGATTTGGATAGAAAACACTGAAGTTTCTCAAACTGTTTGAATCATGTCTGTGACTATAACATAACTTATTTGGCAGGCGAAACCCCGAGGACAAACCATTCAGATTTTTTTTTTTTAGGTCCCTCTCTTTTTAATGGGTTTTCATTGGGAATCCAGATTTCTAAGAGACCTTCTTGCAGTTCCTATCGCTTCCACTGGATGTCAACAGTCTTTAGAAATTGGTTGAGGTTTTTCCTTTGAGAAATTAAGAAGTAACACTGTTCAGATTGAGGCTTGAGGGAAGTTTACTCTTTGTTAGAGACGCGTTACACAGAGGTTCGCTACACGTTGTTTTCCTCCGGTATTGAATGCAGATCATCCCGTCTTCAATATTATCGATTATTTACGTTAAAAAATACCTAAAGTTGTATTACAAAAATAGTTTGAAATGTTTGGACAAAGCATACAGGTAACCTTTTAGATATTTTGTAGTCACGTTGCGCAAATTGGAACCGGTGTTTTTCTGGATCAGACGCGCCTAATAAATTGACATTTTGGATATATATCAACGGAATTAATCAAACAAAAGGACAATTTGTGATGTTTATGGGACAAATTGGAGTGCCAACAAAATAAGCTCATCAAAGGTAAGGCATGAATTATATCTTTATTTCTGCGTTTTGTGTCGCACCGGGAGGGTTGAAATATGATGGTCTGTGTTTGTTTGCTTGGGTGCTATCCTCAGATAATAGCATCGTTTGCTTTCGCCGTAAAGCATTTTTGAAATCTGACACGTTGGCTGGATTCACAACAATTGTAGCTTTAATTTGCTATATTGAATGTGTGATTTCCTCAAAGTTTAATTTTTATAGTAATTTATTTGAATTTGGCGCTCTGCATTTTCACTGGATGTTGGCCAGTTGAGACGCTAGCGTCCCACATATCCCAGAGAGGTTTTAACTTGTTACATGCAATATTTGCTTTGGGGACCCTACTGGCCCGATGTGGCTCTCCGGTTTTGTGATGAAACAAACATGTGATAATGAATTTATTCCACCACTGTGTAACTGGTCTTTTTGTTCTCTCTGCCTTATTGTATATCACAATGGTGTATGAACTAATGGGTTATGGAGCAAACAATGCAATTATCACAACATAGGTTGTAATATGGCTTTTTTCCCAGCTTGGCATGCTTAGTGATTTTACCCACGCACCACTACTGTTCTTAGTTGTTAGTGGTTTAGCCTGCTTTGGGAGTTTAAAGCAAATATGGTGCATAAATGAAGATACTGTAGTTCACTCCATTGAAAGAATTTGTCAGTTCTAGTCTACTAAACGGGGTGGGTCTCCCATAGACACCAATACAAAAGCAGCGGGGTCTGGTCTACTAAGAAATTCAATGAAATTCAATTAATTTTCTCTGTTTAAAGTTCAGGTGTATAGGCTAACCTCTATTCATCGTTATTGTCACGCCCTGATCTGTTTCACCTAACCCTGAGCCTGCCTGCCATCCTGTAACTTTGCTCCACCCCTGGATCACTGAACCCCCGCCTGTCCCTGACCCTGAGCCTGCCTGCCATCCTGTACCTTCGCTCCCACTCTAGATTATCAACCCCTGCCTGCCTTGACCTGTCGTTTGCCTGCCCCTGTTGTAACAATAAACATTGTTATTTCACACAGTCTGCACTTGGGTCTTACCTTGATTCCTGATAGTACGAACTGGCCATGACTGACCCGGCAGACTTGGACCAGCTCCGCAACGCCATCTTCTCCCAAGGATCCACCATTAGTAGACACGAGGAGTTACTTTGCGGTCTGATGGAAGGGTTCCAGGCCGTGGCCGAACGTCACAACCTAACCTTAGACGCATTGCGGGAGCAAATCCGTTGGTTGCCTACTAGGCGGCCTACCACGACGGTAAACTCCCAACACTTCTGTAACCCGGCTGGTAGCAGCGCCATCACCCCGGTTTCCGGGGAACCCCGCTTACCTCCTCCTTGAGCGCTACGATGAAGATTCCAGAACCTGCCGTGCCTTTCTCTCCCAGTGCTCCCTCGTTTTCGAGCTACAGCCTTCTTCGTTCTCCTCGGACCACTCAAAGATAGCATACATTATTACGCTTATGGGCCACGTCGGTGTGGGAGCAACAGTCCACCGTCTGCCTCAGACTGGAGGTATACGTGGCGGAGGCGAGAAACCTTTGGGTGAGAGGCTGCCCGGAAGTTACTCCAGCTTCGCCAGGACACCCTCAGTGTGGCAGATGATGTGGTGGAGTTCCACATGCTAGCAGCGGAGGGTACCTGGAACCCGGAAGCGCTGTTCGACACGTTCCTGTACGGATTATCGAGGAGTTAAAGGATGAGCTGGCAGCCCGAGAACTACTGACGGATCTCGACTCACTCATCACTTTAACCATCCGGCTCGATGGTCGGCTACGGGAACTTAGGAGGGAGAAGAGGTCCGATTGCAGTTCCAATAGCTCACTCAGGGATCCCACCTTGCAGCTGATGAACTCCGGAAGTCCCCGATGTCTACGTCCCGAGTGGATCCGAACTTACCCGAGTCCCTCCAAGAGCCTCCGGAGACTGTCGATTCACCTCTTCATGAGCTGATGCAGCTCGGCAAGGCTAGGCTGTCTCCGACAGAACACATATGCAGACTTGAGATGCAGAGTTGTCTGTATTGCGGTACTGCCGGTCATTTTGTGTCTATGTGTCCCTTCAACAGACCTAGCTCATTCGTTGGAGTGAGTACACTGGTGGGTCTTAAAGATAATTGTTCTTCTCCCATTACTCGCCCCCCCTCTCCATGCCACCCTGTTGTGCGGTGAGATGGTGAGATGGGTGAGATGCCTCCTGAGGGTTCGACCACAGAGCAAAAGTTTTGAGTACCTTGATGACTGGGAGGGTTACGGCCCGGAGGAGAGGTGCTTGGTTTCCGCAAAAGACATCTTGGACCCGGGTCCTCATCGTCAACTTTCACCACCAGCACCCCAGTCAACCAGGTATCCGCCCAGGTGGAACGCCAGGTGGTGTCCCTAGAGGGGAGGTACTGCCATGCCCTGATCTGTTTCACCTGCTCTTGTGCTTGTCTCCAGCCCCCTCCAGGTATTGCCCATCTTCCCCATTATCCCATGTGTACTTATACCTGTGTTTTCTGTTTGTCTGTTGCCAGTTCATCTTGTTTGTCAAGCTTACCAGCGTTTGTTCCTGTCAGCTCCTGTCTTTTCCCAGCCTCTCTTTTTCTCATCCTCCTGGTTTTTGACCCTTGCTTGTCCTGACCCTGTACCCGCCCGCCTGACCACTCTGTCTGTCCCTGACCCTGAGCCTGCCTGCCGTCCTGAACCTTTGCTCCCACTCTGGATTATCGACCCCTGCCTGCCTTGACCTGCCGTTTGCCTGCCGCTGTTGTTACAATAAACATTGTTACTTCACACCGTCTGCACTTGGGTCTTACCTGGATTCCTGATAGTTATGGAGAACTGCTTGTGAAACAATGTGGACACTGGGCACACACTGGTGGAATCAATGTTGGTTCAACATAATTTGTCTATGTATTGTGACTTGGAATCAATGTGGAAAATACATTGGATTTGAAAAAAATCATTGTCCAGTACGGTACTATTTTCATCTCATTTCAACTAGCATTGTAAACATTGAAATTAGGGTAAAACTTAAACTTATATACATTGACTTAACCTGACTAACAGTTTATACATCAATCTAATTTCAACATAATCACTATGCATAGATTGAAATTGCATTGAAAATTGCACATAGAAATGGAAAAATATTTTTCACTTTCCTAATATTGAGTTGCACCCCCTTTTGCCCTCAGAGCAACCTCAATTTGTTGGGGCAAGGACTCTACAAGGTGTCGAAACCGTTCCACAGGGATGCTGGACAATGTTGACTTCAATGCTTTTCACAGTTGTGTGAAGTTGGCTGGTAGTGGATCTCTACTCCAAATAGCTTGTTCCATCTCGTCCCACAGATGCTCAATTGGACTGAGATCTGGTGACTGGGCAGGCCACTGCAGTAAGCTGAATTCACTGTCATGTTCATGGAATATTTCCTGGACAATCCTAGCCTTGTGGCATGGGGCATTATCCTGTGAATTTGTTTGTGTGGCACCTGACCACACAACTAGACAGTAGTCCAGGTACGACAAAACTAGGTCCTATAGGACCTGCCTTGTTGATAGCATTGTGTGTAGGCCAGTGACACAACATCTCAATTGAATCCATTTTAATTTCAGGCTGTAACACAACAAAATGTGGAAAAAGTCAAGGGGTGTGAGTACTTTCTGAAGACACTATATATACACACCACATGACGGCATACCTGCTCGTCGAACATTTCATTCCAAAATCATGGGCATTAATATGGAGTTGGTCCCCCCTTTGCTGCTATAACAGCCTCCACTATTCTGGGAAGGCTTTCCACTAGATGTTGGAACATTGCTGCGGAGACTCGCTTCCATTCAGCCACAAGCGCATTAGTGAGGTCAGGCACTGATGTTGGGCGATTAGGCCTGGCTCGCATGTCGGCGTTCCAATTTATTCCAAAGGTGTTCGATGGGATTGAGATCAGGGCTCTTTGCAGGCCAGTCAAGTTCTTCCACAGCGATCTCGTCAAACCATTTCTGTACGGACCTCACTTTGTACACAGGGGCATTGTCATGCTGAAGCTGGAAAGTGCCTTCCCCAAAATGTTGCCACATAATCATTTTGAATGTCATTGTATGCTGTAGTGTTAAGATCTCCCTGGAACTAAGGGGCCTAGCCTGAACCATAAATAACAGCCCAAGACCATTATTCTTCATCCACCAAACTTTACAGTTGGCACTATGTATTGGGGCAGGTATTTCCTGGTATCCGCCAAACCCAGATTCGTCCATCAGACTGCCAGATGGTGAAACGTGATTCATCACTCCAGAGAATGCATTTTAACTGCTCCAGAGTCCAATGGCAACGAGCTTTACGTCACTCCAACCGACGCTTGGCATTGCGCATGGTGATCTTAGGCTTTTGTGCGGCTGCAGGGCCATGGAAACCCAAACCCGATGAACAGTTATTGTGCTGACATTGCTTCCAGAGGCAGTTTGGAACTCGGTAGTGAGTGTTGCAACGAAGACAGGCGGTTTCTAAGCAGTACGCGCTTCCGCACTCGGCAGTCCCATTCTGTGAGTTTGTGTGGGCTACCACTTCGCTGCTGAGTCGTTGTTGCTTCTAGATGTTTCCAAATGACAATAACAGCACTTATAGTGGACCGGGGCAGCTCTAGCACTGAGAGTCACTGAGTTCTTCAGAGTCACTGAGCTCTTCAAGTAAGGCCATTCTCCTGCCAATGTTTTTCAATGGCGATTGCAGGGCTGTGTGCTCGATTTTTATACACCGGTCAGCAATGGGTGTGGCTGAAAAAGCCGAATATACCAATTTTAAGGGGTGTCCACATACATTTGTATTTATAGTGTATGTTGGATTCACGTCTCCATCAACAAAAATCACATTTAAAGAATATCACTAAATCAAATCCAACGTTAAATGCACTTCAAATAAAGTTTGATTTAGTCCTACTTTTCAACAAATATTTCTGGTTGAGATGGAAAACGTGAATCCAACATATTAATAACGTGTAGATTAAATTTGAAATCAACCAACCATGTACAAGAAAACATCCAAAGGTAAAATTGTGTGATGATGTGGATTTATGCCCACTCGTCACAAACGGTGCACACTGTCTAATCTGCCATTAGGCCCTACATTCAAATATTCTGTCTCTTCTGCATTTTGCCATTTCTTTCTAGGAGCGTTATACTGGACATACAGTACCTGTATCATTCTTTAGCTCCTTTGTTAGCAGTAAGCTGCTGTTTATAGTTCAAGCCCAGTTTGGTAGGAAAATGTTTGTATGGAAAGGTATTTTCGTATAATCGGTTCCACACATAAATGCGGTTACAGAATCATTGTAACACACGTTAGTGACTCTGTGTGTTTCATTCTGTTAATGCTTTCCTCTGTTCATACTTCCCGCGTTGTGTCAAAGCTCCGGGTGTCCTGTCTTGTCCGTGTCATTTGGGTTGTGTACCGATATATGTTACTGCACTCTAAGAATGAAGCTTTCAACAAGGGTTCTTCTAACATCCTCAAAGTCCTTTGAATAACCTAGCATTCTTGGCACTGAAAATTGCCACAAAAAGGTTCTTCCAAGAAATTCAAATTCAAATGTTTCATTTGGGCAGTTAGGTTCCTGCAGGAACCCGCACCAACTAAGGAGGTTCCTCGATCACTTCACTGAACATGTTAAAGATCTCCTCAATTTAAGGTAAGGTTAGTCCCTTGTATGATCTAAATTGAAATTGTTTTGTGATGACACCGCCTATCTTTTCATATTTGTGCAAATCTTTCTAAAACAGAAAATGGACACAATTCAGTAGATATCAATAAACAAAGAGGTAAGAATATGTACTGTAATCTATAAGAATATGTTAAAGGAAAGCTGTAATGGGTGCAGATGACTGAACTGCTCACTTTTGTGTCTGTGTCTACAGGTATACAGACGAGGAGGCATACAAAGGTATGTCAGTTGGTATTGGTACAGTATGTAATACAGATCAGATTCACCATCCTCCTCCCTTACCTCTTCAATGAATATCCCATAGGCCTCTACATTATGGACAAGGTATGTCCAAAATACAGTTTTTTTCATTCACATTTACCACGTAAACCAAGATATGAATACTGTTGTGTGCATGTTTTGTTAATCATCTGTATAACTACTCTTTTTTTGGATTCACAGACTTCACCCTCCCTACACCTCTGATGAATATAACAGGAAACCTGTTCGATAACCATGCACTGCAAAATCATTCTGGCTATGGATACGGAGAACATCAACACATCAACACAACATCAACACACGCCAGAGGATATACTCATTGGACTTGGAACTCTGCTGGGAGTTTACCTCATATATGTTTTTTTTATTCTGCTTTGCCACTAAAATCATAATAAACACTGACAACTAAAATATGGTGTTATTGTTGTTATTGTTATGCATATTTTATTAATAATAATTAACCCAAAAGGTTTTTCAAAAGGTTCTTCAAGGATCCATTCATAGGGGTTCTTCGAAGAAATAACTTATAAGGGTTCCCCCACAGTTTCAATTTGAAGAACCCCTAAAGGATACTCCAGGAACCTTTTCTTTTTAGAGTGTAGGTTGCTGCCATTTGCCGGTTCTATTCAGGTAACAATTCATGATTGTTGCTTAACGTGTGCCTAAATTAAAGTGCACATGGAAGTGGTCACGTCTGTTTATGAGGAAGCCAGTTACATTTGTGTTAGCCACATTTTGGTGTTATGTTGCCAAAGATATTGGTATGTTCCAGGAAGTGTACCTCGGGTATGTTCGGCTCCTTTTGGAGCGCAATGCAGTTCTGTTTTAGAATTCAAGTGGGGAGGCTGCTTGAGCCAACCTATAAGAGCTTTGGAAGCTACATGGTAAACCTGTTTTAGGCTTAGTGCGGTTCGTTATTTTGTATGAGAAGTAAGTCTATTGTCTACCCGTCATCGCCGGTTATCACGCTGTGAATAAATATGGACACCTTTCCAACATAACCTTCTGCATCCTTCTGAATATCTGCCCTTAAGACCTCATCTCTACGTTACCTATTTCACAAAGTGTATTATTAATATCATGAATTTGGCATCATATTTAAAGGGAAAATGGTAACTACTTCTTAACTTCCAAAGATCCAATCAACCGTGGATGAATGATAGTATACCTAGCTTCACGTTGAAATGATGTCCTTTGGGCAAATCAGATGTCAATGTAGCCTACATAATCCCAACCTCACTCCAAATGTACTTTCACATACAGCTTGTGTAAAAAAAAGTTAGAGGAGTTACTTTCAACTATTCAAGTTATTTAGGTAGTCTATGCAAATGAGCATGGAAGCTGATCAGTGTCTAAATGTGTTGACATGATAGCTCAGCTGAATCGCACACAGCTGATTTTCCAAAGCTTAGCATCGTACATAGAGGCAGTCATCTTTGGACTGTGGCTTGCAATTTTATTTCAGTATACGTCTTTATTTAGGTTGATGAAGTTGAAACAATGATGCTGATTCAAACATAATTTTACTATCAACATCAAAACAACGTCAAATAACATACACCACCGATCAAAAGTTTGGGGTCACTTAAAAATGTCCTTGTTTTGAAAGAAAAGCACATTTTTTGTCCATTAAATAACACCAAATTGACCATAAATACAGTGTAGACATTGTTAATGTTGTAAATGACTAATGTAGCTGGAAATGGCAGATTTTTTTTAATGGAATATCTACATAGGCGTAAAGAGGCCCATTATCAGCAACCATCACTCCTGTGTTTCAATGGCACATTGTGTTAGCTAATCTTTGTTAATCATTTAAAAAGGCTAATTGATCATTAGAAAACCCTTTTGCAATTATGTTAGCACAGCTGAAAACTGTTGTTCTGGTTAAAAAAGCAATAAAACTGTCCTTTAGACTATTTGAGTATCTGGAGCATCAGCATTTGTGGGTTCAATTACAGGCTCGAAATGGCTAGAAACAAATAATGTTCCTCTGAAACTTGTCAGTCTATTCTTGCTCTGAGAAATGAAGGATATTCCATGCGAGAAATTGCCAAGAAACTGAAGATCTCGTACAACGCTGTGTACTACTCCCTTCACAGAACAGCGCAAACTGGCTCTAACCAGAATAGAAAGAGGAGTGGGAGGCCCTGGTGCACAACTGAGCAAGAGGACAAGTACATTAGAGTGTCTAGTTTGAGAAACAGATGCCTCAACTGGCAGCTTAATTAAATTGTACCCGCAAAGCACCAGTCTCAACGTCAAAAGTGAAGAGGCGACTCCGGGATGCTGGCCTTCTAGGCAGAGTTGCAAAGAAAAATACATATCTCAGACTGGCCAATAAAAAGAAAAGATTAAAATGTGCAAAAGAACACTGAACAGAGGAACTCTGCTTAGAAGGCCAACATCCCGGAGTCGCCTCTTCACTGTTGACGTTGAGACTGGTGTTTTGTGGGTACTGTTTAATTAACCTGCCAGTTGAGGACTTGTAAGGCGTCTGTTTCTCAAACTAGGCACTCTAATGTACTTGTCCTCTTGCTCAGTTGTGCACCAGAGCCTCTCACTCCTCTTTCTATTCTGGTTAGAGACAGTTTGAGCTGTTCTGTGACGGGAGTAGTACACAGCGTTGTACGAGATCTTCAATTTTTGGGTAATTTCTCGCATGGAATAGCCTTCATTTCTCAGAACAAGAATAGACTGACAAGTTTCAGAAGAAAGTCATTTGTTTCTAGCCATTTTGAGCCTGTAATCGAAGCCACAAATGCTGATGCTCCAGATACTCAAATAGTCTAAAGGACAGTTTTATTGCTTCTTTAACCAGAACAACAGTTTTCAGCTGTGCTAACATAATTGCAAAAGGGTTTTCTACTGATCAATTGGCCTTTTTAAAATGATAAACTTGGATTAGCTAACACAACATGCCATTGGAACACAGGAGTGATATTTGCTGATAATGGGCCTCTGTACGTCTACGTAGAAATTCCATGAAAAAATCTGCCGTTTCCAGCTACAATAGTCATTTACAACACTAACAACGTCTCCACTGTATTTCTGATCAATTTGATGTTATTTTAATGGACAAAAAAAATAGCTTTTCTTTCAAAAACAAGGACATTTTTAAGTGACCCCAGACTTTTGAACGGTGGTGTATGTCTAATCAAATGTAAAATTAAACACAATTGAATATAGAATTTAAAAAATAATTTCCACGTAAACATAGTTCTGATTGATGTAATTAGATTGATGTAACAACCTGTTAGTCAGGTTGAGTAATTGTATTTAAGTTGAAGTTTTACCCTAATTTCAATATTGAACATCGTTGATTCAACAAGTGTGTGCCCAATGAGTGTGTTGTGTAGCTTTCAAATGTGTTATGCCCAACTGAGTATTAGACTTTCAAAGGCCTCGCCAGTCTCGCTGAAATCCTTCCATTGTTGCAATACACTGTATGGTGGATATTTAGCAGTTCGTCTGTTTCCCTGCCTAGTGGGTGTATTAGACATTTGATTATATATATTGTTATTATGGAGTTTATTATCTATTCAGTAAAACTGAGTGTTAAATGTTAATGCCATATCTGAGATCTACCGTGTCCCGGTCCCTTTCCAATCCTGGTTTATGATTACAATGGTATAGTATAATTACTGTATAGATAATTAACATATATGGTACGCTCTGCTGAACAATGCAACACTGTGCTGTTTCAGATGGATAGTTCCTGTATCGAGAGAGACGTGAACTAAATGATGCAACATACCTGCATATTGACATCAGGTTTGACAGGATTGTGGTTTTTTATATTTCACCGCCTTTTGACCAATCTCTCTCTCTCTCTCTCTCTCTCTCTCTCTCTCTCTCTCTCTCTCTCTCTCTCTCTCTCTCTCTCTCTCTCTCACGCTCTCTCTCTCTCTCTCTTTCCCTCTCTCTCTCTCTCTTTCCCTCTCTCTCTCTCTCTTTCCCTCTCTCTCTCTCTCTCTCTTTCCCTCTCTCTCTCTCTCTCTTTCCCTCTCTCTCTCTCTCACGCTCTCTCGTTCCCTCTCTCTCTCTCTCTTTCCCTCTCTCTCTCTCTCTTTCCCTCTCTCTCTCTCTCTCTCTTTCCCTCTCTCTCTCTCTCAATTCAATTCAATTCAATTCAATTTGCTTTATTGGCATGACGTAACAATGTACATATTGCCAAAGCTTATTTACAATATAAAAATGAGAATCAAAATGGTCAACGGGACAACAGTAACAACAATAACTAAGTGTCAAAATAACCATATATTCAACAATAACAATAAACATACAGTAGAGTACATGTGCAGGTTGATTGGTCTGTCAGACACTGTCCCTCAACTTATGGCAGGCAGCAATGTAGTGCGCTGCCAACCCACAGCTCTCTGCGTCCTCCCCCAACAGGACGGGTAGCCTATCCTCATCAGAGAGGTCTTTGAAACCTTGAATAAGAGTTTCAAATTTGGGGAAATGACACTCTCTAATTGTTTTATATTTTTGACATTTTGTCAGGAAATGCAGCTCCGTCTCAAGTTCTGCTGTTGTGCAGTGGTTGCACAGCCTTTCCTCTACAGGGAGCCAGGTTTTCCTGTGTCTACCCTTCTGAATCTCTCTCTCTCTCTCTCTCTCTCTCTCTCTCTCTCTCTCTCTCACGCTCTCTCACGCTCTCTCTCTCTCTTTCCCTCTCTCTCTCTCTCTCTCTCTCTCTCTCTCTCTCTCTCTCTCACGCTCTCTCACTCTCTCTCTCTCTCTCTCTATCCCTCTCTCTCTCTCTTTCCCTCTCTCTCTCTCTCTCTCTCTCTCTCCCACCTAATTGCTGATGTCCTGAATGTTCCTGACACTGTTCAGTCTCATCAGTAGGATCAGTAATGGAGTCTGAAGGAACAATCTCCCAGCACACATCCACACAATAGAGGTGAAGGCGTTAGTTGGCCCAGAGGAGTGGGTTAGTCAGACGATGGAAAGCTGCACAAAATTCCGAGATTCATTGTGAGCATATTGAAAGAGACAAGGTCCTTTGAATACACCCAACTATCTCCTAGTAAGTGAGAAGTCATTTATCAGAGTTCATTCACTGCAGAGTCACTTTAAATGCAGCAGAAAGGGCAATGACAGACAGAGAGGGGAGGGGAGGGAGGGAGAGCCCAGGAAGCACTACCCCCAACACCCTCCACACATCCCCAGCACAGCATACCTAACTGAAACTAAATAAGGATTCTATAAGGAATCTAATTCTCAAAATTCAAACCGTTTTCACTATAGACAGATTCTATAGTATTTGGAAAACAATTAGAGAAAAAAGGTTCTGAGGAAAATGAATGTTATTGTAGTACATACTCTGCTGTTCTACTGTCGCGCATTAAATTATGTCAGAGGGAATAAAACAGTGATGTCAGAGGGAATAAAACAGTGGTCATTGTTTGAAGTAGAATCTTTGTTGTTGTAATACCCCAAAACAGATGTTGCATTTTCACTGCAACAGATTCTAACTTTAAAGGGCAGGTCTCTTAAGGCTTACAAATTAAAGGGCAGGTCTCTAAAGGGGTACAAATATTATTTCCAGATATATAATTGAGTTGAGTCAGTAAAGAAGCGTGTCTCCCAATAATAGAGTAAATATGTTTGTGTTCCTGGAACCTGACCAGTTTGTTCATCATTAGATGCTTGGCATTCTTCTTTTATAAGTTCTTGAATGAAGATGTGAGAGAAGTATTATTATGTTTATATGTTTACTCAATTAACAAGATCACAACATGAGAGTGCATCAAACAATATGGTCGACATCACAATGCCCCTTTGTTGTCTCCCAGTTTAAGATGGATATTGAGTAATAATCCCACTTTGATTGTGATGAGAGTGTTTTTATGCTCACAGTCTTGTTTTTTTGACTGTCATGTCTATTTATTTGGCCTGGCCTTGAATCTCTATCTCTGAATCCTATGAATATCTTTACAACCCACCGTCACACGGTCTCCAGAGACCAGGAAAAGTCTGATTTATCCACAGGACAATGGGATTATACTTAAATTAGAATATTAGAAATTGGCATATAGTTTCTTGCAAAAGTATTCATCCCCCTTTGCGTTTTTACTATTTTGTTGCATTACAACCTGTAATTTAAATGGATTTTTATTTTGATTTCATGTAATGAAAATATACAAAATAGTCTCAATTTGTGAAGTGAAATGAAAAAAATTACTTGTTTGAAAAAATTCTAAAAAATGAAAACCGGAAAAGTGGTGCGTGCATATGTATTCAACCCTTTTGCTATGAAGCCCCTAAATAAGATCTGGTGCAACCAATTACCTTCAGAAGTCACATAATTAGTTAAATAAAGTCCACTTGTGTGCAATATAAGTGTCACATGATCTCAGTATATATGCACCTGTTCTGAAAGGCCCCAGAGTCTGCAACACCACTAAGCAAGGACCACCACCAAGCAAGAGGCACCATGAAGACCAAGGAGCTCTCCAAACAGGTCAGGGACTAAGTTGTGGAGAAGTACAGATCAGGGTTGGGTTATAAAAAAATATCAGAAACTTTGAACATCCCACAACGCACCATTTAAATCCATTGTTAAAACATGGAAAGAATATGGCACCACAACAAACCTGCCAAGAGGGGCCACCCACAAAAACTCATGGACCAGGCAAGGAGAGCATAAATCAGAGAGGCAAGAGACCAAAGATAACCCTGAAGGAGCTGCAAAGCTCCACAGCGGAGATTGGAGTATCTGTCCATAGGACCACTTTAAGCCGCACACTCCACAGAGCTGGGCTTTACGGAAAAGTGTCCAGAAAAAAGGCATTGCTTAAAGAAAAAGCACACACGTTTGGTGTTCACCAAAAGGCATATGGGAGAGTATTATGTATCCCCAAACATATGGAAGATGGTACTCTGGTCAGATTAAACTAAAATGTAGCTTTTTGTCCAAGGAAAACGCTGTGTCTGGCGCAAATCCAACACCTCTCATCACCCAAAGAACACCATCCCCTGCTGTGGGGATGTTTTTCATCGGCAGGGACTGTGAAACTGGTCAGAATTGAAGGAATGATGGATGGCTTATAGAGACATACCCCAAGAGACTTGCAGCTGTAATTGCTGCAAAAGGTGTCTATACAAAGTATTGACTTTGGGGGGATGAATAGTTATACACTCTCAGGTTTTCTGTTGTTTTGTCTTATTTCTTGTTTGTTTCACAGTAAAAAATATTTTGCAGCTTCAAAGTGGTAGGCATGTTGTGTAAATCAAATGATACAAACCCCCCCAAAAATGAATTTTAATTCCAGGTTGTAAGGCAACAAAATAGGAAAAATGCCAAGGGGTATGAAAACTTTCGCAAGCTACTGAACTTAATAGGATTATCATATTCTTAATGGTATGCACTGTGTACACTATCTAGCTGTTATTATGGTATTGTGTTATTAATAACATTAAGATAACATGCTTTGAATCTTACTGTATGTTTACAGTACTTCAATGTTATTGTTTTGGTTTTACTAATGAGATGGTACATCGCTCAGAGGAATCACTCTCCCACACTGAGAAGGCAGGAACAAAGACCATGTTTGAGGTGAACATGTTTGAGGTGAACAAATATGAGTCAATATTTGCAGACAACACCAAGATTAGAGCAGTAAATGAGTCTTTCTATTATTAAAGGGGCCATGTGTGACGTCAGGGTCAACATTTCAAAATGGTTTTATATACAGTGCCTTCGGAAAGTATACAGACCCATTGACTTCTTCCACATTTTGTTACGTTACAGCCTATTCTGAAATGTATTAAATAAAACAATTTCCTCATCAATCTACACATAATACTCCATAATGGTTTGCGCTGAGACTCAAAATTGAACTCAGGTGCATCCTGTTTAGATTGATCACCCTTGAGATCATTCCTCAACATGATTGGAGTCCACCTGTGGTGAATTCAATTGATTGTACATGATTTAGAATTGCACACATCTCTCTATATAAGGTCCCACAGTTGACAGCGCATGTCAGAGCAAAAATCAAGCCAATTAGGTCAAAGGAATTTTCCATAGGGCTCCAAGACTGTGTCGAGGCACAGATCTGGGGAAGGGTACTAAAACATTTCTGCAGCATTGAAGGTCCCCAACAACACAGTGGCCTCCATCATTCTTAAATGGAAGAAGTTTGGAAACACCAAGACTCTTCCGAGAGCTGGCAGCCCGGCCAAACTAAGCAATCGGGGGAGAAGGGCCTTGGTCAGGGAGGTGACCAAGAACTCGATGATCACTCTGACAGAGCTCAGGAGTTCCTCTGTGGAGATGGGAGAACCTTCCAGAAGGACAACCATCTCTGCAACACTCCATCAATCAGGGTTTTATGGTAGAGTGGCCAGTCGGAAGCCACTCCTCAGTAAAAGGCACATCACAGTCCATTTGGAGTTAGCCAAAATGCTCCTAAAGACTCTCAGACCATGAGAAACAAGATTATCTGGTCTGATGAAACCAAGATTTAACTATTTGGCCTGAATGGCAAGCATCACATCTGGAAGAAACCTGGCACCATCCCTACAGGGAAGCATGGTGGTGGCTGCATCCAACTTGACAGAGCTTGAGAGGATCTGCAGAGAAGATTGGGAGGAACTCCCCAAATACAGGTGTGACAGGCTTGTAGCGTCATAACCAAGAATACTCAAGGCTGTAATCGCTGCCAAAGGTGCTTCAACAATGTCATGAGTATAGGGTTTGAATACTTACATATGTAAATGTAATATTTCCTGGAGTTTTTTCAATATAAATGAGCAAACATTTCTACAAATCAGGTGTTGCTTTGTCATTATGGGGTATTGTGTGTAGATTGATGAAGGAAAAAAATATTTGATCAATTATAGAATATGGCTGTAACCTAACAAAATGTAGAAAAGTTCAAGGGGTCTGAATAGTTTCCGAATGGACTGTATTCAAATATGATTTTCTTGCAGCTTCAAATGTGTAGTTACGGGAATAAGAGTTTAGATCGGCACAATGAGACCATGACCCTTAGCAACAACAAAACATTTACATGTTATTCTAAATGTCACACGAAACATGGACACTGCATGTTTCTTTGTCATTCTTGTGGCCAAGACTGCTTTAGTCAACTTCTCTATCATTTATAGCCATGCTAAACCTTCCAGAAGAATGAGAAAGATAAACCACAGCATTTCTATATTTTTTAAGTTGATATAATAATTTTATTCAATAATATATAATACAATGGCTTCTGTCAACAAAATCAATGATGATAATAATAACAAATAATGATGTCATTATAATCAGTAAACTCTTCAGGCAGTGTGTGTGTGTGTGTGTGTGTGTGTGTGTGTGTGTGTGTGTGTGTGTGTGTGTGTGTGTGTGTGTGTGTGTGTGTGTGTGTGTGTGTGTGTGTGTGTGTGTGTGTGTGTGTGTGTGTGTGTAAACTAAACATCACATTCTTGCTTCCTCTGTCCTTGTTTCCTCTACTCCTTTCCTCTCCTTGACAGTGCATTGGAGCTCGAGTGTAGGAACCTTCCCTCCTCTCCTCCAATGTGCTTTGAGAGGGAAGAGGAATGGAGGAAACACTCACATCCTATCTCCTTGCCTCCTTCTCAAAACCCATTGGATACGAAGGTGAGAGGGGAGGGACCTCTAACCTTCTTATCCAATGAGCTTTGAGAAGGAGACGAGGAATGAGAATGCAACTAATCAAGGATTGAGAATCTCACAAGGACAGAGGAAGCAAGAATTTGACAGCTATTCAAATGTTTTTGACAGTGCCAGACTGACTGACTGACTAAGCTACCATAATTCCCATGGCCTGTCTAGAAACAATCCCTAGCCCCAACTGCCCAGAATCTAGACACTTGTAGAGATCTGAGAGGGAATGATGGCTGGTGACATTGTGAGAGCTCCACCTTACCCTCTGATAGACTTGGTGGAATTTCGGTTAAACCTGTCCAATTCTCTCAGATCTTCACAAGTGTCTTCGGGTAGAGGCTAGGGGTTGTTTCTGGACAGGACCCCCAACTTTTGAGTGTGTGGTGGACCTACAGCATGGAACGTGAAGCATTGGTTGGATGTTTAATACAATTGCTATACACACAGAGATTTGCACAGGTGTAAACTGGACACACCCACGGCAACCTACCAGTCTGATCCCACGGCAACCTATCAGGCTGATCAGACAGGTCTGGATAGCTGGAGACCTGCTGTAAACAGTGGAAGGATATATTCACATGTCCAATTTTCACACCCTAGCTTCATTCCGGCTAGTTAAATGTGCAACCACTGATTAACTAAAGCCAGGGGTATATCTCTAGTCTAGCAATAGATATTGTTGTTTTGGCTGTATAGCATCATTTAATAAGATTACAACTAGGTAAATAGGCTACGTCAGTCAGCTAACCATTTACAGCTGTGGATCGGTATCGGCAGCTATTAATCAATTCATTCATAGATAATAAATGAAGAAATTAAAGAATGGAGTTAGAAGGGTGACCTCCTACTTTGAATGGAAGTGTTGGTTGTGCACTTCAAATAAAATAAAATAAAATTGTATTTGTCACATGCGCCGAATACAACAGGTGTAGATCTTACCGTGAAATGCTTACTTACAAGCCCTTAACCAACAATGCAGTTCAAGAAATGGAGTTACCAAAATATTTACTAAATAAACTAAAGTAAAAAATTTAATAAAAAGTAACACAATAAAATAACAATAACAGGGCTATGTACAAGGGGTACCGGTACCGAGTCAATGTGCCGGGGTACAGGTTAGTCGTGGTAATTTGTACATGTAGGTAGGGGTAAATTACTATCCATAGATAATAAACAGCGAGTAGCAGCAGTCTAATAACAGGGGGGGTCAATGTAAATAGCGTGGGTGGCCATTCGATTAATTATTCAGCAGTCTTATGGCTTTGAGGTAGAAGCTGTTAAGGAGCCTTTTGGACCTCGACTTGGCACTCTTGTACCGTTTGCCATGCGGTGCACAGAGAGAACAGTCTATGACTTGGGTGACTGGAGTCTTTGACAATTTTTGGTGCCTTCCTCTGACACCGCCTCGTATATAGGTCCTGGATGACAGGAAGCTTGGCCCCAGTGATGTACTGGAATATATACACTACCTTCTGTAGCGCCTTATGGGTCAGATGCCGAGCAGTTGCCATACCAGGCGGTGAAGCAACCCTTCAGGATGCTCTCGATGGTGCAGCTGTATAACTTTTTGAGGATCTGGGGACCATGACAAATCTTTTCAGTCTTCTGGGGGGGAAAAGGTGTTGACGTGCCCTCTTCACGACTGTCTTTGTGTGTTTGGACCATGATAGTTTGTTCGTGATGTGGACACCAAGGACCTTGAAACTCTCTACCCGCTCCACTACAGCCCGTTGATGTGAATGGGGGCGTGTTTGGCCCTCATTTCCCTGTAGTCTACAGCAGGTCCATTGTCTTGCTCACGTTGAGGGAAAGGTTGTTGTCATGGCACCACACTGGCACGTCTCTGACCTCCTCCCTATAGGCTTTCTCATCATTGTCAGTGATCAGGGCTACCACTGTTATGTCGTTAGCAAACTGAATGATGGTGTTGAGGTCGTGCTTGGCCACGCAGTCGTGGGTGAACAGAGAGTACAGGAGGGGACAAAGCATGCACCCCTGAGGGGCCCCCATGTTGAGGATCAACGTGGCAGATGTGTTGTTGCCTACCCTTACCACCTGGGGGCGGCCCATTGGAAAGTCCAGGATACAGTTTCAGAGGGAGGTGTTTAGTCCCAGAGTCCTTAGCTTAGTGATGAGCTTTGTGGGCTCTATGGTGTTGAATGCTGAGCTGTAGTCAATGAACAGCATTCACTCATAGGTGTTCCTTTTGTCCAGGTGGGAAAGGGCTGTGCGGAGTGTGATTTAGATTGCTTCATCTGTGGATCTGTTTGGGCAGTATGCAAATTGGAGTGGGTCTAGGGTTTCTGGGATGAAAGTGTTGATGTAAGCCATGACCACAGCTTATCATGAGGTTCTCTACATCAGGCAAGCAATCCCTCAAGACTTCCTTAATATTTGACATCGTGCACCAGTTGTTATTCACAAATAGGCACACACCTCTACCCCTCGTCTTACCAGACGTAACTGTTCTGTCCTGTCGATGCACGGAAAACCCAGCCAACTGTATATTATCCATGTTGTCGTTCAGCGACTCAGTGAAACATAAGATATTGCAGTTTATAATGTCCCGTTGGTACGATACTCTCAAGCGGAGATGATCCAGTTTATTCTCCAGGGATTGCACTTTGGCCAATAGAATGGATGGTAGAGGCGGGTTACCCACTTGTCAAAGAATTCTCACAAGGCCCCCCCCCGATCTCCACCCCCTGTATTTCCATCTTTTCTTCACGCGAATGATGGGGATTTGGGCCTGGCTTCAGAGAAGCAGTATATCCTTTGCGTCGGACTCATTAAAGACAAAATCTTTGTCCAGTTCGAGGTGAGTAATCGCTGTTCTGATATCCAGAAGCTCTTTTCAGTCATAAGAGACGGTAGCAGCAACATCGTGTACAAAATAAGTTACAAACAATGTGAAGAAAAAATAAATAGCTCAGTTGGTTGTGAGCCCATAAAACGGCAGCCATCCTCTCCGGCGCCATTATAATAATTGACCAGGCATTCCACATTTAACCCCACCCACATTTGAACATCGAAATATCAAGTAGTTTTTTGGTTTTACATTTCGATATCTTTAAAAAAAATAAAAATAAGCTGACTGTTTTCACGTTCCCGATTGCTCCATTTAAACTCAGGAAAACAAACGATCAAAATGTACACTGACCAAAATCTTACCTCAGGAATCTTGATTTATTGTTGTCCACAAAGTAGGCTAATTATCTTAACAACATAGATACCAAAATGTTCTGTCAATCCTCCAGATCAACATTAATTCCCGCACTTTGGCTGTTCTTAAATCGCGTGCAGTATCACACAACCTCTTTAGCACTTGAATGTCATTCAGAAAATCCTTTCCTGTAAAAGCTGATGTTGCGTAATAATGTCCCCACGTAACTCAAGAGCTAAACATCAAACTTGCATCAAACAACTATTATGCATAATTATAAGAACACTGTTAATGACAGTATCATGTTTTATTATTATTAATCATATTAAAGTTACTCTTTCTGTTTGAAGCATTGGATTTTGCAATCACATACATTCTTTTGGATATGTGTGCCCATGAAACTGTTTTCACACCGTAACATAGGGAGATATTGTAAAGGCTGTCGCTTTCCTCATCCTCGGATGAGGTGAGGAGAGAAGGATCTTCTGACCAAAATGCGGGTTCAGGGAAATATGCCATCTTTATTATATATTTGACAGCCACGAAACAAAACGAAACACTTTCAAAACTACAAAATAACAAAACGACGTAGAACGGAACCTGAACATAAACTCACATCACAAACGTAAACTCACGGACAGGAACGTTACATCGGAACACACGAACAGCCAAACAGTCCCGTAAGTGAAAAACACATCGACAACGACGAAAGACATCACAGGAGACAATCACCCACCAACAAACAGTGAGAATGCCCTACCTAAATATGACTCTTAATTAGAGGCAAACGCAAACCACCTGCCTCTAATCAAGAGCCATACCAGGCAAACCAAAACCAACATAGAAACAGATAACATAGAATGCCCACCCAACCTCACGTCCTGACCAACTAACACACAAAAACTAACATAAATAGGTCAGGAACGTGACAGTACCCCCCCCACAAGGTGCGAACTCCGGACGCACCAGCACAAAGTCTAGGGGAGGGTCTGGGTGGGCATCTAACCACGGTGGTGGCTCAGGCTCCGGGCGCGGTTCCCACCCCACCATAATCCATCCTAGCCTCCTCCCTCCAAGAATGTCCACCCTCTTTCTTCCCCCACAAAATCCTCTTAATAACATATCTAATAATGACAACACCGGGACAGAGAGATAAACCAAGACAGAGGGATAGATAAGAATATAGAGGTAGATAAAGATAGAGAGGGAGATCAGGATAGAGGGGCAACTCCGGACTGAAAGGCAGCTCCGGACAGAGAGACAGCTCTGGACTGATGGGCAGTTCTGGGTATCTAGCCTTTTCAGGCTGAAGGGCAGCTCATGGCTGACTGACGACTCTCGACGCTCATGGCAGGCTGACGGCTCTCGACGCTCATGGCAGGCTGACGGCTCTCGACGCTCATGGCAGGCTGACGGCTCTCGACGCTCATGGCAGGCTGACGGCTCTCGACGCTCATGGCAGGCTGACGGCTCTCGACGCTCATGGCGCTCTGACGGCTCTCGACGCTCATGGCGCTCTGACGGCTCTGGCTGCTCATGGCGCTCTGACGGCTCTGGCTGCTCATGGCGCTCTGACGGCTCTGGCTGCTCATGGCGCTCTGACGGCTCTGGCTGCTCATGGCGCTCTGACGGCTCTGGCTGCTCATGGCGTTCTGACGGCTCTGGCTGCTCATGGCTCGCTGGCGGCTCTGGCAGATCCTGTCTGGTTTGCGGCTCTGGCAGATCCTGTCTGGTTGGCGGCTCTGGCAGATCCTGTCTGGTTGGCGGCTCTGGCAGATCCTGTCTGGTTGGCGGCTCTGGCAGATCCTGTCTGGTTGGCGGCTCTGGCAGATCCTGTCTGGCTGACGGCTCTAGCGGCTCCTGTCTGGCTGACGGCTCTAGCGGCTCCTGTCTGGCTGACGGCTCTGTAGGCTCATGGCAGACGGGCGGCTTTGCAGGCTCATGGCAGACGGGCGGCTTTGCAGGCTCCTGGCAGACGGATGGCTCAGATGGCGCTGGGGAGACGGATGGCTCAGATGGCGCTGGGGAGACGGATGGCTCAGATGGCGCTGGGGAGACGGATGGCTCAGATGGCGCTGGGGAGACGGATGGCTCAGATGGCGCTGGGGAGACGGATGGCTCTGGCCGGATACGGTACACTGTAGACCTGGTGCGTGGTGCCGGAACTGGAGGCACCGTGCTAATGACAAGCACCTTCCTACTAGTGCGGGGAGCAGGGACAGGGCACACTGTATTCTCAAAGCCTACTCTATCCCTGATGCGTGGTACCGGCACTGGTGACGCCGGGCTGAGGACAAGCACATCAGGATTAGTAGGGGGAGAAGATACAGTTTGTACAGGGCTCTGGAGACGCACTGGTAGCTTAGTGCGTGGTGCCGGAACTGGAGGCACCGGGCTAGATACACGCACTACAGGGAGAGTGCGTGGAGGAGGAACAGGGCTCAGGATACGCACTGGTAGCCTAGTGCGTAGTGTATACACTGTAGGTACTAGGCTGGGGCGGGGAGGTGGTGCCGGAAATACCGGACCGTGGAGGCGTACTGGCACTCTTGAGCATTGAACCCGCCCAACCTTACCTGATTGAATGCTCCCGGTCGCCCGACCAGTGCGGGGAGGTGGAATAACCCGCACCGGCCTATGTAGGCGAACCGGGGAAACCATGCGTAAGGCCGGTGCCATGTATGCCGGCCCGAGGAGACGCACTGGAGACCAGACACGTTGAGCCGGCCTCATGACACCTGGCTCAATACTCAATCTAGCCCTACCAGTGCGGGGAGGTGGAATAACCCGCACTGGGCTATGCACTCGTACAGGAGACACCGTGCGCTCTACTGCGTAACACGGCGCCTGCCCGTACTCCCGCTCTCCACGGTAAGCCTGGGAAGTGGGCGCAGGTCTCCTACCTGCCCTTGGCCCACTACCTCCTAGCCCCCCCCCAAGAAATTTTTGGGAATTACTTACGGGCTTTTCGGGCTTCCGTGCCAGACGCGTTCCCTCATAGCTCCGGTTCCTCTCTCCGGTAGCCTCCGCTCTCCTCAGTGCCTCCAGCTGTTCCCATGGGAGGCGATCTCTACCAGCTAGGATCTCCTCCCATGTGTAGACACCTTTTCCATCCAATAAATCCTCCCATGTCCATTGCTCCTTCTTCTGTCCCTTACTCCGTTTATTTTTCCCTGGCCGCTTGGTCTTAGCGTGGTGGGTGATTCTGTAAAGGCTGTCGCTTTCCTCATCCTCGGATGAGGTGAGGAGAGAAGGATCTTCTGACCAAAATGCGGGTTCAGGGAAATATGCCATCTTTATTATATATTTGACAGCCACGAAACAAAACAAAACACTTTCAAAACTACAAAATAACAAAACGACGTAGAACGGAACCTGAACATAAACTCACATCACAAACGTAAACTCACGGACAGGAACGTTACATCGGAACACACGAACAGCCAAACAGTCCCGTAAGTGAAAAACACATCGACAACGACGAAAGACATCACAGGAGACAATCACCCACCAACAAACAGTGAGAATGCCCTACCTAAATATGACTCTTAATTAGAGGCAAACGCAAACCACCTGCCTCTAATCAAGAGCCATACCAGGCAAACCAAAACCAACATAGAAACAGATAACATAGAATGCCCACCCAACCTCACGTCCTGACCAACTAACACACAAAAACTAACATAAATAGGTCAGGAACGTGACAGATATAAAATGTTACAGTACACTTCTGAGATCTCCATACAAAAACAAAGTCAGTGTCACGATCGTCTTGCTGTGAAAGATTGGACCAAGGCGCAGCGTGTGCAAAATACATCTTCTTTATTAAAAGAAGAGAGAAAATAAACAAGAAACGAACAACTATACACGAACTAACAAAATAACAAAACTGACGACCGTGAAGCTATAAATACAGATAGTGCTGACACAAACACTACACATAGACAATTACCCACAAACAGCTAAAGCCTATGGCTGCCTTAAATATGGCTCCCAATCAGAGACAACAATAACCAGCTGTCTCTGATTGAGAACCAATTCAGGCAACCATAGACTTTCCTAGACACCTATACTAAACACTAACCCATCTACTCTATATAACCCCCTAAACCATACAACACCCTAGACAATACAAAAACACACAAAGACAACCCACCCCAACTCACGCCCTGACCAACTAAATAAATAAAAGAAAAAGGAAAAATAGGTCAGGAACGTGACAGACAGCAATATTCAGGAATGTCACAGAATCAAAGTCAATGTGTAATTCAATTGTTAACTGCTTAATATATGATATAACAACAAACAACAGTATCATAAATGTAAGGTAAGAAAGGTAGTGTTTTATGTCACACGATTTTTGTCAAATCTGTAAAGACTCCAAGCATGAGAAAGGGTTTAAACAGGTTTTGATTCAACCCATGAATTATATTGAATGTATCTACGTCATCTCTTTATATCTTAATGTAATCACACATTTGGGGGGGAAATTATTATGAATGACTTTGCAACAGCTTCAAGCAGTTGTCCACTACAATAAATGCTCATTGGTACCCTAGTTTATAGAAAGACCCAAATATGCTCTGCTAAATATTAAGAGTAAAACAACATAAATGCATCGTAGCCTCAAAATGTCAGACAGGTGTGGGAATGATGTGGGATTCATGTGAGAAGAATAACCTTTCCTCAGGTTCAGAGGCAATGTTTGTAATAGAGAATGGATCCATTTGAAAAGGGCACAAAATAACCTTTAGGCAAGAGTTACACGTGTGCTTTTGCACACGGCCTCATAACTAACAACAGTGATTGAGCGTTCAACACCTCATACCTGGCTGGGCTGACAAGAATGGCCTGTTGGATACTGTTTCAAGATTAAAAGTTTTAATGTCACATGCACAAGTACAGATAAAATGCCTTTCTTGCAACTCAAAGCCCAACAACGTAATAATCAATAACAATGTAATACTAGAAGAAAAAAAACTCATGAAATATGAAGAACACAATAAGTAAGTAAGTAAGCATACTATATACAGGGTCAGTTCCAATACCATATTTACAATGTGCAGGGATACTAGAGTGATGGAGGTATATATGTAAAGGAGTAAGGTGACTAGGCAACAGGATAGAAGATAAACAGAGTAGCAGCAGCGTGTATGTGATTGGGTGTGCGGATGTGTAGAATCCGTATAAATGTATGTGCATATTATGTGTGATCAAGCAAATGACGGAGTGAGTGTTTGTGTGTGTGTTGGAGTGACAGTGTGTGTGAGTGTGTAGGGCCCTGTGAGTTTGCATAGAGACAGTGCAAATACTGAAATAAAAGGTCAATAAAGATACATGGTAAACTCGGTCCGTGTAGCTATTTTGTTAGCTATTTATCAGTCGTATTGCTTGGGGATAGGAGCTGTTCAAGATCCTGTTGGTGTCAGACTTGATGCACTAGTACCTCTTTCCATGCAGCAGCAAAGAAAATAAAATAAAAGAAAATGTTATTTGTCACGTGCCGAATACAACCTTACTGTGAAATGCTTACTTACAAGCACCTTAACAGACAATTCAGTTCAAAAATGGAGAAAAAAAATATATACTAAATAAACTAAAGTTAAAAATTAAATAAAAAGGCTATATACAAGGGGTTACCGCTACTAAGTCAATGTGTGGGGGTACAGATTAGTCGTGGTCATTTGTATGTGTAGGTAGGGGTAAAGTGACTATGCATAGATAACAAACAGTGAGTAGCAGCAGTGAAAAAAACAAAGGGGGGGGGGGTTAATGTAAATAGTGCGGGTGGCCATTTGATTAATTGTTCAGAAGTCGTATGGCTGGGTAGAAGCTGTTAAGGAGCCCTTTGGTCCTAGACTTGGCGCTCCGGTACCGCTTGCCGTGCGGTAGCAGAGAGAGCAGTCCATGACTTGGTTGACTAGAGTCTTTGATAATTTTTTGGGCCTTCCTCTGACACCGCCTAGAATGTAGGTCCTGGATGGCAGGAAGCTTGGACCCAGTGATGTACTGGGCCGTACGCATTACCTTCTGTAGCGCCTTGCGGTCAGATGCAGAGCAGTTGCCATACGAGGCAATGGTGCAACCCATCAGGATGCTCTCGATGGTGCAGCTGTATAACTTTTTGAGGATCTGGGGACCATGGCAAATCTTTTAATTCTCCTGAGGAGGAAAAGGTGTTGTCGTGCCCTCTTCACAACTGTCTTTGTGTGTTTGGACCATGATACTTTGTTGGTGATGTGGACACCAAGGAATATGAAACTTTCGACCCGCTCCACTACAGCCTGTCGATGTGAATGGGGGCGTGTTTGACCCTACTTTTCCTGTAGTCCACGATCAGGTCCTTTGTCTTGCTCATGTTGAGGGAGAGGTTGTTGGCCTGGCACCACACTGCCAGGTCTCTGAACTCCCCCCTATAGGCTGTCTCATCGTTCAGTGATCAGGCCTACCACTGTTGTGTCGTCAGCAAACGTAATGATGGTGTTGAAGTCGTGCTTGGCCACACAGTCGTGGGTGAACAGGGAGTACAGGAAGGGACTAAGCACGCACCCCTGAGGGGCCCCAGTGTTGAAAATCAGCGTGGCAGATGTGTTGTTGCCAACCCTTACCACCTGGGGGCGGCCCGTCAGGAAGAACAAGATCCATTTGCAGAGGGAGGTGTTAAGTCCCAGGGTCCTTAGCTTAGTGATGAGTTTTGTGGGCACTATGGTCTTGAACGTTGAGCTGTAGTTAGTGAACAACATTCTCACATAAGTATTCCTTTTTTCCAGGTGGGAAAGGGCAGTGTGGAGTGCGACTGATATTGCATCAACTGTGGATCTGTTGGGGCGGTATGCGAATTGGAGTGGGTCTAGGGTTTACGGGATGATGGTGTTGATGTGAGCCATGACCAGTCTTTCAATGCACTTCATGGCTACCGACTTGAGTGTTACGGGGCGGTAATCATTTAGGTAGGTTACCTTTGCTTTCTTGGGCACAGGGACTATGGTGGTCTGCTTGAAACATGTAGGTATTACAGACTCGGTCAAGGAGAGGTTAAAATCTCTACGGGATCAGTGTCCCTATACTGGGACGGTTGAGCTAACGTGCGCTAATATGATTAGCATGATGTTGTAAGTAACAGCAAACTTTCCAGGGCATAGACATGTCTTATATGGGAAAAAAGCTTAAATTGTTGTTAATCTAACTGCACTGTCGACTTTACAGTAGCTATTACAGTGAAACAATACCATGCTATTGTTTGAGGGGAGTGCAAAACAACAAAAAACTTGTATCACGGCAACTGGTTTGATACATTCACCTCTAAAGGTAAATAATGTACTTACATTCAGTAATCTTGCTCTGATTTGTCATCCTGAAGGTCCCAGAGATAAAATGTAACATAGTTTTGTTTGTTAAAATCCATTTTAATATTCAAATGTAGGAACTGGGTTCTACAGTTTGAACCCCTGCTGTCTCTGGCTCCACACCCACCCCGTCCGGCCATCTAGATGTGTGAAAGTGAGTGTATAAGCTAATGATCCATCATGAATGACATTCCTGGAAGCGTGTAAACTTAAATGTTGTATTACCATATCATTTTGTATGTTCTCTTTAGTTATGTACTTGAAAATGTATCAATTGACCTATTCGACACATTTGGGCAGACTTGATACAAAATATTGTCCAGTATTGCAATACTTCACTGGATCTATCTGGGAATTGCACACACACTGCTGCCATCTGGTGGCCAAAATCTAAATTGCACATAAACTGCAATATTATATTATTGCCTTAATCTTGCATTTCAAAGATGATGAAAAAAAATGTAAAAAGAAAACGCAGTTTGTATTTTTGTTTGTATTATATTTGACCAGATATAATGTGTTATATTCTGCAACATTAATTTCACATTTTCACAAACCTAAAAATGTTTCCTTTTAAATGGTTTCAAGCATATGCATATCCTTGCTTCAGGTCCTGAGCTACAGGCAGTTAGATATGGGTATGTCATTTTAGGCAAAAATAAAAAATAAAAAAAAGGGTCTGATCCGTAAAAGGTTTTAAAGGCCTTTTTCACATTGGCTACGGAAAGTATGATCACACAGTCGTCTGCAACAGCTGGTGCTCTCATGCATGCTTCAGTGTTGCTTGCCTTGAAGCGAGCATAAAAGCTATTTAGCTCGTCTGGTAGGCTCGCGTCACTGGGCAGCTCGCGGCTGGGTTTCCCTTTGTAGTCTGTAACAGTTTGCAAGCCCTGCCACATCCGACAAGCATCAGAGCCAGTGTAGGAGGATTCAAATTTAGTCCTGTATTGACGCTTTGCCTGTTTTATGGTTAGTCTGAGGGCAGAATGTCTTATAAGCGTCTGGATTAGTGTCCCACTCCTTGAAAGTAGCAGCTCTAGCTTTTAGCTAAGTGCGGATGTTGCCTGTGATCTATGGCTTCTGGTTGGGAAATGTACATACGGTCACTGTGGGGACTACGTCGTCGATGCCCTTATTGATGATGCCGGTGACTGAGCTGGTATACTCCTCAATACCATTAGATGAATGCCGGAACATATTCCAGCCTGTGCTAGCAAAACAGTCCTGTAATGTAGGATCCGTGTCATCTGACCACTTCCGTTTTAAGCGGGTACTTCCTGCTTTAGTTTTAGCTTGTAAGCAGGAATCAGGAGGATAGAATTACGGTCAGATTTTCCAAATGGAGGGTGAGGGAGAGCTGTGTATGCATCTCTGTGTGTGGAGTAATTATAGTCTAGAGTTTTTTTCCCTCTGGTTGCACATGTGACATGCTGGTAGAAATGTGGTAAAACGGATTTAAGTTTGCCTGCATTCACATCCCCGGGCCAGTAGGAGCGCCGCTTCTGGATGAGCATTTTTTTGTTTGCTTATGGCCTTATACAGCTTGTTGAGTACGTTCTATAGTCTATGGCTTGGGTAGTTGTGGACAATTTTCCAGGCCTTCTTTTCATGTCCCGTGATATTCAGGTCCTCGAAGGCAGGGAGCTCGGCCCCAGTAATGTACTGGGCTGTTCACACATTTGGATCCCCAACAGCACCAATAGTTGTTGGCTACAGCTACTCTTCCTATGCTGATGATCACCCTTATCTAGGCATACTGATGTGATTTGGCTAACATGGGCAAAATGTCCAATGTTTGATATTTGCACTTGAGACCTTGACATGCAAATCCACAGTTGCATCATGTTCTCCTTTGTGTGTTCTTAACCTAATAGAGTATGGGGATTTTGTTTCTTGGACGGACCTTTACTCTTGGACTTAATTTCTCATAGCTTATCCATAATACAATATCCAATCCCATAGCCCTCATAGACTTGGGTTCAGACCATGGAAAGGAAAAAGCTGTTCCTCCTCACCACTTTTCCCAATCTGTCTGTTTTAGAAAATGCACTACACTTCAAAGTACCCACATGGTTTCTTTGAAGGATATTTCTCACAAACAGAACATGTACTCCAGACCAACCCATTTACGTAAAAAAATAAAAACTTTCGTTAGTGTACACTTCAAATGGAAGATGTTTCACCAGCCCAGTCCAAACGGCTTGGCATGTGGTACGGAAAATGCATAAATGGCAACAGGGAGCCACTTGAAGCAAATCTATACTTTTGTCGTATGATTTCCCTCTTCCTTCTATAATGCTCTGCAGCTGAGGAGTGCATGGGGAAAGCAAGCATTCAGTAAGAGACTCTTTAGGATGTGCTGTAGCTCCTCCATACACAAACAGACAGACGGCAGGAGGAGCTGTCTAATTGACACTCACTCCAGAATGTTGATGCTCCAACAGCCGATCAATAGGAAGGTCTGAGAACGTCCTGAAGGAAGAAGTTAACAGATGGAGAGAGAGCGCATGGGTACACACGAAGGGGTTGGAGAGATTTAAACATGCTACTATGATTCTTTCATTCTGGATATGATTGATTTTAGAGCATGTAAGGCCGGTTTAGGCTTGGTGAGCAGTTGGAAATGTGGAGTGTGGGTCAGAGGTTGCTTATGGGTGAATGGTGTACAATTTGATGGTCTTGACAACAGCATTTAATGGATGTTTGGTGAACAAGGTTACTGCTTGGCAACTGCTTGTATAAGACAACGTCGACACATCCTTTAACACATCCTCAACATCTGGGTTCATTGTTGTTTTACAGTAGTTTCCCGACCATTGTTAGGGTTAGCCAATGACAGTGAAGCAAAATTCACTGTCTAGATTCAGCATTGTTGTACGTAGTTATTTCATCATGATTGATATGCAGTATAACCCAAACAACCACAAATTCTATGGAAATCAGCTTTCTTAAAATGCCCATTATGTGTGTTGGCATGTTGGTGATCCTAAACGGAGTAGACCCAGTTTGGGAAACCCTGTCTTAGACACTGATGTAAGGTCAGTTTTAGCATTTTCCCTTTACTGGTTAAGGTTATGCTTTGGTGAGGGTAAGCTGATCATAGATCTGTGCCTGAGGGCAACTTCTACCCAGAGCCAAGTAGCAAACAGTGCGCGGATGACAGCCTTTTCAGTAGAGCTTCTGTCCATTCCCAGTACATCCCTGTAGCACTCAATCACACACTGAGACACAGTGAGCTGAGGAGTGGATCCAGTGACAGTTATTATTTATGTAGAGCCTGGAAATGTGTTAAACATCAGGAAGACATTATATTATGCATCAGCCTACTCTTGGTGGACGTTTTGTTTCCCCTTCCTGGGAAACTCTTCGGAAACACTGACGCAATTTGTCTCTGAATATACCAATGTTGTGACTGCCACACCAGAGAGGAGTTCCAGTTATGTTTTGTATATGTAATATCTAGGTTGTTTTTTTTAAATGCATGCAAGGAAAGCCTCAGCCTATGAAAACGACGGAAGAATTTGAAGCAAAAATTCATGGAGTGCAGACAGAGTAATGTGGTTGTTTGTAGGATAAGTATGCACTAAAAAGTGGAGATTGATGGGGCGTTGAAAGGAAATGGCTGAAAAAGAGAGCCCTCTCTAAATGTTCCATTTACTCATAGAATGCTTTCCCCTGCAATGGAGGCATAGATTCATTTAACTGTGTCTGGTGGAAGAGAAATGGGTAGCAATGTAACCCAGATAGTGCAGTAGGATGGATGGATCACACTACATTAAGAGAGTGGTGGAATAAAGGCATGGAGAGAGGGATGGAATAAAGGCATGGACAGAGGGATAGATAGCAGAAAGGGTCATATGGAAGCTTGCTAACTATCCAATGCCTAGTCCATATGTCATGACTATCCCACTTCCATCCTCCTTTACCACTGACTCCTCTTTTTCGGGTCCATTTTTTCTTGTGTAGTCTTTCCTATTACAAATAAGAGAACTAGTCTGCATTGTAAAAATACACATGCTCTTGCCATACTCTTCATAGACCTCTCTACTATTAGGCTATGCATCACATACATATCTGAGGGCACAGATAGAACTGGATTTAAAATCTGACTTTGACTCCGAAGATTCCATATGCCATATCCATTTTCAAAATGTCTGGAACCCCGCGAGCAGTTGGCAGTTAAGGCTGCTCTCTCAGCCGGTCCAGAGAGAGGATGGCATGGGGTGAGCTATCTCCTCTTGCCTGTTGACTCTGGGTGGTAGTGGGTGCTAATGATCCCTGACATACTCAACATAATGGGTCAAGAAGGAGCTTTGTCACACTTCATCACGTAAACCACAAATGCCTTTAGAAGGCCTACGGCCATAGTACAGCCATATTACAGCCATATTACAGCCATGTTACAGCCATATTACAGCCATGTTGGAGCCATGTTGGAGCTAGTATAATGACTACACCATTATACATTTTTTAAGACTTAAGAAGGATCAAAGTAGCCGTCGCTCTGTGGTATGTGACGGAAGGAGGCAGCTTCTTGGTCAATGCTGAGCACTGCTACCAGGTCCCCAGTGTCAGGTCTGAAGCATGAAGTCACGAGCTCTGCTGGTCGGCTACTGCGTAGCAACCTAGCGGTTCCAAAAGCCCTGGTCTGCCCTAGAAGGCCTATGTAAACGATCAGAAGAACGGACAAAAAAAATTATAATTTGATGCAGTTTTGGGGGTGTATCCTGAGATGAGATTGTCCAAAACATGGCTAACAATAGCTGCACAATCCTTTTGATAAGCCAGCTGTTGATGAACTGAGCTCAAATACTCTGTAGTCTCAAATACTCTAAAGCCTTGATCACATTGGCAGTTTGAAGTGACTCAAATCCAATTTTTTTGCATAGCTGATTTGAATCTGTTCTTTTTCCTGCAGTCTGAACAGCCAAAAAGCTAATTGGATTGGACATTTCAAGCCACCTTCATAGGTTTTACCTGACACCTGAAGATACTCACCTGGTCAGTCTATGACATGGAAAGAGCAGGTGTCCCTAATGTTTTGTATACTCAGTTCATTTGAAGGTTAAGGTGGGAGTGTATGTTATGTGATGGGGGCTGTCCAGACTGTTAAGGTGGGAGTGTATGTTATGTGGTGGGGGGCTGTCCAGACTGTTAAGTTGGGAGTGTATGTTATGTGATGGGGGCTGTCCAGACTGTTAAGGTGGGAGTGTATGTTATGTGATGGGGGCTGTCCAGACTGTTAAGGTGGGAGTGTATGTTATGTGGTGGGGGCTGTCCAGACTGTTAAGGTGGGAGTGTATGTTATGTGGTGGGGGCTGTCCAGACTGTTAAGGTGGGAGTGTATGTTATGTGGTGGGGGGCTGTCCAGACTGTTAAGGTGGGAGTGTATGTTATGTGATGGGGGCTGTCCAGACTGTTAAGGTGTGAGTGTATGTTATGTGATGGGGGCTGTCTAAACTGTTAAGGTGGGAGTGTATGTTATGTGGTGGGGGGCTGTCCAGACTGTTAAGTTGGGAGTGTATGTTATGTGGTGGGGGGCTGTCCAGACTGTTAAGGTGGGAGTGTATGTTATGTGGTGGGGGCTGTCTAAACTGTTAAGGTGGGAGTGTATGTTATGTGATGGGGGCTGTCCAGACTGTTAAGGTGGGAGTGTATGTTATGTGGTGGGGGCTGTCCAGACTGTTAAGGTGGGAGTGTATGTTATGTGGTGGGGGGCTGTCCAGACTGTTAAGGTGGGAGTGTATGTTATGTGATGGGGGCTGTCCAGACTGTTAAGGTGGGAGTGTATGTTATGTGGTGGGTGCTGTCCAGACTGTTAAGGTGGGAGTGTATGTTATGTGGTGGGGGCTGTCCAGACTGTTAAGGTGGGAGTGTATGTTATGTGGTGGGGGGCTGTCCAGACTGTTAAGGTGGGAGTGTATGTTATGTGATGGGGGCTGTCTAAACTGTTAAGGTGGGAGTGTATGTTATGTGGTGGGGGGCTGTCCAGACTGTTAAGTTGGGAGTGTATGTTATGTGATGGGGGCTGTCCAGACTGTTAAGGTGGGAGTGTATGTTATGTGGTGGGGGCTGTCTAAACTGTTAAGGTGGGAGTGTATGTTATGTGATGGGGGCTGTCCAGACTGTTAAGGTGGGAGTGTATGTTATGTGGTGGGGGCTGTCCAGACTGTTAAGGTGGGAGTGTATGTTATGTGATGGGGGCTGTCCAGACTGTTAAGGTGGGAGTGTATGTTATGTGGTGGGGGCTGTCCAGACTGTTAAGGTGGGAGTGTATGTTATGTGATGGGGGCTGTCTAAACTGTTAAGGTGGGAGTGTATGTTATGTGGTGGGGGGCTGTCTAAACTGTTAAGGTGGGAGTGTATGTTATGTGGTGGGGGCTGTCTAAACTGTTAAGGTGGGAGTGTATGTTATGTGATGGGGGCTGTCCAGACTGTTAAGGTGGGAGTGTATGTTATGTGGTGGGGGGCTGTCCAGACTGTTAAGGTGGGAGTGTATGTTATGTGGTGGGGGCTGTCCAGACTGTTAAGGTGGGAGTGTATGTTATGTGATGGGTGCTGTCCAGACTGTTAAGGTGGGAGTGTATGTTATGTGGTGGGGGCTGTCCAGACTGTTAAGGTGGGAGTGTATGTTATGTGGTGGGGGGCTGTCCAGACTGTTAAGGTGGGAGTGTACGTTATGTGGTGGGGGGCTGTCCAGACTGTTAAGGTGGGAGTGTATGTTATGTGATGGGGGCTGTCTAAACTGTTAAGTTGGGAGTGTATGTTATGTGGTGGGGGGCTGTCCAGACTGTTAAGGTGGGAGTGTATGTTATGTGATGGGGGCTGTCCAGACTGTTAAGGTGTGAGTGTATGTTATGTGATGGGGGCTGTCTAAACTGTTAAGGTGGGAGTGTATGTTATGTGATGGGGGCTGTCCAGACTGTTAAGGTGGGAGTGTATGTTATGTGGTGGGGGGCTGTCCAGACTGTTAAGGTGGGAGTGTATGTTATGTGGTGGGGGCTGTCCAGACTGTTAAGGTGGGAGTGTATGTTATGTGGTGGGGGCTGTCCAGACTGTTAAGGTGGGAGTGTATGTTATGTGATGGGGGCTGTCCAGACTGTTAAGGTGGGAGTGTATGTTATGTGATGGGGGCTGTCCAGACTGTTAAGGTGGGAGTGTATGTTATGTGATGGGTGCTGTCCAGACTGTTAAGGTGGGAGTGTATGTTATGTGGTGGGGGCTGTCCAGACTGTTAAGGTGGGAGTGTATGTTATGTGGTGGGGGGCTGTCCAGACTGTTAAGGTGGGAGTGTATGTTATGTGATGGGGGCTGTCCAGACTGTTAAGGTGGGAGTGTATGTTATGTGGTGGGGGCTGTCCAGACTGTTAAGGTGGGAGTGTATGTTATGTGGTGGGGGGCTGTCCAGACTGTTAAGGTGGGAGTGTATGTTATGTGATGGGGGCTGTCCAGACTGTTAAGGTGGGAGTGTATGTTATGTGATGGGGGCTGTCTAAACTGTTAAGTTGGGAGTGTATGTTATGTGGTGGGGGGCTGTCCAGACTGTTAAGGTGGGAGTGTATGTTATGTGATGGGGGCTGTCCAGACTGTTAAGGTGGGAGTGTATGTTATGTGATGGGGGCTGTCTAAACTGTTAAGTTGGGAGTGTATGTTATGTGGTGGGGGGCTGTCCAGACTGTTAAGGTGGGAGTGTATGTTATGTGATGGGGGCTGTCCAGACTGTTAAGGTGGGAGTGTATGTTATGTGATGGGGGCTGTCCAGACTGTTAAGGTGGGAGTGTATGTTATGTGGTGGGGGGCTGTCCAGACTGTTAAGGTGGGAGTGTATGTTATGTGATGGGGGCTGTCCAGACTGTTAAGTTGGGAGTGTATGTTATGTGGTGGGGGCTGTCCAGACTGTTAAGGTGGGAGTGTATGTTATGTGATGGGGGCTGTCCAGACTGTTAAGGTGGGAGTGTATGTTATGTGATGGGTGCTGTCCAGACTGTTAAGGTGGGAGTGTATGTTATGTGATGGGGGCTGTCCAGACTGTTAAGGTGGGAGTGTATGTTATGTGGTGGGGGCTGTCTAAACTGTTAAGGTGGGAGTGTATGTTATGTGGTGGGGGCTGTCTAAACTGTTAAGGTGGGAGTGTATGTTATGTGGTGGGGGGCTGTCCAGACTGTTAAGGTGGGAGTGTATGTTATGTGGTGTGGGGCTGTCCAGACTGTTAAGGTGGGAGTGTATGTTATGTGGTGGGTGCTGTCCAGACTGTTAAGGTGGGAGTGTATGTTATGTGATGGGGGCTGTCTAAACTGTTAAGGTGGGAGTGTATGTTATGTGGTGGGGGGCTGTCCAGACTGTTAAGGTGGGAGTGTATGTTATGTGGTGGGGGGCTGTCCAGACTGTTAAGGTGGGAGTGTATGTTATGTGGTGGGGGGCTGTCCAGACTGTTAAGGTGGGAGTGTATGTTATGTGGTGGGTGCTGTCCAGACTGTTAAGGTGGGAGTGTATGTTATGTGGTGGGGGGCTGTCCAGACTGTTAAGTTGGGAGTGTATGTTATGTGGTGGGGGCTGTCCAGACTGTTAAGGTGGGAGTGTATGTTATGTGGTGGGGGCTGTCCAGACTGTTAAGGTGGGAGTGTATGTTATGTGGTGGGGGCTGTCTAAACTGTTAAGGTGGGAGTGTATGTTATGTGGTGGGTGCTGTCCAGACTGTTAAGGTGGGAGTGTATGTTATGTGGTGGGGGCTGTCTAAACTGTTAAGGTGGGAGTGTATGTTATGTGATGGGGGCTGTCCAGACTGTTAAGGTGGGAGTGTATGTTATGTGGTGGGGGCTGTCTAAACTGTTAAGGTGGGAGTGTATGTTATGTGATGGGGGCTGTCCAGACTGTTAAGGTGGGAGTGTATGTTATGTGGTGGGGGGCTGTCCAGACTGTTAAGGTGGGAGTGTATGTTATGTGATGGGTGCTGTCCAGACTGTTAAGGTGGGAGTGTATGTTATGTGGTGGGGGGCTGTCCAGACTGTTAAGGTGGGAGTGTATGTTATGTGATGGGTGCTGTCCAGACTGTTAAGGTGGGAGTGTATGTTATGTGGTGGGGGGCTGTCCAGACTGTTAAGGTGGGAGTGTATGTTATGTGGTGGGGGCTGTCCAGACTGTTAAGGTGGGAGTGTATGTTATGTGGTGGGTGCTGTCCAGACTGTTAAGGTGGGAGTGTATGTTATGTGGTGGGGGGCTGTCTAAACTGTTAAGGTGGGAGTGTATGTTATGTGATGGGGGCTGTCCAGACTGTTAAGGTGGGAGTGTATGTTATGTGATGGGGGCTGTCTAAACTGTTAAGGTGGGAGTGTATGTTATGTGGTGGGTGCTGTCCAGACTGTTAAGGTGGGAGTGTATGTTATGTGGTGGGTGCTGTCCAGACTGTTAAGGTGGGAGTGTATGTTATGTGGTGGGTGCTGTCCAGACTGTTAAGGTGGGAGTGTATGTTATGTGATGGGTGCTGTCCAGACTGTTAAGGTGGGAGTGTATGTTATGTGATGGGGGCTGTCCAGACTGTTAAGGTGGGAGTGTATGTTATGTGGTGGGGGCTGTCCAGACTGTTAAGGTGGGAGTGTATGTTATGTGGTGGGGGGCTGTCCAGACTGTTAAGGTGGGAGTGTATGTTATGTGATGGGGGCTGTCCAGACTGTTAAGGTGGGAGTGTATGTTATGTGATGGGGGCTGTCTAAACTGTTAAGTTGGGAGTGTATGTTATGTGGTGGGGGGCTGTCCAGACTGTTAAGGTGGGAGTGTATGTTATGTGATGGGGGCTGTCCAGACTGTTAAGGTGGGAGTGTATGTTATGTGATGGGGGCTGTCTAAACTGTTAAGTTGGGAGTGTATGTTATGTGGTGGGGGGCTGTCCAGACTGTTAAGGTGGGAGTGTATGTTATGTGATGGGGGCTGTCCAGACTGTTAAGGTGGGAGTGTATGTTATGTGATGGGGGCTGTCCAGACTGTTAAGGTGGGAGTGTATGTTATGTGGTGGGGGGCTGTCCAGACTGTTAAGGTGGGAGTGTATGTTATGTGATGGGGGCTGTCCAGACTGTTAAGTTGGGAGTGTATGTTATGTGGTGGGGGCTGTCCAGACTGTTAAGGTGGGAGTGTATGTTATGTGATGGGGGCTGTCCAGACTGTTAAGGTGGGAGTGTATGTTATGTGATGGGTGCTGTCCAGACTGTTAAGGTGGGAGTGTATGTTATGTGATGGGGGCTGTCCAGACTGTTAAGGTGGGAGTGTATGTTATGTGGTGGGGGCTGTCTAAACTGTTAAGGTGGGAGTGTATGTTATGTGGTGGGGGCTGTCTAAACTGTTAAGGTGGGAGTGTATGTTATGTGGTGGGGGGCTGTCCAGACTGTTAAGGTGGGAGTGTATGTTATGTGGTGTGGGGCTGTCCAGACTGTTAAGGTGGGAGTGTATGTTATGTGGTGGGTGCTGTCCAGACTGTTAAGGTGGGAGTGTATGTTATGTGATGGGGGCTGTCTAAACTGTTAAGGTGGGAGTGTATGTTATGTGGTGGGGGGCTGTCCAGACTGTTAAGGTGGGAGTGTATGTTATGTGGTGGGGGGCTGTCCAGACTGTTAAGGTGGGAGTGTATGTTATGTGGTGGGGGGCTGTCCAGACTGTTAAGGTGGGAGTGTATGTTATGTGGTGGGTGCTGTCCAGACTGTTAAGGTGGGAGTGTATGTTATGTGGTGGGGGGCTGTCCAGACTGTTAAGTTGGGAGTGTATGTTATGTGGTGGGGGCTGTCCAGACTGTTAAGGTGGGAGTGTATGTTATGTGGTGGGGGCTGTCCAGACTGTTAAGGTGGGAGTGTATGTTATGTGGTGGGGGCTGTCTAAACTGTTAAGGTGGGAGTGTATGTTATGTGGTGGGTGCTGTCCAGACTGTTAAGGTGGGAGTGTATGTTATGTGGTGGGGGCTGTCTAAACTGTTAAGGTGGGAGTGTATGTTATGTGATGGGGGCTGTCCAGACTGTTAAGGTGGGAGTGTATGTTATGTGGTGGGGGCTGTCTAAACTGTTAAGGTGGGAGTGTATGTTATGTGATGGGGGCTGTCCAGACTGTTAAGGTGGGAGTGTATGTTATGTGGTGGGGGGCTGTCCAGACTGTTAAGGTGGGAGTGTATGTTATGTGATGGGTGCTGTCCAGACTGTTAAGGTGGGAGTGTATGTTATGTGGTGGGGGGCTGTCCAGACTGTTAAGGTGGGAGTGTATGTTATGTGATGGGTGCTGTCCAGACTGTTAAGGTGGGAGTGTATGTTATGTGGTGGGGGGCTGTCCAGACTGTTAAGGTGGGAGTGTATGTTATGTGGTGGGGGCTGTCCAGACTGTTAAGGTGGGAGTGTATGTTATGTGGTGGGTGCTGTCCAGACTGTTAAGGTGGGAGTGTATGTTATGTGGTGGGGGGCTGTCTAAACTGTTAAGGTGGGAGTGTATGTTATGTGATGGGGGCTGTCCAGACTGTTAAGGTGGGAGTGTATGTTATGTGATGGGGGCTGTCTAAACTGTTAAGGTGGGAGTGTATGTTATGTGGTGGGTGCTGTCCAGACTGTTAAGGTGGGAGTGTATGTTATGTGGTGGGTGCTGTCTAAACTGTTAAGGTGGGAGTGTATGTTATGTGGTGGGTGCTGTCCAGACTGTTAAGGTGGGAGTGTATGTTATGTGATGGGGGCTGTCCAGACTGTTAAGGTGGGAGTGTATGTTATGTGATGGGGGCTGTCCAGACTGTTAAGGTGGGAGTGTATGTTATGTGATGGGGGCTGTCCAGACTGTTAAGGTGGGAGTGTATGTTATGTGATGGGTGCTGTCCAGACTGTTAAGGTGGGAGTGTATGTTATGTGGTGGGGGGCTGTCCAGACTGTTAAGGTGGGAGTGTATGTTATGTGATGGGGGCTGTCCAGACTGTTAAGGTGGGAGTGTATGTTATGTGATGGGGGCTGTCCAGACTGTTAAGGTGGGAGTGTATGTTATGTGGTGGGGGCTGTCTAAACTGTTAAGGTGGGAGTGTATGTTATGTGGTGGGTGCTGTCCAGACTGTTAAGGTGGGAGTGTATGTTATGTGATGGGGGCTGTCCAGACTGTTAAGGTGGGAGTGTATGTTATGTGATGGGGGCTGTCCAGACTGTTAAGGTGGGAGTGTATGTTATGTGATGGGGGCTGTCCAGACTGTTAAGGTGGGAGTGTATGTTATGTGATGGGTGCTGTCCAGACTGTTAAGGTGGGAGTGTATGTTATGTGATGGGGGCTGTCCAGACTGTTAAGGTGGGAGTGTATGTTATGTGATGGGGGCTGTCCAGACTGTTAAGGTGGGAGTGTATGTTATGTGATGGGTGCTGTCCAGACTGTTAAGGTGGGAGTGTATGTTATGTGATGGGGGCTGTCCAGACTGTTAAGGTGGGAGTGTATGTTAAGTGATGGGGGCTGTCCAGACTGTTATGGTGTGAGTGTATGTTAAGTGACATTTTGAATGCTTAGCAGGACAGGAAAATGGTCCAATTCAAGCAATTATCAGGAGAACATCCCTGGTCATCCATACTGCCTCTGATCTGGCGGACTCACTAAATACACATGCTCAATTTGTAATGATGCCTGAATGTTAGAGTGTGCCCCTGGCTCTCTGTAAATAAAAAGAAAACAAGAAAATGATGCCATCTGGTTTGCTTTATATAAAGAATTTGAAATGATTAAACTTATACACTTTTACTTTTGATACTTAAGTATATATATATATATATATATATATATATATATATATATATATATATATATATATATATATATATATATATATATAAATGTTTTATTATTTCACCTTTGTTTAACCAGTTAGGCCAGTTGAGAACAAGTTCTCATTTACAACTGCGACCTGGCTAAGATAAAGCAAAGCAGTGCGACAAAAACAACAACACAGAGTTACACATAAACAAATGTACAGTCAATAACACTATAAAAAAATATATGTACAGTGTATGTAAATGTAGAAGAGTAGGGAGGTAAAGCAATAAATAGGCCATAGAGGCAGAATAATTACAATTTAGCATTAACACTGGAGTGATAAATCAAATCAAATCAAATGTATTTGTCACATACACATGGTTAGCAGATGTTAATGTGAGTGTAGCAAAATGCTTGTGCTTCTAGTTCCGACCATGCAGTAATATCTAACAAGTAATATAACCTAACAATTTCACAACAACTACCTTATACACACAAGTGTAAAGGAATGAATACGAATATGTAGATAAAAATATATGAATGAGTGATGCCCGAACGGCATAAGCAAGATGCAGTAGATGGTATAGAGTACAGTATATACATATGAGATGAGTAATGTAGGGTATAAAAACATTATATAAAGTGGCATTGTTTAAAGTGGCTAGTGATACATTTAATTACATCAAGATGGCAAGATGCAGTAGATGGTATAGTGTACAGTATATACAGTAAATTGCTAACAAATTTAGTCCCAGATTATTCTTCCAATTGAGAAGTAAATGAACAGTTCCAGGACTGTAGGAGCTGTATTTACTAAGCTTTGTTTTGGGACAAACTGGAGAGAGAATGGCGCCGAAGGAGATAGCTGCCGTTTTACGAACCCGTAACCAATTGTCCTATTGTGTATGTTTTTCCGAGTTATTTGTAACTTATTTTGTACATGATGTTTCTGCCACCGTGACTTATGGGACCGGAAAGAGCTTCTAGATAGGGCAGCAATTACTCACACCGTACTGGAGGAATATATCTTCTTCAACGAGTGTGTCGGGATTTACTTCAGACAAACATTTCACAGGAGAAAGAGATGCAGGTAATGGGGATGAAGGTCCGGGTGCCTTGTAAGGATCCGACGCCGAGAGGGTAATCTACCTTTACCCACTTTTCTATTAGCCAACGTACAATCAATCAATAATAAAATAGACAAACTACGATCACGTACAGTATGTCCTGCGAACGGGATAATAAAAACTGTAATATCTTATGTTTCACCGAGTCGTGGCTGAACGAGGACATTAATAACATGGCGGGTTTTAAGCTTTTTCGGTAGTTAGAACAGTTGTCTCTGGTAAGACAAGGGGTGGCAGTCTCTGTATATTCGTAAACGACCGCTGGTCCACAAAATCTAAGGAAGTCTCGAGGAATTGCTCGCCTGAAGTAGAGCATCTCAGCTGTAGACCACAATATTTACCAAGAGAGTTTTCATCTGTATTTTTTGTAGCTGTCTATATATCACCACAAACCGATGCTGGCACTAAGAGGACACTCAATGAGCTGTATACGGCCATAAGCAAACAGGAAAACACTCATCCAGAAGCGGCGCTCCCAGCGTCCGGGGACTTTAATGCAGGGAAATTCAAATCCATTCTTCCACCAGACATTCTTCAAAGGACAACCCGGCCTCCTATCTATGACCAAACGATCGAAGCGCAGCTCAGAGTAAATATTTATTGCATTTTCCTTTTCCAACTGGGCGGTAATTTAGAATTCATAAGATACTGTATTTACGATAGCATAGCTGCCTACGGCTAGATAGAGACACACAATACCTTTTTGCTCCTCAGTCTTCACGCTCTTTCACTCAAACCCAACCCCCTTTCTTTGTGTAAGCAGCTGTCATATCTGTTCCGTCCACTAGGACGTTTTCCTTCATGACATAATTTGTAATCAATGTATGATACATTCTGTGTATATGTAATTCTGTGTGATTATTTAGGTATTAGTAAATAAATAATAAATAAAAAAAATTGTATTGCTGATTCAACTTGTTAGCCAGGGTTAGTGAAAATAACCAAGATTTTGCAACTTTCAGATGAGACTAAATAAGGTGACGATTAAATATTGACTGCTACTGATGTAAAATATTATCAGGTCTTTAAGAGTTTATTTGGAAGATAACAGCTCTATAAACATTATTTCGTGGTGCCCCAACTTTCTAGTTAATTACATTCACCTAATTAGCTTAATCAGGTAATATGAATTACAGAGAAATGATTTTATAGAATAGCATGTCATATCACTTAATCCGGCATAGCCAAAGACACGACAACATGAATGTATAGTTAAAGTGACTATGCATATATTATAAACAGAGAGTAGCAGCAGCGTAAAAGACGGGATGGGGGGGCGGGACAATGCAAATAGTCCGGGTAGCCATTTGATTACTTGTTCAGGAGTCTTATGGCTTGGGGGTAAAAGCTGTTCAGAAGCCTTTTTGGTCCTAGACTTGGCACTCCGGTACCGCTTGCCGTGCGGTCGTAGAGTGATAATTCTATGACTGGAGTGGCTGGGGTCTTTGAGAATTTTTAGGGCCTTCCTCTGACACCGCCTGGTGAAGAGGTCCTGGATGGCAGGCAGCTTAGCCCCAGTGATGTACTGGGCCTTACGCATTACCCTCTGTAGTGCCTTGCGGTCAGAGGCAGAGCAGTTGCCATAACAGGCAGTGATGCAACCAGTCAGGATGCTCTCGATGTTGCAGTACACATGCCAAATCTTTTTAGTTTCCTGAGGGGGAATAGGCTTTGTTGTGCCCTCTTCACGTCTGTCTTGGTGTATTTGGACCATTCTAGTTTGTTGGTGATGTGGACACCAAGGAACTTGAAGCTCTCAACCTGTTCCACTACAGCCCCGTCGATGAGAATGTGCATGGTCCTCCTTTTCCTGTAGTCCACAATCATATTTTACATTTAACATTTAAGTCATTTAGCAGACGCTCTTATCCAGAGCGACTTACAAATCTGACCTCCTCCCTATAGGCTGTCTCATCGCTGTCGGTGATCGGGCCTACCACTGTTGTGTCGTCTGCAAACGTAATGATGGTGTTGGAGTCATGCCAGGCCACACAGTCCTGGGTGAACAAGGATTACAGGAGGGGACTGAGCTCGCACCCTTGAGGGGCTCCAGTGTTGAGGATCAGCATGGCGGATGTGTTGCTACCTACCCTCACCACCTGGGGGTGGACCATCAGGAAGTAAAGGATCCAGTTGCAGAGGTATGTGTTTAGTCCCAGGATCCTTAGCTTAGTGATGAGCTTTGAGGGCACTATGGTGTTGAACACTAAGCTGTAGCCAATGAATAGCATTCTCACGTAGGTGTTCCTTTTGTCCAGATAGGAAAGGGCAGTGTGAAGTGCAATAGAGATTGTATCATCTGTGGATCTGTTTGGGCGTATGCAAATTGGAGTGGGTTTAGAGTTTCTGGGATAATGGTGTTGATGTGAGCCATTACCAGCCTTTCAAAGCACTTCATGGCTACGGACGTGAGTGCTACGGGTCTGTAGTCATTTAGGCAGGTTGCCTTAGTGTTCTTGGGCACAGGGACTATGGTGGTCTGATTGAAACATGTTGGTATTACATACTCAATCAGGGACATGTTGAAATGTCAGTGAAAACACCTGGCAGTTGGTCAGCACATGCCCCTAGCACACGTCCTGGTAATCCGTCTGGCCCTGTGGCCTTGTGAATGTTGACCTGTTTAAAGGTCTTACTCACATCGGCTACGGAGAACGTGATCACACAGTCATCCGGAACAGCTGATGCTCTCATGGATGCCTCAGTTTTGCTTGACTCGAAGCAAGCATAGAGTGATTTAGCTCGTCTGGTAGGCTCGTGTCACTAGGCAGCTCGCGACTGTGCTTCCCTTTGTAGTCTGTAATAGTTTGCAAGCCCTGTCACATCCGACGAGCGTCGGAGCCGGTGTAGTATGATTCAATCTTAGCCCTGTATTGGCGCTCTGCCTGTTTGATGGTTTGTCGGAGGGCATAGCAGGATTTCTTATAATCTTCCGGGTTAGAGTCCGGCACCTTGAAAGCAGCAGCTCTACCCGTTAGCTCAGTGCGAATGTTGCCTGTAATCCATGGCTTCTGGTTGGGGTATGTACGTACACTCACTGTGGGGATGACGTCCTCAATGCACTTATTGATGAAGCCAGTGACTGATGTGGTGTACTCCTCAATAACTTCAGAAGAATACCAGAACATGTTCCAGTCTGTGATAGCAAAACAGTCCTGTAGTTTGGCATCTGCTTCATCTGACCACTTTTTTAAAGACAATTGTTGCTTGTAAGAACGAATCAGGAGGATAGAATTATGGTCAGATTTATCAAATGGAGGCCGAGGGAGAGCTTTGTATGCGTCTCTGTGGAGTACAGGTGATTTAGATTGTTTTCCCCTCTGGTTGCGCATTTAACATGTTGATAGAAATTAGGTAAAGCTGATTTAGGTTTTTTAAAAGTTGCATTAAAATCCCCGGCCCCTAGGAGCGCCACCTCTGCGCGAGCGGTTTCCTGTTTTCTTATTTCCTTATTCAGCTGACTGAATGCCGTCTTAGTGCCAGCATCCATCTGTGGTGGTAAATAAATAGCCACGAAACGTATGGATGAAAACTCTCTTGGCAAATTGTGTGGTCTATAGATTATCATTAGATACTCTACTTCAGATGAGAAAAATCTAGAGACTTCCTTAGATTTCATGCACCAGCTGTTGTTTAAAAATATTCACAGACCGCCCCCCTCATCTTACCAGAGTGTGCTGTTCTATCTTGCCGGTGCAGCGTATATCCCGCTAGCTGAATATCCATGTCGTCATTCAGCCACGATTCTGTGAAACATAAGATGTTACTGTTTCTGATGTCCCGTTGGTAGGATATTTGTGATCGTACCTCGTCTAATTTATTGTTCAATGATTGCACGTTGGCAAATAATATTGACGGTAACAGCAGCTTTCCCACTCACCGTCTGCGGATCCTTACGAGGCACCCCGCTCTGTGTCCTCTGTACCTGCGTCTCTTTCTCTTGCCAATGACGGGGATGTTGACCTTGTCGGGTTTTCGAAGTACATCCTGTGCATCCTGCTTGTTGAAGAAAAAATCTTTGTCTAATCCGAGGTGAGTGATCGCTGTCCTGATGTCCAGAAGCTCTTTATTGCCGTAAGATGCGGTGGCAGAAATAGTATGTACAAAATAAGTTACAAATAACACGGGAAAAAAACACATAATAGCACAATTGGTTAGGCGCCCGTAAAACTGCTGCCATTTCTTCTGGCACCATTTTCCCAAAGGACGTTAGGGGGGATAGGGGGTTAGAGGGGATAGGGGAATGGAGGTTAGAGGGGATAGGGGGGTTAGAGGGGATAGGGGGGTTAGAGGGGATAGGGGGGTTAGAGGGGATAGGGGGGTTAGAGGGGATAGGGGGGTTAGAGGGGATAGGGGAATGGAGGTTAGAGGGGATAGGGGGTTAGAGGGGATAAGGGGGTTAGAGGGGAAAGGGGGTTAGAGGGGATAGGGGGGTTAGAGGGGATAGGGGAAAGGAGGTTAGAGGGGATAGGGGAATTGAGGTGAGAGGGGATAGGGGGTTAGAGGGGATAGGGGGGTTAGAGGGGATAGGGGGTTAGAGGGGATAGGGTAATGGAGGTTAGAGGGGATAGGGGAATGGAGGTTAGAGGGGATAGGGGAATTGAGGTTAGAGGGGATAGGGGGTTAGAGGGGATAAGGAGGTTAGAGGGGATAGGGGGATAGAGGGGATAGAGGGGTTAGAGGGGATAGGGGGTTAGAGGGGATAGGGGAATGGAGGTTAGAGGGGATAGGGGGTTAGAGGGGATAGGGGAATGGAGGTTAGAGGGGATAGGGGGTTAGAGGGGATAAGGGGGTTAGAGGGGATAGGGGGTTAGAGGGGATAAGGGGGTTAGGGGGGTAGAGGGGATAGGGGGTTAGAGGGGATAAGGGGGTTAGAGGGGATAGGGGGTTAGAGGGGATAGGGGGTTCGAGGGGATAGAGGGGTTAGAGGGGATAGGGGGTTAGAGGGGATAGGGGGTTAGATGGGATAGGGGAATGGAGGTTAGAGGGGTTATGGGGGTTAGAGCGGATAGGGGGTTAGAGGGGATAGGGGGGTTAGAGGGGATAGGGGGGTTAGAGGGGATAAGGGGGTTAGAGGGGCAGGGGGGTTACAGGGGATAAGGGGGTTAGAGGGGATAGGGGGTTAGGGGGGATAGGGGGGATAGGGGGGTTAGAGGGGATAAGGGGGTTAGAGGGGATAGGGGGGTTAGGGGGTTAGAGGGGATAGGGGGGTTAGAGGGGATAGGGGGGTTAGATGGGATAGGGGGGTTAGAGGGGATAAGGGGGTTAGAGGGGATAGGGGGGTTAGAGGGGATAGGGGGGTTAGAGGGGATAAGGGGGATAGGGGGTTAGAGGGGATAGGGGGGTTAGATGGGATAGGGGGGTTAGAGGGGATAAGGGGGTTAGAGGGGATAGGGGGGTTAGAGGGGATAAGGGGGTTAGAGGGGATAGGGGGGTTAGAGGGGATAGGGGGTTAGATGGGATAGGGGGGTTAGAGGGGATAGGGGGTTAGAGGGGATAGGGGGGTTAGAGGGGATAAGGGGGTTAGAGGGGATAGGGGGTTAGAGGGGATAGGGGGTTAGAGGGGATAAGGGGGTTAGGGGGGTAGAGGGGATAGGGGGTTAGAGGGGATAAGGGGGTTAGAGGGGATAGGGGGTTAGAGGGGATAGAGGGGATAGAGGGGATAGGGGGTTAGAGGGGATAGGGGGTTAGATGGGATAGGGGAATGGAGGTTAGAGGGGTTATGGGGGTTAGAGTGGATAGGGGGTTAGATGGGATAGGGGGTTGGAGGGGATAGGGGGTTAGAGGGGATAGGGGGGTTAGAGGGGATAGGGGGGTTAGAGGGGATAAGGGGGTTAGAGGGGATAATGGGGATAGGGGGTTAGAGGGGATAGGGGGGTTAGATGGGATAGGGGGGTTAGAGGGGATAAGGGGGTTAGAGGGGATAGGGGGGTTACAGGGGATAGGTGGGGTTAGAGGGGATAGGGGGGTTAGAGGGGATAGGGGGTTAGAGGGGATAGGGGGGTTAGAGGGGATAAGGGGGTTAGAGGGGATAAGGGGGTTAGAGGGGATAGGGGGGTTAGAGGGGATAGGGGGTTAGATGGGATAGGGGGGTTAGAGGGGATAGGGGGTTAGAGGGGATAGGGGGGTTAGAGGGGATAAGGGGGTTAGAGGGGATAGGGGGTTAGAGGGGATAGGGGGTTAGAGGGGATAAGGGGGTTAGGGGGGTAGAGGGGATAGGGGGTTAGAGGGGATAAGGGGGTTAGAGGGGATAGGGGGTTAGAGGGGATAGAGGGGATAGAGGGGATAGGGGGTTAGAGGGGATAGGGGGTTAGATGGGATAGGGGAATGGAGGTTAGAGGGGTTATGGGGGTTAGAGTGGATAGGGGGTTAGATGGGATAGGGGGTTGGAGGGGATAGGGGGTTAGAGGGGATAGGGGGGTTAGAGGGGATAGGGGGGTTAGAGGGGATAAGGGGGTTAGAGGGGATAAGGGGGATAGGGGGTTAGAGGGGATAGGGGGGTTAGATGGGATAGGGGGGTTAGAGGGGATAAGGGGGTTAGAGGGGATAGGGGGGTTACAGGGGATAGGGGGGTTAGAGGGGATAGGGGGGTTAGAGGGGATAGGGGGTTAGAGGGGATAGGGGGGTTAGAGGGGATAAGGGGGTTAGAGGGGATAGAGGGGTTAGGGGGGTAGAGGGGATAGGGGGTTAGAGGGGATAAGGGGGTTAGAGGGGATAGGGGGTTAGAGGGGATAGGGGGTTCGAGGGGATAGAGGGGTTAGAGGGGATAGGGGGTTAGAGGGGATAGGGGGTTAGATGGGATAGGTGAATGGAGGTTAGAGGGGTTATGGGGGTTAGAGCGGATAGGGGGTTAGATGGGATAGGGGGTTCGAGGGGATAGGGGGTTAGAGGGGATAGGGGGTTAGAGGGGATAGGGGGGTTAGAGGGGATAAGGGGGTTAGAGGGGATAGGGGGGTTAGAGGGGATAGGGGGGTTAGAGGGGATAGGGGGGTTAGAGGGGATAAGGGGGTTAGAGGGGATAGGGGGGTTAGGGGGTTAGAGGGGATAGGGGGGTTAGAGGGGATAGGGGGGTTAGATGGGATAGGGGGGTTAGAGGGGATAAGGGGGTTAGAGGGGATAGGGGGGTTAGGGGGTTAGAGGGGATAGGGGGGTTAGAGGGGATAGGGGGGTTAGATGGGATAGGGGGGTTAGAGGGGATAAGGGGGTTAGAGGGGATAGGGGGTTAGAGGGGATAGGGGGGTTAGAGGGGATAGGGGGTTAGAGGGGATAGGGGGGTTAGAGGGGATAAGGGGGTTAGAGGGGATAGAGGGGTTAGAGGGGATAAGGGGGTTAGAGGGGATAGGGGGTTAGAGGGGATAGGGGAATGGAGGTTAGAGGGGATAGAGGGTTAGAGGGGATAAGGGGGGTTAGAGGGGATAGGGGGTTAGAGGGGATAGAGGGGTTAGGGGGTAGAGGGGATAGGGGGGTTAGAGAGGATAGGGGGTTAGAGGGGATAGGGGGGTTAGAGGGGATAGGGGGGTTAGAGGGGATATGGGGGTTAGAGGGGATAGGGGGTTAGAGGGGCTAGGGGGTTAGAGGGGATAGAGGGGTTAGAGGGGATATGGGGGTTAGAGGGGATAGAGGGGTTAGGGGGGTTAGAGGGGATAGGGGGTTAGAGGGGATAGGGGGGTTAGAGGGGATAGGGGAATGGAGGTTAGAGGGGATAGGGGGTTAGAGGGGATAGGGGATAGGGGGGTTAGAGGGGATAGGGGGTTAGAGGGGATAGGGGGGTTAGAGGGGATAGGGGGGTTAGAGGGGATAGAGGGGTTAGAGGGGTTAGAGGGGATAGAGGGGTTATAGGGGTTAGAGGGGATAGGGGGTTAGAGGGGATAGGGGGGTTAGAGGGGATAGGGGGGTTAGAGGGGATAGGGGGTTAGAGGGGATAGGGGGTTAGAGGGGTTAGAGGGGATAGAGGGGATAGGGGGGATAGGGGGGTTAGATGGGATAGGGGGGTTAGAGGGGATAGGGGGTTAGAGGGGTTAGAGGGGATAGGGGGTTAGGGGGGATAGGGGGGTTAGATGGGATAGGGGGGTTAGAGGGGATAGGGGGTTAGAGGGGATAGGGGGTTAGAGGGGATAGGGGGGTAGAGGGGATAGGGGGTTAGACGGGATGGGGGGGTTAGAGGAGATAGGGGGGGTTAGAGGGGATAGGGGGTTAGATGGGATAGGGGGTTAGAGGGGATAGGGGGGTTAGAGGGGATAGGGGGGTTAGAGGGGATAGAGGGGTTATAGGGGATAGGGGGTTAGAGGGGATAGGGGGGTTAGAGGGGATAGGGGGGTTAGAGGGGATAGAGGGGTTAGGGGGGTTAGAGGGGATAGGGGGGTTAGAGGGGATAGGGGGTTAGAGGGGATAGGGGGGTTAGAGGGGATAGGGGGATGGGGGTGGTAGGGGCTACCGGGTGGGGCTAGGAGTTAGAGGGGATAGGGTGTTGTTTGTGGACAGAGAGTCTGCTCACTTCACTTCATCTGACTCAGAGAGTTGACCTCCTTATTAACCTCCACTTTCATCCATCTCTTCTTATCTTGTTACCAACGTCACTGTCTCCCACCAGCGTCTAATTAAAAGATAACCACGGAGACCCTTTCCTTCCTCGTATTCAGTAGAATCTGTGTATGTATTACTAATGAATCAGGCCCAATAAGGAATCTCAATTGCAAGATTACACCTATTCGGTCCAAATGTTACTTGTTGCTAGTCTTGTGCAGTGGCAAGGATGGAGAGGGCTGCTGCTGCTGAAGATGAATATACACAAAGAAGGTAATTTGAAAGATGCCTATTAAATGTTCCTGCACCACCAGCTGTATGTGGACACAAATGGTGAAAGCTTCACCATACCATCTAACCTCAAGGTTATGAGTTTCATGGAATTGAAGAAGAACAGGTGAACAAATAGAAGAAAATGAACATTAAGTGAGCTGCTCATGATGAATGTATTACATCACACACTATGCTGGATATGCTCATTAGCTTTCTGTTTGCAATTATTCATGATTAGATGTACATGGCAACACCTCAACATGCGTTCAAATGGTTGTTGCAGTGTGCCAATCAATTGTTTAATTGCCTCAATTATTTGTTAATTTCTTGCTTTTTCAGTGGCGTCTCAAAGTACTATGAGTACTATGGCATCGCTCTCTCTCGTTGTCATCTGTGAGACATTAGTTTGGCAAAAATGTACACAAATCAGCACTTATTTTTTTACAGAAAACTGAGTCAGTCCTGTGACATTGTTTTGAATAGATACAAAATGCTATGAAGGGGGATTGTGTTGTTTTTACCAAAATGTGTGAGTGAGTATTGAGAGCCTGTCATGTGTATTGAGTGATATGGCAGTAACTGCCACAACATTTGTACTGGAAAACATAATCAGATTTTTATTTGAAATAGCAGGCTTCAAACTGCAATTCATCCAAGTTAAATGTGAGATATTGTAGCATCCTTGGTGTAACACCAGAAACCTTCCCAAGAAGTTCCGACCTCTTGTAACAGCATAGATGTTGAACTGGCTGACTGACATACCACGTTGCAGTTTTGAAAATCCTGATCACATATAGAATTCGCTATTCGTTACACTATTTTCCCATGAGTCCAGATGAGTCCAGAGGTTGACCCCAGGGCTACCCTTTAAGCCTCCATGGGGTCGGAAGAAAGCGGATGTTTCTGTTATTCAAGGATACAGTATTTTCAACCTACTTTCCGCTTCCCCTGAAAACAGATGTGGGGACTCTGCTGAGGCGTCTTTTTATGCCTGCTTTGTTAGATTAAGGTCTATGAGACAGACAGTCCCCTGGGGTGCTTTTCTCCTACCCTGTCTGTCTTCTGTCTCAGTGCTTTCCCCTGTCCTGTCCTCTGGCATTAGGACCGGAGGACTCTCTCATCACACATACCTTCAGCTGAAGGCTTTTAATGAAAGGTCTACATCAACACCCTGACAGTAACGGTGTCAGTGGGACAGGTCGAGGCCCTTAGTCCCCATCAGGGGACCTCTGCTCATCTGCCACCTGGAATTTGCAGACCTGCCTTTTTAAATGAGAGTTGTTCCAGACCTGAATGACAGGATCGGATAGACTAGCGTGCAGACAAGAGAGCCACCGACAGTAGCACCAATGGGTGTTCCAGTTGTTCTTCCCTTCAAAAATACATTGTGTGTCTGGATCCTGCATAACGTTCTGCTCCGTGGCCATGAGTCATCATGTCATGTTTACTGATGACACAAATCAGGGCATTACCTTCACCATCACTCACCGCCATCAAACATCCATCGGCCACTCATAGCCTGCTCAGTTCTGTTCCTCCAGTCCTCAAAAGGCCCTCAAAGGTCAACGTGTCAGAGATGACTGCCCTCTCTCCCCTCTCCCCTATCTACGCACCGCTATGAATGAGTGCCTCTGCTTCGGCCCTACTCGCCTGCCTGCATGGCTGGGCCCTGATCGCAGGCGTAAGGGGGTTAAGGTAATGCTAGCTGACATCCTGAGAAAACTGAGATTGCTTCGAGGGCTTTGTGGGTATGTGGGGGCAGCAAAGAGGATGGGTGGGGTTTGGTTGGGGGCTGGGGGGGTGAGGGCAATGTCTCACAAGCACATTTAACAGCCTTTTAAAAGCTCTGAGAGGGACCAACCTGATGGCAACTGCTCACGGGCGGAATCGTTGTCAGGGCAACAATTTTTCAGAGTTCTGATTTCCTAGAATGCCATGGATGGAGTTCATCATCATTGGGCCTGTGCTGTGATGCGATAGCCTGACACGATGCTCTAGACACGCTGCGACCCCGGATCTGGCCTCGCTATAGTTTCTGTGTAATTACAACCGCTTGTACTGAATCAAAATTCAGCTACCATGCAGCAACCTCTGTAATAACATCCCGTACTCCTGGAACGCTCTCTCCACTTCCCACAGCATTCCATGTCAATTCTATCTCCCATCGCTTAATGCTATGTAGAGGCTAAGCCTGACTGTCCACTGAGAGATGTCCTGGCTACAGTACAGTCCAATGCTTTGTTATACAGACAGTTCTCACAGTAAGTCAAAGGGAAGCAAGAAAGAATGTACACTGTGATTGCTCAATTAATTCAATTAGCTAATAGGACCCAATTACAAGCGCAATTGGAAATCTATTTAATAAAAATCCCAGAATCAATTTGAAACCCAGCGATGAAAGAGCTCCTTTCTTATTGGTATTATTTCTCCCGCCACTCTTTTCTGACCTCCCTTTGTGTTCTGTGCTCTCATCTCTCTGCAACAGATGGAGAATGGCTTTAGAGTGAGAATGAGAGAAACGCCTGACACTCCATGGGAAGTCTGTAGGGCCGTGGGGGGGTTGGGTTGGGGGGGTAGAGACGACCAGAGGAGATCACAGCAGTACAACTGAACACATCAGAAAACATTGCTGTAGGCAAGCATAAGTCAACATGCCTAATGTGAGCCATCGGTATGCATGATGTTAAATAGATTGTGAAAATGCTCTTTTTATGACTAAGATGGAGCTTTTCATTAATCCTAGAGCTGAACCTACCTCCGCAAAACAACAAGAGCATCCCTCGGGGAAGACAGACAGAGAACACCCATGGTGGGCTACAGGGATCCGAGATTTTAAAACATCACACACTCTCTCGCGAGGTCGCATCCACCCCATTAAGAGAGAGAGAGAGAGAGAGAGAGAGAGAGAGAGAGAGAGAGAGAGAGAGAGAGAGAGAGAGAGAGAGAGAGAGAGAGAGAGAGAGAGTGAGGAGAGAGAGAGAGGAGAGAAGAGAGAGAGAGAGAGAGAGAGAGAGAGAGAGAGAGAGAGAGAGAGAGAGAGAGAGTGCATACACATGTGTGGGTGGCTGTGTTTGAGACAGATATTCACATAACTTCAATCATGGCCTTGCTTTAATGTGCATGGTCTACTGTTGTACAGACCTTCTCTGAAGACACACATGATCAATTTAAGCGCTTTGAATCAATTTCTGGCGACACCTTATGATGACACCCACATATTAGGCAACAGCTTAAAGGATACAACACATGCTGTTCCTGAATAGTACTGTATTTCATATGAATCCTCCAGAGGAGGTTGGTGGCATCTTGATTGGTGAAGACGGGCTAGTGGTAATGGCTGAAAAGGAAAAGATGGAAGGGTATCAAATCCATCAAACACATGGTTTCCATGCGTTTGATGCCATTCCATTCGCTCTAGTTTCAGCCATTATTACATGCCATCCTCCACTCAGCAGCCTCCACTGTAATCCTCAAATTATTATTTTTTAAACCATTTCTGTGAGCAATGATTTAACAGAGTAATGATTTATGAAAAGAAGGACCTGATAAATAATACAGTTTTTCTGAATTGCGTACAATTCAAAACAGTGTTCTCAAGACACAGAACTCGGTGGACTTTGGAAAACACTAAATGCATTTACAAAATGTATTTGCCCTTCTCAAAACATAAATACATTCATCAAAATTATATGATACCTTCAGAGTTGCTAATACATTCCTCAAAAGAAAATTACTGTTTGCAAAAAGATTAACACAAACCTAAATTTCTCTTGAGTTTAACCTGACAAAACAGAAAGTTAGATAGATTTTCTTTGCAGTCACTAAATCATGATGATCATAATCTCCAATTTAAATAAGGAAAAGTGAATACAGTGGAACACATCTGATACCAATGTACAGGCCTCAATCCACACCAAAGCAAAGCTGTATAATGGAAGTTCACAATGTTGGGGATGATGATTTAGGAGTAACCCACACTTACATTGTAACGGCTGTCTAATGCCTCCTCCTCGGATGAGGAGGAGGAGTAAGGGTCGGACCAAAACGCAGCGTTGTATGCAGACATAATGGATATTTATTAAAGAAAGACGAAACACGAAAACTCTTACACAAACTACCAAACAACAAACGACGTAGACAGACCTGAACTTGAGAACTTACATATAGACACGAAGAACGCACGAACAGGAAAGACTAGCCAAACGAACGAACAAACGAAACAGTCCCGTGTGGTGCAACAGACACAGACACAGGAACAATCACCCACAAACAAACAGTGAGAACAGCCTACCTTAATATGGTTCTCAATCAGAGGAAACGTCAAACACCTGCCTCTAATTGAGAACCATATCAGGCAACACATTTAACCCCACATAGAAACACATAACATAGACTACCCACCCAGCTCACGTCCTGACCAACTAAACAAAGTTAAACGAAGGAAAATAAGGTCAGGAACGTGACATACATAGAAGTAACCACTCCATTCTCTGTCATCCCTGCATTGCTTTTGCTTTATCTTGGCCAAGTCGCAGTTGTAAATGAGAACTTGTTCTCAAATAGCCTACCTGGTTAAATAAAGGTGAAAAAAATGTCTGCAGTGTTTGTTTTTTTAAACATACAAATTAGACATGCCTTGCTTGATCTTTCCCTATATTCTACCTGATGTACTACTGATGAAGCTATTTACAATGTTGTGCAGTAGTATTTACTGATTTCCAGAAATGTTTTCTCTTCTAATGAAAACAATGTGTTGATATTCTGTGAACAAAACACTTTAGTATTCATTGATGGCAATTGTATTTACACTTTTGCAAACGTGTGTCTCAGATATGCAATCCAGGTCCAAAGGCAAGAAAATGATCAGACATTCTGCAGATGTATTAAAACATTTGATAATGGTTGTTCTGTTATATCTAGGTATGTTTAAGCACAGTATAAAAAAAAAAATTCTTACGTCTTACGTTTCCAATTGAAAAACTGTAACCATAAAGCTCCAGAACTGACTTCCTCTTTCCTCTATAAGTCAGATCTTGTGTCTATTGAATAGACAGATGGCAAAGGCTGTGTGGTTCCGTCATACAGTCCTAGTACAGTATAAGCACTGTGTCTTTAGATCACTGTAAAGTAGACCGATGGCTGTGCAATGTTGTGCAACACTGTGACTGAATGAATCACAGCAAAGCAGCACCATGAGCATGACTGTGTATTTGCGCAGTGTGTTTATGTCTGTCTAACTTTGGAGCACACGTCAGTGTAGCTGGTGTACGTGTGGGGGTGTGTGTGTGCGTGTGTGTGTGTGTGTGTGTGTGTGTGTGTGTGTGTGTGTGTGTGTGTGTGTGTGTGTGTGTGTGTGTGTGTGTGTGTGTGTGTGTGTGTGTGTGTGTGTGTGTGTGTGTGTGTGTGTGTGTGTGTGTGTGTGTGTGTGTGTGTGTGAGTGTGTGTGTGTGTGTGTGTGTGTGTGTGTGTGTGTGTGTGTGTGTGTGTGAGTGTAAGTGTGTGTGTGTGTGTACGTGTGCGTGTGTGTGTACGTGTGTAAATGTATGTTGTCCAGTCCAGATCCAATCTGAATATGGCCTCATTCCGAAGCTGTCATCCTGTCATCCACGGTAAAGAGAAGAAGGAATAGAATCTAATCAGTCTTGCTGCTCATATAGTTCAATGAATCATCAGAAGGCATCATACAAAATAATGCCTGTCCTCTTATGTCTCCAACCCCAACATCAACACCATCATATAGCCTGCCGATCCCCAGCCCCAGCCCCGGCTCCAGCTCCATCCTCAGACCCATATTATCATAGAAGGTAAATCTATTTCAGAGCGGAGGAGACCATTTTGGAAGGTATGGATGGATGAGTGATGTGTGAGCTTCCTTCCCCTCCCCAGGTAATGGTCCATACATAACTAATCATGACGTCTGAGATAATAATTATAGTTACCTGCTAACTTGCACCTTTGTATTGAAGCGAGAGCGACAGAGACAGAGACAGAGACAGAGACAGAGACAGAGAGAGACAGAGACAGAGAGAGAGAGAGAGAGAGAGAGAGAGAGAGAGAGAGAGAGAGAGAGAGAGAGAGAGAGAGAGAGAGAGAGAGAGAGAGACAGAGAGAGACCTGCACATGTACTCTACTGTAAGCTTGTTGTTATGGTTGAATGTATGGTTATTTTGACCCTTGGTTATTGTTGTTACTGTTGTCCCGTTGACCATTTTGATTCTCATTTTTATATTGTAAATAAGCTTTGGCAATATGTACATTGTTACGTCATGCCAATAAAGCAAATTGAATTGAATTGAATTGAAATTGACAGAGAGAGACAGAGACAGAGACACGGAGAGAGAGAGAGACAGAGAGACAGAGAGAGAGAGAGACAGAGAGAAACAGAGACAGAGACACGGAGAGAGAGAGAGACAGAGAGAGAGAGAGAGAGAGAGAGAGAGAGAGAGAGAGAGAGAGAGAGAGAGAGAGAGAGAGACAGAGAGAGAGAGAGAGAGAGAGAGAGAGAGAGAGAGAGAGACAGAGACAGAGACACGGAGAGAGAGAGAGACAGAGAGACAGAGAGAGAGAGAGAGAGACAGAGACACGGAGAGAGAGAGAGACAGAGAGAGAGAGAGAGAGAGAGAGAGAGAGAGAGAGAGAGAGAGAGAGAGAGAGAAAGAGAGAGAGAGACAGAGAGATTTGCACTCTGTCACAATGTGAAGTTATTCTGGGTGACTGACACTGTTGCTAATAGAGAACCTAAACTAACTTTACTCTTAACATGTGATTACTACATCTATTTTTGGACTTTTAATTAATGATATATAACCACTGATTCTTGAAGAATATAACTTATAAATGCCTCATGGGCTGACTTCAACTGTCATACCCCATCAGAACCCAAAATATAAGCTTGTTTAACTCCATTGTTAATAAACAGTGTAGTAGTAAACAAACACTAATTAACTTTAAAATATGGTTAGAACTATCACCTTCATATCATGGATGTTCAGTCCTGGCATTTGTAGCTCATTTGAGAGTGGTTCATTTGAGAGTGGTTACATTTCTCCGGCCCCATCCCTCAGTTGTTTACTCAAAAAGTGGCAGGGTGGTACCTCTTTGTTATCGTTGAACTGCAGATTGCCCCTTTAACACCGGTTAGCATTTCTTTCATCACTCTTTAGAGAGCAGAAATAAAAAATGTATTAGAAAATATCAGGTTGAGTTGTTATTCTTAGTGCCTATGAAAATGACTCCCATGTGGGTTATTTTATTGCATTATTGCATGCAATTAAAATGCTGCACGGATCGAATGATGACAAGGTTTCAGATGGCTAACAAGCATTTTCAACAGAACGGCGTTTATGCATGGCAAACGATCCAATCGTAATCCATGTCACAGAAGGTGTGTTACAGTGAATAGCCAGAGAGAGGACAGTGTGACTAAAAGTGCATATTCAGAACAGGGCTTATATCAAATCAAAGGAAATCATACTTTATTTGTCACATGCGCCGAATACAACAACTGTAGACCTTACCGTGAAATGCTTACTTACAAGCCCTTAACCAACAGTGCAGTTCAAGAAGAGTTAAGAAAATATTTACCAAATAAACTAAAGTAAAAAATAAAAATATATAAAAAGGTAACACAATAACTTTTTAATAATTTTTTTATTTTATTTTTGTTTATTTTGGTAAATATTTTCTTAACTCTTCTTGAACTGCCCTGTTGAAAATGCTATGATCAGTGCCTCAGCCACGGCTCTCATTTTAGCTCATGTTCTTTGACATGTAAACATAACGATTGTTGCTGCATTAGAGATTGAGATTGATATTGATATTTCTCGGATTGCCTTTGAGATTGATATGACACACGCGTTGCTATCAGGGAAGTCTTATTTTTTTCATCTTGCTGCTCTCTACATTCAACCATTGTCAGTGTTAATGTGTTGTAACCTGATGTTATGGTTGTAGTTAATTCAACAGAAACAACTCCTCTCCATGCATCATTTGGACGTTTGTGTGGGGTTGTCTGTGGAAATGCGTTCTGAATGTTTATTTGACCGTATTAAAGGTGAATGGGACTTGGGGAAGTGTTGAGAGGCAGAGACAGGGTGATGGCGTAACCTTCTGCGATGTGTATAATCCAGCGAGTTAGGGGATGTTAAGTGCACTCATTTCACAGTCCATTTCACACCAGTCAGCCCTAGGAGAATGCTTTGCGTACAATGACTCAGGATATACTCTTAACATTCTTGAGGACCTTTCTATTCTGCATATATTTAGTTTGAGAGAGAGAGAGAGAGAGAGAGAGAGAGAGAGAGAAAGAGAGAGAGAGAGAGAGAGAGAACTAGAGAAAGAGAACTAGAGAGAGAGAGAAAACTAGAGAGAACTAGAGAGAGCTAGAGAGAGAGAGAACTAGAGAGAACTAGAGAGAGAGAGAACTAGAGAGAACTAGAGAGAGAGAGAACTAGAGAGAACTAGAGAGAGAGAGAACTAGAGAGAGAGAGAACTAGAGAGAACTAGAGAGAACTAGAGAGAACTAGAGAGAACTAGAGAGAACTAGAGAGAGAGAGAACTAGAGAGAACTAGAGAGAGAGAGAACTAGAGAGAGCGAGAACTAGAGAGAACTAGAGAGAGAGAGAACTAGAGAGAACTAGAGAGAGAGAGAACTAGAGAGAACTAGAGAGAGAGAACTAGAGAGAACTAGAGAGAGAGAGAACTAGAGAGAACTAGAGAGAGAGAACTAGAGAGAACTAGAGAGAGAGAGAACTAGAGAGAACTAGAGAGAGAGAGAACTAGAGAGAACTAGAGAGAGAGAGAACTAGAGAGAACTAGAGAGAGAGAGAACTAGAGAGAACTAGAGAGAACTAGAGAGAGAGAGAACTAGAGAGAACTAGAGAGAGAGAGAACTAGAGAGAACTAGAGAGAGAGAGAACTAGAGAGAACTAGAGAGAGAGAGAACTAGAGAGAACTAGAGAGAGAGAGAACTAGAGAGAACTAGAGAGAGAGAGAACTAGAGAGAACTAGAGAGAGAGAGAACTAGAGAGAACTAGAGAGAACTAGAGAGAGAGAGAACTAGAGAGAACTAGAGAGAGAGAGAGTGAGTGCATACACATGTGTGGGTGGCTGTGTTTGAGACAGATATTCACATAACTTCAATCCTGGCCTTGCTTTAATGTGCATGGTCTACTGTTGTACAGACCTTCTCTGAAGACACACATGATCAATTTAAGCACTTTTGAATCAATTTCTGGCGACACCTTATGATGACACCCACATATTAGGCAACAGCTTAAAGATATGCAATCCAGGTCCAAAGGCAAGAAAATGATCAGACATTCTGCAGATGTATTAAAACATTTGATAATGGCTGTTCTGTTATATCTAGGTATGTTTAAGCACAGTTTAAAAAATAAAATTCTTACGTCTTATGTCTCCAATTGAAAAACTGTAACCATAAAGCTCCAGAACTGATGGACTTCCTCTTTCCTCTATAAAAGTCAGATCTTGACTGTGTCTATTGAATAAACAGATTGGTTACTTTTCTTTATCCACTGTTAGTAGTATGAATTAATGAATCCTCTCAGGAGTCAGGACATTCTGCCTAGTTCATAGTGAATGAGTAGTTTACTCTACATCACAGATTGTGTAGACAGAGATCAAGACTGCATTGGGCATTCCACAAACCTCAGCTGGGTAGCAATATGGAATGGTCAAAGTGTTTTTTAGGAGTCGATGCCTACAGAAAACTCAACTCCTGACACAGAACCCTTGTGAATTAATGCCATGGTCACGGAACTTACAAGGGAGCCATACAGACAAATCTTGCCAGTACGAGTCAGTCTAGTGCATCTCTCTCTATCTACCTCTCTCTCTCCACCTCTCTTTCACCCACCAGCCCTCCCTCTCTCTTCCACCCCCCCCCCCTTCCTACCTCCCCCCTCTCTCTATTTCTCTTTCGCTCTCTCTCCATTCTACCAACACAGAACTGCTTGGACGGGGCTTCCAATGAGCAGATGGTATCTGCCGGGAGGAGACTGAAGCTGGAACTCGGGCTCGTGATAGGCTGCACAGCCCATTGGAAGTCCCCTTCCTTCCCAGCCAAACTCTTTACAGACGGAACAACATCGCTCCAGGGGAAGTCATTCGGCTGTTTTTTGGAAATCCATCCTCCAATTTTTCTTTATCTTCTATATAAAATCCAAAGCATAAGCAACAATGAACCACTCTCTAGAGTATCTATTGAAAATACGCTACCGTTGTTTCTACTTGGTATTTGGATAACATACTAAATGTTGATAACTGTGATTTTATTCACTTTAAATAAATGGATGTCCTAGACGACACATGACCACTCCGAACTAGATTGGAATGTCAAACAGCAAAAACACCATCTACTAAGAACCAGCATAATATGTTATGCATGTAGCCATACATTATTAACTTGGTATAGAATAGAGTAATGCTATCTACTCCATAGCTGCTTACATTCTACCCCATGGCATATTAAAGAAACTTAAGAACAGTGGGCTACCCAGAGGGCTCTTGCTGAGTGTGCACTTGTTAAACCAACAGACAGAGAGAGACACAGAGAGAGAGAGACAGACAGAGAGAGAGAGAGAGAGAGAGACAGAGAGAGACAGGGAGGTACAGAGAGATAGAGAGTAAAGAGAAAGACAGAGAGGGAAAGAGAGAGGGGGAGGGGGGAGAAGCAGAGCTACGCAGGGTAATGTAAATCTAAGGCTGTTTGAGCCCTGCACCTCTTTTTCCATGCAGCGTGTTGCATTGATACAGTAGCCTACTACACACAACCTGTCTCCCCCTGGGATCTGCTCACATCACATGTGTTCTCTATCTGTCTAGCATCATGTAGCTAGGCTACCAGTGGCTGTGTTCATTAAGAACATGCCAGAAGGAATAACCCAATAACGGAAGACATCAAATCTATCCAGGGGAACCTCAAAGACTGGGCTAAATTCAATCTAAATGAAAAAATGTTGTGCTTAGTCAGCCTCTTAAGATAATTAACCCAGTGATATGTAGAGTACTTTTCCCTTTTAGCTGTACGTTCGTCAAAAACAAGAAAAAAATGCACATTTGGAAGCAATCATGTCATTAGGCCGATTTGAAGGCAAGCTGAGACAAAGATAGAACAGAGCTTATCTTATACCCTAAACAGACAAAGAGAGGCCTGGGGTATAGATATCCTGCATATGGAAACGGCATTATTAATATCATGATGTGATTACTGTAATCTGACTTTCAAGGCAGTGTTCACTTCCCCAGAGGTCATACTCCAGTGCAACCTCTGCAGACACCAACGTTCTGATATTTACCACATCTTCCATAAGACATGGCCATTCATTTTCAAGTGTATGTCTGTCACCATCTTATTTAGAAAGATCATGTTAAAGGGGCTGTGCTGTCAAAAACGTGAGTTCCCTGTGTTATATATATATACATACATATATATATATATTTGTAGCCTGCTGGAGGTCATTTTGCAGGGCTCTGGCAGTGCACCTCCTTGCACAAAGGCGGAGGTAGCGGTCCTGCTGCTGGGTTGTTGCCCTCCTACGGCCTCCTCCACGTCTTCTGATATACTGGCCTGTCTCCTGGTAGCGCCTCCATGCTCTGGACACTACGCTGACAGACACAGCAAAACTTCTTGCCACAGCTCGCATTGATGTGCCATCCTGGATGAGCTGCACTACCTGAGCCACTTGTGTGGGTTGTAGACTCCGTCTCATGCTACCACTAGAGTGAAAGCACCGCCAGCATTCAAAAGTGACCAAAACGTCAGCCAGGAAGCATAGGAACTGAGAAGTGGTCTGTGGTCACCACCTGCAGAACCACTCCTTTATTGGGGGTGTCTTGCTAATTGCCTATAATTTCCACCTTTTGTCTATTCCATTTGCACAACAGCATGTGAAATTTATTGTCAATCAGTGTTGCTTCCTAAGTGGACAGTTTGAGTTCACAGAAGTGTGATTGACTTGGAGTTACATTGTGTTGTTTAAGTGTTCCCTTTATTTTTTTGAGCAGTGTATATATACAATACCAGTTCAAGGTTTGGACACACCCACTCATTCAAGTGTTATTCTTTATTTTTACAATTTTCTAGATAGTAGAATACTAATGAAGACATCAAAACTACGAAATAACACATATAGAATAATGTAGTAACCAAAAAAGTGTTAAACAAATCAAAATATATGTTGTATTTGAGATTCTTCAAAGTAGCCACATTTTTGCCTTGATGACAACTTTGCACACTCTTGGCATTCTCTCAACCAGCTTCATGAGGAATGCTTTTCCAGCAGTCTTGAAGGAGTTCCCACATATGCTGAGCACTGGTTGCTTTTCCTTCACTCTGCGTTCCAATTCATCCCAAACCAGGCTGTCAAGAGCCTTTTACTGAGGAGGGGCTTCCGTCTGGCCACTTTGCCATAAAGGCCTGATTGGTGTAGTGCTGCAGAGATGGTTGTCCTTCTGGAAGGCTCTCCCATCTCCACAGAGGAACTCTAGAGCTCTGTCAGAGTGACCATCGGGTTCTTGGTCACCTCCCTGATCATGGCCCTTCTCCCCCGATTGCTCAGTTTGGCTGGGCGGCCAGCTCTAGGAAGATTATTGGTGGTTCTAAACTTCTTACATTTAAGAATGATGGAGGCCACTCTATTCTTGGGGACCTTAAATGCTGCAGAAATGTTTTGGTTGCATTCCCCAGATCTGTGCCTCAACACAACTCCTTTAACCTCATGGCTTGGTTTTTGCTCTGTCATGCACTGTCAACTGTGGGACCTTATATAGACAGGTATGTGCCGTTCCAAATCATGTCCAATCAATTGAATTTACCACAGGTGGACTACTAAGAAGTTGTAGAAACATCTCAAGGATGATCAATGGAAACAGGATGCACCTGAGCTCAATTTGGAGTCTCATGTCAAAGGGTCGGAATACTTATGTAAATAAGGTATTTCTGTGTTTTATTTTTTATACATTTGCAAACATTTCTTTAAAAAACTGTTTTTTGGGGGGTATTGTGTGTAGATTTCTGAGGAAATGTTTTTATTTAATACATTTCAGAATAAGGCTGTAACGTAACAAAATGTGGAAAAAGTCAAGGGGTCTGAAAACTTTCCGAATGCACTGTATATTTCCACACTATGAAATTGGATATAATAGTGTGAAATTGTGAAAATTATGATCATGTATTTTTAGTGTGAGCTGTTTGAAAAAACCACCTGACATTTCAGCATGTTTTGCATGGGAGCGGTTTCAGACCGCCTAGCTACATCATTTTTTGATATTGAGATAGAAACGGCTGCATTGGACCTTTAATAATACTTGGTCACAAAAGGCTGACTTCCACTGAACATTGGAATTATCAGAGAGTGATGTGGGTAAGAGAATTCATGTGCAAACCCAATGTGTTAACATTTCCAATGAGAAATATCAAAACTTCTAAAAGCTGTTGCATGGTGCTTCAGTCCTTCAGACTATCCGTGGTGTTTGTTTTATGACTCTACCTATATCCACCACAATTCTTCTCAGTTGACTGTTGTGTCCGTTAATATTTTCCATACCATTGGACACCACGTGTGTGTCTCCAGATCGTTTTCTCGGATTTCCAAGAGGTTGCTGCACAGCACAGCTGTAGAACATCTAGAGTGGAAAAGAATTCTAACACACCGTTTGCTTTCCCCGCGGGAGTTTTCTCCGGCGTATCGAAGTTATTGCAAGGATGCATATGGGGGGGCCCTTCTTTAGAAGGCACCTCGCATTCTGTGATATTTCTAACCCGTCTGAATAGCAGAGAGTCAGTTGCTCATGCACTTCCATAGTGGCTCAAAATAATTGTCGATATCACTAGTTAGATATGTTCGATCAATTATAACATTGATTGCCCCACAAAGCATACATGAAGTAACATAACTTCGTTTGTTCGTTTCCTGACAAAAACATATCTCGTTGCTTTGCAGTCCGCATCATTTCCATGTGGACTACGGGTGCGGACACAGAGCTGCACACACACGCTGCACCTTCATGCATAAAACAATCAATCAATGCGTGCCTCAATATTCGTGGTGTTGCACTTCTCAGGATACACAAACACCACATAATGAGATCTCGAGGTTTCTCTGCAAGTATGTGCCTATATTTTGCAAGTGTGTCATTATAGTAACCTTAAAATTATTAGGCTACACAAACTCCTAGGCTACAACACTTCCGTTTGTCTATATAATTGCTTTCAGTTAATCTAAGACAACCACATATAGATATTGAGCGTACTGAAATGTGAATAGTTGAATGCATTTGTCTATCTTCTATTTTATATTTGAATTTCAAAGTTGACCCATTTTACGGTTACTTACCCCTTTACTGGGTCTGCTCTGGCAGAATCTTCTCGGTGTGAACTGACCCATATCCAATGCACAAACGTGTCAATGTAAGAATCAAGAAAAATGTCGTTCCTGTTGGTAATATTGTGTAGATTATGTCCTCGACCTTACTTCCAAAAAGCTCCATCCGTCGTTTGAAATAACCCAAAGAAATCCATGCGTTTGAGTAGGCTGGTTGGTTCGATCCCAAAGCCGCTGGAGCGCTTTCCAGTGGAAAGTGGTGGTGAAAGTCTTGACTCGCCTAACTTTCGTTGCCTGCTGCTGATTACAGATAAGTCGAATTGACCGGTGACGTAAAGTAGCCTTTATACTACAGTCACATATTGTGTTTAAACAACATATATTGACATTTCCTGATAATGAAGATGACTGAAAAGCAAACCTCGCATGCCCGCGGAATGGAGACAGCACTGTCCAATCGATGGAGTGCACTCAGCGCCCACTGAATTCATTTGATCATAATGCAACGCAGCAAAATGCACATTTAATTTTGGTAAAGGGATTGGTATCAATGCCTCTGCTGAGAACCGGATAGAAAGCGCAAATATTTCACAATTACCAGAAGGCAGTTACACCACATGCCAAGAAAGAGTGCGCCATGCACTTATTAAATCGTGCTGGTATTCTTTTTGATTTAGGCTATGTCGATTCGACCACCTGCTACATTAAGCATCATTTAATTTCAGACTTGAAGTTCACTGAGTTTAATACCCTAATCCTGCAAACATTGAATATGTATAAGGATATGTTATGATTAGTCTGCTCAAAAGCGTGTAGCAGACATAGCGCATCTTCACGCTCAATAAGATTTGCAATAAGCACGTGAGACACAATTGGTTCGCCTGCCTCAATACAGATGTTAGATTATCATTTTTGAAAACCGAAATAGATAATTAGGCCTAATCGTTATGTTTTTGACATGCAAATACTATGTACATCCAGTAGTCGATATATTAAAACTGCATCTATCTAACCACAACGCTTTTGGTCGTTTTTCTAGGGCGGGAACAAAAGGCGGTATTTCTATGTTTTCAAATGTGACGCCGCTCTGCTGACTCAAACAGGCGAGTTTCTCTAACAGACGCTGCATTGCCAATGCGATGCTTGCTGTATTGTGTGCTGCATTTTCCTATTGCTGAACATGCTGTTCTTTCAACGTGATGAAATGATCAAGCCAAATTCTGGGTTGCAAAAAGTTATGGTTCATGATGCATAAAGCCTCCTTTAGGATAAACCGTTTTTAGTTTGTCCATAATTAACTGCACAGGTAGGGGAGAGTGGGGTAAATTGAGCCGAGTGGTAAGCTGCAGAAATGTGTAGGCGGCTCAACTTACCCCATATGGACAAGCTATGTTTTCAAATGAATTCTGATTATTTCCAGGGATACACAACATCCTGAAATATATGTAGATACCATATTTCCCTTGATGGAGTGATGCTGAATGTGAACAAAATGGCTCAACTTAACAGTTAAATAAAGGTTAAATTAAAATAAATAAATAACCCATTGGCCTATACAGTACATATTATTTCCCTGTACTACTTAATTGAATCTTTTTATCTGATTGTTTGTGGAGTTGTTTGGTGTGCTCACCTCAGGGGCAGGTTGATGTTTATTGTCATGATGGGAACCTGTGTGGCGCAGCGGTCTAAGGCACTGCATCTCAGTGTTAGCGGCGTCATGACAGACCCTGGTTTGATCCAGGGCTGTATCACAACCGGCTGTGATCGGGAGTCCCAAAGGGCAGCGCACAATTGGCCCAGCGTCGTTCGGGGAGGGTTTTTAAAATAAGAATTTGTTCTTAACTGACTTGCCTAGTTAAATAAAAATGAATCTTGCCCTGGAGGCAGAACTTGAGTGATTTCCGCTAGATGGGCCAGTTTTATATTGTAAAAATGTATGAAAACTAAAATGTGCTTTTTGGTCTTAATTTACAGTTAGGGTTAAGCATTAGGGTTAGCAGTATGGTTAAGGTTAGTGTTAAGGTTAGGTTTAATGTCAGATTTTATGACTTTGTGGCTGTGCCACCTAGTGACCACTCTGCAGAGCTCCCTCCAGGACAAGATTCACGACAAGAAATGCCAACCTGCACCTCAGGGCTTGTAAGAAGGCTTATATTATAAAATCTGCCTGGTTTTATAATCCACCATAGAGCTGGCTGGAGGGCAGTGCACACCTGCCAAGAATGACCTCTCTCCTCCAGGGACCATAAAGTTACTTTACAATGAATAGTAACGCGTTATATTACTTTGCAATATTTTCATGAACTAAATCTCTAAATCTCACTATTTGTTTGACTGTTGGAGGGAGCAACACAAATCTAATAGCTTAATTGCAGTGCCACATTTTTAAACTCTTTCTTTGTCACACTTTTACACAAAAATCCCGTGACAGGAATGTTCAATCTCGCTATTCCTGAGCTCCCTGCAGACTCTTAGTTCAAATGAGGAGATACCCTCAAGATACCTGAAGCAAGCTGTTTCTCAAATTGAGCCTGCCTGTGAGCACAGCTGCTGTGTGATGTTCCCTTGATGCCCTCTGTTCAGGGAGCTACAGTAAGCTCCTGTTTCAGGGGGCAGGCAGACTTTGCAGGTCACACCTGTGGAGTGCTGAGCAGATTCTACCTCAACCATCCAAATACCATCTGAACCGTGAAAGAGTAGGCGGGACGATGCTCTATATCAGGAAGCATCTTTCTGGGCTTAAAAAAAGCATCTGAGCCAATCAATGTTGCTGCATAACTTTGTTGAAGCAAATTCAACCCTAACTAAGCATGCAGTACACCTCAGCCAGTGACAGGCAACTCTGGTCCTAGGGGGCCTGAGTACCTGCTGGTTTTCTCTTTCACAAACTAAGCAGACCCTTGTGTACTACATCAGAATGTTGTGCGTTTGAAGGGGACAAGAGTACAAACCGCACAGCTCACATTATCTTTAGAAATGTTCTGTGTTTCACAGCATTTTACTAATCACCACACATACACTGTCCCTATCTCATCCCCTGAAACTAATTCTCGGTTTATGTCTGATGTCCTTGGATGAGAGTGAGTAAGATTGTTTTGAGAGTGCATTTAAAACTACAAATCTCACCCGTTACTGTTTTGCTTAAAGTCAACGCTTTAAGTGAAAGAGCTTAAGGTAGTTAAAGGTTGCTGGGGGAGCTGCAGCCTTCTTACTCTTGTTTAATGTGTCTGCTTTGAGGAGATCATGTTGAGACAGAGCTTCAGAGCAGTCCTCCCAGTTCCTCTGTGGTGTGCCGACTCGGGAGATTACACGTTTCAATTAGCCGAGGGGCTGAAGAAATTTAAGCCATGCTAATTCCAGTCCCCAGTGAGAAATCCCAGTGAAAAGGCAAACCACTGAGGCATAATCGCCTGCCCCAGACAGCTCTCATTTCATGGATATATTATAGAATTAATTCAAACCTGTCGCTACCAATGTTGGGATTAGTTACTTGGAAAAGTAATATATTTAACATTTAACAAAAGTTACTTTACAGTATTACTTTGTGTGAAAAGTAACGCGTTATATTACTTCGCATTACTTTCATGAACTAAATCTCTAAATCAAACCATTTGTTTGACTGTTGGAGGGAGCAAGGCGAGCCGCACGCACTCTACCATAGATAGACTACTTACAAACACAGGTTTGATCATTCATTTCTCCTTTCATCTGTGGACCTGCTTTCCTGTGATAGCGCAGCAGTTATAGACTATCAAATGGGGAAACCTGTACATATTTCCTATCTTTTCATTCAAAACCTTTCTCTAGAACCGCCAGTTCTAGTTATAGACTACACGGACCCATAGAGATGTATAAAGGACATACTTAGCACTAGATGGGAAAGCCCTCAATGGGTTTTACTATCACAGAAGCGTTCAATGGAAAAGATCAGAGTTTCACTCTCTAAACATTTCTAAGGACAGCAGCTGACATGACATTTCTCCAAACAGCCTTTCTCCTCTCGCTTGAGAACTAAATGAGGAAACAAGTCGAGATCGGATCATGAAACACATGCGCCCGGTAGAGATATGATTCTGAAAGTATCGCACAACTCGTGCGTAAGTAACTGTAATAATATTACCCAATTTGAAAAAGTAATTGATTACTTTACTCGTTACTCATAAAAGTAATGATTACGTAACATGTTACTTTTGTCACACTTTGGTCACTACTTAGTACAGAACTGAACTCTGTTCAGAGCAGTTCAGTATGTTTAATGACAATGTGAATGGCTGAAACCTTGTGGTTTCTCCTTGTGGTGTGACTATAACGCAACTGATTTTAAGCAGCTTGCTTTTCACACACTCACACTCTTTCTCATGTACACACACTGCCCTCGGGATGTTGAACGCAATCAGAAAAATTACACCTTGCAGCGCATTGGACAGAATATACGAGGTCAGGAAACTTGGCTTAAAATGCAGAATTTTTATGTAGGCTCGAAAAGTTCAGTTCTCCTATTATTTACAGCTTTTTCTTGTATCAATCACTTGGAGGAGTAACTTTGGAGGCTGTATGAACTGAGGAGACAGAATCTCCCTGTCAAGGTTATGAAGGTGAGGTGATTTCCTTTAACACTTCAATACTCCACAAGAGTTAGTTATCTTCGGACTGAAGAGATGTCTAGTTGCTGTTTGTACCTCCGAACCTGGCAAAGTCCCACGTCGGCCCAGCATCATTTCATACAGTTGTTGCAGTTGGAACACAGTTTGTGTTTTTATATCAGCATTGTTGTAAGGAGTGATATGCCCTCAATCACCATTCTGATAGTACCTAGTAGTACAGTATACCACATTGAGAAATAGCACTAAACAAGATTAAAGGTTATTCAGCCCTTATTGTTACAGGATTTACACATCAATTAACACTGCATGTCACACATCCTATGGTTCTCATGGACTGGAATGTCCTTTCCCTTTACATTACTGAGGTAACAGCAGCCTCTGCTGGTCTCTTTCTTCTAAGTAGGAAAAAGTGTAGGATGAAATGTGTTATTTACCTGTCCTCCCTGATCTGAAAGTAGAATGCTGCTCAGAGGGTATTGTTTCATGTGAATAGAGTAGCTTTTCCACGTCTATCATTAGTGACAGGCTATAGAATGTGCATGCAGAAAATGACTGTATTGTGGTCCACAGCAGGTAACGATTTGAGGCAATTACTCTATTACTTTAAAGTATCTTCATTTAGCAAAGGACACTGACACAGAGAGAGGGCTTTGTACATCAAAGCACGGCAGATTACAGTCGAGTCAATTGGTCGCCTTAATTAATATGCAAAGCCAAACACAGTGCAAAGAAGCCTGAAGTGTTACAGCAGTGTTTCATTTGTTTCGTTATTAAATAGGGAGAGAAGCACATTTTATTAGGTAGAGTTACCTAACGGTTTCGGAATGTCTGATTAATCAAGTGTTCTGCCCAATAGCCACAGGGTTAGGTTAGGTACACCATGATTCTGTGTGGAGGGATAACCAAATCATCTCATGTTTAATTGATTCATTTTACACCCTGCTGATTTTGTTCATCTTGACCTTTTTAGTTAAGATATAGTCACTAGTTTATATCATTTAATATTTTCTATACAGAATTTGTCACAGCATTGGAATGACTGTAATACTAAGAGCTCTATTCAGTCTGTAAATTTGACGGGTTACAGATTCCGCGATAGAAATGTTAAGGTACTTGCCGATTGAGCCGACATATTCAGCGTGTACGTTGCCTTTAAATTTCAATCATGCTGTAAAGCTGAACTTCCCAGAAGATGATTGCCTGGCTACCCAAACTCCTTGCTCCGGCCAAATGCTACTCCACGCCCACGTTAGTTTCTTCTCCACAATGAGTCTGGATCCGAGTACGTCCCAGACGATTTCTAGAATGGAAATCCATTCTATACCATCTGATTGGTCACAGAAACCGATGGGTTGGGCCAGAGCCAGAACACACGTGGGTATAGCAGCATTTTTAAAATGTGTCATTGGCTTTGATACTCTGATTGGTTAGAGATTATCCAATCGCTGATGACTTTGTTTTGTACAACACCCCTCATTTTAACGTGACCACAAACAACTTCAATGATGGCAGTCTCAGTTTGAAGTATGTAGCGAACAATTGAGCAGCAGAAGAATTCAGTTTGAATCGTCAGTCAAGATTGAATAGAGCCCTAAATCAATTTTTATGGCATTGGTAATGTGTGAGTTGAGCATCCTCTGCTGGAGGGAATCAGACCTACAGTGGTGTCCATGATGAGTGGCTCTCCAGAGTCACCTAAAGAATGAGAGTGGGTTGCCTTAGCAACTGCAGACGGGTTAGAGCAGTGGCTACTCAGTTTCATATTACCCATAAAGATCTGCTTAATCATTTAAAACCAACACACAAAACCTTTGGTGGCCATCACAGAAAAATGATATATTTATTTCATATATTGCTGTGCTGTCGAGTTCAATGATGGTATCGTCTTCTATTGTTGTTTAAATCAGCTGACCCATATCATTTCCAGTGTACAATGGTTTTGATATACATATCTTTATGATGTATACAGTGGGGAGAACAAGTATTAGATACACTGCCAATTTTGCAGGTTTTCCTACTTACAAAGCATGTAGAGGTCTGTAATTGTTATCATAGGTACACTTCAACTGTGAGAGACGGAATCAAAAATCCTGAAAATCACATTGTATGATTTTTAAGTAATTAATTTCCATTTTATTGCATGACATAAGTATTTGATCACCTACCAACCAGTAAGAATTCCAGCTCTCACAGACCTGTTAGTTTTTCTTTAAGAAGCCCTCCTGTTCTCCACTCATTACCTGTATTAACTGCACTTGTTTGAACTCGTTACCTGTATAAAAGACACCTGTCCACACATTCAATCAAACAGACTCCAACCTCTCCACAATAGCCAAGACCAGAGAGCTGTGTAAGGACATCAGGGATACAATTGTAGACCTGCACAAGGCTGGGATGGGCTACAGGACAATAGGCAAGTAGCTTGGTAAGAAGGCAACAACTGTTGGCACAATTATTAGAAAATGGAAGAGGTTCAAGATGACGGTCAATCACCCTCGGTCTGGGGCTCCATGCAAGATCTCACCTCGTGGGGCATCAATGATCATGAGGAAGGTGAGGGATCAGCCCAGAACTACACGGCAGGACCTGGTCAATGACCTGAAGAGAGCTGGGACCACAGTCTCAAAGAAAACCATTAGTAACACACTACGCCGTCATGGGGTAAAATCCTGCAGCGCACGCAAGGTCCCCCTGCTCAAGCCAGCGCATGTCCAGGCCCGTCTGAAGTTTGCCAATGACCATCTGGATGATCCAGAGGAGGAATGAGAGAAGGTCATGTGATCTGATGAGACAAAAATAGAGCTTTTTGGTCTAAACTCCACTCGCTGTGTTTGGAGGAAAAAGAAGGATGAGTACAACCCCAAGAACACCATCCCAACCGTGAAGCATGGAGGTGGAAACATCATTCTTTGGGGATGCTTTTCTGCAAAGGGGACAGGACGACTGCACCGTATTAGGGGAGGATGGATGGGGCCATGTATCGCGAGATCTTGGCCAACAACCTCCTTCCCTCAGTAAGAGCATTGAAGATGGGTCGTGGCTGGGTCTTCCAGCATGACAACGACCCAAAACACACAGCCAGGACAACTAAGGAGTGGCTCCGTAAGAAGCATCTCAAGGTCCTGGAGTGGCCTAGCCAGTCTCCAGACCTGAACCCAATAGAAAATCTTTGGAGGGAGCTAAAAGTCCGTATTGCCCAGCGGCAGCCCCGAAATCTGAAGGATCTGGAGAAGGTCTGTATGGAGGAGTGGGCCAAAATCCCTACTGCAGTGTGTGCAAACCTGGTCAAGAACTACAGGAAACGTATGATCTCTGTAATTGCAAACAAAGGTTTCTGTACCAAATATTATGTTCTGCTTTTCTGATGTATCAAATACTTATGTCATGCAATAAAATGCAAATTAATTACTTAAAAATCATACAATGTGATTTTCAGGATTTTTGTTTTAGAGTCCGTCTCTCACAGTTGAAGTGTACCTGTGATAAAAATTACAGACCTCTACATGCTTTGTAAGTAGGAAAACCTGCAAAATCGGCAGTGTATCAAATATTTGTTCTCCCCACTGTATGTAACACTTATGGTTTATTTATTTACTAAAAACAAACTTCTTCTCGGTTTGTTGCACATGTCAAAAACAATAGATGATCGAGACAGATTATGAAGTCATAAATCTATGCATGAAACATATTTTTAAATATGAAACAAAGCATACAGCCTATAAAGTCTAGATGCACAAATGCCTCTGAAAATAGTACATAACCAACCGTGTCCTTGGACCCTGGTCTGTGTAGGGAAGGGGTTATTCACACTGCATTTTATTGTGAATGATTGATTGCATTTTCTCTACTGCTTTTCAGAGGAGCTTTCACAGGCCTATTTATTAATTGCTATTAGATATTTACCTCTGAGCCTGGCTACAAGCAAGACCTGCCATGTACCCCATTGTCAGTTTATGTATAACCGAAGTCACTGTAATGCACCCAACCCCCACCCTCCATCAATAACGCAAAGGTCCAGTTGTTTTTGCTTCAACAAACAGTAAAAAACTACATGGCAAGTAGCCACATGACGTGTAACCAACCGAATAGTGAACTTAGGTCCTCTGCACAGCTCAAGACCACATTAGCCCACTGAGCTACCATTGGTCTTCTAGCCTCAGGCAAAGTTACTCTGTGTGAGTTGGGAGAACATCCTCCTCTGCTATACTTCACTGCTTTGTTAATCTTTTTTATGAATCAGTTTGGATTAGAATGCCTGTGCCCTATGTAAATGCCTATCCCCAAGATAACAGTACAGTACATTGCACTACATATACGCTACACTACATAACATTACCCTACCCTACACTACATAACATTACACTACACTACACTACACTACATAACATTACCCTACACTACATAACATTACCCTACACTACATAACATTACCCTACCCTACACTACATAACATTACCCTACCCTACCCTACATAACATTACCCTACCCTACACTACATAACATTACCCTACACTACACAACATTACCCTACACTACACTACTCTACACTACATAACATTACCCTACACTACACTACATAGCATTGCCCTACCCTACATAACATTACCCTACACTACATAACATTACCCTACACTACACTACATAACATTACCCTACACTACACTACACTACTCTACACTACATAACATTACCCTACACTACATAACATTACCCTACACTACACTACATAACATTACCATACACTACACTACTCTACACTACATAGCATTACCCTACACTACATAACATTACCCTACACTACATAACATTACCTTACACTACACTACATAACATTACCCTACCCTACACTACATAACATTACCCTACACTACACAACATTACCCTACACTACACTACTCTACACTACATAACATTACCCTACACTACACTACATAGCATTGCCCTACCCTACATAACATTACCCTACACTACATAACATTACCCTACCCTACCCTACATAACATTACCCTACCCTACACTACATAACATTACCCTACACTACACAACATTACCCTACACTACACTACTCTACACTACATAACATTACCCTACACTACACTACATAGCATTGCCCTACCCTACATAACATTACCCTACACTACATAACATTACCCTACACTACACTACATAACATTACCCTACACTACACTACTCTACACTACATAACATTACCCTACACTACACTACATAGCATTACCCTACACTACACTACATAGCATTACCCTACACTACACTACTCTACACTACAGTACACTAGCACCTGCGATAAAAGCCTCTGAACCCCCTGCCTTCCCTTGGCTGAACCATCTGTCTCCCCCTACTGGTGCCAATAACACATGCAGTGTTACACGTAACACACATGCCACTTGGCCCAAGGTGTTGGCATCATAGACAATAATTATATAATGTTGTCTGTTTACTATATAATCTGTGCGCCTGTTTTGATGTTTTCCGCCTTTTACATTTTTTAAATAAATTATTTTATTAAATTAGGTCCATAATAAAAAACAACAGCAGTTTTTAATAAAATGTAATTGCCAATCCAGAAAATGTGTTGTGAAAAAATATATATATATTATCACAGTACAACCGTCTTTCCTAACACATTTGGTCCATTCATAACAAAGCTGTTTTTGTTTTCCACCTTGAACAGAAAGCTACTGTTACTGCAGAGCAAAAACAAAAAGGGTAACCCAAAAAAGAGGTAACACTAGCCTGGTGTCTGTTCGTTGATGACTGTACCTTATCCTGGTTCATCTTAAGATTGCTTATTGCTTGGGTTTTTAGATAGACACAGCCTGTATTGTTGAGGTCTCCTTGTGAAAAAAATGCATGTTGTAGATAAAAACAATATACTGTTCACAGCTGGTTCAAATCAAATCAAATGTATTGGTCACATACAAGTGTTTAGCAGATGTTATTGCGGGTGTAGCAAAATGCTTGTGCTTCTAGCTCCGACAGTGCAGTAATATCTAACACGTAATATCCAACAGTTTCACAACATATACTGAAAATACACGTACATCTAAGTAAGGAATGGATTAAGAGTATATATGCATATTGTCAGGTTCTGACCTTAGTTTCTTTTTTATGTCTTTGTGTTAGGTTGGTCAGGGCGTGAGTTGGGGTGGGCGGTCTATGTTCTTTTTTCTAGGTTGTTTGTTTTCTATGTGTTTGGCCTGGTGTGGTTCCCAATCAGAGGCAGCTGTTTATCGTTGTCTCTGATTGGGAGCCATATTTAGGTAGCCTGTTTTCCATTGTGTGTTGTGGGTGGTTATTTTCCGTTTCAGTGTTTGCACCATACAGGACTGTTTCGGTTGTTTGTTTGTACTTTTGTTATTTTGATCAGTGTTCTGTTGATTTATTAAATATATCATTATGGAAACTTACCACGCTGCACATTGGTCCGATCCTTGCTACTCCTCCTCAGACGAAGAGGAAATCCGTTACAGAACCACCCACCAGAAAAGGACCAAGCAGCGTGGTAACCAGGAGCAGAGGGTTCTGGACTCCTGGACATGGGAGGAAATTTTGGACGGCAAAGGACCCTGGGTACAGCCGGGGGAGTATCGGCGTCCGAAAGAGGAGCTGGAGGCAGCTAGAGCTGAGCGGCGCCACTACGAGGAATTGGCGCGAGGTAACGGCAGAGGCAGCCCAAACATTTTTTTTGTGAGGGGGGGGGGGGGGGGGGGGGGGGGGCACGGGTAGATTGGCGGACTCAGGTAGGAGACCTGAGCCAACTCCCCGTGCTTACCGTGGCGAGAGACTGACTGGGCAGGCACCGTGTTATGCGGGGGAGCGCACGATGTCCCCAGCGCGCACGCATAGCCCGGTGCGCTACATCACAGCTCCTCGAATCGGCCGGGCTAGAGTGGGCATCGAGCCAGGAGGGATGATGCCGGCTCAGCGCATCTGGTCTCCAGTGCGTCTCCTCGGCCCGGGGTATACTGCACCAGCCCTACGCACGGTGTCTCCAGTTTGCCAGCACAGCCCAGTGCAGCCTGTTCCAACTCCCCGCACTTGCCGGGCTACAGGAGGGATCCAGCCAGGACGAGTGGTGCTAGCTCGGCGCTGGAGACCGCCAGGGCGCCTCCACGGTCCAGTGCATCCGGTGCCTCGGCCAAGGACAAGGCCTCCTGCATGTCTCCCCAGCCTGGTGAGTTCTGTGTCTGTGCTAAGCACTAACCCTCCTGCATGTCTCCCCAGCCTGGTGAGTCCTGTTCCTTCTCCCAGAGCCAGGCCTTCTGTGTGTCTCTCCAATCCAGTGATAATCCATGGCAAGAAGCCTCCAGTGATAATCCATGGCACAAAGCCTCCAGTGATAATCCATGGCACGAAGCCTCCTGTGAGGATCCATGGCACGAAACCTCCGGTGAGGATCCATGGCACGAAGCCTCCGGTGAGGATCCATGGCACGAAGCCTCCAGTGAGGATCCATGGCATGAGGCCTCCGTCGACGCCCTCTAGTCCGGAGCCTCCAGCGACGCCCTCTAGTCCGTAGCCTCCAGCGACGCCCTCTAGTCCGGAGCCTCCAGCGACGCCCTCTAGTCCGGAGCCTCCAGCGTCGTCCTCCTGTCCGGAGCCTCCAGCGTCGTCCTCCTGTCCGGAGCAGCCAGAGTCTCCCTCCTGTCCGGAGCAGCCAAAGTCTCCCTCCTGTCCGGAGCAGCCGAAGTCTCCTTCCTGTCCGGAGCAGCCGGAGTCTCCTTCCTGTCCGGAGCAGCCGGAGCCTCCTTTCAGTCAGGAGCTGCCGGAGCCGCCCGTCAGTCAGGAGCTGCCGGAGCTGCCGGAGCCGCCCGTCAGTCAGGAGCTGCCGGAGCCGCCCGTCAGTCAGGAGCTGACGGAGCCCATCTATTCGGGGCCCGTCTGCTCTTGTGAATGTTGACCTGTTTAAAGGTCTTACGGCTACGGAGAGCATGATCACACAGTCGTCCAGAACTGCTGGTGCTCTCATGCATGTTGCAGTGTTACTTGCCTCGAAGCGAGCATAGAAGTAATTTAGCTTGTCTAGTAGGTTTGTGTCACTGGACAGCTCGCGGCTGTGCTTCCCTTTGTAATCTGTAATCGTTTGCAAGCCCTGCCACGTCCTACGAGTGTCAGAGCCGGTGTAGTATCATTCAATCTTAGTCCTATATTGAGGCTTTGCCTGTTTGATGGTTCATCCGAGGGTATAGCGGGATTTCTTATAAGCTTCCAGGTTAGAGTCCCGCTCCTTGAAAGTGGCAGCTCTACCCTTTAGCTCAGTGCGGATGTTGCCTGTAATCCATGGCTTCTTGTTGGGGTGTGTACGTACAGTCACTGTGGGGACGACGTCATCGATGCACTTATTGATGAAGCCTGTGACGGATGTGGTGTACTCCTCAATGCCATCAGAAGAATCCCAGAACTATTCTAGTCTGTGCTAGCAAAACAGTCCTGTAGCAGAGCATCGGCTTCATCTGACCACTTTCTTATTGACTGAGTCACTGGTGCTTCCTGCTTTAGTTTTTGCTTGTAAGCAGGAATCAGGAGAATAGAATTTTGGTCAGATTTTCCAAATGGAGGGCGAGGGGAAGCTTTCAAATCAAATCAAATCAAAATCAAATTGTCACGTGTACCGAATACAACAGGTGTAGACCTTACAGTGAAATGCTTACTTACAGGCTATAACCAATAGTGCAAACAATAGATACGTAAAGAAATAAAAACAACAGTAAAAGACAGTGAAAAACAGTAGCGAGGCTATACACAGTAGCAAGCCTATAAAAGTAGCGAGGCTACATACAGACACTGGTTAGTCAGGCTGTTTGAGGTAGTATGTTCATGTAGATATGGTTAAATTGACTATGCATATATGATGAACAGAGTAGCAGCAGCGTAAAGAGGGGTTGTACGCATCTCTTTGTGTGGAGTAAAGGTGGTCTAGAGTTTTTTTCCCTCTGGTTGCACATTTAACATGCTGGTAGAGATGAAGTAAAACGGATTGAGTTTCACTGCATTAAAGTCCCCGGCCACTAGGAGCGCCACCTTTGAATGAGTGTTTTCCTGTTTGCTTAAGGCCATATACTATGGCCGTATAGAGCTCATTGAGTGTGGTCTTAGTGCCAGCATCGTTCTACGGTGGTATATAGACAGCTATAAAAAAAATATAGATGTTAACACTCTTGGCAAATAGTGTGGCCTACAGCTTATCATGAGATACTCTACCTCAGGCGAGCAAAACCTTGAGACCTTAGATTTTGTGCACCAGCTGTTGTTAACAAATATACATACGCCGTCACCCCTTGTCTTAGCAGAGGCCGCTGTTCTATCCTGTTGAAAAAGCTTAAAACCCGCCAGCTGTATGTTAATCATGTCGTTGTTCAGACACGACTCGGTGAAACATAAGATATTACAGTTTTTTATGTCCTGTTGGTAGGATATACATGCTCGTAGTTTGTCTATTTTATTATCGATTGATTTTACATTGGCTAATAGGACCAATGGTAAAGGTAGATTACCCTCTCGGCGACAGATCCTTACAAGGCACCAGGACTGTCGTCCACGATATCTCCGTCTTTTCCTCCTGCAAATGACGGGGATGAGGGCCCTGTTGGGCATCTGAAATAAATCTTTCCCGTCCAGTACAGGGTGAAAAATCACTGCCCTGATATCAAGAAGCTCTTTTCGGTCATAAGGTTCTCTCTGCAACTGGATCCTGGACTTCCTGACAGGCCGGCCCCTGGTGGTGATGGTAGGCAACAACACATCCGCCATGCTGACCTTCAACACGAGGGTCACTCAGTGGTGCGTGCTTAGTCGCCTCCTGTACTACTTAAGTACTTTTTGGAGGTATCTGTACTTTACTTTACTATTAATTTTTTTGGACTACTTTTACTTTTACTTCACTCCATTCCTAAAGAGAATAATGTACTTTTTACTCCATACATTTTCTCTGACATCCAAAAGAACTAGTTACATTTTGAATGCTTAGCAGGACAGGAAGATGGCCCAATTCACACACTTATCAAGAGAACATCCCTGGCGTGTCTCTGATCTGACGGACTCACTAAAACACAAATGCTTTGTTTGTAAATTATGTCTGAGTGTTGGAGTACGGCCCTGCCTATTTGTTAAAAAAAATTGTTAATGAATTACGTCGTCTGGTTTGCTTAATAATTTGAAATGATTTTTACTTTTAATGTGGTTGTGCAAATATACTTAACTATATTTAAAAACCAAAGACTTTTACTCAAGTAGTATTTTACTGGATGATTTTCACTTTTACTTGAGTGATTTTCTATTAAGGTATCTTTACTTTTACTCAAGTATGACAATTGGGTACTTTTTCCACCACTGGTATAAGGTAATTGAGGTAGCTATGTACATATAGGTAGTGGTAGAGTGACTAAGCAACAGGATAGATCATAGACAGTAGCAGCAGTGTATGTGGTGACTGTGAAAGTGAGTATGCAACTAAGGTTTTAGAAGTGGGGGGACATCATAATAATTATTATTTTTTTTTAAATTCAGTTCGGATAAACGCTCCAAACAGGCTACCCGACCGCTTGGAGGCGTCCGAGCAGTCGAGTGGGTTCTGCTCGGACGCACATGCAGGAACGCCCTGAATTGTGGCCCGCAATTGCGTCCTCCGGGAAACCAGCGTAATTTGCGTAAATTCTCTACTTAGTTTCGTTTTTTCGTAATTAGATGCGGTATTCCTCAAAATAAGATACGTAATATCCTAAAGCAAATTTCGTTCAAATGTGCCATGTTACGTTGATTACGCAGTTATCTTCATAATGGCGACCGTGCTGGAGAAGCGCCTATGCTTGTGAAAATGAAGCGAAGAAGTTATTTATTTTAATATAACGCCGGGGTTACCCATAGGAGGACGTTGCATCGAAGACAGCGGCTTTCCCATTGTTTGAATTACAGTTTTGGTCCATTGGTAGCCCGAAATGATGAAGTTAAAGTTAAATCAAACCCGGACATACGATGGGGATGGCTACAAGAAGCGGGCCGCCTGTCTGTGCTTTAGGAGTGAAAGTGAAGAGGAGGTGAGGACGAGGATGCAGGGGTATAGAGTGGGCCGCAGTTCAGGAAAACCAAAATAGCTATAGCTAGTTAGTGTTTGTCATTTGCTAATTGGGAAGGTAACTTAGCTAACTGTTAGCTACTGGTTTTGGTGTGTTGGTTTGTTTTGTTGAATCAGCGAACAGGTCGACCACCCAGGGATATCTAGCTAGTTAACGTTGTGATAGCTAGCCAAATGTTGAGCTAACTAACTAGCCAGCTAACTTGGTAGCTGATAACTACAAAGAGTGTGCTATTTTATTATATCTAGCTAGCTAGTTAACTCGTTGCGGCTAACCAAACAGTACAAATATTACTAGCTAACGTTAGTTGCTTGCCACATTGTTGGTTACCTAGCTAGCTAGGCTAACTAACGCGTAGCCAATTAACGTTAGCTGCTAGAGTAACATAATAACCAGTGCGCTAGCCAACACTGTATCTTCTTGATATCTAGCTAACATATTGTTAATGCTAGCTAACGTTAGCTAGTATATTTCTGGTTATAACGATCACTTTAAACACTATGACAATCAATGTTTAGTAACATTGTCAATGGCTCAAAACTAGTATCGATTCGTCATTAAAATGAATTTAGCTAGCGCCAACTACTAGTTATTTAGCAACATTTGCTAGATGGATAGCTACCGTTAGCTAAATAGCTAGCTATGGGCCTTCCTTTGCTTGGATGGGACTAGCAACAGGTAACTTGACTGGCACTACCACGACCTAACCGTGCTTGTGATCAAACTAGCTACCTACCCAGTTATTCCTTCAATATAGCTAACAAATCACTTGAATAAGTCTACTAGCTGTTTTATCTGGAGGTCAGCTAATAACCCATTGCATCACTCATATGACCCATATTATGGGTGCCAACCTGGCTAAAGACAAGTCGGTGTCACCAAACCATCTGTCATCACTGTCTGTGGTAATCCATGATTTATATTGCTCTACACACGCCTTTGGTAGTAATGTTTCTTGCTTGTTTATGCGAGGGAGCTATGCCTAAAATATGCATGCATAATAACTATATGCATTAGGCCAGGGGTGTCAAGCTCATTCCATGGAGGGCCTAGTGTCTGCATTTTTTTTCCTAATTCAATTAAGACCTAAACAACCAGGTGAGGGGAGTTCCTTACTAATTTGTGCCCTTAATGCATCAATCAAGTACAAGGGAGGAGCAAACTTGCATACACTTGGCCCTCTGTGGAATTACTTTTGACACGTGCATTAGGCGATCTGTTCTTGCGAATGTCAGGTGTAATTTGAATATGACTGACGTTTTCATCAACACAGTAAAGAAGCGGGCCGTAGAGAAGTTGTCTCAACAACACGCTCTGCTGTGTTTACATTGAAACCTGAAACTCTGGATTTGGTGGTGCTCAATGCTGGTGCTCAATGCTGTATCGTCTTACTGCAGGTGCTGTTGGTGAGTAGTAGTCGGCATCCAGACAAGTGGATCGTCCCTGGTGGAGGGATGGAGCCAGAAGAGGAGCCCAACGTAGCTGCAGCACGAGAAGTCTGTGAAGAGGTTAGCTTCTTTCACTCTCATTTCATTGACTGTAATCATTCAAACTATATTCCCGCCCTGTATCCCCACATTTGAGGGAACCTGTAGGTGTCTTCCATAATTGTTATGGATATTGGAGATGTTGCTCTCTTTAGGTGTGGCTTTTGGGGTAGACATAATCAATGTTTTTTTCCCTGCAAACCACACCCCTTGATTACAAATGGCAACAAGTTGTTGAGATTTGTCCATGTGAGTAGGCTTTTTACCTTGATATAGCTTGTTGAAAGATCGCTCTTTAAGTTTTGAGTTGAACACGTGTTAATCCATGTTGGTCAAAACACATACACTTTGGGCGGTGCAGTTGGTCTTGATCATACTCTGTTTGTGTACTGAAAAAATAAAGGCAACATCCACAGTAGCTAAGCAGACAAGAATGTTGGTGCCAAAGGAAGCTTGGCGACTAGTGTTTTTTTTACCTCCCGCTTCGGGCTAAATGTGTCAATGTGTCGTTCATACATGCATAATCACAAAATTCCAAGTTTTGAAAGCACCTGTTCACTGGAAGCAGTCCGGTGCTGTCCCCCCCCCCCCCCCCCCCCCCCCATGGACCTACCCCCTAGCAATTCAAGTTCTAGCCAATAAGCTTCAGCCCCTTGCCATTTGAGTGACAGCTAGCAAGATGCTCAAACAGCAGAGTGAGAGCAAAATGACATGGTGCACTTATCTGCACATATGTGATGTAGTGTGCAACTTTTGGGGACCACTTTTGGCTCCTAGCGCTACTTTCAGAACTACTGGCTAAAAAGTATACAAAAGTACCAAAGAATCTCTTTAAAGAGATGCTTTTGGATTTTGGCACTGAGGCCCTTAATCTACCTCCCCAGAGTCAGATGAACTCGTGGATACCTTTTTTTTAATGTCTGTCCAGTATGAAGGAAGTTAGGAGGTAGTTTCGTGAGCCAATGCTAACTAGTGTTAGCGCAATGGCTGGAAGTCTATGGGTATGTGCTAACATTTGTGTGTTGACATACTGTAGCCTATTCTGTATTTCAACGTTGATGCCTAGTCACTGTAATTGAACCATGACGATTGAATATTTACATTTGAGCCCAGGGACTTTTCTTCACCGGGTGGGATGAAGAGGGTTTCTCTGTTGCCAAGTAGGGCCTCTCCAACTAAGAATTAGGTTTTAGAAAATAATCAGCAGATTCATTCTATTGGGAGGTATCCCATGTCATGATGTTTTAGAGCTGGCGATATGAACAAAAATCCATATTGCGATAAAACATTTTTAGATAACGATAAATAAGCGAGAAATTATGCAGAATTATTTTTGGGGAGGTGCTAGAGCTGGGCGATATGGACAAAGTCATATTGGTATAAATGTAACTATTTTGCTCAATAACAATAAATACAACGTTTTTAATGGACATTTACTTTACATTAGAAGCATGGCTCTAGACAAAAATAACAGTGCCAAGTAAGATTACTGAGATGGTAGCCTATGATTTAACAAAGTAAGCTATTTCATCTAAAATATACAGGGAATGCATTATTGTTATGTGCAGCCTGGCAAAATAGGATCCAGAATTATCCAATTTTATTTTTGACTCTTCAAATAATTTTCCGGCGTCTTTGTGCAGGCTAGCTATATTATTCACCACCTGATGAAGTGGGAAAGTTGTGATTTTGTTGTTCTATAGCCATGTAGGTTAATTAATCTATCAGTAAATGTAGGTTAATGTCCTGCAAAAACTTTCCAGTGCTAGGCCTAGGCTACTTGATGTAGCATCTCAGAAAGTTGTCCAACAGCCAGACTGGGACGGGGCGTTTGATTTCACCACCTGATAGACAGTTTTTAGTGGGTCATTAGATGGAGAATAAAGAGCAGATTGAGCGCTGTACTCTAATCTAATTTTATTTGTCACATGTGCAGAATACAATGGGTGTGGACCTTGAAATGCAGTGAAATGCTTACTTACAAGCCCTTAACCAACAATGCAGTTCAAGAAATGGAGTTAATAAAATATTTACGAATTAAACTAAAGTTTAAAAAAAAAAAAGTAACACAATAACGAGGCTATATACAGGGGGTACCGGTACCAAGTCATTGTGTGGTGGTACTGGTTAGTAGGAGTAAAGTGACTATGCATAGATAATAAACAGCAAGTAGCAGCAGTGTAAAAACCGGGAGGTGGGGGGGTGCAATGTAAATAGTCCGGGTGGCCATTTGATTAATTGTTCAGCAGTCTTATTGTTCACAGCAGTCATCCCTCGCAGGATGCTGATATCATCTTTTACCCTGGCTGCTCACTGCTCAGTAAGTTAGACATAAGTCCAGCAGCTGAGTTGACATCTCTGGCTTGGCTTGCCCATTGATTTTCCATTGGGCACAGTGTTTTGTGTGTGTAGACATCACATTGGTAGCACAGTCTCTTAAGGTGTTGACTAGGGCTGAGATTTGCCAGGGACCTCAAAATACAATATCACGATACCTGCAGTGCCTTCAGCAAGTATTCACACCCCTTGCCTTTTTCCAAATGTTGTTGTTACACCCTGAATGGATTAAATTGCTTATACATACCCTATAATGTTAAAGTGGAATAATGAATTACATTTTTATTTTTGACTGATTTAATTAAATGAAAAGATGAAATGTCTTCAACCCCTTTATGGCAAGCCTAAATAAGTTAAGGAATATAAATGTGCTTAATTAATCACATACCTGCCCTCTGTGTGCAATAATAGTGTTTAATGTGTTTGTTTGTTTAATGACTACCTCATCTCTGTACCCAACAAATAAAACTATCTGTAAGGACCCTCAGCCGAGCAGTGAATTTTAAACACAGATTCAACCACAAAGACCGGGGAGGTTTTCCAATGCCTCGCTAAGAAAGGCACCTATTGGTAGATGGGTTAAAACAAAAGCAGACATTTAATATCCCATTGAGTATGGTGAAGTTATTAATTAATTACACTTTGGATGGTGTATCAATACACCGCCACTACAAAGATGCAGTCGTCCTTCCTAACGCAGTTGCCGTAGAGCAAACTGGGGTACGCCAAATAAAAATGTGATACATGTTATTATAATTCTTTCCTCCACAATTTCAGCTGTATTCATTGACCTGGCTAAGGCTTTCGACTCTGTCAATCACCACATTCTTATTGGCAAACTCAACAGCCTTGGATTCTCAAATTACTGCCTCGCCTGGTTCACCAACCACTTCTCAGACAGAGTTCGGTGTGTCAAATCGGAGGGCCTGTTGTCCGGACCTCTGGCAGTCTCTATGGGGGTACCACAGGGTTCAATCCTCGGGCCAACTCTTTTCTCTGTATACATCAATGATGTCGCTCTTGCTGCTGGTGAGTCTCTGATCCACTTCTACGCAGACGACACCATTCTGTATACTTCTGGCCCTTCTTTGGACACTGTGTTAACCAACCTTGAGACGAGCTTCAATGCCATACAACTCTCCTTCCGTGGCCTCCAACTGCTCTTAAATGCAAGTAAAACTAAATGCATGCTCTTCAACCGATCGCTGCCCACACCTGCCCGCCCGTCCAGCATCACTCCTCCGGACGGTTCTGACTTAGAATATGTGGACAACTACAAATACCTAGATGTCTGGTTAGACTGTAAAATCTCCTTCTAGACTCACATTAAGCATCTCTAATCCAAAATTAAATCTAGAATTGTCTTCCTATTTCGCAACAAAACATCCTTCACTCATGTTGCCAAACATACCTTCGTAAAACTGACTATCCTACCGATCCTTGACTTCGGTGATGTCATTTACAAAATAGCCTCCAAAACCCTACTCAATAAATTGGATGCAGTCTATCACAGTGCCATCTGTTTTGTCACCAAAGCCCCATATACTACCCACCACTGCGACATGTACACTCTCGTTGGCTGGCCCTCGCTTCATACTCGTCGCCAAACCCACTGGCTCCAGGTCATCTACAAGACCCTGCTAGGTAAAGTCCCCCCTTATCTCAACTCGCTGGTCACCATAGCAGCACCTACCTGTAGCACGCGCTCCAGCAGGTATATCTCTCTGGTCACCCCCAAAACCAATTCTTCCTTTGGCCGCCTCTCCTTCCAGTTCTCTGCTGCCAATGACTGGAACGAACTACAAAAATCTCTGAAACTGGAAACACTTATCTCCCTCACTAGATTTAAGCACCAGCTGTCAGAGCAGCTCATAGATTACTGCACCTGTACATAGCCCATCTATAATTTAGCCCAAACAACTACCTCTTTACCTACTGTATTTATTTATTTTGCTCCTTTGCACCCCATTTTTTCTATCTCTACTTTTTTTCTTTTTTTTTACTTGCTATATTGTATTTACTTCGCCACCATGGCCTTTTTTATATTTTTATTTATTTATATATATATTTTGTTTGCCTTCACCTCCCTTATCTCACCTCACTTGCTCATTTTGTATATGGACTTGTTTTTCACTGTATTATTGACTGTATGTTTGTTTTACTCCATGTGTAACTATGTGTTGTTGTATGTGTCGAACTGTTTTGCTTTATCTTGGCCAGGTCGCAATTGTAAATGAGAACGTGTTCTCAATTTGCCTGCCTGCTTAAATAAAGGTGAAATAAAAAAAATATATAAAAAAATACCAGCTCTACTGGTAGTACTGCTACTACCAGCAGTACTGCACCTGTCGATGACACAAGTTGTTCTGCTTCCACGAGCACATTCAATGCTATCATTGGTAGTTCTACATTTGTTGTTAGTTCAGCTAGCATGGACACTGACAGTTGGGAATTTGATGCAGCCGAAGAGCTACTGCCCCCTTACCCGGGAAAGCACCGAACAACAGACGGAAACGTTGGACCATCGAAGAGGCGCAAATATTATGAGAACTACATTGATTTGGGGTTCACTTATATTGGGAGTAGTGCCTTTCCTCAGCCACAGTGTGTTATATGTGCAAAAGTACTTTCTCACAACTTGATGAAACCTTGACTCTTGCGCAGACATTTAGAAACAAAATATGCCCATTTGAAAAATAAGCCACGGGAGTTTTTTGAGCGAGAATTAAGACTACTTTCGAGTAGTAAGACATGTATAAAAGCAATAGGTGCCATTTAATAAGGGGCTAGAAGCGTCTTATATGGTGAGCTACCGAGTGGCTAGGACAGGGAAGTCCCATACTATCGTGGAGGACGTAATCATTCCTGCTGCCGCGGATATGGCTGGGGGAAATGGCCAAAAAAACAATAGACAATGCCATCATCAAACGGCACTGTTTCACGACGCATCGGTGACATGGCAGGAGATGTTTTGAAACAATTACTGCTTCGCATACAAGCCAGTGAATTCTATACGTTACAGCTGGATGAGTCAACAGGCGTGGTGGGCCTGGCACAGCTCCTGGTATATGTCTGTTACATTTATGGGGGGGTTCAATTAAGAAAGACATCCTCTTCTGCAAACCACTGGAAACCAGGACAACATGATAGGATATGTATAAAGTACTGGACAGCTTTGTGACATCAAATGGGCTTTGGTGGTCAAGATGTGTTGGTATCTGTACTGATGGTGCAAAAGCCATGACAGGGAGACCTAGTGGAGTGGTAATGCGTGTGCAAGCAGTTGCTCACGACGCCACTTGGGTACACTGCCGCATCCACATGGAGGCTCTTGCTGCCAAGGGAACGCCTGACAGCTTGAAAGACGTTTTGGACACTACAGTGAAAATGGTTAATTTTGTTAAAGCAAGGCCCCTGAACTTACATGTATTTTCTGCTCTATGCAATGATATGGGCAGCGACCATGTTCGCTTTTACAATATACAGAAGTGCGCTGGTTATCAAGGGGCAAAGTATTGACACGTTTTTTTTATTTATTGAGAGACGAGCTTAAAGTTTTCTTTACTGACCATAATTTTCACTTGTCTGACCGCTTGCATGATGATGAGTTTCTCACACGACTGGCCTATCTGGGTGAGGTTTTTTCTCGCCTGAATAATCTGAATCTAGGATCTGGATCTAGGATTACAGGGACTCTCAGCAACTATATTCAATGTGCGGGACAAAATTAAGTATATGATTTCAGAATTTGGAGCTCTTCTCTGTCTGCATTAACAAGGACTCAAGCTTATGACAATGTCAAATGTGATATAGCGCTTGAATTGGTTGTGTAATTACACAGGTACTTTCCCGAAACTGATGACACAACTGGATTTGTTATCCCTGTGATGCCCTGCCTCCAGTCCACTTACCTATATCTGGACAAGAGAGCCTCATTGAAATTGCTACAAGTGGTTCTGTGTGAATTTTACCTAATCAGAAGCCCCTGACAGATTTCTGGATTGGGCTGCTCTCAGTATCCTGCCTTTTCAAATCTCACTGTTAAGACACTGATGCCCTTTGCAACCATGTACTAGGGCTAGGCGATATGACCATATGTATCGTGTGACGATAGACGTTTTTCTATCGTTTCATATTATGCGCTATTGTTTGTTTCATTGTGTTGCAAATCACACTCTTTACGGCAATATTCAAAACGCATGGATGTGGTTTGGGTATGAAAAGTCTGACACAGACCAGAAAACCGTTCTCTGCAAAATATTCCGCAGGCCGGTCCCGACAACAGGCTCAAACACCACTAACCTCTTTTACCACCTATGCAAGAATCATGCGAAACAGTACGGAGAGAGTCTACGGATGAGACCCAAAAAGTACAGTAGAGTGCTCAAAACAAACACCCGACTCTGACGTTTTGCCCACGGCACCCCATATGTCAAAGAATCGCGAAGATGGAACGAGGTAACCGCTGCCATTACAGATCTGCAAAGAAATGGCCCCGTTTTACACGGTCGAGAAACGGGGGTTTCATGAGTTGGTGCTAACCCTCATCCCAAGGTACCAAATGCAAATTGATATGTGACGCGTATTAATGCCAAAATAACATGCAAAACTGGCAAGCCCCCCAAAAATATAAATATTTATTTTTAGGCCTATATTTATTTTGTTTGCAACAGTGTTTTCTATTTACCCCTTTAGATTTTATACATTAATATTTTGTTGCATGCTTAATTGAACATTTGCACAAAGGTTCTAAATAAAAGGGGAAATAATAGTGGTCTAAGGCACTGCAGTGCTAGCTGTGCCACCAGAGATTCTGGGTTCGAGCCCAGGCTCTGTCTCAGCCGGCCGCGACTGGGAGAACCATGGGGCGGCGCACAATTGGCCCAGCGTTGGGGACCATGCTAGAATGAAATCCATAGCCCTACTGTCGCCAACAGCACCTTGCTCAGTCAATCCCACAGCCATAGCAACCACTGCCCATAAACACTAATGGAAATCATTTGTATTTTTTATTCACATCAAGATATTGTTTGTGTGCTAGTTTGCTGTGCCTGCACCAGAACTCAAGTATATGTCATAGCTTGTTCTCTATCTTCTTTTTAAATACGGAGCCAATTTGTTTTCAGTACTTTTATTCCCATGGCTGATCAACTCATTTTCTCATGGCTCTCTTGTCCCTCTGCATCAGACATATGGTGAGCAATATGTTTTGTCACACCGACCTTATGCCATACCGGGATATTCGGTAATACCGACACTGAAGATAAGGGGTGCTGTTTTCAACCCCACTGATGCGCTGTAATCCGAAGGTTAGCAATGCTAACAAGTACATGTAAAATGCGAACTAAATGCTAACAATTTTATATTAAAAATATTTTCTAGAGTTTCTGACCTAAACTATACAAGTAACTAAAAAATGCTATTAACAGTTTGCTGCACGCACAAAAACAATATTAGCCAGCAAGGCTCTTGATCCAGGACGGGATTCTCTGTTACCAAGCGAATGCTTGATTTTTGAAAGAAGCTAGATAGCAACTACCTACTGAATGAGCAAACCAAAGGCACAACTGCAGAGCATTTAGCACATTTTAGACAGTTAATTTAATAGTTATAAGATATCTAGCTGGCAAACATTTAGTTGTGAATTCCATACTGTAATTAGATTGCCTGGCGCATGCTGCCCAACAGTGAGTGGCTCACAAGGTCACCAAAGTATTGTAATAATATCGTATCGGGAGGTCCCTGGCAATTCCCAGCCCTAGATAGTCAAACTACAGTGTCCACATCCACTCGTCCTCAACTGACCTGACCCAGCAGAGTCCAAATAGACTGGAATGCAGCTCTAATGCTCATGTTCTTCACTCACGTTCTCATTATGATGCGGAGGGTGGCCATTTTTGATAAGAGGAGGTGGTTGAGAGTAGAGGTCGACCGATTATGATTTTTCAACGCCGATACCGATTATTGGAGGGCCAAAAAAAAGCTGATGCTGATTTATTTTTTATAATGTATTTGTAATGATGACAATTACAACAATACTGAATGAACACTTATCTTAATTTAATATAATACATCAATAAAATCAATTTAGCTTCAAATAAATAATGAAACATGTTCAATTTGGTTTGAATAATGCAAAAACAAAGTGTTGAAGAAAGTAAAAGTGCAATATGTGCCATGTAAGAAAGCTAATGTTTAAGTTCCTTGCTCAGAACATGAGAACATATGAAAGCTGGTGGTTCCTTTTAACATGAGTCTTCAATATTCCCAGGTAAGAAGTTTTAGGTTGTAGTTTATTATAGGACTATTTCTCTCTCTCTACGATTTCTATTTCATATACCTTTGACTATTGGATGTTCTTATAGGCACTTTAGTATTGCCAGTGTAACAGTATAGCTTCCATCCCTCTCCTCGCCGCTACCTGTGCTCGAACCAGGAACACATCAACAACAGCCACCCTCGAAGCAGCGTTACCCATGCAGAGCAAGGGGAACAACTACTCCAAGTCTCAGAGCGAGGGACGTTTGAAACACTATTAGAGCACAACCCGCTAACTAGCTAGCCATTTCACATCGGTTACACCAGCCTAATCTCGGGAGTTGATAGACTTTAATTCAGATCACAGCAGAGCTGCTGGCAAAACGCACGAAAGTGCTGTTCGAATGAATGCTTACGAGCCTGCTGGTGCCCACCATCGCTCAGTCAGACTGCTCTATCAAATCATAGACTTAATTATAACATAACACACAGAAATACGAGCCTTAGGTCATTAATATGGTTGAATCCGGAAACTATAATCTCAAACAAAACATTTATTCTTTCAGTGAAATACGGAACCGTTCCGTATTTTATCTAACGGGTGGCATCCATCAGTCTAAATATTCCTGTTACATTGCACAACCTTCAATGTTATGTCATAATTACGTAAAATTCTGGCAAATTAGTTTGCAAAGAGCCAGGCGGCCCAAACTGTTGCATATACCCTGACTCTGCGTGCAATGAACGCAAGAGAAATGACACAATTTCACCTGGTTAATATTGCCTGCTAACCTGGATTTATTTTAGCTAAATTTGCAGGTTTAAAAATATATACTTGTGTATTGATTTTAAGAAAGGCATTGATGTTTATGGTTAAGTACACATTGGAGCAATGACAGTCATTGATTGATTGTTTTTTTAAAGATAAGTTTAATGCTAGCTAGCAACTTACCTTAGCTTACTGCATTCGCTAACAGGCAGGCTCTTCGTGGAGTGCAATGTAATCGGGTGTTAGAGCATTGGACTAGTTAACTGTAAGGTTGCAAGATTGGATCCCCCGAGCTGACAAGGTTAAAAATCTGTCGTTCTGCCCCGTTGTTCCTAGGCCGTCATTGAAAATAAGAATGTGTTCTTAACTGACTTGCCTAGTTAAATAAAGATTTTTATTTATTAAAAAAAAAATATTTATTTTTTAAATCGGCACCCAAAAATACCGATTTCCGATTTGTTATGAAAACTTGAAATCGGCCATTCCGATTAATCGGTCGACCTCTAGTTGAGAGGAACGGAAGTCTAATCTTAAGAATTAGGCCTAGGCTATCCAAACCCTGCCTATTCACCAGTCAGCCCAGTGGTGGTCTTCCCCATATTATCTGGTTGAAGGCATGAAGAGTGTGGGATTGATACTGGGGTATACTGCCTATGGGGTCCAGGTTTATTAATAGGCTGAAATTGGAACCTGAAGAAGATACATACTGCTGGCATCCCCTAGTAGTATATAAACCTGGCCCAGTACCCCTCAGTCTCTGGGAGTCGTGTACAAAACGCCTTCAAAACACCTTCTCATATCTCCCCCACTAACTTTAAGCATCAGCTGTCAGAGCAGCTTACAGATCATTGCACCTGTACATAGCGCATCTGTAAATAGCCCACCCAACTACCTCATCCCCATATTGTTGTTTATTTATTTTGCTCCTTTGCACCCCAGTATCTCTACTTGCACATTCATCTTCTGCACATCTATCACTCCAGTGTTTAATTGCTGAATTGTAATTATTTTGCCACTACGGCCTATGTATTGCCGTACCTCCCTTATCTTACTTCATTTGCACACATTGTATATACGCTTTTCTGTTGTGTTATTGACTGTACGTTTGTTTATTCCATGTGTTACTCTGTGTTCTTTGTGTTGCACTGCTTTGCTTTATATTGGCCAGGTTGCAGTTGTAAATGAGAATTTGTTCTCAACTGGCCTACCTGGTTAAATATATTTTTTTTTAAAGGTGTGAACTTTGGTGCGTTGAGGTACTGCTGTGTGCCGTTTTTGATGTATTAGGATAATTGTGTGAAAGATGATTTTTGAAAGGCATCTTCAGGACATATTGTAGCACAGGCTACACACAACTAATTCATCGCTCATTACTGCAGTGACACAGGCCCTTAAGATTGAAAGAATGATGTATTAGTTCCTTAGATATGTGTGTTGATTCGCTTCCTTGTTTGTTTGTTTTTTCAACAGGCAGGTGTGAAGGGGACTTTAGGTCGCCTAGTTGGAATTTTTGAGGTGAGTTTATGACCTTACTAGGCATGCTTAATGTGATTTGGGAGTGGAGAGAAATATTGACTTTGTTCTGAATTTTTAAAAGATAGTTAATATATATCTTACAGAACCGAGAGAGGAAGCACAGAACCTACGTCTACATTCTTATCGTAACTGAGGTCCTGCAAGATTGGGAGGACTCTGTCAACATTGGTGAGTGGTTTTCATTTTTAAATCTGATTGCACTAGATTGTTTGAATTCTGGTTATAGTTGTCTCATGTTTGTCTTAACTTGTGCTTAAGTTAAATGGTGTCTGTTCATGTTCCTTTAACAGGGAGAAAAAGGGATTGGTTTAAAATAGACGATGCCATACAAGTGTTGCAGTGTCACAAGCCTGTGCAGGCCACCTACTTCGAGCCTCTCAAGGAAGGTTGCCTGACCAGCAACGGGACGCCCCTGGTGGCCACGATAGGCGGAGAACTCTCACCCACCTACAACATCAACCAGAGCTCTGTGTCGGGTATCAGATAACTAAAACACAACGCTGACACAACCCCCAGGAGCTCTCACCACCACTCTCTCTCTTACTTCTATTATTTTTATCTCAAATACCAACATGGGTTGCCTTGCCAACTCTTTTGTGCCAGAGTTGTGGCGCAGACTTGACAGGTGTTGGGTGAAGATTCTGAAACACTTTGTAAATGTAATTTTTGACCCTTTTTGTTATTATTGTATTGAAAATTGCATGAAGCATCCCTCACTCTCCCATTCTACTACCTTAACGCGCCCTTAGCGTGGTGTTTATTGAATGCAAGAACTACTTTTTACTGTTGTGATGTAAAAGTGTATACTTAGCGCTTAAGCTCAAGGCTTTCAATGGTATTTTATGTCTTTTGGTTATTTTCTGTGAATGAATGTGGCCAAGAGTGTTTTCCCTCTTAAGTATAGGAAATTCGAGCCTGACCGTTGTTTTTTTTGGGTCCGATTCAGATTTCTTTTGGGGGGTAAAACGTGCCGATATACAGTTTTACACCTGGGAAGTGAGTGTTGTTTTTTCCCCACACTGAATTCTCATAAATTACCATCCAAGAGAGCAGTTGTTCAATAACTATGCCTCTAATGTTGATTTCATACATTGTGATAATGACCCATCATGAGAATGGCGGCAAGTATTCAGATCAGCATGAGATTCCCATTTTTCATTTTATTTATTGAATATTGGTGGAATTTTCTTCCGATAGTGGTAAAAGGCCTATATCTGCCGACAATATCGGTGAACTGATATATCGGTCGGCATCAATAGAAAATGTTCTCTATCTGAATGGACAGATTGTGGAAAGTTACTTGTTTTGCATGAGCACTGGTATGTTTTGTCTTACACATTGGGGTGACCTGACACTGATTGTGCAGCAATTGTGGTAACCAAGGTCTTTGAATTATCTTCATTTAGCTCTGTATTGTGGTTATTGGTGTTAATATTTTGCAGGTTTCATTCGAAAGACTAGGCCCTTTTCTACATGGAGTTATGACCCGATTGTCAAGTGTAAATTTTCCCCTTAGTCTGGAAGCTAGCCAGCCATTTCAATATTACATTTTGGGCAAAAAATATACTATAGAAAGGTCTACTCAACTAAAGATGTAGAAAAGTCTCCTATAGAGATTTTATTTCTCCAGTGTCTATCTATTTTAATGTTCCCCTAGTCTGTTGATAGTGGTTCACTAGACACTGAAACAGTTGGCAGATCCCCTACCGACCGAAATGTATCAGTTTTTATCATTTAGAATTGCATGAACGACTCCAGTCTTCCTCCATTTATTTTCCAGAGGAAAGAAAGGACTGCGGACTGCGAAAGGACTGCATTGCCATCTATGGACTGACTTACCTTCACCCAACACATAACTCTTAATCACATTTTCAGATTCTCCCGACTCACATTAACCTCAGTTTATAGCAGATGTTTACATTGTTCATAGCATTTATTTATCACACCAGACAGCTAGATGGGTATTTTAGATTACTTTTCAGTAAGGTATTTTTTTAGTATAGAATCTGCATTCCTGAACAAACACATGATACCTACCTGCTTGACATTCAAAGTCATGGAATCTAAAATGCTGTCTTGGCAAGATGCAGAACAAATGAGCCTTGTACAGTTGGATACTTTGTTTTTAACATGTAAAAATGCTTTTGGATAGTTTTTTGCTCTCAAATGTCTGGCAAAAGTCTCTCTAGCCTACCTGCGATACTAGCCTTGGATGGGGCATGGAGCAGTGGTTCAATACTGTGAAACTGGAGGCGCTGTAGATGGCATGTAAAGATGTTGTATCGTAAATTGTTTATTTCTGTTTAGAACAAAGGTGAGTGTACAAATGACAAAAACAGTTATCTGACGCATTTGTGAGTGCTATATGTTGCTCAAACATGGCTGTAGAGTTGACTCGATCCTCAAACAAGCGGTGATGTTGGGTTTGGAAGTTTTGTTGATGAGTTGCTTTGATACACAGTACATAAGGGCTGGGGTTGAGAACTCAAATGATATAAGCAGCTGAGATGCCGCCTCAGATGTTCTATGAAGACCATATGCAACTGAGGCCGAGGTAATAAAGTGAAGTGAATCACAGTTAACATACAAAGGACTCGATTCAATCACATCCGCTTTAGCCAACATTCTCATAGCGGTTCTCTTGGCGGTGTGGAACTGCATTAGAGCTGTCAAATCCACTGGCAGCTCCTGGTATTATACCTAGAGCGGACATTGCCATTGGCTGCACGGAGTCACATTAAGAGAGACCCCATGTAGCCTTGTTTACAAGTTGGAACACTGGAATGTGAGATATAATTTACACTTTGATTAGGCCGATAGAAATCCTTATTTTGTTTTCTGATTTTCAATTTGAGCATTATTTTTAAATAGTGTAGGCTCTCGTTCTAAGCTTCTAATGCAAGTTGGACGGGTGTGGCATTGTAACAATGAGCAGCTGCACACTGATTTGATGGCTCCAACACAGTTGGAGGTGTCAGCTATTGCCAGTTAACTCTTATTCTAATTGAATTTAGGCCGAAATGTAGATTCTCCGCTGAGCACTTCCAAACCACTAGTCTACCATACATGGCAGCACTGCGCTGTTATGACATTATCTTAGTCTCTGACAACCAACGCTTATACTTACAGGCCACTACATCTCCCCCGTTATCTCTTTTGCCCCGTCATTGTTTCAGTAGCTCATCATTCGCTCTCCAAACGGAGCGTTATCTATGTTCTCCCCAATCCCAGACTCAATGATGTAGGCCTGTTCTCTAATTGGCAATGGATGTGAAATATCTTTAAGGGTGTAACTAAGTTGAGTGGATGACATATCAATAGAAATGCTACAGGAATCCCCACTCCCTCTCACAAAGGCCTAGGACTTTGAACCAAGATGTATTGCTTTTTAAATGAGCTGCATCAATGTGTGGGGGAAAAGTCTTGGAACTGTCTAGTGAAGACTGGATCCTTTCCAATATCACCTGTCAAACCCACAGAGCAGAATACATTTAGACCTGTATTTCAATTCTGTGGTCAGCCTTCCTTAAAGTCCACCATTTTCTTTCAATGATAATGATCTAACAATCAGCTTAGAGCTGGAAAATCGGTATGAGGGCAGGCAAGCGCAGGGGGGAAAAAAATGGATATTCATGTAACAGCCCATCAATGACTACTTGTTCTTTAACCTTTGTCAATTTTGTGTTCCTGACAAGATGTGTTATACATGTGCTGCTTTAGCTAGTATGCAAGTCTTATAGCTAGAGGCTCTCCGATACACCCGACTAAAACCTAGTGTATGTTTTCCCCTTACCATATCACAATTGTTAAGTTATTTTAATGCAATGAAAGTTGAAGTGGACAAGGATTTATACATGTATTTCTCTTCCTAAGGGATGATTTTACACAGCACTGCTGTCAAAGCCTTGAGGATGAATGAAAGTAGGAAGGATGCATTTCTAAAAGGCCCAAAAGCGACCTCTGCTCCAATAGGCCATGGTCCTTCAACACACTAAATATTGGAAATCACATGACCACTGGGAAACGATTAACACCAGCTAGTGGCCAGGCAGTATTCTGCAACAACCCACGTTAAAATGTTTTGCCTCAATGTTCAGTTGAGCATTCTGCAGTATTCATGGCATAGCACTTAATTGGGATAGTGGTTAACAGCTTGATCCTTTTTCAATTGGACCGTCCAGTAATGGACCTCCCGCTATGTACAAATTGATTAGGCAAAAATCGTAATCCGATTGTGTAAAAAGCTATTTGGACTACCTAATGTTTCCATTTCCCTCAACATAAGCTCTTGACCTCAGCCTTTTAGTTTCCCTACATATTTGTAGTAAAGGTACATCTCTGGAATTTTATTTCTCGTCATTTGGGACTGTGGAATAAACCAGTGGACTGAAGATTGTAATATAAAAATGTGCCAACAAATAAAAACACCAGTATTTCAGATCTGGATTCAATTGGCTTTTATGAACCATCACATGTCTAGCTGCTTATTCTGCTTTTAATACTTGTTGATTAACACCTGACTGAAAGACTGCACTTAGAATAACCTTTGCCAAGCTTTAGTTAGTATAATTACTGTAGTGTGTGAATTAACACTCCTCATTCCACACAGTGTAAATGTATATTGTGGAAAAATACTACATGAATCCAGAATGGCCAGTATCTAAAGCACTGACAAAGAAAAAGGACAGAGCTGCATTTTGTGTGTTTATTGCAAAGAAATGGATAGAAATTTACTCCTGGGGAGGCTGCTGTCCTCTGCCACGTCCAAATCCACCCCTCTGAAAACAAGAGAGAAGGGTAAGCTTCCACATCACAGGACAACAGTTGGTCAGGAAAACAATCATACGGTTACGTTTCCTTCATGTCCCGAATAACTTTCCTCAATGCGTTAGACCAGTGCTTCTGGCTACACAAGGTATGCAGTTTTTCAAACCAGCTGATCAATTACAATTGCTCATGGTAATGTCATATAGTTGAGTCTCAATTTAAAATGCCAACAAAAGAACATTTCCTATTCTAGTAACAGATGTATACAACCTTTCAACGGTCGGCTATCCAATAAACTTAAATCGTTTTTGATCATTTGTTATTTAGACTTGTCAGTGCAACCAGCATACTGAGTGGCTCCACAGGAACAGATTTGAGAACACCTGGGGTGCAATCATTAGTCCAAACAGTTAAAACGAGTTTCTATTAGACAAAATCGGGTAGGCCCCGTTTTGTTTGCTTCCATTTAGAAAACGTTTTGGAACAGAATCGGCGTAATGAATACGCCCTTGCTTCGGACTACAATACCATAAGGCAATACAGTACTTACGAATTGGAACTCTGTAGCTGAACCAGCACCTGCCTCTGCTTTCTTGTCTCCACCAGCTGTAAAGAAAAAAACAGCGTGTAAGCTAAACATTCTTTCGCCCAATAATGTTTTATGTAACGGGTAATTTTCAATAAAACGTCACAAGTTTGATTTGGCTGCTGGGGGGAAAGGAGACCCCATATACACAAACTATTAACTACATGCGGTTTAAGGGATTGTTAAATAAATTGTAACTTTTTGATTTTTAATATCACCTATTGAAGATAGTCAGGACTAAACATTTGATTATTCCATGCAAAACAATTGTGCACATTTAGCTCTATCATCAGAGTTACACAGCAAGTAACTGCATGCTTTTCGTGATCAGTAAATGTGAATGACCAGGTCATTTCTGATAGGTTGTAAGCTAAAAATGTTCACCCATTCAACATCAACCTTCACACTAGTTACACAAAGGCTGAGACAAGTCATTACTGATCACAAATGTGATCAACTACTGGAAACCAAGGCAGGGTTACCATCAGTGTATTTTAATCTACAAAGCACACTAGTCAGCAGATGAAATGGCCAGTTGGCTGAAAGCTACTTTTTAGGCTGAGCAGGATCCTGTAACACTATACATACGTGGTGCAGCAGATCTCCTGTAATTGTCTCGGTCACCCCCATCACGGTTGAAGCGGGCGGGTCTCTCTCCCCGCTCTCCCTCCATACCTGGAAAATAAATGACAACGCTCAGCTGAGTGGGAGGTTAAAGACGCTCAAAAACACAGGAAGGATCCTCACGTTGAAGTCCAATCAGCACCTAGGGCTTTAAAGCACTAAATTCAATAGTCCTCACTGCCCGGTCCTTGAGGACCAGTGTATGCAGACCCGTTCAAGCCCAGCTCTAACCCACGATTGAACTAAATCGGCCCAAATTAAAAAATACCACGATTAGTTGAATCAGTTGTTAGTACTGAGCTGGTACTAAAGCCAGCACACTGTAAACCCCCAGGATTGGAATGCTCCAGCCCAGTTTATTGAAGTAGGGCCTTACTAGGAACAGTAACACCAGATTCACATTACTGTGCTGGCTGGGAAACTTTCCTTTCAGCACAGTTCCTGCAAATACAGTGGGTGTGTAGTACACAGCTCAGCAGTGTGAACATGGTAGGCCTATAAATGGACGTACCCTTGGGCCTGGGCCTTGCGGTCTCAGGACGCATCTGGCGGCGCAGAGTGGCAGGAACAATCTCAGGTGGAAGGTGCAGGAAGTCTCTCAGGTACTGGATACCTTCATTGGTGAGGTACCAGTAAAAATGGCGCCAGGCAAATTGCTCCTTAACATACCCAAGTGACTTCAAGGACTGAAAGACAAACATGCAAAACATGCATTTTCTAACCAGAGATACAATAAAGTCAAAAAATCTCAGACAAGGCATGCTAGGAAACTTCTTTATAGACCAACTGAGTACAAGTCTGCAAATCCACATCGGATATGCATCATCTCTTCAGTCACCCTTGTAGTCCCCTCACAAAATTCACCTTCAGGTCTTCATATCAACAAATCTGACTTTAGATACAACATAACTGGTTACCAAACACACTTGGAATGTTGCCTAATAGTGCAACCAGACACACAGTTTATACCTGTGGACATCATGCTACTTGACACAAGAACTGCACCCCATTCTCAAAGGATAAAACGATGATAACTCAAAGTAGAAGCAATAGTTTATCTTACCAGCATTGCTTTCATCACATGAAGATTGGGCACGTTCTTGTCGGCAAGCTCGGGGTGCTTAGGCAGATGCACATCTTTCTTTGCCACCATGACGCCCTCTTTGAAGAGGAGCTCATAGATCGCAATACGGTTCTTCTTGGGCATCAGCATCTGTTCACACAAACGACAATGAGACAAGCGTTCGCGTGCAAGCAATATAACAGGGATGTCCATCTACCCACAATTACTGGCTGGCTTACATTCGCTTACAAGGTGGTCACGGTTTGACCACGATTGGGAGCCCTATGCCATCTACCCCAGTCGATAGCTAACCAGCTTCGTCGGACAACTATGGTATGGGCTCATTTCCCAGATGCGGTGGGTAACAGAGAACTTTAATATATATATATTATTTTTTACAAGGCTTATATAGAGTATAACGATAACGCCACACTTAAACGTGTATCTGTTGCATCCGGCAAAGTGGTAGCTAACTTGGGGGCGTCAAATAAGTTAGCCTAATGGTAGAGCGTCGGGCCAGTAACAGAAAGGTTGCTGGATCGAATCCCCGAGCCGAAAATGTAAGAATCTGTCGTCCTGAACAAGGCAGTTAGCCCGGTAGGCCGTCATTGTAGATCAGAATGTGTTCTTAACTGACTTGCCTAGTTTGAAAAAAAAAAAAAAAAAAGCTATCTAGCGTTGACCAAAATGCAGTCATGCCAGGGTAGTTACCGAGAATACCTTGTGTATATCAGCCTACCTCTAGAGTAATACAATTCTTTTTTGGGAAATGTGTGGATGTTTATAACAACGAGATACACATCTATGTAAACTGAGCGTAACAGCTTCATACAATGTAAGATGTTGGAGATTTATTACGATATTTTTTCCTGGAATTTACTTACCTTACAACTTGCTAGGGGACCGGAGACGGAAGGAAAGACAGAACTTGTTCAAGAGCGTTTATGCGCAGGCGTTGGACCTAGCAGCTTTAACGCCATCTACTGAGCTGGCGGGAAAACTGTAGTAAGATAAATTGAATTACCAGTATGGTTAAATTATTATCATTGTAATTTTTGCTATTTACTATTATTACCATATGGGTAAAATAGCCATGTACTTTTGTTGATAACATAGTCTAATTAATGAACACATCTCTGCACCACATTGAGTTTACACCACTTCAATCTGAACCTGTTCCAATCATCCTTGCAAGCTTTTTTCATTTTTTTCTTCATTTAACCTTTATTTAACTAGGCAAGTCAGTTAAGAACAAATTATTATTTACAATGACGGCCTACCCAAAGTCAAAGGGCCTCCTGTGGGTACGGGGGTGGGATTAAAAATGTAAAATAAATTAAATACAAATATAGGACAAAACACACATCACGACAAGAGAGACAACACAACACTACATAAAGAGAGACCTAAGACAACAACATAGCAAGGCAGCAACACATGACAACACAGCATGGTAGAAACACAACATGACAACAACATGGTAGCAACTCAACATGGCAGCAGTACAACATGGTAGCAACACAAAACAGAGTAAAAACATTATTGGGCACAGGCAACAGCACAAAGGGCATGAAGGTAGAGACAACAATACATCACGCAAAGCAGCCACAACTGTCAGTAAGAGTGTCCATAGTTGAGTCTTTGAATGAAGATATTGAGATAAAACTGTCCAGTTTGAGTGTTTGTTGTTGCAGCTCGTTCCAGTTGCTAGCTGCAGCGAACTGAAAAGAGGAGCGACCAAGGGATGTGTGTACTTTAGGGACCTTTAATAACAGAATGTGACTGGCAGAACTCGTGTTGTATGTGGAGGATGAGGGCTGCAGTAGATATCTCAGATAGGGGGGAGAGCATCCAGAGCCGGCTCCAGGCATAAGCAGTCGCTTAGGGCCCGAGTCCGCTAGGGTTTTAATTAAAAAGTTGGGGTGTCAACAAGGTGTATGTTCGAAACTTCATTGTGTATCAGCTATTTTTCTGTTATGTCAGTCAATGACGGTCACTCAATTAGCCATGTCAGCTAACAATTTTCAGATTGGTAAATTAGGCTAGCCAGCTTTCTAAACTTGTAGTAATCATGTCCGAAAACTAACCGGGCAGGGGCCCTGACCTCCAGGGGGCCCCCATTGATTTTGTTAGTCACTCTCACTCAGATATAATTAACATGGCATAAGTCATGGAAAAATGTGTAGAATTCAGGGGGGGCAAACCAAATCTTGCTTAGGGCCCCCAAAAGGCTAGAGCCGGCCCTGGGACCATCCCCCATCTGTCGCCTCTTTGCCCCCCGCACTTTAAGTGCAACACACAAGGCTGCCAGTTGACTGAGCAGGGTCTATCGACCATTCTAGCTATTATAACGGAAACATTTGTATATTTAGGCCAACAGGGGAGTCGGACACATCGCATTGCGTTCTCTGGTATGTCATGCATTTATATGCGCATTCGCAATTTGTAGTTTGGTTGAGTAGAAACTAGAAAGAGCAAGAAGAATAGACTAGAACAGTATCGTTTGACTGGTAGGCTACGCAACCCCTTTCATACTGCTGCTACCCGCGGCAGTGAGACTTTTCCACCCTGCAGTTTTTTTGTTGCTTTATTCTTTAGTAGCCTAAATTGTACAATATATAGCTGTTATAGCCTTTTGACTGTCAAATAACACCATTATACCGCACCTATAGCATGCTTCACATAATAACTATTTCTATGATTAATTTGTTTTCATTCATTTTGAATGAGGATAATAGGATGGTTTGGGGTTGAACATCCCCTGCCTGTAATTCTCACAGAAACCACTTTATTTCACGCAACGACAGAAACAATCGACACTTTCCCTGGCTACCACTACTCTTGCGCAACTAAAAATGTAAGCAGTCTCATCTCAACTGTTTAAGTCACTCCAACAAAACAACGTTCAGGTACAATGCTCTAATATTTTGTAATTTAGAAAAAGATTTAAGCCTATATTTAATCAAATATAGTCAGATCTATAAACTTTTATATATATATACCAGTGAGGGAGCCTAAAGAAAAATAATCCACTTGGCTAGAGAGATTGCCATCAGTTTTTATAAAATAATAATATTTAAAGTTAGTATGTTTGGGGCAAAATGCCCCCAGGACAATCTAATACCAGTCAATAGTACCCATATTAGTATTTTCAAATCATGTCCAAATCATCTACAGTATCTACAACTAACTTCAGTGAACAAATCATCTATAAGTAACTTCATTGAACTTCATTGAAATCCATTTTGAGATACTTTAGGATGATTTCGACAGGAAGAGTGAAAATTAAGAGGGACCTTACATCATTGGGCTTTGATATTTGATCTATTTAATTACAATAAGATACCTAGACTTTAGCTTTTAAGAGTCAATTACAAAAAAAGGAAAAAATTAAACAAATAAAATTGATTTTAACACACTAATCTTCAGGGATAATTTTGTCCCGATAGTGGGGCAAAACACCTCCTTTCTAAATTTTCGGTTTTTATTAAATAACAAAAAAATGATTAATTCTGCCCACTTATTTCTCTTCAAAATGTGTTTGCCTAATGATAGCCAGTATGCAGATATTTAATATTTTTACCAAACTTTTTTGTTCTCAGAAAATAGAAATGTTCCTTAAGCGGGCATTTTCCCACATCATACCCTAAACAACCTCTCAGATAAATGATCTATACATCTAGTACAGTATTCATATCAATGCCATCCACCATCCAGGCTTTTAAATGTATTAGTGGAGCATGTCTTTCCTTGAGTAAGCTTGAGAGATATGGGATAATCACCAATAGGAGCAGAATTGGTTGAACCAACTAAGCTAGTGGACCCTAGCAGTGGTTCAGATAAAGACCTCTCTACAGGTCCTGACTCCTGATGGTTCTGGACTGTATTTACACAGGCAGCCCAGTTCTGATCTTTTTCCACTAATTGGTCTTTTGACCAATCAGATCAGCTATTTTACCAATAATTGTGCAAAATATCAGAATTGGGCTGCATGTGTGAACGCAGAATGTCCTAATGTGAGTCAGGTCTGCTCAGGTTCTGTGATGGAGGGTCAGCTGAGAGGATGCTGTAACCAGTACAGTGAGACATGGTATCTGGTTACAAAAGCTAAAGGGTAGCTGCTACCTCATAATAACATTAAATATATTGCATATGTTTGTTGCAGTCTCTCAGACAGTTGAGTGTTTGTGTTCATGGACACATTTAATTTGGGGGAATTGCCCCAAAGAAACAATTCTGTGTGATTTATTGGCTGGGACCAGCTGGTGGTGTTAACTCTGGAGTTTCTCAGTGAGGTTGTCTGACCTCCATCTGCAGAGAGAGAGAGAGAGCTGTTCAACAGGGCACTGTCCAGGGTCCTGAACTCTCAGCTCACCACCACTATCACCATGCTGAATGACATTGGCCTAACTGAACCTCAGAACTCATTGCTGGTCCACACCTGGCCATAGAAGGAAGTGAGCACAATAACATGCAGGTTAATTTCATTGCTGTCTGTCCTGGCGAAGCCCCATTTCAAGCCGAAATCGTTCATTGAAGAAAAGCAGTAGGGAGTATAGGCCTAGCAATGTGCAGGTCCATTTAGTTTCAGCCGAACCAACACCTGGAACATTTCTTTGGATCTCCACATAGGTTGGCCTTGGCGATACTCTTTGCCAACTTTTTCCTCCAGATCAAGAAGTGTGTCTTCAGCACTGTTTAAGAGTTGGCTATGTTCAAGTGTCCACATGTTGTTTGGTCAGCAGAAAAACAGTCATTCCTCTCAGACATTCTCATTCTCTCGCCATGCTCTGTGTTTGCGTTCTGAGCATAAATGAGCTGCATGAAAGCCATCTGCTGTTTGAGATGAATAAACCAACAGATTTATCTATGTTTTTATCAAAGTCTGTTATGATGCCTGCCGCAATGGGTCCACATAAGGGTTTTACTCTGAAGTGAAGGGCACAATGAAACTAGAAGAGCAGGGTCATACAGAGTACTGTGTGTATGTGTGTGTGTATTTGCCTACATGCATGCATGCTTTAGTGTGTTTTCATGTGTGTCTGTGGGTGTGCATGTGTCTATGTGTTCGCGTCGCGTATGTGTCTGTGCGTGTATGTGTGCCCCTGTCTGTGTTAGTGTGTAATTGGATTAATTAATGTGATGAATATGAATGGGGCCCAGGACACACGTCTAATTTATACACCCCAATTCAGCTGACTCCGCTGAAGGAGGAATGACAGATGTGGCACCATTTCTAATGTAATTAATTCTCCCAGATCATAAGTTGTTATTCTTCTCCAAATGAATGTGAATCTGCCACTGTAGGACTGCAGGCTATTCCCCATGGATACATCCATTCACTGTTTGCCTCAGTCATTTGTACCTACAAGCCTCCTTGTCACATCTGCTCTCCACAATCTTAATCCTACACTAAATGACACTGCATTTCATTTAGCCAAATCACTAGTTTTACCCATTCCCAGCTTGTGTAGCCTGAATATGCGTTATTTGGAATAGTAAGGTTCAGCAATGTATGCAGATTTTCCAGATTTTTACTAGGCCTAGTTGTTGTCAAATCCATATTCAGTATATTTGGGTGGCAGAGTGCATAATATGCTACATATGTGTGTGCATTTCATCTATTACTACGTTATGAACCAAATACAGCTTAATAATAGGCTATAAATAAGAACATTTTCTGGGATATCCATTGCCTTTTTAGGCCTCATATAGAGTCCCACAGTGGAGGTGTCATAATACCCATAAAACCTAGCGGTCAAACAGGGAAATGGTTCTAATCCAGCTGTCATGTCTTACTTCCTTATCTTTTTGCAACATACTGCATTATGCTACCATTCCCCAACTTCCCACACCATCTCCTCTCTGAGTACTGAAACACAAGGGGATTTTACCCCTCAACCTACTGCACCTTTAAATGAAAGGTTTCTCCTAACACCTTCTTTCAGTGAAGTGCATCATCTAGATGGTGATCTAGATGGTGGTGCAGGCTGAGTGCAAAGTTTAGGATCGAGCTGTTAGGTATTTGGAGATAGTGATAGGATCCTCACATGGGACGACTGGAGTGGACAGAGAGAGAGGCTGCCTCCGGTGTCCGTAAAGGCCAGGTTCAGTATTTCCCATTGACTGTGTTATGCCGACGTTACATCACTGTCCAGTCCACTGCCTGTATCGTAGAAAGTGACTGGGGACTTGCTTCCTTCATAAAAGGCCACGTGTTTTTTATGAGGCACCTAAAATGAGTACTTCGAAAATGTTATTTATGTTGTTCCAAGTAAAGCACATCATGTGCTTTGATGATTTCGTTTGAGTCATTCTCATTCTTTGTTCAGTTCTCCTTCTATACAGAACGACCTTTGCAAAATGTCCAGTAAACATAGGTCAGTCTCATCTGACAGCACAGCCAAAACCTTGTCTCTTTCTCTTGGAGAGGGCATTGATCCCTCCTGGCTGTCTTCTCTGCTCTTATCGACGGTCTGAAGGACAGACAGATAAAGATGGAGAGAGACATTAGAAGAGAGGAGATCAGATTTATATTTGTTAAGATCCATCTTGGTATTGAGGAAGAGAGGGATTACAGGAGATATATGAATCTCTGAGATGGAGACGTCAGTTGTGTGTGTCGGTCTGTCATTTTGTTTTATTATGAAATCCATAATCCTACTCCTGATGTAATAACTGTCTCTCTCTTGTCTCCTTAGGTGTGCTTCTTTAGGGGTGGGGATTTTAAGGAACACAATCCAAACCTGCATGGATATATGGAAACCTGATTGGCCCATTTGAGAAGGTAAGGGTTTTCACTGATTTCTGATTAGGCTCACATTTCAACATAGGCCTTCAATACTACAAGCAGAAACTCCCTGTTTTCTACTGGTTGAGTGTGCTCCCTATATATAGATGCAGACGTTGTACCTTTAAAATGTCATTCACTGATCTAACACAATTGGATAGGGACAAAGGAAGGGGAGGAACGTATCATATCATTAGTATCTGGTTGAGAGATGGCAAGGGTGGCAGGGAAGGGGCTCTCCACAGGCCCAGACCAGGCAGGCCCAGGCACCCAGCCCAACCACCATGCTGGGTGGTAATTGAGCAGTTTGCCTGTAGAGCCTATGAGAGACGAGCAGATGGTGAATTCCTCTGAGCGTATGACTTGGCAGAAATGGATACTGTAAATGTCCCAACTTGAGCTTTAAATGGCTTGGTTGGTTGGAAACACTTTTGGAAATCCTCTGTTTTGTTCCTAATTTTGCTTGATGGATTAAGGCAATCAATTCTTCCATTATGAGTCTCCGTCATGTGTCATCACCTTTCCAACAGTGAACACACATGCATCTCATAAATGTAACCACTGCTCCCAATAGCTTGTTAGGAGAAGAACTTGGCTCTGTCTATCCATCCGCCAGTACTGTCTGAGACCTAGGACAAATGGAACGCTATTCCCTATATAGTGCACTACTTTTGACCTGAGCCCTATGGATATAGGGTGCCTTTTGGGATTCAGACATAATGGAAACCCATGTGGATGTTGACTGCAGGTTTTAACTGTTCATCTATAGTCCAGATTTACAGTGTCTACTCAGTGGAGACCTGTAGAGCTATGGGAGAGGGCAGCAAGGGCCGGTGGAGGGAGGAAATGGATTTATGTTGTCAAAGCGTTGGGTGCAGAACTTGTTTGATTGTTCCAAGGCACATATTAATCCTCTGACCCCATGTTAGCACGTCTAGCTGGCAGACATACCCTATAGTCCAGGGGTTGGCAACAGGTGGCCCGCGGTCCAAAACCTGCCCACCAGTGATATTTTTTGTCCCCCAAAGTTTTTAGTATAAATTTACTATTAATTTAAATTTACTATTTTTAAAATATTTTTTTCAACTAAAATCACCAGGAAATCAGCTAAAATGTGTTTAATTTAGGAAATCTGTTCTCAATTATTCCCACGAATACAAACACGGACATATGTAATCGTCTCAATGTAATCAAGGTATGACTGTCACGCCCTGACCTTAGAGATCCTTTTAATTCTCTATTTGGTTAGGTCAGGGTGTGACTAGGGTGGGCAATCTATGTTTTCTATTTCTTTGTTGGCCGGGTATGGTTCCCAATCAGAGGCAGCTGTCTATCATTGTCTCTGATTGGGGATCATACTTAGGCAGCCTTTTCCACCTGTAGTTTGTGGGATCTTGTTTTTGGTACTGTGCTGTTTATCCCTACTAGACTTTACGTTTCGTTTTGTATTTGTTGTTTTTTCGGTGTTCATTTAATAAATTAAAATGTACGCCTACCACGCTGCACCTTGGTCCGATCCTTCCATCGACGAACGTAACAATGACACAATTTTTTATGCTTTTTGGGCTTAGTTGTGGTCAATTTGTAATGTACAAATTATTATTATTACGTTTCGGCCCCCAATTTTTGCGCTCAGACAAAAATTGGCCGTGACTGAATCTAGTTGATGATCCCTGCTCTAGTGTCACTGTGAGGGTTTGACAATTTTACAAGGTCCATTCTCAGTGTTAATGTGCTCTAATCTGTGTCTTAATTATGCTTTGACTCTAGCATCTCGGATATTGTAGATGGTCTTTGCTTACCTGCATCCTTGAATGGTTTTTCCTCTCACTACGAGGACACGAGAGCTCATTCATGAAAACACCATCAGAGAACCTCTCTGTTGTGTGGTTAATCACAGCAGTGAGCAGCTGCAGTGTGTATTTGAGTGTCTCATTTCGCCTACTTGGCATTGTAAGTTCAGAAATGATTGGTGCCTCTCTGCAGAGCTCTCTTTAGCGTTCCTGAGTGTTATTGTGGCTCTCCGGTGGCTGAGCCCTGGGCTTGAGTGAATGACCTGCCCTGGTTATAAACTACTGGGCTAGGGTAACATTGTTGATCAAAAGCTAACTGGAATGGAGACTTTTAGGAGGACGGGAAACCTCTATGGTCGCTCTAGGCTACTGATTGGATGTGTAGCCTAACCTTGCAGAGGCTGTATAATTGGTTTCACCAAGGGGTATATTGCTAAATGCTTGGCATTTAAATGTTAGCTATTTTGGAGTACAATGTTATTAGTGCAGTCAAATTTTGTCAGTAGCCTATGTCTCATTTTATATAAATAAATTAAGTGTTCTTCCTGTCAATTAAGACTGTTAGGACTGTTTAGAACAAAAAATATCCACTGTGGCGTTATTATGTCAACCATGGCATTATTATATCCACCATGGCATTATTATATCCACCATGGCATTATTATGTCCACCATGGATTTATATCCACCATGTAGTTATTATATCCACCATGGATTTATTATGTCCACCATGGATTTATTATATCCACCATGGCGTTATTATATCCACCATGGCATTATTATATCCACCATGGCGTTATTATATCCACCATGGCATTATTATATCCACCATGGCGTTATTATATCCACCATGGCGTTATTATGTCCACCATGGCGTTATTATATCCACCATGGCATTATTATGTCCACCATGGATTTATATCCACCATGTAGTTATTATATCCACCATGGATTTATTATGTCCACCATGGATTTATTATATCCACCATGGCGTTATTATATCCACCATGGAGTTATTATATCCACCATGGAGTTATTATATCCACCATGGCATTATTATATCCACCATGGCGTTATTATATCCACCATGGCATTATTATATCCACCATGGCGTTATTATATCCACCATGGCGTTATTATATCCACCATGGAGTTATTAGATCCACCATGGCGTTATTATATCCACCATGGAGTTATTATATCCACCATGGAGTTATTATATCCACCATGGCATTATTATATCCACCATGGCGTTATTATATCCACCATGGCGTTATTATGTCCACCATGGCGTTATTATATCCACCATGGCGTTATTATATCCACCATGGAGTTATTATATCCACCATGGATTTATTATATCCACCATGGCGTTATTATATCCACCATGGAGTTATTATATCCACCATGGAGTTATTATATCCACCATGGATTTATTATATCCACCATGGATTTATGTCCACCATGGATTTATGTCCACCATGGATTTATTATATCCACCATGGATTTATATCCACCATGTAGTTATTATATCCACCATGGATTTATTATGTCCACCATGGATTTATTATGTCCACCATGGATTTATTATGTCCACCATGGCGTTATTATATCCACCATGGATTTATTATATCCACCATGGTGTTATTATATCCACCATGGCGTTATTATATCCACCATGGCGTTATTATATCCACCATGGCGTTATTATATCCACCATGGCGTTATTATATCCACCATGGCGTTTTTATGTCCACCATGGCGTTATTATATCCACCATGGAGTTATTATATCCACCATGGAGTTATTATATCCACCATGGAGTTATTATATCCACCATGGAGTTATTATATCCACCATGGCGTTATTATGTCCACCATGGAGTTATTATATCCACTATGGCGTTATTATGTCCACTATGGCGTTATTATATCCACCATGGAGTTATTATATCCACTATGGCGTTATTATATCCACCATGGCATTATTATATCCACCATGGCGTTATTATGTCCACCATGGCGTTAGTATGTCCACCATGGCGTTATTATATCCACCATGGCGTTATTATGTCCACCATGGCATTATTATATCCACCATGGCGTTATTATATCCACCATGGCGTTATTATATCCACCATGGCATTATTATATCCACCATGGCGTTATTATATCCACCATGGCGTTATTATATCCACCATGGAGTTATTATATCCACCATGGCGTTATTATATCCACCATGGATTTATTATATCCACCATGGCGTTATTATATCCACCATGGAGTTATTATATCCACCATGGAGTTATTATATCCACCATGGATTTATTATATCCACCATGGATTTATGTCCACCATGGATTTATGTCCACCATGGATTTATTATATCCACCATGGATTTATATCCACCATGTAGTTATTATATCCACCATGGATTTATTATGTCCACCATGGATTTATTATGTCCACCATGGATTTATTATGTCCACCATGGCGTTATTATATCCACCATGGATTTATTATATCCACCATGGTGTTATTATATCCACCATGGCGTTATTATATCCACCATGGCGTTATTATATCCACCATGGCGTTATTATATCCACCATGGCGTTATTATATCCACCATGGCGTTTTTATGTCCACCATGGCGTTATTATATCCACCATGGAGTTATTATATCCACCATGGAGTTATTATATCCACCATGGAGTTATTATATCCACCATGGAGTTATTATATCCACCATGGCGTTATTATGTCCACCATGGAGTTATTATATCCACTATGGCGTTATTATGTCCACTATGGCGTTATTATATCCACCATGGAGTTATTATATCCACTATGGCGTTATTATATCCACCATGGCATTATTATATCCACCATGGCGTTATTATGTCCACCATGGCGTTAGTATGTCCACCATGGCGTTATTATATCCACCATGGCGTTATTATGTCCACCATGGCATTATTATATCCACCATGGCGTTATTATATCCACCATGGCGTTATTATATCCACCATGGCATTATTATATCCACCATGGCGTTATTATATCCACCATGGCGTTATTATATCCACCATGGAGTTATTATATCCACCATGGCGTTATTATATCCACCATGGAGTTATTATATCCACCATGGCGTTATTATGTCCACCATGGCCTTATTATATCCACCATGGCGTTATTATATCCACCATGGCGTTATTATATCCACCATGGCGTTATTATGTCCACCATGGAGTTATTATATCCACCATGGCGTTATTATATCCACCATGGAGTTATTATATCCACCATGGATTTATTATATCCACCATGGCGTTATTATATCCACCATGGAGTTATTATATCCACCATGGAGTTATTATATCCACCATGGATTTATTATATCCACCATGGATTTATGTCCACCATGGATTTATGTCCACCATGGATTTATTATATCCACCATGGATTTATGTCCACCATGGAGTTATTATATCCACCATGGAGTTATTATGTCCACCATGGCGTTATTATATCCACCATGGCGTTATTATATCCACCATGGAGTTATTATGTCCACTATGGCGTTATTATGTCCACCATGGCGTTATTATATCCACCATGGAGTTATTATATCCACCATGGAGTTATTATATCCACCATGGAGTTATTATATCCACCATGGATTTATTATGTCCACCATGGAGTTATTATATCCACCATGGATTTATTATATCCACCATGGATTTATTATATCCACCATGGATTTATGTCCACCATGGAGTTATTATATCCACCATGGATTTATTATATCCACCATAGATTTATGTCCACCATGGATTTATTATATCCACCATGGATTTATGTCCACCATGGAGTTATTATATCCACCATGGCGTTATTATATCCACCATGGCGTTATTATGTCCACCATGGCGTTATTATATCCACCATGGAGTTATTATGTCCACCATGGAGTTATTATATCCACCATGGCGTTATTATATCTACCATGGAGTTATTATATCCACCATGGAGTTATTATATCCACCATGAAGTTATTATATCCACCATGGAGTTATTATATCCACCATGGATTTATGTCCACCATGGCGTTATTATGTCCACCATGGAGTTATTATATCCACCATGGCGTTATTATATCCACCATGGAGTTATTATATCCACCATGGAGTTATTATATCCACCATGGCATTATTATATCCACCATGGAGTTATTATATCCACCATGGCGTTATTATGTCCACCATGGAGTTATTATATCCACCATGGCGTTATTATGTCCACTATGGCGTTATTATATCCACCATGGAGTTATTATATCCACTATGGCGTTATTATATCCACCATGGCGTTATTATGTCAACCATGGCGTTATTATGTCCACCATGGCATTATTATGTCCACTATGGCGTTATTATATCCACTATGGCGTTATTATGTCAACCATGGCGTTATTATGTCCACCATGGCGTTACTATATCCACCATGGCATTATTATGTCCACTATGGCATTATTATATCCACTATGGCGTTATTATGTCAACCATGGCGTTATTATATCCACCATGGCGTTATTATATCCACTATGGCGTTATTATGTCAACCATGGAGTTATTATATCCACCATGGCATTATTATATCCACTATGGCGTTATTATGTCAACCATGGCGTTATTATATCCACCATGGAGTTATTATATCCACCATGGCGTTATTATATCCACCATGGCGTTATTTCCACCAAGACAATATTATTTCCACCATGACGATATTATGTCCACCATGGAGTTATTATATCCACCATGGCGTTATTATGTCCACCATGGCGTTATTATATCCACCATGGAGTTATTATATCCACCATGGAGTTATTATGTCCACCATGGCGTTATTATATCCACCATGGAGTTATTATGTCCACCATGGCGTTATTATGTCCACCATGGAGTTATTATATCCACCATGGAGTTATTATATCCACCATGGAGTTATTATATCCACCATGGAGTTATTATATCCACCATGGAGTTATTATGTCAACCATGGATTTATTATATCCACCATGGCATTTTTATGTCCACCATGGAGTTATGTCCACCATGGCGTTACTATATCCACCATTGTGTTATTATATCCACCATTGAGTTATATCCACCATGGCGTTATTAGATCCACCATGGCGTTATTATATCCACCATGGCATTATTATATCCACCATGGCGTTATTATATCCACCATGGCGTTATTAGATCCACCATGGCGTTATTATATCCACCATGGCGTTATTATATCCACCATGGCGTTTTTCTATCCACCACGGGGTTATTTTATCCACCATGGCATTATTATATCCACAATGGGTACAGTTCCTGCAGGGGGTCATCAGAGGGAAACAGAAGCCATAAACAGAAAATTATTTTACTCCAGGCACCTCACCATGGTCAGGAATTTGGCCACGGATACATGCGAGCTGATGGGGAGGCATGTATAGAAAATAAAGACAAAAGAAAGACACTAAAAGCCTCAGTCTCCTCAGTCTCTACACACACACACCAGGATTCTGACCTAAATAATGTTTATTACATATTTCCTTCCTTCCTGCCCCTTATTTCCTTCCTCTCTCGCTAACCTTCCTTTCTCCCCCTCTCTCTCCTGCCCCCTCTCTCTCCTGGCCCCCTATCTCTTGTCTTAATCTCTCTCTTGCCTCCCTCTCCCCTGCCTCCCTGTCTCTCCTGGCCCCCTCTCTCCCCTGCCTCCCTGTCTCTCCTGGCCCCTTCTCTCCCCTACCTCCTTCTCTCTCCTGGCCCCCTCTCTCTCCTGGCCCCCTCTCTTCCCTGCCTCCCCCTCTCTCCTGACCCCCTCTCTCCCCTGCCTCCCCCTCTCTCCTTGCCCCCTCTCTCCCCTGCCTCCCCCTCTCTCCTGGCCCCCTCTCTCTCCTGGCCCCTTCTCTCCTGGCACCTTCTCTCCCCTGCCTCCCTCTCTCTCCTGGCCCCCTCTCTCCCCTACCTCCCTCTCTCCTGGCCCCCTCTCTCTCCAGGCCCCCTCTCTTCCCTGTCTCCCCCTCTCTCCTGGCACCTTCTTTCCCCTGCCTCCCTCTCTTTCCTGCCTCCCTCTCTCTCCTGGCCCCCTCTCTCCCCTGCCTCCCTCTCTCCCCTGCCTCCCTCTCTCTCCTGGCCCCCTCTCTCTTGTCTTCATCTCTCTCCTGGCCCCCTTTCTCTCCTGGCCCCCTCTCTCTCCTGCCCCCCCTCTCTCCCCTGCCTCCCTCTCTCTTCTGGCCCCTTCTCTCTTGCCTCCCTCTGCCCTATCTCTTTTTATCTCGTGGCCCCATATCTCCTTCCCTCCTCTCTCTCTGACCTTCCTTACTTTCCTGCCTCACTCTTTCTCTCCTTCCCCTCTCTCCCTCTTGCCTCCGTCTTTTTCTCCTAATCATTTTCTCCCCTGTCCTTTTCCTCTCCATGACAACTGTTCTCCTTGAGACTTCCTACAAATGTGTCAGACGGACAGGAAGGGAGTGCCCTCACTGGCAGCTGGATAATTATTGATGGCCTTACCTGTCTTTAGGAGGATGTGGCAAAGTTCAGTCTCTGTCTGTGTGTGTGTGTGTGTGTGTGTGTGTGTGTGTGTGTGTGTGTGTGTGTGTGTGTGTGTGTGTGTGTGTGTGTGGTGGTGGTGGTTAAACAACAGGGTGTGCCATCTCCTTCAGGTGCGTAGCTATTCTAGTTGCCTGTAGTGACCAGGTGCATTACTGTTGATATGTTATTCTAAAACTAACAATAGAGATCAATACATACTGTCAGAAATATTCACAGACTTGTACAACATAGGCGACATGACACCATGTAGACTGTTAGCAAAATCAAGGTTCTTTAGAGGACTCCTATAATTAAGCAATAAGGCCCGAGGGGTGTGGTAAATGGCCAAAATACCACGGCTAAGGGCTGTTCTTAGGCACGACGCAAAGCCCTTAGGATACAGCTCTTAGCTGTGGTATATTGGCCATATACAGCAAACCCCCGAGGTGCCTTATTGCTATTATAAACTGGTTACCAACGTAATTACAGCAGTAAAAATACATGTTTTGTCATACCCATGGTATATGGTCTGATATACCACGGCTGTCAGCCAATCAGCATTCTGGGATGGAACCACCCACTTTATGATTTGCTGATAATGTGAACAATGTTGTTTAGTTTTTCTCTAACCTGAATAGCTAGCTGCTCCTCCACTGAAGTGGAGCGGCAGGTAGCCTAGTGCTACGCCATCCAAGATGGCGGTGCAGACATGTTTTGTTCGTCCTCTCGTGTACTTTTGTATTTTAGCACAGCACCGGAGAAGTTGGAGACTTTTATTTCCCTCACCAACATTAAACATCAGCTATCTGAGCAGCTAAACAATCGCTGCAGCTGTACATAGTCCATCTGTAAATAGCCCACCCAATCTACCTACCTCATCCCCATACTGTTTTTATTTTATTTACTTTTCTGCTCTTTTGCACACCAGTATCTCTACTTGCACATCATCATCTGCTCATTTATCACTCCAGTGTTAGTCTGCTAAATTGTAATTATTCACTCCTATGGCCTATTTATTGTCTACCTCCTCATGCCTTTTGCACACACTGTATATAGACTTTCTTTTTTTCTACTGTGTCATCGACTTGTTTATTGTGTTATTGGATTGTTTATTGTTTACTCCATGTGTAACTCTCTGTTGTTGTCTGTGTCACACTGCTTTGCTTTATCTTGACCAGGTCGCAGTTGTAAATGAGAACTTGTTCTCAACTAGCCTACCTGGTTAAATAAAGGTGAATTTATTTTTTATTTTTTAAAAGAGCGTTTGGCCAGTAACCAAAAGGTTTCTAGATCGAATCCCCGAGCTGACGAGGTAAAAATATGTCGTTCTGCCCCTGAACAAGGCAGTTAACCTGCTGTTCCTAGGCCGTCATTGTAAATAAGACTTTGTTCTTAACTGACTTGCCTAGTTAAATAAAAGGTTAAAACAAGATCATTGCAAACAGGTCATTAGGCCCTTGGATAACAAGTTGAGTGACCAATCCATCTGACTAAAAATATTGTTTTTGTTCTCCAGAAAAGGTTACATTTATTTAACTTCCGCTGTTCTGTAGAAAACCTCCTGAATGTGTGGGTGGTAGAGGGTGTTGTTCTCTGATACCTTGGATACACACGTTTGGTAAGCAAATAGATGTTCATAATTTATGCAAATTTGATGTCACCACAATAGGGAAGTGTGAATGGGTTTACTGCACTTTGTTATGCTTTTGGCTTTTCTCTCATGTTCTTATTGTCTCATTGAGCCCCTCTGACATTTCATGACACCGCGGGCTGGCCTCTCTTTCTCTCTCTCGCTCTCTCTTTCTTTCTCACTCTCTCCCTCTCTCTATCTCTCTCTCTATCCCCCCCCCCCTCTCTGTCTCATTATTCATTTTTTCCTGTGTTGCTTTCCTGTGTTGTGTTGCTTCCAGTGCCAATCTTTTGTTTTGGGGAGTTGGCCAAGCACTCCCATGCCGAGGAGGAATCTGTAGGGAGCAGCTCTGTTAGCTGTCTCCTTCGCTGTTAGTCAACTGTGAGGTCACCTTTAGAGTGACTCATGCTTTGCTCTTATAATTTTAACTTTTTTATCAATAGGACATTGATGGTGTGGCCAGAGAGCTAGGCCACTGCAGCTCCCTTCAGCTGTGTTCAGCTGGGGAGTGAAGTGGGCTGGGCAGAGCATCAGCATAGTTTCCCAGGGAGGGACGGGTTAGGGTATCCTGTCATTGTTGGGAGAGGCCCGAGTGAGCCATGGCATTTTAATGGTTGTGTTTTGTTGTGGGAAGGTGTTGTCCGGTTAGTTAGTGTCTTATCTGTTTCTGAGGGCAGCCTGGGCTTGGTATTAAAGTACAGAGAGAGGGAGAGGCTGTCTGTGTCACAAGGAGGAGTCCGATGTAAGATGAGGTTATAGATGAAGTGGTTGGACATTGATCCAGGTTTATAAAGTGGGTGGAAAATGCAACAGGAGTTTTGTTGTCTTCTTGGATGTCTCTACAGTCCCTACTGTCTCTACAGCCTTCTGACTGGAAGACGTTGCATAGAAAGGTGAGTGGAACAATGGAACTAAAGCTGTTAAAGACTACACTCAGAAAAAGACTTGGTATCAAATCAAATTGTATTTGTCACATACACATGGTTAGCAGATGTTAATGCAAGTGTAGCGAAATGCTTGTGCTTCTAGTTCCGACAATGCAGTAATAACCAACGAGTAATCTAACCTAACAATTCCACAACTACTACCTTATACACACAAGTGTAAAGGGATGAAGAATATGTACATAAAAATATATGAATGAGTGATGGTACAGAACGGCATAGGCAAGATGCAGTAGATGGTATAGAGTCCAGTATATACATATGAGATGAGTAATGTAGGGTATGTAAACATATAAATGTGGCATTGTTTAAAGTGGCTAGTTATACATGTATTACATAAAGATGGCGAGATGCAGTAGATGGTATAGAGTACAGTATATACATATGAGATGAGTAATGTAGGGTATGTAAACATTATATTAAGTGGCATTGTTTAAAGCGGCTAGTGATACATTTTTCCATCAATTTTTCCATTATTAACGTGGCTGGACTTGAGTCAGTATGTTGGCAGAAGCCACTCAATGTTAGTGGGGGCTGTTTAACAGTCTGGTGGCCTTGAGATAGAAGCTGTTTTTCAGTCTCTCGGTCCCTGCTTTGATGCACCTGTACTGACCTCGCCTTCTGGATGATAGCGGGGTGAACAGGCAGTGGCTCGAGTGGTTGTTGTCCTTGATGATCTTTATGGCCTTCCTGTGACATCGGGTGGTGTAGGTGTCCTGGAGGACAGGTAGTTTGCCCCCGGTGATGCGTTGTGCAGACCTCACTACCCTCTGGAGAGCCTTACGATTGTGGGCGGAGCAGTTGCCGTACCAGGTGGTGATACAGCCCGACAGGATGCTCTCGATTGTGCATCTGTAGAATTTTGTGAGGGTTTTAGGTGACAAGCCAAATTTCTTCAGCCTCCTGAGGTTGAAGAGGCGCTGCTGCGCCTTCTTCACCACGCTGTCTGTGTGGGTGGACCAATTCAGTTTGTGTGTGATGTGTACGCCGAGGAACTTAAAACTTACTACCCTCTCCACACCTGTCCCGTCGATGTGGATAAGGGGGTGCTCCCTCTGCTGTTTCCTGAAGTCCACGATCATCTCCTTTGTTTTGTTGACGTTGAGTATGAGGTTATTTTCCTGATACCACACTCCGAGGGCCCTCACCTCCTCCCTGTAGGCCGTCTCGTCGTTGTTGGTAATCAAGCTTACCACTGTAGTGTCATCTGCAAACTTGATGATTGAGTTGGAGGCGTGCATGGCCACGCAGTCGTGGGTGAACAGGGAATACAGGAGAGGGCTCAGAACGCACCCTTGTGGGGCCCCAGTGTTGAGGATCAGCGGGGTGGAGATGTTGTTACCTACCCTCACCACCCGGGGGCGGCCCGTCAGGAAGTCCAGTACCCAGTTGCACAGGGCGGGGTCGACACCCAGGGTCTCGAGCTTGATGACGAGTTTGGAGGGTACTATGGTGTTAAATGCTGAGCTGTAATCAATGAACAGCATTCTCACATAGGTATTCCTCTTGTCCAGATGGGTTAGGGCAGTGTGCAGTGTGGTTGCGATTGCGTCGTCTGTGGACCTATTGGGGCAGTATGCAAATTGGAGTGGGTCTAGGGTGTCAGGTAGGGTGGAGGTGATATGGTCCTTGACTAGTCTCTCAAAGCACTTCATGATGACAGAAGTGAGTGCTACAGGGCGGTAGTCGTTTAGCTCAGTTACCTTAGCTTTCTTCGGAACAGGAACAATGGTGGCCCTCTTGAAGCATGTGGGAACAGCAGACTGGGATAAGGATTGATTAAATATGTCCGTAAACACACCAGCCAGCTGGTCTGCGCATGCTCTGAGGACGCGGCTGGGGATGCCGTGTGGGCCTGCAGCCTTGCGAGGGTTAACACGTTTAAATGTTTTACTCACGTCGGCTGCATTGAAGGAGAGTCCACAGGTTTTGGTAGCGGGCCGTGTCAGTGGCACTGTATTGTCCTCAAAGCGAGCAAAGAAGTTGTTTAGTCTTTCTGGGAGCAAGACATTCTGGTCCGCGACGGGGCTGGTTTTCTTTTTGTAATCCGTGATTGACTGTAGACCCTGCCACATACCTCTTGTGTCTGAGCCGTTGAATTGCGACTCTACTTTGTCTCTATACTGACGCTTAGCTTGTTTGATTGCCTTGCGGAGGGAATAGCTACACTGTTTGTATTCGGTCATGTTTTCGGTCACCTTGTCCTGGTTAAAAGCAGTGGTTCGCGCTTTCAGTTTCGTGCGAATGCTGCCATCAATCCACGGTTTCTGGTTTGGGAATGTTTTAATAGTTGCTGTGCGTACCACATCGCAGATGCACTTGCTAATAAACTCAATGTTGTTGTTTGACGCAGTGCGGAACATATCCCAATCCACGTGATCGAAGCAATCTTGAAGCAATCTTGAAGCGTGGAATCAGATTGGTCGGACCAGCGTTGAAGACCTTATTTGAAAAGGCCTGTAAAATCAATTCTAATCAAACCAAATAATGCAATTCATTGTGTATCTTAAGTTTTATGAATTACTTTTGCATACAATGCTATGGTTGTGATAGTTGATAAGATGACAGCACTCCTGATTGAGACTGGCTGTGTGTCTGTACTGTATGGTAAATGATATGGGATGAGTTGGAGCTGTGGGACCCTGGCGGAGGCCTCCAGGTGCGTAGAGTTGGTCATCACTCCTATCTGTTTACACAGTACGACTGAATAATTGATGATGTCTACTGTCTCTGTATATAGAGCAGGAATATGATGAGATCATCAGGATGCAGCGTCTCTCCTGAATATAACGCGTGCTGCATATGACCAACGTTGCCAAGATCCTAGATCCTAGATCCAAGATCCTAGTGTAGTGGGATTTTTGGCGTATCAGGGGCAGCAACAGTTGGGTACTGGAGGAACACAGAGACAGTGTGTGTGTGTGTGTGTGTGTGTGTGTGTGTGTGTGTGTGTGTGTGTGTGTGTGTGTGTGTGTGTGTGTGTGTGTGTGTGTGTGTGTGTGTGTGTGTGTACGTGCGTGTTCATGCGTGTATGTGTGTGTCTGTTATCTTTGGGTGAGGGTATTTTCAGAGATCTTCTAGGTCTACACTCCCATTGGGTGCGTTAGGTAGGCCTATTTGAAATAGCTTCCTTACCTCCTCTGTCAGATTGAAAACCTCTTGTTGCTGTCGGTGTAACGATATTTCATGTGTCAGACTTCCCTGGCAGTGCCGCTTTGCTGAACACTGTTTTAGAAGCTGTCAGCAACCTTTCACACAGATGCTTTGTTATTGGAGTACTGTACACTGCTCCAGATTTAGATGAAGCCATCAGGTATTGACAAAGCTAGCACAGTGGTATTTTCTGTCTTTTGTCTTTCTGTTTGGTTTACAGAGTGACATGAATGAATAAGTGAATGCACGAGGGTACTTCTCTCTCTCATTTCTTAGCCGGAGTTTAGTTTAGTGTAGTTTAGTTTATTAATTCGACCATTTAAAAAAAACAAGCTCACATAAAACTTAAAAGCCATACATGCACATTAATAAAATCATTGAGGATAACACACAATAAAGTCTGGGACTTATTTCCATTGTGGTCCTCTTGAGATAAGATGACTATACAAGATTGAACACAGTATGGCAGTGAAATAATAAAACAAAAACATAAAAGAAGAACATCTATCTCATCATTCCAGTTACATCATAGGGTTATTCATATGGGCACAGAGGACATCAACATATTTTTACTTTATTTTTAAAGCTGCCCAGAGAGGACGGTGTTTTTATAGGCAGAGGCAACTCATTCCATTCTGAGGCTCCAGTATACAAGAAAGTACCTTTCCCAGCATTACTCCTGAACCTGTATAAGCACACATCAGCAACACCTGATCTGGTGCTGTGATTGTCTGCATCCCTAGCACGAGGAAAGTAATCACTTAAATATCTGGGCGCAGGACCATAAATACTCCTGTAAAACAAACCTAGTCTAATCTGGGACACCCTAGCCTCAACAGGCAGCCAGTTTAGTTCCTGAAAGCAGATCCTGCCTATGTGAGTACGTGGACTCACCTTCAATACTACCCTGATCAACTTATTCTGGGCTATCTGGAGCTTCCCCTTCATAAGTTTAGATAAGCCCCCAAACCAGGAAGTACTAGCATAGTCAAAATGGCATTGAATGAGGGCAGTAGCTAGCACTTTCATGGATTCCCTATCAAGCAGCTTGGACTTTCTAGCCAAAAACTTAGTCCTGGCATTAACCTTCCCTAGCAACTTATTGGCCATGCTCACACCTCCCAAGCTTCCATCAAGGATACATCCCAAGTAGCTAACAGAAGTTTTAGTAGTCAGCACCTCACCCCCTAACTCCACTCTGATTTCAGACAACCTACACAATTTAGGTCTGGATCCAAAAATAATTGCTTCAGTTTTCCCTCAGTGCAGAGATAGCTTATTATCTCCAAGCCATTTGCTAATGTTAGTAAGCTCTGTGCTAAGTATGCTCTCCAACATAGTTTTACTTTTGTGAGACACCAGAAGTGTAGAGTCATCCGCATAAAGAAAAAGACAGCAAGAACAAGCATCTTTCATATCATTAATATACAATAAAAACAGCAGAGGCCCAAGCACGCTCTCCTGCGGAATGCCACAACTCATTGGTTTTGCCTGAGACAGTGAACCATTAACCTCTACTACTTGCTCCCTTCCTGATAAATAGGACTTTACCCAGCCTAGAGGGATACTGCTTAACCCCAGTGCCTCCAGTTTGGAGATTAGGAGACAGTGGTTAACTGTATCAATGGCCTTCTGTAGGTCAAGCAGTACCATTCCACACAGATTTACCTCATCAATCTCTTTCCTGATGAAGTCAGTCAAGTAAAGTAGACATGAATCAGTGGAGTATGTTTTTCTAAAACCCGACTGAAAATCATACATTAGACCCTGTTTGTTAACATAATCATACATTTGCTCATGTACAATTCTCTCCAGGATCTTTGATGTTACACAGAGGATAGATACAGGACTATAATTCCCAGGGTCAGACTTTATCCCCTTCTGATACAGAGGTATAACTTTAGCTTGTGTCAGCGATTGGGTGCAGAGATGTAGCCGGAGTCAGGCGCAGGACACAGGATTTTGAGCAACAAAACGGAGTTTACTCAAAAAATCAAGCAAAATTCCAAATAGGAACATACATACACACTAGCTCATAAAACAACCACTAAAGACACCAACAATCACGGACAGAACAGAAATGTAAGCCAGAGGGTTAAATAAGGAACACGATAAGGGAATTGAAACCAGGTGTCCCCCCTTCAGCAGTGAGGTAATGGGAGCCGCTACCTGACCAAAACCCCGGATAAATCTCCGGTAGTAGTTGGCAAACCCTAAAAACCGCTGCACCTCCTTTACCGTGGTTGGAGTCGGCCAATTACGCACGGCTGAATTGCGGTCATTCTCCATCTCTACCCCTGATGCTGAAAAGCGGTACCCTAGGAAGGAGACGGACTGTTGGAAGAACAGACATTTCTCAGCCTTGATGTACAGGTCATGTTCCAACAGTCGACCAAGCACCCTGCGTACCAGGGACACATGCTCGGCGCGTGTAGCGGAGTATATTAGAATGTCATCTATATACACCACTACACCCTGCCCATGCAGGTCCCTGAAAATCTCATCTACAAAGGATTGGAAGACTGATGGAGCATTCATTAAAAACTTCTTGCGACTATAGGGGGTGCTGTTTTCTCATTAGCATAATTTGCATTACAGATTAAACGGCTTCCTACTCAATTCTTGCTCGTACAATATGCATATTATTACTATTATTGGATAGAAAACACTCTCTAGTTTCTATAGCCGTTGGAATTTTGTCTCTGAGTGAAACAGAACTCAATCTACAGCACTTTTCATGATAGGGAGTCAGATTTCAGACATCTTGGCACCTGATCTGGAGTCAATTTAAAGGTCCGTGTAAACGCTATGGAGAAACAGACACTTCTTACGTCTTCCCCTGGATGTCAGTGCGTGATGACGATTTGAATGGTGTCGATTGCGCAATCAGTCCCTCTATAAATCACCAAATACCGGAAGTAGCTTCCCTTTGCTGCCTGCGTCTTGCGCGAGAAGGACATCGGACTCGCCTCCTTCCAACCTGTTGTTTAGCCAGTAATATTTCTCCGGTCATGTTTTTACCCGTTATAGGTGTTAACAGCATCATAAGGTAGTTAATTTGAACCGTTTTATAGCAATTTAGATCCGTTTAGTGCGATTTTGAGGCATTGCTTTGTTATGCACTTTCAAGCACCGGGCACGTTTCGGGGTCCCGGTCGAACGTTAGTGGGCATTTCGACGGACAGAGGACATCTTTCGACCAAATGAAGATTAGACCCAAGAAAGGATACATTGCCCAAGATACTGATGGAAGATCACCTCATAGTAAGAAATATTTAAGATGATAAATCGTTGTTCTGTAGAAAAATGTTAAACGCACGTTCCGCCATCTTGTTTGCTATAGCTTCGCTTGGCGAACCCTGTATTGCACAGTAAGGATAATTTTAGAAATGTAATTCCGCGATTGCATAAAGAGCTAATTTGTCTTTCGATAGCTGTCCAACTTATATTTTTTTTGTCAAGTTTATGAATAGATATCCATGAGACAAGATCACTGTGAAAGAGGGCGACTGACATTTTCAGGCTAGTTTTGCTAGTATTGTCATTGTATAACCACATTTTTTTATGGCTAAATATGCACATTTTCGAACAAACTCTATATGTATGTTGTAATATGATGTTACAGGAGTGTCATCGGAAGAATTCTGAGAAGGTTAGTGAAAAAATTAATATATTTTGGCGATGATTACGTTATCGCTCTCTTTGGCTTGAATCAATGCTCTGGTAACGTTTGCACATGTGGTATGCTAATATAACGATTTATTGTGTTTTCGCTGTAAAACACTTAGAACATCTGAAATATTGTCTGAATTCACAAGATCTGTGTCTTTCCATTGCTATGTGCTGTGTATTTTTAAGAAATGTTTTATGAGTAAATTGGTAAAACACGTTGCTCTCTGTAGTAATTCTAGTCGCTTTGGTGAGATTTGTGATGGTGGCTGCAATGGCAAACTATGATTTATACCTGAAATATGCACATTTTTCTAACAAAACCTATCCTATACAATAAATATGTTATCAGACTGTCATCTGATGAGGTTTTTTCTTGGTTAGTGGCTATCAATATCTTAGTTTAGCCGAATTGGTGATAGCTACTGGTGGAGAGAAAAAATGGTGGACAAAGAAAATTGTTGTCTTTTGCTAACGTGGTTAGCTAATAGATTTACATATTGTGTCTTCCCTGTAAAACATTTTAAAAATCAGAGATGATGGCTTGAATCACAAGATCTGTATCTTTCATTTGGTGTCTTGGACTTGTGATTGAATGATATTTAGATGCTACTATTTAATTGTGACGCTATGCTAGCGATGCTAATCAGTGTGTGTGGGGGGGGGGGGGGGGGGGGGTGCTCCCGGCCCCGGGATAGAGGCTCGTGAAAGGTTAACCCGTACGGCATGACGAGGTACTCATAACGCCCAGAAGTGGTGCTAAATGCTGTCTTCCACTCATCTTTCGCACGGATACGCACCAGGTTGTAAGCGCTCCTGAGGTACAATTTTGTGAAGAAACGCGCCCCGTGTAATGACTCGGTCATACTGGCTATGAGCGGTAACGGGTAACTGTATTTTACCGTGATCTTATTTAAACCTCGATAATCAATACACGGGCGCAAACCTCCATCCTTCTTCTTCACAAAAAAGAAACTCAAGGAGACAGGTGAGATGGAAGGCTGAATGTATCCCTGTCCCAGAGATTCGGTGACATATGTCTTCATAGCCACTGTCTCCTCCTGTGACAGAGTGACTCCTGGGAAGTGCAGCTTCTACCAAGAGATCTATCGCACAAACCTTGCAGGAATATTATCCAGGCCTGTGGTTTTGGAGCATTTAAGCTCTGCCAGCATACTGACTATTTTGGCTGTTGCTACCTTTGCAAACGAAAAAGAGTTTGGCTGAACCCCAAACTCTACATAATACTTCTTGATTTGGTTGCTTCCATACAAACCAGAACTGGTGGGAAGCTTGCTAATCAGCTTGCTGGCAACAGAAGTAAAAAAAGAGTTGAATTCATTGGCAATCTCTGCTTTTTCATATACCTTCTCCCCTTTGATGTTCAGAGGAGAAACATTCTATAGTATGATTCCCTTCCGTTTCTTCATGACCTTGGAGTGTATTACTATTCATGTTACGTTATAAGTTGTTATAAAGCTACAGTATATGAACTAGTCCAATGTGTCAAGAATGGACGACAGCCATTTCAACAGATGGCATCTTACGGCCATTCACAGTAGCGCTTCAGAAGGACGGTTGGAAAGTCTACACCTGTTTTAAAGTGGAATACAATGCACAAACCACTGGCCTAATGAATATGAATCAGTGTTGAGCCTGCCTGCTCTGGCATGCACTTGTAGCTTACACCACCATTTAGACAGAATTGTAACATGTCAGGCAGTCTCAGTGTAACAATGACAAATGATTCATATCTAATCAAACCAGGACATGTTAGATTTACTGTACAACCACAGACATCATGTCATCACTTGTTAAGGTACCTTAGTAGCCTGACCGCGGAAAGCATGTTTGCATTCATGTTTCCTACTCTGTAGGTTACAGTTGGCTTAAGTTACCTGGAGGATTTAAACATTCAAATAGGGCTATATTTTCATAGGTTTCTATTTCCAATAAATGCTGTGTATTTGGTATGGCCCAGTGGAATTGGGACTTAGTTGGTAGGGCCCAGTGGAATTGGGACTTAGTTGGTATGGCCCAGTGGAATTGGGACTTAGTTGGTAGGGCCCAGTGGAATTGGGACTTAGTTGGTATGGCCCAGTGGAATTGGGACTTACACAGTTACCTTCAAGGGAAATTACCAAAGCCCATAGATTGAGGGAGTGTTTTATGTAAATGTCAGCTGTACAGTGAAATACTCCTTTGAACTGGACATAACAGGAAATCATTCAGTTGTTTTGAAAATAGCTTTTTTTAGAGAATATGACTACATTTTGACTTTAAAAGCCCTAAGATAAAGTTATTGTTATCAGTTTGCAGTTCGGTTGTTTCCTGAATACTTCCTTTACACGTACTCGGGTGTCTGCAGTCAGAGAGATGTGTAGGCAGCACATTGAGTGTTTATAATGAATAGCTGTGGTGCTGCCATGGGTTCTGAGATATAGAGGACCTGTCCTTTACTGCAGTGGAATTTTACTGTGGCTAGCTGGGAGCTGTAGCTGTGGCCCCCTTATCTTACCACTGCCCTCGCCCCCCGCCCCCCCTCCCCCCTCCCTCCCCTGTCCTGCCCTGCTCAGCATCACTCTGTCTAGCGCTCTACCCAGTGACGTTTAATCACCTATCATCTCATCTCCTCTCCTCCTCTCTAGCAACTCGGTCTACACAGGAAAGCACTACTGGTTACATTCACAGGAATGGCATAATATTACACAGGTCTAATAGCTGCAGTAAAAGCATCGTCATGTTACCTTTTGTTCTGGAATGTGCTGCCAGATTTTCCTGGCTGCTGATTACCACTCATGTATGACTATCTCATCATAGCACCGAGTTGCTCTCTTGGCTTCATGAATATTCAAATCAGGCTTTTATTATTGGCCTTCTGTCTGCATGGCAACTCGCAAATCCGCCTCTGAATATTAGATGAGATTGATAATACACTCTATTTTTCTCTTGAAATGGAGTCAATCTCTTGTGTAATAATAATAATAATAATACAAATTATAATAATACATGCCATTTCCCTCTATTACCTCAAATTAAATCAAATGTTATTGGTCACATACACATAGTTAGCAGATGTTAATGCTAGTGTAGCTAAATGCTTGTGCTTCTAGTTCCGACAGTACAGTAATGTTTAACAAGTAATCTAACAATTTCACAACAACTACCTAATACACACAAATCTAAAAGGGGTGAATGAAAATATGTACATATAAATATATGGATGAGCGATGGCCGAGCGGCATAGGAAAGGTGCAAAAGATGGTATAAAATACAGTATATACATATGATATGAGTAATGTAAGATATGTAATAAGTGGCATTATTTAAAGTGGTATTGTTTAAAGATTAAAGTGGCCAGTGATTGGGTCTCAATTTAGGCAGGCACCTGTCGTAAAGCTCACACCTGTACAATTTAATCTTTCCCTCCATCTTCAATCCCCTCTCCTCCTTTCCCTCCTTCCTGTCCACCTTCTACTCCTGTATTCTCCATGTCTGTCTGCTTCTCTGTTTCCTCCTCACTGTGTCTCACTCTCTTCCCTAGCTACACATCAGAGGCTCTTCACACTATATTTCCCCACCTCCATGTTCCCTGTCTCTCCTTAACCCTCACTGTTTCTAGTCCTATCAATCAATGCAATCATGTGCCCTCATGATGCCATGGTTAGTACACCCCCTCATCACCCGAACCCCCCCACCATTCTCCTCATCACCCCCCCACCCTTCTCCTCATCCCTCGTTCCTCCTCCCCCACCCTTCTCCTCATCCCTCGTTCCTCCTCCCCCCACCCTTCTCCTCATCCCTCGTCCCCCCCACCTTTCTCCTCATTCCTCGTTCCTCCTCCCCCACCCTTCTCCTCATCCCTCGTTCCTCCTCCCCCACCCTTCTCCTCATCCCTCGTTCCTCCTCCCCCACCATTCTCCTCGTTCCTCCCACCCTTCCACTCATCCCTCGTTCCTCCTCCCCCCACCCTTCTCCTCATCCCTCGTTCCTCCTCCCCACCCTTCCACTCATCCCTCGTTCCTCCTCCCCCACCCTTCTCCTCATCCCTCGTTCCTCTTCCCCCGTCTCCCTCTGGGTCTCTTTTCTCTTCCTCCTTGACTGAACCATTCAAGCTAAACACCAGAGGATTATCACTCAACCATTGAGAAACACACACACACACACAACCATACACTGAAACACTCACACGCTTTCACTCAACACGTTGCCTGGCCAGAAGTGTCTGTGCTCTTGGTAAAGACAGTGTCTATGTTTGTTGACGGTGTATGATGTGATGATGCGAGAGCTCAGCTGTCTGAGAAAACGGGGCTCTGAGCTGAACAAAAACAAAGGGGCGGGAGGAGAGAAGAGTGAGAGGAGAGAGAGGAGTGGAGCCCACGTGCCTCAGAGCTGGAGCTGTATCTGTAGCTAGCCGTCGTGTCTCATTCTGCTAATGGAGGACTGGGGGTAAGGCTTTTGTTGTTAGGACGGAACGGAGGGAGGTAGTCTGCCTGCGTCCTCCCTCTTTTTGGGTGCATTCATTTGCGGTCCTTTGTCTTGGCTATAGCCTAGAGTGGTTTCTCACTGTCTGGTTATTGCAGTTGGTTGATGTGCTGGTGTGTTTGAGGTTTGAGGTGTCTGTGTGCGTGTGAGTGTGTGTGTGTGTATATTTGGTTATGTGTGTGGAGATGGAGAGCCCTAATGAAATATGTGTGTTGTGATCTTCTTCATAGTGTTGCTGGGGTATGTAGAGGAGAAAAAGGGTAATTCATGTTCCTTTCCATTTGTCACTATTAGGTGTGTTAGAATTTAACTGGACTGACTACATGTGCTCTTTTGTGTAAAAGACTAGTAGGCCTTAATACATTAGAATTTTGATCAATTTCAAGTATTGATTTCTGTACATATTACAATGGTTTAGGACAGAAAGCATTTAGAAATATGCTGTCTGCCAGAAAGATAGTAACGGGTGAAGAGGTGTGAGGTGGTGTTTGTGTGTATACACTACCATCTAGCCTTGTTCCCAGACAGGACTGTCCTACACTAGAACAAAAGCCTCCTCTTAATGGATTAACCAACTGTGGTGCACACCCAGCTCTCACACATTCCCCATGCACCCGAAGCCCTTTTTGTATTTCAACCAAAGCCGTGCTCACGTTTTGTCTGGGGAGAAACTGCATTTTGAAGTCTGTATCGCTCTCTTTCTCTCTCTCGTTTTCCCTCTCTCCTTCTCCCAATTGTCAAAAGTATTTTTCCAGCCATTAGTTTAGGACGGCTGAGGTGACCCAAATACCCATGCAGTTCCCCCCCCACCCCCCACCCCCACTCTAAAGCAGAGCCCTCTATTGTCTCTCCCAGGCAGCGTCACTAAGCCTTCGTCCTCGGGAATGACTTAAAATATTTGTATTTTAATTTTGCCATGTAAGTTGACTGAGAACACATTCTCATTTACAGCAACGACCTGGGGAATAGTTACAGGTCGTTGCTGTAAATGCGACATACAGGTCTTGGTTTGGTGAAGATGTGTTATTGTTATTGGGCTCGCAAGGGGCGCAGCGGTCTAAGGCACTGCATCTCAGTGCAAGAGGTGTCACTGCAGTCCCTGGTTCAAATCCAGGCTGTATCACATCCAGCTGTGATTGGGAGTCCCATTGGGCGGCGTACAATTGGCCCAGCATCGTTCGGGTTTGGCCGGGGTAGGCTGTCATTGTAAATAAGAATTTGTTCTTAACTGACTTGCCTAGTTAAATAAAAGGTTACATTTTAACAAATTAAAATACATAGTTTTTGTTGGTAGCAGACTGCCATCAAGGTGATTGCATGGCTGATGAGGGGTTGCTGTATCGGATGTGAAAGAGACATCCGGTCGCTCTCTTGGAGTACAATCTGGAAGTTGTAGGCTCTACTGCATTACATTACAATAGGCATTACAGAATATGATATTTGCCTTGATTAAGGACTCAACCAGCAAGCCGGTGGTCTCTCTAGCCACAACACCGTTAGTGGAAACCATTCTCCATACTAGCATGTTACCCTTTCTACTTAGCGCTGTGTTAATATTAGAGACACTAATGTTCACGTTTGAGCATGCATAGACTGTTATTTTTATTCTGAGACAAATCATTCCTCATGGAGTCTGAGGTGTTTTTTAATGTCATATTGGTCACATGTTGCGTAAACAACAGTGAAATCCTTACTTACGGGCCCTTTCCAACAATGCAGAGAGAAACACAGAACAAATATAGAAAGATAATAACACAAGAAATACATCCACAATCAGTAACAATAACTTGGGGTACCAGTACCAGAACAAAGGGAGGGTACCAGTACCAGAACAAAGGGAGGGTACCAGTACCAGAACAAAGGGAGGGTACCAGTACCAGAACAAAGGGAGGGTACCAGTACCAGAACAAAGGGAGGGCTAATGTACCAGTACCAGAACAGAGGGAGGGTTGTTGTACCAGGACCAGAAGGAGGGCTTCTGTACCAGGACCAGAACAAAGGGAGGGCTGTTGTACCAGGACCAGAACAAAGGGAGGGCTAATGTACCAGTACCAGAACAGAGGGAGGGCTGTTGTACCAGGACCAGAACAGAGGGAGGGCTGTTGTACCAGGACCAGAACAGAGGGAGGGCTGTTGTACCAGGACCAGAACGGAGGGAGGGCTGTTTTACCAGGACCAGAACAGAGGGAGGGCTGTTGTACCAGGACCAGAACAGAGGGAGGGCTGTTGTACCAGGACCAGAACAAAGGGAGGGCTAATGTACCAGGACCAGAATGGAGGGAGGACTGTTGAACCAAAACGGAGGGAGGACTGTTTTACCAGGACCAGAACAGAGGGAGGGCTGTTGTACCAGGACCAGAACAGAGGGAGGGCTGTTGTACCAGGACCAGAACAAAGGGAGGGCTAATGTACCAGGACCAGAATGGAGGGAGGACTGTTGAACCAAAACGGAGGGAGGACTGTTTTACCAGGACCAGAACAGAGGGAGGGCTGTTGTACCAGGACCAGAACAAAGGGAGGGCTGTTGTACCAGGACCTGAATGGAGGGAGGACTGTTGAACCAAAACGGAGGGAGGACTGTTTTACCAGGACCAGAACAGAGGGAGGGTTGTTGTACCAGGACCAGAACAGAGGGAGGGCTGTTTTACCAGGACCAGAACAGAGGGAGGGCTGTTGTACCAGGACCAGAACAGAGGGAGGGCTGTTGTACCAGGACCAGAACGGAGGGAGGGCTGTTGTACCAGGACCAGAATGGAGGGAGGGCTGTTGTACCAGGACCAGAACGGAGGGAGGGCTGTTGTACCAGGACCAGAACGGAGGGAGGGCTGTTGTACCAGGACCAGAACAGAGGGAGGGCTGTTGTACCAGGACCAGAACAAAGGGAGGGCTGTTGTACCAGGACCAGAACGGAGGGAGGGCTGTTGTACCAGAACGGAGGGAGGGAGGGATGTTGTACCAGGACCAGAACAAAGGGAGGGCTGTTGTACCAAAACAGAGGGAGGGCTGTTGTACCAGGACCAGAACGGAGGGAGGGCTGTTGTACCAAAACAGAGGGAGGGCTGTTGTACCAGGACCAGAACGGAGGGAGGGCTGTTGTACCAAAACAGAGGGAGGGATGTTGTACCAGGACCAGAACAAAGGGAGGGCTGTTGTACCAAAACAGAGGGAGGGCTGTTGTACCAGGACCAGAACGGAGGGAGGGCTGTTGTACCAAAACAGAGGGAGGGCTGTTGTACCAGGACCAGAACGGAGGGAGGGCTGTTGTACCAGAACGGAGGGAGGGAGGGATGTTGTACCAGGACCAGAACGGAGGGAGGGCTGTTGTACCAGGACCAGAACAGAGGGAGGACTGTTGTACCAGGACCAGAACAGAGGGAGGACTGTTGTACCAGGACCAGAACAGAGGGAGGGCTGTTGTACCAGGACCAGAACGGAGGGAGGGCTGTTGTACCAGAACGGAGGGAGGGAGGGATGTTGTACCAGGACCAGAACGGAGGGAGGGCTGTTGTACCAGGACCAGAACGGAGGGAGGGCTGTTGTACCAAAACAGAGGGAGGGAGGGCTGTTGTACCAGGACCAGAACGGAGGGAGGACTGTTGTACCAGGACCAGAACAGAGGGAGGGCTGTTGTACCAGGACCTGAAGGGAGGGAGGGCTGTTGTACCAGGACCTGAAGGGAGGGAGGACTGTTGTACCAGGACCTGAACGGAGGGAGGGCTGTTGTACCAGGACCAGAACAGAGGGAGGGCTGTTGTACCAGGACCAGAACGGAGGGAGGACTGTTGTACCAGGACCTGAACGGAGGGAGGGCTGTTGTACCAGAACGAAGGGAGGGAGGGCTGTTGTACCAGGACCTGAAGGGAGGGAGGGCTGTAGCTTCTGTTGCTTTCAATCATCAGTTGTCTCACATCTGTTTGGGCTGAATGACATTTGATGGCATTATGAATTAAAGGGAACTAATGTTTACTCGGATTAAGAAGGACAACTTTAACAGTTTGTTTTCAATTCCCACAGCAAATCTCTGAAATGGCCTTTCGCTGTATTTTTTTGTAGTTTGGATGAAAGCAACTGACCACATTGTATTGCTATTATTAATTATCCTCTTTCTTCTCCCCTCAGTGCCTGAAGACCAAGACTCTGCTGCAGACTCCCAAAACCTCCTCACGTCCTCTCTGCCAAATCTAGGATCATGTCGGGTGCCTATGACGAGTCAGCCAGCCAGGAGGATGCCACAGACAGCTTCTGGGAGGTGAGAACAGACCACACCTGTTTGGAGATATATTAATTTGTAGTCAAACATGTATCCCTTTCAGTGGAACTGGGATTTGAACCAGCAACTACAGGTGTCCACACTTTGCTGGCACTGCGTCACCCTCTTTTGGCTTTGCAGCAGAGCTGGCAGCGTGACAGGCCGCTGACTAGGGCTACTGGTGTGGAGGGATTGTGTGTGTGTGTGCCTCAGATGGAGCGATAGCCTGCTCCTCCATGTCCCCCAGGACCAAGCTCTGCTCTATGGGGGATCTGTCTTTCTGACTCTGTAATTGACTCCTCGAACACCTGAAGGCACCTCAGACTCTGGGCTCCTTTAAAAATGGCCCAAACCCTTTAGGAAGGCTTTCTGTTAGATATAGAGTAGCTGTGTTACTTGTTGTCCTTTCCCCTTGTCAGCTGTGTACTTTGTGTCAGTGTCCATGTCTAACTGTGTCCTTTTCTGTCTATGTCTCTTGTTTTAATTTATTTTATTGCACCTCACTGTAGCACTTTGAGACAGTTTTTCAATGAAAAGCCAGAACAAAGGGAGGGTAATTCAATGTATTATTGTTATTATTCTTATTTTAGCACCACTAGCCCCTACCATCCCCTATACTCTTGCTCTTCCCAGGCATCAAGTCCCATCCTGCTGGCTAGGGGGCAGTCCCTCTTAGGGTGGCACGACAATGATCACTCATTAAGGAGACACTGACACCACCGTTCTTAAGGTGGCACGACAATGATCACTCAGTAGGGAGACACTGACACCACCGTTCTTAAGGTGGCACGACAATGATCACTCAGTAGGGAGACACTGATAATACCGTTCTTAAGGTGGCACGACAATGATCAGTCAGTAGGGAGACACTGATAATACCGTTCTTAAGGTGGCACGATAATGATCACTCAGTAGGGAGACACTGACACCACTGTTCGTGGAACGCCACATTCTTAAGGTGGAATGTTTTGAATGTAATTGAAGTGCCTCTCATTCTGGTACCTATGAAAGGTGGGGAACTATAAGCGTGCTGTGAAGCGGATTGATGATGGCCACCGGCTCTGCAATGACCTGATGAACTGTATACAAGAGCGAGCCAAAATCGAGAAGGCCTACAGCCAGCAGCTGACCGACTGGTCTAAGAGATGGAGGCAGCTGGTGGATAAAGGTACGAGGGGAGAAGGGGAGACACACCCAGCTGTGGATTGGAAGAGTTATATTGCCATCTGTAGGAGCATGCTTTCTTTATTTTATAAACTCTTTCTAGTTTTGTCATGGAGTTCAGCGAATGCAATGTGCAGGATATTCATTGAGTCATAGAGGAATACTTCCATCTGTTTCTCAAAATGCTAATGGACCTCCCCCTTCTTCCTCTAACCCTAACCCTCTTCTCCCTCTCCCTCTAACCCTGACCGTCTTCTCCTTCTCCCTCTAACCCTACCTCTTCTCCCTCTCTCTCAGGGCCCCAGTACGGCAGTGTGGAGAGGGCCTGGGTGGCAATGATGACCGAGGCTGAGAAGGTGAGTGAGCTGCACCAGAATGTGAAGAACGGACTGCTCAACAATGACTTTGAGAAGGTGAAGAACTGGCAGAAGGACTCCTACCACAAGCAGATGATGGGAGGCTTCAAGGAAACCAAAGAGGCAGAGGAGGGCTTCAAGAAGGCCCAGAAACCATGGGCCAAGAAGCTCAAGGAGGTGAGGGGCAACCACCTGAACTACTGTACACTTGAGCTTTGCCGTAGAGATCCGGACCGAATCAGAACATGCACCACGCTCTGCTGTGACCTTGAAGTAGTTTGCATTCAAATGATACCTCCAAAAGTGTAAATATCCTTCAAAAATATACCATATCTTCTCTCCTCAGCTTGAGACTGCCAAGAAGACGTACCACCTGGCGTGTAAGGAGGAGAAGGTGGCGTCCAGCAGAGAGACCAACAGCAAGGCAGACACCTCAGTCACAGCCGACCAGCAGAAGAAGCTCCTGGACAAGGTGGACAAGTGCAAGCAGGACTCTCAGAAGGTGAGCTATCCAGACCTCTACTGCCCAGACCCCTACTCCCCTGACCCCTACTGCCCAGACCCCTACTGCCCAGGCCCCTACTGCCCAGGCCCCTACTGCCCAGGCCCCTACTGCCCAGGCCCCTACTGCCCAGACCCCTACTGCCCAGGCCCCTACTCCCCAGGCCCCTACTCCCCAGGCCCCTACTGCCCAGACCCCTACTGCCCAGGCCCCTACTTCCCAGACCCCTACTGCCCAGACCCCTACTGCCCAGACCCCTACTGCCCAGGCCCCTACTCCCCAGGTCCCTACTCCCCAGGCCCCTACTGCCCAGACCCCTACTGCCCAGACCCCTACTGCCCAGGCCCCTACTCCCCAGGCTCCTACTGCCCAGGCTCCTACTGCCCAGGCCCCTACTGCCCATGCCACTACTCCCCAGGCCCCTACTGCCCAGACCCCTACTGCCCAGGCCCCTACTGCCCAGACCCCTACTGCCCAGGCCCCTACTGCCCAGGCCCCTACTGCCCAGACCCCTACTGCCCAGACCCCTACTGCCCAGACCCCTACTGCCCAGGCCCCTACTGCCCAGACCCCTACTGCCCAGGCCCCTACTGCCCTGACCCCTACTCCCCAGACCCCTACTCCCCAGACCATTACTGCCCAGACCCTCCACTGCTCACCCTCCTCTTCCTCCGTCTCTTCATGATAGGGAGGCATCTCATCCTATTGCCATTAATAGTTCCAGGAGTTTTTCTTGACCATGCGTCCTGACCAGTTAAAGATCTTGGCCCAATGATTATCTATTCACTAGTATAGTGAAGGGGTTCCCAAACATTTCCACTCAGGCCCCCCTTCCAGCATTGGGGAACATCCCGCTCCGCCCCCGGTGCGAGCTTGCCACACCTATTTCTATGGGCACAAGCACTGTTCATGGCTCAAACTGTTCACAGCCCTCTTGTAGACTTATCTTCTGCAAAATGACACATTTGGCCATGTCTCATGTGTATTCATGTGATATGTGAGTGACTTAAATGTAACAACAAAATCGATGGGCAAAAAAACCTAGCTAGAAAACGTTAGCTGACATGGACAAATTGATCTGGACATTTCTGACAGATTGTAAATAGCTCTCTAAGGTATGCAATGACTGATGACTGACATAAGTGTGGTGGGGGGGGGGGGGGGGGGGGGGGGCACATTCTGAAAGGGCTCTGAAACATTAAAACACATTCTGAAAGGGCTCTGAAACATTAAAACACATTCTGAAAGGGCTCTGAAACATTAAAACACATTCTGAAAGGGCTCTGAAACATTAAAACACATTCTGAAAGGGCTCTGAAACATTAAAACACATTCTGAAAGGGCTCTGAAACATTAAAACACATTCTGAAAGGGCTCTGAAACATTGAAACACATTCTGAAAGGGCTCTGAAACATTAAAACACATTCTGAAAGGGCTCTGAAACATTAAAACACATTCTGAAAGGGCTCTGACACATTAAAACACATTCTGAAAGGGCTCTGAAACATTAAAACACATTCTGAAAGGGCTCTGAAACATTAAAACACATTCTGAAAGGGCTCTGAAACATTGAAACACATTCTGAAAGGGCTCTGAAACATTGAAACACATTCTGAAAGGGCTCTGAAACATTTAAACACATTCTGAAAGGGCTCTGAAACATTTAAACACATTCTGAAAGGGCTCTGAAACATTTAAACACATTCTGAAAGGGCTCTGAAACATTAAAACACATTCTGAAAGGGCTCTGAAACATTTAAACACATTCTGAAAGGGCTCTGGAACATTTAAACACATTCTGAAAGGGCTCTGAAACATTAAAACACATTCTGAAAGGGCTCTGAAACATTAAAACACATTCTGAAAGGGCTCTGAAACATTAAAACACATTCTGAAAGGGCTCTAAAACATTAAAACACATTCTGAAAGGGCTCTGAAACATTAAAACACATTCTGAAAGGGCTCTGAAACATAAAAAAATGTAACCCGCTTTGCGGGGGTCAACGGCCCCTCAGCTCTGAACTGTACAGCCTGTGTGGTTGTTTATCCCTGACATGTTATTAACATACTCTCTGTCTGATCTTCACAATGCAGGCGAAGGAGAAGTATGAGAAGGCTCTGGATGAGCTGAGGAAGTGTACGCCCCAGTACATGGAGAACATGGAGACAGTGTTTGACACGTGTCAGCAGTTTGAGGAGAAGAGACTGAGCTTCCTCAGGGAGGTGCTGTTAGACATCAAACGACACCTCAACCTCACCGAGAACCAAAGGTATGTCCATACTCACACACACCTTGGCCCACCACCTGGGCACCACCATAATGATACACTACACTGAGTCCAGATGAATGTGTCAGAACAGAGGTGTAACTTCTCTCTGTCTATCCGTCTTCAGTTACGCCACAGTGTACAGAGACCTGGAGCGCACCATCACCTCTGCCAGTGCACAAGATGACCTGAAGTGGTTCAGCAACAACCACGGCCCTGGTATGCATATGAACTGGCCCCAGTTTGAGGTACACAACCACTTCTTCCCAGTTAGCCTAACAATGCGTGTGTTTAATTGATCGTTTTCAACTCATGGAATTAATTTCAATTCACTTCCTCCATTGACTGAATGGGAAAAACTAGGAATTGACTTGTAACTGTGGCTTGCTCCCCGCCTTCCTTCCTTCCAGGAGTACAATCCAGAGCTCACTCACATGATCAGCAAACGAGAGAAGTCGAAGAAAGGGGCAGACGGTATAATACTGACTAGCGTGACAGCAGCACCGAACCACGTGGCAGCACCGGACCATGTGGCAGCACCGGACCATGTGGCAGCACCGGACCATGTGGCAGCACCGGACCATGTGGCAGCACCGGCTGGAGACAGGGGCAGGTTGGTCTCATAGACAGGGGCAGGTTGGTCTCACAGACAGGGGCAGGTTGGTCTCACAGACAGGGGCAGGTGTTGTCTCATAGACAGGGGCAGGTTGGTCTCACAGACAGGGGCAGGTTGGTCTCACAGACAGGGGCAGGTTGGTCTCACAGACAGGGGCAGATTGGTCTCACAGACAGGGGCAGGTTGGTCTCACAGACAGGGGCAGGTTGGTCTCACAGACAGGGGCAGGTTGGTCTCACAGACAGGGGCAGGTTGGTCTCACAGACAGGGGGAGGTTGGTCTCACAGACAGGGACAGGTTGGTCTCACAGACAGGGGCAGGTTGGTCTCACAGACACGGGCAGGTTGGTCTCACAGACAGGGGCAGGTTGGTCTCATAGACAGGGGCAGGTTGGTCTCATAGAGAGGGGCAGGTTGGTCTCATAGAGAGGGGCAGGTTGGTCTCACAGACAGGGGCAGGTTGGTCTCACAGACAGGGGCAGGTTGGTCTCACAGACAGGGGCAGGTTGTTCTCACAGACAAGGGCAGGTTGGTCTCACAGACAGGGGCAGGTTGGTCTCACAGACAGGGGCAGGTTGGTCACAGACAGGGGCAGGTTGGTCTCATAGAGAGGGGCAGGTTGGTCTCACAGACAGGGGCAGGTTGGTCTCACAGACAGGGGCAGGTGTTGTCTCATAGACAGGGGTAGGTTGGTCTCACAGACAGGGGCAGGTTGGTCTCACAGACAGGGGCAGGGGTTGTCTCATAGACAGGGGCAGGTTGGTCTCACAGACAGGGGCAGGTGTTGTCTCATAGACAGGGGCAGGTTGGTCTCACAGACAGGGGCAGGTTGGTCTCACAGACAGGGGCAGGTGTTGTCTCACAGGCAGGGGCAGGTTGGTCTCACAGACAGGGGCAGGTGTTGTCTCATAGACAGGGGCAGGTTGTTCTCACAGACAGGGGGAGGTTGGTCTCACAGACAGGGGCAGGTTGGTCTCACAGACAGGGGGAGGTTGGTCTCACAGACAGGGGAAGGTTGGTCTCACAGACAGGGGAAGGTTGGTCTCACAGACAGGGGGAGGTTGGTCTCACAGACAGGGGCAGGTTGGTCTCACAGACAGGGGCAGGTTGTTCTCACAGACAGGGGCAGGTGTTGTCTCATAGACAGGGGCAGGTTGGTCTCACAGACAGGGGCAGGTGTTGTCTCATAGACAGGGGCAGGTTGGTCTCACAGACAGGGGCAGGTGTTGTCTCATAGACAGGGGCAGGTTGGTCTCACAGACAGGGGCAGGTTGGTCTCACAGACAGGGGCAGGTGTTGTCTCATAGACAAGGGCAGGTTGTTCTCACAGACAGGGGCAGGTTGGTCTCACAGACAGGGGCAGGTTGGTCTCACAGACAGGGGCAGGTTGGTCTCACAGACAGGGGAAGGTTGGTCTCACAGACAGGGGGAGGTTGGTCTCACAGACAGGGGGAGGTTGGTCTCACAGACAGGGGCAGGTTGGTCTCACAGACAGGGGCAGGTTGTTCTCACAGACAGGGGCAGGTTGTTCTCACAGACAAGGGCAGGTTGGTCTCACAGACAGGGGCAGGTTGGTCTCACAGACAGGGGCAGGTTGGTCACAGACAGGGGCAGGTTGGTCTCAGAGAGGGGCAGGTTGGTCTCACAGACAGGGGCAGGTTGGTCTCACAGACAGGGGCAGGTGTTGTCTCATAGACAGGGGTAGGTTGGTCTCACAGACAGGGGCAGGTTGGTCTCACAGACAGGGGCAGGTGTTGTCTCATAGACAGGGGCAGGTTGGTCTCACAGACAGGGGCAGGTGTTGTCTCATAGACAGGGGCAGGTTGGTCTCACAGACAGGGGCAGGTTGGTCTCACAGACAGGGGCAGGTGTTGTCTCACAGGCAGGGGCAGGTTGGTCTCACAGACAGAGGCAGGTTGGTCTCACAGACAGGGGCAGGTGTTGTCTCATAGACAGGGGCAGGTTGTTCTCACAGACAGGGGGAGGTTGGTCTCACAGACAGGGGCAGGTTGGTCTCACAGACAGGGGGAGGTTGGTCTCACAGACAGGGGGAGGTTGGTCTCACAGACAGGGGAAGGTTGGTCTCACAGACAGGGGGAGGTTGGTCTCACAGACAGGGGCAGGTTGTTCTCATAGACAGGGGCAGGTTGGTCTCACAGACAGGGGCAGGTTGTTCTCACAGACAGGGGCAGGTGTTGTCTCATAGACAGGGGCAGGTTGGTCTCACAGACAGGGGCAGGTGTTGTCTCATAGACAGGGGCAGGTTGGTCTCACAGACAGGGGCAGGTGTTGTCTCATAGACAGGGGCAGGTTGGTCTCACAGACAGGGGCAGGTTGGTCTCACAGACAGGGGCAGGTGTTGTCTCATAGACAAGGGCAGGTTGTTCTCACAGACAGGGGCAGGTTGGTCTCACAGACAGGGGCAGGTTGGTCTCACAGACAGGGGCAGGTTGGTCTCACAGACAGGGGAAGGTTGGTCTCACAGACAGGGGGAGGTTGGTCTCACAGACAGGGGCAGGTTGGTCTCACAGACAGGGGCAGGTTGGTCTCACAGACAGGGGCAGGTTGGTCTCACAGACAGGGGCAGGTTGGTCTCACAGACAGGGGAAGGTTGGTCTCACAGACAGGGGCAGGTTGGTCTCACAGACAGGGGCAGGTTGGTCTCACAGACAGGGGCAGGTTGGTCTCATAGACAGGGGCAGGTTGGTCTCACAGACAGGGGCAGGTTGGTCTCATAGAGAGGGGCAGGTTGGTCTCATAGAGAGGGGCAGGTTGGTCTCACAGACAGGGGCAGGTTGGTCTCACAGACAGGGGCAGGTTGGTCTCCATCACCACGGTTACCTTCTGTAATAGAACAAACATGCCTTTCTAACATGTAGAGTCACTGTGAGTGTCATCACAGAGACAATTTTCATGTTTTATTAATACTAACAGCAGAATGTATCTATTTTTACGATGTCAGGGGTGTAATAGGCATTGTGCAATAGTAAGTAAGTAAGCCTTGTCCGATGTGTAGTGTGTAAGGGGTTAAATAGTAAATATGCCTTGTGCGAGCCAGAACAGCCCATAGGTGCAATAGGCAATGTATGAATTCTGTGTATGAGATGTTATATCTGTTTTCATACAGATGGCATCAGTTGTTTGCTCAAGACTATTTCCTCTTGTAATGGGGGCTAGAACATTTATCTTATCTAATGTCCAGGAGGTGGCAGCAATGATTCATGTTGATATAAAGTTAACAGTTCATAAATACGAAGCATGCGATGTTATTGCAAACTACAGTATCACTACGATGTCGATTAGGGCAGCCCCCCGCACCTCTCTGATGGGGTTAAATGCAGAATATTTAGGTTGAATGCATTCAGTTGTTCAACTGACCAGGTATCCCCTTTCCCTTTCCAATAACCTGTTGTGAAATGTCACAGTTGTGTTTGGTAATATCTCCACAAGGGCTGTTTAGTGGCCAGAAGATGATGTCACCCAGTTGTTTTAGTATTATTATGTTATTATAGCAGAACAAAGAAGTGGTGGCGGGGCATATACTGTTGCAAGTTTTCTCGTGCTGGGTTGACATGAATAAAGAGATCAGCTCATAAAAGTGAAACATCCAGTTTGTGTCTCCAATTCACTCAGCCCTTTCTCCTGTGTGCTGGTCACATGACGACCATGTTGTTGGATAGTGATCCTAGTTACTGGAGGAAGCTTGTGATGAAACTGTTCTTCAACCGAACAATGATGATGATGATGGTCTATGATGTTGAAACGTCTCCTCCTCCACAGTGTGAGCAGCTCTGATAAGAACCAGGCCTACTCCTCCCAGGACCAGTCGGCAGAGTGGTCAGACGATGAGCAGGCCGCGCCAAACTCCGGCTCAGACACCAATGGGGGTGGGGCCAACCCCTTTGAGGAGGAGTCAGCGAAGGGCGTACGGGTGAAGGCGCTGTACGATTACGACGGGCAGGAACAGGACGAACTCACCTTTAAAGCAGGTGAGCCTCCCAACGAGAACTAACATCTCTATTTGGTTGTGATTCTGTGTTTGTCATGTTGTCATGTATCTTTTGAAAATGTTATGCCAAAAAATCTATTTCCCATTTGGGACAATACTGCTACTACTACTGCTGCTATGACTACAACTACTTGTGAACTTTTTAGAAACGGAATCTGTTGATTGGGTACCACAAGAAAGACACTAAATTGTGCACTGAACTTTTCAATTATATTTGTTTTGATATATATGATTTAAAACCAATCATCTAACTAACCCACAGTAGGATAAAAGGTTTCCAAACATAAAAATCAGTTTTTTTGTCTCATTACCTTTTTTCATCCCAAAAAGAAAACAAACAATAGCAACATCCACGGCCCTGGCATGCATATGAACTGGCATCAGTTTGAGGTACAGTTTGCAAAAAGTTGACATACACACCTCAAATTTAACCCAAATTTCAACCAAAAATCAACAACAGAGTTTCAAGGTTTGGTTGATTTCATATTGAATTCAAATTGAATTCATGTTTGTTGATAACTCATCAAATATCAATCCAAATTATATGTTGATCTGATGTCTCCCTCTCTCCTTCCCTTCCTCTCTCTCCATCTCTCTCCATCTCGCTCTCCCTCTATCTCTCCCTCTCCATCTCGCGCTCCGTCCTTTCTCACAGGAGACGAGCTAACTAAACTAGAAGACGAGGATGAGCAGGGCTGGTGTAAAGGCCTGTTGGACAGTGGCAAGTTGGGTTTATATCCTGCTAATTACGTAGAGCCCATCTAGTTGGGTTCATATCCTGCTAATTACGTAGAGACCATTTTGTTGGGCTTATATCCTGCTAATTACGTAGAGCACATCTAGTTGCTTGGGTCACCCAGACTGAACCGTCCAATCATACTGCACATTGCCAGAGACTTCAAAGCAATGCTTCCCTGTTCCCCCTCTTTGCCTGACCAACCAACACACTGACTGAACAGTCTTTATTTAAACACTCCCCTAGGACCCACATCAGAGAAACCCAGCACCAACATAACCAACACATATCAGCTACAACACTGGGATTGTTACCACAGTCAAACCATGGCAGTATGTGTGTACCAACAACACCACAACACCTACGAGTGCAGGAAAAATATTCTGCCGTGTTCTATTCCAATGTTGTGCTGTGGTTATGATGACATTTACCTGGCAGTATGTAAGTATGTTCCCTCGTAACACTAGTGATATGATATAGTCAATGGTGCCTGCATAGCCAGAATAAGCTATGCACTGTGCATTGTAAATATTAGCAGATTCTTTTTTTTTTTTTTGCAATCTGGATGCTATGCGAAACTGTACAGTCCTGTTTTTTTTCTTTTTCATCTGTCATTCCATGTAAGGTTTTAAATATGCTGTACAGTACAAAAGATTCTCACTGTTTTTCTATCTTTTCTATGTGAGTTGCTCCTGTGTTGAGTGTTATGCAGTGTTTGGTGTTTTCCCCCTGAGCAACAGCAGCAGCATGTCCTACTGGATCACAGTAATGACATTTAGCTGCAAGATCCTTGACAAATCACTGTCGAGCAGAGCAGTTCTACACTGTTGAGCCTTGTTCAGTGTAACGGTATACAACAGTGTTTCTCTACCCACCGTTGTACCAGGGACTGATAAGCTATGGTTCCTTGGATGACTGTTTATGTTGAAAACCTGCTCTCAAGATCAGATGAAATCGGTGTCAGTCAGATAAACATCTGATGGACCACTCAGCAATGTCCCAGGGACCGGTGCCCGCCGGACCCAGGATCCTGGGAATGAGAAACACTGGTATAGAATACACACTTTCCCCAAGGCAGCATTGAGTGTACTTGTAGTACCTCTGACCGTGTTCCTCATGTGCCTGTCATTTCCTGTGTCATTTCCTGACCTCACTGCTTTCTGGACTCATCACTTCTAGTACCTCTGACCATGTGTTGGGTTTAGGTGTGAGAGCATGTGAACAACAACCCCTTCCTTTTATCTGGTTACATGTTTACAACAGTGGCTTTTTCGAAGGGTCAGGGTTCAAACATTAATTAGCCTACGTGGGCCTCCACAAAGGTTCAGCACAAATACAAAATTGATCCAACACCACCCTACTCCATCAATGGTGACACGGGAATAGGCTTGTCATCAGAAAAGGACTGTCGCTGACCAAATTAAAGGAGCCAAAGAAATGTGGGAATATGAGCGAATTCTGGGAATTTGCTGTATGTATGATCACATTTACAGTAACAACCCAACGAGAGCCCCACTTCCCCATGGGAAATACTAGATCCTGTCTCCTCTGGCTCAACACTGTAACCATAACAACTGTTTTTGTTGCCATGGCTTCAGTTTATTATGCGACTTCTATGTCCTGTCTTTTTTATGAATGAAAATGATAAGTCACCTTTAATGTGTCCCAGCTCAGTCTCCACCTTGCTATCTCTGATCTAACAGTCATTGCATGCTCGATCACCATAAATAAGCATTGAATTCTACTGTGAGCTTACTGTACAAATTGACCAAACTTTGTTTATGTTTTTATTCTGTCAGTTGAATCCTAAACATAATCTTATGGAAACTGATGCCAATGATTTGGGTCTCTTAACTGGCAAAATGTTCAATTTTCAATGTTTTTTAACATCTCCAAATAATTAGGAGAATTTGAATCTATACAACACACAATCCTGTTAAATCTTAATCCTTATATTTTGAGCTAGTAAATCAAACAGAATCTTCAGCAGAGATTATACTTGTAATATGTGTGACTGTTATATGACACAGCTGTAGTGTTCGTTTCCTTAGCAACCCTGGGAGGTAGTGAAGGCTGTAATAGCCTGACTGCTCTCTCAACACAAGAGGTGTGTACTCTTACTGACATGGGGACAAAAAGCGACAGTATAAAGTGCACTGCAAAAAAAGGCAGAAAGCGGAGCCTCCACTGAAATATTGATGAGGAAACTGAATTTTCTGCTGCTAGAAGTTTATTCTGGAGATCTGGGATATATGGCTGTCGGGGTAAATTTTGGGACTGCACACATCCGATTGTGGGGTAAAACACTTTAACCATCAGCTCTCAAAATGAGAGCTCTGAAACACAAGCCTAGCTAACTCCGTAAATGCTTTACCTGAACCACCACTCATACTCACAACACACACTCTAACAGGGAGAGAAAGAGAGCATGCATATTTAACGATGCATTTACCTTGTATTTTACCTCGTTTTGCGTACTGTATGTAGGGGAACCAGTGGTCGGACATGTGGGAAAGCCCTAGTGGTCTAGAAGTCTGTCTGTTTAGAATAATAGCTATTTACTCTACAAACTGTAGTGCCCGTTCATCTGCATACAACAAAATAAAATGCTTCATCAAAACATTGATATGACTATTGTGATGATGATATGTCCATGCATTCTGTGGATAGAGGGGTGGTATACATCCATTAAAATAAATCCCCGGTGCTGGATCCAAGAGGATAATGTAAAACAAAAAAGTTAATCTGCACCCTTGTATGATGCTCCAAAAATATGCACTCTGTGGACATGTAAACGTGCACTCTTAGAAAAAAGCGTTATGCGGTTGTCCCCATAAGTGAACCCTTTTTGGTTCCATGTAGAACTCTTTTGGGATCCAGTTAGAACTGTTTTGGAAAGGGTTCTACATGGAAACCCAAAATATTCTACCTGGAACCAAAAGTTTCTTCAAAGGGTTCTCCTATGGGGACAGTCGAATAACCCTTTTTGGTTCTAGATAGCAATTTTTTTTCTAAGAGTGTAGTGTCCATTTATGTATACTCTAGACCCGGGGTATTCAACGTCTAACCCTACTAGTTCCGTAGCCTGCTGGTTTTCTGTTCAACCCGATAATGAATTGTACACACCTGGTATCCCAGGTCTAAATCAGTCTCTAATTAGAGGGGGACAATGAAAAAAATACAGTGGAACTGGCTTCGAGGTCCAGAGTTGAGTTTGAGGGCTCTAGACTATGTGGAGGACCCCATTTAATATGGAACCAGCGTTAAAACACTTTACTTAAAGCCTGGAGATATAGCACTCTACAGCTGATCATTGGCATATATGAGCCTTTATAACATGTTGAATCATTGTTTTACCTGCAGGCTGTAAGTAAAGTGTTACACAACTCACCACTAGAGGTCATCAGTAAACTTCAGCTCCTACCAGAGTATGCGAGTCGTGCGGACCTGGAACCCGAGCTTGTCCAATTTGATTGGAACTTGGAGCAAGATTCCCCAAGGCTGGAGCGTCAGCCTTCTCGCCCGCTCCAATTTGGCTCCAGTAGCGCTCACACCACGAGCTCAGGGCATGCCCGCTCTAGCATGCATTTGTAGTCTACTAGTGTGCTGCTAATAGTCCCTTGCTTTAGCTACTGTCATGGAATTCGCTAAATGTTTTCATTAAAAAAAACGGATAAAACGCACAGGTGCCAAATCAAGGTGACTTACAAAGATGAGGACCAAGAGCAAGAGGGAGTGTGGTGATGTAGTGGCCACTGTTATGTGTCAAGCTTGGATACCACCTGCTGGTATGGTGCTAAACTGTTAGGTTATAGACCGGATGCCATTGTTCTACCCGCGAGATATCGCAGTTGTTACACGCTGGCTACATGAAACAACTAAAGAATCATTGTGGAATCTAAAAAGATGGTGTACGTACTACGTGCACATGCTAAAAGAAAGGAACGAGGGGGGCAGATAACTAAGTGTTTCATTGTAGCAAAGTATTTATAAACAAAAAAATATTTTCTCTTAAACGTTTCGTTCATTTTCGATATATTATCTATACAACAGGTCATAATTGATTTTGGCCCAATAGGCCTGACTTATTCCCACATTCAAGGAGCTTTCCGTTTTGATTTGGTTATTTTGCCTAAAAACCTTTAGGCTTACCTATAGATAATTTGTTTGGCCAGACTGTGGCCACAGACTGGCAAAACAAATATAATTATAAATCAATTCAAAGGCATTTTCGTTTACTTTGTATTTAATTCTAAGTAAGTTACAGCCTATATGCACAATGTATGGACTACGATGATTTAATACAACGTAATGTTGTCTAAATGCTGCACGCTTTATGTCCATACCAGCCTATTGTGTCGCACTTGCAAATACTTCAAAATACATTTATTTTTAGGCTATAGCCTTGAAATAATTTAAATAATATAGCCTAAATAATTCATTTTCGTTAATTCGTTAATTCATTTCCTAGGCCCCCTGTCTGGCTCCTGACCTATTTAGAGTGTTTACAGTACATTCGGGAAAGTAGTCAGACTCCTTGACTTTTTCCACGTTTTGTTACTTACAGCCATATTCTAAATGTATTAAATAAATTAAAATCCACATAAATCTACACACAATACCCCATAATGACAAAGCGAAAACATGTTTTTAGAAATTAGCTCATTTATAAAAAATAAAAACAGAAATACCTTATTTACATAAGTATTCAGACCCTTTGCTATGAGACTCAAAATTGAGCTCAGGTGCAAAAAAAATCTGAAGCATTGAAGGTCCCCAAGAACACAGCAGCCTCCATCATTCTTAAATGGAAGAAGTTTGGAACCACCAAGACTCTTCCTAGAGCTGGCCGCCCGGGCAAACTTGGCAATCAGGGGACCAAGATCCCGATGGTCACTCTGACAGAGTTCCAGAGTTCCTCTGTGGAGATGGGAGAACCTTCCAGAAGGACAACCATCTCTGCAGTGCTCCACCAATCAGGCCTTTATGGTAGTGGCCAGACAGAAGCCACTCCTCAGTAAAAGGCACATGATAGCCCGCTTGGAGTTTGCCAAAAGGCACATAAAAGACTCTGACCATGAGAAACAAGATTCTCTGGTCTGATGAAACCAAGATTGAACTTGTGATGACCCTCCCACTCTGTCTGCCAATCTGTTCTTGTTTTCCTTAATAGAATGTCGGTGGGTGGAGCTGTGAGGGTCGTCAGCAAAATGGGAAACACCTAAGCTCGGGTGTGTCCCGTTTCACTGACGACCCTCCCAACTTGTCACCCCCCCATCACTAGCCGTAAGTTTCCAACAATATCAAATGTCTCCGGGGCACGACCGAGAGAGGAGCGACCCCTAGGTGAATCAGGGTCACCTCCCCTAAGCAAACTCTCCCCCGAGAGCTTTCCATGCCAAACCAATTCCAGCCACTCTTGTTACAGCTTGATTTTACTGAGCTCCAAATCCTGTTTAAATTCGAATTCCTTTTCATGCTGAACACGATCATGCTCTAGCTCACAGGTGTCAAACTCATTCCACGGGGGGCCGAGTGTCTGCGGGTTTTCGCTCCTCCCTTGTACTTGATTGATGAATTAACATCACTAATTAGTTAGGAACTCCCCACACCTGGTTGTCTAGGGCTTTATTGAAAGGAAAAACCAAAAACCTGCAGACACTAGGCCCTCCGTGGAATGAGTTTGACACCCCTGCTCTAGCTTAACTTCTTATGGCTGGGGGCAGTATTGAGTAGCTTGGATGAATAAGGTGCCCAGAGTAAACTGCCTGCTACTCATGCCCAGTTGCTAATATATGCATATTATTAGTAGATTTGGATAGAAAACACTCTGAAGTTTCTAAAACTGTATGAATGAAGTCTGTGACTATAACAGAACTCATATGGCAGGCGAAAACCTGAGACAAATCCAACCAGGAAGTGGGAAATCTGAGGTTTGTAGGTTTTCAACTCATGGCCATTCGAAGATAGAGTGGGATATTGGTCATATTGCACTTCCGAAGGCTTCCACTAGATGTCAACAGTCTTTAGAACCTTGCTGATGCTTCTACTGTAAAGGAGGGGGGAATGAGGGCTCTTTGAGTCACGGGTCTGGCAGAGTGCCATGAGCTGACCATGCGTGTTCACGTGAGTTAGCTTGCGTTCCATTGCATTTCTGAAGACAAAGGAATTTTCCGGTTTGAACATTATTGAAGATCTATGTTAAAAACATAGATGGGGCATGGACTTGCCCGCGTGTCGTGAGTTTGGATTGTGTACTGAACGCGCGAACAAAAAGGAGGTATTTGGACATAAATTATGGATTTTATGGAACAAATCAAACATTTATTGTGGAACTGGGATTCCTGGGAGTGCATTCTGATGAAGATCATCAAAGGTAAGTGAATATTTATAATGCTATTCTGACATCTGTTGACTCCACAACATGGCGGATATCTTCATGGCTTGTTTGGGCTCTGAGTGCTGTACTCAGATTATAGCATGGTGTGCTTTTTCCGCAAAGTATTTTTGAAATCTGACACAGCAGTTGCATTAAGGAGAGGTTTATCTAAAGTTCCATGTATAATACTTGTATCTTTTATCAATGTTTATTATGAGTATTTCTGTAAATTGATGTGGCTCTCTGCAAATGCACCGGATGTTTTGGAGGCAAAACATTACTGAACATAACGCGCCAATGTAAACTGAGATTTTTGGATATAAATATGAACTTTATCGAACAAAACATACATGTATTGTGTAACATGAAGTTCTATGAGTGTCATCTGATGAAGATCATCAAATGTTAGTGATTCATTTTAACTCTATTTCTGCTTTTTGTGACTCCTCTCTTTGGCTGGAAAAATGGCTGTGTTTTTCTGTGAATAGGTGCTGACCTAACATAATGATATGTTGTGCTTTCGTCGTAAAGCCTTTTTGAAATCGGACACTGTGGTGGGATTAACAACAAGTTTATCTTTAAAATGGTGTAAAATACTTGTATGTCTGAGGAATTTTAATTATGAGATTTCTGTTGTTTTGAATTTGGCGCCCTGCACTTTCACTGGCTGTTGTCATATCGAAACCGTTAACAGGATCCCAGCCATAAGAAGTTAACACAATCATGTTCTAGGTTAACACAATCATACTCTAGCTGTAACAGAAACAGTTCTTGGTGCTGTTCAAAAGAAAGACTACTAGGCCTAACATACAGAGCAGCCTTTGTAGCGAAACTGGGAGACGGCTGGTGGGTGGCAAGTCTTCGGCAGAGGCTGCCCCAGTGGTACCTACGAGTATACCACTCCATCAGATTGGCCCTCAATAACATCATTTTTTAAGTTTATCACTAATTTCAACCTGGTATTGTTCAGCAAACTTCAACATCTGTTTTTAGTACATCATTCTAACAGTTCCTCTGATGGAACGTGAATGAACTTGTCTACATTAGACGTCATAGTCACAAGTAACTGCTAAGAAAACATCTCTTTCCCTCTGTTAAGCACACCAGACCGGATCACAACAAGAGAAACGCCAATCACACTGGGCACCACAGAAGAGAGATTAGATATATAAAAAGCTTTCCCAAATCCTACCATAACTCAACCCTAGTCTTCGTGTGGATTCACAGTGGGTAATTACGCGCTGTAGCCCGCTGGCACGGAAAACCCCAGCAGCACGCTGGTGGATTCCCCCGAGCCACGGATGTGCCCCAGAGACAACTGCTCCACCCACGGACACCACACAAAAATAACAAACAAAATAACCATGCCCAACATATTCCAAAGTGGAACATGTCGCTAAGCCTAACAGGGGAAAAGAAAGGCTATAGCTCCGGGTAGCAAATGGCACTACCCTTCCCACATTTCCCACTGTGGTACACAGCAGATTGTACTCACCTCCTCGGACCAATGTCCCAAAAGCAAGTAGAGCAATAGTTTCCAGCCTGGGCAGGGGGCTGAAAACTAACCAATGTTCCTCTCTCCAACGCAGCACACAATCCACCTCAGTGGCAAGTTCTACCAAACAAACATGAACAAAGACAACCAACCCTGGGTCTACCAAAAAAACATAAACAAAGACAACAAACCCTGGGCCTACCAAACAAACAAACAAAGACAACAAACGCTGAGCCTACCAAACAAACATAAACAAAGGTCACCAACCCTGGGCCTTCCAAACAGCACATAAACAAAGGCCACCAACCCTGGTGCTACCAAACAGCACATAAACAAAGGCCACCAACCCTGGTGCTACCAAACAGCACATTAACAAAGGCCACCAACCCTGGGCCTACCAAACAGCACATAAACAAAGGCCACCAACCCTGGGCCTTCCAAACAGCACATAAACAAAGGCCACCAACCCTGGGCCTACCAAACAGCACATAAACAAAGGCCACCAACCCTTGGCCTTCCAAACAGCACATAAACAAAGGACACCAACCCTGGGCCTACCAAACAGTACATAAAAAAAGGCCACCAACCCTGGGCCTACCAAACAGCACATAAACAAAGGCCACCAACCCTGGGCCTACCAAACAGCACATAAACAAAGGCCACCAACCCTGGGCCTTCCAAACAGCACATAAACAAAGGCCACCAACCCTGGGCCTACCAAACAGCACATAAACAAAGGCCACCAACCCTGGGCCTACCAAACAGCACATAAACAAAGGCCACCAACCCTGGGCCTACCAAACAGCACATAAACAAAGGCCACCAACCCTGGTGCTACCAAACAGCACATAAACAAAGGCCACCAACCCTGGGCCTACCAAACAGCACATAAACAAAGGCCACCAACCCTGGGCCTTCCAAACAGCACATAAACAAAGGCCACCAACCCTGGGCCTACCAAACAGCACATAAACAAAGGCCACCAACCCTGGGCCTACCAAACAGCACATAAACAAAGGCCACCAACCCTGGGCCTACCAAACAGCACATAAACAAAGGCCACCAACCCTGGGCCTACCAAACAGCACATAAACAAAAGCCACCAACCCTGGGCCTTCCAAACAGCACATAAACAAAGGCCACCAACCCTGGGCCTTCCAAACAGCACATAAACAAAGGCCACCAACCCTGGGCCTACCAAACAGCACATAAACAAAAGCCACCAACCCTGGGCCTTCCAAACAGCACATAAACAAAGGCCACCAACCCTGGGCCTTCCAAACAGCACATAAACAAAGGCCACCAACCCTGGGCCTTCCAAACAGCACATAAACAAAGGCCACCAACCCTGGGCCTACCAAACAGCACATAAACAAAAGCCACCAACCCTGGGCCTTCCAAACAGCACATAAACAAAGGCCACCAACCCTGGGCCTTCCAAACAGCACATAAACAAAGGCCACCAACCCTGGGCCTACCAAACAGCACATAAACAAAGGCCACCAACCCTGGGCCTTCCAAACAGCACATAAACAAAGGCCACCAACCCTGGGCCTTCCAAACAGCACATAAACAAAGGCCACCAACCCTGGGCCTACCAAACAGCACATAAACAAAGGCCACCAACCCTGGGCCTACCAAACAGCACATAAACGAAGGCCACCAACCCTGGGCCTACCAAACAGCACATAAACAAAGGCCACCAACCCTGGGCCTACCAAACAGCACATAAACAAAGGCCACCAACCCTGGGCCTTCCAAACAGCGCATAAACAAAGGCCACCAACCCTGGGCCTACCAAACAGCACATAAACAAAGGCCACCAACCCTGGGCCTACCAAACAGCACATAAACAAAGGCCACCAACCCTGGGCCTTCCAAACAGCACATAAACAAAGGCCACCAACCCTGGGCCTTCCAAACAGCACATAAACAAAGGCCACCAACCCTGGGCCTTCCAAACAGCACATAAACAAAGACCACCAACCCTGGGCCTACCAAACAGCACATAAACAAAGGCCACCAACCCTGGGCCTACCAAACAGCACATAAACAAAGGCCACCAACCCTGGGCCTTCCAAACAGCACATAAACAAAGGCCACCAACCCTGGGCCTACCAAACAGCACATAAACAAAGGCCACCAACCCTGGGCCTACCAAACAGCACATAAACAAAGGCCACCAACCCTAGGCCTACCAAACAGCACATAAACAAAGGCCACCAACCCTGGGCCTACCAAACAGCACATAAACAAAGGCCACCAACCCTGGGCCTACCAAACAGCACATAAACAAAGGCCACCAACCCTGGGCCTACCAAACAGCACATAAACAAAGGCCACCAACCCTGGGCCTTCCAAACAGCACATAAACAAAGGCCACCAACCCTGGGCCTACCAAACAGCACATAAACAAAGGCCACCAACCCTGGGCCTACCAAACAGCACATAAACAAAGGCCACCAACCCTGGGCCTACCAAACAGCACATAAACAAAGGCCACCAACCCTGGGCCTACCAAACAGCACATAAACAAAGGCCACCAACCCTGGGCCTACCAAACAGCACATAAACAAAGGCCACCAACCCTGGGCCTACCAAACAGCACATAAACAAAGGCCACCAACCCTGGGCCTTCCAAACAGCACATAAACAAAGGCCACCAACCCTGGGCCTACCAAACAGCACATAAACAAAGGCCACCAACCCTGGGCCTACCAAACAGCACATAAACAAAGGCCACCAACCCTGGGCCTACCAAACAGCACATAAACAAAGGCCACCAACCCTGGGCCTTCCAAACAGCGCAACTCAAAAAAGCTGTAACAAAAGATGCAAACAAAGCACCTACAGAGTTGATCAAAAGACTAACTCCACATTTTCTCCCAAACAAAATAATCATACCAGTTAGCTTAACAACACTAGTATTAGGCCTACTGGCATACTTTTCCAGGTTTGATGACATCACCGGACAACAAAAATCACTAATAAGTCTCTAAGGCACTATATCGAACACTTATAAGATTAGGCAGTGAGTACCAACCAAAGCACATCCCAAATCAGATCAAATCAAATGTATTTATATAGCCCTTCTTACATCAGCTGATATCTCAAAGTGCTGTACAGAGAGCATCAACCCATCATAATACAACAAAATACTATACGCCAAAATGTCTAGGAACCAACCTTACATCCCGGACGAGCCCCCAATTGTTACGAACCGGCTCGTAGCCCTAACAAAGAGGGAGACGAGGAGATAAAGAAATAGCAAAAACATATTTATAAAAACAAAGTCGACTATATCCAAGTAACAATGGTGTGTGTATTCAGTAGTCATTAGTGTAAGTGAGTGGATGTGTGCATAGATGGTGATATTGAGGGCTGTTGAGAGGTGCCAACACAAACGAACAAATAGAAGCCCCAAGTTGCCACAACAAAAGCCAACAGTGTGTCTGCATGGAGAGAATACAACAGGTGTAGACCTTACAGTGAAATGCTTACTTACAAGTCCTTAACCAACAATGCAGTTTTAAGAAGAAAAAAATAACAAATAATTAAAGAGCAGCAGTAAAATACAGAGTAAATGTGCAGGGGCACCAGTTAGTCGAGGTAATTGAGGTAATATGTACATGTAGGTAGAGCTATTAAAGTGACTATGCATATATAATAAACAGAGAGTAGCAGCAGCGTAAAAGAGGGAGGGGGGGGGTAATGCGAATAGTCTGGGTAGTCATTTGATTAGATGTTCAGGAGTCTTATGGCTTGGGGGTAGAAATTGTTTAAAAGCCTCTTGGACCTAGACTTGGCGCTCCAGTACCGCTTTCCGTGCGATAGCAAAGAGAACAGTCTATGACTAGGGTGGCTGGAGTCTGACAATTTTTAGGGCCTTATTCTGACACCACCTGGTATAGCGGTCCTGGATGGCAGGAAGCTTGGCCCCAGTGATGTACTGGGCCGTATGCACTACCCTCTGTAGTGCCTTGCGGTCGGAGGCCGAGCAGTTGCCATACCCGGTAGTGATGCAACCAGTCAAGATGCTCTCTTGTGTAGCTGTTGAACCTTTTGAAAACCTGAGGACCCATGCCAAATCTTTTTAGTCTCCTGAGGGGGAATAGGTTTTGTCGTGCCCTTCACGACTGTCTTTGTGTGCCTGGACCATGTTAGTTTGTTGGTGATGTGGACACCAAGGAACTTGAAGCTGTCAAACTGCTCCACTATAGCCCCGTCGATGAGAATAGGGGCGTGCTCGGTCCTCCTTTTCCTGTAGTCCACAATCATCTCCTTTGTCTTGATCACGTTGAGGGAGAGGTTGTTGTCCTGGCACCACACGGCCAGGTCTCTGAGTTCCACCCTATAGGCTGTCTCGTCATTGTCGGTGGTCAGGCCTACCACTGTTGTGTCATCGGCAAACTTAATGATGGTGTTGGAGTCGTGCCTGGCCATGCAGTCATGAGTGAACAGGGACTACAGGAGGGGACAAAGCACGCACCTCTGAGGGGCCCCCATGTTGAGGACCAGCATGGTGGATGTATTGTTACCTTCCCTTACCACCTGGGAGCAGCCCGTCAGGAAGTCCAGGATCCAGTTGCAGAGGGAGGTGTTTAGTCCCAGGGTCCTTAGCTTAGTGATGAGTTTTGAGGGCATTGTGGTGTTGAACGCTGAGCTGTCGTCAGTGAATAGCATTCTCACATAGGTGTTAGTTTTGTCCAGGTGTGAAAGGGCAGTGTGGAGTGCAATAGAGATTGCATCATCTGTGGATCTCTTTGAGCGGTATTGCAAATCAGAGATGGCCGCCTCGCTTCGCGAAACTAAGCAGTATTTTGTTTTTTTATGTATTATTTCTTACACTGTTACCCCAGGAAATCTTAAGTCTCATTAGGTACAGCCGGGAGGAACTATTGGATATAAGAGCAACGTCAACTTACCAACATTACGACCAGGAATACGACTTTCCCGAAGCGGATCCTGTTTGGTCCACCACCCAGGACAATGGATCGGATCCCAGCAGGCGACCCAAAACAACGGCGCGACAGAAGGGGCCAACGGAGTGTTCTTCAGGCTCCGTAGATAGGCACATCGCCCACCGCTCCCGAGTATACTACTAGCTAATGTCCAGTCTCTTGACAACAAGGTAGACGAAATCCGAGCAAGGGTTGCCTTCCAGAGAGACATCAGAGATTGTAACATTCTCTGTTTCACGGAAACATGGCTCACTCAGGATACGTTATCAGAGTCGGTACAGCCACCTGGTTTCTTCACGCATCGCGCCGACAGAAACAAACATCTCTCTGGTAAGAAGAAGGACGGGGATGTATGCCTTATGATTAACGAGTCGTGGTGTGATCAAAACAACATACAGGAACTGAAGTCCTTTTGTTCACCTGACCTAGAATTCCTTACAATAAAATGCCGACCGCATTATCTACCAAGAGAATTCTCTTCGAATATAATCACAGTCGTGTACATCCCCCCCCCAAGCAGATACTTCGACGGCCCTGAAATAACTTCATTGGACTCTGTAAAGTGGAAACCACATATCCTGAGGCTGAATTTATTGTAGCTTTGGATTTTAACAAGGCTAATCTGAAAACAAGGCTCCCTAAATTTTATCAGCATATCGAATGTGCGACCCGGGCTGGGAAAACTCTGGATCATTGTTACTCTAACTTCCGCGATGCATACAAAGCCATCCCTCGCCCTCCTTTGGGCAAATCTGACCACTACTCCATTTTGTTGCTCCCTGTCACGCCCTGACCATAGAGAGCCTTTGTTTTTCTTTAGTATAGTAGGTCAGGGCGTGACTGGGGGGTGTTTTAGTTATTATTTTCTATGTGGGGTTCTAGTTTAGTTTTTCTATGTTGGTGTTTGGTATGATTCCCAATTGGAGGCAGCTGGCTATCGTTGTCTCTAATTGGGGATCATATTTAAGTAGCATTTTTTCCACCTGTGTTTTATGGGATATTGTTTTGAGTTAGTGCACGTACCACCTCTGTAGTCACAGTTCGTTTTTAGTTTGTTGTTTATTTGTTTTTGTCTTTGCTAAGTTTAACTTTATCATTAAATTGTGTGGAACTCAACATCCGCTGCGCCTTGGTCCGATATTTATTCCAGCGAATGTGACTAGAATATCCCATCTACCAGGACCAAGCAGCGTGCCCAAAGAGGGAAGGATTTCTGGACATGGAAAGAAGTGATGGGGATATGCGAAACCCTTCCTTGGCGACAGACAGAAGGAGATTATGGAGGACAGCAACGACGACAGGGTTCACGGCTACAGAAAGCCCAAGGATAACCCCACGTTTTTTTTGGGGGGGGGGGGGGGGGGCACATGGAGCTGGCGGCTGAGCAGAGGGACGAGCCAGAGACTGTCAGGGAGGCAATGGCGAAGTTGGGAGAGAGTGAGATGAGAGAGATGTTGTGCAAGTGTGTTCTGCTCAACATCCGACCAGAGGATCCGGTTAGCAGTCTGGTGCAACCTGTGCCGGTTCCACGCTTCTGGCCTCAAGTGTACCTCCCCAGTCAGGTACGTCCTGTGCCTGCTCCTCGCACTCTCCCTGAAGTGCGTGTCCCCAGTCCGGTACTTCCTGTGCCTGCTCCTCGCACTCTCCCTGAAGTGCATGTCCCCAGTCCGCTACGTCCTGTGCCTGCTCCTCACACTCTCCCTCAAGTGCGCCTTCCCAGTCCGGTACGTCCTGTGCCTGCTCCTCGCACTCTCCCTCAAGTGCGCCTTCCCAGTCAGGTATGTCCTGTGCTTGCTCCCCGCACTCACCCTGAAGTGCGTGTCACCAGTCTGGCGCCACCTGTGCTGGCTCCACGCACTAGGCCTCCAGTACGCCTTCCCAGTCCGGTGCATCCTGTGCCTGCTCCTCGCACTCGCCCTGAGGTGCGTGTCTCCAGTCCGGTGCCACCTGTGCCGGCCCCACGCATCAGGCCTCCAGTGCGCCTCCCCAGTCCAGAGCTTCCGGCGACAATTCCCAGTCCAGAGCTTCTGGCGATGGTCCCCAGTCCAGAGCTTCCTGCGATGGTTCACAGTCCAGAGCTTCCGGCGACGATTCCCAGTCCAGAGCTTCCGGCGACGGTTCACAGTCCAGAGCTTCCAGAGCTTCCGGCGACGTTTCACAGTCCGGAACCTCCAATGACGGTCCACAGTCCGGAACCTCCTGAGACGGTCAACGGTCCGGAACCGCCTGAGACGGTCCACAGTCCGGAACCTACCTGAGACGGTCAATGGTCCGGAACCTCCTGCGACGGTCAATGGTCCGGAACCTCCAGCTCCATGGACAGAGCCTTTGCCTGTCCACGGCGTCCAGTCCAGCTCCAGGGCCAGAGTCTTCTTCTGCGTTGGTGCCCAGTCCAGGCACAGGGTCCAGTCCCGCTCCATGGCAGGAGCCTTCCAGGCACAGGGTCCAGTCCCGCTCCATGGCAGGAGCCTTCCAGGCACAGTGTTCGGCCCGGGTCCATGGCTGGATCCACGGCAGGTTCTTCGGCCCGCACCAGAGCCGCCACCAAAGATGGTGGATCCGTGAGCTGAGCGGGTTCTTCGTCCTGCACCAGAGCTGTCCCCGATGCTGGCGGATCCGCGGGATGAGCGGGTTCTTCGTCCCGCACCAGAGCCGCCACCGACACAAATCACCCCCCCTACCCTCCCCATTTGTTTCAGGTTTTGCGGCCGGAGTCTGCACCTTTTGGGGGGGGGGGTACTGTCACGCCCTGACCATAGAGAGCCTTTGTTTTTCTATGGTATAGTAGGTCAAGGCGTGACTGAGGGTTTTCTAGTTATTATTTTCTATGTTGGGGTTCTAGTTTAGTTTTTCTATGTTGGTGTTTGGTATGATTCCCAATTGGAGGCAGCTGGCTATCGTCTCTAATTGGGGATCATATTTAAGTAGCATGTTTTCCACCTGTGTTTTATGGGATATTATTTTGAGTTAGTGCACGTAGCACCTCTGTACTCACGGTTCGTTGTTAGTTTGTTGTTTATTTGTTTTTGTCTTTGCTAAGTTTCACTTTATCATAACATTATGTGGAACTCAACATCCGCTGCGCCTTGCTCCGATATTTATTCCAGCAAACGTGACACTCCCAGCCTATAGACAGAAACTAAAACAGGAAACGCACGTGCTCAGGTCTGTTCAACGCTGGTCCGACCAATCTGATTCCACGCTTCAAGATTGCTTCGATCACGTGTACTGGGATATGTTCAGGATAGCGTCGAACAACAACATTGATGTATACGCTGATTCGGTGAGCGAGTTTATTAGCAAGTGCATCGGTGATGTTGTACCAACAGCGACTATTAAAACCTTCTCCAACCAGAAACTGTGGATTGATGGCAGCATTCGCGCAAAACTGAAAGCACGAACCACTGCTTTTAATCAGGGCAAGGCGACCGGAAACATGACCGAATATAAACAGTGTAGCTATTCCCTCAGCATGGCAATCAAATCAAGCGTCAGTATAGAGACAAAGTAGAGTCGCAATTCAACGGCTCAGGCACGAGAGGAATGTGGCAGGGTCTAAAGTCAATCACGGACTACAAAAAGAAAACCAGCCGTCGCGGACCCCGATGTCTTGCTCCCAGACAAACTGAACAACTTCTTCGCTCGCTTTGAGGACAATACAGTGCCACCGACATGGCCCGCTATCAAAACCTGCGGAGTCTCCTTCACCGCAGCCAACGTGAGTAAAACATTTAAACGTGTTAACCCTCGCAAGGCTGCCGGCCCAGACGGCATCCCCAGCCGTGTCCTCAGAGCATGCGCAGACCAGCTGGCTGGTGTGTTTACGGACATATTCAATCAATCCCTATCCCAGTCTGTTGTTCCCACATGCTTCAAGAGGGCCACCATTGTTCCTGTTCCCAAGAAAGCTAAGGTAACTGAACTAAATGTCTATCGCCCCATAGCACTCACTTCCGTCGTCATGAAGTGCTTTGAGAGACTAGTCAAGGACCATATCACCTCCACCCTACCTGACACCCTAGATCCACTCCAATTTGCTTACCGCCCCAATAGGTCCACAGACGACGCAATTGCCATCACACTGCACACTGCCCTAATCAATCTGGACAATAGGAATACCTATGTAAGAATGTTGTTCATCGAATACAGCTCAGCATTTAACACCAGTGCCCTCCAAACTTGTCATTTGAGTCCTGGACTTTCTGACGGGCCGCCCCTAGGTGGTGAGGGTAGGAAACATCTCCACCCTGCTGATCCTCAACACTGGGGCCCCACAAGGGTGTGTTCTCAGCCCTCTCCTGTACTCCTTGTTCACCCATGACTGCGTGGCCATGCACGCCTCCAAGTCAATCATCAAGTTTGCAGATGACACTATAGTGGTAGGCTTGATTACCAACAACGACGAGACGGCCTACAGGGAGGAGGTGAGGGCCCTCGTAGTGTGGTGTCAGGAAAACAACCTCACACTCAACGTCAACAAAACAAAGGAGATGATCGTGGACTTCAGGAAACAGCAGAGGGAGCACCTCCCTATCCACATCGACGTGACAGTAGTGGAGAAGGTTCCTCGGCGTACACATCAAGGACAAACTGAAATGGTCCACCCACACAGACAGCATGGTGAAGAAGGTGCAACAGCGCCTCTTCATCCTCAGGAGGCTGAAGAAATTTGGCTTGTCACAAAAACACTCACAAACTTTTACCGATGCACAATCAAGAGCGTCCTGTCGGGCTGTATCACCGCCTGGTACGGCAACTGCTCGGCCCACCACCGCAAGGCTTTCCAGAGGGTAGTGAGGTCTGCACAATGCATCACCGGGGGCAAACTACCTTCCCTCCAAGACACCTACACCACCCGATGTCACAGGAAGGCCAAAAAGATCATCAAGGACAACAACCACCCGAGCCACTGCCTGTTCACCCCGCTATCATCCAGAAGGCGAGGTCAGTACAGGTGCATCAAAGCTGGGACTGAGAGACTGAAAAATAGCTTCTATCACAAGGCCATCAGACTGTTGAACAGCCATCACTAACATTGAGTGGCTTCTGCCAACATACTGACTCAAATCTCTAGCCACTTTAATAATTAAAAATTGGATGTAATAAATGTATCACTAGTCACTCTAAACAACCCCACTTTATATAATGTTTACATACCCTACATTACTAGTCTCAGATGTATATACTGTACTCTATACCATCTACTGCATCCTGCCTATGCCGTTTGGCCATCGCTCATTCATATATTTATATGTACATATTCTTATTCTTTCCGTTACACTTGTGTTTATAAGGTAGTTGTTGTGAAATTGTTAGATTAATGGTCCCTGATCGACACCTTCCTTCATGGTTTATCGGAGGAAATTAAAAACGAGTGGGAGTTATCCATGGACCTCAACTCCCTCATAGCCTGACCATAAGGATTGATGGGCGCCTACTGGAACGCAAGAGGGAGAGGAGGTCTGTTCTTGGCCACACTCGCTCGTCCATGGTTTCTCCCTCGCCTCTGAAGAACCCCGGATTTCCCTGACACCTGCATTCCCGAGAGAATCCGAAGTCACCCGAGTTCCCTCTGGAATCATCAGGGACTGGCGACTCGTCTCCTCCAGAGCCCATACAGCTGGGCATGGCTAGAGTGTCTCGTAATTAACTTTATAAAGGCTGAGCTCCAACAGTTCCCTGTATTGTGGTACTACATGACATTATATATCCACCTGTCCAGTAAAAGACCAGGCTCATCTGTAGGTATGAGTATGCTGGTGGGACAAACAGGGAGTCTCCAAACTCCTATTACTCATACTCCTCTCCATGTTATCCTGCTGTGGGGTGACTGGTCTAAATCTCTCCGGGTGCTCATTGACTCTGTGGCTGATGAGAGCTTCATGGACGCTACCCTGGTATCTGAGCTGGGTGTCTCCACACAACCCCTCTCTATTCCCATAGACGTCAGAGCATTGGACAGATGCTCCATTAGAAGAGTCACTCACAGTAAAGTTCCCATTATCCTGTGAGTGTCAGGAAATCACAGTGAGTCCATACAGTTTGTACTAATTTAATCTCCTTGTATTCTTGTGGTTTTGGGATTTTCATGGCTCCAGAGGCACAACTCTCTGATCAACTGGGCTACTGGTTCTATCCTGGGTTGGAGTCTGTTCTGCCACACACTTTGCCTTAAGGTTGCGCAGCCTACCCCGGGACGTCCTCCTGCAGGCTTTGGAAAAGCCTTGGATCTCTGTGCCGTTCCCGCGGAGTACCAGGAACTCTGGGAGGTTTTCAACAAGGCTTGCGCCACATTCCTTCAGCCGCATCGCCCCTACGATTGCAAACATTGATCTTCTCCCAGACACCACACCGCCTTGGGGGCGGCTTTATTCCCTGTCTGGCCCAGAGACCAAGGCCATGGAGGAGTACATTGAAGACTCTCTGGCTGCAGGTGTAATGATGGGGCGGTCAGTCGGAAGCAGGTGAAATGTTTTAATAAAGCAACAAAACCAAGAACATGACACTAACATAAGGCAGATACACAAGAACAATACCAACTGGTGAGTGAACCTGGGAGATTGACAAAAAAGTGGAGGAAATTATGAAAGTAATGGAGTCCAGGTGTGAAATCATAATGATGCGCAAACAGGTGCCCGTAATGGTGAGTGCCAGGTGTGCGTAATGATGAATCCCAGGACCGGTGGTTAGTACTTTGGCGACATTGTATGCCAGAGGGGAGCAGCAGTAGTAGACATGACAGTACCCCCCCTCTGACGTGCGGCTCCAGCTGCAGGACAACGCCAACCAGGGGGAAGACCCCGCGGACGAGAAGCGGGTTGGTCCAGGCGGCGAAGGTGGAAATCACGGATGATGTTAGGGTCCAGAATGTCCTCCACCGGAACCCAACACCGCTCCTCTGGACCATACCCTTCCCAATCCACCAGATACTGGAGCCGTCCCCCACGACATTGGGAGTCCAATTGGGAGTCCAGTAGGGATCTGACAGCGTACGCCAGGCTCCTCTTGATGTCTTGGGGGGGTGGAGGTGTGTCATGGGGGACAGCATCAGCTAGGGGACCAGGAACCCCCGGCCTGAGAAGGGAGACATGAAAAGAGGGTGAGATACGATAGTGACTGGGTAATTGTAACCTGTATGTCACCTCATTGACAATCCAGAGAACCTTGAACAGCCCCTCAAACTGGGGGCTAAGTTTCTTGCAGGGCAGGCGGAGTGGGAGGTTTCTGGTAGAGAGCCAGATGCGATCCCAAGGATGGAACACAGCAATCTCACTGCGGTAACTGTCTGCCTGCTCCTTCTGACGATGGAACCACTCATCTACCGCAGGTCTGGCCCAGGGTCCATGGTACCAAGGCCGGCTGGAAACCTTAACACACTGGAAGGTGGTCAACCCAGTGGAGGAGTGACGTAGAGAGTTCTGGGCATACTCTGCCCAAGGAAGAAAATGTGCCCGCTCACCCTGCTGGTCCTGACAGTGACTCCTCAGGCACCTCCCCATCTCCTGATTCATTAAACAGCCACCAATAACATCGAGTGGCTGCTGCCAACATGCTGACTCAACTCCAGCTCACTTTAATAATGGAAATTGATGGAAATTGATCAAAAATGTATCACTAGCCACTTTAAACAATGCCACTTTGTCAGGTTTTGGCCAGGACTGTTCAGGTTTTGGTCACTAGATGTCCCCATTGCACCTTTTTTGTACCTTTTGTTTTTCCTTGCTCTAATTATTGCTTGCACCTGTGTGTCGTTCCCTTGTTAGTATTTAAACCCTGTGTGTTCCTCAGTTCCTTGCTCAGTGTTTGTATGTTAGCACCCAGCCCCAGCCCAAGCCTTGTTCTGAACATATGATTCTCTTATTGGATTTTCCAGAGGTTCTCTGGTTTAGTTCTTGTGTTTTTTTGAGTAGTCTTTTGAGGTTTGTTTTTCCCTCCTGTTTTTACCACTTTGTGGAGTTTTCTTTGTATTTTGGAGGATATCCATTTTGTGCTTCTTGGCTTTATGTTTAGACATTGTGGATTTAGATTCTTTGCCTGAAGATTTTGTTCTTTAATTAAACCACCATCTCTAGTACTGCTGTGTCTGCCTCATCTTCTGGGTTCTGACGATTATTAGTGACTGTTTCTCGCACCGGGTCCTGACACACTTAATATAATGTATATGTATATACTGTACTCTATACCATCTACTGCATCTTGTCATCTTTATGTAATACATGTATCACTAGCCACTTTAAACTATGCACTTTTATGTTTACATACCCTACATTACTCATCTCATATGTATATACTGTACTCGATACCATCTACTGCATCGTGCCTATGCCGTTATGTACCATCACTCATTCATATATCTTTATGTACATATTCTTTATCCCTTTACACTTGTGTGTATAAGGTAGTAGTTGTGGAATTGTTAGGTTTGATTACTCGTTTGTTATTACTGCATTGTCGGAACTAGAAGCACAAGCATTTCGCTACACTCGCATTAACATCTGCTAACCATGTGTGACAAATAAAATTTGATTTGATTTGATTCTCTCCACCTGCACGTTAGTCTGAGGTTGATACCCGGATCTGAGGCTAATCATGACCCTGATCTTTTCCAAGAAGGCCTTCCATACTCAGGATGTGATTTGGGGGCCACAGTCCGAGACGATGTCCTCCGGAAGGCCATAATGCTGGGAGACCTGCTGGAAGAGTGCCTCAGCGACCTGGAGAGCAGTGGGAAGACCAGGAAGAGGGATTAATCGACATGATTTGGGGAATATATCTACTGCCACCAGAATGGTAGTGAAACCATCAGAAGGGGGAAGATCAGTAACAAAGTCAATGGATAGATGGGACCAAGGTTGCTGAGGCGCGGGAAGTGGCAGGGGCATCCCTGCTGGAGCATTCCAGGTAGACTTGGTTTGAGCACACACGGAACAGGAGTTGACATACCGCCTAACATCCTGCACCAAGGTGGGTCACCAGTATTTTTCAGTGATGGACTGGATGTTGCGAGAAATACCTGGATGACCAGCGACGACATCTGTGTGTGCCCAGGTCAGCAGCGATCCCTTATCCCTGTGGGAATGTAGATGCGTGCAGGAGGACAACTAACTCTCCACATCTACGTCCCAAACCACTGGACCCATGACTCGGGAGGATGGGATTATGGGTGCCCTCTGGACAGGAGCCTCTCCCATATCGTAGATACGGGTCAGGGCATCGGCCTTGATGTTCTTAGAACCTGGGCGATAGGTCAGTTTGAAGTTGAACCTGGTGAAGAAGAGAGCCCACCTGGCTTGGCGCGGATTCAGTCTCCTTGCTGTCCGGTTCCGATGGTCGGTGAGGATGACAAATGGTTCTAGGCACCCTCCAGCCAGTGTCTCCACTCCTCCAACTTCACCGCCAAGAGCTCCCGATTCGCCGATGTCATAATTTTTCCCTGTGGGGGACAGTTTCTTGGAGAAGAAAGCACAATGATACAATTTTAGTGGGTCCCCCTGTCAGGAAAGCAGGTCTTCCGGCATTCGGGTGACCAGTCGGTGATTCTTAACCTCGACCATGAGATGGTAGGGTTATGGCACTGAAGCCAAGGTAGGCCAAGGCTGATCTTGTGAACTGGTGCTTTGGTGAGGAAGAAGTGGGATGTTATCCTGGTGATTGGGCTCCACGGTGAGTGTGAGTGGTTGGGTGATGTGTGTGATGGTGCCGGATCCTAGAGTCCGTCAGTCGAGACCTTGAACCGGAAAAGGAGAGGAGAACAGGTAGATAGTAATATTGAGAGAGGAGGCAAGGGTCTGATCCATAAAGTTCCCAGCGGCACCGGAATCCACTAAAGTTGTAGACACTGGGCCTAAGGGACAGTCAGCCAGAGTGATGGGTACGAAAAAGAGTCTAACAGGAAGGGCAAAAGATGGAATACTCACTCCTAGTCCAGGGTATGTAACATCACATGACTGTCCCTCTGCTTTAGTGGATCCCGGATTCTGAAGTAATGGACACCGCTGGTGCTTGTGCCCTACCTGGCCACAGTACAGACAGAGCCCCAGCTGCATCCGCCTGCGTTGTTCTGCCGCGGGAAGGCGTGTGACCCCTACCTCCATGGGTTCAGGCTCTGAACCAGAACACTCGTCGAAGGAGGGGGAGAAGCGATGTAGATGTCGACGCTCTCGGAGGAGGTTATCCAGACGGATGGCCATCGCAATGAGTGCGTCCAGGGTGAGTTTGTCATCTCGGCAGGCCAGTTCCAACTGAACCTCCTCGCGCAGGCCTCTTCTAAATAACGTGCTGAGCGCCGGCTCATTCCATCCACTGGAAGCTGCTACTGTCTGGAAGGTGAACACATACAGCAGCCGTCTGATTCCCCTGCTGGTGCTGAAGCAGACGCTCACCTCCCCCTCTCGAAAATACATTTAAACAGAGCCATGAACCCCTCATAAGACTCAAGCTCCTCCTCTCCTTTCTCCCAGGCGGCCGTGGCCCATTCCAATGCCCGCCCAGTCAGCAGAGAAATAACCGTGGCAACCTTAGACCTCTCGGTAGCTTCATGAGGTAGTCACCTGGAATGCCTTTCAAATAACAGGTGTGCCTTGTTAATTTGTGGAACTTCTTTCCTTCTAAATGCGTTTGAGCCAATCAGTTGTGTTGTGGAAAGGTAGAGGTGGTATACAGAAAATAGCCCATTTTGGTAAAAGACCAAGTCCATATTATGGCAAGAACAGCTCAAATAAGCAAAGAAAAATGACAGTCCATCATCACTTTAAGACATTAAGATCAGTCAATCTGGAAAATTTCAAGAACTTTGAAAGTTTCTTCAAGTGCAGTCGCAAAAACCATCAAGCGCTATGATGAAACTGGCTCTCATGAGGACCGCCACAGGAAAAGAAGACCCAGAGTTACCTCTGCCACAGAGGAGGAGTTCATTAGAGTTACCAGCCTCAGAAATTGCAGCCCAAATAAATGCTTCACAGAGTTCAAGTAACAGACACAACTCAACATCAACTGTTCAGAGGAGACTGTGTGAATCCGGTCTTCATGGTCGAATTCCTGCGAAGAAACCACTACTAAAGGACACCAATAATAAGAAGAGACTTACTTGGGCCATGAAACACGAGCAATGGACATTCGACCGGTGGAAATTTGTCCTTTGGTCTGGAGTCCAAATTGGAGATTTTTGGTTCTAACCACCGTGTCTTTTAAAAATATTTTTTACATATTTTTTTATTTAAGGGGTGGATCAGCGTTAATATTGCAGATAGATTGTTGCTTCAATCAATGTAATTGTCTGCATAATTTCCAATCCCCCATAAATGTTTGGGGTAAATATAATCATATACATGCATACAAACAGTGGTGGCCAAAAGTTTTGAGAATGACACAAATATTAATTTCCACAAACTTTGCTGCTTCTGTGTCTTTAGATAATTTTGTCAGATGTTACTATGGAATGCTGAAGTACAATTACAAACATTTAAGTGTCAAAGGCTTTTATTGACAATTACATGAAGTTGATGCAAAGAGTCAATATTTGCAGTGTTGACCCTTATTTTTCAAGACCTCTGCAATCCGTCCTGGCATGCTGTCAATTAACTTCTGGGCCACGTCCTGACTGATGGCAGCCCGTTCTTGCATAATCAATGCTTGGAGTTTGTCAGAATTTGTGGGTTTTTGTTTGTCCACCCGCCTCTTGAGGATTGACCACAAATTCTTAATGGGATTAAGGTCTGGGGAGTTTCCTGGCCATGGACCCAAAATATCAATGTTTTGTTCCCCGAGCCACTTAGTTATCACTTTTGCCTAATGGCAAGGTGCTCCATCATGCTTGAAATGGTATTGTTCATCACCAAACTGTTCCTGGATGGTTGGGAGAAGTTTCTCTCGGAGGATGTGTTGGTACCATTCTTTATTCATGGCTGTGTTCTTAGGCAAAATTGTGAGTGAGCCCACTCCCTTGGCTGAGAAGCAACCCCACACATGAATGGTCTTAGGATGCTTTACTGTTGGCATGACACAGGACTGATGGTAACGCTCACCTTGTCTTCTCCGAACAAGCTTTTTCCGGATGCCCCAAACAATCGTAAAGGGGATTCATTAGAGAATATGACTTTACCCTAGTCCTCAGCAGTTCAATCCCTGTACCTTTTACAGAATATCAGTCTGTCCCTGATTTTTTTCCTGGAGAGAAGTGGCTTCTTTGCTGCCCTTCTTGACACCAGGCCATCCTCCAAAAGTCTTTGTCTCACTATGCGTGCAGATGCACTCACACCTGCCTGCTGCCATTCCTGAGCAAGCTCTGAACTGGTGGTGCCCCAATCACGCAGCTGAATCAACTTTAGGAGATGGTCCTGACGCTTGCTAGACTTTCTTGGGCACCCTGAAGTCTTCTTCACAACAATTGAACCGCTCTCCTTGAAGTTCTTGATGATCTGATAAATGGTTGATTTAGGTGCAATCTTACTGGCAGCAATATCCTTGCCTGTGAAGCCCTTTTTGTGCAAAGCAATGATGACGGCACGTGTTTCCTTGCAGGTAACCATGCTTGACAGAGGAAGAACAATGATTCCAAGCACCACCCTCCTTTTGAAGCTTCCAGTCTGTTATTTGAACACAATCAGCATGACAGAGTGATCTCCAGCCTTGTCCTCGTCAACACTCACACCTGTGTTAACAAGAGAATCACTGACATGATGTCAGCTGGTCCTTTTGTGGCTGGGCTGAAATGCAGTTTAAATGTTTTTTGGGGATTCAGTTCACTTGCATGGCAAAGAGGGACTTTGCAATTAATTGCAATTCATCTGATCAATCTTTATAACATTCTGTAATATATGCAAATTGAAATCATACAAACTGAGGCAGCAGACTGAAAATTTATATTTGTGTCATTCTCAACTTTTTGCCACATACTTACTCATATGTAAACATAAACATATATAAACTCAGCAAAAAAAGAAACGTCCTCTCACTGTCAACTGCGTTTATTTTCAGCAAACTTAACATGTGAAAATATTTGTATGATCATAAAAAGATTCAACAACTGAGACATAAACTGAACAAGTCCCACAGACATGTGACTAACAGAAATGGATTAATGTGTCCCTAAACAAAGGGGGGTCAAAATCAAAAGTAACAGTCAGTATCTGGTGTGGCCACCAGCTGCAATAAGTACTGCAATGCATCTCCTCCTGATGGACTGCACCAGATTTGCCAGTTCTTGCTATGAGATGTTACCCCACTCTTCCACCAAGGCACCTGCAAGTTCCCGGACATTTCTGGGGGGAATGGCCCTAGCCCTCACCCTCCGATCCAACAGGTCCCAGACGTGCTCAATGTGATTGAGATTCGGGCTCTTCGCTGGCCATGGCAGAACACTGACATTCCTGTCTTGCAGGAAATCACGCACAGAACGAGCAGTATGGCTGGTGGCATTGTCATGCTGGAGGGTCATGTCAGGATGAGCCTGCAGGAATGGTACCACATTAGGGAGGATGATGTCTTCCCTGTAACACACAGCATTGAGATTGCCTGCAATGACAACAAGCTCAGTCCGATGATGCTGTGACACACCGCCCCAGACCATGACGGACCCTCCACCTCCAAATCGATCCCGCTCCAGAATACAGACCTCGGTGTAACGCTCATTCCTTCGACGATAAACGTGAACTCCTGGTGAGACAAAACCGCGACTCGTCAGTGAAGAGCACTTTTTGCCAGTCAGTTCGACATTTTATATGAAGTGAACAGCACAAAAACAATGAACAAACGAAACGTTCTGGAGGGCTCACAGGCAACAACACAAAAACAAGATCCCACCAAAACACAGTGGGGAAATAGCTGCCTAAATATGATCCCCAAACAGAGACAATGACAAACAGCTGCCTTTGATTGGGAACCATACCAGGCCAACATAGAAATAAACAACCTAGATTACCCACCCTAGTCACACCCCGACCTAACCAACATAGAGAATAAAAAGGCTCTCTATGGTCAGGGCGTCAGGGTCAAAATTCAAAAGGCACTCGCACATCTGAGCAATCTTTTTGCAGGTGCATTGTAACAGTTGAACAAGATGACGGAAAAAGGAAACCGAAACACTGCTCTTGATAGTATCACTGATCTTTAATAAGCTTACGTATCGTCCTCACAGCCTTCTTCAGAGCTTTTGTGATTTAAAAAAAGTGCACCCTTATGTAGACCTAGCCCCACCCACATCCGTTCCACGCATCGAAAGGGGTTGAGGCAAAGGAAAAACAAATAAGTGCTACCAAATATAACAATATACATTTCATAAATATTCGAATAAAGTGTGTAAATAAGATGTATTAAACACGTCTGTAAAACCACAATGAGGACATAGACCTACCGAGCAAGTTTTCATTAATCATTGGGTACATTGTACGAAAAACATCAGAGTAATCATAAATAGGAGCATAATTCATGTTCAAATTCACAACATAACATACATAGGCATTTCATCATTAAGTCCGTTAGGAAATAATGTCTGGAGAGTGAAAATCCAAAATCATTCTCTTTTACTCAGAGTATTATTAATATCTCCTCCCCTGTCTGATATCTTAACTTTCTCTATGCCACAAAATCTAAAGGTAGAAATGTCATGCTTTAGGTCATTAAAATGTACTGCGACTGGATAATCGTTTCTCCTGATTGAACTTTTATGCTCACTGATTCTCTGTTTGAGAGAACAAGAGGTTTTACCTACATAGCACAGCCCACATGGACATTTAATGTAAATAACATGGGTGGTGGAACACGTAATAATGTCATTTATTAGGAACCGTTTTCCTGTATGTGGTTGGCACAAATATTCACACTTCATCATATTGTTGCACTGTGCGCATCCTCTGTATTTATAGCTACCATTTGGTAGAGGGTGTAAAAGTAGCTGCATGTCTGACATAACTCCACCAGTACTATTTATGATGTAATTTACAAAAATTATACCTTTTTAAAACATTTTATTTAATAATTTAGTATATTTTAGTTTAACCACAATATTTGTTGTATTATTTGTTCTGTCTTTACAGGTGGATTAAACTGAAATTGCAACCAACGTTTTAAGGCTTGTTTAAAAAATAACGTAATTTTGGTGATTATTTCGTTTTCAAATAACCGAAAGTGAGCAGTTGTAATCTGAATAAAGGGAAAAAGGCCATTCTTGTCACGCCCTGACCTTAGTTCCTTTTTTATGTCTCTATTTTGGTTTGGTCAGGGCGTGAGTTGGGGTGGGCACTCTATGTTTTTGTTCTATGTTTTCTATTTCTATGTGTTTGGCCGGGTGTGGTTCTCAATCAGAGGCAGCTGTCTATCGTTGTCTCTGATTGAGAACCATACTTAGGTAGCCTTTTCCCACCTGTGGTTTGTGGGTAGTTGTTTTCTGTTTTGTGTTGTTTCACCTGACAGGACTGTTTGGTTTCTTACATTCTCGTTGTTATTTTGTTTCGTGTTCTGTTATAATAAATTAACATGGACACTACCCACGCTGCGTTTTGGTCCAATCTTTCCTGTTCATCAGATGTATCTCGATCCTTCAAAAGTATCTAGATCCTTCATGAGGCTGTGGAGGGATTCTAATTGTGGTTTTAAAAGAAAACATGAATCATCAGCATATAATGACACCTTTGTTTTTAAGGGATTAAAAATATGTGGCTTAATATTATTGTTGGATCTAATTTTAACAACTAACATTTCGATGGCAATAATAAATAGATATGCCGATAGTGGACAACCTTGTTTTACTCCTCTTGACAGTTTAAAACTTTCTGAGATGTAGCCTTTATTTACTATTATAACGTCTCCATCCAACTCACAGTCCCAAACACTTAGATCCCCGGAATGCAGCCCACTTTCCAGCTCACTCTCCAAACCCAATCACCGGAATTCTTATCCCATCTATTTGACTCCCCTTCCTCTAACCCAGCTCCCGAGCCCATCCTGTTTCCGTCTTGGGTCGTGGGACCCATACAGTGGGAAATCCAATCAGCCGTCCAAGAGCCCCTATGCCACGACCCAGCACCTCCCGACACCTCTGCAGGCAAGACCTACGTTCCAGCGTACGTCAGACCCCAACTAATGCAGTGGTGCCATACTTCGCTGAGTTCTGGCCATCCTGGAATCACCCGGACCACGGAACTACTAACACGCAAGTTCTGATGGTCATCCTTAACAGCAGACGTCAGAGATTACATTTTCTCCTGTCCCGCCTGTGCATGAGCAAAGAGCCCTCGCCAACCTCTTTGCATGGGCAAAGAGCCCTCAAGCCTTTACCTACACCACACAGACCATGGTCTCACATCGCCATGGATCTGCCGGACACTTCGGGCTTCATGACTATTTTAGTTGTATTGGATCGGTTCTCCAAGATGTGCCAACCCACCCCCCCCCCCCCCCCCCACATCTAACTAATGCCATGGAAATGGCAGAGTGCATGTTCCAACAGGTGTTTCATCTGTATGGGATCCCGGAAGACATCGATTCAGATCGGGGACCCCAGTTCAGGCTGTGGCGAGCCTTCTGCGACTGACTGGGGGCTGCATCAACCTATCCTCCGGATACCATCCCCAAACCAACGGGCAGACGGAACGTCTGAATCAGGAAATAGGGAAGTACCTTCGCCAACACTGGGCAACATGTGTGGCTCTCTACCCGGGACATCCGGCTCCGTGACCCCTGCAAAAAGTTCAGTCCCCAGTTCATTGGTCCCTTCAAAATAACACACCGCATCAATCATGTTACCTACCGTCTCCAGTTGCCCCACGATTACCGGATCTCCTCATCCTTTCATGTGTCCCTCCTCAAGCCCGTGAGGTACAGCCCTCTCTATCCTCGGGCGGCGCACCCCCCCAATTTGACGTCATCGCTGCACTGGCTTATTCCATCCAAGCCCTCCTTGACTCAAAGCACCTGGGTGGTCGCATCCACTACATGCATCTGGGTTCTCACTCAGAACATCCTCAACCCAGCCAGGAACCTGGCTTTCCACGGTAACCATCCTGATCGCCCAGCTCCACGCCCCCAGGGGAGTCCCCCTGCTCAGCTTCCTAGGCTGTCAAGAGCCGCCCGTGAAGGCGGGGTACTGTAACGTCTGCGTCCAACTCACACTCCCAAACACTCAGATCCCCGGAATGCAGCCCACTTTCCAGCTCACTCTTCAGATCCCAATCACCGGAATTCTAATCACCTGTTCACATACCTGCATGTCATCATCCCACACTACTTAGTTCAGTTCCTTGCACCCCATAACTGTGAGGTATTGTTTGTTTTAAGACACTTTTTTGGAGCTCTTTTTTTTTTAAATGGACTGGATCTTTATACATACCATTGGATCCTGTTTCAGCAATAATGAAATCAGACCGTCTTGTTGCGTGTCCAATAATCTACCATTTATATAGGAATGGTTAAAACATGTTAATAATGGTCCTCTGAGTATATCAAAAAAAGTTTGATATACTTCCACTGGTATGCCATCCAGACTTGGAGTTTTCCTAGCCTTAAAGGCTTTAATTGCACCAAGAAGTTCCTCCTCTGTAATTTGGCCTTCACATGAGTCTTTCTATACAGATGTTAATTTTACATTATTAATAGGGAAAAAATCCATACAATTAGCTTCGGTTAGTGGAGATGTAGGAGACTGAAACAAAAACATATTCTTTAAGTACTTTACTTCCTCTTTAAAATATCATTCGGTGAATCATGCGTGACTCCATCATTTGTAACAAGTTTCAATAAAAAAGTTTGGTAACATTTCTATGTTGAAGATTGAAAAATAATTTGGTGCATTTTTTCCCATATTCCACCCAGTGCTTCATTTTTTATAATAAACTGTATCTTTCTTGAATAAGTTCCTCCATTTCTTTTTGTTTTCCTCTAACTTATTCTGTGCCTCTATGGTACAGTTTGTATTGCTATCTAACTGTACTGTTAGTCCTTCAATTTCCTTTGTTAATATGGACTATTTTGATCTAAATTGCTTTTGTTTTATAGATGAGTACTGAATTGCATGGCCTCCAAAGGCACATTTAAAAGTGTCCCATAACATAGGTACAGCAGATCCCCTTATTTTATGTCAGAAAAAGTCAGTTATAAATTATTCTGTCCTACTTTAAACAAGTTATCATCCAGTAGGCTTTGATTACATTTCCAATATCCTCACCCACATGGAAATTCTGTAAGAGTAATATATATGCCAATTTGGGATGATCCGACCGCATTCTGTCCCTTATCAACACTTTTTAAACTTTTGGTGCCAGAGAGAATGACATAAGAAAGTAATCAAGATGACTAGCATGATTAAGCCTCCATGTATATCTCACTAGGTCAGGGTAATAAAGCCTCCATATATCCACTAATTCCAATATATCCATGACATTCATGATTTCCTTAAGTGCCTGAGGGTGATAGTTTGCAGTGTGCTTTCCTTTATGGTCCATAGAGGTATTTAAAACTGTATTAAAATCCCCCACCATAATAATAGAGTCTAGTGTTGCTTGTAGAGTTGATAAATTCTTATATATATTTTCAAAGAAGCTTGGATCATCATTATTTGGACCATATAGGTTAGTAAGCCATATCTGTTAATTGTCCAGTAACATATTTAAAATAATCCACCTACCTTGATGATCTGTTTGGACAATTTGCACATCTGGATCAAAATTACTGTTAAATTAATATCATCACACCTTTTGAATTCCTTTGCCCACGGGAAAAATATATTTCGCCCCCCAGTCCTTTTTACACAACTTCATCTAAAATTGTTGAAAGAGTTTTCTGTAAACAATAGATATTATATTCCTTCTCTTTTAGCCAGGTAAATACTGATCGACTTTTCTTATTATCTGCTAAGCCATTACAACTATAACTGGCTGTACTTATTTCATCACTTACCATAATGAGACAAGTTTCAATTCTATTTATCAAAATATGTTTGTAAACGTAACATTAAAAAGTTATATGATGATTGAGTGACTATATAGCTGTACCATGATATTTGTATTGATACTAAGTAAACCTCCAATTGGTCCCCACTATTCCACCCGCTAAAAGCCCTCCTCATCCCGAGTTGGGTTGTCATCCCAATGCCCGGCAGACCACCCCTGACCCCCCCGGATCCCATAGCACTGGAGAGACCGGGACCCATCCTTCGAAAATAGCACAGTGCCACCCACAGAACAGAAACAGACAAACCGCCAAATGCATTTCCATCGCCCTCACCTCGATTTTCATTATATACAGCCATTTAAAAAACATATAATAATAAAATATATATACAGTTAAAGTCGGAAGTTTACATACGCCTTAGCCAAATACATTTCAACAAAGTTTTTCACAATTCCTGACAATTAATCCTAGTAAAAACTCCCTGTCTTAGTTCAGTTAGGATCACCACTTTATCTAAGAATGTGAAATGTTAGAATAATAGCAGAGAATCTTTTATTTCTTTCATCACATTCCCAGTGGGTCAGAAGTTTACATACACTCAATTTGTATTTGGTAGCATTGCCTAATTTTTTAAAACTTGGGTCAAACATTTTGGGTAGCCTTCCACAAGCTTCCCACAATAAGTTGGGTGAATTTTGGCCCATTCCTCCTGACAGAGCTGGTGTAACTGAGTCAGTTTTCTAGGCCTCCTTGCTTGCACATGCTTTTTCAGTTCTGCCCACACATTTTCATTAGGATCTAGGTCAGGGCTTTGATGTCCACTCCAATACCTTGACTTTGTTGTCCTTAAGCCATTTTGCCACACCTTTGGAAGTATGCTTGGGGTCATTGTCCATTTGGAAGACCCATTTGCGACCAAGATTTAACTTCCTGACTGATGTCTTGAGATGTTTCTTCAATATAGCCAAATAAATTTCCTTCCTCATGATGTATTTTGTGAAGTGCACCAGTCCCTCCTGCAGCAAAGCACCCCCACAACATGATGCTGCCACCCCTGTGCTTGGGACGGTTGGGATGGAGTTCTTCGGCTTGCAAGCCTCCCTCTTTTTCCTTCAAACATAACAATGGTCATTATTGCCAAACAGTTCTGTTTTTGTTTCATCAGACCAGAGGACATCTCTCCAAAAAGTATGCTCTTTGTCCCCATGTGCAGATGCAAGCAGTGGCTTCTTCCTTGCTGAGCAGCCTTTCAGGTTATGTCGATATAGGACTCATTTTACTGTGGATATAGATACTTTGTACCTGTTTCCTCCAGCATCTTTACAAGGTCATTTGCTGTTGTTCTGGGATTGATTTGCACTTTTCGCACCAAAGTACATTCATCTCTAGGAGACAGAAAGCTTCTCCTTCCTGAGCGGTATGACGGCTGCATGGTCCCATGGTGTTTATACTTGCCTACTATTGTTTGTACAGATTAACGTGGTACCTTCAGGTGTTTGGAAATTGCTCCCAAGGATGAACCAGACTTATGGAGGTCTACAATTTTTTTCTGAGGTCTTGGCTGATTTCTTTTGATTTTCCCATGAAGTCAAGCAAAGAGGCACTGAGTTTGAAGGTAGGCCTTGAAATACATCCACAGGTACACCTCAAATTGACTCAAATGATGTCAATTAGCCTATCAGAATCTTCTAAAGCCATGACATAATTTTCTGGAATTTTCCAAGCTGTGTAAAGGCACTGTCAACTTAGTGTATGCAAACTTCTGACCCACTGGAATTGTGATACAGTGAAATAATCTGTCTGTAAACAATTGTTGGAAAAATTACTTGTCATGCACAAAGTACATGTCCTAACCGACTTGCCAAAACAATAGTTTGTTAACAAGAAAGTTGTGGTGGTTGAAAAACATGTAAACGTCCGACTTCAACTGTATATATATATACACAGTTGAAGTCGGACGTTTACATACACTTAGGTTGGAGTCATTAAAACTTGTTACAATTACCTGGATTTCTGCATAAAGTAGTCGGAAAATTTGATCTGATCTTCATCTTAGTCACAACAATAGATTAACACAGTGTGCTTAAACTAATAACACACACATTATTGTATTTTTCTTGTCTATATTGAATACAGAATAAACAAAATCCCAGTGTAGGTTAGAATAAGTATGTGAACCCCTAGGCTAATGACTTCTCCAAAAGCTAATTGGAGTCAGGAGTCAGCTAACCTGGAGTCCAATCAATGAGACGAGATTGGAGATGTTGGTTAGAGCTGCCTTGCCCTATAAAAAACACTCACAAAATTTGAGTTTGCTATTCACAAGAAGCATTGCCTGATGTGAACCATTCCTCGAACAAATGATATCTCAGAAGACCTAAGATTAAGAATTGTTGACTTGCATTTAGCTGGAAAGGGTTACAAAAGTATCTCTAAAAGCTTTGATGTTCATCTGTCCACAGTAAGACAAAATGTCTATAAATGTAGAAAGTTCAGCACTGTTGCTACTCTCCCTAGGAGTGGCCGTCCTGCAAAGATGACTGCAAGAACACAGTGCAGAATGCTCAATGAGGTTAAGAAGAATCCTAGAGTGTCAGCTAAAGACTTACAGAAATCTCTGGAACATGCTAACATCTCTGTTGACGAGTCTACGTAAAACACAAAACAAGAATGGTGTTCATGGGAAGACACCACGGAAGAAGCCACTTCTGTCCAAAAAAAACATTGCTGCACGTCTGAAGTTTACTAAAGTGCACCTGGATGTTGCACAGCAAAATATTCTGTGGACAGATTAAACTAAAGTTTGGAAGGAACACACAACACTGTGGAGAAAAAAAGGCACAGCACAACAACATCTAGGTCTCATCCCAGCTGTAAAGTATGGTGGAGGGAGCATCATGGTTTGGGGCTGCGTTGCAGCTTCAGGGCTTGGACAGCTTGCTATCATCGATGGAAAAATGAATTCCCAAGTTTATCAAGACATTTTGCAGGAGGATGTAATGCTATCTGTCCGCCAATTGAAGCTCAACAGAAGCTGGGTGATGCAACAGGACAACGACCCAAAGCACAGAAGTAAATCAACAACAGAAGAAAATACACCTTCTGGAGTGGCCCAGTCAGAGTCCTGACCTCATCCCGATTTAAAATGCTGTGGCATGACCTCGAACGGTTCACACCAGATATCTTAAGAATATTGTTGAACTGAAACAGTATTGTTAAGAGGAATGGTCCAAAATTCCTCCTGACAGCTGTGCAGGTCTGATCGGCAACTACAGAAAATGTTTGGTTGAGGTTATTGTTGCCAAAGGAGGTTCAACCAGTTATTAAATGCAAGGGTTCACATACTTTTTACACCCTACACTGTGAATGTGTACATGTTGTGTTCAATAAAGACATGAAAACGTATACTTGTTTGTGTTATTAGTTTAAGCAGACTGTGTTTGTCTAATTTTATGACCAATTTATTCAGAAATCCATGTAATTCCAAAGGGTTCACATACTTTTTCTTGCCACTGTGGGTTAATGGAGCGTGCATATAGGAGAGGGTCGAATGACTGTGGTGGCTGTTTGAGTTTATTGTCAGGGAGTTGTTGATGCACTCCCATTCAGGTTCAGTGAACTGCTCTAATTCTCTATTGTAAATGCCTTTCGGGAGAATTCCGAAGTGTGCCATGTGATTTAATAAAAAAAGAGGGAGCTGTTTGCTCCTCTGGATAACTGCCAGAACTGAACGCTACTGAAGCAAAACTCCTAAATACATTCCCAGACTAAGGACGGGGACCAGATCTGATAAATTAACAAACAACAAACTGTTCTTCATTCTACAGTGTTGTTTTAAGATACTGATTATTGGTTAAATGACACAATAGGAAAACAAGGACAGGCAGATCATGCAAAATAAAAAGGCAGTTCAGATGGCAGGGGTGGGGGGGCAGTCCAGAGAAAGATCACTTAAAATGTTTGTCTCAAATTTCTTCTCTGCGTTAAAAAAATAAAATCTTAATTTGCCAGCTTTGGCAGCTGACACTTCAGTACTGGCAAAGGGTATGTGTACTGACAGGGGTTGGCCAGTGCTTGTGTTGTACCCCTTTTCAGCTCAGTTGTGTAATGTTCAAGACAAAGGTGTGATCGTGTGGCCCTTTCTTTGTAGGCCTTTGTCCTCCTCCTTCCCCTTATACTGGGTGGACAAACTGGTAGACCAGTCTCTGGGAGACGTCAGGCTTGCGGATGATGCCCTTCTTGTAGTACTGCCGTATGGAGCGGCTCAGCTTGTCATAGTTCATCGCTGGACGGTTCTTCCTCCGTCCCCAGAGTCTCGCCACATGAGCAGAGTCCTCGATTTTGAAAATACCTGGCAGACAGCAGAGTGGGATTAGATATGGAATACATTGTCACTCAATTCCATTGTCATTTTCCGTCTTTTTGATGAAATTAGAAAATGATAATAAAAATTAGAAGAGAGAAGAGGATGGATTATTGCAGAGTTGAAAATAGTTCTGAACTTATCCCATCCCAGTTTTTGGCGGTCACACAGCCTGCCTGGCTCACCTTTCTCCTTGTTGAGCCAGCGGATGCAGCGTCCGTAGTTGTGGGGCTTGAGGAGCAGCTCTCTGAGGAACTGCCACAGGTGGATGGGCTGGCCTGAGCACGACGAGTCTGCCTCCAACCACAGCTCTTCTCCGCCTGCACAGAGGGGGGAGGGATGAGCACGCACAGACACATATTTGCTAACAAGACTGCACTTTACATGACCCTCTGCTCTTCTACCTAGGAGCTATGAACACAACTGTGACTACTCCTTCCCAAGGGCCAACAACACTCTGGTCCTGGAGAAATGAGATTCATGTCACTTTCTGTCCTAACAAAGCTACTAGAGAAGAGGCTAAACCTACCTGTGATTTTGCTGTCTCCAACTGAACACCTCTCTTTCATCCAGGCAGCTGCGGGGAGAGAAAGAAGGGGATATAAAAATAGAGAGATTAATTGTTGTATTGTTTGAACAGAATAATACAAGCTTCGCTGTAGAAAACAGTAGTACAGTATGTGCAGACTGTCTACGCTAGTCATACAGCTACAGTATTATAACACAGCTGGCTGTCTACGCTAGTCATACAGCTACAGTATTATAACACAGCTGACTGTCTACGCTAGTCTTACAGCTACAGTATTATAACACAGCTGACTGTCTACGCTAGTCATACAGCTACAGTATTATAACACAGCTGACTGTCTACGCTAGTCATACAGCTACAGTATTATAACACAGCTAGCTGTCTACTCTAGTCATACAGCTACAGTATTATAACACAGCTGACTGTCTACGCTAGTCTTACAGCTACAGTATTATAACACAGCTGACTGTCTACGCTAGTCATACAGCTACAGTATTATAACACAGCTGACTGTCTACGCCAGTCTTACAGCTACAGTATTATAACACAGCTGACTGTCTACGCTAGTCTTACAGCTACAGTATTATAACACAGCTGACTGTCTACGCTAGTCATACAGCTACAGTATTATAACACAGCTGACTGTCTACACCAGTGATACAGGTACAGTATTATAACACAGCTGACTGTCTACACCAGTGATACAGCTACACTGAGGAAAAATATAAACGCAACATGGAACAATGTCAAAGATTTTACTGAGTTACAGTTCATGTAAGGAAATAGGTAAATCAAAATGAATTCATTAGGCCCTATTCTATGGACTGGGAATACAGATATGCATCTATTGGTCACAGATACCCTTTAAAAAATAGGGGTGTGGATCAGAAAACCACACCATTTGCATTATGCAGTGCTACACATCTCCTTCGCATAGAGTTGATAAGGCTGTTGATTGTGGCCTGTGGAATGTTGTCCCACTCCTCTTCAATGGCTGTGCGAAGTGGCTGGATATTGACGTAAATTAGAACACGCTGTCGTACACGTCGATTCAGAGCATCCAAACGTGCTCAATGTGTGACATGTCTGGTGGGTATGCAGGCCGTGGAAGAACTGGAACATTTTCAGCTTCCAGGAATTGCGTACAGATCCTTGCGACATGGGGCTGTGCATTATCATGTTGAAACATGAGATGATGGGGGTGGATGAAAGGCATGACAAATGGCCTCAGGATCTCGTAACAGTATCTCTGTGCATTCAAATTAACATTGATACAATGGGCAGCCATATGCCATACCATAACCCCACCACCACCATGAGGCACTCTATTTGCAATGTTGACAGCAAACTGCTTTCCTACACAACACCATACACAACGTCTGCAATCTGCCTGGTACAGTTCAAAACGGGATTCATCCGTGAGGAGCACAGTTCTCCAGCGTGCAAGCGGCCATCGAAGGTGAGAATTTTCCCATTGAAGTCGGTTGCAACGCTGCACTGCAGTCAGGTCAAGACCCTGGTGAGGACGACGAGTACAATACGACGACGAGTACAATACGAGTAATGATCATGCTGTTGAATCAGCTTCTTGATATGCCACACCGGTCAGGTTGATGGGTTATCTTGGCAAAGAAAAAATGCTCACTAACATGGATGTAAACACATTTGTGCACAATGCTTTTTGGTATAGATTATTTCAGCTCATGAAATATGGGACCAACACTTTACATGTTGCGTTTGCATTTGTGTCCAGTGTATTATAGCATACCTGACTGTCCACACCAGTCATACAGTTATTATAACACACCTGACTTCCAGATGTCCAGGTGGGCGTGCAGAGTGTCTCCACACTGAGGGACCCTCTGCCTGAAGTCCTCTTCACTCATGGCACACAGGTCTTTCCCAGTCTGCTCCTGGAAGGTCTTTCCAGCCTGAGGCAGTCTGTACAGATGCTCTGTCCACAGCAACCACTTCTGAACGTTCCCCGAGTTCCACTCCATGGGGTCTGGGGATAACAGATAAAAAAATAAAAAATAAACGTTTTTTTTGGTTAGTCCCCTATACATCTATAGAAACTATTAGCTAGCAGTACTATTAACTAGCAGTAACATTTACGATAACTGTCAACTGCATGTCTGTTGACCTTCAATAGGGAAGGATCTTTTCAGGGTAAAAAAAAACGTGTGTGTGTGTGTGTGTGTGTGTGTGTGTGTGTGTGTGTGTGTGTGTGTGTGTGTGTGTGTGTGTGTGTGTGTGTGTGTGTGTGTGTGTGTGTGTGTGTGTGTGTGTGTGTGTGTGTGTGTGTGTGTGTGTGTGTGTGTGAGATCAAAGATCAAGTAACACTGTAGTATAGGGATCACACACACATCTGGCGTCTCTACTGTGTTCATGGTTGTTTTGGTAACCCTCTTTAACTGCCCTGAATAGATCCCTCCCTATATGTATCTATGTATGTATGCAGACATATAGAGACACAAATGCTGTCAGTCAGAGGCCTATCACTGTCTTCATCTCAAGCTGTTTATTTGACTAGTATTTTCTCTGTGAGGTTCACTCTGGGTAAACTCTAATCACAGGCATGAGCTGGGGAGAATGGTGGTTTGCATAAGGTACGGTACTGTTCTGTTGTGTACTCTACAATCGTTTTCATCAGTTGAAACGCACCATGACACCACATTTTTGATACAACAGCAGCAGCAGCAGGACGAGGTGCTCTGAGATGTCAGGGTGTGACTGACTGAAGACATCTTACAGTACTCATACAGTACTGTCTTCCTTCAACCTGCTGTTTGCTTTGCCAGTTGAACAGACCTAACCCAAGTACTGTGTACACGGCTGTTGGCAGGCGAGCAACAACGTCATTCCCATTAAGTCCTGTTGGGTATTTGTTAAACGCATGCAAAGGTTGGGATTATACAGATCCTGGAGCAGACAAACATGACTTGCGTCAGAGAGATATCATTCTTCATCGAGCTGTCATCCAGCCATTACCATCTAGCAGCAGTATCTTTTGTCTCAGGGAGACGTGTCTGCTCTGAATCAATATATCAATACCTCTGTCAATACCTGGACAGAAATGCATGAATACGCTAGAATGATCGGCCATGGTGTTCTTAATGCTATTAGATAATAAGCAGAATCTACCGCACACCCACAGCTGGTTAGTGAAGGTGCTGCAGGCAAAAGGCAAAACTGGAGAAACTGGAAAAAGTCTCTGCACACTTCCAGTCAGATGCACATTCTATGCTATTTTGTTTGTTTTTTCGCTTTGTTTGTAAATTATTTTGTACATAATGTTGCAGCTACTGTCTCTTATGCCTTGTTATTGTTATTTTCTTGTGTTACATTTCATGTAATAATTTTTTAAACTTTAGTTTATTTAGTAAATATTTTCTTAACTCTATTTCTTGAACTGCATTGTTCGTTAAGGGCTTGTAAGTAAGCAGTTCACGGTAAGGTCTACACTACACCTGTTGTATTTGGCGCATGTGACAAATAAAATTTGATTCGATTTTTCATTTGATTTCTTTAATTATGCCTGAGCTTTCAGTCAGTCGACCTTCTTTTAATGCTCTTGAAAAGGAGACAGGATCATGCAGCGATGGCAGCCATAGAATAACAGTTAGGAGAAAGTGCATGGAATATTTTTTCTAGCCCACATCAAATATGAAATGCACAGAATGCTGATGTAACAACCATCAATTAATTGTACATTGAACATGGAATGAGTATCCACCACAGTACACAGCTTCAAACAGAAATATCCATAAACTCTAATAATAATAATTCTAGAATGAGAGTGGCAGCTTACTACAGTACCAGTACCTACCTGGGGTGATGTTGAGCAGCTTGCAGGCCGTCTCGATGTCCTTCAGAACCTCTCCGACCACCATGCTCTGGACTTGTTCCAGGGAGCGCTCCTCCTCCTGGCCCTCTAGCCCCGGGGAGAGCCCCAGGGCCTGGCTGTCGATGACAGGGCACTGCTCTGGCTCCTCCCCGTGTGCCATCCTGGGTACAGGGACAGGCATGGCGCAGGCCAGACCCGGGAAGGCCTCGGACACCTTCACCAGCCAGGCGGAGTCCTCGGTAAAGAGCATGTCGAAGCAGGACAGGTAGAGGCCTGGAAAGCCGCAATGCTCCAGAGCCTCCATGCAGGGCTTGGTGTTCTCCATCTCCCAGGCAGCCCCGGCCCTGTGTCCCATGTTGCTCTCGGGCAGACCTAGGCGGGGCGGTAACAATGGGCTGCTGCCCTCTGATGATAGACTCTCCCCCGGACTCAACATGGCTGCTGCCTCCTGGAATGGAAATGTAGTTTACAATAGTCATGAAGATTTACAGGTCAAAGGTCAAAGTAGTACATCAGTATTTTCTATTTGATATGTTTATATACTGTAGGTGTGGAGATACAATGCATTGGCCACATTCATCAAGTTTAGATGATGAAATAATGAAAAACAACAGTTTGTCATCAAATGGTGTTTGATCCTGCAACACCATTTCAGCTGAGTGCTATGCGGATAATTCTCGGACACTTTCACATAGCCTACTTGTTGACCCAATGTAAACAAGTGTTTCTTTATTGAAGTGGGAATGAGCAATAGCACGCACTAGCTCTCTTATTTCATATTCAAATCAGTTCAATGTCGGACAGGAAAACGTAAAAGACTCTTTCACTGAAAACTCTGTAAAGAAGATGTTGCCAGTGACCTAAACGAGCTTCCTGATAGCCAAATTGTAATAACGTTTTGGAATTATTTAAATTATTGACATTCCAAAACAGAGTATTATGAACATATCATTTTATGCTGTAGGTGTTATTCCTGCAGTAAATCAAAATCACAATACCTTCAAAAAACTATCCGTGCCCAAAGCTCCGGCTGCTAAACATGCAACAGTTTCAAAACTGTTAGAAATCCATCAAAGGGACTGCGGGTGTTAGTCCTCCAGGGGACTGCGGGTGTTAGTCCTCCAGGGGACTGCGGGTGTTAGTCCTCCAGGGGACTGCGGGTGTTAGTCCTCCAGGGGACTGCGGGTGTGAGTCCTCCAGGGGACTGCGGGTGTTAGTCCTCCAGGGGACTGCGGGTGTGAGTCCTCCAGGGGACTGCGGGTGTGAGTCCTCCAGGGGACTGCGGGTGTGAGTCCTCCAGGGGACTGCGGGTGTGAGTCCTCCAGGGGACTGCGGGTGTTAGTCCTCCAGGGGACTGCGGGTGTTAGTCCTCCAGGGGACTGCGGGTGTGAGTCCTCCAGGGGACTGCGGGTGTTAGTCCTCCAGGGGACTGCGGGTGTTAGTCCTCCAGGGGACTGCGGGTGTTAGTCCTCCAGGGGACTGCGGGTGTTAGTCCTCCAGGGGACTGCGGGTGTTAGTCCTCCAGGGGACTGCGGGTGTTAGTCCTCCAGGGGACTGCGGGTGTTAGTCCTCCAGGGGACTGCGGGTGTTAGTCCTCCAGGGGACTGCGGGTGTTAGTCCTCCAGGGGACTGCGGGTGTTAGTCCTCCAGGGGACTGCGGGTGTTAGTCCTCCAGGGGACTGCGGGTGTTAGTCCTCCAGGGGACTGCGGGTGTTAGTCCTCCAGGGGACTGCGGGTGTTAGTCCTCCAGGGGACTGCGGGTGTGAGTCCTCCAGGGGATTGTTGGTGTGAGTCCTTCAGGGGATTGTTGGTGTTAGTCCTCCAGGGGACTGCGGGTGTGAGTCCTCCAGGGGACTGCGGGTGTGAGTCCTCCAGGGGATTGTTGGTGTTAGTCCTCCAGGGGACTGCGGGTGTGAGTCCTCCAGGGGATTGTTGGTGTGAGTCCTTCAGGGGATTGTGGGTGTGAGTCCTCCAGGGGATTGTGGGTGTGAGTCCTCCAGGGGATTGTTGGTGTGAGTCCTTCAGGGGATTGTGGGTGTGAGTCCTCCAGGGGATTGTGGGTGTGAGTCCTCCAGGGGATTGTTGGTGTGAGTCCTTCAGGGGATTGCGGGTGTGAGTCCTCCAGGGGATTGTTGGTGTGAGTCCTTCAGGGGATTGTGGTTGTGAGTCCTCCAGGGGATTGTGGTTGTGAGTCCACCAGGGGATTGTGGTTGTGAGTCCTCCAGGGGATTGTGGTTGTGAGTCCTTCAGGGGACTGCGGGTGTGAGTCCTCCAGGGGATTGTGGTTGTGAGTCCTCCAGGGGATTGTGGTTGTGAGTCCTCCAGGGGATTGTGGTTGTGAGTCCTCCAGGGGATTGTGGGTGTGAGTCCTTCAGGGGATTGTGGTTGTGAGTTCTCCAGGGGATTGTGGTTGTGAGTCCTCCAGGGGATTGTGGTTGTGAGTCCTCCAGGGGATTGTGGGTGTGAGTCCTCCAGGGGACTGCGGGTGTGAGTCCTCCAGGGGATTGTGGGTGTGTGTCCTCCAGGGGATTGTGGGTGTGAGTCCTCCAGATGGACTGCGGTGCCGGGTGTGACTCCAGAGCACACAGACCAGAGCAGAAACTGAGGTGAGAGAGTGTTTGCTGGGGCTCTTTAAGTGTGTCTGGAGCCAAGTGAAGAAATGACTGGTGAAATGACCCTGAAGATATTCACGGCACAGTGCACAGCACCAGCAGGACAGGCATGGTGCAAAACGGATTTGACTGAGTCTCTTACTTGTGGGTCATTGGCCTAGAATGGGTTGTGACTTTGGGGTAGGGGACTTGTATTGAGGCCTAAAGCGGTATGACTGCCTGCCTTTGCCTTTCAAGGTGCCATTCCCGCAGTCCTTTGACTCCACTGTCAGCTGGAGTTTTTAATGAAAGAAAGATGATGTGGAGGAGAAGACAACTCAAATATGGCGTGACGATGGGCTGGTGTTGTTGTCTGCTCAGGAAAAGTTTCAGAAGAATTTGGAGGAATTTGTATTTCTTGTGTCAATTCACTCTGTTTACGTACATGTTGGTTTCAGTAGTTTGCCCTACCTCATGTAAAATGTCCCAGAGGTATTTCTCAACACGTGACCTGAACAGGAAAAATGCCCCCTTGCCTTTAGAACATTTTCTTCACAGGTGCATTTCTACTGGTGCTAAAGTTCCATCCTAAGTCAACATCAGAGGATGCCAGTGTAATCACAGGATGACCTCACTTATGGTTAAGTGTACCTGGCTACCTGCTGCCACAGGTTGTAGAAGGGAAGGATCATAGGTGTCATACAGACAGGGTTATCAGTAGTTGTGCTATGTTAAAAGATGCCTGCTCTCACATAGCACATGCTCAAAGAGTGACATGCTTTGTTTGTCCAAAGAGACTGTTAGCCAAGGTATTAATAAAACAGCTATAACACTACCGTGCCACACCCAGCAACAGCCACCGAAGCCATCAATAAGGAAAATTGATTTAAGTTTATCCATTTTTCCACTTGTTATATTGTTGTTTATCAAAGAAACGAAGAAACTGTTGTCATAGAATATTCCCTGGGGTGGGAAAAAGGCTTATTTAGCATTACTCAAATGATCCTTGCAGGAATACACTTGACAGACCTACAACAGCTCTGTATCAGTCTCAGGGCTGTAATCACCCTAAAGGAAATTAAGTTATCCTCCCCAAAATAGTTCTACTCTCTCTTCTCTCTCTCTCTATTTCTCTATTCTCTGTGTCTCCAACCCCCAGTCTACCCCCTCCCCCATTCCTCCTTTTATCTCCCAATGTCCCGCTAAGGGTCTAGGGATAACCCACTGTGTTTTCCCTTCATCAGGAGTCAGATTAAAAAGCGCCAGGCAGTGTACCGGCCAGCCTGCTGTGTGTCCACTCTCCTCTGTAGCAGCTTGCGCTAAGCCCATTAGTCTGGCAAATGTAGCCATGTTAGCTTTTTCCAAAAGGAGAGGGGACGGGAGAAAGAGGCGCAAACATGCTCCCCAGGGGAAGGATTAAGGGCCTGCCTGATCTCTAAATGAGTTTGGTCAAGATGGTGATATTCATTTCAGAAGAATTAGGCTCTGCTCCATTTGCTGGCCAGGTCAGACACACAGTCAGAGGGACTATAGATGTGAAGGCAGCCATCCTCCCTGGTAACCATCCAGAATAGGCCTTAGACACACAGTCAGAGGGACTATAGCCGTGAAGGCAGCCATCCTCCCTGGTAACCATCCAGGGCAGGCCTTAGACACACAGTCAGAGGGACTATAGCCGTGAAGGCAGCCATCCTCCCTGGTAACCATCCAGGGCAGGCCTTAGACACACAGTCAGAGGGACTATAGCCGTGAAGGCAGCCATCCTCCCTGGTAACTAAATTCATTCCTCTTTCTTTTCTTTCTTGGCTTACTCTGCATCTCAGCTTGATGTTCAGCTAGAGTCTCTGTGGTTCCTAACCAGCTTTACTATGACAGGTCCTCTATGGAGACATGTAGTATGTAGGATGGGTGGTCAGGTTAAGAAAACTTATTGTTTTGGGTTCTATCCCTATGAGAAGCTCATTAAGGCAAAACTTTCTTTAATATAAATAATATGTTTAACATTAAGTACTGTATATCCAAAGGTTTTTCCATTTCAATATTAGGATGCTAGTGACTAGTGACTTCCTCAGGAACAGGAGTCAAATACCCTGACTGCTTGGTCTTTTACAAGACTGTTGAATCTGGTTTAAAATGACTCTTTGAGACAAAAGTTGTCATAAGTACTAGATATAGGGAAATGCAACAGTCACCACATTTCCCTTGTTAAGTCCTCTCCCTGTGCTCCTCCAAAGGGCTCCCTTGTTTGATTTTGGGGTTAAAGAAGTATATATAGTCAGGCATGTTTGCTGTGTGTGTAAATGTGTACGGTTTAAAGAGAGATCTGGAGCCTCAGGGATTCGTTGTCATTGTTTCTCATGGGAAACTTGGAACCAACGAATGAAAGAACAGTTCCGAGACGAAAGAAAATAAAAGATAATGATTGCGCTCTACGGCAGGCTCCTACCCCAACAAGAGAATGCTGGGAAGCGACATATACCCAGCAAAGTCTGCTGTTCCCAGGAAATAGTCTTTGCTGAGAGAAATATAACCGAATACAGCCATTTGACTCTCCTTACCTCCTTGTCATAATGTTTTTATTTAACCTTTATTTAACCAGGAACTCCAATTGAGGTCAGAGGAAATCTTTAACACCAGGTGTTTTATATGAGGTCTATTCAAAAAGTAAAGACCCAAGAAGCTTGTGTCAATAATGAAGAGATATTGAAAACACATAAAAAAAATGACAATGTGTGCAGAGAAAAGTACAATGAATGGGACTCATTTTAAATATTTGTGGTGAGAGTTCACAATAGATCATTGTGTCATTATTTAGATCAGTCATTCAGTAACAATTGAAATCTTTATAACAATGACACAAACATGTTCTGTCCCCTAGCTCTCTTCTCAACTGAGGGCATACACCTCACACTATTAAACTTCAAACGGGGAAGTCTTGGAATGAGTAAAATATCTGCATACTTCTGGCCCTTCTTTGGATACTGTGTTAACTAACCTCCAGACGGGCTTCAATGCCATATAACTCTCCTTCCGTGGACTCCAACTGCTCTTAGATGCAAGTAAAACGAAATTCATGCTATTCAACCAATCGCTACCAGCACCTGCCCGCCCGTCCACCATCACTACTCTGGACGGTTCTGACTTAGAATATGTGGACAACTACAAATACCTAGGTGTCTGGTTAGACTGTAAACTCTCCTTCCAGACTCACATTAAGCATCTCCAATCCAAAATTAAATCTACATTCGGCTTCCTATTTTGCAACAAAGCATCTTTCACTCATGCTGGCAAGCATACCTTCATAAAACTGACCATCCTACCGATCCTCGACTTCGGTGATGTCATCTATAAATTAGTCTCCAACACTCTACTCAACAAATTGGATGCAGTCTATCACAATGCCAACCGTTTTGTCACCAAAGACCCATATACTACCCACCACTGCGACCTGTACGCTCTCGTTGGCTGGCCCTCACTTCATACTCGTAGCCAAACCCACTGGCTCCAGGTCATCTACAAGACACTGCTAGGTAAAGCCCCGCCTTATCTCAGCTCACTGGTCACCATAGCAGCACCCACCCATAGCACGCGCTCCAGCAGGTATATCTCACTGGTCACCCCCAAAGCCAATTCTTCCTTTGGCAGCCTTTCCTTCCAGTTCTCTGCTGCCAATGACTGGAAGGAACTGCAAAAATCACTGAATCTGGAGACTCATATCTCCCTCACTAGCTTTAAGCACCAGCTGTCAGAGCAGCTCACAGATCACTGCACCCATCTGTAAATAGCCCATCCAACTACCTCATCCCCATACTGTATTTATTTATTTATCTTGCTCCTTTGCACCCCAGTATCTCTACTTGCACATTCATCTTCTACACAACAACCATTCCAGTGTTTAATTGCTATATTGTAATTACTTCTCCACCATGGCCTATTTACTGCCTTTACCTCCCTTATCCTACCTCATTTGCAAATCAAATCAAATCAAAGTTTATTTGTCACTTGCACCGAATACAACAGTGAAATGCTTACTTACAGGCTCTAGCCAATAGTGCAAAAATGTATTAGGTGAACAATAGGTAGGTAAAGAAATAAAACAACAGTAAAAAGACAGGCTATATACAGTAGCGAGGCTATAAAAGTAGCGAGGCTACATACAGACACCGGTTAGTCAGGCTGATTGAGGTAGTATGTACATGTAGATATGGTTAAAGTGACTATGCATATATGATGAACAGAGAGTAGCAGTAGCGTAAAAGAGGGGTTGACGGGTGGTGGGTGGTACACAATGCAGATAGCCCGGTTAGCCAATGTGTGGGAGCACTGGTTGGTCGGCCCAATTGAGGTAGTATGTACATGAATGTATAGTTAAAGTGACTATGCATATATGATAAACAGAGAGTAGCATCGTAAAAAGAGGGGTTGGGGGGACAAACAATGCAAATAGTCCGGGTAGCCATTTGATTACCTGCACACACTGTATATAGACTTTTTCTTGTATTATTGACTGTATATTTGTTTATTCCATGTGTAACTCTGTGTTGTTGTATGTGTGCTTTGCTTTATCTTGGCCAGGTCGCAGTTGTAAATGAGAATTTGTAATTGTTCTCAACTAGCCTACCTGGTCAAATAAGGGTGAAGAAAAATAGAAAATTAAAAATAATATAATCAGTCTAGACATTTTTTTGTGGACATAAATATTTTGGGGATGACCAATAACACAGAAACAAACTGTAATTGCAGTATCACGCCCTGGCCTTAGTATTATTTGTTTTCTTTATTATTTTAGTTAGGTCAGGGTGTGACATGGGGTATGTGTATGTTTGGGGGTATTTATATGGTAGAGGTGGTGTTGGTGGTAGTGTATGGGTTTGTGTTGAGTGTATGTATCTAGCTGTGTCTATGGGTGTGTAGTTTTCTAGGAAAGTCTATGGTTGCCTGAATGGGTTCTCAATTAGAGACAGCTGGTTTCGGTTGTCTCTAATTGGGAACCATATTTAAGGCTGCCATAGGCTTTAGCTGTTTGTGGGTCATTGTATATGTATATGTTGACGTAAGTAGTTTGTGTGTGCACTTGCGTTTAAAGTTTCACGATCGTTTGTTGTTTTTGTTAGTGTGGTTTAAGTGTTTCGTGTTCATCTTCGTCGTTATAAATTAAAGAAGATGTATTCATATCATGTTGTGCCTTGGTCCTCTCATTCATGTCAACACGATCGTGACATGCAGAAAACAGTGAAAGCTGAAAAAAACTTCTTGACTCACTGTCTAATTAATTTGAATCAACCATGATGACTGTATCACCCAGGAGCATTCACATATACTGTATATTTGCATGTGAAGCATGAGAAAGCATGTCCCTGGGACACATCTCCTGGACATATTTCCTATTGACTTTCCAAGGAAGTCTCTTGAGTTATTCCCCTCTTTCTTTATGGACACCTGGAAAGACCAGTACCTCTAATATATTAATTGTGACATATCCCTACTGCAGGTGACTGCATGTTATGGAAGCCCAGTATCCCCTTACCATTTCCAGGGTAACAATGCCCTCTGGTATAAATCAATCAATGAACAATAGTGGTTGAATCTACATGACTGGATCTGAATGAGGGATGTTGGTTTTTATTTCCTTGCTTAGAAGGGATTGGTATGAACTAGAGCGAATGGTTTCTTTCTGTGTCACGCTATTTTGCTATTCTTGTGACAGGGCAATTTCCACCTGCAATGGCATCAGGCCAGGATCTTCAGAGAGGGGTGGCTACAGTTCCCTTTTTTTATATTTTGAAAATATTTGAGTGCTGATTTATTACCCTGAATTGGATCTTTTGAGTGTGGAGAGCTATTGAGCACCTGCACCCTTTATCTTTTCTATCTCTGAAAAGGTTGTGGGCGAAATGCACTTTGTTATTTATTTTGAGACATATTCATGTGCTATGGTGTTATGGGTTGGGTAGCAGACAAACCAAAACAGCTACTTTCTGTACAACCTAAATCCATCAGGTGCCTGTACTTTTCTGTACAACCTAAATCCATCAGGTGCCTGTACTTTTCTGTACAACCTAAATCCATCAGGTGCCTGTACTTTTCTGGCCTCATTTTTATTACTGTTGGGATCCTCCAGTATCTCTTATTGGAAAGATACTTTGCATATTATGGCAGATAAATCGGTTTGTGGCCACATTTGTGATTGAATGGTGATTATTATATTGATTGACAAACATCCAAAATACACAGATGGATGCAATAGCACAGATTCTGTAGTATCTTAATGTTGAATAAAATACAATAAACGAAAAACCCACAATTGTGTGGTATGACTCAGGAAATAGAATATTTACATCTTTATCAGCATAAGAGCTACAAACTGTATGTGTTTGATAGTGTTGGGTCATAGTGAGCTACATTTAGTTAAACTAGTCATTTAACAACATTTTGCTGTAGCTTGGTGGTAGTTTAACTAAATTAAAATCTTGGTGGTGTTTGTCAGTACTTGATACGTTTTTTACCACATAGCGGAGCAGCTAACTACTGGAACTATTATTATCATTTTTTTTTTTTAGCTAACTACTAGAACTACACACTACTTTAAAAAATAAAATGTGGGTGAAGTAATAATAATAATAATAATAATTTCCTTTAGTTTTGGCATCAGACCTGCCTAATTCTCACTTGAAACATTGTTTTTGTGTTTAATACACTAAATTACGCTTTCTGTTAACATATGACCCAAAGCGATCTGTTCTTGCAATTTGTAGTCAGATTTACATATAATAAGTATTTTGGATGCAGTGACCTACACTGAACAAAAATACAAACGCAATATGCAATCATTTCAAAGATTTTACTGAGTTACAGTTCATATAAAGAAATCAGTCAATGTAAATAAATTCATTAGGCCCCAGATACGCATCTGTTGGTCACAGATAGCAATTTTTTTTTAAAGGTAGGGACATGGAATTGAAAACCAGTCAGTATCTGGTGTGACCACCATTTGTCTCATGCAGCGTGACACATCTCCTTCTCATATAGTTGATAAGGCTGTTGATTGTGGCCTGTGGAATGTTGTCCCACTCCTCTTCAATGGCTGTGCAAAGATGCTGGATATTGGCGGGAACTGAAACACACTGTCGTACACGTCAATCCAAAGGATCCCAAACGTACTCAATGGGTGACACGTCTGGTGAGTATGCAGGCCATGGAAGAACTGGGCCATTTTCCAGGAATTGTGTATAGATTCTTGCGACATGTGGCCGCGCATTATCATGCTGAAACATGAGGTGATGGCGGCGGGTGAATGGCACGACAATGGGCCTCAGGATCTCGTCACGGCTTCTCTGTTCATTCACATGGTCATCGATAAAATGCAATTGTGTTCGTTGTCCGTAGCTTATGCCTGCCCATACCATAACTCCCCTCCACCATGGTGCACTCTGTTCACAACATCAGCGAACCGCTCGTCCACATCAGCAAACCAACCGGGATTCATCTGTGAAGAGCACAAGTCTCCAGCATGCCAGTGGCCATCAAAGGTGAGCATTTGCCCACTGAAGTGGATTACGATGCCGAACTGCAGTCAGGTCAAGACCCTGGTGAGGACGACAAGCACGCAGATCGGCTTTCCTGAGACGGTTTTTGCAAACCCACAGTTCCATCAGCTGTCCGGCTGGCTAGTCTCAGACGATCCCGCAGGTAAAGAAGCCGGATGTGGAGGTCCTGGACTGGTGTGGCTACATGTGGTCTGCGGTTGTGAGGTTGGTTGGACATACTGCCAAATTCTCTAAAACGACTTGGAGGCGGATTATGGTAGAGAAATGAACATTCAATTATCTGGCAACAGCTCTGGTGGACATTCCTGCAGTCAGCATGACAATTGCACTTTCCCTCAAAACTTGAGACATCTGTGGCATTGTGTTGTGTGACATAACTGCACATTTTAGAGTGGCCTTTTATTGTCCCCTATACAAGGTGCACCTGTTTAATGATCATGGTGTTTAATCAGCTTCTTGATAAGGCACACCTGTCAGGTGGATGGATTATCTTGGCAAAAGGGAAATGCTCACTAACAGGGATGTAAACACATTTGTTCACATTTTTGAGAATATGCTTTCTGTGCGTACAGTATGGAACATTTCTGGGATCTTTTATTTCAGCTCATGAAACATGGGACAGACACTTTACATGTTGAGTTTATATTTTTGGTCAGTTTTCTTTTTCAAAGTAACTTTAGTCAACTATGTGTTTCTTAAGGGTAGTTTTAGTGTAGCTTAACTTCTTCCAGTGTGAAGTAATTGGTAGCATGGCAAACTATATTTTCGGAGTAGCTTCCCTAATGGTGCTTGATCTCTCTTCATAAAACATAACCCCATAGACCCCATAAGACACAGTGCCTTCAGAAAGTGTTCATACCCCTTGACTTATTCCACATTTTGTTGTGCTACAGCCTGACTTCAAAATCAATTCTACACACAATAACCCGTAATAACAAAGTGAAAACATTATTTAAGATTTTTTTCCCAATACTTTTTAGAAGCACCTTTGGCAGCGATTACAGCTGTGAGTCTTTCTGGGTAAGTGTATAAGAGCTTTCAAAGGCTGAAATTTGCCCATTATTCTTCTCAAAATTCTTAAAGCTCTGTCAAATTGGTTGTTGATCATTGCTAGACAACCATTTTCAGGTCTTGCCATAGATTTTAAAGTAGATTTAAGTCAAACCTGGCCACTCAGGAACATTCAATGTCGTTTTGTTAAGCAACTCCAGTGTTTTTGGCCTTGTGTTTTAGGTTATTGTCCTGCTGAAAGGTGAATTCATCTCCCAGTGTCTGTTGGAAAGCAGACTGAACCAAGAGTTCCTCTAAGATTTTGCCTGTGCTCGAAAATGCTTGAAAATATGGATAGTGGTACTCAGTAATGTGTTGCATTGGATTTGGCCCAAACATAACACTTTGTATTCAGGACAAGATGTTAATTGCTTCGCAACATTTTTTGCAGTATTACAGAATAGTTTTCATTCTGTACAGGCTTCCTTCTTTTCACTCTGTCAATTAGGTTAGTATTGTGGAGTAACTACAATGTTGTTAATCCATCCTCAGTTTTCTCCTATCACAGCCATTAAACTCTGTAACTGTTTTGGCCTCATGGTGAAATCCCTGAGCAGTTTCCTTCCTTATGTTTTGAAAGGCTGGTCATGGTTCACAACAACACCATTATCCCAGAAACCCTAGACCCACTTCAATTTGCATACCGCCCCAACAGATTCACAGATGACGCAATCTCTATTGCACTCCACACTGCCCTTTCCCACCTGGACAAAAGAAACACCTATGTGAGAATGCTGTTCATTGACTACAGCTCAGTGTTCGACTCCATAGTGCCCTCAAAGCTCATCACTAAGCTAAGGACCCTGGGACTAAACACCTCCCTCTGCAACTGGATCCTGGACTTCCTGACGGGCCGCCCCCAGGTGGTAAAGGTAGACAAGAAACACATCTGCTACGCTGATCCTCAACTTGGGGGCCCCTTTGGGGTGCATGCTCTGTCCCCTCCTGTACTCCCCATTCACCCATGACTGCATGGTCAAGCACGACTCCAACACCATCATTAAGTTTTCCTACGACACAACGGTGGTAGGCCTGATCACCAACAACAGTGGGACAGCCTATAGGTCAGACACCTTGAAGTGTGGTGCCAGGACAACAACCTCTCCCTCAAGGTGATCAAGATAAAGGAGATGATTGTGGACTACAGGAAGACGAGGGCCGAGCACGGCCCCATTCTCATCAACGGGGCTGTAGTGGAGCAGGTTGAGAGCTTCCTTGGTGTCCACATCACCAACAAACTATCATGGAGCAAACACACTAAGACAGTCGTGAAGAGGGCACGACAAAGCCTATTCCCCCCCACGAGACTGAAAAGATTTGGCATGGGTCCTCAGATCCTCAAAATGTTTTACAGCTGCACCAGTGAGAGCATCCTGACTGGTTGCATCACAGCCTGGTATGGCAACTGTTCAGCCTCCGACCCCAAGGCACTACAGAGGGTTGTGCGTACTGCCCAGTACATCACTAGGGCAAAACTTCCTGCCATCCAGGACCTCTTTACCAGGCGGTGTCAGAGGATGGCCCTAAAAATTGCCAAAGACTCCAGCCACCCAAGTCATAGACTGTTCTCTCTGCTACTGCACGGCAAGCGGTACCGGAGTGCCAACTCTAGGTCCAAAAGGCTTCTTAAAAGCTTCTACCCCAAATCCATAAGATTGCTGAACAGCTAATCAAATGGCTACCTGGACTATTTGCATTTTTTTACGCTGCTACTGACTGTTTATTATCTGTTATCTATGCATAGTCACTTTACCCTTACCTACATGTACATATTACCTCGACTAACCTGTACCCCCGCACATTGACTCGGTACCGGTACTCCCTGTACATAGCCTCGTTATTATTTTATTGTTGCTCTTTTATTTTTTACTTTAGTTTATTTAGTAAATATTTTTCTTCACATTTAGTTTTCTTAAAACTCCATTGTTGGTTATATAAGTAAGACTTTCACGGTGAGGTTGTATTTGGCGCATGTGACAAAGAAAATGTGAAGTATGCCTGTATCTTTGTAGTGACTGGGTGTATTGATACACCATCAAAAGTGCAATTAATAACTTCACCATGCTCAAAGGGATATTTAATGTCTGCTTTATTTAATTTGACCCAATAATCAATAAGTGCCGGAAATTGGAAAATCTCCCTGATTTTTGTGGTTGAATCTGTGTTTGAAATTCACTTACAGACAATTGTATGTGTGGGGTACAGAGATGAGGTAGTCATTCAAAATCATGTTAAACACTACTATTTCACACAGAGTGAGTCTCATGTATCTTATTATGTGACTTGTTCAGAAATGTTTTACTACTGAACTTATTTAGGCTTGCCATAACAAATGGATTGAAGACTTATTGACTCAAGACATTTTAGCTTTTCATTTATTTTTTTACATAATTCCACTTTGACATTATGGGGGTATTGTATTTAGACGAGTGACAAAATAAAACGATTTTTTAAATCCATTTTAAATTCAGGCTGTAACACAACAAATGTGGAAAAAAGTAAAGGAGTGTGAATACTTTTTGAAGGCACTTTCTTTCTGAAAATATACAATAAGACCAACACAGAGTGAACAGCACATGATAAATCAGCCATAAGAACACACCCTGGAGCCAGTTATGTTTCTCTTTTTTTTCTTCCACACAGACCCCAAGGAAAGTGAATGCCGACTACCTGTCCAACTCCTTACCTGGGCCAAGGTGTGCTGGTCTCTGGGTGGTCTCTGGCAAGGATGAGACTATTGCTGAGTGTAGACAGGACAGGCCAGCAACAGATGTAATGCAGACTAGTGGTGATGATGACGTCTGGTCCAGTTAGCCCAGACTCCTCTTCTGTTAGCCTGCAGGTGTCTGGTGTTTTCTGATGGGCCAGGAGATGCACCAGGCAGGAAGGCAAGCAGGTACCAGGTAGGGCAGGCAGGCAGGCCTCTATGTCACCCAGAAGACTTATGAAGAATCGTCTGCATTGGGACCTGAGGGCTGAGGCTGTCTCCTAGACTCTACTAGATCACTCAAAAGACTTGAAAGGTGCAGCCTAAAAGCACACCAAGGCTAACTTACGCTATTGGTGACACTATACCTACTGTGGGTGTGACAGTGGGAGAGCAAGAGCGTGTGAAGGAATTTCAGTTCCATTGGCTGCAGGTCATATTTATACTAGGGCAGCCTTGTTTACCTATGCACACAGTGTGTGTGTGTGTGTGTGTGTGTGTGTGTGTGTGTGTGTGTGTGTGTGTGTGTGTGTGTGTGTGTGTGTGTGTGTGTGTGTGTGTGTGTGTGTGTGTGTGTGTGTGTGTGTGTGTGTGTGTGTGTGTGTGTGTGTGTGTGTGTGTGTGTGTGTGTGTGTGTGTGTGTGTGTGTGTGTGTGTGTGTGTGTCTGAGCTGACCCCAGCCCACTCCTCCCAAAATAATGCCTAAGCCCCTTCAGAACACAGTCATTTCTCAACTCTGTTAGTACAACAGCGTCTGATCTTAGTTCAAAGTAAATGGGGGTCTGAGTGTCCATGACAACTTCTCATTTAATCTGGTAGATTCTGCAAAGGTAAACTGAAAAATCATTGGGAAATAGACAGTAGGTTGCTTTGTAAATTGTACTTGAAAAGACAGTTATTTTGACATTGAAAAAATCTAGTTGTCTTCTATACTTGAATGTAGTTAGGCAGCACCTTAACAACTGTTAAATCAAATAACATTTTATTTTTCACATGTGCTGAATACTACAGCTGTAGACCTTACCATGAAATGCTTACTAACAAGCCATTAACCAACAATGCAGAATTATTTTAAAAGTAATAAAATATTTGCTAAAATAAGTACCACAGTAAAATAACAATAACGAGGCTATATACAGGGGGTAGTGGTACCGTTTAGTAGTTTTATGACTTAGGGGTAAAAGCTGTTAAGGAGCCTTTGGTCCTAGACATGGTGCTCCGGTACAGCTTGCCATGTGGTAGCAGAGAGAGCAGTCTATGACAAGGGTGGCTGGAGTCCTTGACAATTTTTAGGTCCTTCCTCTGACACCGCCTGGTATAGAGGTGTGGCAGGAAGCTTGGCCCCAGTGACATACTGGGCCGTACGCATTACCCTCTGTAGCGACTTGCCGAGCAGTTGCTATACCATGCGGTGATGCAACCAGTCAGGATGCTCTCAATGGTGAAGCTGTAGAACTTTTTGAGATCTGAGAACCCATGCCAAATCTTTTCAGTCTCCTGAGAGAGGTAATAGACACTGTCATGCCCTCTTTTAAAAAATATTTATTTAACTAGGCAAGTCAGTTAAGAACAAATTCTTATTTACAATGGCAGCCTAGGAATAGTGGGTTAACTGCCTTGTTCAGGGGCAGAAGGACAGATTTTTACCTTGTCAGCTCGGGTATTCGATCTAGCAACCTTTCGGTTACTGGCACAACACTCTAACCACTAGGTACCCTCTTCACGACTGTCTTGTTGTGTTTGGACCATGATGGTTAGTGATGTGGACACCAAGGAACTTGAAGCTCTCGACCCGCTCTAATACAGCCTCATCAATGTGAATCGGGGAGTGCTTGCCTCTCCTTTTCCTGTAGTCCACGATCAGCTCTTTTGTCTTGCTCACATTGAGGGAGAGGTTGTTGTCCTGACCCCACACTGCCAGGTCTCTGATTTCATCCCTAAATCAAATCAAATCAAATATATTTATAAAGCCCTTCTTACATCAGCTGGTATCTCAAAGTGCTGTACAGAAACCCAGCCTAAAACCCCAAACAGCAAGCAAAGCAGGTGTAGAAGCACGTTGGCTAGGAAAAACTCCCTAGAAAGGCCAGAACCTAGGAAGATACCTAGAGAGGAACCAGGCTATGAGTGGTGGCCAGTCCTCTTCTGGCTGTGCCGGGTGGAGATTATAACAGATAATGGACAAGATGTTCAAATGTTCATAGATGACCAGCAGGGTCAAATAATAATAATCACATTAGTCGAGGGTGCAACAGGTCAGCACTTCAGGAGTAAATGTCAGTTGGCTTTTCATAGCCGATCATTCAGAGTATCTCTACCGCTCCTGCTGTCTATAGAGAGTTGAAAACAGCAGGTCTGGGACAGGTAGCACGTCCGGTGAACAGGTCAGGGTTCCATAGCCGCAGGCAGAACAGTTGAAACTGGCGCAGCTGCACGGCCAGGTGGACTGGGGACAGCAAGGAGTCATCAGGCCAGGAAGTCCTGAGGCATGGTCCTAGGGCTCAGGTCCTCCTAGAGAGAGAAAGAAAGAAAGAATTAGAGAGAGCATACAGGACACCGGATAAGACAGGAGAAATACTCCAGATATAACAAACTGACCCTAGCCCCCTGACACATAAACTACTGCAGCATAAATACTGGAGGCTTAGACAGGAGGGGTTTGGAGACACTGTGGCCCCATCCGACAATACCCCCGGACAGGGCCAAACAGGCAGGATATAACCCCACCCACTTTGCCAAAGCACAGCCCCCACACCACTAGAGGGATATCTTCAACCACCAACTTACCATCCTGAGACAAGGCCGAGTATAGCCCACAAAGAACTATGCCACGTCACAACCCAAGGGGGGGCGCCAACCCAGACAGGAAGATCACATCAGTGACTCAACCCACTCAAATGACGCACCCCTCCTAGGGACGGCATGGAAGAGCACCAGTAAGCCACTGACTCAGCCCCTGTAATAGGGTTAGAGGCAGAGAATCCCAGTGGAGAGAGGGGAACTGGCCAGGCAGAGACAGCAAGGGCGGTTCATTGCTCCAGTGCCTTTCCGTTCACCTTCACACTCCTGGGCCAGACTACACTCAATCATAGGACCTACTGAAGAGATGAGTCTTCAATAAAGAATTAAAGGTTGAGACCGAGTCTGCATCTCTCACATGGGTAGGCAGACCATAAAAATGGAGCTCTATAGGAGAAAGCCCTGCCTCCAGCTGTTTGCTTAGAAATTCTAGGGACAGTTAGGAGGCCTGCGTCTTGTGACCGTTACGTACGTGTAGGTATGTACGGAAGGACCAAATCTGAAAGATAGGTAGGAGCAAGCCCATGTAATGATTTGTAGGTTAGCAGTAAAACCTTGAAATCAGCCCTTGCCTTAACAGGAAGCCAGTGTAGAGAGGCTAGCACTGGAGTAATATGATCAATTTGTTTAGTTCTAGTCAAGATTCTAGCAGCCGTGTTTAGCACTGACTGAAGTTTATTTAGTGCTTTATCCGGGTAGCCGGAAAGTAGAGCATTGCAGTAGTCTAACCTAGAAGTGACAAAGGCATGGATTAATTTTTCTGCATCATTTTTGGACAGAAAGTTTTTGATTTTTGCAATGTTACGTAGATGGAAAAAAGCTGTCCTTGAAACAGTCTTGATATGTTCGTCAAAAGAGAGATCAGGGTCTAGAGTAATGCCGAAGTCCTTCCCAGTTTTATTTGAGACGACTGCACAACCATCAAGATTAGTTGTCAGATTCAACAGAAGATCTTTTTGTTTCTTGGGACCTAGAACAAGCATCTCTGTTTTGTCTGAGTTTAAAAGTAGAACATTTGCAGCCCTCCACTTCCTTATGTCTGAAACACAGGCTTCCAGCGAGGGTAATTTTGGGGCTTCACCATGTTTCATCGAAATGTACAGCTGTGTGTCATTCGCATAGCAGTGAAAGTTAACATTATGTTTCCGAATGACATCACCAAGAGGTAAAATATATAGTGAAAACAATAGTGGTCCTAAAACGGAACCTTGAGGAACACCGAAATATACAGTTCATTTGTCAGGACAAACCATCCACAGAGACAAACTGATATCGTTCCAACAAATAAGTTCTAAACCAGGCCAGAACTTGTCAGTGTAGACCAATTTGGGTTTCCAATCTCTCCAAAAGAATGTGGTGATCGATGGTATCAAAAGAAGCACTAAGGTCTAGGAGCACGAGGACAGATGCAGAGCCCCGGTCTGACATCATTAAAAGGTAATTTACCACCTTCACAAGTGCAGTCTCAGTGCTATGATGGGGTCTAAAACCAGACTAAAGTGTTCCGTATACATTGTTTATCTTCAAGAAGGCAGTGAGTTGCTGCGCAACAGCATTTTCAAAAAGATTTGAGAGGAATGGAAGATTCGATTTTGGCCGATAGTTTTTTATATTTTCTGGGTCAAGGTTTGGCTTTTTCAAGAGAGGCTTTATTACTGCCACTTTGAATGAGTTTGGTACACATCCGGTGGATAGGGAGCCGTTTATTATGTTCAACATAGGAGGGCCAAGCACAGGAAGCAGCTCTTTCAGTAGTTTAGTTGGAATAGGGTCCAGTATGCAGCTTGAAGGTTTAGAGGCCATGATTATTTTCATCATTGTGTCAAGAGATATAGTTCTAAAACACTTGAGTGTCTCCCTTGATCCTAGGTCCTGGCAGAGTTGTGCAGACTCAGGACAACTGAGCTTTGGAGGAATACGCAGATTTAAAGAGGAGTCTGTAATTTGCTTTCTAATCCCTATTGGCTGTCTAATCGTTGTCGGTGATAAGACCTACCACTGTTGTGTTGTTGGCAAACTGAATGATGGTGTTGGGAATCGTGCTTGGCCATGCAATTGTGGGTGAACAGAGAGTACAGAGGGGACTAAGCACGCACATTACACACTTGTGTGTAACGGGACCAAATATTATTTTCTTCCTTTCATGGGACCTGGAGCCGTATTCATGAAGTTTCTCAGAGTAGGAGTGCTGATTAGGGCTGTTGCTGATCTAGGATCATTTTCGTCTTTTAGATCATAAGGATCAAGATTACAAGGACACACACATTGCTTCTAGATACGCACTCCTACTCCAAGAAGCTTTATGAATACAGGACCTGATAAGGAAAAAGCATGTGGCCCTAATGTCCCGTCAATTAGAATCTAAAGAACGTAATGTAGAAGTGCTCCCCTTTAGCAATAAAAGATGCATGCTCCCTTCAAATGACAGTAGTTTATTTATTTTCCCCATTAATTACTTTGTACTTGCACTGTAAAACATGATTTAATTGCTATCAGGATGACCGGACCTCGATGCTGCTCTCAGCTAGAGAGGAGTTGAGTTTAAATGACAATAGGATAAAATAACATTATTAGGTTTCATGTGTGAAAGTACTTGTGAGAAAGGAGTTTGAAGCTTGTATCCATTCTCTTTCTGTACACCAACACAGGTGACCGGTGGCTCAATAGAACACATCTAATGAATTACCTCTAATCAACTGTGTCTTTTAATCCCTAAGAGTGACATTTTTCTATTTTATGTTTTCCATTACCAAGAGCGTAAATTAGATATCATTATGCATGCAGTGTGTGAATAGAGTAATTGTGAGATAGGGAGAGGGAGTGCTGCTAGCATGGGGCCTTTAGAGAGACTGAGCCTGGTGTGTGTTTGTACTGTTAACAGACACACCCACACTAGCCCTGCTCTTTTACACCTGCAATAATCACAGGAACCATGACAGACGGACTCCTGTTATAATGGATCCAAGGCTGGTGACAGGGAGATTGTGTGTGTGTGTGTGTGTGTGTGTGTGTGTGTGTGTGTGTGTGTGTGTGTGTGTGTGTGTGTGTGTGTGTGTGTGTGTGTGTGTGTGTGTGTGTGTGTGTGTGTGTGTGTGTGTGTGTGTGTGTGTGTGTGTGTGTGTGTGTGTGTGTGTGTGTGTGTGTGTGTGTGTGTTGGGAACGTTTTTTGTAGCCTACTGCATTATGAAGCATTTCATATTGTGTGAAAAGGCTGGTATTGTAATACTATATATCCAGACTGAACTTGTCTGCAAAAATGAAGACGTATCTTGCAATGGAGCTACACTTTTAATTGGAAAATAATTCTATCCACGTTCATTCAGTATTACCACAATGAGTCAAATGGCGTAAAAAATAATAATCTCAGTTGAGCTCAACGGCACAGAGCTCCTTCTTCTCACTCTCTTCTGTTTGTTTTTGCCTTTGCCAACATCCCTTCTATCTGAAGAAATTTGCATGGCAGTTGCTTGAAATGTGGGAAGAAAACCTTTGCTCTTTTAACCTTTAGAAAACATTGCTTTAGAATAACATTCACATGGTTGAGATAGGATTTGAGAGTTAAATAATCATGTCACAGTTCAAATTTACAACTGTGTCTAAACAATTGCAGCTATTGTAACAGACGAGATCTTGAGCAGGCGTTTGGGCCAGGGAACTGTCAATTGTGTACCTTGGTGTTATTCACCCCACTGCAACCTTCCTCTCAGGGTTGGAGCAGGTGTTTCTGGCATGAATGATATATTCAGTTATGGGTTGATTGACTGTTCTGGGTTCTTGACTTATTTTATGTTCGTAGGCAGTGACAATCTTTAACTGCCTGATCAAATTAATATACAGATCAGTAGATAGAGTAGCAATGAATGGATATTATGTCCTCAAAAAACTTTGACTAAATGTGATGCGACACATTTGCAAATTAAACTGTGTTGACAATAATGAAAACGTAATTTGGGGAATCTTCAAGGCAAATACATTGTTGGGGTTAATTACATTTCAACAATCTATACGGCTAGGCTAGGGATAAAAACCTACCAAATAATCCTGGTAATCAAAATGTAATTGATGTGGTTGTCAACTAGGCATAATGGTGCAAAACACTCCAACAAAATATGATCTTATGAAATCTTGTTTCAGGTTTCTGTACAGAGGAAGCAAAAGGAAATTACCAAAAGATACATATGTTTATCATTATCTGTTTACACTTTACACTTGTGGGAATTGGCCTATATTAGGGATGGGCAACTGGCGGCCTTCCTTTTGAAGGCCCTCAGATCAATTAAACAATCTATAAATAAATAATTTAGGAACTCATTTGGGGTTTCAACTTACTGTTGCAAGTTAGAATAGTAGAATAGGTGCAATTTAGAAATGTGGTTGTGCATCAGCAGTTTTTATATTCTGTTTTTATGTGAACAAATGTTTAATTATAATAAGGTTGGTAGCAACGTCAAATCGTTATGGAAATCTGTTGCAGTTCAAGTCGACTACAAAACCCACAATGCAATGCTCTTTCTATGGGCTGACTGGCCAGCTAGCTAGCAAATGTAGCTACACACAATAATACCAAAATCAATATCAGACCATGGAGTGGTTTGGAAGGAATCATTTTCTAACTGCAAGCATCGCAAAGCATTCACTAGCCTGCTATTCAGTGGAGTGTCTGTGTGGTCCCAAATCTGAGATTAGTGGTCTCTTTTCCAGGTTAAAAATGATAAACATTCAACATTGGCTATGCTGTCAATGAAGCATGATTTGTGCCGCGCTCAAAACAACTTAACTCGGAACTGCGAAATCTGACTTCAGTGAGTTCAAAACAACTGGAAACTCAGAGAAAAAAACAAGCTCCAACTGGCAAAAAACGTTTTGAAGGTCATCCAACTCGGACTTGTAAATCAGGAACTCGGGCCTCTTTCTAGAGCGACGACATGAATATCACTGAAAGCACCATAAATCCAGAGAATGACAGAATTTGAGGACAAAATTTGCCCAAAAAGGACCTCCCCGCCACCTTCCTGTTCAATTGAGCACAGCACAACAAAGTGACACTAATAATTTTGTATATTTTAGCCTCTTAATTTCACCTAATGTTCTGACTTGATGGTGCACATGTAGCCTATAACCTGTTTTAGAGAAATGTAATCTTCAAATATTGTAAGAGCGTTCATTGTCTGTTGATATGCCCCCTGCTGAAGAAATAGTTATATTGACTACATCCGTTTTAGCTCGCTCATTAATGTCTTAATAGAAATTACGGATTACCTCTTATCCGCTTGTCGTCCCCTTATGCAATAGTTTGTACACCTCATTTGTCAGTAGAATCCACATCTATTTAAGCAAGTCAGCCATAAAAGCTATGTTTTTTTAACAGGCAGTAAATGAGGCTGAAAAACTGTTTCACTGCCAGACAAGGCTCCGCTGATAGCCATGTGTAGCAGTGGTAAGGTGTTGGGACTCTGTTGTTGGGACAGCTTTATGTAGGTGCTAACAGTCTGTGGGCACCGTTTGTCACCGTTAGAGTGCAATTAATGTATGTAATGTTGTTTAGTGTTGTGTTGTGGCTTTGCTGGCATCCATCCCACATTATTACATTTTTTGCCCCACCAAGATTTACATGCTAAAATCGCCACTGAACATGGGTTCGTATTGATATCTTACATATATGAAAGACATTTTTGCAATCTTAAAGTCGTTTTCCTATTAATTTCCAGTGTAGTGAGAGCGGCTTTATCGCAATGCTACACTACATGAACAAAAGTATGTGGACACCTGTTCGTCGAACATTTCATTCCAAAATCATGGGCATTAACATGGAGTTGGTCCCCCCTTTGCTGCTATAACAGTTTCCACTCTTCTGGGAAGGCTTTCCACTAGATGTTGGAACATTGCTGTGGAGACTTGCTTCCATTCAGCCACAAAAGCATTAGTGAGGTTGAGCACTGATGTTGAGCCTTCTAGGAAGAGTTGCAAAGAAAAAGCCATATCTCAGACTGGCCAATAAAAATAAAATACTAAGATGGGCAAAAGAACACAGACACTGGACAGAGGAACTATGCCTAGAAGGCCAGCATCCCGGAGTCGCCTCCTCACTGTTGGCATTGAGATTGGTGTTTTACGGGTACTATTTAATGAAGCTGCCAGTTGAGGACTTGTGAGGTGTCTGTTTCTCAAACTAGACACTCTAATGTACTTGTCCTCTTGCTCAGTTGTCCCCCGGGGCCTCCCACTCCTCTTTCTATTCTCGTTAGAGCCCGTTTGCGCTGTTCTGTGAAGGGATTAGTACACAGCGTTGTACCAGATCTTAATTTTCTTGGCAATTTCTCGCATGAACAAGAATAGACTGATTTCGCAGAACAAGAATAGACTGATGAGTTTCTTAAGAAAGGTCTTTGTTTCTGGCCATTTTTAGCCTGTAATCGAACCCACAAATGCTGATGCTCCAGATACTCAACTAGTCTAAAGAAGGCCAGTTCTATTGCTTCTTTAATCAGAACAACAGTTTTCAGCTGTGCTGACATAATTGCAAAAGGGTTTTCTAATGATCAATTATCCTTTTAAAATTATAAACTTGGATTAGCTCACACAACGTGCCATTGGAACACAGGAGTGATGGTTGCTGGTAATGGGCCTCTGTACGCCTATGTAGATATTCCATAAAAAATGGATGGCTACAATAGTCATTTACAACATTAACAATGTCTACACTGTATTACTGATAAATTTGATGTTAATTTTAATAGATATAAAATGTGCTTTTTTTTCAAAAACAAGGACATTTCTATGTGACCCCAAACTTTTGAATGGTAGTGTAGATGTCACCATTTTAGTAATCAACCTAGCTAGCTAGTAAAAGTAACTTTTTTATTTTTGTCTTTCAGATGCGCGTACCGGAAACCCAGTGCCAACACTTTGGTCTGTAGCTGCCATTTTCCAGTGGGAAAGAGAAAGTGCCCTGTATTTACCAGAAAAGATAGCTCATCCACCATGGCAGAAAAGGAAGATCCAGACTGTTGATTGGGAAACAAGAACAAACAACGAGTCATGAGGATTGGGAGTTGAGGGACCAGTTGTCACATTGTCCAAGGTGTATTTGTGTTATGATAAACTATGAGTTTTCTGTCCTGATAAAGATTATGATACAGCATTGAAAAAGACCCACTGCTGACCAAATGTCTCTTTGTTTTCCAGGACAACAGGAGTGAATCCTTCAGGCCATCCGGTGCATGGACATCCTGTGCCAGTGTGATCCGAGCGGGAGTGTCCAGTTGTGGAGACTACAGCACATCCAGCCTGTGGACAGACAGGTCAGTAACTCATCAACTATGATACAATATTATGTAAAACATTACATTTGTAGATGCGTTAACATTTTACTTTATGTCCCCTTTCCCCCATGTTTTAAACATGAGGTGTGACATGCGGAACATCAGGCTCACCCCACGAGAAGCAGTGCACGATCAACACCATCCTCAGCAAGGAGATCTGCTGGAAGTGATGTACTCTCTCACTCTGGGGGGTAAGGCATCATTTAAACATCACATATTATAAATTCCCACTGTGCCCAAGATAAAATGCAATGTGAATTGCTTTTTGAGTAAAACTTTTATGTAATATAACTTATTCTGGGAGCCTAGTGTGTGTGTGTGTGTGTGTGTGTGTGTGAATTATGTGAAATATTTTTGGATAATTGTCTTCCCTGAATAGAGGTACTGACAGGAGGAGCAATAAGAGTATGGTCGCAAAATTACAAACTTTGTTTTGCACATGCGTTGTATGAGCCTTAACCTGTACATTTCCACTGTCTGTTTCTCTCACGTAAGAAGAAGCCAGTGTTTTTTCTCCTCTTGTTTCTGAGCAACTTCGTCACGCGGCCAAAGACAAAGAGCCTCTGAGAGTGACAACAGTTTTTGGTCCATCCTGTTCTTTTTGTATATCCTTCAAGGGCACGGGTGTGTGGAGATATGAAGAGAACAGAGGCTAGCTTGAGCAGCAGCGACAATTCTATCAGCAAAAACAAGTAACAAAACTGACATGATCACTTGTTTGTGCGCTATGTTCCCACCATGATCTCACACACCTGCTAAACTGCCATGTAGACAGAGGTTGTATTTTCCTATAAAGGCTGAGACCCAACTCATATTTGTTAGGCTCTTTAAAACCTCTACAGGATCGGTGGGTCCCCCGCGGGACGGTTGAGCTAACGTAGGCTAATGTGACTAGCATGAGGTTGTAAGTATCGAGAAAATTTCCCAAGACATAGACATATCTGATATTGGCAGAAAGCTTAAATTCTTGTCAATCTAACTGCACTGTCCAATTTACAGTATATATTACATTGAAAGAATACCATGCTATTGTTTGAGGAGAGTGCACAGTTATGAACTTGAAAACGTATCAATAAACCAATTAGGCACATTTGGGCAGTCTTGATATGAAAGTTTTAACAGAAATTAAATGGTTCATTGGACCAGTCTAAAATTTAGCAAATACACTTCTGCCATCTAGTGGCCAGAATCTAAATTGCGCCTGTGCTGGCGTAATTACATTACATTACATTGGTACAAAAGAAATATTAAAAAACACGTTTTTTCTATGTATTATCTTTTACCAGATCTAATGTGTTATATTATCCTACATTAATTTAACATTTCCACAAACTTCCGTGTTTCCGTTCAAATGGATTTGCAAATCTGGAGCAGGTTAACAATCCACTCAACAACAGTGCTGAGTTAAAAACCTTTTAAGGATCCAGTTTTTGCCTAAAATTACACACCCAAATCTAACTGCCTGTAGCTCAAGACCTGAAGCAAGGATATGCATATTCTTGATACCTATAATAAAAAGTAGTTGTTTTGAAGAATCTGCAGTTTCTCTTCCTTTTGATTAGAATTTCCACAACAATTCTTTTTTTTTTGTAAAAAAATATATGTTTTTGCCCATTTTCATGGTATCCAATTGGTAGTTACAATTATTGTCTCATCACTGCAACTCCCGTACGGACTCGGGAGAGGCGAAGGTTGAGAGCCGTGCGTCCTCCGAAAAACAACCCAACCAAGCAACACTGCTTTTTGACACATTGCCCACTTAACCCGGAAGCCAGCTGAACCAATGTGTCGGAGGAAATACCGTACAGCTGGCAAACGTGTCAGCGTGCACTGCGCCCAGCCTGCCACAGGAGTCGCTAGTGCGCGATGGGACAAGGATATCCCTGCCGGCTAAACCCTCCCCTAACCCGGACGACGCTGGGCCAATTGTCCGGGCCCCCATGGGTCTCCCGGTCGCGGCCGGCTGCCTAGACTCGAATCCAGAATCTCTAGTGGCACAGCTAGCACTGCGATGCAGTGCCTTAGACCACTGCGCCACTCGGGGAGGTCCTCCACGACAATTCTTGGCGATGAGGATGGAATGGCTAACTCCGTTTGCTGATCGTTCCCAAGGACACCAAGGTTAACTTCTACTTCCTCCCAATCCTGGGTCCGGGAGCACCCCCACCAGTAAAAAAGCTGACTAGCATAGCCTAGCATAGCGTCACAAGTAAATAGTAGCATCTAAATATCATTAAATCACAAGTCCAAGACACCAGATGAAAGATACACATCTTGTGAATCCAGCCCTCATTTCTGATTTTTAAAATGTTTTACAGGGAAGACACAATATGTAAATCTATTAGCTAACCACGATAGCAAAAGACACAACTTTTTTTGTCCACCCTTTTTTTCCTGCATAGGTATCACAATTTCGACCAAATAAAGATATAAATAGCCACTAACCAAGAAACAACTTCCTCAGATGACAATTTGATAACATATTTATTGTATAGCATATGTTTTGTTAGAAAAATGTGCATATTTCAGGTATAAATCATAGTTTACCATTGCAGCCACCATCACAACTCTCACCAAAGCAACTAGAATAACTACAGAGACCATCGTGTATCATCTAATTACTCATCATAAAACATTTCAGAAAAATACACAGCGTACAGCAAATGAAAGACACAGATCTTGTGAATCCAGCCAATATTTCAGATTTTCTAAGTGTTTTACAGCGAAAACACAATATAGCGTTATATTAGCTTACCACAATAGCAAACATCACAACAGCATTGATTCAAGACAAAAATAGCAATAACGTATAAACCACCAAAATATATTAATTTTTTCACTAACCTTCTCAGAATTCTTCAGATGACAGTCCTATAACATCATATTACACAATGCATATAGAGTTTGTTCGAAAATGTGCAAATTTAGCGGCACAAATCGTGGTTATACAATGAGAAAAGTAGCAAAGCTGCCCAGAAAATGTCGGTAAAAATCTTTGGAGAGGCACCTATTCTAATCAGTAACTAATCCAAAACTTGACTAAAAAATACATGTTGGACAGCAAATGAAGACAAATTAGTTTTTAATGCAATTGCTGTGTTACATTTTTAAAATTAACTTTACTTCAACATACAGCGTGCGCTAAAGCGAGACTGCACCGAAATTCATGGCGGAATTATTATTTGACATTTGTCAACATAAATACAAATTAACAACATAAAGATTGCTTACTATTTGCCGAGCTTCCATCAGAATCTTGGGCAAGGTGTCCTTTCTCCAGAACAATCGTCTTTTGGTTGAAAGATGTCCTCTTCTCCTGTAGAAATAGCAGCTAACGATAGCCACCCACTGGAGAGGTGTCCAACTCGTGAAAGCGCGTGACAAAGAAATCCCAGAAAATCGCAATAAACTGATGTAAACTGCTATAAGTCGGTTTAAATGAACTACCTTATGATGTCTTTAACACCTATAACGAATAAAAACATGACCGGAGATATAGAACTGCTAAAACGAAAGCTTTTGCAGGACGCCATTGTGATGTCTCCCTTGCGCCAGATGCCCCGTTGAAAAGAACGGTACTTCCGTTCCATGAGCCTTTATAGTGGCCCAGATGGTACAATCCACTCCATTCAAATTCTCACCGCTTACTGACATCTAGAGGAAGGCGTATGCAGTGCATGTAGCCCCATAGCTTACATGGGGACTTATAAACTGACCTCAGAACAGGGACCTCGATTTCAGAAATCTCACTTCCTGACAGGAAATGTGCTGCAGAATGAGTTCTGTTTCACTCAGAGAAATAATTCAAATGGTTTTAGAAACTAGAGAGTGTTTTCTATCCAATAGTAATAATAATATGCATATTGTACGAGCAAGAATTGAGTACGAGGCAGTTTAATTTGGGAACGTAAATATTACAAAGTCCCAACAGCACCCCCTATTGAGAAAACCTGTGCGCAGGGGCTGCGTTAGATGTGGCTCGGGGAGTGCACACTCCGCCTAAGTGGAGCAGAAGGGACCCGCCTCGGACCCTCCAGGGAGCGTCAGTGAACGGATACGCTATTCCGAAAAACACAATTAAGGGTGAGACTGACTTTCTTTAGGGACAACTAAAGCGCACATTAAAGTAAAGATATTGTCTTAGTGCCAGACGACTCTACTGTGTGTAGAGAAGAATTCACTGTGTGTGAGTTTCACTGTGTGTGAATTGTCACTGTGTGTGAAGAAGACCGTGTCTTTTTGACAAGGAGGGCTCTGCTGTGTGTGGAGAAAACTCTGTTTAATAACAGAGATATTCCCAGGTAAATGTGCATTATTTGGCAAAGTACTCAATTAATATTAATTGATATGCCATGGTTTGCGATCGTCAGATGTAAATGCATGAGCTATGTGATTCCAGGACAGCGTCCTGAGATAGAAGTAAGGAAATATTCCTGCAGGTTAACACATTATTTTAGAAGGCCGCAATTTGACCAATGGAGCCATAGAAGAATTGGATATACTTGAGAAATAACTGATTGCATACATAAAACACACACAACATTTTGTATAGGGGGAAATACTGTATGGGTACAGAATTCTAAACTACATAATGAAATTAAAACATATGTTGATGGAAAAGAAACGCCTCCTTTTGAATTAACTCATCAACTCAATTTCTTTTTGCGTTAACCCATAATTCATTTTAAGAAAGGAAGACGTTCCTAACTAAATAATGTTTGTTTTGTTTTTGTTTATCTGTGTTTGTGTGTGTGTGTGTATAGATGGTGTTTTACAATGGGAGCCAAGAGCAGCAGCGGAGAACCCTGTATGCCCGACCTGCTGACTGGACTGGTGAGGTAATGGTGTATAAGTGGGGCAGGGACATTCCTGAACAGGTACCAGACTTTCCCTTGAAAGGCACATTAAGTGAAGTTTTGTTAGCAGAATGTACAAAGAAGTTACAGGACTGAGAGATAAACCAAGAAAGGCAAGTAGAATAGACTGGGATGATTTTAGGAAGTGGGAAAGAGAAGCAGAGAAGGGCAGACAAGAAAATTAAAGGAATAATGTTGAATGATGAGAAACAATGACAAAACTGGCATTATCAGTTGTTTGTGTGCTATGTTCCCACCATGATCTCCCACACCTGCTAAACTGCCACGTAGACAGAGGTTGTATTTTCCTATTAAGGCTGAGACCCAACTCTTGTTTGTTGGGCTCTTAACTCTGCACTGTTGTTGAGTGGATTGTTAACCAGCACCTTGTGACCCAAAGCCCTGACTCCTGCACATCCATCCCTGTAACCATTTGAATGCCTTGATGCCATCTTCTTCATCATCTGTCCCCCACCTTACAGACAACACCCCATCCAGCGCCTATTCGCAGCGACAGAGAAACGCATTTGTTCCTATTCATTGCTCCAAAATTGCTGGCTGTCAACCTCCCTCTCCTCATGGTGTGCCAGTCAGGGTTGGTGTGCTGTTCAACTGTTGCCTGCCATATAGCCTCCTGCTCCTCCATGGACAGCGCCATGCCAGCCAGGATGCCTGCATGCCCCAGGTGCCCCTGTTTTTTAACAATGTCTGGTACAGACTGGGATGACAGGGAGGGTAGCGGTTGTTCTGGCTCAGGTTCAAGGAGCCATGCCATTCCACTGAACCTGCCCCGGAGACGGTTCCTTAGCCACTGAAGATCGTCCTCTGTGGGCTTTCGGGACAGAGGGTTGTAGTCTTCGGCCAGGTACAGATCCCCCACTGACTGCAACTGGTTGGGCCACGGCTGGCTTCCTCCACTCGCATTCCACATCAGTACGGCCGATATTATGAACCGCCAAAATAGATTCCATGGCTGCATGCATGGCTAGCTCCACGGAGGCATTCACATGTGGTAGAGAGAATCCCCTGGTCACCTATAGAGACCTGCCAAGAGGAAGGATGTTAAATCAAATCAAAGTTTACAGTGAAATGCTAACTTACACCAACAGTGCAATTTTTTTGTAAAAAATTGGTATTAGGTGAACAATAGATAAGAAAGAAATAAGAAACAACAGTAAAAAGACAGTGAAAAAGGACAGTAGCGAGGCTATATACAGTAGCGAAGCTATAACAGTAGCGAGGCTATAACAGTAGCGAGGCTATATACAGTAGCGAAGCTATAACAGTAGCGAAGCTATAACAGTAGCGAGGCTATATACAGTAGCGAAGCTATAACAGTAGCGAAGCTATAACAGTAGCGAGGCTATAAACAGTAGCGAAGCTATAACAGTAGCGAAGCTATAACAGTAGCGAAGCTATAACAGTAGCGAGGCTATAAACAGTAGCGAGGCTATATACAGTAGCGAAGCTATAACAGTAGCGAGGCTATATACAGTAGCGAGGCTATATACAGGCACCAGTTAGTCGGTCTAATTGAGGTAGTATGTACATGTAGGTATGGTTTAAGTGGCTATGCAAATATGATAAACAGAGAGTAGCAGTAGTGTAAAAGAGGGGTTGGCGGGTGGTGGGTGGCAGGACACAATACAGATAGTCTGGGTAGCCAATGTGCGGGGCACCGGTTAGTCGGGCTAATTGAGGTAGTATGTACATGCATGTGAATGCATAGTATGTACATGAATGTATAGTTAAAGTGACTATGCATATATGATAAACAGAGAGTAGCAGCAGTGTAAAAGAGGGGTTGGGGGGGCACAATGCAAATAGTCCGGGTAGCCATTTGATTACCTGTTCAGGAGTCTTGTGGCTTGGGGGTAAAAGCGGTTGAGAAGCCTTTTGGTCCTAGACTTGGGACTCCGGTACCGCTTGCCATGCTGTAGTACAGAGAACAGTCTATGACTGGGGTGGCTGGGGTCTTTGACAATTGCCCATTGTCTTTCAATGCATGACTGTGAACACCTTGAAATGCATTCGCTGTAAGAAATGTGCTATATAAATATATTTTTATTTGATTGATGACATTACAACTGTAGAATATTTAATAAACCTTGATTTTCACATGAGGACAAGTGCAGTATTTCCATAAACCTTTAATTGATAATTGGAGATTATCATACATTATCATCTTTACATATCAATCATATAGTGGGAAGAATCCTATAAATCAAAACTGTGAATGCAGGTACCACTCTGAATAAATAAATACTGTGCCTTTGAAGATTTGTCTCTGGTCATGAAACTACAATACAGGCTGGATGTCAAAACAAAGTAAATTCTGAATGTCAATAGATTTTTAGATTCACTCTCATCAACATTCTAGAACTGAGTTATCACTCATCGAAGTCTGGTATCCGGGGTTGTCAAGCCCTGATCTGTTTCACCTTTTCTTGTGCTTGTCTCCACCCCCCTCCAGGTGTCGACCCTCTTCCCATTATACCATGGGTACTTATACCTGTGTTTTCTGTCTGTGTGAATTTGTTTTGTTCGTTCAAACCTACCAGTGGTTTCCCTTGCTCCTGTCCTTGCCATAGTCTCTGTTTTCTAGTTTCCTGGTTTTGACCTTTCCTGCCTGCCCTGAGCCTGCCTGCCGTCCTGTACCTTTGCCTCTACTCTGGATTACCCACCTCTGCCTGACCTGAGCCCGCCTGCTGTTCTGGTGCCTTACACCCTCTCTGGATTATTGACCCCTGCCTGCCTTGACCCGTTGTTTGCCTGCCCCTGTTTAATGAATACACTTTCGTTCCTTCAACACTGTCTGCACCTGGGTCATACCTTAAAACGTGATAGGGGTAATCTGGTTAATGATTATATGATTAAATGGCTCTTTCCTTGTAGAATGTTGGCGGCAGTATAGAACATATTGTATTGCTAAGATTTTCAAACTTAACTTAATAGCTACATTCACGTAGACAGGATAAACTTCATCCCTCATGCTGGCCCAGACCAAACCGGTAAATTGCCCCTCACTATAGCTGCACTTCTCCACATGGCCAGACTTCTAGTGGTCTTCTCCCCTTTTAGTGCTCATACTTGAGAAATGCCATAAGATCTAAAATGGACACAAAAGTCAACATACAGTACAAACAATTATAAATGTCACTATTTTTGATCTACTGCTCTGCTAACTAGCTAGGTAAAGTGTGGTCAGTAGCTAGCTAAGACCGAGAAAGGGGACATAAGAAGTTCCTGGATTGGGCACAGAAGGTCTCTGATCACGCTGGTGAAAGGTAGCTGAAAGTGTCGGCCAGAAATGACGTGCAGGAGTTTCCTGAAGGAATTTTTAGTCTTGCCGAGGTCTTCTCTGTTGCTAATTAGCATTTACATTTTGGGGGAGTAAATTGATAAAACTCACCTTGTCCAAGAGAGAATTACACAGTTATCAAAACGTCATGCCAGGGTAAGCCTACACGAAATGCAGACCTTATATGAAGTAGTTCTAAAATCCCAGACACAATAGTTAATGGTGAAAAAACTATTGGAAACATTACTGGGATTTAGAGCATTGGTCCAGTAACCGAAAGGCCGCTAGTCTGCCTCAGGGCCTGGACAGCTTGCTATCATTGACGTAAAAATAAATTCCCAAGTTTATCAAGACATTTTGCAGGAGAATGTTAGGCTATCTGTCCGACAACTGAAGCTAAACAGAAGTTGGGTGATGCAACAGCATAACAACCCAAAACACAGAAGTAAATTAACAACAGAATGGCTTCAACAGAATAAAATACGCCTTCTGGAGTGGCCCAGTCAGAGTCCTGACCTCAACCTGATTGAGATGCTGTGGCATGACCTCAAGAGAGCAGGTCACACCAAACATCCCAAGAATATTGCTGAACTGAAACAGTTTTGTAAAGAGGAAGGGTCCAGAATTCCTCCTGATCGCTGTGCAGGTCTGATCCGCAACTACAGAAAATGTTTGGTCGAGGTTATTGCTGCCAAAGGAGGTTCAACCAGTTATTAAATCCAAGGGTTCATATACCTTTTCCCCCCTGCACTGTCAATGTTTACACGGTGTGTTCAATAAAGACATGAAAACGTATAATTGTTTGTGTGTTATTGGTTTAAGCAGACTGTGTTTGTCTGTTGTTGTGACCTAGATGAAGATCAGATCAAATGTGATGACCAATTTATGCAGAAATCCAGGTTTTCCAAAGGGTTCACATACTGTTTCTTGCCACTGTAGTTGTACAGTTTAGTTTATTAAACTAGCTGTTGCACATGCAGTTTAGTAATATAGTTTCTTCTTCTTTTAGTTTTTTTTACCTCAATCTGTTTTGGTCAAAACTAGCCTTTTAGGTGGGTGAATCCGTGTGTATCAGAATTTCAAAGAAGACGTTACCTATCACCATAAAAACATTAACTGTCTCAATAACTTTTGTAGGAACTATTATGGGAACTTGCTATTGAGCATAAAGAAAAACAGCTATGCCACACGCACAGGCAATTATCCCATTGCTAAACACTACATGGAAGCCAAACATGGGAATTCCTGAGGTTATTTGTCCAGATGCCAGGGCTGGTGACAGACAAACACCTCAAGCTATGAGAGACATACTGCAGTGGTGGAAAAAGTACCCAATTGTCATACTTCAGTAAAAGTAAAGACACAGTTGAAGTCAGAAGTTTAGGATGGAGTCATTAAAACTTGTTTTTCAACCACTCCACAAATATCTTGTTAACAAACTTTAGTTGTGGCAAGTCGGTTAGGACATTTACTTTGTGCATGACACAAGTAATTTTTCCAACAACTGTTTACAGACAGACTATTTCACTTGAAATTCACTGTACCACAATTCCAGTGGGTCAGAAGTTGAGTTAAGTTGACTGTGCCTTTAAACAACATGGAAAAGTCCAGAAAATGATGTCATGGCCTCAGATGCATCTGATAGGCTAATTGACATCATTCGATTCAATTGGAGGTGCACCTGTGGATGTATTTCAAGGCTTACCTTCAAACTCAGTGCCTCTTTGCTTGACAATTATTTTTTTGTAGACCTCCACAAGTCTGGTTCATCCTTGGTAGCAATTTCCAAACGCCTGAAGGTACCACTTTCATCTGTACAAACAATAGTACGCAAGTATAAACACCATGGGACCACACAACCGTCATACTGCTCAGGAAGGAGACATGTTCTGTCTCCTAGAGATGAACGTACTTTGGTGCGAAAAGTGCAACTCAATCCCAGAACAACAGCAAAGGACCTTGTGAAGATGCTGGAGGATACAGGTACAAAACTATCTATATCCACAGTAAAACGAGTCCTATATCGACATAACCTGAAAGGCCGCACAGCAAGGAAGAAGACACTGCTCCAAAACCACCATAACAAAGCCAGACTACGGTTTGCAACTGCACATGGGGACAAAGATTGCACTTTTTGGAGAATTGTCCTCTGGTCTGATGAAACAAAAACAGAACTGTTTGGCCATAATGACCATCGTTATGTTTGGAGGAAAAAGGGGGATGCTTGCAAGCCGAAGAACACCATCCCAACCTTGAAGCACGGGGTGGCAGCATCATGTAGTGGGGGTGCTTTGCTGCAGGAGGGACTGGTGCACTTCACAAAATAGATGGCATCATGAGGGAGGAAAATTATGTGGATATATTGAAGCAACATCTCAAGACATCAGTCAGGAAGTTAAAGCTTGGTCGCAAATGGGTCTTCCAAATGGACAATGACCCCAAGCATACTTCCAAAGTTGTGGCAAAATGGCTTAAGGACAACAAAGTCAAGGTATTGGAGTACCCATCACATTTCCCTGACCTCAATCCCATAGAAGATTTGTGGGCAGAACTGAAAAAGTGTGTGCGAGCAAGGAGACCTACAAACCCGACTCAGTTACACCAGCTCTGTTTGGGAGGAATGGGCCAAAATTCACCCAACTTATTGTGGGAAGCTTGTGGAAGGCTACCTGAAACGTTTGACCCAAGTTAACTTCTTGACGCACGGATCCCTTTAGCGTGATCATTTTCAGAAACAACCGCTGAATTGCAGAGCGCCAAATAAAAAATAATAATACAAATATTTATTTTCATCAAATCACAAGTGAAATATACCAAAACACGGCTTAGCTTGTTGTTAATCCACCTATCGTGTCAGATTTTGAAAATATGCTTTACAGCGAAAGCAATCCAAGCGTTTGTGAGTTTATCGATCACTAGACAAAACAGTAAGAACACCTAGCAGCCATGTAGATTGGTCACGAAAGCCAGAAAAGCAATAAAATTAATTGCTTACCTTTGATGATCTTCGGATGTTTGCACTCACAAGACTGCCAGTTACACAATAAATGTTCCTTTTGTTCGATAAAGATTTTTTTCATATCAAAATACCTCCATTTGTTTGGCGCGTTATGATCAGTATTCCACAGCCTTAGGCAAGTCATCAAGGCTTGACGAAAATTCCATATAGTATCCGTAAAGGTCGTAAAAACATGTCAAACGTCTTTAATAATCAATCCTCAGTTTGTTTTTAATATTAATAATCAATAATATTTCAACCGGACTGTAAACTATTCAATACTGGAGAGAAAGCAAACAGTGTCGAGCGCATCAACTAATGGAGGGACATCCGTGTATCCACTGATGCGTTTTGATAAATCTCGCTCATTTTTCAAAATAAAAGCTTGAAACTGTTCACACCCTGAGGGAAGCCACGGGAAAAGGAATATGGTTGATATCCCTTTAAATGTAGGATAGGCAGGCAATGGAACAGGGATTTTTCCAAATAGAAGTCACTTTCCCGAGTTGGATTTTCTCAGGTTTTCGCCTGCAAAATCCGTTCTGTTATACTCACAGACAATATTTTGAAAGTTTTGGAAACTTTAGAGTGTTTTCTATCCTACTCTGTCAATTATATGCATATTCTAGCATCTGGACCTGAGAAATAGGCAGCTTACAATGGGAACGTTATTTTTCCAAACATAAAAATTCTGCCCCATGGCTTCAAGATTAAACAATTTAAAGGCAATGCTACCAAATACTGATTGAGTGTATGTAAACTTCTGAACCACTGGGAATGTGATGAAAGAAATAAAAGCTGAAATAAATAATTCTATCTACTATTATTCTGACATTTCACATTCTTAAAATAAAGTGGTGATCCTAATTGACCTAAGACAGGGAATTTTTACTAGGACTAAATGTCAGGAATTGTGAAAAACTGAGTTTAAATGTATTTGTCTAACACGGAACCCAAACCGGCTGCGGCGTGTGCCATCGTGCATAAATGTATTTTGTCCCCCCACACCAAACGCGATCACGACACGCAGATTAACATACCAAAGCAAACTCTGAAACAATTACATTAATTTGGGAACAGGTCGAAAAGCATTAAACATTTATGGCAATTTAGCTGGTGGCACCATTTTATTTTATTTTTACAGATAGCCATGGGCACACCTCTAACATTCATACATTGTTTAGAAACTAAGCATGTGTGTTTAGTGAGTCCGCCAGATCAGAAGCAGTAGGCATGACCAGGGATGTTATCTTGATAAGTGTGTGAATTGGACCATTTTCCTGTCCTGATGAGCATTAAAAATGCAACGAGTACTTATGGGTGTCAGGAATAATGTATGGAGTAAAAAGTACATACTTTTCTTTTGGAATGTAGTGTGGTAAAAGTTGTCCAAAATGTAAATAGTAAATTACAGATACTCCCAAAAAACGACTTAAGTTGTACTTTAAAGTATTTTTACTTAAGTACTTTACAGCACTGACATACTGGATCCATACGCTCAAACGCACCACCTATTTCAATGAGGACATTGATTTCTCCCCTTTCCAGCAGCCCCTCCCCCCTACACACTCAAGTCTGGTCCTTTCAGGCTACAGACTTTAGTCCCTAAAAAATACAACGTATTCTATTGTCTCCAACATTAAGTGGGGTTGTTTCAGAATAAATAAGTTGTTTCTCCTTTTCAGGCACTATACATTTCTTGAATTATGCTTATAATGAAATGTTCATATTGTCAGTCCGCAACAAAAGTGATGGGTTGTTTAATGAATGTCAATTTTTCTACCATTTGCCAACTGTAAAATGTTTTTTTTTTTTTTTTACATGTGTATGCACTGTATATAGTTTATTTTCCGCTCTTATGACATACAATGTGATTTAAGGTGCAGCTATCAGCAAAGTCAGTGCAAGTAGTACAAAAGTGCAAGTGAAGGTTCACGAAAATTAAAGGTGTTCATTTGGGGGGTGCTGTGGTACATTTTCCTTTAGATTTTTTTATTGCTTTTGAGCATGTCTGAACTTTAGTCATTGTGATAACACCACTTAAGTCAGTGTACAGTAAGATGAAGAAGTGAGATGGCCTACACTGAACCCTGGATAGAAGAGTCCACTGTGAGGAAACATCATACCTGTCCCATAAACCAACGGCCAAACCATAAATGTGGGAAGCAGCCCCTCTGTCACCACTACTGCTTACTTCTCACCAATAGACTTGCAGTTGTTTGCAATGCCACATTAATGTTTTTCTCAGGGACCCAATACCTCATTGTTCTGTCATTTGGGAACCGCAGCCTCATCCTAGTGGTTAGAGTGTTGGACTAGTAACCGAAAGGTTGCAAGATTGAATCCCTGAGCTGACAAAGTAAAAATCTGTCGTTCTGCCCCTGAACAAGGCAGTTAACCCACTGTTCCTAGGCCGTCATTGAAAATAAGAATTTGTTCTTAACTAGTAAAAAAAAAAAAAAAAAAAGAGGACATATGACTGTGCTGTTGTCTCCCTGCCAAACAGGGCTGATTCTTAGGAAGTCATTACCGTCACCTGCTAACCAATGTTTCAAACAGTGTGTTACATAAGTCAAAACTGAGTCAATCAAAAAATAAACCTGGTGCCACATTTTCTGTTTCAGTGTTAATTTAATCATACAAATGTTCATTTATACATATAGGAAAAAGGCTTTAATTTGACATTTTCTCTTCTCATGAATGTTCTATCATAAGACTATGCAAACGCGCCACTCACCATACCACCTTGCTTAAAACTGCACCCCCCACCACCAAAATAAAAAAAACACAATACAGCTAAGAATGAAACACTCTCTGGTTTCAGAGTAAAATGCAGTACAGTGAACACAGAGGACTAACATAATGCCCTTGACAAATACAGAAATATGAAAGTCTGGTGTGAAAGCACAACAGCCACAAGAAAACAGGGACTTTCCATCAGAAGAAACCATAAGATAAGACTCTTGTATGAGCATCTACAAGATCTTTAGTCTATGAATAACAACTGTCATCAATTTCCTTGTTTTTCATTTACTCATAACCTTGTGGAAATTGTGAAACATTGGAAGCGAAGAAATCTTCATTGCTTGAAGAACGTGACGGTAAATAAAATAAATTAAAATAACATTCCAAATGGGAAACAAATTGCATAACATGATGTTAACTTGGTTGATACCATGTAATTGTAAACAATAATTAATATGACTACATCTCTTAATAGAGCGTTCCACTTTGACGCAGAGGAATTAATGAATTCCAGGGTTGAACCTGTCCTTTTGAGCGTATGTACCCGCTCTACTTAATTTGACAATCAAAACGGGACTCAACGTTGTCAAGTTTGGAAGAAAACTAAAACAGGGAGAATATATACTATTACAACAGACAATAATATCTAGATCCAGACAGCATACAGAAACTAAATCAAAATCACCACTTGTAAACATCTGAAGTGACATCGTGCAAACTGCAGAAACAAAACAAACGGTGCTGATATTGTCAATGGCTTGAGCAGTCACGAACCCAGAATTTAAATACCTCTCCCTATGATGGGAAAGGGAAGTCTGTTTTTCAATGTCTGTCGTGATGTGTCAGAGACCATTTGGTTTGGTTGTTTAGTTAATAGCACCATCTGCTGGCTCTAAAGAACAAGCTTTACCACTGAATGATCCATATCTGTGTCGTAAGTACAGTACAGCAAAGGCTTATTTACGGGCAACTCATTCACAGGTCTGTATCCTAATTTCTGAAACACCTGTGGAGAATTATAATTTTTTATATTAGTATTATTTTGTTTCATCTATTTAGATACATAACCTACCTGACCTACATATATAGGTCACCACAACTTCTTAACAAAGTTGTATCCACCACTTTGTGTTTAGTAAAATCCAAAAAGGAAACTATACACGTGCACACATGCACAATTCAGAAAACACAGACATGGATTCAAATCCTACAATAATAGCTCAACAGGCAAAATAGTTTTAGATGGCTTTTTCTCACACATTTCATTTGCTCAAGCTCACACACATCCATCCTTTTGCTAAGCTCAACCAGCAGTGCCTACCCTACACTAATGAGGTGTGTTGACAGCTACAAATAATAATAAAACATGTATGTAGTAGAACTTAGGATTGATAGCATTCTTTATGTAGCATTCACTCATGCCGTGTTCACTGGGATAGGTGCCTCCTTGTTCTCACTGTAGCTTGTGTTTTGGTGGAATGGGGTAGGGCCCAAGGGAGAGAGTTGTCTAGAGTCTGTATGAAATATGTATCACTCCCCTCTCCAGTGCCCCTGCCGCAGGTCAGCATCAGCATGCCCAGGTCTGTTCAGCACCACCTGGCCTGGGTCTCCATCTGTCTAACTCTGGCCTAACGGATAGGGTCCATGAACACCCTGAGGGGAGAGACAGAACACAGTCAACACAATGTAAATGTATTCTACGAGTTATTATCTTTCTGTTATTTATCTATTTTTCTCTCTGCATTGTTGGAAAGTATTTCACTGTTAGTCTATACTTGTTGTTTACAAAGCATGTGGCAAATATATATTTTTTTATTATTATTATTTGCATGATAGGAGTTCAGTGAGGTGAAACGCTAAGAACATTCCCCATTCTAAGAGACAGACAATCAAATGTGTTCTACACACTGCATTTCTAGCTAAACTTTCTCTAACATAGGACCTACACTAGGGAATTGGGAAAATAGTATATTATTTTACCTGCTACACTGGACGTGTAACTTTTTGCTGGCGTAAGCATAGCGTATAGAATAAAATAGAATTCAAAGTAATGACTCGGGACGTCGGGTTTGATATGAAAGCTTCTTTGAGTAATAATACTTGTTCATGTTACATTTACAAACTTTAGATTCTACAGAACAATGAATAATAAGTTGCTAACGCAAAGGTGTCAGGATAATCACCTGTCAATTGTCACTTAACTAGCGCGTTGTCTCTCTACTTCCTGTCGCAAGGCATTCTGGAACTTGCAGTCAAAAGCCTAATTTAATACTAACCAGTACAAAATATGTATGTAGTTCTCTCAATCTCCAACACACAAATTCTAATACAATTACAAACAGCTTTAGATAGAGCTCGATTAATTAACTTAAACATTAACTCTGTAACCCATTAAAGTTACAACATCCTCCCCCCCGATGAACAACTGTGTTCATCTCAATCTCTGAGCCCCTCCAAGGTAACCTGCCTAAATGACTATCGTTCTGTAGCATTCACATCTGTAATTATGAAGTACTTTGAAAGGCTGGTCATGACAGATATCAACACCATCATCCCAGACACCATAGACCCACTCCAATTCGAATACTGCTCCAACAGATCCACAGATGAGGTTCTCTCAATTGTACTTTACATTGCCCTCTCCCACCTGGATAAGAGGGGAAATAACTCAAGACTTCAGGTCAGCGTTCAACACCATAGTCCCCTCCAGGCTCATCAACAAGCTAGGGACCCTGGGACTGATGGCGATGAGTCAGCCTATAGGAAGGAGATCAGAGACTTAGCAGTGTGGTGCCAGGACAACAACCTCTCCCTCAACGCCAGTAAGACCAAGGAGCTTTGTGGACTATAGTTAAAAGACGGGAGAGCACGTCCCCATCCACATCCATATGGCTGTTGTGGAGCAGGTCAAGAGCTTCAAGTTCCTTGGTGTCCACATCATTAAGGACCTAACATGGTCCACACATCTGCACAGTTGTGAAGAGGGCACGGTAGCGCCCATTTCCCCTCAGGAGGCTGAAAAGATTTGGTATGGGCCCTGGGATCCTCCAAAAGTTTGACAGCTGCATCATCGAGAGCATCTTGACTGGCTGCATCACAGCTTGATATGGTAAATGCACCGCCCTTGACCGCAAAGCGCTTGAGGGTGGTGCGGACAGCGCAGTACTTCACTGGGGGCCGAGCTCCCTGCCATCCAGGACCTCTATATCAGGCAGTGTCAGAGGAAGGCCCGAAAAAATGCCAAAAGACTCCACCCACCCAAGTCAGACTGTTCACTCTGCTACCGTCCGGCAAACAATATCGGAGACATGACCAACAAGCTCCGAGCCCGCTTCTACCCCCAAGCCATAAGACTGCTAAATAGTCCATTAAGGGTGCCCAAAATATCTTCACTGACCCTACGCACACTCACTAGACTATATACAGTGCATTCGCAAATTATTCAAAGTCCTTCACTTTTCCCCATTTTGTTACGTTACAGCCTTATTCTAAAATGGATTCTAAAAAATGTCCTCAGTCTACACACAATAATGACGAAACGAAAACAGGTTTTAAGATATTTTTGCAACTTTATAAAAAATACTTATTTACATAAGTATTCAGACCCTTTGCTATGAGACTTGAAATTGAACTCAGGTACATCCTGTTTCCATTGATCATCCCTTTTCTCCCCAATTTCATGATATCCAAATTGGTAGTTACAGTCTTGTCCCATCGCTGCAACACCTGTACGGACTCGGCAGAGGCGAAGGTCGAGAGCCATGCGTCCTCTGAAACACCACCCCGCCAAGCCGCACTTCTTCTTGACACACTGCCCGCTTAACCCTGAAGCCAGCTTCACCAATTTGTCGGAGGAAACACTGTACAGCTGGTGACCGAAGTCAGCTTGCATGCACCCGGCCCGCCACAAGGAGTCGCTAGAGCGAGATGGGACAAGGACAACCCACCCGGCCAAACCCTCCCCTAACCCAGACGATGCTGAGCCAATTGTGTGTCACCTCATGAATCTCCCGGTCGCGGCCGACTGAGAAACAGCCCGGGATCGAACCCGGGTCTGTAGTGACGCATCTAGCACTGCGATGCAGTGCTTTAGACTGTGCGCCACTTGGGAGGCCCATTGATCATCCTTGAGATGTTAATACAACTTGACTGAAGTCCACCTGCGGTAAATTCAATTGACTCAACCTGATTTGGAAAGGCACAAACCTGTCTATATAAAGGTCCCACAGTTGAAAGTGCATGTCAGAGTGAGGTCGAAGGAATTGTCCGTAGAGCTCCGAGACAGGATTGTGTCGGTACAGATCTGGGGATGGGTAACAACATTTCTGCAGCATTGAAGGTCCCCAAGAACAGTGGCCTCCATCATTCATAAATGAAAAAAGTTTGGAACCACCAATAATCTTCCTAGAGCTGACTGCCCGGTCAAACTGAGCCATCGGGGTAGAAGGGACTTGGTCAGGGAGGTAACCAAGAACTGGATGGTCACTCTGACAGAGCTCCAGAGTTCCTCTGTGGAGATGGGAGAACCTTCCAGAAGGACAACCATCTGTGCAGCACTCTACCATTCAGGCCTTTATGGTAGTGGCCAGACGGAAGCCACTTCTCAGTAAAAGGCACACGACAGCCTGCTTGGAGTTTGGCAAAAGGCACCTAAAGGAGCCTCAGACCATGAGAAACAAGATTCTCTGGTCTGATGAAACCAAGATTTGGCCTGAATGCCAAGCGTCATGTCTGAAGAAAACCTGGCACCATACCTATGATGAAGCATGGTGGTGGCAGCCTCATGCTGTAAGGATGTTTTTCAACAGCAGGGACTGGGAGACTAGTCAGGATTGAGGGAAAGATGAACGGAGCAAAGTACAGAGAGATCCTTGGTGAAAACCTGCTCAGGACCTCAGACTGGAGCGAAGGTTCACATTCCAACAGGACAACGACCCTAAGCTCACAGCCAAGACAACACAGGAGTGGCCTCGGGACAAGTCTCTCAATGTCCTTGAGTGGCCCAGCCAGAGCCTGGACTTGAACCTGATCAAACATCTCTGGAGAGACCTGAAAATAGCTGTGCAGCGACGCTGCCCATCCAACCTGACAGAGCTTGAGAAGATCTGCAGAGAAGAATGGGAGAAACTCCCCAAATACAGGTGTGCCAAGCTTGTAGCGTCGTACCCAAGTAAACTCAAGGTTGTAATAGCCTTCAAAAGGTGCTTCAACAAAGTACTGAGTAATGGGTCTGAATACTTATGTAAATGTTATACACTGCTCAAAAAAATAAAGGGAACACTTAAACAACACAATGTAACTCCAAGTCAATCACACTTCTGTGAAATCAAACTGTCCACTTAGGAAGCAACACTGATTGACAATAAATTTCACATGCTGTTGTGCAAATGGAATAGACAAAAGGTGGAAATTATAGGCAATTAGCAAGACACCCCCAAAAAAGGAGTGATTCTGCAGGTGGTGACCACAGACCACTTCTCAGTTCCTATGCTTCCTGGCTGATGTTTTGGTCACTTTTGAATGCTGGCGGTGCTCTCACTCTAGTGGTAGCATGAGACGGAGTCTACAACCCACACAAGTGGCTCAGGTAGTGCAGTTCATCCAGGATGGCACATCAATGCGAGCTGTGGCAAAAAGGTTTGCTGTGTCTGTCAGCGTAGTGTCCAGAGCTTGGAGGCGCTACCAGGAGACAGGCCAGTACATCAGGAGACGTGGAGGAGGCCGTAGGAGGGCAACAACCCAGCAGCAGGACCGCTACCTCCGCCTTTGTGCAAGGAGGTGCGCTGCCAGAGCCCTGCAAAATGACCTCCAGCAGGCCACAAATGTGCATGTGTCAGCATATGGTCTCACAAGGGGTCTGAGGATCTCATCTTGGTACCTAATGGCAGTCAGGCTACCTCTGGCGAGCACATGGAGGGCTGTGCGGCCCCACAAAGAAATGCCACCCCACACCATGACTGACCCATCGCCAAACCGGTTATGCTGGAGGATGTTGCAGGCAGCAGAACGTTCTCCACGGCGTCTCCAGACTGTGTCACGTCTGTCACATGTGCTCATGTGCTCAGTGTGAACCTGCTTTCATCTGTGAAGAGCACAGGGCGCCAGTGGCGAATTTGCCAATCTTGGTGTTCTCTGGCAAATGCCAAACGTCCTGCACGGTGTAAGCACAACCCCCACCTGTGGACGTCGGGCCCTCATACCACCCTCATGGAGTCTGTTTCTGACCGTTTGAGCAGACACATGCACATTTGTGGCCTGCTGGAGGTCATTTTGCAGGGCGCTGGCAGCGCACCTCCTTGCACAAAGGCGGAGGTAGCGGTCCTGCTGACTTCAGTCGCCAGCTGGACGGTATTTCCTCCGACAAATTGGTGAGGCTGGCTTCCGGGTTAAGCAAGCAGAGTGTCAAGAAGCAGTGTGGCTTGGCAGGGTCCTGTTTCTTGACCTTCGCCTCTCCCGAGTCCGTAGGGGAGTTGCAGTGACGGGACAAGACTAACTACCAATTGAGAAGAAAAATGGGTAAAAGTACAAAAAAATATAGATGAAACTGAGTAGTAATGATAACGGAGCTACATTTACAGTCTCTTCACTCTGTCCAGCTCGTTAACAGTCAGGGAGCAGCAAAAAATCCAAAAGCGATGGAGAGAGTAATTTTTATGGTAGGGAAATATAACCAATTTTAAGTGCGGCCCTCCAGACCTCACAGGGATATTCCCCAATGCTGGAAGGGTGGGGCCTGAGTGAAAAAGTTTGGAAACGCCTGCCTTAGAGGAACTGCACAGATGCATAGAATACCAAAGAGCTCACGTGTGTTTTCTACATCTGCATAATGTGGTACGATGGAGCATGGTGGTTGACATGTTACATTTTCCTCTACTACTATTGTTTTGCATAGGAGAATGGTGGAATTTTTAGAAGGTCTGTCTGTTGTGTCTGGTCACTAAGGTGACAGGTAGACTTACTTTTGAGCCAGGTGAGGGTGCAGTAAACACTGGAAAAATGTGTAACATTTAACCAGTGTCTAAATCATAACAATGCTTTTCATAGATTACTGATTAACAATACTGATGGAGAAGAATTTATCTTTGCCACAATTCAGAGCAGAGATCTATTGTGATTTTTCCACACATACTGTAACTGTACAGTAGTGGCAACATCTGGAAAACCTCTAACACTGTACTCTTTTGTGACAATTTTTTTATTTTGAATCGGAAGTTTCAAAGCCAGCCATGAATAGAGCACTTTTTACACACATCCAAACGTGGCACAGAAATTGAACTTGTGCTCCCACAAATATCCCGATGTTTAAGCAAACAACAGTGAGGAGTGGACATCAGCTTGTTTCGAGGCAAGCTAACCTTGGTTCATTCATTCATTCATACATACATACCTGACTGTAAGTCACTACTGATAGATTGTTTTGTAGCCCATTCGATGCTCTATTTACAGCATTGTGAGACAGTCCGTTTTCATCTTGCTGGATGGCGTCCTGCCTGCCCTCCCAGGCTCCTCCAGGCTCTTTGAAGTTGTTGTCATCTCCGGCGTCGGGTTTGCTCTTCTGTGGCGAGGCAAAAGGGTTGAAGTCTCCCTCTACGTTGCGGTGCGGCTGGGTGTTGAACTCCGTCTCGAAGCAGGAAAGCTGCTGTGTCACGCCCAAAAGGCCACCCACCTCCACGCTGAGGATCACCCAGATGACGTCTGTGTGGACAGAGAGAGTGACACACACTAGGCATTAAGGGTGACTTGTTCTGTCCAGGAGACAGCATTGGTGGTAGTGACAGGAGTTAAATACCCAAAATGCTCAGTAATCAATTAGAAAAAGTTTACATGACATTTTGGTCAAGTTGACCAATTTCAAGACATTGATTGACCACTCAATGTCTTGAAAAAGTACTTCACACTAAAAACGTTAGAACAAGAGGTCTTCATGGGTCCGAAATGGATCCGTGGCTTTCCCACCTGACCCAGTATATATATATATTTTTTCCTTCACTGAGACACGTTCCGAATGGACCAGAGGACAGTTGCTTAACTTTATTACGGTAATATTAAAAGTAAGTCAAGTCACTGTTTATAGGGGAAATACAAACAGGTTATTATATAGACGGATGAAATTAATGACAAACAAAAGTCAATTGCCTACCGTAGGCCAATCCAGGAAATGACATCAATACGCCAATGCTATTTATTTTACAACAGGCCTACTTTTAACCTTAAACTAAATAGGGAGGACAAAATTAAAGACTGTTAGATCTTAATTTAGCCAACGAAAATGTATCAACAAAATGAAACAAAACACTTTTTGCATAGGATATTTAAAGAACTGATTAAGAGGATTAAATAGGCCTACAATAATAATAATGATTTACAATAACAATAATGCCTAAACAATTGATAAATACAAAATAAAAATAAAAGGTCGAAAATTGCATCAAACCTAAATAGCGAGATGCACACAGTCCATTTAGCCACGCCAGCGTTCTTATCTTTGTCCACTATAATATTAAAACTTGTCCCGAGGACATTCCCCTTGTCGGCTTCTTTTCACTCTACTCTTTCTCCTCTAACTTTCGTTTTACTTCAATGAAAAAGGACTTCATCTTAGCAATCAACTGTAGCCTACGCCAAGGTTATTTTTACTCGCCCCTTCTCTTGCTCTCTCCTCAGCAGCAGGTGCATGTGAGGGAAGCACCCGGAACCAGTTTCAGCTGGACATAAGCTGTACGTATTATTGAGTTGCAATTGGCTGACACAGATAACATGCTCGCAGTTCTCATCACACAAACACAAAATTAGGACAGGTCCAATTGGGTCCAGTCAGTAAATGCATTTTAATTGCACATACCCAAGACCCGTGGCAATTATATCAGACCCCACCAATATCTGGGACAAAAGTCAGAATTTAGGACCCAGACCCGCTACGGTCCCGTGTCGGATCTCAGAATTTCAGGTCTGTTGAAACCGTGAAGACCTGTAGTCAGCACACAAATATGCAGGTTGATGTTTAATGTTATGAGTCTTGCCCTTTAGGCAGAACTGAGCTGTTTCTGCTAGATGGGCCAGCAGCAAAGTCAAAATTGGCTATATTGTAAAAATTCATGAAAAGAAACATTAACTTCTTGGTCTTAATTAAAAGGTTAGGCATTAGGGTTAGCAGTGTGGTTAAAGCTAGGGATAAAATCAGATTTTATGACTTTGTGGCAGTGCCAGCTACTGACCACTCGGCAGAGCTGCCTCCAGAACAAGATCCATGTCGATAAACGCTAACCTGCCACAAACATGCAAAGGTTAACATGTGTGGATAATTTCTAGACTTGGTTACACCCTTATAAAACATATTGTCCACAAAACAGTGTGTCTGCGCCATTTGGACCTACCTCCATAAAACAGCCCTGTGGGTGTGCACATCCTCCATTGGCCCTGGTACATGCCGGGCGCTGCAGGGCTACGCATCTGCACACTGACGTCTGAGATCTCCTGGGGTTCTAGACAGCGCACTATCACTATGTTGACGTGGCCAAACTGGTCCCCTCCAATGTACTTCAGACATACCCCAGGTGGCCAGGAATCTGCACCTGTGAAAGAGACAGACAAAGAGATTACACACATTTACAGGCCAGTGGTTTCCAGGTCTTACATTGGAGTGAAGGTTTTTCTTCTTGTGTGACATTACATTGATGAATCATAGGTATGGTGATATGATGTAGATGTCTGAAAAGTAACCCCACCTGTGTTCTGTATCCTCCAGGTCTTTGTGAACGGTGTGTCGGGGGGAACAGACTCTCCCTCACCAATCGTCACATCCTCCACAAAGGACATGGCTGGTGTGTTGATGCTGGGACTCTCAACATCATAATAGGCACCGATGGCTGCCTGTAGATTCCTATTTTAATGGCAAAAGGCATTTAGAAGAGTGGGTGAATCAATGCCATGTTTAATTAGCAACTATTCAAACCTGATCCAGTTCCTGAAACTACTCCAGAACAAGAACATTTAAAAGAAGGGGGAAAATGTTTAAGTATATCTTGCTGATAATGATTTTCCCTTGCAAGAATGAGTCGAGGTCATTTATCAGGATTGTTTTATTTTGTTCAGTGATAAAGTCTTGATCACTAGCCTAGTTTAGCTCACTACCGATTAAATGACGTCATCATATCACAAACACTTGTTAGGTGATATAAAATGTACGCCTAGAGCCCCATGGCGCAAGCTTTAACATTAGCGGTATATCTAGACCACAACTAGTTCACACGCTTACAACTAATGTTAGCTAGCTACCGTTACACAATTAACAAATCTGGTCAGGTTAGTTATGGTGAATATTTATGTTGCAATACGTCCTTTTGTTTTTAGCAAAGGTAGCTAGACTTAGTTAGTCACTGGTCATCTGTTACAATGTATCTCGCGTTAGCTACAGTTTCACATAGCTATGTCCTAGCAGCAATGACAGTCCGTGCAAAATATCGACACAAGAAGCTATACATGCAAGAGAAAAAGAGAGCCTCAGGGACTACTCAAAATGTACCTAGCTAGCTACTATACAAGCTAGGCCCCACATCCCCGAACTCACCAGTTGCTCATGTCAAGGAAGAAAGCGCATCCTGCCGGGTTGACCTGGAACCCAAGCAGTCTTTGGAACTCTGAGATGAGGACATCCTTGTCAGTGGTGCCCATGCAGTTGAATTTCTGAACGAACTCCGGGTCCAGGTCTATGTCCATGCCCTCCATTGGCAGGTCTCCCGTGGCAGCGACGAGGGGTTCTCTCCTAATTTAGTCCGAGGCCTTGTCCAGTCATAACAACCAGTTCAACAACAACAAGCGTAATACGCATGGCGGCGGGAGGGACAACGTTGGACGTCTGTGCAATCAAACGTCACCTTTCGTCACGGTGTGTGGACTAGAATTAGGAATTAAAATAACTAATTTAATAGGATCTCTATGTTTGGACTTTTGTTTACGTCACCTGTTGCTATTCGAATGATTATTTTCATTGGCTTTTCTTTAGTTAATGATAAAACAGATTAGGTCATTCAATTAATGCTATTCATCCGTCTTTTTGTAGTTACTATACTAAACAAAATATAAACGCAACATGCAACAATTTCAAATATTTTACTGAGTTACAGTTCATAGAATGAAATCAGTCAATTTAAATAAATTCATTAGGCCGTAATTTATGGATTTCACATGACTGGGCAGTGGCACAGCTATGGGAGGGCTTAGCCCCAGCCACTTGGGAGCCAAACCCAGTCAGTTTTTCACCACAAAAGGGATTTATTTCAGACAGAAATACTCCTCTGGGATCATTTATTTCAGCTCATGAAACACTTTACACGTTGCGTTTATATATATTTTTCAATATTGTTAGGTCCATGGTTAATATTGTATGGTCCATGGCACAGCTATATTATTTGGATTTCAGTAACTTGATTAACCTGCTTTTTTGTATCCCACAGACACAAAAAAGCTATGCAAGCTACTTACCTTACGGGTGATACGTGCCTTACACATGACTCGCCAGCCTTTAATTTTCAGGTTTTGACGCACACACACACAAACTTTGCAGGTCCATCAACCTATTTAAATACCTCACACCCTACAGTAACCTGTGGATCATGAGAGAACCTTCATAAATCCGCAGAACGTTAATAACCTATTTATTCACACTTTATGTAGTATCCTGTAATACTTAGTCCATATCACATGACTCTGTATTTAATCTTAAATTAGACCCCTTTGGTCATTCATAACACATACATAAATGCCTTATATGTGACCGACTGGATCGATTCGGTCTTATGTAGCAACATTTGAAATTGTGTTTTTTACATTGGATAAAAGTAGAGACTCCGAGCTAGAAAATAGTATATCATACACTACAGTTGAAGAACAATGAGAAAGAAATTCTGCTTTGAAAGTTGATAAACTGGTACGTCACTTTTGAGAAAATGGCCTTTGAATGTCTTGGTAGACCTACTGGAGAGCTCTTCTTTGTCTACACACATTCAGCATCGTTCACACCTTCTTAAGCTTTAGCCCCACCCATCTCTTTAAGGGTTGATCTGAGCATTCTGTCCTAACAACAGCAGCCAAGCACCCAAGCTAACATGCTAGCTACTTCCAGAGACAAATGAGAGAACAGCTCACTCTGACAATTTTACTCGCCCTAGCAGAGCTGGTTAGGCTGTTTTTATGTTATCCAGAGCGTTGGTGACTGCAACTGTGCTGCTGGCAACAATTTATGCTTTTTGGCCAACGTTAACTGACACCGGCCATATTCAACGGGTGTTGAGCGTTCGTAAATTCATCAGTTATTCTGCGCTCGGGCACACTCAGGCGAGATCGCTCTGAAATCTAGGTAGATAGCCAGAGAGAATTTACCAGCTACGTCTATCAACAGCTGTCGCAATGACATCATGAACATTCTATTGAAATTGATACTTGCATAGTGGAGTCTTTTGTTAAGACATGTAGCTAGCTAACTAAACAATTAACCATAATCCCAACTCACAACGTTATTACTCTGCATGAATCTGCAGGTAGCTAACCAACTAGGTTCAATGTTAGCTAGATAACATTAGTCTATAACTAGCAAAGCAAAAGGCTCTGAGATACGAATAATATTACTACACAGTTCATACATGTAGCGTTAATTAGCGAGCCAGCCAGCTAACATTAGCTAGCTAGCTAACAGTACACTTTAACTTGAATTGAAAATGACTTTCTGACAAAATTATAAACGTGTAATATCTGAAAATGTAGCTAGCTAGACTATCTTACCCATATACGTGGATGGACGCTTCTCCCTCTCTGTTACGGATGTCATGGTTGTTCTTAGTTTGAAGATGTAATCCAGGCAGGTGTTTTCTCCATCTCCTTAGCTATCATACTCTAATTCGACTGATTTCAAAACTCTGTCCTCCAGAACGTGGAGAGCAACACTTACGCAGTTCTACTACGCAATAATAAAAAAAGTAAGCCGCGTTAGACAGGATTACCTAAACATACTGACCAGCTCAAATAGACAGAAGCACACTACATGGCAGACCAATCCGAACTCATCTCTCGATATGTCCAGCCCACTCATTATCTCAGCCAATCATGACTAGCGGGAAGGTTGCTGACTTTTTCTGTGGCTAAAGCAACTAGGCTCATAATTTAACAATTGTATTCGTATTTACAGATGGCATACCATTTTGTTATTAAGGCACATGACAATTCACATATTCCAGAAGGCATTTCTGACAAAAAACGCATTTTGATTTAAAAAAAGTTTACTTTCAAATGGCTCTCCCGTGAAGTGGTGACGCTTCGACATACGCCTAGTTTCCTGAAACAAGTCACATATCATATGATGCTGTACTCACTATAAAGTCAGTAATTCCTAACACGTACATAAAGGCCTAATGATGAAAACACAAATGTATTAACAATTAGGGAATTATCATTAACAGCTAAAACAAATACATATTAAAGACATGTTTAAACCATACGTTTCCTTTTATTTTTACATTTTTAAAACAATACAAATACATGAAGTTTCAAAAAGTCCAGCAATTTCATTACATTGAACATTACACAGGGCTGTGAATAGTGTAGCTTGACCCCAAGCTGACAGATGAATGGTTATTGCCTTTCTGCCTGCTGGAGGTACAGCATGTTGGCTCCAACCTTAAAAGTAACAACAAAGAAAGTTAGGTCTGTTAAGAAATGCCTTTGTCACACCATCTGGATAAGGCATTTCTGTGCGGTGCCAGAAACTAAATGGGGAGATGTGGAAACTGCATTCAATTTGTATTATTATATTCCTCTTTCATTACAAATTTCATGACGTGACTATGAGACGTGGCTGTATATAGGGGGATTTTTATTTAGCTGAGCCTGCTAGCTAGCTACATTTGTGCTAGCTAGACATTGCTGTGAAGTCACCGATATTATTTAAAATAATGATTGAGATAGCTACTGTCACGTTCGCTGCAATAAATGTCGGACCAATGCGCAGCAGATGTTGAGTTCCACATTATTTATTAGAAAGTGAAACTGAGCAAAGACAAAAAACAAATAAACAATATACTAACAACGAACCGTGACTACAAAGTTGCTACGTGCACTAACTCAAAACAAATATCCCATAAACACAGGTGGGTAAAACAGCTACTTAAATATGATCGACAATTAGAGACAACGATTACCTGCTGTCTCTAATTGGGAATCATACAAATCACCAACATAGACAATAAACTAGAACACCACATAGAAATAAATAAACTAGATCACCCCCAGTCACGCCCTGACCCACTTCACCATAGAGAAACAACGGCTCTCTATGGTCAGTCCGTGACAGCTACAGTATGTAATCTAACTAAACACTCAACTACTACAAACTATTTTAAATTACAATAAATAAAGGTTAATAAAGCCGTGACAACAAAAAGACAACAGTCACACAGTGGCGCAATAATTCAACTACACATAGTGTATGTTTGTTTCATCACAAAACCGGAGAGCAACATCTGTCCACAAAGCAAATATTGCATGTAACAAACAGTATATGACCTGCAGCATGGTCAAGCAAGTTAATGTTTGACAGTTTACTAAGCAACTAATGATTTAGAACCACAGAGTTACCGCAAGTCAGCACAAAGACAACACGAGGACTATTCCAGCACCATTTCTACTTAAACATTTAAACATCATCAAATCACAAGGCTATATTTGCTTAGTTTAATACATTGAAAACAAACATAAAGAAACCAAAAACAATTTATTTAAATCAATGTTGCTGAATATCATGTGGCTGTCCATGGTACTGATTTCTGTCTGTGTGTATGTGTTTGTGTATTTTTTGGAGTCACCCTAGATGTAGACTAGTTGAACACCAATGCCATCCTACTCTCCTTCATGTTGGCAAAACGGTCTATGGCTCTGTACGCTTTTAGTTTTAGTTTTCTTAGGCTACCTAGCTAAAATACTTGCTAGCCTGACTTCCTCGCATGGGCAACAATGAATCAGCCAAGTGAGCTAGCTAGTTTGCATGAGCCTACTAGGCTACATCCAGACTACATATTGAATTTCAATCATCTCAGGCCAGTGGCACAATATACACTGCTCAAAAAATAAAGGGAACACTTAAACAACACAATGTAACTCCAAGTCAATAACACTTCTGTGAAATCAAACTGTTCACTTAGGAAGCAACACTGATTGACAATAAATTTCACATGCTGTTGTGCAAATGGAATAGACAAAAAGTGGAAATTATAGGCAATTAGCAAGACACCCCCAATAAAGCAGTGGTTCTGCAGGTGGTGACCACAGACCACTTCTCAGTTCCTATGCTTCCTGGCTGATGTTTTGGTCACTTTTGAATGCTGGCGGTGCTTTCACTCTAGTGGTAGCATGAGACGGAGTCTACAACCCACACAAGTGGCTCAGGTAGTGCAGCTCATCCAGGATGGCACATCAATGCGAGCTGTGGCAAGAAGGTTTGCTGTGTCTGTCAGCGTAGTGTCCAGAGCATGGAGGCGCTACCAGGAGACAGGCCAGTACATCAGGAGACGTGGAGGAGGCCGTAGGAGGGCAAGAACCCAGCAGCAGGACCGCTACCTCCGCCTTTGTGCAAGGAGAAGCACTGCCAGAGCCCTGCAAAATGACCTCCAGCAGGCCACAAATGTGCATGTGTCTGCTCAAACGGTCAGAAACAGACTCCATGAGGGTGGTATGAGGGCCCGACGTCCAGAGGTGGGGGTTGGGCTTACAGCCCAACACCGTGCAGGACGTTTGGCATTTGCCAGTGAACACCAAGATTGGCAAATTTGCCACTGGCACCCTGTGCTCTTCACAGATGAAAGCAGGTTCACACTGAGCACATGAGCACATGTGACAGACGTGACAGAGTCTGGAGACGCCGTGGAGAACGTTCTGCTGCCTGCAACATCCTCCAGCATGACCAGTTTGGCGGTGGGTCAGTCATGGTGTGGGGTGGCATTTCTTTGTGGGGCCGCACAGCCCTCCATGTGCTCGCCAGAGGTAGCCTGACTGCCATTAGGTACCGAGATGAGAACCTCAGACCCCTTGTGAGACCATATGCTGACACATGCACATTTGTGGCCTGCTGGAGGTCATTTTGCAGGGCTCTGGCAGTGCTCCTCCTTGCACAAAGGCGGAGGTAGCGGTCCTGCTGCTGGGTTGTTGCCCTCCTACGGCCTCCTCCACGTCTCCTGACGTACTGGCCTGTCTCCTGGTAGCGCCTCCATGCTCTGGACACTACGCTGACAGACACAGCAAACCTTCTTGCCACAGCTCGCATTGATGTGCCATCCTGGATGAGCTGCACTACCTGAGCCACTTGTGTGGGTTCTAGACTCCGTCTCATGCTACCACTAGAGTGAAAGCACCGCCAGCATTCAAAAGTGACCAAAACATCAGCCAGGAAGCATAGGAACTGAGAAGTGGTCTGTGGTCACCACCTGCAGAACCACTGCTTTATTGGGGGTGTCTTGCTAATTGCCTATAATTTCCACCTTTTGTCTATTCCATTTGCACAACACCATGTGGAATTTATTGTCAATCAGTGTTGCTTCCTAAGTGGACAGTTTGATTTCACAGAAGTGTGATTGACTTGGAGTTACATTGTGTTGTTTAAGTGTTCCCTTTATTTTTTTGAGCAGTGTATGAACTTATGGTTAGATCAGAATCACCGTCATAATCATTGACCTGTACAGAGAATTATTTCAAAACCACAAGTCCAAATCCATCCATGGCCGATTTAGCAAGCTAGCTACTGCAGGACATCAACATAAGCAGACCAGAAACAGACAGGCTATCCTGACAATGATGACGTTTTGATTAGGATGTGATTTGATTGGTGTGAAGCTAAAATCCAAACTGGCTTTACTTGGGGGTCATTTTGCTGCGCTAGGACAATCCACAGTTGAGCTCAGCTTAATGCTGATTGGCTAACAAAAAAATAAATAACAATATCAAGGGAGGCCAAATGCTTGCGGGCATCAGTCAATTAAATAATACAGTGGCAACATGTCATACTCTTTTGTTCCAGGCAGCATCAGATAGATTGGCAACACATACTGAGACAGAGGAGCGCTCTGAAGATTTTTCCTGTGAGATTCAGCCACTTGCGAATCGACGGAAATTATGAAAACACAGTGTCGAAAGTAAAATTAATTTAAAAAAAATTATTGGTCAAATATTTAGGGAAGCCTGGCTTCCCTTGGCAACCATGACTACACTCCACTGCTTAAAGCAATAACTATTCTGGGTGCCGCAGTAAAAGTATTGTAGGGAATACTCAGTAGGGTCTCTAGAATGTATATATGGTGATATTTCATAGGGCTCTGAATATTGAATACATAATCATCACATATGGCTTACTGCACTACAGAAAACCCGCTAACCAAACAACAGGGCAGGGCATGCTCACTGAATTAAAGGGCAACTACTATCTACTATCTAAGCAGCTTAGTTTTTTCCCCCAGACCTCAAAAGTCATCCCCTGATGGGGTTTAAGCACTTTTGTGAACACAGAAAATCAAATGTTGTTGTTTTCTATAAATATTCTGTGTAAAAACAACTCAAAACCTGGAGAAAAAATTTACAGAGAAAACGGAATTTGGGGAAAAAAAGTAGGCAACAATAAAAACAAATGCGGATTTTAAAAGGCCCTACCAACGTTTTTTGCTGTGCATGACTGCACTTTAGACTGTGTGTCATCCTGCAGCACAGCATTTTAGGGAAGGTTGAGGTCAGGTCCAATATTGACTGTTCACCCAGGAGGGAAAGAAGTTGGCTATGCCACCTTTAATAAAGCAAAGGTTTATGTCATATTTGACATAGGTGCTTATGTCACATAGTTATGCCACATTTATGAACCCTTCATAAAGCATGACATACAGTTATAGATGATTTGTATCACATTTATGTAGTGTTTATGAAGCCTTTATAAGTTGCAACTCATTTAAAGCAGGACCGCATTGTGTCGTTGACCCACTTTCACAAATCAAGTGGGCCACTTTGAAATGTTAGTTTTCTTTTGTAACACAACACAGTGGGGCCTAAATGCACTTGTGTGATATAAATGTAACACAAACAATATTAAATAATTCTTCCCCTTTTTCACAGTATCCAATCAGTAGTTACAGTCTTGTCTCATCGCTGCAAATCCCGTACAGACTCGGGAGAGGCGAAGGTCGTGTGTCCTCCGAAACACAACCTAACCAAGCCAAGCCGCACTACTTCTTGACACAATGCCCACTTAATCTGGAAGCCAGCCGCACCAATGTGTCGGGGGAAACACTGTACACCTGGCAACCGTGTCGGTGTGCACTACACCCGGTCTGCCACAGGAGTCGCTAGTCCGCAATGGGACAAGGACATCCCTGCCGGCCAAACCCTTCCCTAACCCGGATGACGCTGGGCCAATTGTGCGCCGCCCCATGGGTCTCCCGGTCACAGCTGGCTGTGACAGAGCCTGGACTCAAACCCAATGCTAGCTGCCATGCAGACCACTGCGCCATTCGGGAGGACCTCTTATACAACATTTCTAATATCATTTCTATATTTTCTTGTCTTTCTAAGGTCCTGTGGAAAAACAAAAATCTACTTAAAGAAGACAAATGCTGTTGCTCGTAGGGAGTGTTTAAAGACTGGTAAGACCAGAGACAGATGAGCTGGGGGACTAGTTGACCGGGATCATTGATAGCCAGCAACCCCTGGAAGATATCCCTGATGATAACCATTTGGACAATTCAGATGGGGGACCATTCCAAACCTCATTTGGTAGGACACTTTCACCTCATTTGGTAGGACACTTTCATTCAACATGTGTCCCCGGACTGCAGGGAATATGTAATGTTGTCAATAATATATTGCAATCCCAAAATAAAAATGAAATAATGTTGTCAAATGCAGCAATGTAATCATTTTCTAGAGGCAGATGATCACCATAGCTTGGAGGGGACTTGAAGTTCAGCCCGCTACAGGATGAAGGTAGGCCCGCTACAGGATGAAGTTAGGCCCGCTACAGGATGAAGGTAGGCCCGCTACAGGATGAAGGTAGGCCCGCTACAGGATGAAGATAGGCCCGCTACAGGATGAAGGTAGGCCCGCTACGGGATGAAGATCAGCCCGCTACAGGATGAAGGTAGGCCCGCTACAGGATGAAGGTAGGCCCGCTACAGGATGAAGGTAGGCCCGCTACAGGATGAAGATAGGCCCGCTACAGGATGAAGGTAGGCCCGCTACAGGATGAAGGTAGGCCCGCTACAGGATGAATGTAGGCCCGCTACAGGATGAAGTTAGGCCCGCTACAGGATGAAGGTAGGCCCGCTACAGGATGAAGGTAGGCCCGCTACAGGATGAAGGTAGGCCCGCTACAGGATGGAGGTAGGCCCGCTACAGGATGAAGGTAGGCTCGCTACAGGATGAAGGTAGGCCCGCTACAGGATGAAGGTAGGCCCGCTACAGGATGAAGGTAGGCCCCCTACAGGATGGAGGTCAGCCCACTACATCTGCAGCAGCCAGGAGGGAAGATTGTGCCACTAATCCGGACCGAAGGACAAAGACAAAGAGGCTGAGCATGCATAAGAAACTGGCCATGGAATTTCATGGGAGCAACTAATGTATTTAAAAGAAGAGCATGGTATGAAGATGCACATCCTTCATGTTGAGTTGTCTATGAAGGAGGAGAGAAACATGAAGCAGCAGCAGTACCAATGTTCTTCTCGAACCAGCACCAGTTCGGGGTCCCGATAATTCCATTTGTGAATTAAAAACATTTTTGTTACCAATCCAGGGCTATTGTTTGCTTCAATCACTTGAGCTATCTTTGTTGTGAGAAGTGCTGCATAGCCAAAGCATCTCAGCGGGCTAGTCAATTTCTCTCATTGTCTGCCTCAACCATGGGATCATCTGGGTCATCCTCATCTTCAATGCAAGGATCTGGGCAGCCATGCTGTTTGAGGTCATTGTGACACACTGCTGTTACAATCGTGACAATTCAGCAATTTCTTTGTTGAAAGCGCAATGTGTTTCTGAGACCCTGGAAACGACTCCTCTATACACCAAACATGCACTCCACTACACCTCTGGTGCGGATATGAGCTTGGTTGTACCATTGTTGCTCAGGTCCTATTGCATGAAGATAGCGGGTGAACAAGAAGTTTGTCTGTGCATACCCACTGTCACCAAGTATGATTCCCCTATGTTGTCCTTCAAGCTGAGCATACAAAGAGAAGTTTTGGAAAATCCTTGAGTCATGAGTTGCACCTTTACAACTTGCCTCGATGTTGGAGAATTGCACACTGGGAGTGCACACACTTTGTACATTTATTGATTACCAGTTTTTAAGATTCCTGTACTCCTCAGCATCTGCTGTAGAGGGACACTTGATGGGAATATGGCATTCCCGTATTCATAGAACCTTATTGTTGGCTTGGGCAGCAGCATCAGGGACCTTTATGTAATTGTATTTCAGTTCACATATAGCATTGCAGACTTTGTGGAGTATTCTGCATATAGTCAGTTCACTTACACCACACAAATCTCCTGTTTCACAATGGAAGGTTCCAGATGCCAAAAAAAGGTAATCAGTACTTGTACAGAAGGAATGATGGCTTTTCCCAGAAGAGAGTCAGATTAAAGCCTTGGCTCAAGCAAACATATGTCAACTACATTTTCTTTGTACATACCGAAACGGTCACAGAAATGAATTTAATTCAAATCCTTCAGTGGGTTGCTCTTGACTATAACCACCCTTCTGTCTGGCCTTGGTTGTGCTCTTTGATCGTCATTGAAATAGTCAAGGTAATCCCTTTTCCTCCATTGCCAAGGTCAACCTGGGGGCCAACATCGGTGAGAAAGACCCACTGCAGCGGATGAAAACATAAAGAGAATGTGAAAGACTACTACCAGATATGGATGGAGGAGCAGGCACAGAGCCTCATCGATACAAAAAGCAGGGTTGGGAAGGTTACTTTTTAAATGTAATCCGTTACTAGTTACCTGTCCAAAATTGTTATCAGTAACGTAATTTTTGGATTACCAAAACTCAGTAACTTAATCTGATTATATTCAGTTACTTTTAGATTACTTTCCCTTTAAGAGGCATTAGAAGAAGAGTAAAATGTATGTTACCAATTGAACGACATCTATTACAGGATAAGTAAATGTTAATGTTTATATAGCTGGCCATATATGGATGTTACATTTTACTTTATGTTTTTTTTATGTAGGCTTCTTCTAACCCATCGCTTTCTATTACATATAATACAATTAAATGATATCTTTACATTAATAGATATAATTTAAACGTCCAAAATGGATATAACAACTACAGATGACCTCTTTAAGTCTATCAAAAGTGTGCAAGTTTGAGCATGTGTACATTCGGCCTATGGATTTATTTATTTTATCAGTATGAATTAGATTGAGCAATAGAAGCCCCACGTTTATTCCATAGGATGGGATCCGCACTATGCAGCTGTTGCCAGAACGCATTTTTCACTGGCTGTCCACTGGTTTGAAAAACAATGATTGATAGGCAGCTTAAACTTCTTGAATTCAACCATTATTGGGTTCAAATACACATTTAGATTTGTGAACAGCTATCCACAACAACCACAATCCGTAAGGCGCAATAACTAAATGAGAGAGCAGCAGTGGGATTCACATCAATGCGCTATGTAGATATCAATAATAAGTGATATCCGTAGCGCCGTAGACTACACAACTGCTGTCATTCGTACCTCCAAGTGTTTATTCAAGTTGGATAATCTTTGGATGCCGACAGCAGTCACACCATTGGAAGACATAGCTTGGACTGTAGCCTACAAAAGCCTATTCCTGAGCTATGTTCGAATACCCGTACTAACATACTGTATACAACATACTTAATGAGTATATACTACATACTATATACAATTTGTTAATTTTACTTACTATAAATGAACAGTATGCTTTCAGTTGAGCGTACTAGCTCTTCACCTGTCTACCGGAAGTTGATGCTCTTGCTATGCAACCTCTTGCTAGCTAGTTAGCATAACAAATTACTAGTTAGACATTCGGGTGTGTTAGAAAGAGGAGGAAGGGAAGCGCTACTAAGGTACACAATAGTACATTTTGGTAGACAGAAGGTGCTCTTTGGTATAAGTGGTGAATTAGTCATCAAAAAGAAAGGAGGACCAAGGCACTTCTTAAATTCAATCTGGAGTGCCAGAGTGCGCTCGTAGATTCAGAACGTTGTCAGATTGTCCATTTGTAAATTCAGAGCATATCGCTCTCGGAGTGCACACTGGACGCTCAGGCCGAGAAGTAGGGTTTGTTTGAGCATTCTGACCTTACAACGGCAGTCAAGCACCCAAGCTAACATTGGCTAGCTTGCCAGCTACTTACAAACACAAATGAGACCACTCTGACCATTTTACTCGCCCTAGCAGAGCTGGTTAGGCAGTTTTCCTGTTATCCAGAGTGTTGGTGACTGTAACTGTGCTGCTGGCAACAATTTGATTAGAGGTTTACTGACACCGGCCATATTCAACAGGTGTTGAGTGCTGGTAAATTCATTATGCTGCAGTGAAAGTGCTCTGAAATCGGAGTAGACACTGCGCACAATGACTATACCATTTAGCTAAGCTAAGAATGACGGGAATAATCAAGTCAATAAACATTGGGTAGATAGCCTATATTTAATATACTGGCAAGTTTGATGTATAAGTAGCCAACTAACGTTAGGTAGCTAACTAACAACATACCGGTACATACTGCTGTAATGATACGCTATGTGGTTCGTAAGGACAGCATAGCTAACAAATTGTCAGCCATTAGAACGTGTGAGGTAACTTATTTGAAAAGTTATTACTTTATTATATTGCTCAACATTTTCTTAACATTTGTCATAATTAGTTAAAGCAGTGAATTTGTATCCGCTCTCTGCATATTTTCCGCCATTTTCTTCAAATATGGAAACAATGTGAAGCCACACCCATTTCCTGAAGAATTGCATTATGGGCCCTGAAGTATGGAATTAGTGTCCTCTGCGTGTATACTTCATATTTTGGCGAATTTAGTACGACATCCCGGAACTTTTGGTATACTAACTATATCCATACTATGACCAATAAGCAGACTATATACTCAATTCACGTCACAAATAGTATGGTTAGTGCGGTTTTCATGAGAATTCAAACACAGCTCTGCTCTTTTCCCGCGATCCATCAAACACATTTGGTGTGTCATTATTGTGGTCTTTGACTTGTGGTCAGACTCACTTAAATTTGTGTCTTTTTTCAATGCTGATTTGAATGTCTGAGAAAACAGAGAAGTGTCCGATTTTTTTTTTGCAAACATCCTTTCTGAATTTAAAAGTAATCCTCTAAATAATCATCTAGTTTTTCAAAAGTATCTGTAATCTGATTACAATATTTTTGCTGGTAACGTAACAAATTACAATTACCGTTTTTTGTAATCCCTTACGTGTAACAGATTACATGTAATCCGTTACTCCCCAACCCTGAAAACAAGCAAGCACATATGAAGGGAGATAGCTAAACATTCAGCAGATTCTATGCAGTTTTGTTTATTAGCAACAGTTTATGCAGATGCAAAACATTCACAAGCCCCACACACCCATAACAATCATATAGTGTGAATAATGTAGCGAATTCAGGGGTAGCCCTGACCAGGATTTGAACTTGAACAGTCCAGTGACTGTCAGCCCAACACCTTAGCCCTTACGCACTAATCATCAAGGACAGAGATCCCAACCTCTTTTAAGGTCACGACACTACCCCCTTCCTTTGAATTCTCACGCTTCTTTATGCCAAGACCTTCACTTTAACAAACGCCTCTCCGATGGCCTCACTGGCACCATCCCACGTTTCACACCAATGTAGTGAATTGTAGTGAATTGAGGGGTAGCCTTGACCGGGACTCAAACCAGGTTCCAGCCACTGTCAACCCAACACCTCCTAGGTGTTGTTTGTTTAGGTATTGGGTCGCTACAATAGGTTAACATGTTGCCTTGTGTTTTCCTCCTCACCGGATGCCTTCCAATCGGGGAAGATCCCGCCTAGTCCGCTCACTGGTTCCCTAGTCCGTTATGTTTTTATCAGCTTGTCAAAAAAATATCTTCAAAAAGTAGGTTAACTTCGCACGTTCATCCAAAATAATTCCAGCATCCGAACAGTGCACTGTGCACCCGCCAACTTCCCTTGAATTTGTAAGTGACTGAAACAATTTCACTGGAGAAAGCATTCAAGCGAGCGAAACAGCGTCCCTCTGTCTTACTATATGTCACCCATGTATCTGATGCTGTCTGGCAAAAAAAGAGTATGACATGCCTTACTCTTTTTGGCCAGACAGCATCAGATTAATGGACTACACATACTGAGACAGAGGAGCACTGTTTTTCTCGCTCAGAGGCTTAATCTAGGATTGATGTGTCATTATTTTGGCTTGCGTCTCGGTCAAATGAATGATCAATATTTAAATGTTTTATTTGGATGGGCAAGGAGGTACAGTACGGTGGGCCAGGCCCCCTAAGGCCCGCCAATAATGCCGGCCCTATACTGATAACTTGGTGTGTTGGGGACTGAGCTTTTGCAGCGTTCATAACATCTCCTACTATTGTAAAAATGAGCATGAGACTGGGAAACGCCCCTCCAGCTCAGAATTACTAGTGGGATCCCTGAGCTCTGACTTCTCTTAAAGGCTGAACTCTGATATTACCTACTAAATAAATGACTTTGATAACAATTTTCAGCAGTTAAATGCAACAACAAAACATTATTTATAAAAAGCAATCTATTGATATTGTTTTTGAACACTATAATTTGTTTATAATCATGATAGCTGTTGTTTTAGTTTATGGTTGACAAAGCTTGTTTGCCATTAGCCAATTTGTGTTTCTCAACCATTTCACCATGAAAGCATTCAACTGTTTTTTATGACTTCACAACTGTTAATTACCCCCTTCCCACTTGGTTATGAACGCAGCAATAAACCTGTGATTTGTGAACCCCAGGTGGCCCTCCACGCCCAGGCATGCTACCAGTACCTGGGCCCCATATGGGTGGTCATGGTCCCCCTATGATGCAAATGAGGGGCCCCCCACCACATGGAAAGATGCCTGGAGGTAAGATTGTTGCCCCAACACTTAAATTATATATTGTTGATGTAAATATATTTTTGATAGGAATTGGATTAAAGATCTACAAGTTCTCACCTGCGTTTAAAAAATGTATCTACTGCTGATCACCAATATCTTCATTGAACAAAATACAGTAGTTCATGCATGGTCAAGGTCATAACTTTGAGATGTATTTTTCACCAAGATTTGATAGAATGGATTCATAAGGGACATGTATACTCGACCATGATTAGGATCTAATGTGAATAACAAGTGAAACCAGTTAAGATATCTGTGATCTTTGCTGTCCTGTAGGTCCAGGTATGCGAACACCAATGGGCCACATGCAGATGATGCTTGGCACACATATGATGCGCCCCCATCGGCAAATGATGCTAATCAGACCGGGTATGATCCGGCCAAACAGACCTAAAATCAAGTGGCTCTCGGTTCTGCACTGCAATAAATGCTCTTGGAGGTCACTGCTGCCCCAAATGCATTGTTTGGGTTTTTGAAATGGCCACCTATTGTCTCGACTCTAAAACCCTTTTGGTTAGAGTAAACACTGTGTTTCAGCAAGCTCCCGTGGCATTAGTTAATTTATCTCTTTATATTAATTTCTTAGCTTGAAAAAGTAGTAGACACGTTTTCAACCAACAACTTGGTTGGCAACCCTGATGTCTGTCATTGAAAGAATGCTTGTTTTCTTCACGACGCAAAATGTCTGTAAGTTTATTTTATGATACTTTAAGGTCCTATTCTACTGTAGATACACAGGAGGTCAAGTGAGTGTGTGAGAATGAACTGTCTGTTACTATTGTTGAGGAGATGTGGGAGGACATTTGGAGATATGCAAAAACAATATCTATCTGTAATCGCATTAGAGCAATCCAATTAAGAATAAAGCACACATTGCATATATCTCCAAATTGCAGACATGCTTTTAACCCTTTCTCCTCTCCTCAGTATCTTAAATGTAAAACTGATACACGCACCCTTACACATTTCTTATGGCCATGTTCCAAATTACAAAGGTACTGGTCTAAAGGTCCTTCAAGAAATTGAAAAAAAATCCATGGGTTGACCTAGAATGAAAATCAATTTCTTTGCTGTTAGTTCTCCCTATTGAGCATGTTACGTGTGTCACAGAAGGCTGTACAACGTTCCTATCTCTGCAGCGAGGAAAAACATTCTCTTGCAGTGGATTAGTGACATCTATTCAAGGTTGGCAAATGGAAACACCTCTTATCCCTTGGGTTTTGTTATTCCAATGTAAAATGGGCTTTTTTTAGACCCACAGACTTTTTTTTTTAAATAAATAAAATGAGTAGACTTGAACTTCGTGTATGTATGGTCTTCAATCATTTTGTTTGAATAATAGATGGATGACAGAGGCTCCTAACTATCTATAGCTTCATAACATGAGAATACCTGTTGTTTAGTAAACGGTCAATGCGTTTATTCCTTCAAATATTGACCCATACTTTATTCAATTAAAAGGGCATTACTTAAGTGTGCCATATAGATAGAAGGCTACTTTTCAGACAGACTCTTTCTCCGCAGGTCACTTGTACGTTCTTTTCTTCTTGTGAATGTGCAGCATGTGATTCGTAAGGGCATTCGTCCGACTGAAGCATTTGCCACAATCATGGCAGCTAAATGGTTTCTCCCCAGTGTGTATCCTCATGTGCTCCGTCAGGGCTCCTTTCAGTTTAAAGCATCTTCCACAAACATGGCAACGGTGTGGCCTTTCCCCTGTGTGAAGTTTCAGGTGTGTCTTTAAAGTGCCTACCGCAACAAAGCCTTTGTTACATAAAGGACATGTAAATGGTTTCTCTCCTGCATGACCCATCATATGCACGATAAGACTTTTTTCCCTCTTGAGGAATTTGCCACATACATTGCACTGAAATGGTTTGTCTGATTCTGCATTGCCAATTAGCTGATTCATATTTAATGTGCTCACAGAGCTGTAAGGGGTTACTCCAGAGAGGGTTTGAGAGTCACTGGTTGGTTCTGATACTCTGTAATCCTCATCATCGGGTTCTATTTTGATCTCTTCAATTCTGCTGGTAGGTAGTGGGTCCCTCTCTCTGTTCTCTACAGTTTGTATGTGGTAAAGTTGGGAGGACTTATGTGGGTCATCCTGATCACTGTCACTTTTCACAAAGGGAGGAGAACATGTTAGAATGTTGGTATCAGACTCCAGCCCCTGAAGCTGCTCTTCCTCCTGATTGGTCCTGAGTTCTTCCCGTTCCTCTTTAATCTGTGTGGGGTCTGAGTCCTCCTGCCCCAGACCTGGGGTCCACTCCTGCTCACAGTGCTGCTGCTCAAGGGGAACCTCCTCAGGGACAGGGAGAATGAGCTGCTGGGTATCTGGCAGAAAGGACAGAGGATGAAAGAGTCGTCTAGATCTCCATATTCATAGTGGTGACAAGACGAGATGTAATCTGTCCAAGTATTAGGCACTAATATTTTAAAATATTCACTTTGATTATAAATGAATGGGTGTTGTAAAAACTCTAGAGGCTTGCACAGATTATTTAATCAGCCAACAGTATTCGCATGCCATGGTAACTTTATTGCAGTCGTTCTGTGCATCTCAGAAAATGTCTTAGTATATTTGCTTCCTGGGATATTACACTAGCGTGTTTCCTTCCCTCAGGGTGATATCAGATAATCGTCCACAGCGCGACACCAATACAGGCTACCTGGAACGCAATCAATGTGTAATTTATTGAATTGTGTAGCATAATTAATAACTATACCTATCTGTAATGGTAGGTAGGTGGCCACAAACCTGCTTTATATAACTTTATCTTCGGTTGGGTAACTATGTGCAGTTGCCTTCGTAGATGATCGATCTCCTCCTTTGAACGGGAGATTTCTTCCTGGTACTCCGTTATCGTTTTTTCCACTGCCCCAAATATCTCAACAGCCGCCGCAGTTAATCGCTCGGTGAGAAACGTATTCAACAGCTGCAGTTTGGACATTTTCAGATAGATTAATGCTCTTAATCCACAGAATAACTATATTTATTGCATTTCTTCTCTCAAATGCAAATAAACGGATACACATGCGCAGCCTCTATAGCTCTTGCCCTGGGAAGTTATTGGCTGTGAAGAACAGCTTGCTACATTACCGCCACCTGCTGTGCAGTATGACTGATTTAGAGTGAATAATTATTTCAGCTTTTTGACCAGAACATTTGACACATTAATTAAACTCCACAGTAGGCTGTGAGCCACTGGATATCATAATAGCCAAGTTTATTATGAATAATATTGAAGTTAATAAGAAACAAACCTAGATGATTGAAGTGGTATGTCTCCTCCATGGTCTCTCATAATACCGAAGTCAAAAAAGATGTCTCCACTATAGTCTCTGCAGTGACAGTGATTATCAGATGGTTTGCTATGCAACCCTGCCGGAGCAGAGAGAAGATCTTATTAAACATGCATTTCCTATTTGAAATTATTTGCCAACCGGCTACCTGGTCCACAACGATCTTCTCATTCATGGACTACGCACCCTGCACTATCATCCTAGAACTGCACATTGCTCTTTGCGCATCATATGCACCTGACTCTTTTTCAGAAACATATTTTCCCCACCGCACATCATCCTGTAAAATTGTTTTTTTATTCATACATCTCTACATACATAATGTACACTGAGTGTACAAAACATCAGGAACACATCCTCTTTCCATGACAGACTGACCAGGTGAAAACTATGATCCCTTATTGATGTCACCTGTTAAATCCACCTCAATCAGTATAAATGAAGGGAGCAGACCGGTTAAAGGATTTTTAAGCCTTGAGACATGGATTGTGTGTGGGCCATTCAGATGTTGAATGGGCAAGACAAACTATTGAGGAAAAGGGGATATCAAGTCAGTTGTAGAACTGAAATATGTCTTCCGCATTTAACGCAACCCCTTTAGGTGCCTTTGCACAGGGTGTGTCAAGAACTCCAACGCTGCTGGGTTTTTCAAACGCAACAGTTTCCTGTGTGTATTAAGAATGGTCCACCACCCAAAGGACAGTCAGCCAACTTGACACAACTGTGAGAAGCATTGGAGTCAACATGGGCCAGCACCCCTGTGGAACGCTTTCGACACCTTGTAGAGTCCATGCTCCAACAAATTGAGGCTGTTCTTAGGGCGAAAGGGGGTGCAATGCAATATTAAGGTGTTCCTAATGTTTTGTACAATTAGTGTATAATGTAGCTTGTAGTTGTTCAATTGGAGTGCATTTCGCATGTGGATTTGTGTAAACTCTGCTTCTATTATGCTGTCTGTTTATCATTGTCCGTATACTGTTTACTGTGGCAGTACTATTTCACCAAGTCAAATGTATTTGGAGAATAAAGGTGATTCTGATCGATGATATCTATGGATGTCTTGTGTGCAAAGGGTGCAAACTCAAGGAGTAGGCTATTTCAAGAACAAAAAATTGACCTTTTTAATGAATGGTAAATGTAATAGACAAATATTCACAGGTTTCACACAAAATGCTGATGTTAGGTCAAACAAAAAGCTACACATTTCATTTGGGTGTCAAGTCAAGGAAGTCCATTACAATAAATGACAAAACATGTACACAATTCCTTGTTATTGCTGCAACAAATACTTTCATAAGATGAAATCAAGCCGATACCAATGATATAGTATTACATAGATCAGCACTGAGGGGAGGACAGCTCATAATAATGGCTGGAACAGAGCAAATGGAATGGCGTCAAACACGTGGAAAACCTATATTTGATACCATTCCACCGATTCTGCTACAGCCATTACCATGAGCTCGTCTTCCCCAATTAAGGTGCCACCAACCTCCTGTGATATAGATACATTAATATCAAACAACGCATTAGCCTTAAAGGGATAGTTCACCCAAATTGGTTTCCTTACCCTGTAAGCAGTCTATGGACAAGGTATGACCGTTTCCACATGCTAACGTTTTAGTGTTTGTGGCGCAAATCCCATTCAAGTCATGTAACCGATATTAGCATTTTTCACGCATCATGTCCAAATCATCCGAAAGTATCTGAAATGGATTGTGATCCTCAGTCACAAATAAAATCGGTCCCATGACTTGAATGGGATTTGTGCCACAAATGCTAAAACGTTAGCATGTGAAAACAGTGCCATGGAAACTAAACCAAAACATGGATTGCTGTCATACCTTGTCCATAGACTAGTTACAGGGTACGGAAACTAATGTAATTTTGTAATTTGGGTGAACTAACCCTTTAATCAAACAAAATAGAGTTTTTACTAATAGAAGATAGTGACTAAATTGTTGTGACATTTGATAAATTAGCTGGGACTGTTGCTTCTGCCTTAAAATCCACTCAATCTACCAACTTTTCTACCATGTTCTGCATGTTTATTCATGCATACCCTAAGTTTATTCTACCAAGTCATCATCTGAGGTTCCTAATGGTATATAGAGTACAATGTGCTCTAAAACTATGCTCTAACCTCACATTTTCCCCACACAGGTCTCTTTCAACTTTTTCAACTGTGGTGGTGTATTGTCATTTTCTCACACCAGAAAACGTCAAAAATAAATTCACAATGAACGGAGGAGTTTTTACTCTGTAAGTGCTCTTCACGTTCTCTCCAAGATTCCCATTTGATTGAAGCATTTACCACAGTCATTGAACCGGTTGTTTCTCTGCCGGTTGTTTCTCTGCCCTGTGTTTCATAGTGTGGCTAGCCAAGTACGCCTTCTGAGTGAAGGATTTGTCACAAACATTGCACTTATATCTTTTCTCCCCCGTGTGTGTCCTCATATGAATTTTCAGGTCTGCATTCAAAGAGAAACATTTGCCACATTCTTCGCACCTGCATGGTTTCTCCCCTGTGTGTCTTATCATATGGGTGGTCAGATTTCCCTTCAGACCAAAGCATTTGCCACATTCAGGGCAGGGATATGGTTTCTCCCCTGTATGGGTCCTCATATGTTCTGCCAGTTTTTCCTTCCGACTGAAGCTTTTCCCACAATCATTGCACTGATAGGGTTTCTCTCCTGTGTGAATTTCCTGGTGGCGACTTAGATGAGTCGTTGACGAGAAACATTTTCCACACGAAGTGCACTTAAATGGCCTCTCCCCTGTGTGAGTCTTCTCATGGTCTTCCAGGGATTTTCTCACAGTGAAGCCTTTACCACAGTGTTTGCAGTGAAATGGCTTCTCCCCTGTATGGATCCTCATATGCACTTTCAGGTTGGAACTACAAGTGAAGACCTTAGCACAGGCGTGGCAGAAATGCTTCACGCCCATGTGGGTTTGCAAATGCTTCACCATACTATCTGTGGACCTAAAATCTTTCCCACAAACCCCACAAAGATGGTATTTATCCTTTAAATGAATTTTTTGCACATGACTAACTAAATAAGTCATGAAAACAAAAGACTTCCCACACATCTTGCAACAATGAGGAGCAGTATGGTTTTTATTGGCTGATGTTACCTTGGGTAACTTGATGATTTTCCTGCCTCCAGCACTGGTAAGATAACTTTTTCCTTTCTTGTGGGGTAACTTTTTAGTTTTCCTGCCTTCTGCACTGGCAGGAGAGCTTTGTTCTTTCTTGACCCGTGCTCTCAATGTCCGAACTAACCCTAGTGCTGACCGTAGTCCTCCACTCTCCTCGCCTCTTATACATGGTGACTTTGAAGTTCTCCTGCCTACTGTACTGGTATTGGGGCTTTGCACGGTCTTGAGGGGTGACTTGGTAGTCTTCCTGCCTCCATCACTGGTATCAGGGCTTTGCACTGTCTTGAGAGGTAACTTGGCAGTCTTCCTAACTACTGCACTGGTATCAGGGCTTTGCACTGTCTTGAGGGGTAACGTGGTAGTCTTCCTGCCTACTGCACTGGTATCAGGGCTTTGCACTGTCTTGAGGGGTAATTTGGTAGTCTTCCTGCCTACTGCACTGGTATCAGGGCTTTGCACTGTCTTTAGGGGCAACTTGGTAGTCTTCCTGCCTACTACACTGGTATCAGGGCTTTGCACTGTCTTGAGGGGTAACTTGGTAGTCTTCCTGCCTACTACATTGGTATCTGGACTTTGCACTGTCTTCAGTGGCAACTTGGTAGTCTTCTTGCCTCCATCACTGGTATCTGGGCTTTGCACTATCTTAAGGGGTAACTTGGTAGTCTTCCTGCTTACTGCACTGGAATGGGAGCTTTGTACTTTCTTGTGGGGTAATTTTTTGGTTCTCCGGCCTCCAACACTTGCTTGCATACTGGTTGTACGTATTAACCCCAACGCTGACAGTAGTCCCCCACTTGCCACTACATCAACACTTCCACTGGTGTTGTTCTGAGCTGCAGGGGATCCTGGATTTTCTACAGAGGGGGACTGGAAGTCACTGGTTGTTAATGATGCTCCATTTCTCTCCCCCTCCGTTTCAGTGTCCATCTCTTCAGTTGTGTTGGTGGTAGGTGAGGGCTGGGGTGGGTCCTGATCATAGTCACTTTCCACACAGGGAGGAGTAAATATGAACTCTATGTCGGGCTCCAGTCCTTGATACTGCTGCTCCTCCTGACTGGTCCTGACCTCCTCTTCCCCTTCAATGTTTGTGGGATCTGGCTCCTCCTGGCCTAGACTGGGGCTCCACTCCTGCTCACAGTGCTGCTTCTCAGGGGGAACCTCCTCTGGGACAGGGAGAGTAAGCTGCTGGGCATCTGGGGGGGGGGTAAATTATATGAACATTCAGTTTGTGGCAGAAATACATTTTTGTTTATATATTTCATTATATTTGTTTACAGTTGTTGGCAACAATTGTATTTGCAACAACTCTAGCCACGCCATTGATCTAGTAACGTTAGTGATAAAGAAATTAAAAGCCCGCACAGGTAATATAGTTAGCTAGCTAGTCGCTCCCCAGTGCTTTACCGCACCCAAAAACACTGAGGAGCTACTACCGGGTGCGGGACTTTCAATTATTTATCTATATAATTGTTTAGCGCAGCAACGTTACTCGAGTTTAGGATATACACATCTCCCTCCTGTTTTTTTATAGTCTAGTTAGCAGTTAGCAGTGGCCACTACAAACCTGATTTATGTAACTTTAAATCGGGTTTCAAAGCCAAATCCAGAAGCCTCTGTAGACGTTCGATCTCCTCCTTTGAACTGGAGATTTCTTCCTGGAACTCGGTTATTGTTTTTTCGACTGCCTCAAATATGTCAACAGTTGCCTCCGTCAAGCGCTGTGAGAGAAACACATTCAACAGCTGTAGTTTGGACATTTTGAGGGAAATTAAAGTGAATACGTTTATGCTATTCTGCTCACTCCGTAGCTCTGCTCAAACAAAGATGGCGGAAGTAAAACCACAAGGGCGGCGGGAGTGACGAACCAAAGATTGAAACTCTGTGGACGACCTACTCTGCATTTAGTCACGTGGTATACAAAGAGTGACGATCTTGCGGTACCGAAACCCTACCAACAGAGGGCATTAAGCGCAAGAGCAGATAAATGTTGGTCATTTTTTCTCAGAAAACAAAAAATGTATAGACACAGGCCTCATTCGAAGTAGGTTTCCATCCAGTGGTGTTTCCACCAAACGGATTTAGTGCGGATAAAAATCAGTGCGTGATGACATAGTTCACAGAAAAAGTAATATTTCGTTTAACTTTTCATGTACCAAGTACAAATCTAAAGTTAATGTGTTTCCATCGCATTTCCTGTAGTTCTGTCACAAAAACTGTTGTGTTAAATAGCAAAGTGCCTACTCTGGTTTTAGAACGTGCGATCTAGCCAAAAACAGATACAGTGCAGGTAGGCTAGTCTATGGGGTCAATTTCACGCCATATGTATTGAATTTAAAATAAAATAAATCGTGAACATGAAAAAAAAAAGTTTAGAATGTAAACATATTTTCGATGACGGGTGTATTAATGGATATTGAAATCAAAAACCAAACAATTGAAAGCAAAATGTATAGAATTCTAAACAAAAATAAGACAAAAGCAAAACCCCAAAACTTGTAATCAACAAATTTTAAAGCGAGAGCAAAACTAACTGACAAATTAATTAAAAAAAAGATTTGAACATGATAAGACATGCTTTTTTTCTTTTGCCTACTTATGTAGACGATCTGCAGTCACTACTACGCGCCAAGTCTTCCCCCCTGTGCCCGCATGTTCTGAACATGGGCCAAGATTTGGCGCGTAGTAGTGACGTCAGATCATCTACTTAAGTAGGCAAAAGAAAAAAAACATGTCTATCATGTTCATTGATTGGGTTAAGACGAACCGTCACTCCAAAACTAGCGGACCAATGGAGACTCATTATCTACGCTTCCCTCTAAACCCGCCTTTCACGGAAAAAATTATGCCAATACCTGGCAGTGAAAGCAAAGAAACAGACATCGAAAGCAAAGATACGAGTAGCGTAACACAAACGTAGTACATGCAGGCAAGAGCCTAGGCAAAATGTATTCAATAAGATTGATTGCCGGGAAAGTTTAACCTGAAACGATTTTTGCATTCGTTTTCAAATATATTTTTTCATAATTTGTCAAGAGTTTTGTGCTCGCTTTTAAAATGATTTGCTTACAAGTTTTGGGGTTTTGCTCTGATGTCTTATTTTTGTTTACAATTCTATACATTTTGCTTTCAATTGTTTGGTTTTTGATTTCAACATCCATTATTTCACCCGTCCTCGAAAATATTGTAATGACCTGACTAGATCATAAAGGAACAATTGTCCAGACAGAGGATTGGGTTTACGAATTGACGGTTTATTAACCCAACTTTACACAGGCTACTGTTTGGCCGTAGCCCACGCCAAATAAATGAAAGATAACCACAAGCCAACCGTGACCTTCTCTTGTGAAGGCCAGACATAAGAGAGAGAACAAAGGCTAAACCTGGTCTTAATTTCCAATGCTCCATCCCCCTGCCCAACCCCCCTCCACGCCACTCCGCCAACCGCCAGGATGCCCGGCATCAGAACATTCCAAGCATTCCCGTGATTGGCAGATAGCAGGTTGATTGGCATGTCGGACCCCGCGAACACTGGGTACTGGTAAATACAACACAACCACCTACTAGCCTAACACATAACACACAGCTGTCTGTGCGGGTCGCTACAAAGCCCCCCCACCACAAAGTCCCTCGTCCCCGAGGGAACAAACAAAGTCTCTGAAGCGACCCGGAGGTCTCCTTTGCCTGCGTGGCCGTGATGGTCGCAGAGTGCCCCTCTGGGAACCAGGGATATGGGGGACAAGGAAGCGGGAACGGGTAATACAGTCCGTGGCTCTTGGGAACCACGCGGTGACACAGGGAGGGAGACAGGGTGAGTGGGCTGTCTGGAGCGTTGTCTGCAGCACCTGGGGGTGGGTGCCTGGAGAATGTCATTGCCAGAGACGTGAATTATGGGGGTCCCTGGGGTTTGGGGAGAAGAGGCCCCTCTGTATGGGGCTAACCTGTCCCGGTGCAGTGCCACCTTTCTTCCCCATGGGAGGAAGCTGCACCCGGTTAACAACCTCCCCTACCCTCTCCAGGACACTGCAGGGTCCCACCCAGTGACTGTCCAACTTGGGGCATCTACCTTTTTTCCTTAGGGGGCTGAAGACCCAGACCAGCTCCCCAGCCACAAAGTGCCTTCCCCGGGTGTGCACGTCATAGTTCCTCTTCTGCCTCACACCTGCATTCACCAGCTGCTCTCTGGCGAAGGTGTGGGCTGTCTCCAGGCGGTCCTGGAGTCTCCGGGCATACTCGGCCCCGGGGGAACATGAGGGCTATCCAGGGGCCGACCAAACGCCATCTCCGCAGGGGTGCGGATCTCTCTCCCCAACATGAGGAGGGCAGGTGTGCAGGAGGTGGAGTCTTGGACAGCGGAGCGGCATGCCATGAGGACCATAGGCAGGTGCTTGTCCCAGTCACGCTGGTGTTTGGAAGAGACGATGGCCAGCTGCTGTCCAAGCGTTTTGTTGAAGCGCTCCACAAGGCCATCACTTTGAGGATGGAGAGGAGTAGTGCGGGTCTTGTGCATATCCAGCCTCTCACACATGGTGGTGAACACACAGGACTCAAAGTTTCTGCCTTGGTCACTGTGGATGGACTCCGCAGCTCCAAACCTGCTGAACATCCCCGCTGTCAGGGCGTCGACGATGGTCTCTGCCTCCTGGTCAGGCAGAGTATAGGCCTCGGGCCATTTTGTGAAATAGTCCATGGCCGTGAGCACCCAGCAGTTTCCATTGTCTGTGGTGGGGAATGGCCCAACTACATCCATTCCCACCCTCTCCATGGGAGCCCCCACTGGGAACTGTTGGGGCTCAGCATGAGAGCGGCCTGGGGGGCCCTTTCTCGCTGTGCAGTTGTCACAGCGGCGGCAAAAGTCCTCCACATCCCTCTTGTGCTGCCCCCAGTAAAAGCCCTGACGGAGGCGGCGCAGTGTTTTTGTGATCCCAAAGTGTCCAGTCCCCACCCCGCCATGAGTGCTCTGGAGCACAGCCTCCCGCAGTGCTTTTGGGACCACCACCTGCCACCTCTCCTCTCCCGTAGCTGACTCCTTCCACGCCCGCTGTAGCACGCCATCAGCCAGCCGCAGTCGCTCAAACTTTGACCACAACCCTTTGGTCGCGAGTGAGAGCGCTGTCACCTCTTCCCTCACCTGAATCCTTAGGATCTGCTGTGATTGATACTGCATGCACACGGACAGTGTGTGGTGAAAAATGGCTTGATAGCTATGTCAGTGAACTAAATATGAAGGAAGTACAAAATATGATTGACACACCAAGCAACAGAGCTTTCAAATTTGGAGATGGGAGAATTGTCCATTCTACCAAGAGAGTTAAGATACCAGCAAAAATTGGTCAGACTAAGTGTCACATTGAAACAGAGGTGGTCCCTACAGATATCCCCTTACTATTAAGCAAAGCTTCCCTCAAGAAGGCAGAGGCTGTATTAGACATAAAAAATGACAAGGCAGTGATGTTTAAACAACCAGTGACTCTTGAATTTACTACCTCAGGCCACTATTGTGTAAACATTTTGGACAAAGACATCACACAGAGTCCATGCAAAAATGAGATTCTGACTGACACGAAGCGCATGGAGATTCTGACAGTCACAGAGAACATGAACACAAGAGAAAAACACAAAGTATTGTTAAAGCTTCACAAACAGTTTGGACATGCTACAGTTAACAGACTTCAGAAGTTACTCAAGAGTTCAGGGAATAATGATGATGAGAGTATTTCCATTCTATAGCAGATAGTTAACAGTTGTGAGACATTTGTGAGACAAAAATACAGCAAACCTAAGCCCAGACCAGCTGTTGGTTTGCCACTGGCTTCCATGTACAATGAAACAGTGGCTGTAGATCTACATGAGTTAGGACCAAGTGTGTGGTACCTTCACATAATCGACCACTTCACACGCTTTAGTGCTGGAAGCATTGTGAATACAAAGAAACTCAGTGAAATCGTCAAGCACTTCATTCATTCCTGGATATGTGTGCATGGCCCGCCACAGAAATTGTACAGTGACAATGGAGGAGAATTCAATAATAATGAAATAAGAGAAATGGCAGAGAACTTCAACATGGAAGTAAAGACAACTGCTGCATAGTCCATGGAGCAATGGACTTCTGGAGAGACACAATCAAACACTCACAGAGAACATGCTGAAAGTGAAGCAAGACAATGAATGTGACTGGAACACAGCCCTAGATTGGGCTTTGATGGCAAAAAACTCAATGCACAATGTTCATGGTTACAGCCCATATCAACTAGTGTTCGGGCAGAACCCTAATCTTCCCTCAGTACTGGTTGACAAGCCACCAGCACTAGAAGGGACCAGTGTGAGTGCATGGGTGGGACAGCACCTTTCAGCACTACATGCAGCGAGAAAAGCATTCACTGAAGCAGAGTGCTCAGAAAGAATTGGCAGGGCTCTGCGGAAACAGCTTCGGCCCACCGATGAGAAGTACGAGACTGGAAACAGAGTGTACTACAAACGAGTTGACTGTCAAGAGTGGAAAGGACCGGGAGTAGTCATTGGCCAAGATGGTGTGGTGATATTTGTGAGACACGGAGGCATCTTTGTCAGGATGCATCACTCAAGATTGCGGAAAGTAAATGATCAACAAGATAGAGGGGCTGTTGCTGAGAATCAGTCTCCTAATGAAAATGAAAAAAAGGACACAGTAACAGACACCAACCTACCAGATGTCGCATCCAATGATATAGACACTGAAACTGACACAGGAAATGAAGCAGAGACCTTCAACCATACCACAGGTAATACTGTTGAGCGTTCAAATGAGGAAAACATTCAACAGCCACATGTGGTAAGAGAACATGGTTGTTCCAATCTGAAAACTGGGCAAACTGTTAAATACATGGACAGAGAAAGTGGTATTCCACATACAGCAACCGTCATTGGACGAACAGGAAAAGCCAAAGGAAAACACCAGAACTGGTACAACTTGCAGTACTCTGAACCAGCTACACTTTCTGGTACAACAGGGTCAGCTGACCTGTCACTTGTAGATAATCTCAGAATTGAACCAATGGAAAAATCGAGAAAAACAGAATGACATTCAAAAAGATTATGTACTTGAAACAAAGGACGTGTCATTTGACTCAGCTAAGCTAGATGAGCTCAGTAATTGGAGAAAAAATGGAGTGTTTGAGGAAGTCAAAGACATTGGTCAAAAATGTGTCTCAACAAGGTGGGTGTGTACCCTTAAAGAATCCTTAACTGGAATAGTGCCTAAAGCATGTCTAGTGGCTAGAGGTTTTGAGGAGCTGGCTGCTTAAGAACTCCCAAAAGACTCACCAACATGCGCCTCAGAGTCACTCAGATTGCTGATGTCAGTGATCTGCCAGAAAAAAATGGAAACTTAATTCCAAAGACATCAAATCTGCATTTTTGCAGGGAACAGAGCTGTCAAGGGACATTCACATCCGACCTCCGCCCGAAGCTAAAAGCGAAGGAACCCTGTGGAAACTAAAAAAGTGTGTGTATGGACTGGCAGATGCATCACTCTACTGGTACAACAAAGTCAAGGCAACAATGCTGAATACAGGTGGAAAAATGTCACAAGTGGACCCTGCAGTCTTCTATTGGCTTGATCAAGACTGCAATGTGACTGGAGTACTTGCCTGTCATGTTGATGACTTTATCTGGGGTGGCTCACAGACCTTTGCTACAACTGTGATTCCAAACCTCACTCAGTCAAGAGTGCGCATGCGCAGGAAGTCGGGTGGTTGATGGACCTGGCCTTGAGTGTAATGGCTACTTGTAGTGTGTTCATATAGTAGAGTAAAACTGGAACTTTGTTAAACCGGAACCTTGTCGTTGTGTCATTTCGAGTTAACAGTCCGCACAGAACCTCAGCTTGCCCCCTTCTTCGGAACCATGACGACTGGTGCCGCCCAGGGGCTGTCTGAGGGCTCGATGAAGTCTGCCCGTTGCATCTCCAACACAGCCTTGTCTGCCGCCTCCTGGCGTGCCAGCGGGATACGGCGGGGACGCATCTTGATGGGCCGAGCATCACCTGTGTCGATCTCATGCTGCACCAGATGAGTCTGACCCACCTCTTCCTCACTCAGCGCAAAGCTGTCTCTGAAATCAAACAGCAACTGCCACAACCGTTCCTGCTGCTCGGGGTCAAGACCAACACAGTTCCTCCCCCATATCTCCCTCACTGCAGACAGTGTCCTCTCCCATCTGGGGTAGCTGGGCGCGGACCGGGCTAACAGAGGGCTGTGTCGTGGAGGTAGCTGGGGGGAATGTAAAACACTGCCGTTGGTGACAGGGGGGCTGGGGAAAAGTCACACACAGATGTGGGGGAGGGGGGGCAGCCATGAGTCTCTGCTGCTTTAACTGTTGGAGTAAAGGGTTTGTTGAGTTGAGTGAATGTGACATTAGGGGGGGGGGGGGGGCATGGTGACTTCTGGCCCTCCCTGGAAACTCAGTGTGCCCCTATTTAGGTCTAACTGGCAGCCTGTGCTCCTAAGAAAGTCCAACCCCAGGATACAAGGGTCCTGCACAGCCGCCACCACAGACCTGCCCCCTACTGTCAAGAGTCATTATTCCCTTCCCTTTCATGGGTGCCAGCTCACCTGTGACTGTGCGGAGCTGCACAGTTGTAGGCTCACACTGAGTCCAACCTGGCACAATATCTAGCCTCACCAGGGTTACCGTGGACCCAGTGTCCACCAGGGCGGAGCAGGGTACCCCCTCCACAGTGACATGACAAAAGTCCCCAACACAGGTCCGGCCCACCACAACAACAGGCTCCATCCGCTTGCCCTCGTCTGCTTCTGGGGGAAGTGGAGCCTTGCTTCCCCGTCTGTGCCGGTGGGCTCCTCCTGAAGAAGATGGTGGTTGGGATAGAAAACCAGGGGTCCGCACTACCCGGTCTATGCGGACCCCGAGCCGTTTCCCTGAGCTCTCATGGGGCAATCCCGGCGCAGATGGCCTGGCTGGCCACAACCCCAGCAGACCTTGGGACCAGGGCGTGTGTTTCGTGCCGATTGTAGCGACACAGCACGAATGAGTTGTCATTTCAGCCACTCATGCAGGCTTTTCCAACTCCGGGCTGCTCTGCCCCCCAGCTCGCACAGAGGGTCTGTCTCCCTGCACCCCCACCAAAGCCCCAGCCCACACCAGCTCCCTCTCCAAAGCCATCTCCAAGGCTATCTGCAATGACTCAGGATGAGCCAGCTGGGTCTGTATGCGCAGCTCCGTAGGAGAGAGCGCCTGTATGGACTGGTCCCGTGCTAGCTCGCTCTGCACGGAGGGGGGCATGTGAGCATATGCCCGCCGAGAGAGGCTTTCAATGTCATTAGCTAGCACCCGTAGAGGCTCTCCAGGCTGCCTGCGTCTATTACTCAGTTCGGAGCATAGTAGCCCGGGCTGTACACACTGTCCATAGCGCCTCCTCAGTGCTCCCACTAAAGCACCATAATCACGTCTGTCCTCGGGGCTAATCAATATCAAACAGGCCAGAGCATCATCAGTGAGACATAAAGCCAACTGCAGTGCCCTATCTTCATTCGACCACCCCCTAAAATGAGCTAACAGTTCAAACTGAGCATGAAAAGCTTCCCAATCCGCCTTACCGGAATACTTCGGGTCTTAACAGATACGGACGCAGCCGGGAACTGGGCGCCGCCATGTTTTTTTACATCCTGAGCCCCAGATTCCTCGCCCCGTCGCGTCGACGTCACCCCTTAGGTCCGCCCACCAGAATCCGCGCGAAGCACTCATGCCCGCTTCAGCAACCATCACTCTAACGTTCTCCCTCAAGCGGCCTCTGGGCTCCGATGCCCTGGCGATCTCCTCAGCCAGATCCTCCGATGTCCATTGTTGATAATTGGATATGGAGAAGGGCGAGCCGGTCAAGGATCGATTCAGACAAAGTGATAAATTGTATGACAAGCGACAGTTTAATTATGAGTAAAGATATCTGGTACAAGCGTATACGGTCTCGTTCCTTCGGCTCATAGAGAACCTCCAGAAAAAGCCCAGATAACAGAATGCATAGACATTTTATACAACACAGAAAGTAGGTTGAGTCTGGAAGTTCTGGTCCTTTGGTTGGTTCTGGACAGGTTGTTGTCTTCTCAGATTGGTCCTGATGAGCTGGGCGTCATCCTTCTGAGTCTTATAGCAAAAGTTCTTTGTTATCAAATGTTCAGCTAAGCAGGAGATTTTGTGTGTGCGTAGTCAGCCCTCTGTCCTTGGGTATGTGTGTGTGTCTTATCTCGTGAAATGCAGACCCAAGCACTCTTGATCAAGGCCTTTCCCGCCTTATCAGTGTTTATGAAAGGTCTGTGCCAGCCATCTGTCTTTGGGTGTGTGTGTGGTTCTCTGTATCTGTTTATAAGTTTGTGAGAAACCCTGCTTAAAAAGAAGTTAGTTATAACAATGTAATAGCAATATGCTTGTGTTATTTTAAATGGTATTTATTACACCATGCACAAGCACCTCCTTGGCCATAATTGTCCCCTACCTCCACCTTCACTTTCGGATTCCCTTGAAGCGTTTTCAACCCCGTTCTCACCTAAGGTAGCTAGCCACAGAAGTCAGCTAGCTAGCTGGCTAACTTTTATCAACGTTTTTACTTCTGACACCAATGTAATGACCTGACTAGATCATAAAAGAACAACTGTCCAGACAGAGGATTGGGTTTACGAATTGACGTTTTATTAACCCAACTTTACACAGGCTGTTTGACCGTAGCCCACGCCAAATAAATGAAAGATAACCACAAGCCAACCACGACCTTCTCTTGTGAAGGCCAGACATAAGGGAGAGAACAAAGCCTGAACCTGGTCTTAATTTCCAACGCTCCATCCCCCTCCACGCCACTCCGCCAACCACCAGGATGCCCGGCATCAGAACATTCCAGGCATTCCCGTGATTGGCAGATAGCAGGTTGATTGGCATGTCGGACCCCGCGAACACTGGGTACTGGTAAATACAACACAACCACCTACTAGTCTAACACATAACACACAGCTGTCTGTGCGGGTCGCTACAATATGTTTACATTCTGAACTTTATTTTTCATGTTCACAAATTATTTTATTTTGAATTCAATACATGATGTGACATTTACAGGAGATTATTATGGATAAGACCGAGAATATTTTATTTGTCAAGCATCGATCATCATGCCACCTGGAAAATACCCTTGATATTTATTGGAAAGTAGCATCAAACTCATCACCTTGCACTTTCACCACCCTGTGACGTTCATCATAATTGATTTAATCTGTAGCCTTGTCAATAAACTGCATACCCACCCGATTAGCCACCAATCACCCCATTAAAAGGTGGAAAAATCATATTAATCACACCATTCATATGGTGAATGTGGTATACCACACGCCACGTGTGGTACGCGTGTACACCTTTCCCGACGAGTCGTAATGGGAGGACCACACGTGTTATGTGTGACTTCAAGTTTACTTCGATATGGTTATTATATCAATATTTGCACATAAAAGCGTTCCCAGCGCAATTTCTCGCTTAATAATTTGACCGACACAAAAATATACCACCATGTCAAACGAACTAATTATCTATCGTACCGAAACTTCCTGTTTCCATCACAGCTGTCGTTTTCATAAAAATAAAAAAATACAGTATGACTTTACTCATAAAACTGGATGGAAACGTGGTTAGGGACTATTTAGAACACGTAAGGACAATGCTGTATGGTTATGTCTTGAAGGGGTATAGTCTGTCAGAATTGACTTTTTGTAACAGGTTAGGAGAGTTAACATAGCAGGTTAGGATAATTAGGTTAAGGTTAGGAAAAGAGTTAATGTTGGCAAAAAGACCAAGATAACACCACATTTATATGGGGTTTGACCATCCTGGCCAAGTGGGTTGTTTATGTTTTAAGTTTAGGGGTGTGTCTTGGGGTGAAGTGGGATATAAAAGCTTCTGTTTGGGCTTTTGTCAGTGCTCAAATATGGTTGTCTCACTTCCATTAGACTACAGATGAAGTTGTTTATCATGATGTGAAATAGCCCAGAGGTTGAATTTGGATATTGAGGACTTTATAACTCATCCTGATCCTCATACTCAATGTAGTTTGCAAAAGTTCAATCATTAAGCTGTTCTGAATACTCACTAACTTAATACATTATGCAATATATAATTCAGTTTCCTATTCTATGTGCTTAGTGGGAATGTATGTTAGCGGTTACGCATGTTATCATCATATCTCTTTTCTATTAGCCGTAGGAAATGTCATACACCTACTTACCTTATAGCCTACAGTATGAGCATGGCACAATACTTTACATTAACCACACTCGCTGTTTAACATATCTGCTTACTCTTACAATTATAACCTTTCTCTCTCTCAACCAATGGGAGTAACTCTTGCAATGTATTTGTGTCAAACTTACCCAAATTCTCTTTATTGCAATCACATCATCTGGCTCCGAGGATCTTCCCTCAAGAGACAAGGCCATTTCCCAAACTATTTAATAAAATGTCATATTGCATTCAGTCTCTGTTCTCAATTCAGTTTATCGTGTACTAGATTTAAATGCCTTAAGTAGCCTAAGCATACACACTACAGCCAAAACATGTTTTTAAAATGACTTCAATTCAATATCTATTTTATTATAACATTTGCTAAGCTGCATGGCGGCAAAAGACAAAGGAGAGCGCTTATTTTTTAACTTTTATTTTCCATTTTCTCACATCAGAGATATTACAGACAAAGTAAAACTATACCTCAATAACAACACCGTTACATGAACATCCTAAAACATAACAGCACAGATTTTCCATATATTCTCAGCTTGGTAGACAAAAAACAAACAATGAATTCAAAAATAAATCATCACAGAATGTGGAAGGGTGTAGGACTGTGTCTATCCTACAGTAACAGCAGTTCAGTGGTCACTATATGCATTTATATAGATTTACAGCATCTTCACCTTTAATTTTTATTTTTAACTATAACTGATATGGTCTTGTCTCACCTAGTTAGCTTAAGACATGGTTTCTTAAAGTCGGTCCTGGGTTCCCCCTGGGTGAACTTTTTTATTTTCTTCCCCCTAGCACTAGATAGCGGATTCAAATAACCAACACCTCATAAAACTTTGATTACTTCAAATCAGTTGTGTAGTGCTAAGCAAAAAACAGAAATGTGCACCAGGGGAGGCCTAGGACCTACTTTGGGAAACCTTGCCTTAAGATGAACGCAATAAATGTAAGTCACTCTGGATAAGATTGAAATGTATCACACTACATGGTTCTGTGTACATTACATGTCTTCTGTCACAATGATCACTGCAGGAGATTTCATTGTTCTCCCAAAGATGAATCAGTGAAACTTTTTGAGGGGTTAGGGTCTAATTAGAATCTCCATTCTGAAAGTGACCCTCTTAAGTTCAGCAACATGTGACACTGGAAGGAACGCAAAGTGAGTCGCTAGGGGTGCGGTGTTGGTTTGGAATTGTGGGCACTGTCTGTGCATGTTCTTCCTGTGCTTTTTCAGGGTCCCCACATGACTAAAGCTTCTGTTGCACTGGCTGCACTGAAACAGTTTCCAGTTCTTTCCAATGTAATCCGTTGATGGAGACTTCGTTTACTTGCTGAGACAAAGGATTTCTCACAAAAATGGCACTTATATGGTCTCTCCCCCGTGTGGTTCCTCATATGCACGGTCAGGCTGCTCGAGTGTTTGAAGCATTTGCCACATTCTTCGCACCGATACGGTTTCTCCGCTGTATGAGTCCTCATATGCTCTTTCAGGTTTTGCTGCTGCCTGAAGCCTTTGCCACATTTTTGGCACCAATATGGTCTCTCTCCTGTGTGGACACGCATATGCGTTCTCAGTTTAGCATTACAATGGAAACATTTGCCACAAATATGACAAAAAGGTTTTTCTGCAATGTGAGATTGTTGGTGTTCTATCATACATTGAGAAGAGTTCATGTTTTTTCCACACACACCACACATATGTTTTGCATCATTTGCATGTACTGTTTGCACATGATTAATTAAAGCCACCAAAAATTTAAAAGACTTCCCACACACTTTGCAACAACAAGGAGCAGCATTGCCATGACTGGCTGATTTCTGATTGGGCATCACATCGGTTTTCCAGCCCTCTGCAGAGGTATTGGAATTTTGTCTCTCATTTGTCTGCACTCTCTTTGATTTGAGTAGCTTTAACACTGGTAGTAGCTTTAACACTGGCACCCCCCCATTACCATTTTCACTGACTTCACATTGAGCTCCATTTACTACAGGGAAGGGCGGAGAGTAACTGTTTGATTCTGTTCCTCTGTAAACCTCGCCATCAGGTTCAGTTTCCATCTCTGTAGTTGTGCTAATGCATACTAAGTCCCTCTCTCTGGTCTGCGTTGTTAGGGTTTGGGAAAGATGTGAGGGCTGAGGGGGGTCCTGATCACAGTCATTTTTCAAACAGGAAGGAGTGAATATGAACTCTTTGATATCAGACTCCAGCCCCTGAAGCTGCTCTTCCTCCTGTTCCTCTTTAATCTGTGTGTGCTCTGGGTCCTCCTGTTCCTCTTTAATCTGTGTGGGGTCTGAGTCCTCCTGCCCCAGACCTGGGCTCCACTCCTGCTCACAGTGCTGCTGCTCAGGGACAACCTCCTCAGGGACTGGGACAGTGAGCTGCTGGGGTTCTGGAGTGATGGAGAAGGTAACATAAGGGAAATAGGCCAACATAAGATGTACAATACTTTGATACTGTTAATCTTATAGTCTGATACTAAGACTTACGGGTGATTCCTCACGAAACTAGAACAAAACCATGATTTGGGGGATTTTCACAAAATGTAATCCATAGAAGGTTCCTTTTGGAAGAAGGATTCTTGAAATATATCTTAAAGCATGATTAAGAAATAATGATTTGAAGTTGGAATATTGTGACAATTTGTCCTTACCCAGGCCTCTTATCACATAATGTTTCATCTGTAGGTGCTACAAAGCAAAAGTGTCATTTGAAGCATTACTGCTTGCTCTGTAATATGAGTACTATTTGATGTATTCTTTTATGTTCAACAACATATTGAAACATTTGACATATAAAATATGGTATATTTTCAATATTCATGTTTATATTTGTCAGTATTCATAAATTTAAGCAAATCGTTAGAAATGTAAATACTACTCATATTATACAGAGCAAGCGGTAAAGTTAAATATGACACGTATGTTTACTCTGTAGCACCTACACATGAAACAGAGTCTTAAAGGGAGACCTGGGTTTAGTCCAAAATGTCACAAAAAGCCTAGTCCACCTTCAATTAATCATTTCTGAATTAGAAAAACGTTATTGTCGACGCAATGTGGAAATTTGTCTTTGGCTTCACCCCATCAAAACAGATATTAATACACCATCATGAGCATATCATTCTCAAAATCTATTTGTACTTTGTAAACCATACAAAGTGCTACAGTGCCATTATAAAGTCATATATGTTGAGTCATTGGTCTAAATCTGGTCTATTTCAAATCTTCTCTCATTGATTGAGACAGGTGGGCCACCCTAGCCCTTGATCATAATTAATTTCCATTACATGACACTAGAGTCATTGGACGAAGGCGTCTTCTATAGGGGGGAGTTTTGTTATGCTCCATAACGCTCAATCTGAACATTAAACACACGTCGCTTGCGTAAGGTTTTGGAAGTAGAAGGATTTTATCTTTCATATCAGCGAGAAATCATTTAAAAAAAAAAAAAAAGGTTAAATTAATACACACCTTGATAGGGTTAGTCTTCCCACATGGCCATATCTCCATGTTACAGAGCTAGGGTTAGTCTTCCCACATGGCCATATCTCCATGTTACAGAGCTAGGGTTAGTCTTCCCACATGGCCATATCTCCATGTTACAGAGCTAGGGTTAGTCTTCCCACATGGCCATATCTCCATGTTACAGAGCTAGGGTTAGTCTTCCCACATGGCCATATCTCCATGTTACAGAGCTAGGGTTAGTCTTCCCACATGGCCATATCTCCATGTTACAGAGCTAGGGTTAGTCTTCCCACATGGCCATATCTCCATGTTACAGAGCTAGGGTTAGTCTTCCCACATGGCCATATCTCCATGTTACAGAGCTAGGGTTAGTCTTCCCACATGGCCATATCTCCATGTTACAGAGCTAGGGTTAGTCTTCCCACATGGCCATATCTCCATGTTACAGAGCTAGGGTTAGTCTTCCCACATGGCCATATCTCCATGTTACAGAGCTAGGGTTAGTCTTCCCACATGGCCATATCTCCATGTTACAGAGCTAGGGTTAGTCTTCCCACATGGCCATATCTCCATGTTACAGAGCTAGGGTTAGTCTTCCCACATGGCCATATCTCCATGTTACAGAGCTAGGGTTAGTCTTCCCACATGGCCATATCTCCATGTTACAGAGCTAGGGTTAGTCTTCCCACATGGCCATATCTCCATGTTACAGAGCTAGGGTTAGTCTTCCCATATGGCCATATCTCCATGTTACAGAGCAAAGGGTTAGACTTCCCACATGGCCATATCTCCAAGTTACAGAGCTAGGGTTAGTCTTCCCACATGGCCATATCTCCATGTTACAGAGCTAGGGTTAGTCTTCCCACATGGCCATATCTCCATGTTACAGAGCTAGGGTTAGTCTTCCCACATGGCCATATCTCCAAGTTACAGAGCTAGGGTTAGTCTTCCCACATGGCCATATCTCCATGTTACAGAGCTAGGGTTAGTCTTCCCACATGGCCATATCTCCAAGTTACAGAGCTAGGGTTAGTCTTCCCACATGGCCATATCTCCATGTTACAGAGCTAGGGTTAGTCTTACCACATGGCCATATCTCCATGTTACAGAGCTAGGGTTAGTCTTCCCACATGGCCATATCTCCAAGTTACAGAGCTAGGGTTAGTCTTCCCACATGGCCATATCTCCATGTTACAGAGCTAGGGTTAGTCTTCCCACATGGCCATATCTCCAAGTTACAGAGCTAGGGTTAGTCTTCCCACATGGCCATATCTCCATGTTACAGAGCTAGGGTTAGTCTTACCACATGGCCATATCTCCATGTTACAGAGCTAGGGTTAGTCTTCCCACATGGCCATATCTCCAAGTTACAGAGCTAGGGTTAGTCTTCCCACATGGCCATATCTCCAAGTTACAGAGCTAGGGTTAGTCTTCCCACATGGCCATATCTCCATGTTACAGAGCTTGTTTACGGAAAACAGACAGAAGACAAGAGGCGAACCACATGTGTAAATGAGCTATCTAGCATGCTCTGAACAACTGTGTGTAAGCGTAACTCGGGAAGTGCAGGCCCCCATAGCTGTACAGATCTTTAACTGCTACAGTAAGTCTACCTTTCTTATTTGAAGGATTCTTTCTCGCTGATGAAAGATAAGGGCCATGTGTTTCAAAAGCCGTTTCACAAGCAATGATTGACGTTTCGAAACGTTATAACAGCGTTGGGATTGAAGTTCACGAGGCAGTCGTGGGAGAAGCAAATGTCTGAGAACTGCAGAGAGAAGGCAGAATGCCTCCTAGAGTTTGAGAGCTAGGTCCACCCCAAAGTACCACGTCATGACACTCAACTGTCTCGATCAATAAAGTAATATAGAGTAAAACATCTAAAATATACAAGATTGCGGCGTATACATCGTTCGATTACTAATTGAGTGTATGTAATCTTCTGACCCACTGGAAATGTGATGAAAGAAATAAAAGCTGAAAGAAATCACTCTACTATTATTCTGACATTTCACATTATTAAAATAAAGTGGTGATCCTAACTGACCTAGGACAGGGAATTTTTATTAGGATTAAATGTCAGAAATTGTGAAAAACTGAGTTTAAATGAATTTGGTTAAGGTGTATGTAAACTTCCGACTTCAGCTGTATATGCAGTCACTTTAACCATATCTACATGTACATACTACCTCAATCAGCCTGACTAACCGGTGTCTGTATATAGCCTCGCTACTTTTATAGCCTCGCTACTGTATATAGCCTCACTACTCTTATTTTTCACTGTCTTTTTACTGTTGTTTTTATTTACTTACCTGTTGTTCACCTAATATCTTTTTTTGCACTATTGGTTAGAGCCTGTAAGTAAGCAGAGTAGGCCTACCGACGCAGAAAAATGTAAGATGAACTGCTGGCTACACTTCTTCCATGGCTTAACCCAATGACAGAAGGTCACAAGTGCTTCCCTAAAAGCTGTCTGGGTTCAAACATCTATTGTACAGAAAGTAAATATCTTAATGAATTGATAATGACAGAATAACATTACTTGCCACGCAAAATCAGCCTTTGAACGTCAAAGAAATAAAACAATGATATCCCCATATGCATCGGAGTCATGTCTTTCCCGGGTATTTTACAGCTTGTTTCTAGCATAAAAGCATTAAAGCATTGCGCACCAAAGCGCTGTTATAGATCACTTTGTATAATCAGATCCATTTTATGTTCTTCAAAATGTTAAGCTAACAAGGGGTAGGCCTGTGATTTTGGGGGCATTTTCTTTAATAAAAAAGGTAGGCCTGTGGCATACCCTCTCATACCCCTCAATTAGAGTCTTGGCTTTAACAGCCCTTCACTGACATGGAGGTAGGCTATTTAAAGAGTGCATGGTGGGTGGAAGAATTGACTGACAAATCAATGGATATAGCAGCCTGTAGCCCAATTTCATCCGTCAAAAAAGTAGGCCTACCTTATTTCTTAAATTGGAAGAAATAAGCTCCAACATAAAGCCCTCTTGTTCAGTCTAATTAAAATTAAGACTAGGCATAATTCATTTCAACACTTTCAGCACCACGAGCTGTCCTTGCTGCTTTAAGTTTCAGCACCACAATGTAAGTTACTAGCATGGCCTATTGTGAAGTCAATAACTCTGATAAATACAATGGGCAAGAAACATTATTTTTAATAAAATAAATTATAGTAGTAGCAAGCTATCAAAGTTGACCTCTGTTCCTCCTCATCTTCACGCTCTCCTTCTCAAACTGAACAGAATATAGGCTATTGTCTAGTCCACGAGCAAGAAAATAACAAAAAATATATTTACGTTAGAAACCTTTGACTCGCCTCCTTATCTGCCACCTACTCAGCACAGTCAATGGTTAAGCAGCGACACAGTCAATGGTTAAGCAGCGACACAGTCAATGGTTAAGCAGCGACACAGTCAATGGTTAAGCAGCGACACAGTCAATGGTTAAGCAGCGACACAGTCAATGGTTAAGCAGCGACACAGTCAATGGTTAAGCAGCGACACAGTCAATGGTTAAGCAGCGACACAGTCAATGGTTAAGCAGCGACACAGTCAATGGTTAAGCAGCGACACAGTCAATGGTTAAGCAGCGACACAGTCAATGGTTAAGCAGCGACACAGTCAATGGTTAAGCAGCGACACAGTCGATGGTTAAGCAGCGACACAGTCGATGGTTAAGCAGCGACACAGTCGATGGTTAAGCAGCGACACAGTCGATGGTTAAGCAGCGACACAGTCGATGGTTAAGCAGCGACACAGTCGATGGTTAAGCAGCGACACAGTCAATGGTTAAGCAGCGACACAGTCAATGGTTAAGCAGCGACACAGTCAATGGTTAAGCAGCGACACAGTCAATGGTTAAGCAGCGACACAGTCAATGGTTAAGCAGCGACACAGTCAATGGTTAAGCAGCGACACAGTCAATGGTTAAGCAGCGACACAGTCAATGGTTAAGCAGCGACACAGTCAATGGTTAAGCAGCGACACAGTCAATGGTTAAGCAGCGACACAGTCAATGGTTAAGCAGCGACACAGTCAATGGTTAAGCAGCGACACAGTCAATGGTTAAGCTCCGAGCTAGTAGACAATGGACCTGATGGGACAGCTCAGAGCTTCTGCTCTTTTCTGTCCCGTTTAACTTTAGTCCGTCCCCTCGCCCCGAGCCGGGCGCGAATCAGGGACCCTCTGCACACATCAACAACAGTCACCCACGAAGCATCGTTACCCATCGCTCCACAAAAGCCACAGCCCTTGCAGAGCAAGGGGAACACTACTTCAGGGTCTCAAGGCGAGTGACTTCACCAGCCATTTCACATTGGTTACATTGAGCAGGCTGGGGCTCAGGGTTGGACTATCCATGCAGCCTAGTTTTATTTACATGGCCCCAGCAGCTCTTAGAATTATAACTCTGGCTTCTCCGTGCAAGCACTTTGTAGCCTATATGCTATGGATCATTTGATTGAGACCACGCTAAATAGCTTAGAGGCTGACTTGATATGGCGCTCCAGCAGAGAATCGTGAGGGGCAGCATCGATGTACAAAACATTAAGGGCACCTTCCTAATATTGGGTTGCACCTCCCCTTTAGCCATCAAAACAGTCTCAATTCGTCGGTGCATGGACTCTACAAGGTGTCAAAAAAGTTCCACAGGGATGCTAACTCATGTTTACTCCAATGCCTCCCACAGTTGTGTCAGGTTGGCTGGATGTCCTTTGGGTGGTGGACCATTCTTGATACACTGGAAACTGTCGAGCGTGAAAAACCCAGGAGTGTTACAGTTCTTGACACAAACCAGTACGCCTGGCAGTTACTACCATACTCGTTCATTGTTGCATTTCTTTTTACACTTAAATATTTTGTCTTGACCATTCACCAATTGTCTCAAGGCTTAAACATCCTTATTTAACCGGTCTCCTCCCCTTCATCTACACTGACTGAAGTGGATTTAACAAATGACAAATAAATTATCAGAGCTTTCACCTGGTCAGTCTATGTCACGGAAAGACATGAAAGACTACCCTTAATGTGTCCTTAATGTTTTGTACACTCGGCGTATAGGGTAATAAAGCAAATAATTCTAAAACACTGATAAATATCGACATTTCATTATTACAAATGACATGACCCTCCCCTGGACTGGATTTAAACTCGACCCTCCCCAGTCAGTCAGTCTGTTAGCTACAAACCTGTTTTATGTAATCTTATCTCTGGTTTGTAAACCGAATCCAGTAGTCTTTGTAGTCGTTTGCTCTCCTCATTTGAGCGGGACATTTCTTCCTCGTACACTGTTATCATTTTCTCCACTGCCCCAAATATCTCCACAGCCACCGCTGTTAATTTCTGAGTAAGAAACGTATTCAACACCTGTAGTTTGGACATTTTCAGTAGCGTGAAAGACGAGCAGACGACCTCAGATAAGTGTTTCGTCAGCAACACAAAAAATACTTCCGGGTCACGGAATTTCGCACATTTTCTCAATGAAAGCCTCCTCACGTCTCCATTCTTCTTCTTCGGTTATGTTTATCGGCGGTTGGCAGCCAACGTTATGGTGCATTACCGCCACCTACTGGACTGGAGTGTGGGCCAGAGACGGGGAGAAACGAAATCTTACCTACCAGCCCGTTGCACTTAAAAATATAACTAAATATTTGAGACTATATCTAATGACATTCTCCTCAATATTGTAACGACCCGGTATTGTGTTCTGTGTTTGTGGGTGTGTTATTGTTCTCATGGCTACTAGCAGGGGTTGAATATGTCAGGACAGATGGAAAGGTTGGGGGGGTATGATGGGTAATACCGCGGGATTTGGAAATGCATAAATAGGGATTACTGTCTCATTGTTCTCTCTCTTCTGTTCGTGCCTTGATCTGTTCCTATGAGAGTGACTCTTGACCCGACAGGGTAACATTGTGTACGTTCGGCATTTAGCGGCGTGGGTTGTGGCCGGAACAATAGCCCAGTTTATGAATAAACCTGTGTTCTGACCTGCACACCTAGAGTCCGTCTCTTTTCCCTTTATGACCCAGCCGGGTCATTACATTGGTGTCAGAAGTGCTTTCGAACTACGGGATCGTGACTAGGCGAGTTAGCTGTTCAGTATAGGCCGGGTTGGCTTTAGCGTGACTCGCATCTACGGTCATGTCGCTTGGGGCGAGGCGGAAAATTAAGGAAGAGTCGGACAAAGTGTCCGTTGTGGGCTCGGGGGTACCCGGTCGGGAGGGTCAGGCGGCGACTGCCGTAGGGAAGCTGGAGAGCCACATGGCGGGAGTTAAATTGTCAGTCAGCAAGATGGCAGAACTGGCGGGTTTTCCTTCGCATCGCTCGAGAGCTGACGTCACGGCGACGGGGATATCGACGTCACCGGGTGCGGAAATGGCTGGGCCTGCTAAGGTAAACAGAGATGGCGGCGACCTATTGCCATTAGCCACGGTAGCGGCTAAACTACCAAAGTTCAATGGACAAGGTAAATGGGAAGTTTTTTTCACTCAATTCGAGTTGTTGGCTAGAGCCGGGAGGTGGTCTGACGAGACGAAAGCGTTACAGCTTGCCCTGAGCCTGGCGGAGGAGGCGTCGGAATGCCTGCTAACGCTAGCCCCGGGCGATAGGGGCGACTACGGTGCGCTAGTGGAGGCATTGGGGGGCCGTTTCGGCAGCGACGCGCAGCCCAACATGCTGCGTATTGAACTGTGTAACAAAAAGAGACTTCAGGGGGAATCATTAAAGGCGTTGGCAAGTGGTATTCTGAGCCTGACCAGGCGGGCTTATGCAACTATGCCGATTGGGGTGCAAGACGAGCTGGCACGGGACAGTTTTATTAGAGCGCTCTCTTCCACCGAACTGGGTAAGCATGTTCAGATGGCGGACCCACCATCTCTGCAGGCTGCAGTGGAGATAGCCAGGAAGAGGGAGCTGATCTGGGGTGAGGGAGTGAGAGTGGAAGTCACCAGTCAACCAGAGGTGAGAGCAGCGGTGGCTGGGGTGCCAGGGGTCACAAAGCCAGAGTGGGTTGACGAGTTGGGCGGGCTGGTCAAGACTGCTTCGCTTGTCATGGAGAGGGGCTCAAGGCAACGTCGCAGTGTCAGCTCAACTCCTATTGTCTGCTGGGGTTGTGGCCAACCTGGCCACATTCAGCGGGAGTGTGGCAGATTCCCCCGTCACCAGGGAAACGACAACGGGTTCTCGCGCAGGGGGCAGCGCGGATCCACCCCCCCGCCCCCGAACCCACTGTAAGCAAAGGAGGTACCCAGCAGCGCAGACAAGAGGGTGGGGTCCTGCTCCCCCAGGGTGTAGCTGCCGCCGTGTTTCCTAGTCCGGTAGTTGTGGTGGGACGTACCACCGTTGGGGACTTCTGCAATGTCGTCGTCAAGGTAGAGGGGGTGGAATGTTTGGCCCTGGTCGACACGGGCTCTACAGTAACCCTGGTGAGACCAGACATACTACCTGTTGGGGTGCGGGTGGAGCCGACCCATGTCCAGCTACGGACTGTCACGGGGGAGCTAGCCCCCATGTTAGGGAAGTGTCAGCTATCTGTGACTGTGGGGGGGAGAACTGTGGGGTGTCCGGTGTGGGTAGCAGCGGTGCAGGACCCCTGTATACTGGGAATGGACTTTTTGAAAAACTGTGGGGCTCAGTTGGACTTAGCGTCAGGTACTTTGAGGCTGTCGGGGGGGCCCACAGTGGGAATGTCGCCTTCGGGAGGGCCAGCAGGGGGCAGGGCTGTTCCTCCGTCTTCCTCCAAGCTTGCAGAAACTCCACCGGTCATCCCGGCTGCTCCCTTGGTCGTTGTGCCATCCCAGCAGCTGTCTCCGGCGGCGACGGCCTTCACTCCCCATCATGGTGCAAGCACAGGCAGCCCAGTAGCCCAAAACACACTGGCCCCTTCAACCCATCAGCCCGACGGGGGGAAGGAGGAAGCTATCGACGCCGTCGAGGCTGTGTGGCTGAAGAACTGTCAGGGTCTGGATGAGGGACAACAGAGACAGTTAAAGCAGCTGCTGTTGGACTTTAAAGATAGCTTCGCTTGGGGGGAAGATGAGGTAGGACAAACGCACCTAGTTCAGCACGAAATAGACACTGGGGACGCCCGACCCATTAAAATTCGGCCCCGTCGTATTCCCCTTGCCAGGAGGGAAGCAGCAGACACAGCTATTGTTGACATGTTGCGGGCTGATTTCATTGAGCCATCAGATAGCCCATGGTCCGCGCCGGTCGTCATGGTGCCTAAGAAAGGGGGTAAACTTAGGTTTTGTGTTGACTACAGGGGCCTAAATTCTGTCACCACTAAAGACTCTTATCCCCTACCGAGGATTGATGAGTCGCTAGACCACGTGAGAGGGTCCTCGTGGTTCTCCTCCCTTGATCTGCGCAGTGGCTACTGGCAGGTGCCCCTCTCGCCAGGGGCACGTGAAAAAACGGCCTTCTCCACAGATAGGGGCCATTGGCAGTTCAAGGTGCTGTGCTTCGGGCTCTGTAATGCTCCTGCCACCTTTGAGAGGCTCATGGACAGAGTGCTGGCGGGGGTTCCGAGAGACGAGTGTGTTGTGTACCTAGACGACATATTGGTGCACGGCACATCGTTTGAGGGGGCACTGGGGGCAATTAGGCGAGTGTTGGAGAGAATCTCGGGGGCGGGGCTAAAATTACATCCGGGAAAGTGCCATTTCATGCAAAGGGAGGTGGCGTTCCTGGGGCATCAGCTGGGTGGTGAGGGCATCAGCACGATGCCAGACAAAGTAGAGGCTGTGAGGGGGTGGCCAGTTCCAGGGGGAAAAAAAGAGGTTAAGAGCTTCCTGGGACTGGCATCCTACTATCGTAGGTTTGTGAAGGGGTTTGCGGGGATAGCGGCTCCTTTGAACCAGCTACTCAAGGAGGACACTGTTTTTCAGTGGACCGAAGAGCACCAGCGGGCGTTTGAGGCCCTCAAACGGGCCCTGATGGAGGCCCCTGTCCTGGCCTCACCAGACCCGAACCGTCCGTTCATCCTGGACACCGACGCAAGCAATGAGGGGTTGGGGGCTGTGCTGGCTCAGCGGGGTCCTGATGGGGAACACGTAGTAGCTTATTACAGCAGGACTTTTGATAAGGCTGAAAAACGCTACTGCGTGACAAGGAGAGAGCTTTTGGCTGTCGTGGCAGCAGTACGCCATTTCAAGTACTACCTGGGGGGCCTGCCGTTTGTGGTCCGGACGGATCACTCCGCCCTGCAGTGGCTTCTCTCCTTCAAAGAGCCAGAGGGTCAGATTGCCCGCTGGCTGGAGGAGCTACAACCCTACGACTTCCAGGTGGAGCACAGAGCCGGCCTTCGCCACAGCAATGCAGACGCCTTGTCCCGCCGCCCGTGTGCTGAGGATGGCTGTGGGTACTGCGCCAAACGGGTGGAGCGAGAGAGAGAACTGTGCAGGGAGGAGGGAGTCACCGCCACGGTGAGTCAGCTGAGTGTGACAGAGTGCCGGGAGCTTGAGGCTGTGGACGTTGGGGAGTGGAGGCGTCGCCAGGAGGAGGACGCAGAGCTGCGTCCTGTGCTGCGGTGGGTGGAAGAGAGAAGACGACCGCCGTGGGGGGAAGTAGCCCCTCTATCACCAGTCACCAAAGGACTGTGGGCTAAATTCACAGTCCTTAGAGTGGCTGAGGGAGTGCTCCAGAGGGGGTGGAAAAAGCCAGCGACTGGAGAAATTACGTGGCAGGTAGTGGTGCCCAAAAGGCTGCAGGGGAGCGTGTTACAGCAGCTTCATGGGGGAGTAGGCGCAGGGCATTTTGGGGTCTCCAAAACGTTAAAGCGCATGCGTAAAGGCTTCTATTGGGCAAGGCACAGGAGGGATGTTGAGGACTTTTGTAGGCAGTGCGACGAGTGTGCTGCTAAAAAAGGACCTCCAGGTCAGTCACACGCCCTCCTACAACAATTCCCAGTAGGGGAGCCCATGGAGAGACTGGGGGTAGACATAGTAGGGCCGTTTCCAATCACAGACAGCGGTAACAGGTGGATTCTAACCGCCATGGACTACTTCACCAAGTGGCCGGAGGCTTACGCTCTCCCAGACCAGGAGGCGGGGACAATAGCTGATGCGTTGGTGGGGGGAATAATCAGTCGGTTTGGGGTGCCACAGTCTATTCACAGCGACCAGGGAAGAAACTTCGAGTCACGGGTGTTCTCAGAGTTGTGTAGACGGTTGGGCGCGGAGAAGACGCGCACTACTCCGCTTCACCCGCAGAGCGATGGGTTGGTGGAAAGATTTAACAGAACATTAGCACAGCAGCTGGCCATCGTTACCTCAAAACACCAGAGAGATTGGGACACCCACTTACCGTTTATTCTTATGGCGTGTAGGTCGGCTGTTCAAGAATCGACTGCGTGCTCCCCAGCACTACTAATGTTAGGTCGTGAGTTGCGCACCCCAGCCGAACTAACGTTTGGCCACCCTCCTGATAATGACGACGGGGTTTTGCCTGGCCCGAACTATGTGTGTCGTCTGCAGAACCGGTTAGAAGCGGCTCACACCTTCGCAAGAGAGCAACTCGAAAACGCAGGGGTGCGCCAAAAGCGCCACTACGACTCGCGCGCTAGGGGGAGGCACTTTGGAGCGGGAGAATGTGTGTGGCTTCACAACCCCACGCGCAAGAAGGGGCGGTGCCCAAAGCTGGACAGTGCATGGGTGGGGCCGTGTCTGGTGATAGAGAGAGTGGGGGAGGTGACGTACCGGGTGGAGGTTCCCCCACGGAGCAGGAAGGTGGTGGTCCACCGGGATCGATTGGCACCCTACAGAGGGAGGAAAACGGTAGGGAATGGGAGTGAGGGCTCTGATGTGAGCCCACGGGAACAGTCTAACGAGGAGACTCTAGCACAACCTGAGCCTGGGGAGGGGGCTGCTTCTTCGGAGGGCGCTGGAAATGACATTGGGGCAGAGGAGCGTTCTGGGGGGCCACCGCTGAGAGTCACGGGGAGGCCCAAGAGACTGATGCGACCTCCGGGTCGTTTTAAGGATTTTGTTGTGTAACCCTAGGGGCTAGGGTTTAGAAAGGGGGGGGCTATGTAACGACCCGGTATTGTGTTCTGTGTTTGTGGGTGTGTTATTGTTCTCATGGCTACTAGCAGGGGTTGAATATGTCAGGACAGATGGAAAGGTTGGGGGGGTATGATGGGTAATACCGCGGGATTTGGAAATGCATAAATAGGGATTACTGTCTCATTGTTCTCTCTCTTCTGTTCGTGCCTTGATCTGTTCCTATGAGAGTGACTCTTGACCCGACAGGGTAACATTGTGTACGTTCGGCATTTAGCGGCGTGGGTTGTGGCCGGAACAATAGCCCAGTTTATGAATAAACCTGTGTTCTGACCTGCACACCTAGAGTCCGTCTCTTTTCCCTTTATGACCCAGCCGGGTCATTACAATATACTCTTTTAACTAATTTCCTATATCCCCTTCTCCCTCATGCTAGACCTCAACCTCTCTCTTTCCCTCTGATACTGCCCACTGTGGCAATACATGCTCCATGGTCTCTGTTTCCTGGCAATAATCACACCTTCCTGTTGGATGCGTTCCAATCACATTTCAATTCTTATTCAACCGGCTGTGTCCCTCCCTTAATCTTGTAAAAAATTGTCTCCTCTCTTAGGTCCCGTCCTGCCATCCTCCCCTCCCTGACTTTCCTTTGTACTTGAAATAGATGTCTGCCCTTAGTATCTCTATTCCACTGCTCCTGCCATCTCTGCACCATCACTGTCCATATCAGGCTTTTTGCCTCTGCCTTGCTCATTGAAACTACAACATCAACATCCCCACTACTAAGTGCTTGTTTAGCCAGTACATCAACTGCCTTGTTCCCCTCCACCCCCACATCGGCTGGGACCCAAGCAAATCCTACCTGTATACCCATCTGTCTAATCCTGCCATGGGTTTGTAACACCTCATAAAGCAGGTCTTGTCTGCTACGTGAGCTAAAGGACTGGAGACTCATCAACACTGCACATGAATCAGAGCAAATAGCTACTACTAACGACTTACTCCACCCACTGCAAGGCCAACAGTATGACCAGCTAGTCTCTCCAACACTTCTAGATCAACTACTGGAGGCGGGAGTAGCCGTGGTGAATTTACAGGAATAGCTACCATTGGACTAAACTTCCTTCCATACAGTGCCATCTCCTTCGCCTGTGTATTACCCACCCACCCAAAGCTTGTATTCTGTCTTTCCTCATGTTCCCAGCAAGCCTGTAAAATCCCTTTCGCAGGATGAGACACCCTATGTCCCTGTAGGTTGACCCAATATTTCTTTGCCAGCTGCTGTCTCCTAATCTGCAATGGCATATCCACCATCTCCACCTGTAGTGCAGCCACTGGGGAGGCCCGAAACTCCCCACTACATATTCTGAGTTCTTGCCCCTGTATTACATCCTAGCCTTTCTAAGGAGGTCTGATCTGCTGAACCATACCCTATACTGCCATAGTCTATTACAGATCAGAACAATGCAACATACATGGTCATCAATGAGGAACGCCCAGCACCCCCACTCCTTCCCCGTCAGACAGCGCATCACATTTAGCACCTTCTTACACATTACCACCACTCTCTCAATGTGTTCTGCCCAGGTCAGTTTAGTGTCAAAGTATATCCCAAGGAACCTGAAGCCCACCACCATCTCCAAGTTGCTCCCATATAACCTCAACCATACCTCATCTCCCATCTTCCTCCTGGTAAAGAAAGGACACTCTCAGAGTTTTCTCTACAGAGAACCTGAATCCCCACACTTCTTCAGGCTAGGCTCCTATTTTCTCCACTTCCTGTCTGACTGACGTGCCCAAAGTAAACTGCCTGTTACTCAGGCCCAGAAGCCAGGATATGAATATAATTGGTAGCATTGGATAGAAAACACTATGAAGTTTGTAGAAATGCATGAGACTATAACAACTGATATGCTAGGAGAAAATTCAAAGAAAAAACAACTGTAATTTTTTGGGGGGGAGATCCCATGCTCTTCCCTTAGAACGTATAGGGTCAATGTTAAATCCGGCTCCCAGATTGCAATTCCAATGGCTTCCACTAGATATCAACAGTCTTTGTTCAAGGTTTCAGGCTTGTTTCTTCCCAAACAAGGAAGAGTTTTGAGTTTTGGCACCGGGAGTAATAGCTGGAAATCAGTCTGTGTGAGTGAGATGAAGAGGACATGCGCCTGATAATTTTACTTTTCTATTGAACATACTTCTTTCCGTATAAAATATTATAGTTTAATTACATTCTAGCAAACCTGAGGATTAAATAGAAATGTAATTTGACTTGTTTTAAAAAGCTTTTTAAATTTTGAATCTACAAACATGTCACATTTCCTGTTGCTGAGGGAATATTGTTGTGTTGTGTGATACTGCTGCCAGTTCAAATTTGTTGTTACACAAATGCATGCCAAATGACAAGTTAGTCTTTCCCATACCAGGAGTTGCACCCATGACACCTGGGTGAAAACCAGAAATCCAAACCGCTAGACCACATGGGAAGACATTTACTTTAAAAAATCATCACAGACAAATCTATAAATGTTGAAATGATGCCTTTCGTAATTAAAAGCTCCATCTTTTTTTCTCAGAGATGTTGGGGAAAAGTCCCATATAAAATCAGTCTAAAATGTGTTTGAAGAGAGAACAGCCAGACCCACTGAAAAGTATACAGTATCATTCCCAGCTTGATTTCAATCAATTAAAAGTAGTGCAGAGCAAGCCAGGAGTCAAAGCTAGAATCTTCTGATCGGTAGTCAGACACGTTATCTATTGCCCCACTGACAAGCTGAAGTTAGGTCACTCCTAATACAGTGTACACAGTCATAGCGTCTGTCGCCGACAAGGTTCTTTGGTTTTCTGTTACAGATGCATATCTTCATTTGATCCTCCTGTTGTTGCATGAATTTTACTGCAGAGCAAGAACTGCAAACATGAAGTGTATTCAACGTTTAAAATGCCTTGTCAATTTTGAATCTACATAACATGTCAAATTTCCTGTTGCTGAGGGAATATTTTTGTGTTGTGTGATACTGCAGCCAGTTAAAATCTCTTGTTACACAATTGCATGGCAAGATGCTCTTTCCCATACCGGGAGTTGAACCCGGGCGAAAACCAGGAATCCTTACCGCTAGACCATATGGGAAGATATTTTCTTTAAAAAAACATCAAGGTCAAAACTATAAATGTTGAAATTATGACTGTTGTAATTAAAAGCACCATATTTTTTCTCAGAGATGTTGGGGAAAAGTCCCATATAAAATCAGTCTAAAATGTGTTTGAAGAGAGAACAGCCAGACACAATGAAAAGTATGCAGTATTTTTCCCAGCTTGATTTTGATCAACTAAAGACAGTGTTGATTCAGCCAGGATTTCAACCTTGAATCTTCTTATCTGTAGTCTGACATGTTATCCATTGCGCCAATCGCCCCACATCCAACCTGATGTCAGGTCACACCTAGACCAGTGTACACAGTCATAGCGTCTTTCACCGACAAGGTTCCTCGGTTTTCTGTTACAGATGCATATCTTCATTTGATCCTCCTGTTGTTGCATGAATTTTACTGCAGAGCAAGAACTGCAAACATGAAGTGTATTCAACGTTTAAAATGCCTTGTCAATTTTGAATCTACATAACATGTCACATTTCCCGAGGGAATATTTTTGTTTTGTGTGATACTGCAGCCAGTTAAAATATGTTGTTACACAAGTGCATGGCACATGACAAGATGTTCTTTCCCATACCGGGAGTTGAACCCGGGACACCTGGGTGAAAACCATGAATCCTTACCGCTAGACCATATGGGAAGATATTTACTTTAAAAAAACATCAAGGTCAAAACTATAAATGTTGAAATTATGCCTGTTGTAATTAAAAGCGCCATATTTTTTCTCAGAGATGTTGGGGAAAAGGCCCATATAAAATCAGTCTAAAATGTGTTTGAAAAGAGAACAGCCAGACCCACTGAAAAGTATACAGTATCATTCCCAGCTTGATTTCAATCAATTAAATATAGTGACGAGCTAGCCAGTAGTTGAAACTAGAATCTTCTGATCCGTAGTCAGACACGTTATCCATTGCGCCACTGGCCCCACAGACAAGCTGAAGTCAGGTCACTCCTAGAACAGTGTACACAGTCATAGCTTTTGTCAACGACAAGGTTCTTTGGTTTTCTGTTACAGATGCATATCTTCATTTGATCCTCCTGTTGTTGCATGAATTTTACTGCAGAGCAAGAACTGCAAACATGAAGTGTATTCAACGTTTAAAAAGCCTTGTCAATTTTGAATCTACATAACATGTCACATTTCCCGAGGGAATATTTTTGTGTTGTGTGATACTGCAGCCAGTTAAAATATGTAGTTACACAAGTGCATGGCACATGACAAGATGTTCTTTCCCATACCGGGAGTTAAACCCGGGCCACCTTGGTGAAAACCAGGAATCCTTACCGCTAGACCATATGGGAAGATATTTATTTAAAAAAAACATCAAGGTCAAAACTATAAATGTTGAAATTATGCCTGTTGTAATTAATAGCGCCATATTTTTTCTCAGAGATGTTGGTGAAAAGTCCCATATAAAATCAGTCTAAAATGTGTTTGAAGAGAGAACAGCCAGACACAATGAAAAGTATACAGTATTTTTCCCAGCTTGATTTTGGTCAACTAAAGACAGTGTTGATTCAGCCAGGATTTCAACCTTGAATCTTCTGATCTGTGTACACAGTCATAGCGTCTGTCACCGACAAGGTTCCTTGGTTTTCTGTTACAGATGCATATCTTAATTTGATCCTCCTGTTGTTGCATGAATTTTATTGCAGAGCAAGAAATGCAAACATGAAGTGTATTCAACGTTTAAAAAGCATTGTCAATTTTGAATCTACATAACATTTCACATTTCTTGTTGCTGAGGGAATATTTTTGTGTTGTGTGATACTGCTGCCAGGTAAAATCTGTTGTTACACAACTGCATGCCAAATAATAAGATTTCTGTCCCATAGCGGGAGTAGAACCTATGACACCTGTGTGTACACCAGAAATCCTTACCGATAGACCATATGGGAAAAGACTTTCTTAAAAAAAACATCACAGACAAATCGATAAATGTTGAAATGATGCCTTTTGTAATTAATAGCTCCATTTTTTTTCTCAGAGATGTTGGGATGAAAAGTCCCATATAAAATCAGTCTAAAATGTGTTTGAAAAGAGAATAGCCAGACACAATGAAAAGTATACAGTATCATTCCCGGCTTGATTTCAATCAATTAAATATAGAGACGAGCCAGCCAGGAGTCGACCCTAGAATCTTCTGATCCGTAGTCAGACACGTTATCCATTGCGCCACTGGCGCCACAGACAAGCTGAAGTCAGGTCACTCCTAGAACAGTGTACACAGTCATAGCTTTTGTCAACGACAAGGTTCTTTGGTTTTCTGTTACAGATGCATATCTTCATTTGATCCTCCTGTTGTTGCATGAATTTTACTGCAGAGCAAGAACTGCAAACATGAAGTGTATTCAACGTTTAAAATGCCTTGTCAATTTTGAATCTACATAACATGTCACATTTCCTGAGGGAATACTTTTGTGTTGTGTGATACTGCAGCCATTTAAAATATCTTGTTACACAAGTGCATGGCACACGACAAGATGTTCTTTCCCATACCGGGAGTTGAACCCGGGCCACCTGGTTGAAAACCAGGAATCCTTACAGCTAGACCATATGGGAAGACATTTCCTTTAAAAAAAACATCAAGGTCAAAACTATAAATGTTGAAATTATGCCTGTTGTAATTAAAAGCGCCATATTTTTTCTCAGAGATGTTGGGGAAAAGTCCAATATAAAATCAGTCTAAAATGTGTTTGAAGAGAGAACAGCCAGACACAATGAAAAGTATACAGTATTTTTCCCAGCTTGATTTTGGTCAACTAAAGACAGTGTTGATTCAGCCAGGATTTCAACCTTGAATCTTCTGATCTGTGTACACAGTCATAGCGTCTGTCACGACAAGGTTCCTTGGTTTTCTGTTACAGATGCATATCTTCATTTGATCCTCCTGTTGTTGCATGAATTTTCCTGCAGAGCAAGAAATGCAAACATGAAGTGTATTCAACGTTTAAAAAGCATTGTCAATTTTGAATCTACATAACATTTCACATTTCCTGTTACTGAGGGAATATTGTTGTGTTGTGTGATACTGCTGCCAGGTAAAATCTGTTGTTACACAAGTGCATGCCAAATAATAAGGTTTCTATCCCATACCGGGAGTAGAACCTATGACACCTGTGCGTACACCAGAAATCCTTACCGATAGACCATATGGGAAAAGTCTTTCTTAAAAAAAACATCACAGACAAATCGATAAATGTTGAAATGATGCCTTTTGTAATTAATAGCTCCAATTTTTTTCTCAGAGATGTTGGGAGGAAAAGTCACATATAAAATCAGTCTAAAATGTGTTTGAAAAGAGAACAGCCAGACACAATGAAAAGTATACAGCATCATTCTCAGCTTGATTTCAATCACTTAATTATAGTGACGAGCTAGCCAGGAGTCGAACCTAGAATCTTCTAATGCGTAGTCAGACACGTTATCCATTGCGCCACTGGACCCACAGACAAGCTGAAGTCAGGTCACTCCGAGAACAGTGTACACAGTCATAGCTTTTGTCAACGACAAGGTTCTTTGGTTTTCTGTTACAGATGCATATCTTCATTTGATCCTCCTGTTGTTGCATGAATTTTACTGCAGAGCAAGAACTGCAAACATGAAGTGTATTCAACGTTTAAAAAGCCTTGTCAATTTTGAATCTACATAACATGTCACATTTCCTGAGGGAATACTTTTGTGTTGTGTGATACTGCAGCCAGTTAAAATATGTTGTTACACAAGTGCATGGCACACGACAAGACGTTCTTTCCCATGCCGGGAGTTGAACCCGGGCCACCTGGGTGAAAACCAGGAATCCTTACCGCTAGACCATATGGGAAGACATATCCTTTAAAAAAAACATCAAGGTCAAAACTATAAATGTTGAAATTATGCCTGTTGTAATTAAAAGCGCCATATTTTTTCTCAGAGATGTTGGGGAAAAGTCCAATATAAAATCAGTCTAAAATGTGTTTGAAGCGAGAACAGCCAGACACAATGAAAAGTATACAGTATTTTTCCCAGCTTGATTTTGGTCAACTAAAGACAGTGTTGATTCAGCCAGGATTTCAACCTTGAATCTTCTGATCTGTGTACACAGTCATAGCGTCTGTCACGACAAGGTTCCTTGGTTTTCTGTTACAGATGCATATCTTCATTTGATTCTCCTGTTGTTGCATGAATTTTACTGCAGAGCAAGAAATGCAAACATGAAGTGTATTCAACGTTTAAAAAGCATTGTCAATTTTGAATCTACATAACATTTCACATTTCCTGTTACTGAGGGAATATTGTTGTGTTGTGTGATACTGCTGCCAGGTAAAATCTGTTGTTACACAAGTGCATGCCAAATAATAAGGTTTCTATCCCATACCGGGAGTAGAACCTATGACACCTGTGCGTACACCAGAAATCCTTACCGATAGACCATATGGGAAAAGACTTTCTTAAAAAAAACTTCACAGACAAATCTATAAATGTTGAAATGATGCCTTTTGTAATTAATAGCTCCATTTTTTTTCTCAGAGATGTTGGGATGAAAAGTCCCATATAAAATCAGTCTAAAATGTGTTTGAAAAGAGAACAGCCAGACACAATGAAAAGTATACAGTATCATTCCCGGCTTGATTTCAATCAATTAAATATAGTGACAAGCCAGCCAGGAGTCGACCCTAGAATCTTCTGATCCGTAGTCAGACACGTTATCCATTGCGCCACTGGCCCCGCAGACAAGCTGAAGTCACGTCACTCCTAGAACAGTGTACACAGTCATAGCTTTTGTCAACGACAAGGTTCTTTGGTTTTCTGTTACAGATGCATATCTTCATTTGATCCTCCTGTTGTTGCATGAATTTTACTGCAGAGCAAGAACTGCAAACATGAAGTGTATTCAACGTTTAAAATGCCTTGTCAATTTTGAATCAACATAACATGTCACATTTCCTGAGGGAATATTTTTGTGTTGTGTGATACTGCAGCCAGTTAAAATATGTTGTTACACAAGTGCATGGCACACGACAAGATGTTCTTTCCCATACCGGGAGTTGAACCCGGGCCACCTGGGTGAAAACCAGGAATCCTTACCGCTAGACCATATGGGAAGACGTTTCCTTTAAAAAACATCAAGGTCAAAACTATAAATGTTGAAATTATTCCTGTTGTAATTAAAAGCGCCATATTTTTTCTCAGAGATGTTGGGGAAAAGTCCCATATAAAATCAGTCTAAAATGTGTTTGAAGAGAGAACAGCCAGACACAATGAAAAGTATACAGTATTTTTCCCCGCTTGATTTTGGTCAACTAAAGACAGTGTTGATTCAGCCAGGATTTCAACCTTGAATCTTCTGATCTGTGTACACAGTCATAGCGTCTGTCACGACAAGGTTCCTTGGTTTTCTGTTACAGATGCATATCTTCATTTGATCCTCCTGTTGTTGCATGAATTTTACTGCAGAGCAAGAAATGCAAACATGAAGTGTATTCAACGTTTAAAAAGCATTGTCAATTTTGAATCTACATAACATTTCACATTTCCTGTCGCTGAGGGAATATTGTTGTGTTGTGTGATACTGCTGCCAGGTAAAATCTGTTGTTACACAAGTGCATGCCAAATAATAAGATTTCTATCCCATACCGGGAGTAGAACCTATGACACCTGTGCGTACACCAGAAATCCTTACCGATAGACCATATGGGAAAAGACTTCTTAAAAAAAACATCACAGACAAATCTATAAATGTTGAAATGATGCCTTTTGTAATTAATAGCTCAATTTTTTTTCTCAGAGATGTTGGGATGAAAAGTCCCATATAAAATCAGTCTAAAATGTGTTTGAAAAGAGAACAGCCAGACACAATGAAAAGTATACAGTATCATTCCCGGCTTGATTTCAATCAATTAAAAATAATGACGAGCCAGCCAGGAGTCGAACCTAGAATCTTCTGATCCGTAGTCAGACACGTTATCCATTGCGCCACTGGCCCCACAGACAAGTTAACCTCTACCAAGCACCTACCCCGGATTCGGGAGCACCCCATACCCCCCCCACACTGATTAGCATCGCTAGCATAGCGTCAAAATTAAATAGTAGCATCTAAATATCATTAAATCACAAGTCCAAGACACCTAATGAAAGACACAGATCTTGTGAATAAATCCACCATTTCAGATTTTTCAAATGTTTTACAGGGAAGACACAATATGTAAATCTATTAGCTAAACACGTTAGCAAAAGACACAATTTTTTTACTCCAACAGTTTTTCCTGCGTCAGTAGCTATCACTAATTCGACTAAATGAAAATATATATAGCCACTAACCAAGAAACAAATTCATAAGATGACAGTCTGATAACATATTTATGGTATAGCATAGTTTTTTTTTGAAAAATGTGCATTTTTCAGGTATAAATCACAGTTCTACATTGCAGCTGCAATCTGAAAGTGCCGATGCAGCCAGAACAATTACAGAGACCAACGTCATATAACTAATTACTTGTCTTAAAACATTTCAGAAAAAATACACAGCGTACAGATATTGAAAGCCCAACATCTGGTGAATCCAAACAATATTTCAGATTTATTAAATGTTTTATAGCGAAAACAAAATGTATCGCTAAATTAGCATAGCCACACCAGCCAGAACCAGCTGGGCGCGCCCGACCAGTTCACATGCACGACAGATATATGAAATAACATCGTAAATTGGGTCTTACTATTGCTGATCTTTCATCAGAATGTTGATCAACGTGTCCTTAGTCCTGATGAGTCTTTCAATCCATTCACAATGGCAACTTTCCCTCTTCATTTAGCATAGGTACTGGTCGACTGGCACGGTTCTGTCCAAAGTTAAAAAACTCACAGAACGGAACACGGCAAAACTCCCGAAAAAATTCAAATAATCTGATTAAACTATATTGAAAAAACATACATTAAGATGATATGGTCACATGTATCAAACAAACTTCGAGACGGAGATAGTTTTCATCCGTAACGGCAGCAAAACAGTATACAATCGCACCTGCAAATCCCGCGAATCAGAGAACCGGAAGTTGTCGGTCACGCCAAAGAAATAGGTCTTATTTCACGTCAGTACAAGATAAACAAAAAATTTCTCCTCTGACGTCCTCTTGACACCCAGAGGAAGACGAATGAAGTGTGTTTCGGGTCATAGGTGGCGTGACCATATATAGACAGAGTGTTGAAGCGAGCATACACATCTTGCATTCTTCTTCTTGATCAGGGAAAGTGCTGTCAAATGACTTGTGTTTCACTTAGAGACAAAATTGAAACGGTTTTTAGAAACTATAGATTGTTTTCTATCCAATGGTATTAATTATATGCATATAGTAGGAGCAATAATTGAATAAGAGGCAGTTTAATCTGTAGAGGAAATTATGCTAATAGTAAACAGCACCCCCTGTATTCTCAAGAGGTTTTAAGTCAGGTCACTCCTAGAACAGTGTACACAGTCATAGCTTTTGTCAACGACAAGGTTCTTTGGTTTTCTGTTACAGATGCATATCTTCATTTGATCCTCCTGTTGTTGCATGAATTTTACTGCAGAGCAAGAACTGCAAACATGAAGTGTATTCAACGTTTAAAAAGCCTTGTCAATTTTGAATCTACATAACATGTCACATTTCCTGAGGGAATACTTTTGTGTTGTGTGATACTGCAGCCAGTTAAAATATGTTGTTACACAAGTGCATGGCACACGACAAGATGTTCTTTCCCATACCGGGAGTTGAACCCGGGCCACCTGGGTGAAAACCAGGAATCCTTACCACTAGACCATATGGGAAGAGATTTCCTTTAAAAAAACATCAAGGTCAAAACTATAAATGTTGAAATTATGCCTGTTGTAATTAAAAGCGCCATATTTTTTCTCAGAGATGTTGGGGAAAAGTCCCATATAAAATCAGTCTAAAATGTGTTTGAAGAGAGAAAAGCCAGACACAATGAAAAGTATACAGTATTTTTCCCCGCTTGAGTTTGGTCAACTAAAGACAGTGTTGATTCAGCCAGGATTTCAACCTTGAATCTTCTGATCTGTGTACACAGTCATAGCGTCTGTCACGACAAGGTTCCTTGGTTTTCTGTTACAGATGCATATCTTCATTTGATCCTCCTGTTGTTGCATGAATTTTACTGCAGAGCAAGAAATGCAAACATGAAGTCTCTCCAAGGTGGCTTAGCAGTTCAGACGTCTTTTCCGTATTGTCTTGTCGTGTCCTGTATATATATATATATTTACACCTTTTCTTCACATATCTTTTATTTATTTTATTATCCAAGAACTCAACTACAAAAGCTTTCCTGCAAAAGCTTTCCTGCAACCCGCTTCACCAATTACAATAAGTAATATTTACCTCAATCTGAAAATCCATCGTGGAAGATAGCCAGGGGCTAATTCAGAAGCTAGCCTGATAGCTAACCAGAAGCTACTCCGATAGCTAGCCAGAAGCTAATCTGTAGCTGCCCCGAAATTAGCCGGTTTGCTAGCTAGCGTTGGTGTTTCAGCTGCCCACGTTTTGCGGTCATCAGCTATTCCTTTAGCTCGATAATCTACCGGCACTTTTGTGCAACGCGACTCGGACCGGAGCATTCCGGGACTTTTTTTCTCCCAGTTTCCCCGGATTCCAACCGCAGGCTCTGGACACTTGCACCTTGATTTCGCAGCTAGCTAGCTGCATACCGTGTGACTATTGGCTTACGTCGACCCCGGAGCAAACTCAAATCATGCTGGAGCTAGCCAGCTGAGGAGTTCCATCACCATCCGGACCCGTTTCTTTTGTTGCTGCTGCAGATACGGAACCCCACCGGGCCTTCACGACTGACTGCCGACGTTATCTGCCCGAGGGATTTATCCAACCGGCAAATCCGTCCCGACGTTACCTGAACGCTCACCTGAGGCCCGCTAATCGTTAGCTGTCCTATCGGCTGCTATCTGAACAAAACCCCACTACACGGAACCTACCGACGGAAACGCACGAGGTATCTACAAACAGACCTCCATCCTATGCTGCTACCGATAGCCATATACCCGGCCAGCTGTCTGGATCGCCACGACCCCAACCAACCTCTACTCACTGGACCCTTACTGATCACTCGATTAAGCATGCCTCTCCTTAATGTAAATATGCCTTGTCCATTGCTGTTCTGGTTAGTGTTTATTGGCTTATTTCACTGTAGAGATTCTAGCCCTGCTCTCTATACCTTATCCAACCTATCAGTTCCACCACCCACATATGCGATGACATCACCTGGTTTCAATGATGTTTCTAGAGACAAGATCTCTCTCATCATCACTCAATACCTAGGTTTACCTCCACTGTATTCACATCCTACCATACCTTTGTCTGTACATTATTCCTTTAAACTATTTTATCGCCCCCAGAAACTTCCTTTTACTCTCTGCTCTAGTAGCTCTAGGCGACCAATTCTCATAGCTTTTAGCCGTACCAATATCCTACTTCTCCTCTGTTCCTCTGGTGATGTAGAGGTGAATCCAGGCCCTGCAGTACCTGGCTCCACTCCTATTCCCCAGGCGCTCTCTTTTGATGACTTCTGTAACCGTAATAGCCTTGGCTTCATGCATGTTAACATTAGAAGCCTCCTCCCTAAGTTTGTTTTGTTCACTGCTTTAGCACACTCTACCAACCCGGATGTTTTAGCCGTGTCTGAATCCTGGCTTAGAAAGACCACCAAAAATTCAGACATTTTTATCCCCAATTACAATATTTTCAGACAAGATAGAACGGCCAAAGGGGGCGGTGTTGCAATCTACTGCAAAGACTGCCTGCAGAGTTCTGTTATACTATCCAGGTCTGTTCCCAAACAATTTGAACTTCTACTTTTAAAAATCCACCTCTCTAAAAACAAGTCTCTCACCGTTGCCGCCTGCTATAGACCACCCTCTGCCCCCAGCTGTGCTCTGGACACTATATGTGAACTGATTGCCCCCCATCTATCTTCAGAGCTCGTGCTGCTAGGCGACCTAAATTTGAACATGCTCAACACCCCAGCCACCCTACAATCTAAGCTTGATGCCCTCAATCTCACACAAATTATCAATGAACCTACCAGGTACCACCCCAATTCCGTAAACACGGGTACCCTCATAGATATCATCCTAACAAACTTGCCCTCCAAATACACCTCTGCTGTTTTCAACCAAGATCTCAGCGATCACTGCCTCATTGCCTGCATCCGTAATGGGTCAGCGGTCAAACGACCTCCACTCATCACTGTCAAACGCTCCCTGAAACACTTCAGCGAGCAGGCCTTCCTAATCGACCTGGCCGGGATATCCTGGAAGGATATTGATCTCATCCCGTCAGTAGAGGATGCCTGGTCATTTTTTTAAAATGCCTTCCTCACCATCTTGAATAAGCATGCCCCATTCAAGAAATTTAGAACCAGGAACAGATATAGCCCTTGGTTCTCTCCTGACCTGACTGCCCTTAACCATCAGAAAAACATCCTATGGCGTTCTGCATTAGCATCGAACAGCCCCCGTGATATGCAACTTTTCAGGGAAGCCAGAAACCAATATACACAGGCAGTTAGAACAGCCAAGGCTAGCTTTTTCAAGCAGAAATTTGCTTCCTGCTACACAAATTCAAAAAAGTTCTGGGACACCGTAAAGTCCATGGAGAATAAGAACACCTCCTCCCAGCTTCCAACCGCTCTGAAGATAGGAAACACTGTCACCACCGACAAATCCACTATAATTGAGAATTTCAATAAGCATTTTTCTACGGCTGGCCATGCTTTCCACCTGGCTACCCCTACCCCGGACAACAGCACTGCCCTCCCCTCTGCTACTCGCCCAAGCCTTCCCCATTCCTCTTTCTCCCAAATACAGTCAGCTGATGTTCTTAATGAGCTGCAAAATCTGGACCCTTACAAATCAGCCGGGCTAGATAATCTGGACCCTTTCTTTCTAAAACTATCTGCTGAAATTGTTGCCACCCCTATTACTAGCCTCTTCAACCTCTCTTTCGTGTCGTCTGAGATCCCCAAAGATTGGAAAGCAGCTGCGGTTATCCCCCTCTTCAAAGGGGGGGACACCCTTGACCCTAACTGCTACAGACCTATATCTATCCTACCCTGCCTTTCTAAGGTCTTCGAAAGCCAAGTCAACAAACAGATTACCGACCATTTCGAATCACACCACACCTTCTCCGCTATGCAATCTGGTTTCAGAGCTGGTCATGGGTGCACCTCAGCCCCGCTCAAGGTCATAAACGATATCGTAACCGCCATCGATAGGAAACAATACTGTGCAGCCGTATTCATTGACCTGGCCAAGGCTTTTGACTCTGTCAATCACCACATCCTCATTGGCAGACTCGACAGCCTTGGTTTCTCTAATGATTGCCTCGCCTGGTTCACCAACTACTTCTCTGATAGAGTTCAGTGTGTCAAATCGGAGGGTCTGTTGTCCGGGCCTCTGGCAGTCTCTATGGGGGTGCCACAGGGTTCAATTCTTGGACCGACCCTCTTCTCTGTTTACATCAATGATGTCGCTCTTGCTGCTGGTGATTCTCTGATCCACCTCTACGCAGACGACACTATTCTGTATACTTCTGGCCCTTCTTTTGACACTGTGTTAACAACCCTCCAGGCGAGCTTCAATGCCATACAACTCTCCTTCCGTGGCCTCCAACTGCTCTTAAATACAAGTAAAACCAAATGCATGCTCTTCAACCGATCGCTGCCTGCTCCTGCCCGCCTGTCCAACATCACTACTTTGGACGGCTCTGACTTAGAATATGTGGACAACTACAAATACCTAGGTGTCTGGTTAGACTGTAAACTCTCCTTCCAGACCCACATCAAACATCTCCAATCCAAAGTCAAATCTAGAATTGGCTTCCTATTCCGCAACAAAGCATCCTTTACTCATGCTGCCAAACATACCCTTGTAAAACTGACCATCCTACCAATCCTCGACTTCGGTGATGTCATTTACAAAATAGCCTCCAAAACCCTACTCAATAAATTGGATGCAGTCTATCACAGTGCCATCCGTTTTGTCACCAAAGCCCCATATACTACCCACCACTGCGACCTGTACACTCTCGTTGGCTGGCCCTCGCTTCATACTCGTCGCCAAACCCACTGGTTCCAGGTCATCTACAAGACCCTGCTAGGTAAAGTCCCCCCTTATCTCAGCTCGCTGGTCACCATAGCAGCACCTACCTGTAGCACGCGCTCCAGCAGGTATATCTCTCTAGTCACCCCCAAAACCAATTCTTCCTTTGGACGCCTCTCCTTCCAGTTCTCTGCTGCCAATGACTGGAACGAACTACAAAAATCTCTGAAACTGGAAACACCTATCTCCCTCACTAGCTTTAAGCACCAGCTGTCAGAGCAGCTCATAGATTACTGCACCTGTACATAACCCATCTACAATTTAGCCCAAACAACTACCTCTTTACCTACTGTATTTATTTATTAATTTATTTTGCTCCTTTGCACCCCATTATTTCTGTCTCTACTTTGCACTTTCTTCCAATGCAAACCAACCATTCCAGTGTTTTTTAGTTTTTATTTTACTTGCTGTGTTGTACTCACTTCGCCTCCATGGCCTTTTTATATTTTATTTATTTATACATATATCTGTTTGCCTTCACCTCCCTTATCTCACCTCACTTGCTCACATTGTATATAGACTTATTTTTTTTCACTGTATTATTGACTATATGTTTGTTTTTACTCCATGTGTAACTATGTGTTGTTGTATGTGTCGAACTGCTTTGCTTTATCTTGGCCAGGTCGCAATTGTAAATGAGAACGTGTTCTCAATTTGCCTACCTGGTTAAATAAAGGTTAAATAAAAAAATAAAAATAAAAGTATTCAACGTTTAAAAAGCATTGTTAATTTTGAATCTACATAACATTTCACATTTCCTGTTACTGAGGGAATATTGTTGTGTTGTGTGATACTGCTGCCAGGTAAAATCTGTTGTTACACAAGTGCATGCCAAATAATAAGGTTTCTATCCCATACCGGGAGTAGAACCTATGACACCTGTGCGTACACCAGAAATCCTTACCGATAGACCATATGGGAAAAGACTTTCTTAAAAAAAACTTCACAGACAAATCTATAAATGTTGAAATGATGCCTTTTGTAATTAATAGCTCCATTTTTTTTCTCAGAGATGTTGGGATGAAAAGTCCCATATAAAATCAGTCTAAAATGTGTTTGAAAAGAGAACAGCCAGACACAATGAAAAGTATACAGTATCATTCCCGGCTTGATTTCAAACAATTAAATATAGTGACGAGCCAGCCAGGAGTCAAACCTAGAATCTTCTGATCCGTAGTCAGACACGTTATCCATTGCACCACTGGCCCCACAGACAAGCTGAAGTCAGGTCACTCCTAGAACAGTGTACACAGTCATAGCTTTTGTCAACGACAAGGTTCTTTGGTTTTCTGTTACAGATGCATATCTTCATTTGATCCTCCTGTTGTTGCATGAATTTTACTGCAGAGCAAGAACTGCAAACATGAAGTGTATTCAACGTTTAAAAAGCCTTGTCAATTTTGTATCAACATAACATGTCACATTTCCTGAGGGAATACTTTTGTGTTGTGTGATACTGCAGCCAGTTAAAATATGTTGTTACAAAAATGCATGGCACACGACAAGATGTTCATTCTCATACCGGGAGTTAAACCCGGGCCACCTGGGTGAAAACCGGGAATCCTTACCGCTAGACCATATGGGAAGACATTTCCTTTAAAAAAACATCAAGGTCAAAACTATAAATGTTGAAATTATGCCTGTTGTAATTAAAAGCGCCATACTTTTTCTCAGAGATGTTGGGGAAAAGTCCAATATAAAATCAGTCTAAAATGTGTTTGAAGAGAGAACAGCCAGACACAATGAAAAGGTATACAGTATTTTTCCCAGCTTGATTTTGTTCAACTAAAGACAGTGTTGATTCAGCCAGGATTTCAACCTTGAATCTTCTGATCTGTGTACACAGTCATAGCGTCTGTCACGACAAGGTTCCTTGGTTTTCTGTTACAGATGCATATCTTCATTTGATCCTCCTGTTGTTGCATGAATTTTACTGCAGAGCAAGAAATGCAAACATGAAGTGTATTCAACGTTTAAAAAGCATTGTCAATTTTGAATCTACATAACATTTCACATTTCCTGTTACTGAGGGAATATTGTTGTGTTGTGTGATACTGCTGCCAGGTAAAATCTGTTGTTACACAAGTGCATGCCAAATAATAAGGTTTCTATCCCATACCGGGAGTAGAACCTATGACACCTGTGCGTACACCAGAAATCCTTACCGATAGACCATATGAGAAAAGACTTTCTTAAAAAAAACATCACAGACAAATCTATAAATGTTGAAATGATGCCTTTTGTAATTAATAGCTCCATTTTTTTTCTCAGAGATGTTGGGATGAAAAGTCCCATATAAAATCAGTCTAAAATGTGTTTGAAAAGAGAACAGCCAGACACAATGAAAAGTATACAGTATCATTCCCGGCTTGATTTCAAACAATTAAATTTAGTGAGGAACCAGCCAGGAGTCGAACCTAGAATCTTCTGATCCGTAGTCAGACACGTTATCCATTGCGCCACTGGCCCCACAGACAAGTCAACCTCTACCAAGCACCTACCCCGGATTCGGGAGCACCCCCCACCCCCCCCACACTGATTAGCATCGCTAGCATAGCGTCACAATTAAATAGTAGCATCTAAATATCATTAAATCACAAGTCCAAGACACCTAATGAAAGACACAGATCTTGTGAATAAATCCACCATTTCAGATTTTTCAAATGTTTTACAGGGAAGACACAATATGTAAATCTATTAGCTAAACACGTTAGCAAAAGACACAATTTTTTTACTCCAACAGTTTTTTCCTGCGTCAGTAGCTATCACTAATTCGACTAAATGAAAATATATATAGCCACTAACCAAGAAACAAATTCATAAGATGACAGTCTGATAACATATTTATGGTATAGCATAGTTTTTTTTTGAAAAATGTGCATTTTTCAGGTATAAATCACAGTTCTACATTGCAGCTGCAATCTGAAAGTGCCGATGCAGCCAGAACAATTACAGAGACCAACGTCATATAACTAATTACTTGTCTTAAAACATTTCAGAAAAAATACACAGCGTACAGATATTGAAAGCCCAACATCTGGTGAATCCAAACAATATTTCAGATTTATTAAAATGTTTTATAGCGAAAACAAAATGTATCGCTAAATTAGCATAGCCACGCCAGCCAGAACCAGCTGGGCGCGCCCGACCAGTTCACATGCACGACAGATATATGAAATAACATAGTAAATTGGGTCTTACTATTGCTGATCTTTCATCAGAATGTTGATCAACGTGTCCTTAGTCCTGATGAGTCTTTCAATCCATTCACAATGGCAACTTTCCCTCTTCATTTAGCATAGGTACTGGTCGACTGGCACGGTTCTGTCCAAAGTTAAAAAACTCACAGAACGGAACACGGCAAAACTCCCGAAAAAATTCAAATAATCTGATTAAACTATATTGAAAAAACTTACATTAAGATGATATGGTCACATGTATCAAACAAACTTCGAGACGGAGATAGTTTTCATCCGTAACGGCAGCAAAACAGTATACAATCGCACCTGCAAATCCCGCGAATCAGAGAACCGGAAGTTGTCGGTCACGCCAAAGAAATAGGTCTTATTTCACGTCAGTACAAGATAAACAAAAAATTTCTCCTCTGACGTCCTCTTGACACCCAGAGGAAGACGAATGAAGTGTGTTTCGGGTCATAGGTGGCGTGACCATATATAGGCAGAGCGTTGAAGCGAGCATACACATCTTGCATTCTTCTTCTTGATCAGGGAAAGTGCTGTCAAATGACTTGTGTTTCACTTAGAGACAAAATTGAAACGGTTTTTAGAAACTATAGATTGTTTTCTATCCAATGGTATTAATTGTATGCATATAGTAGGAGCAATAATTGAAAAAGAGGCAGTTTAATCTGTAGAGGAAATTATGCTAATAGTAAACAGCACCCCCTGTATTCTCAAGAGGTTTTAAGTCAGGTCACTCCTAGAACAGTGTACACAGTCATAGCTTTTGTCAACGACAAGGTTCTTTGGTTTTCTGTTACAGATGCATATCTTCATTTGATCCTCCTGTTGTTGCATGAATTTTACTGCAGAGCAAGAACTGCAAACATGAAGTGTATTCAACGTTTAAAAAGCATTGTCAATTTTGAATCTACATAACATGTCACATTTCCTGAGGGAATACTTTTGTGTTGTGTGATACTGCAGCCAGTTAAAATATGTTGTTACACAAGTGCATGGCACACGACAAGATGTTCTTTCCCATACCAGGAGTTGAACCCGGGCCACCTGGGTGAACACCAGGAATCCTTACCGCTAGACCATATGGGAAGACATTTCCTTTAAAAAAACATCAATTTCAAAACTATAAATGTTGAAATTATGCCTGTTGTAATTAAAAGCGCCATATTTTTTCTCAGAGATGTTGGGGAAAAGTCCAATATAAAATCAGTCTAAAATGTGTTTGAAGAGAGAACAGCCAGACACAATGAAAAGTATACAGTATTTTTCCCAGCTTGATTTTGGTCAACTAAAGACAGTGTTGATTCAGCCAGGATTTCAACCTTGAATCTTCTGATCTGTGTACACAGTCATAGCGTCTGTCACGACAAGGTTCCTTGGTTTTCTGTTACAGATGCATATCTTCATTTGATCCTCCTGTTGTTGCATGAATTTTACTGCAGAGCAAGAAATGCAAACATGAAGTGTATTCAACGTTTAAAAAGCATTGTCAATTTTGAATCTACATAACATTTCACATTTCCTGTTACTGAGGGAATATTGTTGTGTTGTGTGATACTGCTGCCAGGTAAAATCTGTTGTTACACAAGTGCATGCCAAATAATAAGGTTTCTATCCCATACCGGGAGTAGAACCTATGACACCTGTGCGTACACCAGAAATCCTTACCGATAGACCATATGGGAAAAGACTTTCTTAAAAAAAACATCACAGACAAATCTATAAATGTTGAAATGATGCCTTTTGTAATTAATAGCTCCATTTTTTTTCTCAGAGATGTTGGGATGAAAAGTCCCATATAAAATCAGTCTAAAAAGTGTTTGAAAAGAGAACAGCCAGACACAATGAAAAGTATACAGTATCATTCCCGGCTTGATTTCAATCAATTAAGTATAGTGACGAGCCAGCCAGGAGTCGAAACTAGAATCTTCTGATCCGTAGTCAGACACGTTATCCATTGCGCCACTGGCCCCACAGTAAAGCTGAAGTCAGGTCACTCCTAGAACAGTGTACACAGTCATAGCTTTTGTCAACGACAAGGTTCTTTGGTTTTCTGTTACAGATGCATATCTTCATTTGATCCTCCTGTTGTTGCTTGAATTTTACTGCAGAGCAAGAACTGCAAACATGAAGTGTATTCAACGTTTAAAATGCCTTGTCAATTTTGAATCTACATAACATGTCACATTTCCTGAGGGAATACTTTTGTGTTGTGTGATACTGCAGCCAGTTAAAATATGTTGTTACACAAGTGCATGGCACACGACAAGATGTTCTTTCCCATACCGGGAGTTGAACCCGGGCCACCTGGGTGAAAACCAGGAATCCTTACCGCTAGACCATATGGGAAGACATTTCCTTTAAAAAAACATCAAGGTCAAAACTATAAATGTTGAAATTATGCCTGTTGCAATTAAAAGCGCCATATTTTTTCTCAGAGATGTTGGGGAAAAGTCCCATATAAAATCAGTCTAAAATGTGTTTGAAGAGAGAACAGCCAGACACAATGAAAAGTATACAGTATTTTTCCCAGCTTGATTTTGGTCAACTAAAGACAGTGTTGATTCAGCCAGGATTTCAACCTTGAATCTTCTGATCTGTGTACACAGTCATAGCGTCTGTCACGACAAGGTTCCTTGGTTTTCTGTTACAGATGCATATCTTCATTTGATCCTCCTGTTGTTGCATGAATTTTACTGCGGAGCTAGAAATGCAAACATGAAGTGTATTCAACGTTTAAAAAGCATTGTCAATTTTGAATCTACATAACATTTCACATTTCCTGTTGCTGAGGGAATATTGTTGTGTTGTGTGATACTGCTGCCAGGTAAAATCTGTTGTTACACAAGTGCATGCCAAATAATAAGATTTCTATCCCATACCGGGAGTAGAACCTATGACACCTGTGCGTACACCAGAAATCCTTACCGATAGACCATATGGGAAAAGACTTCTTAAAAAAAACATCACAGACAAATCTATAAATGTTGAAATGATGCCTTTTGTAATTAATAGCTCCATTTTTTTTCGCAGAGATGTTGGGATGAAAAGTCCCATATAAAATCAGTCTAAAAAGTGTTTGAAAAGAGAACAGCCAGACACAATAAAAAGTATACAGTAACATTCCCAGCTTGATTTCAATCAATTAAATATAGTGACGAGCCAGCCAGGAGTCGAACCTAGAATCTTCTGATCCGTAGTCAGACACGTTACCCATTGCGCCACTGGCCCCACAGAAAAGTTGTCAGGTCACTCCTAGAACAGTGTACACAGTCATAGCTTTTGTCAACGACAAGGTTCTTTGGTTTTCTGTTACAGATGCATATCTTCATTTGATCCTCCTGTTGTTGCATGAATTTTACTGCAGAGCAAGAACTGCAAACATGAAGTGTATTCAACGTTTAAAAAGCCTTGTCAATTTTGAATCTACATAACATGTCACATTTCCTGAGGGAATACTTTTGTGTTGTGTGATACTGCAGCCAGTTAAAATATGTTGTTACACAAGTGCATGGCACACGACAAGATGTCCTTTCTCATACCGGGAGTTGAACCCAGAACACCTGGGTGAAAACCAGGAATCCTTACCGCTAGACCATATGGGAAGACATTTCCTTTAAAAAAACATCAAGGTCAAAACTATAAATGTTGAAATTATGCCTGTTGTAATTAAAAGCGCCATATTTTTTCTCAGAGATGTTGGGGAAAAGTCCCATATAAAATCAGTCTAAAATGTGTTTGAAGAGAGAACAGCCAGACACAATGAAAAGTATACAGTATTTTTCCCAGCTTGATTTTGGTCAACTAAAGACAGTGTTGATTCAGCCAGGATTTCAACCTTGAATCTTCTGATCTGTGTACACAGTCATAGCGTCTGTCACGACAAGGTTCCTTGGTTTTCTGTTACAGATGCATATCTTCATTTGATCCTCCTGTTGTTGCATGAATTTTACTGCGGAGCTAGAAATGCAAACATGAAGTGTATTCAACGTTTAAAAAGCATTGTCAATTTTGAATCTACATAACATTTCACATTTCCTGTTGCTGAGGGAATATTGTTGTGTTGTGTGATACTGCTGCCAGGTAAAATCTGTTGTTACACAAGTGCATGCCAAATAATAAGATTTCTATCCCATACCGGGAGTAGAACCTATGACACCTGTGCGTACACCAGAAATCCTTACCAATAGACCATATGGGAAAAGACTTCTTAAAAAAAACATCAAAGACAAATCTATAAATGTTGAAATGATGCCTTTTGTAATTAATAGCTCCATTTTTTTTCGCAGAGATGTTGGGATGAAAAGTCCCATATAAAATCAGTCTAAAAAGTGTTTGAAAAGAGAACAGCCAGACACAATAAAAAGTATACAGTAACATTCCCAGCTTGATTTCAATCAATTAAATATAGTGACGAGCCAGCCAGGAGTCGAACCTAGAATCTTCTGATCCGTAGTCAGACACGTTATCCATTGCGCCACTGGCCCCACAGAAAAGTTGTCAGGTCACTCCTAGAACAGTGTACACAGTCATAGCTTTTGTCAACGACAAGGTTCTTTGGTTTTCTGTTACAGATGCATATCTTCATTTGATCCTCCTGTTGTTGCATGAATTTTACTGCAGAGCAAGAACTGCAAACATGAAGTGTATTCAACGTTTAAAAAGCCTTGTCAATTTTGAATCTACATAACATGTCACATTTCCTGAGGGAATACTTTTGTGTTGTGTGATTCTGCAGCCAGTTAAAATATGTTGTTACACAAGTGCATGGCACACGACAAGATGTTCTTTCCCATACCGGGAGTTGAACCCGGGCCACCTGGGTGAAAACCAGGAATCCTTACCGCTAGACCATATGGGAAGACGTTTCCTTTAAAAAAACATCAAGGTCAAAACTATACATGTTGAAATTATGCCTGTTGTAATTAAAAGCGCCATATTTTTTCTCAGAGATGTTGGGGAAAAGTCCCATATAAAATCAGTCTAAAATGTGTTTGAAGAGAGAACAGCCAGACACAATGAAAAGTATACAGTATTTTTCCCAGCTTGATTTTGGTCAACTAAAGACAGTGTTGATTCAGCCAGGATTTCAACCTTGAATCTTCTGATCTGTGTACACAGTCATAGCGTCTGTCACGACAAGGTTCCTTGGTTTTCTGTTACAGATGCATATCTTCATTTGATCCTCCTGTTGTTGCATGAATTTTACTGCGGAGCTAGAAATGCAAACATGAAGTGTATTCAACGTTTAAAAAGCATTGTCAATTTTGAATCTACATAACATTTCACATTTCCTGTTGCTGAGGGAATATTGTTGTGTTGTGTGATACTGCTGCCAGGTAAAATCTGTTGTTACACAAGTGCATGCCAAATAATAAGATTTCTATCCCATACCGGGAGTAGAACCTATGACACCTGTGCGTACACCAGAAATCCTTACCGATAGACCATATGGGAAAAGACTTCTTAAAAAAAACATCACAGACAAATCTATAAATGTTGAAATGATGCCTTTTGTAATTAATAGCTCCATTTTTTTTCGCAGAGATGTTGGGATGAAAAGTCCCATATAAAATCAGTCTAAAATGTGTTTGAAAAGAGAACAGCCAGACACAATGAAAAGTATACAGTATCATTCCCGGCTTGATTTCAATCAATTAAATGTAGTGACGAGCCAGCCAGGAGTCGAACCTACAATCTTCTGATCCGTAGTCAGACACGTTATCCATTGCGCCACTGGCCCCACAAAGAAGCTGAAGTCAGGTCACTCCTAGAACAGTGTACACAGTCATAGCTTTTGTCAACGACAAGGTTCTTTGGTTTTCTGTTACAGATGCATATCTTCATTTGATCCTCCTGTTGTTGCATGAATTTTACTGCAGAGCAAGAACTGCAAACATGAAGTGTATTCAACGTTTTAAAAGCCTTGTCAATTTTGAATCTACATAACATGTCACATTTCCTGAGGGAATACTTTTGTGTTGTGTGATTCTGCAGCCAGTTAAAATATGTTGTTACACAAGTGCATGGCACATGACAAGATGTTCTTTCCCATACCGGGAGTTGAACCCGGGCCACCTGGGTGAAAAACAGGAATCCTTACCCCTAGACCATATGGGAAGACATTTCTTTAAAAAAAACATCAAGGTCAAAACTATACATGTTGAAATTATGCCTGTTGTAATTAAAAGCGCCATATTTTTTCTCAGAGATGTTGGGGAAAAGTCCCATATAAAATCAGTCTAAAATGTGTTTGAAGAGAGAACAGCCAGACACAATGAAAAGTATACAGTATTTTTCCCAGCTTGATTTTGGTCAAACAAAGACAGTGTTGATTCAGCCAGGATTTCAACCTTGAATCTTCTGATCTGTGTACACAGTCATAGCGTCTGTCACGACAAGGTTCCTTGGTTTTCTGTTACAGATGCATATCTTCATTTGATCCTCCTGTTGTTGCATGAATTTTACTGCAGAGCAAGAAATGCAAACATGAAGTGTATTCAACGTTTAAAAAGCATTGTCAATTTTGAATCTACATAACATTTCACATTTCCTGTTGCTGAGGGAATATTGTTGTGTTGTGTGATACTGCTGCCAGGTAAAATCTGTTGTTACACAAGTGCATGCCAAATAATAAGATTTCTATCCCATACCGGGAGTAGAACCTATGACATCTGTGCGTACACCAGAAATCCTTACCGATAGACCATATGGGAAAAGACTTTCTTACAAAAAACATCACAGACAAATCTATAAATGTTGAAATGATGCCTTTTGTAATTAATAGCTCCATTTTTTTTCTCAGAGATGTTGGGATGAAAAGTCCCATATAAAATCAGTCTAAAATGTGTTTGAAAAGAGAACAGCCAGACACAATGAAAAGTATACAGTATCATTCCCGGCTTGATTTCAATCAATTAAAGATAGTGACGAGCCAGCCAGGAGTCAAACCTAGAATCTTCTGATCCGTAGTCAGACACGTTATCCATTGCGCCACTGGCCCCACAAAGAAGCTGAAGTCAGGTCACTCCTAGAACAGTGTACACAGTCATAGCTTTTGTCAACGACAAGGTTCTTTGGTTTTCTGTTACAGATGCATATCTTCATTTGATCCTCCTGTTGTTGCATGAATTTTACTGCAGAGCAAGAACTGCAAACATGAAGTGTATTCAACGTTTTAAAAGCCTTGTCAATTTTGAATCTACATAACATGTCACATTTCCTGAGGGAATACTTTTGTGTTGTGTGATTCTGCAGCCAGTTAAAATATGTTGTTACACAAGTGCATGGCACACGACAAGATGTTCTTTCCCATACCGGGAGTTGAACCCGGGCCACCTGGGTGAAAACCAGGAATCCTTACCGCTAGACCATATGGGAAGACATCTCCTTTAAAAACACATCAAGGTCAAAACTATAAATGTTGAAATTATGCCTGTTGTAATTAAAAGCGCCATATTTTTTCTCAGAGATGTTGGGGAAAAGTCCCATATAAAATCAGTCTAAAATGTGTTTGAAGAGAGAACAGCCAGACACAATGAAAAGTATACAGTATTTTTCCCAGCTTGATTTTGGTCAACTAAAGACAGTGTTGATTCAGCCAGGATTTCAACCTTGAATCTTCTGATCTGTGTACACAGTCATAGCGTCTGTCACGACAAGGTTCCTTGGTTTTCTGTTACAGATGCATATCTTCATTTGATCCTCCTGTTGTTGCATGAATTTTACTGCAGAGCAAGAAATGCAAACATGAAGTGTATTCAACGTTTAAAAAGCATTGTCAATTTTGAATATACATAACATTTTACATTTCCTGTTGCTGAGGGAATATTGTTGTGTTGTGTGATACTGCTGCCAGGTAAAATCTGTTGTTACACAAGTGCATGCCAAATAATAAGATTTCTATCCCATACCGGGAGTAGAACCTATGACATCTGTGCGTACACCAGAAATCCTTACCGATAGACCATATGGGAAAAGACTTTCTTAAAAAAAACATCACAGACAAATCTATAAATGTTGAAATGATGCCTTTTGTAATTAATAGCTCCATTTTTTTTCTCAGAGATGTTGGGATGAAAAGTCCCATATAAAATCAGTCTAAAATGTGTTTGAAAAGAGAACAGCCAGACACAATGAAAAGTATACAGTATCATTCCCGGCTTGATTTCAATCAATTAAATATAGTGACGAGCCAGCCAGGAGTCGAACCTAGAATCTTCTGATCCGTAGTCAGACACGTTATCCATTGCGCCACTGGCCCCACAAAGAAGCTGAAGTCAGGTCACTCCTAGAACAGTGTACACAGTCATAGCTTTTGTCAACGACAAGGTTCTTTGGTTTTCTGTTACAGATGCATATCTTCATTTGATCCTCCTGTTGTTGCATGAATTTTACTGCAGAGCAAGAACTGCAAACATGAAGTGTATTCAACGTTTTAAAAGCCTTGTCAATTTTGAATCTACATAACATGTCACATTTCCTGAGGGAATACTTTTGTGTTGTGTGATTCTGCAGCCAGTTAAAATATGTTGTTACACAAGTGCATGGCACATGACAAGATGTTCTTTCCCATACCGGGAGTTGAACCCGGGCCACCTGGGTGAAAAACAGGAATCCTTACCCCTAGACCATATGGGAAGACATTTCTTTAAAAAAAACATCAAGGTCAAAACTATACATGTTGAAATTATGCCTGTTGTAATTAAAAGCGCCATATTTTTTCTCAGAGATGTTGGGGAAAAGTCCCATATAAAATCAGTCTAAAATGTGTTTGAAGAGAGAACAGCCAGACACAATGAAAAGTATACAGTATTTTTCCCAGCTTGATTTTGGTCAACTAAAGACAGTTTTGATTCAGCCAGGATTTCAACCTTGAATCTTCTGATCTGTGTACACAGTCATAGCGTCTGTCACGACAAGGTTCCTTGGTTTTCTGTTACAGATGCATATCTTCATTTGATCCTCCTGTTGTTGCATGAATTTTACTGCAGAGCAAGAAATGCAAACATGAAGTGTATTCAACGTTTAAAAAGCATTGTCAATTTTGAATCTACATAACATTTCACATTTCCTGTTGCTGAGGGAATATTGTTGTGTTGTGTGATACTGCTGCCAGGTAAAATCTGTTGTTACACAAGTGCATGCCAAATAATAAGATTTCTATCCCATACCGGGAGTAGAACCTATGACATCTGTGCGTACACCAGAAATCCTTACCGATAGACCATATGGGAAAAGACTTTCTTAAAAAAAACATCACAGACAAATCTATAAATGTTGAAATGATGCCTTTTGTAATTAATAGCTCCATTTTTTTTCTTAGAGATGTTGGGATGAAAAGTCCCATATAAAATCAGTCTAAAATGTGTTTGAAAAGAGAACAGCCAGACACAATGAAAAGTATACAGTATCATTCCCGGCTTGATTTCAATCAATTAAAGATAGTGACGAGCCAGCCAGGAGTCGAACCTAGAATCTTCTGATCCGTAGTCAGACACGTTATCCATTGCGCCACTGGCCCCACAAAGAAGCTGAAGTCAGGTCACTCCTAGAACAGTGTACACAGTCATAGCTTTTGTCAACGACAAGGTTCTTTGGTTTTCTGTTACAGATGCATATCTTCATTTGATCCTCCTGTTGTTGCATGAATTTTACTGCAGAGCAAGAACTGCAAACATGAAGTGTATTCAACGTTTTAAAAGCCTTGTCAATTTTGAATCTACATAACATGTCACATTTCCTGAGGGAATACTTTTGTGTTGTGTGATTCTGCAGCCAGTTAAAATATGTTGTTACACAAGTGCATGGCACATGACAAGATGTTCTTTCCCATACCGGGAGTTGAACCCGGGCCACCTGGGTGAAAAACAGGAATCCTTACCCCTAGACCATATGGGAAGACATTTCTTTTAAAAAAACATCAAGGTCAAAACTATACATGTTGAAATTATGCCTGTTGTAATTAAAAGCGCCATATTTTTTCTCAGAGATGTTGGGGAAAATTCCCATATAAAATCAGTCTAAAATGTGTTTGAAGAGAGAACAGCCAGACACAATGAAAAGTATACAGTATTTTTCCCAGCTTGATTTTGGTCAACTAAAGACAGTGTTGATTCAGCCAGGATTTCAACCTTGAATCTTCTGATCTGTGTACACAGTCATAGCGTCTGTCACGACAAGGTTCCTTGGTTTACTGTTACAGATGCATATCTTCATTTGATCCTCCTGTTGTTGCATGAATTTTACTGCAGAGCAAGAAATGCAAACATGAAGTGTATTCAACGTTTAAAAAGCATTGTCAATTTTGAATCTACATAACATTTCACATTTCCTGTTGCTGAGGGAATATTGTTGTGTTGTGTGATACTGCTGCCAGGTAAAATCTGTTGTTACACAAGTGCATGCCAAATAATAAGATTTCTATCCCATACCGGGAGTAGAACCTATGACATCTGTGCGTACACCAGAAATCCTTACCGATAGACCATATGGGAAAAGACTTTCTTAAAAAAAACATCACAGACAAATCTATAAATGTTGAAATGATGCCTTTTGTAATTAATAGCTCCATTTTTTTTCTCAGAGATGTTGGGATGAAAAGTCCCATATAAAATCAGTCTAAAATGTGTTTGAAAAGAGAACAGCCAGACACAATGAAAAGTATACAGTATTTTTCCCAGCTTGATTTTGGTCAACTAAAGACAGTGTTGATTCAGCCAGGATTTCAACCTTGAATCTTCTGATCTGTGTACACATTCATAGCGTCTGTCACGACAAGGTTCCTTGGTTTTCTGTTACAGATGCATATCTTCATTTGATCCTCCTGTTGTTGCATGAATTTTACTGCAGAGCAAGAAATGCAAACATGAAGTGTATTCAACGTTTAAAAAGCATTGTCAATTTTGAATATACATAACATTTTACATTTCCTGTTGCTGAGGGAATATTGTTGTGTTGTGTGATACTGCTGCCAGGTAAAATCTGTTGCTACACAAGTGCATGCCAAATAATAAGATTTCTATCCCATACCGGGAGTAGAACCTATGACACCTGTGCGTACACCAGAAATCCTTACCGATAGACCATATGGGAAAAGACTTCTTAAAAAAAACATCACAGACAAATCTATAAATGTTGAAATGATGCCTTTTGTAATTAATAGCTCAATTTTTTTCCGCAGAGATGTTGGGATGAAAAGTCCCATATAAAATCAGTCTAAAATGTGTTTGAAAAGAGAACAGCCAGACACAATGAAAAGTATACAGTATGATTCCCGGCTTGATTTCAATCAATTAAATGTAGTGACGAGCCAGCCAGGAGTCAAACCTAGAATCTTCTGATCCGTAGTCAGACACGTTATCCATTGCGCCACTGGCCCCACAGACAAGCTGAAGTCAGGTCACTCCTAGAACAGTGTACACAGTCATAGCTTTTGTCAATGACAAGGTTCTTTGGTTTTCTGTTACAGATGCATATCTTCATTTGATCCTCCTGTTGTTGCATGAATTTTACTGCAGAGCAAGAACTGCAAACATGAAGTGTATTCAACGTTTAAAAAGCCTTGTCAATTTTGAATCTACATAACATGTCACATTTCCTGAGGGAATACTTTTGTGTTGTGTGATTCTGCAGCCAGTTAAAATATGTTGTTACACAAGTGCATGGCACACGACAAGATGTTCTTTCCCATACCGGGAGTTGAACCCGGGCCACCTGGGTGAAAACCAGGAATCCTTACCGCTAGACCATATGGGAAGACATCTCCTTTAAAAACACATCAAGGTCAAAACTATAAATGTTGAAATTATGCCTGTTGTAATTAAAAGCGCCATATTTTTTCTCAGAGATGTTGGGGAAAAGTCCCATATAAAATCAGTCTAAAATGTGTTTGAAGAGAGAACAGCCAGACACAATGAAAAGTATACAGTATTTTTCCCAGCTTGATTTTGGTCAACTAAAGACAGTGTTGATTCAGCCAGGATTTCAACCTTGAATCTTCTGATCTGTGTACACAGTCATAGCGTCTGTCACGACAAGGTTCCTTGGTTTTCTGTTACAGATGCATATCTTCATTTGATCCTCCTGTTGTTGCATGAATTTTACTGCAGAGCAAGAAATGCAAACATGAAGTGTATTCAACGTTTAAAAAGCATTGTCAATTTTGAATATACATAACATTTTACATTTCCTGTTGCTGAGGGAATATTGTTGTGTTGTGTGATACTGCTGCCAGGTAAAATCTGTTGTTACACAAGTGCATGCCAAATAATAAGATTTCTATCCCATACCGGGAGTAGAACCTATGACACCTGTGCGTACACCAGAAATCCTTACCGATAGACCATATGGGAAAAGACTTCTTAAAAAAAACATCACAGACAAATCTATAAATGTTGAAATGATGCCTTTTGTAATTAATAGCTCAATTTTTTTCCGCAGAGATGTTGGGATGAAAAGTCCCATATAAAATCAGTCTAAAATGTGTTTGAAAAGAGAACAGCCAGACACAATGAAAAGTAAACAGTATGATTCCCGGCTTGATTTCAATCAATTAAATGTAGTGACGAGCCAGCCAGGAGTCAAACCTAGAATCTTCTGATCCGTAGTCAGACACGTTATCCATTGCGCCACTGGCCCTACAGACAAGCTGAAGTCAGGTCACTCCTAGAACAGTGTACACAGTCATAGCTTTTGTCAATGACAAGGTTCTTTGGTTTTCTGTTACAGATGCATATCTTCATTTGATCCTCCTGTTGTTGCATGAATTTTACTGCAGAGCAAGAACTGCAAACATGAAGTGTATTCAACGTTTAAAAAGCCTTGTCAATTTTGAATCTACATAACATGTCACATTTCCTGTTACTGAGGGAATATTGTTGTGTTGTGTGATACTGCTGCCAGGTAAAATCTGTTGTTACACAAGTGCATGCCAAATAATAAGATTTCTATCCCATACCGGGAGTAGAACCTATGACACCTGTGCGTACACCAGAAATCCTTACCGATAGACCATATGGGAAAAGACTTCTTAAAAAAAACATCACAGACAAATCTATAAATGTTGAAATGATGCCTTTTGTAATTAATAGGTCAATTTTTTTCCGCAGAGATGTTGGGATGAATAGTCCCATATAAAATCAGTCTAAAATGTGTTTGAAAAGAGAACAGCCAGACACAATGAAAAGTATACAGTATCATTCCCGGCTTGATTTCAATCAATTAAATGTAGTGACGAGCCAGCCAGGAGTCAAACCTAGAATCTTCTGATCCGTAGTCAGACACGTTATCCATTGCGCCACTGGCCCCACAGACAAGCTGAAGTCAGGTCACTCCTAGAACAGTGTACACAGTCATAGCTTTTGTCAACGACAAGGTTCTTTGGTTTTCTGTTACAGATGCATATCTTCATCTGATCCTCCTGTTGTTGCATGAATTTTACTGCAGAGCAAGAACTGCAAACATGAAGTGTATTCAACGTTTAAAAAGCCTTGTCAATTTTTAATCTACATAACATGTCACATTTCCTGAGGGAATACTTTTGTGTTGTGTGATACTGCAGCCAGTTAAAATATGTTGTTACACAAGTGCATGGCACACGACAAGATGTTCTTTCCCATACCGGGAGTTGAACCCGGGCCACCTGGGTGAAAACCAGGAATCCTTACCGCTAGACCATATGGGAAGACGTTTCCTTTAAAAAAACATCAAGGTCAAAACTATAAATGTTGAAATTATGCCTGTTGTAATTAAAAGCGCCATATTTTTTCTCAGAGATGTTGGGGAAAAGTCCCATATAAAATCAGTCTAAAATGTGTTTGAAGAGAGAACAGCCAGACACAATGAAAAGTATACAGTATCATTCCCGGCTTGATTTTGTTCAACTAAAGACAGTGTTGATTCAGCCAGGATTTCAACCTTGAATCTTCTGATCTGTGTACACAGTCATAGCGTCTGTCACGACAAGGTTCCTTGGTTTTCTGTTACAGATACATATCTTCAGTTGATCCTCCTGTTGTTGCATGAATTTTACTGCAGAGCAAGAAATGCAAACATGAAGTGTATTCAACGTTTAAAAAGCATTGTCAATTTTGAATCTACATAACATTTCACATTTCCTGTTGCTGGGGGAATATTGTTGTGTTGTGTGATACTGCTGCCAGGTAAAATCTGTTGTTACACAAGTGCATGTCAAATAATAAGGTTTCTATCCCATACCGGGAGTAGAACCTATGAGACCTGTGCGTACACCAGAAATCCATACCGATAGACCATATGGGAAAAGACTTCTTAAAAAAAACATCACAGACAAATCTATAAATGTTGAAATGATGCCTTTTGTAATTAATAGCTCCATTTTTTTCCGCAGAGATGTTGGGATGAAAAGTCCCATATAAAATCAGTCTAAAATGTGTTTGAAAAGAGAACAGCCAGACACAATGAAAAGTAAACAGTATGATTCCCGGCTTGATTTCAATCAATTAAATGTAGTGACGAGCCAGCCAGGAGTCAAACCTAGAATCTTCTGATCCGTAGTCAGACACGTTATCCATTGCGCCACTGGCCCTACAGACAAGCTGAAGTCAGGTCACTCCTAGAACAGTGTACACAGTCATAGCTTTTGTCAATGACAAGGTTCTTTGGTTTTCTGTTACAGATGCATATCTTCAATTGATCCTCCTGTTGTTGCATGAATTTTACTGCAGAGCAAGAACTGCAAACATGAAGTGTATTCAACGTTTAAAAAGCCTTGTCAATTTTGAATCTACATAACATGTCACATTTCCTGTTACTGAGGGAATATTGTTGTGTTGTGTGATACTGCTGCCAGGTAAAATCTGTTGTTACACAAGTGCATGCCAAATAATAAGATTTCTATCCCATACCGGGAGTAGAACCTATGACACCTGTGCGTACACCAGAAATCCTTACCGATAGACCATATGGGAAAAGACTTCTTAAAAAAAACATCACAGACAAATCTATAAATGTTGAAATGATGCCTTTTGTAATTAATAGGTCAATTTTTTTCCGCAGAGATGTTGGGATGAATAGTCCCATATAAAATCAGTCTAAAATGTGTTTGAAAAGAGAACAGCCAGACACAATGAAAAGTATACAGTATCATTCCCGGCTTGATTTCAATCAATTAAATGTAGTGACGAGCCAGCCAGGAGTCAAACCTAGAATCTTCTGATCCGTAGTCAGACACGTTATCCATTGCGCCACTGGCCCCACAGACAAGCTGAAGTCAGGTCACTCCTAGAACAGTGTACACAGTCATAGCTTTTGTCAACGACAAGGTTCTTTGGTTTTCTGTTACAGATGCATATCTTCATCTGATCCTCCTGTTGTTGCATGAATTTTACTGCAGAGCAAGAACTGCAAACATGAAGTGTATTCAACGTTTAAAAAGCCTTGTCAATTTTTAATCTACATAACATGTCACATTTCCTGAGGGAATACTTTTGTGTTGTGTGATACTGCAGCCAGTTAAAATATGTTGTTACACAAGTGCATGGCACACGACAAGATGTTCTTTCCCATACCGGGAGTTGAACCCGGGCCACCTGGGTGAAAACCAGGAATCCTTACCGCTAGACCATATGGGAAGACGTTTCCTTTAAAAAAACATCAAGGTCAAAACTATAAATGTTGAAATTATGCCTGTTGTAATTAAAAGCGCCATATTTTTTCTCAGAGATGTTGGGGAAAAGTCCCATATAAAATCAGTCTAAAATGTGTTTGAAGAGAGAACAGCCAGACACAATGAAAAGTATACAGTATCATTCCCGGCTTGATTTTGTTCAACTAAAGACAGTGTTGATTCAGCCAGGATTTCAACCTTGAATCTTCTGATCTGTGTACACAGTCATAGCGTCTGTCACGACAAGGTTCCTTGGTTTTCTGTTACAGATACATATCTTCAGTTGATCCTCCTGTTGTTGCATGAATTTTACTGCAGAGCAAGAAATGCAAACATGAAGTGTATTCAACGTTTAAAAAGCATTGTCAATTTTGAATCTACATAACATTTCACATTTCCTGTTGCTGGGGGAATATTGTTGTGTTGTGTGATACTGCTGCCAGGTAAAATCTGTTGTTACACAAGTGCATGTCAAATAATAAGGTTTCTATCCCATACCGGGAGTAGAACCTATGAGACCTGTGCGTACACCAGAAATCCATACCGATAGACCATATGGGTAAACACTTTCTTACAAAACACATCACAGACAAATCTATAAATGTTGAAATGATGCCTTTTGTAATTAATAGCTCCATTTTTTTTCTCAGAGATGTTGGGATGAAAAGTCCCATATAAAATCAGTCTAAAATGTGTTTGAAAAGAGAACAGCCAGACACAATGAAAAGTATACAGTATCATTCCCGGCTTGATATCAATCAATTAAAAGTAGTGACGAGCCAGCCAGGAGTCGAACCTAGAATCTTCTGATCCGTAGTCAGACACGTTATGCATTGCGCCACTGGCCCCACAGACAAGCTGAAGTCAGGTCACTCCTAGAACAGTGTACACAGTCATAGCTTTTGTCAACGACAAGGTTCTTTGGTTTTCTGTTACAGATGCATATCTTCATTTGATCCTCCTGTTGTTGCATGAATTTTACTGCAGAGCAAGAACTGCAAACATGAAGTGTATTCAACGTTTAAAAGCCTTGTCAATTTTGAATCTACATAACATGTCACATTTCCTGAGGGAATATTTTTGTGTTGTGTGATACTGCAGCCAGTTAAAATATGTTGTTACACAAGTGCATGGCACATGACAAGATTTTCTTTCCCATACCGGGAGTTGAACCCGTGCCACCTGGGTGAAAACCAGGAATCCTTACCGCTAGACCATATGGGAAGACGTTTCCTTTAAAAAAACATCAAGGTCAAAACTATAAATGTTGAAATTATGCCTGTTGTAATTAAAAGCGCCATATTTTTTCTCAGAGATGTTGGGGAAAAGTCCCATATAAAATCAGTCTAAAATGTGTTTGAAGAGAGAACAGCCAGACACAATGAAAAGTATACAGTATTTTTCCCAGCTTGATTTTGGTCAACTAAAGACAGTGTTGATTCAGCCAGGATTTCAACCTTGAATCTTCTGATCTGTGTACACAGTCATAGCGTCTGTCACGACAAGGTTCCTTGGTTTTCTGTTACAGATGCATATCTTCATTTGATCCTCCTGTTGATGCATGAATTTTACTGCAGAGCAAGAAATACAAACATGAAGTGTATTCAACGTTTAAAAAGCATTGTCAATTTTGAATCTACATAACATTTCACATTTCCTGTTACTGAGGGAATATTGTTGTGTTGTGTGATACTGCTGCCAGGTAAAATCTGTTGTTACACAAGTGCATGCCAAATAATAAGGTTTCTATCCCATACCGGGAGTAGAACCTATGACACCTGTGCGTACACCAGAAATCCTTACCGATAGACCATATGGGAAAAGACTTTCTTAAAAAAAACATCACAGAAAAATCTATAAATGTTGAAATGATGCCTTTTGTAATTAATAGCTCCATTTTTGTTCTCAGAGATGTTGGGATGAAAAGTCCCATATAAAATCAGTCTAAAATGTGTTTGAAAAGAGAACAGCCAGACACAATGAAAAGTATACAGTATCATTCCCGGCTTGATTTCAATCAATTAAATATAGCGACGAGCCAGCCAGGAGTCAAACCTAGAATCTTCTGATCCGTAGTCAGACACGTTATCCAGTGCGCCACTGGCCCCACAGACAAGCTGAAGTCAGGTCACTCCTAGAACAGTGTACACAGTCATAGCTTTTGTCAACGACAAGGTTCTTTGGTTTTCTGTTACAGATGCATATCTTCATTTGATCCTCCTGTTGTTGCATGAATTTTACTGCAGAGCAAGAACTGCAAACATGAAGTGTATTCAACGTTTAAAAAGCCTTGTAAATTTTGAATCTACATAACATGTCACATTTCCTGAGGGAATACTTTTGTGTTGTGTGATACTGCAGCCAGTTAAAATATGTTGTTACACAAGTGCATGGCACACGACAAGATGTTCTTTCCCATACCGGGAGTTGAACCCGGGCCACCTGTGTGAAAACCAGGAATCCTTACCGCTAGACCATATGGTAAGACATTTCCTTTAAAAAAACATCAAGGTCAAAACTATAAATGTTGAAATTATGCCTGTTGTAATTAAAAGCGCCATATTTTTTCTCAGAGATGTTGGGGAAAAGTCCCATATAAAATCAGTCTAAAATGTGTTTGAAGAGAGAACAGCCAGACACAATGAAAAGTATACAGTATTTTTCCCAGCTTGATTTTGGTCAACTAAAGACAGTGTTGATTCAGCCAGGATTTCAACCTTGAATCTTCTGATCTGTGTACACAGTCATAGCGTCTGTCACGACAATGTTCCTTGGTTTTCTGTTACAGATGCATATCTTCATTTGATCCTCCTGTTGTTGCATGAATTTTACTGCAGAGCAAGAAATGCAAACATGAAGTGTATTCAACGTTTAAAAAGCATTGTCAATTTTGAATCTACTTAACATTTCACATTTCCTGTTACTGAGGGAATATTGTTGTGTTGTGTGATACTGCTGCCAGGTAAAATCTGTTGTTACACAAGTGCATGTCAAATAATAAGGTTTCTATCCCATACCGGGAGTAGAACCTATGACACCTGTGCGTACACCAGAAATCCATACCGATAGACCATATGGGTAAACACTTTCTTACAAAACACATCACAGACAAATCTATAAATGTTGAAATGATGCCTTTTGTAATTAATAGCTCCATTTTTTTTCTCAGAGATGTTGGGATGAAAAGTCCCATATAAAATCAGTCTAAAATGTGTTTGAAAAGAGAACAGCCAGACACAATGAAAAGTATACAGTATCATTCCCGGCTTGATTTCAATCAATTAAATATAGTGACGAGCCAGCCAGGAGTCGAACCTAGAATCTTCTGATCCGTAGTCAGACACGTTATCCATTGCGCCACTGGCCCCACAGACAACCTGAAGTCAGGTCACTGCTAGAACAGTGTACACAGTCATAGCTTTTGTCAACGACAAGGTTCTTTGGTTTTCTGTTACAGATGCATATCTTCATTTGATCCTCCTGTTGGTGCATGAATTTTACTGCAGAGCAAGAACTGCAAACATGATGTGTATTCAACGTTTAAAAAGCCTTGTCAATTTTGAATCTACATAACATGTCACATTTCCTGAGGGAATACTTTTGTGTTGTGTGATACTGCAGCCAGTTAAAATATGTTGTTACACAAGTGCATGGCACACGACAAGATGTTCTTTCCCATACCGGGAGTTGAACCCGGGCTACCTGGGTGAAAACCAGGAATCCTTACCGCTAGACCATATGGGAAGACGTTTCCTTTAAAAAAACATCAAGGTCAAAACTATAAATGTTGAAATTATGCCTGTTGTAATTAAAAGCGCCATATTTTTTCTCAGAGATGTTGGGGAAAAGTCCCATATAAAATCAGTCTAAAATGTGTTTGAAGAGAGAACAGCCAGACACAATGAAAAGTATACAGTATTTTTCCCAGCTTGATTTTGGTCAACTAAAGACAGTGTTGATTCAGCCAGGATTTCAACCTTGAATCTTCTGATCTGTGTACACAGTCATAGCGTCTGTCACGACAAGGTTCCTTGGTTTTCTGTTACAGATGCATATCTTCATTTGATCCTCCTGTTGTTGCATGAATTTTACTGCAGAGCAAGAAATGCAAACATGAAGTGTATTCAACGTTTAAAAAGCATTGTCAATTTTGAATCTACATAACATTTCACATTTCCTGTTGCTGAGGGAATATTGTTGTGTTGTGTGATACTGCGCCAGGAAAAATCTGTTGTTACACAAGTGCATGCCAAATAATAAGATTTCTATCCCATACCGGGAGTAGAACCTATGACATCTGTGCGTACACCAGAAATCCTTACCGATAGACCATATGGGAAAAGACTTTCTTAAAAAAAACATCACAGACAAATCTATAAATGTTGAAATGATGCCTTTTGTAATTAATAGCTCCATTTTTTTTCTCAGAGATGTTGGGATGAAAAGTCCCATATAAAATCAGTCTAAAATGTGTTTGAAAAGAGAACAGCCAGACACAATGAAAAGTATACAGTATCATTCCCGGCTTGATTTCAATCAATTAAAGATAGTGACGAGCCAGCCAGGAGTCGAACCTAGAATCTTCTGATCCGTAGTCAGACACGTTATCCATTGCGCCACTGGCCCCACAGACAAGCTGAAGTCAGGTCACTGCTAGAGCAGTGTACACAGTCATAGCTTTTGTCAACGACAAGGTTCTTTGGTTTTCTGTTACAGATGCATATTTTCATTTGATCCTCCTGTTGTTGCATGAATTTTACTGCAGAGCAAGAACTGCAAACATGAAGTGTATTCAACGTTTAAAAAGCCTTGTCAATTTTTAATCTACATAACATGTCACATTTCCTGAGGGAATACTTTTGTGTTGTGTGATACTGCATCCAGTTAAAATATGTTGTTACACAAGTGCATGGCACACGACAAGATGTTCTTTCCCATACCGGGAGTTGAACCCGGGACACCTGGGTGAAAACCAGGAATCCTTACCGCTAGACCATATGTGAAGACATTTCCTTTAAAAACACATCAAGGTCAAAACTATAAATGTTGAAATTATGCCTGTTGTAATTAAAAGCGCCATATTTTTTCTCAGAGATGTTGGGGAAAAGTCCCATATAAAATCAGTCTAAAATGTGTTTGAAGAGAGAACAGCCAGACACAATGAAAAGTATACAGTATCATTCCCGGCTTGATTTTGTTCAACTAAAGACAGTGTTGATTCAGCCAGGATTTCAACCTTGAATCTTCTGATCTGTGTACACAGTCATAGCGTCTGTCACGACAAGGTTCCTTGGTTTTCTGTTACAGATGCATATCTTCATTTGATCCTCCTGTTGTTGCATGAATTTTACTGCAGAGCAAGAAATGCAAACATGAAGTGTATTCAACGTTTAAAAAGCATTGTCAATTTTGAATATACATAACATTTTACATTTCCTGTTGCTGAGGGAATATTGTTGTGTTGTGTGATACTGCTGCCAGGTAAAATCTGTTGTTACACAAGTGCATGCCAAATAATAAGATTTCTATCCCATACCGGGAGTAGAACCTATGACACCTGTGCGTACACCAGAAATCCTTACCCATAGACCATATGGGAAAAGACTTCTTAAAAAAAACATCACAGACAAATCTATAAATGTTGAAATGATGCCTTTTGTAATTAATAGCTCCATTTTTTTTCGCAGAGATGTTGGGATGAAAAGTCCCATATAAAATCAGTCTAAAATGTGTTTGAAAAGAGAACAGCCAGACACAATGAAAAGTATACAGTATGATTCCCGGCTTGATATCAATCAATTAAAAGTAGTGACGAGCCAGCCAGGAGTTGAACCTAGAATCTTCTGATCCGTAGTCAGACACGTTATCCATTGCGCCACTAGCCCCACAGACAAGCTGAAGTCAGGTCACTCCTAGAACAGTGTACACAGTCATAGCTTTTGTCAATGACAAGGTTCTTTGGTTTTCTGTTACAGATGCATATCTTCATTTGATCCTCCTGTTGTTGCATGAATTTTACTGCAGAGCAAGAACTGCAAACATGAAGTGTATTCAACGTTTAAAAAGCATTGTCAATTTTGAATCTACATAACATGTCACATTTCCTGAGGGAATACTTTTGTGTTGTGTGATACTGCAGCCAGTTAAAATATGTTGTTACACAAGTGCATGGCACACGACAAGATGTTCTTTCCCATACCGGGAGTTGAACCCGGGACACCTGGGTGAAAACCAGGAATCCTTACCGCTAGACCATATGGGAAAACATTTTCTTTAAAAACACATCAAGGTCAAAATTATAAATGTTGAAATTATGCCTGTTGTAATTAAAAGCGCCATATTTTTTCTCAGAGATGTTGGGGAAAAGTCCCATATAAAATCAGTCTAAAATGTGTTTGAAGAGAGAACAGCCAGACACAATGAAAAGTATACAGTATTTTTCCCAGCTTGATTTTGGTCAACTAAAGACAGTGTTGATTCAGCCAGGATTTCAACCTTGAATCTTCTGATCTGTGTACACAGTCATAGCGTCTGTCACGACAAGGTTCCTTGGTTTTCTGTTACAGATGCATATCTTCATTTGATCCTCCTGTTGTTGCATGAATTTTACTGCAGAGCAAGAAATGCAAACATGAAGTGTATTCAACGTTTAAAAAGCATTGTCAATTTTGAATCTACATAACATTTCACATTTCCTGTTACTGAGGGAATATTGTTGTGTTGTGTGATACTGCTGCCAGGTAAAATCTGTTGTTACACAAGTGCATGTCAAATAATAAGGTTTCTATCCCATACCGGGAGTAGAACCTATGACACCTGTGCGTACACCAGAAATCCATACCGATAGACCATATGGGTAAACACTTTCTTACAAAACACATCACAGACAAATCTATAAATGTTGAAATGATGCCTTTTGTAATTAATAGCTCCATTTTTTTTCTCAGAGATGTTGGGATGAAAAGTCCCATATAAAATCAGTCTAAAATGTGTTTGAAAAGAGAACAGCCAGACACAATGAAAAGTATACAGTATCATTTCCGGCTTGATTTCAATCAATTAAATATAGTGACGAGCCAGCCAGGAGTCGAACCTAGAATCTTCTGATCCGTAGTCAGACACGTTATGCATTGCGCCACTGGCCCCACAGACAAGCTGAAGTCAGGTCACTCCTAGAACAGTGTACACAGTCATAGCTTTTGTCAACGACAAGGTTCTTTGGTTTTCTGTTACAGATGCATATCTTCATTTGATCCTCCTGTTGTTGCATGAATTTTACTGCAGAGCAAGAACTGCAAACATGAAGTGTATTCAACGTTTAAAAGCCTTGTCAATTTTGAATCTACATAACATGTCACATTTCCTGAGGGAATATTTTTGTGTTGTGTGATACTGCAGCCAGTTAAAATATGTTGTTACACAAGTGCATGGCACATGACAAGATTTTCTTTCCCATACCGGGAGTTGAACCCGGGCCACCTGGGTGAAAACCAGGAATCCTTAACGCTAGACCATATGGGAAGACGTTTCCTTTAAAAAAACATCAAGGTCAAAACTATAAATGTTGAAATTATGCCTGTTGTAATTAAAAGCGCCATATTTTTTCTCAGAGATGTTGGGGAAAAGTCCCATATAAAATCAGTCTAAAATGTGTTTAAAGAGAACAGCCAGACACAATGAAAAGTATACAGTATTTTTCCCAGCTTGATTTTGGTCAACTAAAGACAGAGTTGATTCAGCCAGGATTTCAACCTTGAATCTTCTGATCTGTGTACACAGTCATAGCGTCTGTCACGACAAGGTCCCTTGGTTTTCTGTTACAGATGCATATCTTCATTTGATCCTCCTGTTGTTGCATGAATTTTACTGCAGAGCAAGAAATGCAAACATGAAGTGTATTCAACGTTTAAAAAGCATTGTCAATTTTGAATCTACATAACATTTCACATTTCCTGTTACTGAGGGAATATTGTTGTGTTGTGTGATACTGCTGCCAGGTAAAATCTGTTGTTACACAAGTGCATGCCAAATAATAAGGTTTCTATCCCATACCGGGAGTAGAACCTATGACACCTGTGCGTACACCAGAAATCCTTACCGATAGACCATATGGGAAAAGACTTTCTTAAAAAAAACATCACAGACAAATCTATAAATGTTGAAATGATGCCTTTTGTAATTAATAGCTCCATTTTTTTCTCAGAGATGTTGGGATGAAAAGTCCCATATAAAATCAGTCTAAAATGTGTTTGAAAAGAGAACAGCCAGACACAATGAAAAGTATACAGTATCATTCCCGGATTGATTTCAATCAATTAAATATAGTGACGAGCCAGCCAGGAGTCGAACCCAGAATCTTCTGATCCGTAGTCAGACACGTTATCCATTGCGCCACTGGCCACACAGAAAATCTGAAGTCAGGTCACTCCTAGAACAGTGTACACAGTCATAGCTTTTGTCAACGACAAGGTTCTTTGGTTTTCTGTTACAGATGCATATCTTCATTTGATCCTCCTGTTGTTGCATGAATTTTACTGCAGAGCAAGAACTGCAAACATGAAGTGTATTCAACGTTTAAAAAGCCTTGTCAATTTTGAATCTACATAACATGACACATTTCCTGAGGGAATACTTTTGTGTTGTGTGATACTGCAGCCAGTTAAAATATGTTGTTACACAAGTGCATGGCACACGACAAGATGTTCTTTCCCAATCCGGGAGTTGAACCCGGGCTACCTGGGTGAAAACCAGGAATCCTTACCGCTAGACCATATGGGAAGACGTTTCCTTTAAAAAAACATCAAGGTCAAAACTATAAATGTTGAAATTATGCCTGTTGTAATTAAAAGCGCCATATTTTTTCTCAGAGATGTTGGGGAAAAGTCCCATATAAAATCAGTCTAAAATGTGTTTGAAGAGAGAACAGCCAGACACAATGAAAAGTATACAGTATTTTTCCCAGCTTGATTTTGGTCAACTAAAGACAGTGTTGATTCAGCCAGGATTTCAACCTTGAATCTTCTGATCTGTGTACACAGTCATAGCGTCTGTCACGACAAGGTTCCTTGGTTTTCTGTTACAGATGCATATCTTCATTTGATCCTCCTGTTGTTGCATGAATTTTACTGCAGAGCAAGAAATGCAAACATGAAGTGTATTCAACGTTTAAAAAGCATTGTCAATTTTGAATCTACATAACATTTCACATTTCCTGTTGCTGAGGGAATATTGTTGTGTTGTGTGATACTGCGCCAGGAAAAATCTGTTGTTACACAAGTGCATGCCAAATAATAAGATTTCTATCCCATACCGGGAGTAGAACCTATGACATCTGTGCGTACACCAGAAATCCTTACCGATAGACCATATGGGAAAAGACTTTCTTAAAAAAAACATCACAGACAAATCTATAAATGTTGAAATGATGCCTTTTGTAATTAATAGCTCCATTTTTTTTCTCAGAGATGTTGGGATGAAAAGTCCCATATAAAATCAGTCTAAAATGTGTTTGAAAAGAGAACAGCCAGACACAATGAAAAGTATACAGTATCATTCCCGGCTTGATTTCAATCAATTAAAGATAGTGACGAGCCAGCCAGGAGTCGAACCTAGAATCTTCTGATCCGTAGTCAGACACGTTATCCATTGCGCCACTGGCCCCACAGACAAGCTGAAGTCAGGTCACTGCTAGAGCAGTGTACACAGTCATAGCTTTTGTCAACGACAAGGTTCTTTGGTTTTCTGTTACAGATGCATATTTTCATTTGATCCTCCTGTTGTTGCATGAATTTTACTGCAGAGCAAGAACTGCAAACATGAAGTGTATTCAACGTTTAAAAAGCCTTGTCAATTTTTAATCTACATAACATGTCACATTTCCTGAGGGAATACTTTTGTGTTGTGTGATACTGCATCCAGTTAAAATATGTTGTTACACAAGTGCATGGCACACGACAAGATGTTCTTTCCCATACCGGGAGTTGAACCCGGGACACCTGGGTGAAAACCAGGAATCCTTACCGCTAGACCATATGTGAAGACATTTCCTTTAAAAACACATCAAGGTCAAAACTATAAATGTTGAAATTATGCCTGTTGTAATTAAAAGCGCCATATTTTTTCTCAGAGATGTTGGGGAAAAGTCCCATATAAAATCAGTCTAAAATGTGTTTGAAGAGAGAACAGCCAGACACAATGAAAAGTATACAGTATCATTCCCGGCTTGATTTTGTTCAACTAAAAACAGTGTTGATTCAGCCAGGATTTCAACCTTGAATCTTCTGATCTGTGTACACAGTCATAGCGTCTGTCACGACAAGGTTCCTTGGTTTTCTGTTACAGATGCATATCTTCATTTGATCCTCCTGTTGTTGCATGAATTTTACTGCAGAGCAAGAAATGCAAACATGAAGTGTATTCAACGTTTAAAAAGCATTGTCAATTTTGAATATACATAACATTTTACATTTCCTGTTGCTGAGGGAATATTGTTGTGTTGTGTGATACTGCTGCCAGGTAAAATCTGTTGTTACACAAGTGCATGCCAAATAATAAGATTTCTATCCCATACCGGGAGTAGAACCTATGACACCTGTGCGTACACCAGAAATCCTTACCCATAGACCATATGGGAAAAGACTTCTTAAAAAAAACATCACAGACAAATCTATAAATGTTGAAATGATGCCTTTTGTAATTAATAGCTCCATTTTTTTTCGCAGAGATGTTGGGATGAAAAGTCCCATATAAAATCAGTCTAAAATGTGTTTGAAAAGAGAACAGCCAGACACAATGAAAAGTATACAGTATGATTCCCGGCTTGATATCAATCAATTAAAAGTAGTGACGAGCCAGCCAGGAGTTGTACCTAGAATCTTCTGATCCGTAGTCAGACACGTTATCCATTGCGCCACTAGCCCCACAGACAAGCTGAAGTCAGGTCACTCCTAGAACAGTGTACACAGTCATAGCTTTTGTCAATGACAAGGTTCTTTGGTTTTCTGTTACAGATGCATATCTTCATTTGATCCTCCTGTTGTTGCATGAATTTTACTGCAGAGCAAGAACTGCAAACATGAAGTGTATTCAACGTTTAAAAAGCATTGTCAATTTTGAATCTACATAACATGTCACATTTCCTGAGGGAATACTTTTGTGTTGTGTGATACTGCAGCCAGTTAAAATATGTTGTTACACAAGTGCATGGCACACGACAAGATGTTCTTTCCCATACCGGGAGTTGAACCCGGGACACCTGGGTGAAAACCAGGAATCCTTACCGCTAGACCATATGGGAAAACATTTTCTTTAAAAACACATCAAGGTCAAAATTATAAATGTTGAAATTATGCCTGTTGTAATTAAAAGCGCCATATTTTTTCTCAGAGATGTTGGGGAAAAGTCCCATATAAAATCAGTCTAAAATGTGTTTGAAGAGAGAACAGCCAGACACAATGAAAAGTATACAGTATTTTTCCCAGCTTGATTTTGGTCAACTAAAGACAGTGTTGATTCAGCCAGGATTTCAACCTTGAATCTTCTGATCTGTGTACACAGTCATAGCGTCTGTCACGACAAGGTTCCTTGGTTTTCTGTTACAGATGCATATCTTCATTTGATCCTCCTGTTGTTGCATGAATTTTACTGCAGAGCAAGAAATGCAAACATGAAGTGTATTCAACGTTTAAAAAGCATTGTCAATTTTGAATCTACATAACATTTCACATTTCCTGTTACTGAGGGAATATTGTTGTGTTGTGTGATACTGCTGCCAGGTAAAATCTGTTGTTACACAAGTGCATGTCAAATAATAAGGTTTCTATCCCATACCGGGAGTAGAACCTATGACACCTGTGCGTACACCAGAAATCCATACCGATAGACCATATGGGTAAACACTTTCTTACAAAACACATCACAGACAAATCTATAAATGTTGAAATGATGCCTTTTGTAATTAATAGCTCCATTTTTTTTCTCAGAGATGTTGGGATGAAAAGTCCCATATAAAATCAGTCTAAAATGTGTTTGAAAAGAGAACAGCCAGACACAATGAAAAGTATACAGTATCATTTCCGGCTTGATTTCAATCAATTAAATATAGTGACGAGCCAGCCAGGAGTCGAACCTAGAATCTTCTGATCCGTAGTCAGACACGTTATGCATTGCGCCACTGGCCCCACAGACAAGCTGAAGTCAGGTCACTCCTAGAACAGTGTACACAGTCATAGCTTTTGTCAACGACAAGGTTCTTTGGTTTTCTGTTACAGATGCATATCTTCATTTGATCCTCCTGTTGTTGCATGAATTTTACTGCAGAGCAAGAACTGCAAACATGAAGTGTATTCAACGTTTAAAAGCCTTGTCAATTTTGAATCTACATAACATGTCACATTTCCTGAGGGAATATTTTTGTGTTGTGTGATACTGCAGCCAGTTAAAATATGTTGTTACACAAGTGCATGGCACATGACAAGATTTTCTTTCCCATACCGGGAGTTGAACCCGGGCCACCTGGGTGAAAACCAGGAATCCTTACCGCTAGACCATATGGGAAGACATTTCCTTTTAAAAAAACATCAAGGTCAAAACTATAAATGTTGAAATTATGCCTGCTGTAATTAAAAGCGCCATATTTTTTCTCAGAGATGTTGGGGAAAAGTCCCATATAAAATCAGTCTAAAATGTGTTTGAAGAGAGAACAGCCAGACACAATGAAAAGTATAAAGTATTTTTCCCAGCTTGATTTTGGACAACTAAAGACAGTGTTGATTCAGCCAGGATTTCAACCTTGTATCTTCTGATCTGTGTACACAGTCATAGCGTCTGTCACGACAAGGTTCCTTGGTTTTCTGTTACAGATGCATATCTTCATTTGATCCTCCTGTTGTTGCATGAATTTTACTGCAGAGCAAGAAATGCAAACATGAAGTGTATTCAACGTTTAAAAAGCATTGTCAATTTTGAATCTACATAACATTTCACATTTCCTGTTACTGAGGGAATATTGTTGTGTTGTGTGATACTGCTGCCAGGTAAAATCTGTTGTTACACAAGTGCATGCCAAATAATAAGGTTTCTATCCCATACCGGGAGTAGAACCTATGACACCTATGCGTACACCAGAAATCCTTACCGATAGACCATATGGGAAAAGACTTTCTTACAAGAAACATCACAGACAAATCTATAAATGTTGAAATGATGCCTTTTGTAATTAATAGCTCCATTTTTTTTCTCAGAGATGTTGGGATGAAAAGTCCCATATAAAATCAGTCTAAAATGTGTTTGAAAAGAGAACAGCCAGACACAATGAAAAGTATACAGTATCATTCCCGGCTTGATTTCAATCAATTAAATATAGTGACGAGCCAGGCAGGAGTTGAACCTAGAATCTTCTGATTCGTAGTCAGACACGTTATCCATTGCGCCACTGGCCCCACAGACAACCTGAAGTCAGGTCACTGCTAGAACAGTGTACACAGTCATAGCTTTTGTCAAAGACAAGGTTCTTTGGTTTTCTGTTACAGATGCATATCTTCATTTGATCCTCCTGTTGTTGCATGAATTTTACTGCAGAGCAAGAACTGCAAACATGATGTGTATTCAACGTTTAAAAAGCCTTGTCAATTTTGAATCTACATAACATGTCACATTTCCTGAGGGAATACTTTTGTGTTGTGTGATACTGCAGCCAGTTAAAATATGTTGTTACACAAGTGCATGGCACACGACAAGATGTTCTTTCCCATACCGGGAGTTGAACCCGGGCCAAAAGGGTGAAAACCAGGAATCCTTACCGCTAGACCATATGGGAAGACGTTTCCTTTAAAAAAACATCAAGGTCAAAACTATAAATGTTGAAATTATGCCTGTTGTAATTAAAAGCGCCATATTTTTTCTCAGAGATGTTGGGGAAAAGTCCCATATAAAATCAGTCTAAAATGTGTTTGAAGAGAGAACAGCCAGACACAATGAAAAGTATACAGTATTTTTCCCAGCTTGATTTTGGTCAACTAAAGACAGTGTTGATTCAGCCAGGATTTCAACCTTGAATCTTCTGATCTGTGTACACAGTCATAGCGTCTGTCACGACAAGGTTCCTTGGTTTTCTGTTACAGATGCATATCTTCATTTGATCCTCCTGTTGATGCATGAATTTTACTGCAGAGCAAGAAATACAAACATGAAGTGTATTCAATGTTTAAAAAGCATTGTCAATTTTGAATCTACATAACATTTCACATTTCCTGTTACTGAGGGAATATTGTTGTGTTGTGTGATACTGCTGCCAGGTAAAATCTGTTGTTACACAAGTGCATGCCAAATAATAAGGTTTCTATCCCATACCGGGAGTAGAACCTATGACACCTGTGCGTACACCAGAAATCCTTACCGATAGACCATATGGGAAAAGACTTTCTTAAAAAAAACATCACAGACAAATCTATAAATGTTGAAATGATGCCTTTTGTAATTAATAGCTCCATTTTTGTTCTCAGAGATGTTGGGATGAAAAGTCCCATATAAAATCAGTCTAAAATGTGTTTGAAAAGAGAACAGCCAGACACAATGAAAAGTATACAGTATCATTCCCGGCTTGATTTCAATCAATTAAATATAGCGACGAGCCAGCCAGGAGTCAAACCTAGAATCTTCTGATCCGTAGTCAGACACGTTATCCAGTGCGCCACTGGCCCCACAGACAAGCTGAAGTCAGGTCACTCCTAGAACAGTGTACACAGTCATAGCTTTTGTCAACGACAAGGTTCTTTGGTTTTCTGTTACAGATGCATATCTTCATTTGATCCTCCTGTTGTTGCATGAATTTTACTGCAGAGCAAGAACTGCAAACATGAAGTGTATTCAACGTTTAAAAAGCCTTGTAAATTTTGAATCTACATAACATGTCACATTTCCTGAGGGAATACTTTTGTGTTGTGTGATACTGCAGCCAGTTAAAATATGTTGTTACACAAGTGCATGGCACACGACAAGATGTTCTTTCCCATACCGGGAGTTGAACCCGGGCCACCTGTGTGAAAACCAGGAATCCTTACCGCTAGACCATATGGGAAGACATTTCCTTTAAAAAAACATCAAGGTCAAAACTATAAATGTTGAAATTATGCCTGTTGTAATTAAAAGCGCCATATTTTTTCTCAGAGATGTTGGGGAAAAGTCCCATATAAAATCAGTCTAAAATGTGTTTGAAGAGAGAACAGCCAGACACAATGAAAAGTATACAGTATTTTTCCCAGCTTGATTTTGGTCAACTAAAGACAGTGTTGATTCAGCCAGGATTTCAACCTTGAATCTTCTGATCTGTGTACACAGTCATAGCGTCTGTCACGACAAGGTTCCTTGGTTTTCTGTTACAGATGCATATCTTCATTTGATCCTCCTGTTGTTGCATGAATTTTACTGCAGAGCAAGAAATGCAAACATGAAGTGTATTCAACGTTTAAAAAGCATTGTCAATTTTGAATCTACATAACATTTCACATTTCCTGTTACTGAGGGAATATTGTTGTGTTGTGTGATACTGCTGCCAGGTAAAATCTGTTGTTACACAAGTGCATGTCAAATAATAAGGTTTCTATCCCATACCGGGAGTAGAACCTATGACACCTGTGCGTACACCAGAAATCCATACCGATAGACCATATGGGAAAACACTTTGTTACAAAACACATCACAGACAAATCTATAAATGTTGAAATGATGCCTTTTGTAATTAATAGCTCCATTTTTTTTCTCAGAGATGTTGGGATGAAAAGTCCCATATAAAATCAGTCTAAAATGTGTTTGAAAAGAGAACAGCCAGACACAATGAAAAGTATACAGTATCATTCCCGGCTTGATTTCAATCAATTAAATATAGGAACGAGCCAGCCAGGAGTCGAACCTAGAATCTTCTGATCCGTAGTCAGACACGTTATGCATTGCGCCACTGGCCCCACAGACAAGCTGAAGTCAGGTCACTCCTAGAACAGTGTACACAGTCATAGCTTTTGTCAACGACAAGGTTCTTTGGTTTTCTGTTACAGATGCATATCTTCATTTGATCCTCCTGTTGTTGCATGAATTTTACTGCAGAGCAAGAACTGCAAACATGAAGTGTATTCAACGTTTAAAAGCCTTGTCAATTTTGAATCTACATAACATGTCACATTTCCTGAGGGAATATTTTTGTGTTGTGTGATACTGCAGCCAGTTAAAATATGTTGTTACACAAGTGCATGGCACATGACAAGATTTTCTTTCCCATACCGGGAGTTGAACCCGGGCCACCTGGGTGAAAACCAGGAATCCTTACCGCTAGACCATATGGGAAGACATTTCCTTTAAAAAAACATCAAGGTCAAAACTATAAATGTTGAAATTATGCCTGCTGTAATTAAAAGCGCCATATTTTTTCTCAGAGATGTTGGGGAAAAGTCCCATATAAAATCAGTCTAAAATGTGTTTGAAGAGAGAACAGCCAGACACAATGAAAAGTATACAGTATTTTTCCCAGCTTGATTTTGGTCAACTAAAGACAGTGTTGATTCAGCCAGGATTTCAACCTTGAATCTTCTGATCTGTGTACACAGTCATAGCGTCTGTCACGACAAGGTTCCTTGGTTTTCTGTTACAGATGCATATCTTCATTTGATCCTCCTGTTGTTGCATGAATTTTACTGCAGAGCAAGAAATGCAAACATGAAGTGTATTCAACGTTTAAAAAGCATTGTCAATTTTGAATCTACATAACATTTCACATATCCTGTTACTGAGGGAATATTGTTGTGTTGTGTGATACTGCTGCCAGGTAAAATCTGTTGTTACACAAGTGCATGCCAAATAATAAGGTTTCTATCCCATACCGGGAGTAGAACCTATGACACCTATGCGTACACCAGAAATCCTTACCGATAGACCATATGGGAAAAGACTTTCTTACAAGAAACATCACAGACAAATCTATAAATGTTGAAATGATGCCTTTTGTAATTAATAGCTCCATTTTTTTTCTCAGAGATGTTGGGATGAAAAGTCCCATATAAAATCAGTCTAAAATGTGTTTGAAAAGAGAACAGCCAGACACAATGAAAAGTATACAGTATCATTCCCGGCTTGATTTCAATCAATTAAATATAGTGACGAGCCAGGCATGAGTTGAACCTAGAATCTTCTGATTCGTAGTCAGACACGTTATCCATTGCGCCACTGGCCCCACAGACAAGCTGAAGTCAGGTCACTGCTAGAACAGTGTACACAGTCATAGCTTTTGTCAAAGACAAGGTTCTTTGGTTTTCTGTTACAGATGCATATCTTCATTTGATCCTCCTGTTGTTGCATGAATTTTACTGCAGAGCAAGAACTGCAAACATGATGTGTATTCAACGTTTAAAAAGCCTTGTCAATTTTGAATCTACATAACATGTCACATTTCCTGAGGGAATACTTTTGTGTTGTGTGATACTGCAGCCAGTTAAAATATGTTGTTACACAAGTGCATGGCACACGACAAGATGTTCTTTCCCATACCGGGAGTTGAACCCGGGCCAAAAGGGTGAAAACCAGGAATCCTTACCGCTAGACCATATGGGAAGACGTTTCCTTTAAAAAAACATCAAGGTCAAAACTATAAATGTTGAAATTATGCCTGTTGTAATTAAAAGCGCCATATTTTTTCTCAGAGATGTTGGGGAAAAGTCCCATATAAAATCAGTCTAAAATGTGTTTGAAGAGAGAACAGCCAGACACAATGAAAAGTATACAGTATTTTTCCCAGCTTGATTTTGGTCAACTAAAGACAGTGTTGATTCAGCCAGGATTTCAACCTTGAATCTTCTGATCTGTGTACACAGTCATAGCGTCTGTCACGACAAGGTTCCTTGGTTTTCTGTTACAGATGCATATCTTCATTTGATCCTCCTGTTGATGCATGAATTTTACTGCAGAGCAAGAAATACAAACATGAAGTGTATTCAACGTTTAAAAAGCATTGTCAATTTTGAATCAACATAACATTTCACATTTCCTGTTACTGAGGGAATATTGTTGTGTTGTGTGATACTGCTGCCAGGTAAAATCTGTTGTTACACAAGTGCATGCCAAATAATAAGGTTTCTATCCCATACCGGGAGTAGAACCTATGACACCTGTGCGTACACCAGAAATCCTTACCGATAGACCATATGGGAAAAGACTTTCTTAAAAAAAACATCACAGACAAATCTATAAATGTTGAAATGATGCCTTTTGTAATTAATAGCTCCATTTTTTTTCTCAGAGATGTTGGGATGAAAAGTCCCATATAAAATCAGTCTAAAATGTGTTTGAAAAGAGAACAGCCAGACACAATGAAAAGTATACAGTATCATTCCCGGCTTGATTTCAATCAATTAAATATAGTGACGAGCCAGCCAGGAGTCGAACCTAGAATCTTCTGATCCGTAGTCAGACACGTTATCCATTGCGCCACTGGCCCCACAGACAACCTGAAGTCAGGTCACTGCTAGAACAGTGTACACAGTCATAGCTTTTGTCAACGACAAGGTTCTTTGGTTTTCTGTTACAGATGCATATCTTCATTTGATCCTCCTGTTGGTGCATGAATTTTACTGCAGAGCAAGAACTGCAAACATGATGTGTATTCAACGTTTAAAAAGCCTTGTCAATTTTGAATCTACATAACATGTCACATTTCCTGAGGGAATACTTTTGTGTTGTGTGATACTGCAGCCAGTTAAAATATGTTGTTACACAAGTGCATGGCACACGACAAGATGTTCTTTCCCATACCGGGAGTTGAACCCGGGCCACCTGGGTGAAAACCAGGAATCCTTACCGCTAGACCATATGGGAAGACGTTTCCTTTAAAAAAACATCAAGGTCAAAACTATAAATGTTGAAATTATGCCTGTTGTAATTAAAAGCGCCATATTTTTTCTCAGAGATGTTGGGGAAAAGTCCCATATAAAATCAGTCTAAAATGTGTTTAAAGAGAACAGCCAGACACAATGAAAAGTATACAGTATTTTTCCCAGCTTGATTTTGGTCAACTAAAGACAGAGTTGATTCAGCCAGGATTTCAACCTTGAATCTTCTGATCTGTGTACACAGTCATAGCGTCTGTCACGACAAGGTCCCTTGGTTTTCTGTTACAGATGCATATCTTCATTTGATCCTCCTGTTGTTGCATGAATTTTACTGCAGAGCAAGAAATGCAAACATGAAGTGTATTCAACGTTTAAAAAGCATTGTCAATTTTGAATCTACATAACATTTCACATTTCCTGTTACTGAGGGAATATTGTTGTGTTGTGTGATACTGCTGCCAGGTAAAATCTGTTGTTACACAAGTGCATGCCAAATAATAAGGTTTCTATCCCATACCGGGAGTAGAACCTATGACACCTGTGCGTACACCAGAAATCCTTACCGATAGACCATATGGGAAAAGACTTTCTTAAAAAAAACATCACAGACAAATCTATAAATGTTGAAATGATGCCTTTTGTAATTAATAGCTCCATTTTTTTCTCAGAGATGTTGGGATGAAAAGTCCCATATAAAATCAGTGTAAAATGTGTTTGAAAAGAGAACAGCCAGACACAATGAAAAGTATACAGTATCATTCCCGGATTGATTTCAATCAATTAAATATAGTGACGAGCCAGCCAGGAGTCTAACCCAGAATCTTCTGATCCGTAGTCAGACACGTTATCCATTGCGCCACTGGCCACACAGAAAATCTGAAGTCAGGTCACTCCTAGAACAGTGTACACAGTCATAGCTTTTGTCAACGACAAGGTTCTTTGGTTTTCTGTTACAGATGCATATCTTCATTTGATCCTCCTGTTGTTGCATGAATTTTACTGCAGAGCAAGAACTGCAAACATGATGTGTATTCAACGTTTAAAAAGCCTTGTCAATTTTGAATCTACATAACATGTCACATTTCCTGAGGGAATACTTTTGTGTTGTGTGATACTGCAGCCAGTTAAAATATGTTGTTACACAAGTGCATGGCACACGACAAGATGTTCTTTCCCATACCGGGAGTTGAACCCGGGCTACCTGGGTGAAAACCAGGAATCCTTACCGCTAGACCATATGGGAAGACGTTTCCTTTAAAAAAACATCAAGGTCAAAACTATAAATGTTGAAATTATGCCTGTTGTAATTAAAAGCGCCATATTTTTTCTCAGAGATGTTGGGATGAAAAGTCCCATATAAAATCAGTCTAAAATGTGTTTGAAGAGAGAACAGCCAGACACAATGAAAAGTATACAGTATTTTTCCCAGCTTGATTTTGGTCAACTAAAGACAGTGTTGATTCAGCCAGGATTTCAACCTTGAATCTTCTGATCTGTGTACACAGTCATAGCGTCTGTCACGACAAGGTTCCTTGGTTTTCTGTTACAGATGCATATCTTCATTTGATCCTCCTGTTGATGCATGAATTTTACTGCAGAGCAAGAAATACAAACATGAAGTGTATTCAACGTTTAAAAAGCATTGTCAATTTTGAATCTACATAACATTTCACATTTCCTGTTACTGAGGGAATATTGTTGTGTTGTGTGATACTGCTGCCAGGTAAAATCTGTTGTTACACAAGTGCATGCCAAATAATAAGGTTTCTATCCCATACCGGGAGTAGAACCTATGACACCTGTGCGTACACCAGAAATCCTTACCGATAGACCATATGGGAAAATACTTTCTTAAAAAAAACATCACAGACAAATCTATAAATGTTGAAATGATGCCTTTTGTAATTAATAGCTTCATTTTTTTCTCAGAGATGTTGGGATGAAAAGTCCCATATAAAATCAGTCTAAAATGTGTTTGAAAAGAGAACAGCCAGACACAATGAAAAGTATACAGTATCATTCCCGGATTGATTTCAATCAATTAAATATAGTGACGAGCCAGCCAGGAGTCGAACCCAGAATCTTCTGATCCGTAGTCAGACATGTTATCCATTGCGCCACTGGCCACACAGAAAATCTGAAGTCAGGTCACTCCTAGAACAGTGTACACAGTCATAGCTTTTGTCAACGACAAGGTTCTTTGGTTTTCTGTTACAGATGCATATCTTCATTTGATCCTCCTGTTGTTGCATGAATTTTACTGCAGAGCAAGAACTGCAAACATGAAGTGTATTCAACGTTTAAAAAGCCTTGTCAATTTTGAATCTACATAACATGTCACATTTCCTGAGGGAATACTTTTGTGTTGTGTGATACTGCAGCCAGTTAAAATATGTTGTTACACAAGTGCATGGCACACGACAAGATGTTCTTTCCCATACCGGGAGTTGAACCCGGGCTACCTGGGTGAAAACCAGGAATCCTTACCGCTAGACCATATGGGAAGACGTTTCCTTTAAAAAAACATCAAGGTCAAAACTATAAATGTTGAAATTATGCCTGTTGTAATTAAAAGCGCCATATTTTTTCTCAGAGATGTTGGGGAAAAGTCCCATATAAAATCAGTCTAAAATGTGTTTGAAGAGAGAACAGCCAGACACAATGAAAAGTATACAGTATTTTTCCCAGCTTGATTTTGGTCAACTAAAGACAGTGTTGATTCAGCCAGGATTTCAACCTTGAATCTTCTGATCTGTGTACACAGTCATAGCGTCTGTCACGACAAGGTTCCTTGGTTTTCTGTTACAGATGCATATCTTCATTTGATCCTCCTGTTGATGCATGAATTTTACTGCAGAGCAAGAAATACAAACATGAAGTGTATTCAACGTTTAAAAAGCATTGTCAATTTTGAATCTACATAACATTTCACATTTCCTGTTACTGAGGGAATATTGTTGTGTTGTGTGATACTGCTGCCAGGTGAAATCTGTTGTTACACAAGTGCATGCCAAATAATAAGGTTTCTATCCCATACCGGGAGTAGAACCTATGACACCTGTGCGTACACCAGAAATCCTTACCGATAGACCATATGGGAAAAGACTTTCTTAAAAAAAACATCACAGACAAATCTATAAATGTTGAAATGATGCCTTTTGTAATTAATAGCTCCATTTTTTTTCTCAGAGATGTTGGGATGAAAAGTCCCATATAAAATCAGTCTAAAATGTGTTTGAAAAGAGAACAGCCAGACACAATGAAAAGTATACAGTATCATTCCCGGCTTGATTTCAATCAATTAAAGATAGTGACGAGCCAGCCAGGAGTCGAACCTAGAATCTTCTGATCCGTAGTCAGACACGTTATCCATTGCGCCACTGGCCCCACAAAGAAGCTGAAGTCAGGTCACTCCTAGAACAGTGTACACAGTCATAGCTTTTGTCAACGACAAGGTTCTTTGGTTTTCTGTTACAGATGCATATCTTCATTTGATCCTCCTGTTGTTGCATGAATTTTACTGCAGAGCAAGAACTGCAAACATGAAGTGTATTCAACGTTTTAAAAGCCTTGTCAATTTTGAATCTACATAACATGTCACATTTCCTGAGGGAATACTTTTGTGTTGTGTGATACTGCAGCCAGTTAAAATATGTTGTTACACAAGTGCATGGCACATGACAAGATGTTCTTTCCCATACCGGGAGTTGAACCCGGGCCACCTGGGTGAAAAACAGGAATCCTTACCCCTAGACCATATGGGAAGACATTTCTTTTAAAAAAACATCAAGGTCAAAACTATACATGTTGAAATTATGCCTGTTGTAATTAAAAGCGCCATATTTTTTCTCAGAGATGTTGGGGAAAAGTCCCATATAAAATCAGTCTAAAATGTGTTTGAAGAGAGAACAGCCAGACACAATGAAAAGTATACAGTATTTTTCCCAGCTTGATTTTGGTCAACTAAAGAGTGTTGATTCAGCCAGGATTTCAACCTTGAATCTTCTGATCTGTGTACACAGTCATAGCGTCTGTCACGACAAGGTTCCTTGGTTTTCTGTTACAGATGCATATCTTCATTTGATCCTCCTGTTGTTGCATGAATTTTACTGCAGAGCAAGAAATGCAAACATGAAGTGTATTCAACGTTTAAAAAGCATTGTCAATTTTGAATCTACATAACATTTCACATTTCCTGTTGCTGAGGGAATATTGTTGTGTTGTGTGATACTGCTGCCAGGTAAAATCTGTTGTTACACAAGTGCATGCCAAATAATAAGATTTCTATCCCATACCGGGAGTAGAACCTATGACATCTGTGCGTACACCAGAAATCCTTATCGATAGACCATATGGGAAAAGACTTTCTTAAAAAAAACATCACAGACAAATCTATAAATGTTGAAATGATGCTTTTTGTAATTAATAGCTCCATTTTTTTTCTCAGAGATGTTGGGATGAAAAGTCCCATATAAAATCAGTCTAAAATGTGTTTGAAAAGAGAACAGCCAGACACAATGAAAAGTATACAGTATCATTCCCGGCTTGATTTCAATCAATTAAAGATAGTGACGAGCCAGCCAGGAGTCGAACCTAGAATCTTCTGATCCGTAGTCAGACACGTTATCCATTGCGCCACTGGCCCCACAGACAACCTGAAGTCAGGTCACTGCTAGAACAGTGTACACAGTCATAGCTTTTGTCAACGACAAGGTTCTTTGGTTTTCTGTTACAGATGCATATCTTCATTTGATCCTCCTGTTGTTGCATGAATTTTACTGCAGAGCAAGAACTGCAAACATGAAGTGTATTCAACGTTTTAAAAGCCTTGTCAATTTTGAATCTACATAACATGTCACATTTCCTGAGGGAATACTTTTGTGTTGTGTGATACTGCAGCCAGTTAAAATATGTTGTTACACAAGTGCATGGCACACGACAAGATGTTCTTTCCCATACCGGGAGTTGAACCCGGGCCACCTGGGTGAAAACCAGGAATCCTTACCGCTAGACCATATGGGAAGACATCTCCTTTAAAAACACATCAAGGTCAAAACTATAAATGTTGAAATTATGCCTGTTGTAATTAAAAGCGCCATATTTTTTCTCAGAGATGTTGGGGAAAAGTCCCATATAAAATCAGTCTAAAATGTGTTTGAAGAGAGAACAGCCAGACACAATGAAAAGTATACAGTATTTTTCCCAGCTTGATTTTGGTCAACTAAAGACAGTGTTGATTCAGCCAGGATTTCAACCTTGAATCTTCTGATCTGTGTACACAGTCATAGCGTCTGTCACGACAAGGTTCCTTGGTTTTCTGTTACAGATGCATATCTTCATTTGATCCTCCTGTTGTTGCATGAATTTTACTGCAGAGCAAGAAATGCAAACATGAAGTGTATTCAACGTTTAAAAAGCATTGTCAATTTTGAATATACATAACATTTTACATTTCCTGTTGCTGAGGGAATATTGTTGTGTTGTGTGATACTGCTGCCAGGTAAAATCTGTTGTTACACAAGTGCATGCCAAATAATAAGATTTCTATCCCATACCGGGAGTAGAACCTATGACATCTGTGCGTACACCAGAAATCCTTACCGATAGACCATATGGGAAAAGACTTTCTTAAAAAAAACATCACAGACAAATCTATAAATGTTGAAATGATGCCTTTTGTAATTAATAGCTCCATTTTTTTTCTCAGAGATGTTGGGATGAAAAGTCCCATATAAAATCAGTCTAAAATGTGTTTGAAAAGAGAACAGCCAGACACAATGAAAAGTATACAGTATCATTCCCGGCTTGATTTCAATCAATTAAAGATAGTGACGAGCCAGCCAGGAGTCGAACCTAGAATCTTCTGATCCGTAGTCAGACACGTTATCCATTGCGCCACTGGCCCCACAAAGAAGCTGAAGTCAGGTCACTCCTAGAACAGTGTACACAGTCATAGCTTTTGTCAACGACAAGGTTCTTTGGTTTTCTGTTACGGATGCATATCTTCATTTGATCCTCCTGTTGTTGCATGAATTTTACTGCAGAGCAAGAACTGCAAACATGAAGTGTATTCAACGTTTTAAAAGCCTTGTCAATTTTGAATCTACATAACATGTCACATTTCCTGAGGGAATACTTTTGTGTTGTGTGATTCTGCAGCCAGTTAAAATATGTTGTTACACAAGTGCATGGCACACGACAAGATGTTCTTTCCCATACCGGGAGTTGAACCCGGGCCACCTGGGTGAAAACCAGGAATCCTTACCGCTAGACCATATGGGAAGACATCTCCTTTAAAAACACATCAAGGTCAAAACTATAAATGTTGAAATTATGCCTGTTGTAATTAAAAGCGCCATATTTTTTCTCAGAGATGTTGGGGAAAAGTCCCATATAAAATCAGTCTAAAATGTGTTTGAAGAGAGAACAGCCAGACACAATGAAAAGTATACAGTATTTTTCCCAGCTTGATTTTGGTCAACTAAAGACAGTGTTGATTCAGCCAGGATTTCAACCTTGAATCTTCTGATCTGTGTACACATTCATAGCGTCTGTCACGACAAGGTTCCTTGGTTTTCTGTTACAGATGCATATCTTCATTTGATCCTCCTGTTGTTGCATGAATTTTACTGCAGAGCAAGAAATGCAAACATGAAGTGTATTCAACGTTTAAAAAGCATTGTCAATTTTGAATATACATAACATTTTACATTTCCTGTTGCTGAGGGAATATTGTTGTGTTGTGTGATACTGCTGCCAGGTAAAATCTGTTGTTACACAAGTGCATGCCAAATAATAAGATTTCTATCCCATACCGGGAGTAGAACCTATGACACCTGTGCGTACACCAGAAATCCTTACCGATAGACCATATGGGAAAAGACTTCTTAAAAAAAACATCACAGACAAATCTATAAATGTTGAAATGATGCCTTTTGTAATTAATAGCTCAATTTTTTTCCGCAGAGATGTTGGGATGAAAAGTCCCATATAAAATCAGTCTAAAATGTGTTTGAAAAGAGAACAGCCAGACACAATGAAAAGTATACAGTATGATTCCCGGCTTGATTTCAATCAATTAAATGTAGTGACGAGCCAGCCAGGAGTCAAACCTAGAATCTTCTGATCCGTAGTCAGACACGTTATCCATTGCGCCACTGGCCCCACAGACAAGCTGAAGTCAGGTCACTCCTAGAACAGTGTACACAGTCACAGCTTTTGTCAATGACAAGGTTCTTTGGTTTTCTGTTACAGATGCATATCTTCATTTGATCCTCCTGTTGTTGCATGAATTTTACTGCAGAGCAAGAACTGCAAACATGAAGTGTATTCAACGTTTAAAAAGCCTTGTCAATTTTGAATCTACATAACATGTCACATTTCCTGAGGGAATACTTTTGTGTTGTGTGATTCTGCAGCCAGTTAAAATATGTTGTTGCACAAGTGCATGGCACACGACAAGATGTTCTTTCCCATACCGGGAGCTGAACCCGGGCCACCTGGGTGAAAACCAGGAATCCTTACCGCTAGACCATATGGGAAGACATCTCCTTTAAAAACACATCAAGGTCAAAACTATAAATGTTGAAATTATGCCTGTTGTAATTAAAAGCGCCATATTTTTTCTCAGAGATGTTGGGGAAAAGTCCCATATAAAATCAGTCTAAAATGTGTTTGAAGAGAGAACAGCCAGACACAATGAAAAGTATACAGTATTTTTCCCAGCTTGATTTTGGTCAACTAAAGACAGTGTTGATTCAGCCAGGATTTCAACCTTGAATCTTCTGATCTGTGTACACAGTCATAGCGTCTGTCACGACAAGGTTCCTTGGTTTTCTGTTACAGATGCATATCTTCATTTGATCCTCCTGTTGTTGCATGAATTTTACTGCAGAGCAAGAAATGCAAACATGAAGTGTATTCAACGTTTAAAAAGCATTGTCAATTTTGAATATACATAACATTTTACATTTCCTGTTGCTGAGGGAATATTGTTGTGTTGTGTGATACTGCTGCCAGGTAAAATCTGTTGTTACACAAGTGCATGCCAAATAATAAGATTTCTATCCCATACCGGGAGTAGAACCTATGACACCTGTGCGTACACCAGAAATCCTTACCGATAGACCATATGGGAAAAGACTTCTTAAAAAAAAACATCACAGACAAATCTATAAATGTTGAAATGATGCCTTTTGTAATTAATAGCTCAATTTTTTTCCGCAGAGATGTTGGGATGAAAAGTCCCATATAAAATCAGTCTAAAATGTGTTTGAAAAGAGAACAGCCAGACACAATGAAAAGTAAACAGTATGATTCCCGGCTTGATTTCAATCAATTAAATGTAGTGACGAGCCAGCCAGGAGTCAAACCTAGAATCTTCTGATCCGTAGTCAGACACGTTATCCATTGCGCCACTGGCCCTACAGACAAGCTGAAGTCAGGTCACTCCTAGAACAGTGTACACAGTCATAGCTTTTGTCAATGACAAGGTTCTTTGGTTTTCTGTTACAGATGCATATCTTCATTTGATCCTCCTGTTGTTGCATGAATTTTACTGCAGAGCAAGAACTGCAAACATGAAGTGTATTCAACGTTTAAAAAGCCTTGTCAATTTTGAATCTACATAACATGTCACATTTCCTGTTACTGAGGGAATATTGTTGTGTTGTGTGATACTGCTGCCAGGTAAAATCTGTTGTTACACAAGTGCATGCCAAATAATAAGATTTCTATCCCATACCGGGAGTAGAACCTATGACACCTGTGCGTACACCAGAAATCCTTACCGATAGACCATATGGGAAAAGACTTCTTAAAAAAAACATCACAGACAAATCTATAAATGTTGAAATGATGCCTTTTGTAATTAATAGGTCAATTTTTTTCCGCAGAGATGTTGGGATGAAAAGTCCCATATAAAATCAGTCTAAAATGTGTTTGAAAGAGAACAGCCAGACACAATGAAAAGTATACAGTATCATTCCCGGCTTGATTTCAATCAATTAAATGTAGTGACGAGCCAGCCAGGAGTCAAACCTAGAATCTTCTGATCCGTAGTCAGACACGTTATCCATTGCGCCACTGGACCCACAGACAAGCTGAAGTCAGGTCACTCCTAGAACAGTGTACACAGTCATAGCTTTTGTCAATGACAAGGTTCTTTGGTTTTCTGTTACAGATGCATATCTTCATTTGATCCTCCTGTTGTTGCATGAATTTTACTGCAGAGCAAGAACTGCAAACATGATGTGTATTCAACGTTTAAAAAGCCTTGTCAATTTTGAATCTACATAACATGTCACATTTCCTGAGGGAATACTTTTGTGTTGTGTGATACTGCATCCAGTTAAAATATGTTGTTACACAAGTGCATGGCACATGACAAGATGTTCTTTCCCATACCGGGAGTTGAACCCGGGCCACCTGGGTGAAAAACAGGAATCCTTACCCCTAGACCATATGGGAAAACATTTCTTTTAAAAAAACATCAAGGTCAAAACTATAAATGTTGAAATTATGCCTGTTGTAATTAAAAGCGCCATATTTTTTCTCAGAGATGTTGGGGAAAAGTCCCATATAAAATCAGTCTAAAATGTGTTTGAAGAGAGAACAGCCAGACACAATGAAAAGTATACAGTATTTTTCCCAGCTTGATTTTGGTCAACTAAAGACAGTGTTGATTCAGCCAGGATTTCAACCTTGAATCTTCTGATCTGTGTACACAGTCATAGCGTCTCTCACGACAAGGTTCCTTGGTTTTCTGTTACAGATGCATATCTTCATTTGATCCTCCTGTTGTTGCATGAATTTTACTGCAGAGCAAGAAATGCAAACATGAAGTGTATTCAACGTTTAAAAAGCATTGTCAATTTTGAATCTACATAACATTTCACATTTCCTGTTGCTGAGGGAATATTGTTGTGTTGTGTGATACTGCGCCAGGTAAAATCTGTTGTTACACAAGTGCATGCCAAATAATAAGATTTCTATCCCATACCGGGAGTAGAACCTATGACATCTGTGCGTACACCAGAAATCCTTACCGATAGACCATATGGGAAAAGACTTTCTTAAAAAAAACATCACAGACAAATCTATAAATGTTGAAATGATGCCTTTTGTAATTAATAGCTCCATTTTTTTTCTCAGAGATGTTGGGATGAAAAGTCCCATATAAAATCAGTCTAAAATGTGTTTGAAAAGAGAACAGCCAGACACAATGAAAAGTATACAGTATCATTCCCGGCTTGATTTCAATCAATTAAATATAGTGACGAGCCAGCCAGGAGTCGAACCTAGAATCTTCTGATCCGTAGTCAGACACGTTATCCATTGCGCCACTGGCCCCACAGACAAGCGGAAGTCAGGTCACTGCTAGAACAGTGTACACAGTCATAGCTTTTGTCAACGACAAGGTTCTTTGGTTTTCTGTTACAGATGCATATTTTCATTTGATCCTCCTGTTGTTGCATGAATTTTACTGCAGAGCAAGAACTGCAAACATGAAGTGTATTCAACGTTTAAAAAGCCTTGTCAATTTTTAATCTACATAACATGTCACATTTCCTGAGGGAATACTTTTGTGTTGTGTGATACTGCAGCCAGTTAAAATATGTTGTTACACAAGTGCATGGCACACGACAAGATGTTCTTTCCCATACCGGGAGTTGAACCCGGGCCACCTGGGTGAAAACCAGGAACCCTTACCGCTAGACCATATGGGAAGACATTTCCTTTAAAAACACATCAAGGTCAAAACTATAAATGTTGAAATTATGCCTGTTGTAATTAAAAGCGCCATATTTTTTCTCAGAGATGTTGGGGAAAAGTCCCATATAAAATCAGTCTAAAATGTGTTTGAAGAGAGAACAGCCAGACACAATGAAAAGTATACAGTATTTTTCCCAGCTTGATTTTGGTCAACTAAAGACAGTGTTGATTCAGCCAGGATTTCAACCTTGAATCTTCTGATCTGTGTACACAGTCATAGCGTCTGTCACGACAAGGTTCCTTGGTTTTCTGTTACAGATACATATCTTCAGTTGATCCTCCTGTTGTTGCATGAATTTTACTGCAGAGCAAGAAATGCAAACATGAAGTGTATTCAACGTTTAAAAAGCATTGTCAATTTTGAATCTACATAACATTTCACATTTCCTGTTGCTGGGGGAATATTGTTGTGTTGTGTGATACTGCTGCCAGGTAAAATCTTTTGTTACACAAGTGCATGCCAAATAATAAGATTTCTATCCCATACCGGGAGTAGAACCTATGACACCTGTGCGTACACCAGAAATCCTTACCGATAGACGATATGGGAAAAGACTTTCTTAAAAAAAACATCACAGACAAATCTATAAATGTTGAAATGATGCCTTTTGTAATTAATAGCTCCATTTTTGTTCTCAGAGATGTTGGGATGAAAAGTCCCATATAAAATCAGTCTAAAATGTGTTTGAAAAGAGAACAGCCAGACACAATGAAAAGTATACAGTATCATTCCCGGCTTGATTTCAATCAATTAAATATAGCGACGAGCCAGCCAGGAGTCAAACCTAGAATCTTCTGATCCGTAGTCAGACACGTTATCCAGTGCGCCACTGGCCCCACAGACAAGCTGAAGTCAGGTCACTCCTAGAACAGTGTACACAGTCATAGCTTTTGTCAACGACAAGGTTCTTTGGTTTTCTGTTACAGATGCATATCTTCATTTGATCCTCCTGTTGTTGCATGAATTTTACTGCAGAGCAAGAACTGCAAACATGAAGTGTATTCAACGTTTAAAAAGCCTTGTAAATTTTGAATCTACATAACATGTCACATTTCCTGAGGGAATACTTTTGTGTTGTGTGATACTGCAGCCAGTTAAAATATGTTGTTACACAAGTGCATGGCACACGACAAGATGTTCTTTCCCATACCGGGAGTTGAACCCGGGCCACCTGGCTGAAAACCAGGAATCCTTACCACTAGACCATATGGGAAGACATTTCCTTTAAAAAAACATCAAGGTCAAAACTATAAATGTTGAAATTATGCCTGTTGTAATTAAAAGCGCCATATTTTTTCTCAGAGATGTTGGGGAAAAGTCCCATATAAAATCAGTCTAAAATGTGTTTGAAGAGAGAACAGCCAGACACAATGAAAAGTATACAGTATTTTTCCCAGCTTGATTTTGGTCAACTAAAGACAGTGTTGATTCAGCCAGGATTTCAACCTTGAATCTTCTGATCTGTGGACACAGTCATAGCGTCTGTCACGACAAGGTTCCTTGGTTTTCTGTTACAGATGCATATCTTCATTTGATCCTCCTGTTGTTGCATGAATTTTACTGCAGAGCAAGAAATGCAAACATGAAGTGTATTCAACGTTTAAAAAGCATTGTCAATTTTGAATATACATAACATTTTACATTTCCTGTTGCTGAGGGAATATTGTTGTGTTGTGTGATACTGCTGCCAGGTAAAATCTGTTGTTACACAAGTGCATGCCAAATAATAAGATTTCTATCCCATACCGGGAGTAGAACCTATGACACCTGTGCGTACACCAGAAATCCTTACCCATAGACCATATGGGAAAAGACTTCTTAAAAAAAACATCACAGACAAATCTATAAATGTTGAAATGATGCCTTTTGTAATTAATAGCTCCATTTTTTTTCGCAGAGATGTTGGGATGAAAAGTCCCATATAAAATCAGTCTAAAATGTGTTTGAAAAGAGAACAGCCAGACACAATGAAAAGTATACAGTATGATTCCCGGCTTGATATCAATCAATTAAAAGTAGTGACGAGCCAGGCAGGAGTTGAACCTAGAATCTTCTGATCCGTAGTCAGACACGTTATCCATTGCGCCACTGGCCCCACAGACAAGCTGAAGTCAGGTCACTCCTAGAACAGTGTACACAGTCATAGCTTTTGTCAATGACAAGGTTCTTTGGTTTTCTGTTACAGATGCATATCTTCATTTGATCCTCCTGTTGTTGCATGAATTTTACTGCAGAGCAAGAACTGCAAACATGAAGTGTATTCAACGTTTAAAAAGCATTGTCAATTTTGAATCTACATAACATGTCACATTTCCTGAGGGAATACTTTTGTGTTGTGTGATACTGCAGCCAGTTAAAATATGTTGTTACACAAGTGCATGGCACACGACAAGATGTTCTTTCCCATACCGGGAGTTGAACCCGGGACACCTGGGTGAAAACCAGGAATCCTTACCGCTAGACCATATGGGAAAACATTTCCTTTAAAAACACATCAAGGTCAAAATTATAAATGTTGAAATTATGCCTGTTGTAATTAAAAGCGCCATATTTTTTCTCAGAGATGTTGGGGAAAAGTCCCATATAAAATCAGTCTAAAATGTGTTTGAAGAGAGAACAGCCAGACACAATGAAAAGTATACAGTATTTTTCCCAGCTTGATTTTGGTCAACTAAAGACAGTGTTGATTCAGCCAGGATTTCAACCTTGAATCTTCTGATCTGTGTACACAGTCATAGCGTCTGTCACGACAAGGTTCCTTGGTTTTCTGTTACAGATGCATATCTTCATTTGATCCTCCTGTTGTTGCATGAATTTTACTGCAGAGCAAGAACTGCAAACATGAAGTGTATTCAACGTTTAAAAAGCCTTGTCAATTTTGAATCTACATAACATGTCACATTTCCTGAGGGAATACTTTTGTGTTGTGTGATACTGCAGCCAGTTAAAATATGTTGTTACACAAGTGCATGGCACACGACAAGATGTTCTTTCCCATACCGGGAGTTGAACCCGGGACACCTGGGTGAAAACCAGGAATCCTTACCGCTAGACCATATGTGAAGACATTTCCTTTAAAAACACATCAAGGTCAAAACTATAAATGTTGAAATTATGCCTGTTGTAATTAAAAGCGCCATATTTTTTCTCAGAGATGTTGGGGAAAAGTCCCATATAAAATCAGTCTAAAATGTGTTTGAAGAGAGAACAGCCAGACACAATGAAAAGTATACAGTATCATTCCCGGCTTGAATTTGTTCAACTAAAGACAGTGTTGATTCAGCCAGGATTTCAACCTTGAATCTTCTGATCTGTGTACACAGTCATAGCGTCTGTCACGACAAGGTTCCTTGGTTTTCTGTTACAGATACATATCTTCAGTTGATCCTCCTGTTGTTGCATGAATTTTACTGCAGAGCAAGAAATGCAAACATGAAGTGTATTCAACGTTTAAAAAGCATTGTCAATTTTGAATCTACATAACATTTCACATTTCCTGTTGCTGGGGGAATATTGTTGTGTTGTGTGATACTGCTGCCAGGTAAAATCTTTTGTTACACAAGTGCATGCCAAATAATAAGATTTCTATCCCATACCGGGAGTAGAACCTATGACACCTGTGCGTACACCAGAAATCCTTACCGATAGACCATATGGGAAAAGACTTTCTTAAAAAAAACATCACAGACAAATCTATAAATGTTGAAATGATGCCTTTTGTAATTAATAGCTCCATTTTTGTTCTCAGAGATGTTGGGATGAAAAGTCCCATATAAAATCAGTCTAAAATGTGTTTGAAAAGAGAACAGCCAGACACAATGAAAAGTATACAGTATCATTCCCGGCTTGATTTCAATCAATTAAATATAGCGACGAGCCAGCCAGGAGTCAAACCTAGAATCTTCTGATCCGTAGTCAGACACGTTATCCAGTGCGCCACTGGCCCCACAGACAAGCTGAAGTCAGGTCACTCCTAGAACAGTGTACACAGTCATAGCTTTTGTCAACGACAAGGTTCTTTGGTTTTCTGTTACAGATGCATATCTTCATTTGATCCTCCTGTTGTTGCATGAATTTTACTGCAGAGCAAGAACTGCAAACATGAAGTGTATTCAACGTTTAAAAAGCCTTGTAAATTTTGAATCTACATAACATGTCACATTTCCTGAGGGAATACTTTTGTGTTGTGTGATACTGCAGCCAGTTAAAATATGTTGTTACACAAGTGCATGGCACACGACAAGATGTTCTTTCCCATACCGGGAGTTGAACCCGGGCCACCTGTGTGAAAACCAGGAATCCTTACCGCTAGACCATATGGGAAGACATTTCCTTTAAAAAAACATCAAGGTCAAAACTATAAATGTTGAAATTATGCCTGTTGTAATTAAAAGCGCCATATTTTTTCTCAGAGATGTTGGGGAAAAGTCCCATATAAAATCAGTCTAAAATGTGTTTGAAGAGAGAACAGCCAGACACAATGAAAAGTATACAGTATTTTTCCCAGCTTGATTTTGGTCAACTAAAGACAGTGTTGATTCAGCCAGGATTTCAACCTTGAATCTTCTGATCTGTGTACACAGTCATAGCGTCTGTCACGACAAGGTTCCTTGGTTTTCTGTTACAGATGCATATCTTCATTTGATCCTCCTGTTGTTGCATGAATTTTACTGCAGAGCAAGAAATGCAAACATGAAGTGTATTCAACGTTTAAAAAGCATTGTCAATTTTGAATCTACATAACATTTCACATTTCCTGTTACTGAGGGAATATTGTTGTGTTGTGTGATACTGCTGCCAGGTAAAATCTGTTGTTACACAAGTGCATGTCAAATAATAAGGTTTCTATCCCATACCGGGAGTAGAACCTATGACACCTGTGCGTACACCAGAAATCCATACCGATAGACCATATGGGTAAACACTTTCTTACAAAACACATCACAGACAAATCTATAAATGTTGAAATGATGCCTTTTGTAATTAATAGCTCCATTTTTTTTCTCAGAGATGTTGGGATGAAAAGTCCCATATAAAATCAGTCTAAAATGTGTTTGAAAAGAGAACAGCCAGACACAATGAAAAGTATACAGTATCATTCCCGGCTTGATATCAATCAATTAAAAGTAGTGACGAGCCAGCCAGGAGTCGAACCTAGAATCTTCTGATCCGTAGTCAGACACGTTATGCATTGCGCCACTGGCCCCACAGACAAGCTGAAGTCAGGTCACTCCTAGAACAGTGTACACAGTCATAGCTTTTGTCAACGACAAGGTTCTTTGGTTTTCTGTTACAGATGCATATCTTCATTTGATCCTCCTGTTGTTGCATGAATTTTACTGCAGAGCAAGAACTGCAAACATGAAGTGTATTCAACGTTTAAAAGCCTTGTCAATTTTGAATCTACATAACATGTCACATTTCCTGAGGGAATATTTTTGTGTTGTGTGATACTGCAGCCAGTTAAAATATGTTGTTACACAAGTGCATGGCACATGACAAGATTTTCTTTCCCATACCGGGAGTTGAACCCGTGCCACCTGGGTGAAAACCAGGAATCCTTACCGCTAGACCATATGGGAAGACGTTTCCTTTAAAAAAACATCAAGGTCAAAACTATAAATGTTGAAATTATGCCTGTTGTAATTAAAAGCGCCATATTTTTTCTCAGAGATGTTGGGGAAAAGTCCCATATAAAATCAGTCTAAAATGTGTTTGAAGAGAGAACAGCCAGACACAATGAAAAGTATACAGTATTTTTCCCAGCTTGATTTTGGTCAACTAAAGACAGTGTTGATTCAGCCAGGATTTCAACCTTGAATCTTCTGATCTGTGTACACAGTCATAGCGTCTGTCACGACAAGGTTCCTTGGTTTTCTGTTACAGATGCATATCTTCATTTGATCCTCCTGTTGATGCATGAATTTTACTGCAGAGCAAGAAATACAAACATGAAGTGTATTCAACGTTTAAAAAGCATTGTCAATTTTGAATCTACATAACATTTCACATTTCCTGTTACTGAGGGAATATTGTTGTGTTGTGTGATACTGCTGCCAGGTAAAATCTGTTGTTACACAAGTGCATGCCAAATAATAAGGTTTCTATCCCATACCGGGAGTAGAACCTATGACACCTGTGCGTACACCAGAAATCCTTACCGATAGACCATATGGGAAAAGACTTTCTTAAAAAAAACATCACAGACAAATCTATAAATGTTGAAATGATGCCTTTTGTAATTAATAGCTCCATTTTTGTTCTCAGAGATGTTGGGATGAAAAGTCCCATATAAAATCAGTCTAAAATGTGTTTGAAAAGAGAACAGCCAGACACAATGAAAAGTATACAGTATCATTCCCGGCTTGATTTCAATCAATTAAATATAGCGACGAGCCAGCCAGGAGTCAAACCTAGAATCTTCTGATCCGTAGTCAGACACGTTATCCAGTGCGCCACTGGCCCCACAGACAAGCTGAAGTCAGGTCACTCCTAGAACAGTGTACACAGTCATAGCTTTTGTCAACGACAAGGTTCTTTGGTTTTCTGTTACAGATGCATATCTTCATTTGATCCTCCTGTTGTTGCATGAATTTTACTGCAGAGCAAGAACTGCAAACATGAAGTGTATTCAACGTTTAAAAAGCCTTGTAAATTTTGAATCTACATAACATGTCACATTTCCTGAGGGAATACTTTTGTGTTGTGTGATACTGCAGCCAGTTAAAATATGTTGTTACACAAGTGCATGGCACACGACAAGATGTTCTTTCCCATACCGGGAGTTGAACCCGGGCCACCTGTGTGAAAACCAGGAATCCTTACCGCTAGACCATATGGGAAGACATTTCCTTTAAAAAAACATCAAGGTCAAAACTATAAATGTTGAAATTATGCCTGTTGTAATTAAAAGCGCCATATTTTTTCTCAGAGATGTTGGGGAAAAGTCCCATATAAAATCAGTCTAAAATGTGTTTGAAGAGAGAACAGCCAGACACAATGAAAAGTATACAGTATTTTTCCCAGCTTGATTTTGGTCAACTAAAGACAGTGTTGATTCAGCCAGGATTTCAACCTTGAATCTTCTGATCTGTGTACACAGTCATAGCGTCTGTCACGACAAGGTTCCTTGGTTTTCTGTTACAGATGCATATCTTCATTTGATCCTCCTGTTGTTGCATGAATTTTACTGCAGAGCAAGAAATGCAAACATGAAGTGTATTCAACGTTTAAAAAGCATTGTCAATTTTGAATCTACATAACATTTCACATTTCCTGTTACTGAGGGAATATTGTTGTGTTGTGTGATACTGCTGCCAGGTAAAATCTGTTG